>NC_138768.1:126651215-128068715 GCF_965119305.1 Pelophylax lessonae
CAACAGCAACAGAACCCCAACCAGTCGGGCCAGCAGCAGGGCCAGAACCAGAGCCAGCAGAAACAGAAGAGGCACCGAACCCGCTTTACTCCGGCACAGCTCAACGAGCTGGAGAGGAGCTTCGCCAAGACCCACTACCCAGATATATTCATGAGGGAAGAGCTGGCACTGAGGATCGGCCTGACAGAGTCCAGAGTGCAGGTAAGAGGGCATGTGATGGGCACCCAAATATTGTACCCATTCCACAATGACCATCATCCAACATTTCCTCTACCCTAATAACTACTCCAGAAAAAAAAAAAAAATTCACTGATCTAAATATACCTATACAACGAGGCTGATTTACTAAAGAAGTGGAAAATCTTCACTGAAAAAAATGTATGAATATTCACTTTAATTATACAATAATGTGAAAGTCTCTGCACATGATTGAAAGTGAACAGGAATTCGCTTTATATAGGAATGAATAACTGAAGTGAATATTTATTCAATTTACTGTGCAAACATTATCAACTCCCTTAGTAAATCGGCCTCAATACTATTTGTAAGACTTCTTTGGAACTGATTCACTAAAGGAACTAGAGAATCTTTACTGGATACACTGTATGAAGATTCACATCAATTATCCAATCGTGCCAAAAGCAAACTCATTTTTACTTGTTTATTGTGTATGTGATTGGAAATTTAAAACTAATAGGAATTTGCTTATCAAGTGATTGGATATTTGAAGTAAATATTTAAACAATGTGTTGGGTGAAGATTTTTAGAACTCCTATAGCAAACCATCTTCCATGTGTATGTCAGGTTCTAAAAATAATATCGAAAATATATTATTTTCAGGACCTGTTTCTACATAGGAATCAAATAAAACAATTCTTAGCATCTGAAACCTGTGGCTACGCATATATATATATATATATATATATATATATATATATATATATATATATATATATATATATATACATATATATATATATATATATATTTATATTTATTATATTATATATTATATTATATAATATATTATATTTATATTTATTATATTCTATATATATATATGTGTGTGTGTGTGATAAAAAAAGATCTATCTGTATGATATATATATATATATATATATATCATACAGATAGATCATTTTTTTATCACATACACACATATATATATATATATATATAGAATATAATAAATAAATATAGATTGGAAAAAGATCCTGAAAATGCATTTTTTTTCAATGCACATCTGTAAACAGGTTCTGAAAATGATCTCCATTCGATTTCTGTATATAGATCTACATCTATATATCAGTTTATATAAATGATACAGATGACAGGTCATTTGATAATGGTGTGTCTATCGGTTGCCCCGTCGGGTACTGAGTGCACTGTGCTGTGCGCTGTCCGCGGTGCTGAAAACCTCCTCTTTTTCATTATACTATTTCATACACCTAAACAATTGAATTTTTTAAAATTTATTTTTGTAATGCATCCATCTGAATTATTTACACTTCTTATAAATTAATGTACCTTGTTTTATCAATTTCTGTCACTCAATCTGTAGGTTATTATTTTGCACTCAATTAAATTTAAGTATCTGTTATAACATACAAAAGAAAAACATATACACCTTTTAGCGTAATAGGTAGATTTTACAAACAAATGTTATTTTAACGATTAATGGGTGCTACAATTGAAAATCGCTGCATGATTTTTGATATACTGATCAGTATTTGGGAATATAATCTTACACAGAAATTTGTATTCATTTTTATTTAATTGGCTGCTTCTTTTTTTATTTTTTTTTCCAGTGTTTATATTTCTTTCCCCCTATGTCTATTTTCTAAAGGAAGCCTGTGTGTAATGATCCAGCAAGTAAATGACAATCTGATAAATAAATCCATTGCCGCTGAGTAGTAATAGAGGGGAAAGCTCATTTTCTTATTGGTGTGTATTTACATTGTGTTATGAAGCTGTGTAATGAGGATATAGCGGGGGAGATTGTATTGGAGGAAGTCGATGGTGTGTATGGACCCACAGGTACGATGGCCCGGGGGGGCTCTCTTCTTACCAGCATGCTGCTGAACAGACTGCCAGGCATTTCATTGCAGTAGATAAGACTTTTATTTCCGATTTCTTCTGAAAGTCCAATAAAGGAAGAAGGCGAATTGTGAGAGCTGTAAGAAAATGATGCAGTGTTATTAGCGGCGGATTATAGAGCAGACTCCCATTAAAAATAATAATCCGGAGATTTATCCTCCCGGCAGCCGGCTCCGTGCCCGCAAAGCTCTGCTATACCAGCTATAAAAGCCATTCCGTTTATAGCCCGCCATTATTAGAAACCAATTCCAGTATTATTTATAACCCGGGATGGCTTATTAAGCAGCAATGTGAAAATCATGCAAATGATGCGATCAGATGCAATATAATAAGCATAATCATTAGTCTCTCGCACGGATTAATTAACTTTCAATATTATATTTACATAAAAAATATATCAGTGGGAAAAAAAATATCCAAAGCGCATTTTGATTTCCCTTATAATAGTACAGGAGGGCCCCGGATTGGGTGCCGACGGCAGTGGGGGGTCACAGTGTGTGTGTGTGTGTGTGTGTGTGTGTATGGGGGTGAGTACATAATGGTATGTGTGATTTACATATACAGTCATGTAACATATAACAATAAATCTATGGGAAGGTAACAATACGCATTTATACGCATTACACCGCACAAACATCCATACGGAATATACAGACTCATTTATACATTAATGGCCCTTGTATGTGCATTGTAAATATATACGGTATATTATAACACACACATATACAGTATATTACAGAAACACACATATATACAGTACATCAGAGAAACACAGATACAGATGTGTTTATCCATATATATGTATTACAGAATCACACATATATGGATAAACGCATATAAACATTTAAACCTGTGTGTGTGTACATTATCTAGCATACGTAATTACACACACATGCATGTGTATTATTGTATTATGTGTTATACCCACCCAGCCATATACATACTGTATATGCATGTGTGTGTGTGTATATATATATATATATATATATATATATATATATATATATATATATATATATATATATATATATATACACACACACACACATATTTAAAAAAAATGTATAGATAGATAGATAGATCCTACAATCTGTAGGTCTATAGATATAGATCTAACCTATACACTAATATAGACCCTACACACACACACACACACACACACACACATATATATTTAGACATACACACATAGACCATAGACCTACTAACACATAACAAAAGAAAATTATATATATATATATATGTATATATATATATATATATATATATACAGACACACACACACAGTCCGAGCTAGCTATGGCTTGCTATAATGTGGGGCCCCTCTCTGGAATGATCGTGTCATCTGGCACATCTTAATAGGGGACAGGCGAGGAGTTTCTCTCCGGCTTTGTAATGGAATGGAGAGATTGCTGTATTCTCCCTCTCCCGGCACTATTAACGTGTAATGAATTCGGCCCCGAGTTCACGGATGGCTGATCGAAATGAACCTCAGATCCCAGCTTTAATACAACTCTCCAGATTTCCTACCAAATCTTCACATTAATCATCTCCAATAGTGAGATTGCAATGAGGTCTTTATAAAGGTTGTCTGTAGGAAAGAAGAAATGGCATCCTTCTGCGTGTACTGCTCTTCTCCTGCTCCATCCCTGGCCCATCCGCAGGGCAGGAATTAAACGCCTAATATATTTTCAAATACCTTTCCAGTATGTCTATATTATAGCTCGTCTCACGCCTGGCACTTAGTTCCAAAGAATTAAGGAGCCTCTGTTGCAAAACCGTGCTTCACATTTCTACAGTTATTTAAATATTCCCTTATATCTGGAGAAAAAGTCACTGGAGGTAAATGTACTTCTATGTACAATATGCACAAGACACCTGCTCCCCCCCCCCTTTTTTTTTTTTTTTAAGTGTAAACCTAGTATTGGCTCTAAAGAGTGATTACCCAGAATATTTTGCTATTACTAGTTTTTTTTTTTTTTTTTAAACCTCCCTTAAATCACAATGAAAAATGAGAATAAATATTTATTTTTATCTAGGCTTGCCTTTGTCCAAAGCTCTTCAAGCCTGGAGCCTAGCACCTCCGTTCCTAAAATTTGGCAAAAATGTAATATTATAACCACACATGTGTCAAGTCCTTCAGCCACCAGGGAAGCATTATATATCCCCTTCTTTGGGATGCACAAGACCTGCTAGAAATTCTTTAGAACACAATTATGTATAAATAAATAAATAAATATATATATATATATATATATATATATATATATATATATATATATATATATATATATATAATTTCTGCATATTATCCAATCAGATTCTTTGTTTGTTTGTTTTACCTATAAAAAGCAAAGATGAGCTACAATTGGTCACTTGGTCACTTTAAGTAACCTTTGTTTTCTTAAACGATACTTAAAAAAACATGCAATGCAAAATGTGGCCAAACAATTATGTCTAGCGGTATATAAACATCCCTACTACAAACCTCACGACTATCTCTGTGACTGATACTCAGGACCAAAATTCCAAAAAAACATTCATACCTCTGCTATTTACTTCACTGAGCTAAGATTTCTGCTTTTCCAGGTCTCATGCTTTTTGTTTTGTTTCTACTACAAAACCCGAGCAAACCATTATCATCACACCTATTCAAAGGTCTCTAAGCCACAGAAAAGTCAGCTGTATCCATCTGCAATGGCATCCTTCTCATTCCCCACAATAAGATCTGTCTCCAGCTTTTCACATAATACTTAGGCTGGAGCTATTCGCACTGATGTTTAATGCCTGTGCTATCAGCCCTGATGGATGTGCAGAGCAGCATCTCTAGTAAAGCATGACACATAAAATGATATTTTGTGTCTGCAATTCTAGCAATCACCCCAACATAATGGAGCAAAGTTCTCTATTATTCATGGAATGTTTACATCCTTAATAGCGCCTAGATTTCTTTAATGGCTGACAATAATTCTTTCTTTCTTGTTCTCAGAATGTGTCATTAAATACAGCAATGGCAACACAAATGCACAATTGTACTAGAAATTCTGTATTAGCCAGATGCTGGAGGGGAGCTCATAGACTCAAGTGCATACGTCATTGATGAGAGAGAGGAATGAGAGCAGAGAAGAAATGAGATGGGCTTTGAAATCATTCTATTGTTGCTCCTGTTTATGTGTAGGAATTGAGCCTGTCTAAAATATACAATATAGATGTATATAGTTTACTTTTTGGGGTTCATTGCAAATTATCATTAGAAACGGAAGAGTTCTTTGGAGTAGGCAAACATTATTCACAGATGTCATCTTTAGTTAATTCCGATTTTTTAAAAAAATCTGTCCAGATTTCCCAACAGCACATGCATTATACTTTTTTTTTCCACCTTGTCCAAAATATATTTAAAATAGACATAACTGCACTTATAATATAACCGAAATAGGATGTAATATAATATAATATAACATAATATATACTATATATATATATATATATATATATATATAGAGAGAGAGAGAGAGAGAGAGAGAGATCACCAAATTGTATTCTCCTCTGACCATAAGCCTTTCCAACTGTTTTATTGGTTTTGGCAAATGCAAAAATTCGATTTTTATTTGGCTAAGTCAAAATAATTACAAAATAAATACCGAATCACCCTTTGCGAATTTTCGTCATTATTTTTTGGAATTAACCGAGTTTTTAACCTGAAGAATCAAGCTTAATCCACCCTTGTCATATATTGGTCTTGAAATATCCACAAAATAAGTAATATAAGTCTACAGCGATACTATATGAACAATTTGTGTTAAAAATCTCCGTTTTTAAAACAAAAAAATAAAGGTGAAATCG
Source organism: Pelophylax lessonae (assembly GCF_965119305.1). Taxonomy (NCBI): domain Eukaryota; kingdom Metazoa; phylum Chordata; class Amphibia; order Anura; family Ranidae; genus Pelophylax; species Pelophylax lessonae. The sequence goes on from NC_138768.1 coordinate 126,657,155, forward strand.
TGAGACTCCATATAGTATAGTAAGCTAAGGGGACCTGTCACTATTCAGTTAATTTACTATCTATAGCGTGAGCTACAAACGCATATCGATATATAGGATATGTTTAGAATATGCTTTTTATGTTATCCATTGTATGTTAATCAGACTTTTTAATTCTGGGTGGGATTTGAGCCCATGAATACCCGCTGACACTACAAGTCCCCAGCACACCTTTTAAATAATAAACTCCCTGAAAGGCAAAATGCAGAAAAATTGAGAGGCTGTACTAAAGGAGCTGAGAATCTTCTCACAATAAATTGAGTGAATATTCATTTTAATTATCCAGCAAGTGAAAAGCAAATCCCTGTTTACTTATATCCGAATTTGCTTTTCGTTTGATTGCATATATTCAAACAATTTATTGTATGGAGATTTTTTTTAAACTCATTTAGTAGATCAACCCAGTGGTGTATACATATATAAAATGCATGTTAGTTATAATTCCGTCTGATTATTTTGTAACAAGCAGCACAAACCAGATCCGCAAAACATGAAAAGCACGCCTAGGGGAGAATTATTAAGTTGATAGGTCAGGTCTTGGTTGTTATTTTTGCTTCTATTATTTTTAAAGCAAAATTTTCAGATTTGTTTCCTGTGCTTTTCAGAGGTTAGAATGTTGGAGGGGGACTGTGCTCTTAAGATTGGGAAAGATGATTGTCCTCATATCAGATGACTGTGCCCAGCACAGGTCAAATGTATTCATGAGATCACAATGAGAGAGAATTCAGTACGTGTGCCCCTGTGCCCCCCTACATATATCAATGAGTGAGGTGCCCATCAGCTGGCCATAGACGCCCTCAGGAGGAGCCAGGACTATGCAGGGTGAGCAGAGGGGAAATGAGAATTGGAGGGAGGCAAGAGACAAATATCAGCTCCACACCTCTCTCTGCATTAATATGCTTCCAAATGAATACAGTAAAAATCTACTAACAGGATGACTACCAATCATCATTATGTAAACTGATTATGATTGATTATATTTGATGAACGTGAATTATCCGATAGCATAACAGAATTTAATTATTTCTCACTCTCAAATAAAAAAAAGAGTCTAGGATTTCACACACAAGAGACAAATACCTATAGGTAGAAAAAAAAATGCAGGCACACAGCACAGGCAGGGTTTTAATTCAATTTATTATCTTAAACAGAAGCAATATTGTGTTCACTGATAACTGCTGTATGGAGCCAGGAGCTGTCCAGTGCTGAAATCCTTTCTACGCCTTAGTCCAATAGGAGTCAATTCTAGGGCTCCTGTGTTCTGAGAAGTCTAACCAGTTAGGAAAATCATTCTAAATAATATGTAACATACCACAATATGTAGTCACACACACATATATATATATATATATATGTGTACCAAATGTATGTAGGTTTCGGTTCCTTCATTCATTGTAATTTTGTAGCTTTTCATTTCCTTTTTCTTATGACATATTGGGCCAGTCATTTAAATTATTTTTTAGAGGTTGATCTAAAACATTTTTTTTTTTTTAAGATAGACACGGTTTAGATTATTATTATTATTATTATACAGGATTTATATAGTGCCGACTGTTTACGCAGCGCTTTCCAACTTGAGGGTAGACAGTACAAATACAATAGATTTTAATACAGTAGGAGTCAGAGGGCCCTGCTCCTTAGAGCTTACAATCTAAGAGGGATTTATTTGTATGTTCATTTATTAAGGGCAAAGAGTCTGTTTACTTTGTAAGGAAATGTGCACTTTGCAAGGAAATTTACCATTAGCTTAGTGAATGAGGTGAAGCTCTGCTGATTTTTATCATTCAATCATGTGCAAACAAAAATACAGTTTTTTTAAATATTTTCCTGGTACATGATTTAGTATTCTTTGCAAACTGAATTTTCACCACATTTACTAAGCTAAGAGAAAAAGTTGAATGCCTATTTGCCTTTAGTGGTTCAATCTATGCATAGTAATAACAATCAGTAATATTATTACATCTCTTTTTTTCTAAAAAAAAAAAAAAATTCTATCTATCTATCTATCTATCTATCTATCTATCTATCTATCTATCTATCTATCTATCTATCTATCTATCTATCTATCTATCTATCTATCTATCTATCTATCTATCTATCTATCTATCTATACAAATTAATTTAATATGTATATTATGTAAAACAATCCTTCACATTTTCCTCCTGATATTGCCCAAAATTGTTTCCTTTAGCTGGTGTAGAAGGTTAATGACAAAGATAGTAGAGGCAATGGCAAAGATTCAAAACTGTTAGGAGACAATGCAGTATACAAGGTTTACCATGTGTTTCCATTTGTTCAGCAGACATTAGTCATAAAGCAAAGCATGGTGGAGATTTACTAAAACTAAAGCACTCAGAATCTGGTGAAGCTGTGGATAGGATGGTAGCCAATCAGCTTCTAAATTCAGTTTGTTCAATTAAGCTTTGACAATAAAACCTGGAAGCTGATTGGTTTCTACGCAGAGCTGTAACTGATTTTGCACTCTCCAGTTTTAGTAAATAACCCCCACTGATCTCATAGACTGCTAGCCCAAAATTAACTAATGCCTGATCCTTGTTGTATCTTCTAGGTCTGGTTCCAGAACAGGCGTGCCAAGTGGAAGAAGCGTAAGAAGACCACAAATGTATTCCGTGCTCCCGGAACTCTGCTGCCCACACCAGGATTGCCCCAGTTCCAATCAGCAGCAGCCGCTGCGGCAGCAGCAATGGGCGACAGTCTATGCTCCTTCCATGCCAATGATACCCGCTGGGCCACAGCTGGAATGGGGGTCTCCCAGCTTCCCTTACCTCCCTCCCTTGGAAGGCAACAGGCAATGGCTCAGTCTCTGTCCCAGTGTAGCCTGGGAGCCGGCCCACCTCCCAGCTCCATGGGTTTGTCCAACATGGGCTCCAATGGCTCAGGGCTGCAGTCACACCTCTACCAATCCGCCTTCCCCGGCATGATGTCCACCTCATTGCAGGGTCCCAGCAACGTGTCGGGTTCCCCGCAGCTCTGCAGCTCTCCGGACAGCAGTGATGTGTGGAGGGGAACCAGCATTGCCTCCCTACGCCGCAAAGCACTTGAGCACACAGTCTCCATGACCTTTACTTAATACCCTATCCCCTACCCCACTGTCTACCCACCACTGTCTCTCCACCCAGTCTATCCTGGACTCTCCAGCAGAGGCAATGCTAAGCCAGTGATCTCAGAATATCATCAAATGACAGGTGATTGCATTTCCCATCAACCAGGGATGTCTTGAGGCTCAGATCAACAGCAATCATAAGCAAAAATGAACTCCAGAGTTCCCTGCAGGTCCCATTCAGAACAATCATTCAGACATTGAACAGTCATAACAGTTTTCTGTCTTGGTTAAATGTCATTCTTGTAGTTTCCAATAAAAAAAGAAGTGTAATACAGTATAATATATTGAATGTCAAACCATAAATGTCCATACCCAAAAAATATCAGACAACTGTATACTCACTTGTTAGAAGTGTAGGAAAAGGTATGATCAGGTGGAAATCTGGGGACATATTTGTTCCATTGATACTGATGCCTCTGTGCCCCCAGATCTCCTTCTGATTATACTTTTGGCTGCTAGTAAAAAGTGCCCCTTTATTTGTTTCTGTACCAGAGTTAAACATATGCCTCATTTGCTACTATCAACGGGATTTAATAAACATGAGCACTCCTCAGTTAGTTCTTGGAAATATTGGGTTTATAAGGGTCATAAAGCAAACACAATTAATTGTTTTTGGACTGTTTATTACAATTATATACAGTGAAAGTTTTATTACAGAAATTTGCACAAAATTTTACAAGTATGTTCTTGATTAAAGATTCTTAAATTTAGTTCTTAAAGCCCAATCCCAGGAATTAAAAAAAAAAAAATCTACCCTTGCAAGGGTTAGCTGCTCATTATGTCTAGAGGTTCCGGAATAAGGAGAAATACTTGCTTTATTCTGTGCTCCCTCCAGAGAAGCGACTGGTCCCCTGCAGCCTCCATTCTAAGCTGTTCACAGACACGGTCGCACATTCACCCCAACATACAATGTGGGCTTAATAGCTCCGCTTTAAATATGATGATGCCAAGGGACCTCCAACAGACTGGAACTTTGGGGAGAAGGGGGCAGCTGGCTGGAGTAGGGGATACAGTAATTAATCCTGTCTGTTCCTGTAGACCCTAGACATAAGTAGCATTCACCCCCTGCAGCGCAGGGGGGCCTCACTATAATGATTTTTTTTCTACTTCCTAGAGTTGTATTTTCATATAAACGCTAAAATACAACTCCATCCAAAAAATCTTTTATATAGTGGGCAAAGTTGGAATTCCAAATTTTTATTGCTCTCTGCATGCCTGTTGGGAGGATTTCCCCTCACTTGCCGTCCCAGGAAGCCTTGTCACTAGGATAAGGAGGAAAAGTAAGTCAAAATCTATCCAAAAGGGGCACAATGAGAGAATAAACAATATTTTTGGGAAGGCTGGAACCTCTCTTTTCCTGTTTGTGTACCCTGCCGGAAATTTCTCTTAGCTTCCTGGCCCAGTGAAAATGTTGTCTCCCCAACAGGAAATGAGGAAAAATCTCACCAAAACCATCACAGACAGCACTAAAAAGCTGACAGATTATTCAATCTTTTCCTACTGTGGCTAAAACAGAAAAAAAGTTTTGATTGGAGTAGCTGAACTCTCAAGTTAAAATTAGGCACACAAATAGTTTGTGGTATTTTATTAATTCCCGTGATAAACAATGAGCATATGTAAACATGGAGGAAAATGTATGTTTGCAAATTAAGTTAGAATAATTTATTTACGACAGTGGACACCTATGGTATGGCATGTTGTGAGCTATTACGTTAAATGGTGCAAAGTGTAATGGTGTGCTGCAATCCATTGTAACCAACCAATCAGAAATCAACATTCTTTAACTAAAGGGAAGTGTGAAAATAGAGATGATTGCTGATTGGTTGCTACAGGTGTGTTTGCCTGTTTAAAGGCAGAACTACCAGTAAGAAGAATAAGTGACCTTTCTGACCTTGGCATGAAGGTGTACCCTTGTGACCAGTCATAACATTTCACTTCAACTTGGGTGACATTTGAATGTGGTATAGGTGGTGAAAGGATTATTTATTGCTGATTATATGCAGAGATTGTCTAGAGCCCTGGTCCTCAACCCTGGTCCTCAGGGCCCACTAACAGGCCAGGTTTGCAAGATGACTGAAATACATCCCAGGTGATATAATTTGCTGCTCAGTGATTGCAGTATTCTAGTCTGCAGCTCCCCAAGGTAATACCTAAAATCTGACCTGTTAGTGGGCCCTGAGGACCGGAGTTGAGGACCACTGGTCTAGAGTATACTGGAAATTCTCTGCAAACCTTTGGTCACTTTCTGACATGCTCAAGCAGGTCAATAAACTGCCAATATTAGGGCATATAATGCCAGCCTTACTGTACACCATTGCACTTTGCACTAGCATTACGTTATTCCAAAGTCTTTCTCTAATTGTAATGTAAATGGACATTTACCATCTCTAGTATTGTATCATCAGACATTACCCAACACTTACTCAGCCACCCTCTTTTCATATTTTCCACTATCATTAATTCATTATCACTTTGAGCATTCAAAATATATTTCTAAGCACAATCTTGCTTCCCAAAAATAATTCTGTTTGTTTTGTGGACATATCACTACAATACCCCTCTGTCAAAGAAGAAACCCAGGCCCGTTTTGTAAGCATTTTTATTTAATACAGCTGTAATACTTTAAGATTCAGTCTTATTTCCTTTTTTTTTTCTAAAGGTAAGCAGCACTTTTCTGATGATTATTTGGCAGACTGCTGTTTTCAGTCCTTCAAAAGCATTGCTGATACCACTTTTCCCTGCAGGTTCAGCGGGGCACGTGGCGCCTAGGCACATGTAAATTTTCAACCCTGGACTTTGTACAGACAGCCAATGAGCTTTTCTGCATGTGCTGGTTCAGAGATCAGAGGCTATTTCTAAGAATGAACAAAAAAAAAGTTGTGAGATAGGATGTTTTGTGTAGATAAAGCATTCTTGTTACATACTGGTCAGTTTGTGATATGGTTTAACTTATTGTCTGTGCTTATTTATTGATTTTTTTGGGTTTCTTATTTCTTAAATGTTTAAGCTAATATGAAACCTTTTATTTGAAATTTTTCTTGACAAGTTTATATCAATTTAATGTAAATGGATAAATAAAATCATTTTCAGTATGTGAGCTGGAGAATGAGTCATTATATCGGTATGCAGAATCCTCATGTGTTTCTCTTTACATTCATTTATTGATAATTTAACTTCTATTGATAAAAGACAGTTGCTGGTTAAGTAAAAAGTAGGTCTAATTTATCAAAATGTCTGAAATGAGATCTGTCTGTGTTGCTTCAGAAGCAGCTGCTCATATTCACGCCTGCATTGGAGAATGGCAATTTGATTATGAATTTTTTGTTGGACTATATAGACATCTTTTACTGCAGATACTTAGGTAAAACTGTATTTGTCCTCATCTCATTAAGTAAAGATTTTTCCCTATTTGAAAGTTGCTTTGTAAATACGGGAATTTTGGAAAACACTATGGAAAATACAAATTTTAGAAAAAACTATAGAAGATATACATTTTGTGGATTACTATAGATAGACCAAGTAGGGACTAATGCCTCGTACACACGCATTGATAGTTGGCCGTGAATTTTCGGCCAACGTCCGATCGGCTGATTTTCGGCTTGTTAGTATGATGCTTTCGACAACCGACTCTGACTTTTCGGCCAAACAAAATCTGGTGGGCAGGCTATAAAATTTTTGTTGACCGTCAACAGAGCGGCCGATTTTCCGTCAGTCAGTACAGATTTCGGCAGACAAAAATCTGATGAGCAAGACTGGGCATGCTCAGTGAAGAAAAAACACACGGAAAGTAAACCATCACATGACATCACTTCTGAAGTTGGTTGTTGTTGGCCGAGAAAATTCATGTGCAGTCTAGAGCACATTTCAACCAACACAACAACACTGGACAAAAGACGGCCGATCGGTCGGCCAACTATCGATGCGTGTGTACGAGGCATTAGAAGGTGCTTCATTTTTTGTTCTCACCTGTATCTTTTTGTTTATAGTAGCTGTGCTATGTGGTTTAAGCCTATAACCTGTTCAACATACCAATAGCTTTCTTCAAATATCCAATCAGGCTAAAGGTACACTCTACAAACTTGAAAATTGTACATTTAAACAAATTCAGTGGATGTGGTCATTGCTGACTGTATGGGTGCTATTTTATCTGGTGCTCACCCTCAGCATTAAGCTAAATTTATATATTTATCAATAACCTCATCTTCTGAATAGTCCTGAATATATACACACGGGAGCATGAGAGGGAAGTCACATAGTACATAGCCGCACAGTAGCAAGCATAGATAAAAAAAAAATTATCTAAAACTTAAAAATTAAAGGTAAATGGAGTGGACTTTCTGATCGTAGCACAACCAAGACAGTAAAACAGTGTACCAATTAACTTATAAAGGTATTAAACCCTACAACATAAAAAACATAAAAATGCATTGCAGCCTACTAAACCTTAGATGTGGTGGGTGAATTAAGGCTTTTTTTTTTTTCTTTATTTTCACTTGGTGATCCAGCCTGTAACGCACTTCTTCTCCTACAGTGTCTCCACTCCACTGTAGGAGCGACAGAAACACCTTTGGGGAGCAGTTTTTTCAGTATGGGGAGAGGGTAGTGTTAAGCTGGGTATACACTGGTTGAAATTTGTTCAATATTTTTCATTGTAAGATTGTTGTATGAATGTTTCTTCAGTTTTATAATCATTAGTGGGGGTCAAATCCACATTCTTTTTCAACCTAAGTGGAGAGAAAATTCAAAGAAGCAGGATGAAAAATGTTCTTGAATGTATGAATTACTAACAGTGTATGTGTTTATCATTCGGCAAATTTCATTCATTCCAAAATCAAATGTTTAAAGGAAATTACATTTTGTACTACTTTCAAATTACATTTGAAAGTACTGAGGATTTTCATACAATATTTCATTCAATATTCTAATAGTGTATATCCAGCTTTGCATGCACTAGCCATGGGCGTCCGCATAACTTTTTTCAGGGGGGGGGGGCATAATTTTTTCAACAAGGTCATTAAGGGGAGGGGCTTAGTTATTATCCTTATTTTGAGTATATTCCCTTAAAGCATGTTATACAGCACAGTGCTTTGCTTTGCTGTGTAATTTGGCCCCTTCTATCACCTAAAATACCTGGCTGATCCTGCCTGGCTATGTCCTCCCCTCTGTAAACTGACCAGGGTATACCATGTCTGCTGAGCCCTGACACCGTGGTCAGTTTATGTTCCAGCCCTCTTGTCCTCCTCTGTCCTCTCTCCCCCCTCCCTCCCTGCCTGTCTGCTCCTGTGTCAGTGCCCACACCCCCTCCTCTCCTGCTGCTTTAGTTTCATTTAAAGTTTCATATCCTGTCCACAGTCTGTTTAATAATCATGTGTGCCCCTGTGTCTGTTTTTTATCTAAAAATTTTTTAAAACACAGACACACAGGCACACATGATTATTAAACAGAACATTCAGGATGGTATAAAGTGGCTTATATCAACCACTTAAAAGGGGAAGTTGAGATTCCAAGGGGGGTCATTTGCCCCCCCCCCCTTACCCCTACCTGCAGATGCCCATGGCACTAGCCGATTTAGATGGACTTGACAAACAAATTAAAGCTGAAGTCTAGCTAACACTTTTTAGGCAGTTACAGCAACATGGTTTTTCTCCTTTTGGGATAAAGGTTTTACACACATCGATCAGCTATAATAATATCACCGCTGACAGTTAAAGTTAATAACACTGGTTACCTCATTACAATGACCTTTGAAAGGGGGTGGGAAATATTAGGCAGCTAGTAAACATATTGTCCCTGAAGTTAAGTTGTTGGAAGTAGAAAAAATGGGCAAGGTTAAAGATTTAAGGGAGTTTGTTAAGGGCCAAATTATAAAGGTTAGAAAACTGGTTTAGATCAGCTTCAAAACTGCAGCTCTTGTAGGATGTTTCTGGTCTTCAGTGGTCAGAACCTACCTAAAGAAGTCCAAAGAAGGAAAATCATTGAACCGGCGACAGGGCTGGCAACAGGATGGCCAATGCTCATTGCATGTGGGGAGTAAAGACTGCCTTATGTATTCTGATCCAATAGAATAGCTATTGTACCTCAAATTTCTGAAAAAGTTAATGCTGGTTCTGATAGAAAGGTGTCAGAACACACAGTGCATCACAGTTTGTTGTGTTTGGGGCTACATATCTGCAGACCGGTGAGGGTGCCCATACTGACCTATGCCCACAGCCAAAAGTGCCTACAATGAGACATCAGAACTGGACCATGGAGCAATGGAAGAAGATGACCTGGTCTGATGAATTCAACAATGGTTTGAGGAACACAACAATGAGTTTGAGGTGTTGCCTTAGCCTCCAACTTTTCCAAATCTCACTCCAATTGAGCATCTGTGGAATGCGCTAGAAAACCAAGTCTGATCCATGGGGGTCTCACCTTACAACCTACAGGACTTATAGGATCTGCTAACGATGGCTTGGTGCCAGGCACCACAGCATTCCTTTAGAGCAGGCATGTCCAACCTGCGGCCCAAAACTGCAGGCAATGTGGCCCACTGCCCCATGACAATTTTTATTTTTTTTTGCTGGGGAGGAAGGCAGTCAAGTCAGGGGCACGGCCACAGAGGCTGCCTCGGAGGGGATCATCCACTAGTTGTGTTAAATTAGTGCTGGGGGGGGGGGGGCTTTAGCACGGGAAGGGCGAAGCGGCGTTTTATTACTTATATACCTTAACCATAGTATATATTTTATATGCGGCCCGAGAAAATTTCTCTACACTCAATGTGGCCCAGAGAAGCCAAAAATGTTGGACACCCATGGTTTAGAGGATACGTGGAGTTCATGCCTCCACAGGGTTTTAGTGGGTGGTAATGTTATGGTTGATTGGTGTAAATGAATAAAAGGCGAGCATTGTGAGCACCCCATCAGTGTTAAAATGTTTGTCTTAACCATCTAACTGCCACTTTTCCTGGACAGCTTTGTCTGGTAAAGCAAGTTGAAAAATAACTGACTTACTAGTCAGATTAATAGATATAAATATAGGAGAAAAAAAAGCCTAAAAAAAAAAAAAATTTGTTACAACATAGAAGAGTTGGTAAGCTGCAATATAATTTAGCTTTCATTATTTTTTATATACTGTACTTTCCTTCTCACATGTGAGCATAGGAAGCACAGTTTTACTCTAATAGCAAAAATTATTCAAACAGTCAAGAGTATTTATTCCATAATTGTGTACAGTTTATAGGTTTTGTGTAGGTCATTTTTTTTATTTACCGGTATTTTTTTATTTATTTTTTTTAGTAACCTGTGTTCATTATAAGGGACAATAAAATTGAGCTTCTCCATGCACATTGGCTTAAAAAATGCAGCTTCTACAGGAGTTCTGCGTTTTACCTCTAGCAGAAAAATAACCTTCTGTTTTGTGTTTTCCTGGCAGAAAAAAACACTGAATGCTCCTAAACTCTCCTAAAAGCTTCTAAACACTTTCAAATTTCTGTGCAAAAATGCTCTATATAAGAGTGTTTTTTTCTGCCATGGGAACTGGCGTTTTTATGTCCAGTGTGTGTGACCCCTTAAAGATTTTTAAAAGATATTACTTTTCCATGTACAAATAAGTTTTCCTAATCTATAGAGATGAAACGTGCTACCGCTGTTAGTATGTTTTCAAACAAAATTAATATCAAGAGGCTGCTAAAAAAAAAATCCAGCTTATACAATAACAGGGTTCTTCATGCATCTACTTTTATAAATGCCCAAAATCCCAACTTTGATATCTGGTGAGTGATTATCATCCTGATTTGTCAGATGTGTCCCTACTAGTGTACTTCTGCTGCCCTCATTATCCAATCACAGGCTGGGGTGAGACTTAGACCAGGCTCTATCGCAAGCTGTAGTGTAGTTTATAGGGAGTTGCAGGACCTTTGTGCGCTACCTGCTGGCATGGGTGCCTGGACCACAAGACAAATCCTTTGGCAAGTAAAACCACCAGAATATATCAATTTAAACTGTTTATTTTGCAGTTTAAATGATGTTAAGCTTTCAGAAAAATCCATAAATGTTAATTTGTCCATAAACATTGATTATATATGCAGTGCTGCTTTCCGTCAATCTTCCATATGTGTATTCATCTGAAAAAAGTGCAACAAATGTGATGGGTATATTGTGCTGCTGGTGGGTAAACTTGGGCTTAAAGGAAATCTATGGTCACAGCATACACTTTTATTTTATAACATCAGCATTGTAATAACAATATAGACAATAGTTAATTTGGCAGTTTATGATAAGATTACTTGAAAAATCTTCTTTCATGTTGTACGTTCTGCTTGTCTGCTGACCATCTCTTTCCACAACTTCCTGTATTTCCTACATACACTGTATGTCTGTAGTGTGTCTATTGGAATGTTTGACCATTCTTCCAGAAGCACACTTGTGAGGTCAGGCACTGATGTGGACGAGAAGGGCTGGCTCGCAGTCTCCACTGTAATTCATCCCAAAGGTTTTCCATCAGGTTGAGATCAGGACTCTGTGCAGGCCTGGACAAGTTCCTTCAACCCAAACTTGCTCATGCATGTCTTTACGGACCTTGCTTTGTGTACTGGTCCAAATCATTTGGTGGAGGGGGGATTATGGTGTGGGGTTGTTTTTCAGGGGTTGGGCTTGGCCCCTTAGTTCCAGTGAAGGGAACTCTTAAGGCGTTAGCATACCAAGACATTTTGGACAATTTCATGCTCCCAACTTTGTGGGAACAGTTTGGGGATGGCCCCTTCCTGTTCCTAGATGACTGGGCACCAGTGCACAAAGCAAGGCCAAAAAGAGAAGGATGAGCGAGTTTGGGGTGGAGGAACTTGACTGGCCTGCACAGAGTCCTGACCTCAATCAATAAAACACCTTTGGGATGAATTAGAGCAGAGACTGCGAGCCAGGCCTCCTCTCCAACATCAGTGCCTGACCTCACAAATGCGCTTCTGGAAGAATGGTCAAACATTTCCATAGACACACTCCTAAACCTTATAGACAGCCTCTTAAGAAGAGTTGAAACTGTTATAGCTGCAAAGGGTGGGCCAACTCAATATTGAACCCTATGGACTAAGACTGGGATTACATTAAAATTCATGTGCGTGTAAAGGCCGGCGTCCCAGTACTTTTGGTAGTATAATGTACTTTGCAGCTTCTCCTCTCCTGTTTACCTTCATTGTCTAAGGACTCCATATCCCATGGTACCTTGCTGCCAAGGTACCATGATTCCTGTACCGACTCTCACCACCTCTGTAGTTCAGAAGGCAGGCTCTTTGAAATGTGTGACACAGCAGTGCCTACTCACAGAGCATTGTGAATACGTTTCACAGAATTCAAAGGAGTAAATATTCACAGATCAAGTTTACAGGCCTCAACATCGTTCCGATTAATGGGAGAAGGCTAGATATAATAGAAATACAATATGGAAATGAATATTTCTTTTTACATTTTGACCATAGATACACTTTAATACCCCTCAAATAATAAAAATCCTATGCAAATATATTGATCCCTGTTTGTTTTCTTTGAGGTTTGAAGATGCAATGAAATGTAACTATGCTTTTTACATACATACAATACACTATTAAATAAATTAACATATTTGATGTCATATTTTCCTGCTAGTTGTTTTTAGGATTTTTCTGGGAAAGAGGGTAATGTTGGGGTATTTAATGCTTAGGTCCACACAATTAAATTTTCAGATGAATTACATATATGGGAACTGTTTTACCTGCCAATGAATTTGTATTTGTTTCCATCCAGTCCTGATTTACACTGCTTTGGCATGCAGCACAGCTAGGTAGGTTGCAACACTTACAGTTAAAGTGACTGTAAATGATCACCTTTTAAACCAACCCATTCAGTTTATAATAGAAATGAAAGGGAAAACATTTTTTGAATAGAAATAAAAAAAATAAAAAAACAGAAAAAAAAAAACATTCTAAATACCTTTTTTTAATATTATAAGTGATCACATTCCCTGTGTTCTTAGCTGCATAAGAGCTGGGGGGAGGAAAAGCAAGAGCACACTGAGCTGCCCAGTGACAGGCTGTGCAGGGGGGGCATTTTCGATTATTGGTGGGGGTGGTTTTTTAGAGATATAGAAGATAAAGTAAACTATGTTGCCATCATCCCGTGGTAAATTCAAAAAGGGGGGTTGGTTCCTCAGGCCAAAAAGAAGAAAAGTGGGATTTTGTAGGCAAAGGTGAATTGTATCAATTTTATTGAAAGGTTTACACATAAATATAGCAAAGCAAAGAAAAAAACAAAAAAACTGAATTATATTGGTAATTCATGTTACAGGTTTACAATCAATTATGAACCATTTTACTTATTAGATTGAAGTGGTGATTCCCGGTTGTAGAACTGGGGTTCCGACGCGTTTCGCCCTAAATATCTTACCTTTTTCAGACCCAACAAGCCCAGGATCCAGTAACAAGCCTGGGGGGCACTGGACCTGAGAACCCTCCAACTTCTTCATGGGCATAGTTATTCCTGGAATCTAGGTACACAAACAGAAAAAACAATGTTATCTTGTTTTCGATATGACCTTGCACAATAAGTCGCTGATTTTTGTATTTCTTCACTTTTCACTTTGTAGAATATGGTGGTGATTTTTCCTTGATAAAGGCTATAAATGCCGAAACGCGTCGGAACCCCAGTTCTACAACCGGGAATCACCACTTCAATCTAATAAGTAAAATGGTTCATAATTGATTGTAAACCTGTAACATGAATTACCAATATAATTCAGTTTTTTTGTTTTTTTCTTTGCTTTGCTATATTTATGTGTAAACCTTTCAATAAAATTGATACAATTCACCTTTGCCTACAAAATCCCACTTTTCTTCTTTTTGGCCTGAGGAACCAACCCCCCTTTTTGAATTTCCGATTATTGGAGGAGAGCATGACCACACTGTGCTCTCCTGCTTAGTGTAGTCAGTTTTTAATAGGAAAGCAGAGTGACTGGTTGGAACACCAGGGATTTCACAGAAAGGAAGCAATACAAAGAGAACAGGATACTTTCTCTTACAAGTACATGGTACAGCAGGCACATATCAGAAAAATGAAATTTTGGGGTAACAAACGTTTTAAGATATACAGTTGTGGCTCTCTGCTCCTATCAGCATGTTCATCATAAACACATTTTTATGCTGCTATATGGGGGAGGGGCAGGGCCGTCTTTTCCATTGGCCATACCCGGCGGTTGCCCGGGGGCCCCACTTGCCAAGGGGCCCCACATCGATCGATGGATTGGTGGCATGTGATGATCATGTCCCACACTCCCTGGTGGTCTAGGGCCCCCCCCTTGGTGCCTCCGGTCCGGAGTCCGGCGGCGGCCGTGGGTGCCTCGAGTCTGCCCTGCACACACTGGTTGCTAAGGCCAGCCCGCTTGGCATCTAGCAACCAGTGACGTGAGCAGCAGAGCAGACCCAGGATGCACAGCGCCGCCGCCGCACGCAGCGGAGGACTCGGAGGAGGATCCTCCTCCTCGTCGGCTCTCCTCCAGTCCTCACTCTCCTCCGCCTCCGTCCGTCGAGTCGACCGACCCTAGGAGAAGACTGGCTCCGCCTCCGCCTCCTCCCACCTCCTCCCATGCCATGTGCAGCCGTGTAAGGGTAAGTCTGCCTGCCAATTTTTTTTATCTCCTTCTCAATGGCATGAACATGATGTGAAGTCACAAGAGACAGTCAGACAACTACTACTACCTGTCCTGGCTGGAGGAGGATATACTACCAACTATATATTGGTCCCTGGCCTATATGTATATAGTAAGGTATATATTATCCTCCAGGTAAGTAGTTGTACTCTCTTGTAGTATATAGTGTTCCCTGTAATGTGTATATAGTCTATATACATATTACAGGGAACACTATATACTACAAGAGAGTACAACTACTACCTGGAGGATAATATATACCTTACTATATACATATTACAGGGACCAATATATACTACAAGACAAGAGATAACTACCTGGAGTATATTATATACCTTACTAACTATATACATATTACATGGAACACTATATACTACAAGAGTCTCTTGTAGTATATAGGATTCCCTGTAATATGTATATAGTAAGGTATATACTCCAGGTAGTTGTCTCTTGTCTTGTAGTATATAGTGTTCCCTGTAACATGTATATAGTAAGGTATATACTCCAGGTAGTTGTCTCTTGTAGTATATAGTGTTCCCTGTAACATGTATATAGTAAGGTATATACTCCAGGTAGTTGTCTCTTGTCTTGTAGTATATATTGGTCCCTGTAATATGTATATAGTAAGGTATATATTATCCTCCAGGTAGTAGTTGTACTCTCTTGTAGTATATAGTGTTCCCTGTAATATGTATATAGACTATATACATATTACAGGGAACACTATATACTACAAGAGAGTACAACTACCTGGAGTATATACCTTACTATATACATATTACAGGGACCAATATATACTACAAGAGAGTACAACTACCTGGAGTATATACCTTACTATATACATATTACAGGGACCAATATATACTACAAGAGTCTCTTGTAGTATATATGATTCCCTGTAATATGTATATAGTAAGGTATATACTCCAGGTAGTTGTCTCTTGTCTTGTAGTATATATTGGTCCCTGTAATATGTATATAGTAAGGTATATACTCCAGGTAGTAGTTGTACTCTCTTGTAGTATATAGTGTTCCCTGTAATATGTATATAGACTATATACATATTACAGGGAACACTATATACTACAAGAGAGTACAACTACCCGGAGTATATACCTTACTATATACATATTACAGGGACCAATATATACTACAAGACAAGAGACAACTACCTGGAGTATATACCTTACTATATACATATTATAGGGACCAATATATACTACAAGAGAGTACAACTACCTGGAGTATATACCTTACTATATACATATTACAGGGAACACTATATACTACAAGAGTCTCTTGTAGTATATAGGATTCCTTGTAATATGTATATAGTAAGGTATATACTCCAGGTAGTTGTACTCTCTTGTAGTATATTCTCGTGCGTGATTGTGTAGGCAGGGGGCCCCGGTGCACTGCATTGCCCAGGGGCCTATAAGGCTCTTAAGATGGCACTGGGGAGGGGGTGCATATCAAGCCAAATGTAGGTACTTAAACCAGTTGCATTTGAAGAAATATTGTAACTATGTATTTATGAATACGCAGCTGCATTGGTTTGTGTTCACTAAATCTGTCTAGAGTTTAGCTTTGGTATAATATGGGTGTTGTCTCACACAAATGAACACAATGGGTTCAGGATCAGGTGCCCCAGAATCTTTCTTTGCAATGTTCAAACAGTTCCAGGTTTGATTTGCAAACTGGAGTTACAGTGATAGCAGGCACTACTGGGAGGTGCACACATAGCATGGTATAGCATAGTATACAGTAGCATGGCAATATCGCTTTACTGACACCACCACAATCTGGTGGTATAATACTGACACTAGAGCAGGGGTAGTCAACTTACCTAAAATAGGGGACCTCAGGAGCAGTCCCTGGCATCACTCAAGAATCACATGTATTCTATAATGGACATAATGCCACAAAAAAAGGAGGTGCATGCAGTATTAAGATGCACCATCCCTACCAGGACCCCCTGTTACTTTTCTTCTTAATCCATAGGTTAAACATGGCTTCTTCCCAAATCCCAGTTCTTCTGAATACACCATAAATATACCCAGTATTAATATGTTTAGTTCCTTTCATGAGTAATCCAGACCAGGCAATTCTTCCTTTCCAAGAACATTATTTACTGTATAGATTACGTTACAGGATAGGGTAGTTTATAGTGAATGCATTAACATCTTCAAAAATAACATAGTCTCTCCTTACTGGACAATATGTTTGGCTGTGCTACAACTGGCTGCACTCTGCCCCCTCTGTCAGAGACAGCAGACATGCAGTAGGGCAGAGTTTCTGAACCCTTTTTCAGTCAAGGTACCCATTAAAATTATGGACAATCTCGATGTAAAAAAGAGGGGAGTTTTGGGACTTTAAATAAGGTGCATATAAACATGCGTCTCCATCCCTGAATCTGTAGCAAAAGAAGGGGAATTTTTGGGACTTTGAATGAGGCATGTGCGGCATAGAAATAATAGTCGATGTTAAAAACAAGAATTTTATTCTCTAGGATAATAAATGCATATCAGGTTACAATGTACATACATTAATTTATATCAATATTCATAGTTTGTTCTCTTGGATAATAAAACCATGTTGTGTTACAATGCACATACATAAGTCTGTAACCATATTCATAGTGAATTGCAAACCAAGATACATGAAAGCTAGCAGTCACATAATGGTACATATAGCATGATAGATGTAAAGCAGTTGTCCTAAATGACATGAACCACTTCAGCAGCAGAGTATAGTAATAAAAAAATGTATGGATAGGACATAATGATCTGTCTGATAGGAAGAACATGATGCATCAAGTAAACCCTACACGTTTCGTGGAATCGCTCCACTTCTTCAGGGGCAGATGCATTAAATGACTGAAAAAAACATAAGAGTCAATATGATCTTGTGTTAAGCCTCGTACACACGCAACGATTGTTGGCCGTGAATTTTCGGCCAACGTCCGATCGGCCCGATTGTCGGCTTGTTAGTATGATGCTTTCCACAACTGACTGCGACTTTTCGGCCGAACAAAATCTGGTGTGCATGCTATAAAATTTTTGTTGGCCGTCAACAGAATGGCCGATTGTTCGTCAGTCAGTACAGATTTCGGCAGACAAAAATCAGATGAGCAAGACTGGGCATGCTCAGAGAAGAAAAAACACACGGAAAGTAAACCAGCACATGACATCACTTCTGAAGTTGGTTGTTGTAGGCCTGAAAAAAGACGTGTGCAGTCTAGAGCACATTTCAACCAACACAACAACACTGGACAAAAGTCGGCTGATCGGTCGGCCAACAATCGAGGCTTTAGATACCAGACTATAGGAAAGGATTGTAACTGAAGGGAGGAAAATACCCTCCCTTTAAAATACTCACATTTGGGCTGAATATGATGTGGATGAGCCTGCAACAGGAAGGCCACTTAAGGAGTCTGTCCCGGGAACTGTGGAAATGGGAGCCAGGAAACAAGCTGGGAACATACAAATATTCTTCCAGGTCAAGACGATCCAAGAGTGGTGTGAGGGGGCTCCATTCTAAAATATGAAAAACAGGCAGTGTATATAAGAAATTACTTTTATTATATTGCATTGTTAGAAAATGTGTGAATGGAGCCTGTAACCAAGTAGAAAGAAAGGGTGCAAAAAGGAAGAAAGTGTAGAGGGTGAGTATATCCAAAGAGACATGGCCATGTGGTATAAAAAAAATAAAAAAAAGGAAAAACAAATAGAACTTAAAAAAGTGTATTGGGGGGACCCCAATACTAGGATGCGGATAGTGCTCAATGATGAACAGGTGTTACTATTATTTCTATGCCGCACATGCCTCCTTCAAAGTTCCAAAAATTCCCCTTCTTTTGCTACGGACAGGCTTAAGGCGCCCAATTCTAAAATGTCAAAACTATTCTGATAATTTTACATAATGCAGTAATATCAATACACGTAGGGCAAACGAACGTTAAAGCTGATTTTGTCTTCCAAAGCAAATACACTTTTGCAAACTGGACTTACTAGTATTCCAATGTTTCTCTTCTCCCTCGGTTTTTCTCCATCACTTAGCTAATGAGACCCTTGAAATGATGGAGAGAGACAAGGAAGGGCCAAACAAGGATGGTATGTAGGCAACTGACATCCTCCATATCAAGTGATGATGTTATTGGTCGTTAGGAGGTTGGCAGCTAGAAGGTTGTAATGGTGTACATTGAAAACCTGTGACTTTGTGTAACTAAAAGGCAGGTTTCATCCACCCATCAGCTTGTATACAATTATGAGGTGATTTTTAGGCATTTTGTCAAGGCACCCCTGAAGAAACCTCAAGGCACCCTGGTTGAAAAAGGTTATGGACAGAGGCAGAGACTGTTGGCATGCTACAAAAGTTGGTCAGGGACCACATACATGCTACAAGAGATGGTCGCTATTCTTTTTTTTTTCTTAAGGCATGCTACTGGAGAGGGTCAGAGACTGTAAACATGGTGCAATACATGGTCGGAAACTGCAGACATGCTACAAGAGATGGTTATAAACTATAGGCATGCTACAAGAGATGGTCAGTGGCTATGGAAAGGGTACAAGAGATGGCCAGAGAATGCAGACATGCTACTGGAGAGTTTCAGTGACTGGGGACACGCTTCAGAAGACAATCATAGATTGGGGACACTGCTAGTAATCACTGATATTACTGCCCCTTTACAAATCAATGCCCCAACATTAGTGCTCTCAGCAGCTTTCTGTGCCATATCTGATATATGAAACCCCATTCTAAAAGATAACAGGAAAAAAAAAGAAAATAGATGGACAGCATAAAAAAGTAAAATAGTCTGAAATAAATACAGTAAACTAAAGCAGACCATAGACGATTCGAATTACGATTTATCGTTCGATAAACGAAAGCGGCACTCGTGCACATTATCGAGTGTACCATCACTGTGATCCGAAAATCGTACGACAAAACATTATTTTTTGTGCCTTTTAACCACATCTCTACCGGACACACTCCCTACTGTTCTGTGTTTTGTTAGGCGAAATCATACAACTCCCCCACTAATGATACGAAATTCGGCCGATTTTCGCAAAAAAACCCAACATGTTGGATATGTGAATTTTTGCTGTCGTACGAAAATCGAACGTTTTACATACCACACTAACGATACGAAAATCGTTCGATAACACTGCCATTTACGATTTTCGTACGATATTCGAATCGTCTATGGCCTGCTTAAAGCATTTAACTATCAGAAGCTACTCTGAAGACTATCTTTCCTTCACCCTTGAGTGGGCACCAAAAAACAGAATACTGTCTTTAGGGGCCCAAAGGGCTGAAAATTAAATGCCAAAAGGCCAGTTTGGGCACGAGGCCCCAAGAAGAGAATGTATTTCTATAAGCATCTGAGATTAGCAGTACAGCTTTACAGATATTAGGCTTTGGCAGCACATACTGGCACCAGAACATTTGCTATTCTAAAGAATTAGAGATTTGTATAATATAATTACAGATATTATAAACTGCTAGGGTATATTTACAGACAAAACAAGTTGGCAATATCATTTTCAAACCATTTGACAGCACTATATTTTCAGTGACTATGAGGCTGACATTATACATTTACATACTCCAAAGGATGACATGTTATTTTCTATGAATAATGAGTTGTCATATATTTACTGACGATAGGGTTGTCATTACACTTTTCCTGATGCCAGGGGCAGACACTCCATTTTTCCAGGATCAGAGGTTGGACCAGGGATTGGCATTTTGCTTTGCACAGTCACCAAACGTTTGTACGATTCTCCTTACAGGGCTGGGCAGTTCATGTAAAATTTGGAAGCCGACCAACGAATAATTTACAATTGAGGAAAAGCATGTAACTCCTGCCGTTGATATGGTGCACTGACCTGGTTTTGGGAATTCTTTGTACAGGAGCAGAAGGGATGCCTATTTTCTACCAACAGATATCACAATATACAGTAGCTATCGCTGCTTTAAAGAAATTAATCTTGCCTAAAGTAAATGTGGTTGCAGAATGACAGAAATTCCAGCAAGGTGGAAAACATAATACCAAATCCACCATACAATTGATTGCATCTTTGAGAGAGTTTGATGTTAACTGTGAGTTGGGGCTCTAACTCAGGGGTCTCCAAGCTTTTCAGCTCGAGGGCCACATTGTATATTTTACACATATTTGCAGACCGAAAAAATCTATTTTTATTAAATAAATCCACAACAGTGGAAAACAATACAGTTTGACATGCAGCTGGCATCGGGACTGGATGGTGCACCTGTATCCTCCACCAGCACCTAAATGTAAAAGCCTCATGCAATGGGGCTAATCTTCCATAATGCATGGTGCCTTAAATCTTTACTTCCATCAGTCACCCTATACATTTAGTCCCCATTAATCTCCTCATACATCTGTGTCCCCATCAGAGTCTACAGAACATTTGTGTCCCCATTAGAGTCTCCCCACACATTTGTGTCCCCATCAGAGTCTCCCCGCACATTTGTGTCCCCATCAGAGTCTCCCCGCACATTTGTGTCCCCATCAGCTCCCCCTCACACATTTGTTTCCCCATAAGAGCCCCCCATATTTTTTTCCCCATCAGAACACTCCCTACACATTTGTATCTCAATGATAACCCCCCCCCCCCCCCACATTCGTGTACCTATCAGAGTCCCCTCCAGCTCCTTTGTATTCCCATCAGTCTCCCTGAACACTTGTATCCCCATAACCCATCAGATTATCCCTGCAAATCGGTTCCCCCCCACACATTTGTGTCTCCATCAAGTCTCCCCCTCCATCAAGTCTCCCCCCCACACATTTCTATCCCCTTCAGAGCCCCCCCCCCCCCACACACATTTCTGTCCCCATCAGTCTCCCTGCACATTTGTGTCCACGGCACATTTCCCCCCTACATCAGTGTCCTTTACCACTGGACAGTGTGCCTTTAATACTGATTAGACAATGATTAGAATGGCTTTAGTGCATTTCTGCTGCACCTCCCGACTCCCACCTTGCTATTACAGAAGCACGCTGTATGTGAAATTACAGCAGTAAAGAACGTTGATGTTAATGGTGAGTGGGAGTGAAGGTGCAGCAGGTCTTTATTGGTTACTAGGGTGCCAGTGGTTTTAGCAACCAACAACACAGTAAGACTATAGGCAGGATGGGCTTTGTCAGGCTGCAGAACTTGAGCTGCATACTGCCAGGGAGTGAGAATGCAGTGCAGGTTCCACAACCTGACATAGCTTGAGCAGTCTGAGGACTCTATCTGCGGGTCCTACTTTGGAGACCCCTACTCTAACAGATAAAATGATTGAAGACAGACTGCGTAGCCGAAAAAAACACAATCAGCCTGCATTAGAAAAACATTTTTCTTTGAACATAATTCAACTCTAGCAAAGACCCTTAAGACCCATACACATGATCAGAATATCATACAAACAATACCGCTTTCGAAGTGATCTTACGATAATATGATCATTAGTACACAGCTTTCATATGAAAATTTCTGAAGGGACAAACACAAAAATCTTTCTCATACGATACCAGATCTTTTTTGTTTAACCACTTGCCGACTGCCGACTGTAATCCTACTGCGGCAGTGCAGCTCCCCTGGGTCCAGCGACGTAGACCTACATTGCTGGACTCCTAGAGATCTCAGCGGCACGCACGCACAGCTGGAGGCTCACTCCCGATGTGTTTAGACAAAGTGGAAGTCCCCGCTGTGTTTAGACACAGTGGGAGTCGGGCCGGAGTAGGAGAGGTGGCGATTGCCGCCTCCCTTCCCTGATCGTCAGGGAAAGTGTGAGAAGACCCGACTGTTTTGTTTATATAAGCAAGCGGGTCTTCTCACATTTTCCCCGACGATCGGGGAAGGGAGGTGGCAATCGCAGGCGGATCTTCTCAGTGACAAACAGAGAGAGATCACAGGATTCAGCATAGCTGAACCTGCGACCTCTGACTCTGTCACAAAACCCCCCCTCCCCCCCCACACGTCAGTAAACATGAACCCTTTGATTACCCATAGGGTTAACCCCTTTCCTGCCAGTGTCATTATTACAGCAACAGTGCATATTTTTAGCACTGATTACTGTAGTAATGTCACTGGTCCCCCAAAAAGTGTCAAAAATGTCAGTTAGGGGTCCGATCTATCCGCCGCAATGTCGCAGTCCCGCAAAAAATCGCAGATCACCACCATTACTAGTAAAAAAAAAAACAATAAAAATGACAAAAATCTTTTCCGTAGTTAGTAAACGTGATAACTTTTGCGCAAAACAATCAAAATACGCTTATTGCGATTTTTTTTAACAAAAATATGTAGCAGAAAACAAACTGTCCAAAAGTGTTAAAAAATTTAGATTTTTACATTTTTTTGGGAATGTTATATAGCAAAATGTGAAAAATATTGTTTTTTTTTTTTTTTGTTCAAAATTGTCGCATTTTTTTGTTTATAATGCAAAAATTAAAAATTGCACAGGTGATCAAATAGCACCAAAAGAAAGCTCTATTTGTGGGAAAAAAGGGCGTCAATTTTATTTGTGTACAGCGTTGCACGTACGCTCAGTTTTCTTTTTAAAGTAACCCAGTGCTGAATCGCAAAATAGGGCCTGGTCAGGAAGGGGGTCAAATCTTCCAGCCTTAAAGTGTTTTCGTCCAAAAATATGATACAAATACACCACAAAACATGACATCACTTCCGAATTTTTATTCTGTCGTACGAGAATTTTCATACTTTAGTAACCTAATTTTCAAATTAGAGACTAGCATGCAAAAAAAAAAAACAGACGATCATACGTCAGATAATCTCATCAAAAACACTTATACAGTCATTTGGCTTTTTTTTTCAGCCTGTAAATGCACCAATATGTTAGCCTATGTATCCAAGCATACATAGGCATTTATAGGCATATTAGAAGAAGAGCGTTTGCAGGCTGAAAAAAAAAACATCAAAAGTGTGTTCAGAAGAGGAGCTAAAGAGCAGAAAAAACGTTGAACGTGCCTAAACGTGTGTAAGTGCATCAAAACACGCATTTGAGTCTTAATGCATTCCAATGGACAGAATAAATGAATATTCTGGCCAATAGAATCTATTAGTGCTCAAATGCTTATTGCATCTAAATGTGCTTAAATGAGCCTAAACACACATGCAATATAAAGCCTGCAGGTGTGTTTTTTTAAAGAGGTTGTAAACCCACTCTTTTGACATTTACCTATAGGTAAGCCTATATTAAGGCTTACCTATAGGTGCTATAAATATCTCCTAAACATGCACCGTTTAGGAGATATTTACATTGCATGCAGCCGATGATGTCATCGGCACATGCGCTCTGAAGGAACGGCCACCCGTGCTGTTCCTTCAGAACCCTATGCCGTGAACCAAGGGGCCTGGTATAGATTTTGGGGGGACCCCATGCTGTTTTTTTTTTTTTTATTCTGTCATACGGTTCCCTTTAACCAGTTAAATACAGGGCACTTTCACCCCCTTCCTGCCTAGACCAATTTTCAGCTTTCAGTGCTCATTGACATCTATGGGAAATATTGGTCAGCCTAGCATGGCACTGCTCCCCCGTCTTTAACATTGGCATCTATGGGAAATATTGGACAGCTTGGCATGGCACTGATCCCTGTCTTTAACATTGGCATCTATGGGAAATCTTGGTCAGCTTGGCATGGCACTGCTCCCAAACTATAAGTGACAGGGACACAAAACGTGGGGAGCACTGGAAGGGGACCCAGGACTACAACATATCTATACATTTTAAAAGTGGAGTATGCCTGTACACTACACTGCCTGCACTAACCTAACTCAGCACACTATCCACTAACTACTTGCCTAATTTCTCTTGTCACACACAATACATGGTTGCCGTGTAAGCAGCAGCATTATATAGTGTGGGGTGTGGACCTAGCCCCTGAGCCATGATTGCTTAAGGCAACCTGCCTTTGGCCAATCATGGCTCTGACAGGACATTGTGGTGTGAGTGGCCAAAGCATACATGTCAGGATCCAATCATCAGCAATTAATGCACTGCAACAGCGGAGTGCATTATGGGGCGCTCACCGGTGGGCGAACTTCCCGCCAAGCGCCTCATTTGTTGGTGTGTTCAGCGAACACACGAACAGCTGATGTTCAAGTTGAATTTACGTTCAACTCGAACATAGAGACCATCCTTATTAGAGAATCATTCCTGTACTTGCTTGCCTGTCAGTGCCTGTAAAATTTCAATCAAGACAAGTTATTACTGGGCAAGAATGTTTTTTTCTGCTCTAAATTTACAATTAGTAGTCTCATTACAACAGCAACTACACTGGTGGCCAGGCATGGAAGCCCAAGAAGTTGCATTGCGTTCCAACACTCCAGCCAGTACCATTTCCTGATTTTGTTTGGGAAAAGCTTGCTATTGATTTCATAGGTCATTTCATAGAGGCTCCTGTGGATTATTGATTTGTTATACCAATAATCGATCATTGTAATATATGGCCTAAAATTTATTTTGCTACTATAGTTACATTTCTCTCCGCAGTCTTGCACTCCAAATAAACCAGTGTCTGACAATGGACCACAATTTGTTTAATCTGAGTTTAAATTCTTCCAGTGAGTAAGAGAGAAGTATTGTGCAACTGTGTCCTCTGTTTTTACAACCAAACAAATGGAGAAGTTGAGGGAGTTAACAGAAGTCTTAAAAAGTTCTTCAGACTGCAAATCTAAGGAAGGTGTTTACTACTGAGTTCTTACATGTCTATAGAGTGACCAGACATGCAACTGCACAAGTATCCAATAGTGAACTACTACATCCCACATGGAAGAAAAATATATTTAAAATATATTTAAAAAAAACATTTTTTATTTTTCCCAAATATATTGGAAATATATTTGAAATGCTACAATTTTGGCCATATTCAATATATTTCAAATTTTTTTTTTCCCTAAATATATTGGAAATATATTTTTCTTCCATATGGGATGGCAGACAAATGTACACTAAACCATAGGTTGCCAACGCACAACTCCCACAAAGCCCAATGCCTCTGAAAAGGTCAAGAATTAACAGATCAACAAAATAAAAGTAAGACATGTACTGATTAGAAAATTACACTTTCAGACTGGATCTCTAGTTAGAGTAAAGAAAATTCTGGCTTATTTTTAAAAACAGGGACAATCCAAATTTTCCAATCCGCTTACAATGATAGGTCGGTGAGGACCTTACACTGAAATATCTGATTGACACCTATGAGCCAGGACTATTTAAAAGTTTAATTTAAAGAAGGACATTCTCCTAATCCTACTTTTAACCACCAAGCAAGAGACCAGGAACCCACCTAGATATATTCAATGAAACATAGGGCCTCCTGTTTAGACCAAGGATGTGATGTAAGTAAAATGCATAGTACTGGTTTGTGAAATAATTATTAACATTATTCTTGTTCCTATTATTTAATATTAAAAGAGAAGTGTAACAATCATTTATACTCACCTAGGAGGATGTAGCCTCGATCCAATGCTGCATCTGTCTCCGGCCGCCTCTACACCAAGAACTGAGCCATTAAACACCACTGATTGCTCTGTCCTTGGTCTTAAAAACGAACTCCACTTCCATGGGGAAACAAATCAGCAAATAAAGAAAAACAATATCGCGTATACAATTGTGACACAAATCATATTGTAATTGAATGTTATTAAAAAATACCTTTCCTTTTCAATCTCCAGCTGTTGTAATTTTCTGAAAATGCAATGCAATATGGCTACCTGGAGGTGTTCTGTACACAGAATGTATACTGACCATCCCCCGGAAACCTCATTTCCTGCTTGTGTGATTGGCTCACCGATTTTCCCAGAAGTCTGCCTAAGATACAAGTCAGATTTCTGGCATCCCCTGCAACAAAAATGTAATTTTTGGTGAGATACTCCCAATAGGAACACGTCTGAAGGGATGCAGGTCCAGCAGCTTTCCTCATTAGAACCCTGCAGCTGCCACAGCTGATAGATAATTATGAAACCACTCCTATTTGACCCACTCAGCACAGAAGCACACAGTGATTTCTTCAGAATACCAAAAGATAGGAATCTGCAACAAAGGTTGTTAAAAATCCTTGCAATGTACAGAGATCACCCAGAGGGGAATGTTTTTTTTTTCTCAACAAAAGTGAAGTTATACTTTAAGTTCACTGGAGCACTGAATGGTGGAGGGGGTGGGAGCGGATAGATCAGGCTCTTAGAGGATGAGCCAGCTGATGGTCAGACATTCGGGTGGACCCTGACATTAAAGTCAGGATTTCTCCAGAGCCTGGACCGATTGAGTGACGTCAGCCTATATTGGGCTTTAGCCTACTATTGGCTGAATACAGGTCATAGAAGTGCAGAGCGAAGTACACTTCTGTGATCCCCAGGAGATGCGGAGTAATAGGAACTTTGGCTCTACTTCTCCTTCAAGCAAAAAAAGGGCTCTTTTGTGTTATGAAGAGAATATGTGGTGTTTATACCTCTGACATGTTGTTACATGTATAATACTTTCTATACTATGTACAAGTTAGCTCGAGTTCCTGTACCTGTTTTGAAATAATCAAAGGCTGAATTTGTTTTATGGACACCTTAACTTATTAACCCCTTCCGGACCGCCCCATGCATATATACTGCGGCAGGGCAGCCCTCCTGCATGAAATCACGTACCTGTACATGATTTCGTGCACTGGGTCTGGGGCGTGCGCATGTGCCACTGACGACCCGCTCCCACTGTGATTGGACACAGCGGGAGCCAATAAGCAGGTCCGGCTTACCCAATGTTCCCCAGCACCCGGCGTTCTCAGGAGAAGCAGAAGGTCATTCTGCCTTTGTAAACAAGGCAGTCCCCCGTTCTGTGAGAGGGGGAGATGGAGATATTGTGATTCTGATAAGCAGGAACACGGATCTCTGTCTTCCCCTTGTCAAAGCATCCCTAACACAGTTAGAAAGCACTCCCTAGGAGCACATTTAACCCTTTGATCGACCCTGATATTAACCCCTTCCTTGCCAGTGTCATTAGTACAGTGACAGTGCACTTTTTTTTGCACTGATCACTGTATTGTTGTCACTGGTTCCCAAAAAGTGTCACAAAGTCTCACATTTGATTGCCGCAATGTCGCAGTCCTGCTAAAAATCATTGATCGCCGCCATTACTAGTAAAAACAATAATAAAGAAAAATAAAATTCCATAAACATATCCCATAGTTTGTAGATGGTATATCTTTTGCGCAAACCAATCAATATATGCTTATTGAGATTTAGTGAGAGCAGAATATATATTGCACCAAGACAGGAAGTGGTTGAGGGGATAAACAGGTATCACCTCAGAAGGGTTGCACACAATGGAGGCTCAACTCTGGTTAGTATTGAAAAATAAACAAATTTTATTGGCAGCTACAAATGTAGAAACATTTATGTAAATCATAGGCTAAAATAGGCATATGATTCAGACCTTCAAGGACCCGCACAAGTGGCCAGATTTCACAACCACGCTCAAAACAGAAACACATGCCAGGTACCCACTCATACACCAAAACCAATGTTGCACACCATCCGATGACTGGGAGTGACTTGTCAGAAAACCGACTATTGGTCACTGCTACCAGCACACAGGAAGGGTGCAGGCATGCCAGATAGCTGTAAACATCTTCAGTCTATCCATATAGATTGTCCTATGTATAGGAGAATGTAATACAATATTGGATCCTAGAGATGCCAGTGAAGCTCAATCAGTGCAGATACCATTAAATGTGGATATAAGTGAGACATCCTCCTAAACTTCTTGCAAGTACAGTTTAAAGATCTTGGGGGAGGTAAAATAAAGTCCTCTCAGCCACCTTAACAGGCGCATCTATTGAATTATGAAGAAATGGAGGGCTCTTTAAGGCAGGGTAGAGAGCTGGAGGCAGATCCCTTATTGTGGATTGACTCTTGGTGTAGGCTGGAGAACCAAATTATGGACACATATGATTTTGATCATGTCCAGCATTGGCAGTCATATTTCTCAAATTCCTCGGGTGGGTGAGGGGGCGGCTTGGGAAGGTCTTCAATGGAAGTGGTATGGAGACCAATCGGGATTATGAAACAGGAGAGAGACAGGTGTCCGGCTGGCAGCAACACAGTAGTATAAACTTATGCCTCGTTTCCAGGTTCGGTGGTACGGTACGGTACGGTTCGGTTCAGTACGGTACGGTTCGGAACGGTACACCTTGCGTTTCCACTGCCAATAGTACCCTTTCATAATAGGCGTGGTGTAGCAGGAAAACTGTGATAGACGATTCTCTGTCAACCAATCAAAGTTCTGCAGAGTGTAGCTCCACCCTGTTGGTACGGTACTAATGTGCTTGGTACCCCAACAAAAGGGTCCCAAAAAAGTGGTACGGTACAGTTAGGAATTAGGGTACCATTCACAATGGAAAAGGCAAAAATAGCGTACCGTACCGAACCGAACCGTACCGCTCAGTGGAAACGAGCCATAAGAGGGTGTCTCTGTTGTAGATTTCAGACAGTGATAACAATGGCGTCCCCTTAAGTAAAAAAAGAACCGTCTTACCAGTCTCTCCTGATGCTGCAAGTTTTTCAGCCAGTGCCTGTAAATGATGCTCTATCTCCTGTGGCGAACCGTTCAGACGTGTCAAGCTGATATTTTCCCGATGTCAAACTGCTACGACCAGGTGCACATCACTCCAGTGATACATGCACCTTCCCGCTGGGCCGCCGTGCTCTCCATCCACAACCCGGAAGTGTTGTCCCGACTGCCAACGTGTGGCTCTGATGTGATGATATATTGGGATAAATTGATGAATAAAAATACATTTTAATTTTTTTTATTTTATTTTTATTGGGTATGTTTTATAGCATAAAGTAAAGTAAAGTAAAATATTGTTTTTTGTTTTTTTCAAAATTGACAGTATTTTTTTATTTATAGTGCAAAAAATAAAAACCACAGAGGTGATCAAATACCAACAAAAAAAACCCTATTTCTGGGAAAAAAGGACATCAATTTTTTTTGGGTACAGTATCGCACGACCGCGCAATTTTCAGTTAAATTAACACAGTGCCGTATTGCAAAAAATGGCCTGGTCATGAAGGGGGGTGCAACTTCCGAGGCTGAAGAGATTAATAAAGCACTCTATAACTACTTTGCCTCCAAACTTCAGGACACAACACATATTCAATTCTAGAGTTACAAATGTTAGGAAAAATCCAAGGAGTAAGGTAATCAACCAAGAAATGATCTGGCACAGTATGCTGCCTACTAACAATCATCATAGCTTGGCATTTTCTTCCACACTGCTGGTATACTTTAAGTACATCTGGTCTAATGCTTGAAGGTTTTAATGAGTTCCTGTGATCCTGTTCTGTGATGCTTGCTCTTGAATTGATATCTGTGTCTGTCGAAACCTGTGCCTTGACATTATTTTGGTTATTGATTTGGCTTGTACAAAATATTCCTGCTATCCTGGCTATCTGATTCAAATTTTCAGTTGACTTTAAACCAAATCTGCTGTCTCTGACTTCAACCATTATCCTACTCCTCTAGCCCTGATATCTTTGATATCACCTAATGTATACATGACAAAGCTGAATAGACCATTTGTGCAGGCAATGCAGCTTCACAAGGGCCCTCTTGAACTGAAATTGTTTATACTATGTGTGTCTGGCAAGTGCTGGGGCTTTCATTTTATCAGTTGCTTTATGGTTTCTGGCCCAGGTCAAAATTATGTCATACATCCCATGAGTCTTCATGGGAATTTTTTTCTTCATCTGAAGGAGGGGTTTTCTCAGATAAAGACACCCGCCTGCCTGCCTGCCTGAGCTAAGGGAAAATGGATTCCAGGAAGTAAATGCTACATGAATCATCTGTCCTTACTCAAGATGGGTATGGCTAGAAATGCTAGGGGGTGTTTTTCTGGTACAATATTTTTATTTATTCAAGTAGAAAAGGAAGAAAAACTTCTGGAATATTTCCACGTAGGGAATATGAACAATAGGCTTAATATAATTCAGCGTAAACAATTACACATATAACATGTGTTTACAGTATGTCACAAAAGTGAGTACACCCCTCACATTTTTGTAAATATTTTATTATATCTTTTCATGTGATAACACTGAAGAAATTACACTTTGCTACAATGTAAAGTAGTGAGTGTACAGCTTGTATAACAGTGTAAATTTGCTGTCTACTCAAACGAACTCAACTCACAACCATTAATGTCTAAACCACTGGCAACACAAGTGAGTACAACCCTAAGTGAAAATTTCCAAATTGGTGCCAATTTGCCATTTTCCCTCCCCGGTGTCATGTGACCCGTTAGTGTTACAAGGTCTCAGATGTGAATGCGCAGAAGGTGTGTTAAATTTGGTGTTATCGCTCTCACTCTTTCATACTGGCCACTGGAAGTTCAACATGGCACCTCATGGCAAAAACTCTCTGAGGATCTGAAAAAAAGAATTGTTGCGCTTCATAAAGATGGCCGAGGCTATAAGAAGATTGCCAATATCCTGAAACTGAGCTGCAGTATGGTGGCCAAGACCATACAGTGGGTTTAACAGGACAGGTTCCACTCAGAACAAGCCTCGCCATGGTCGACCAAAGAAGATGAGTGCACATGCTCAGTGTTGAATTCAGAGGTTGTCTTTGGGAAATAGACGTATGAGTGCTGCCAGCATTGCTGCAGAGGTTGAAGAGGTCACCAGGTCAGCCCGTAAGTGCTCAGATCATATTCCGCACACAGCATCAAATTGGTCTGCATGGCTGTCATCCCAGAAGAAAACCTCTTCTAAAGACGATGCACAAGAAACCCCCAAGTGTGTCTTGCCTACAGTCAAGCATGGTGGTGAGAGTGTCATATTCTAGGAACCATGAATGCCAACATGTACTGTGACATACTAAAGCAGAGCATGATCCCCTTCCTTCAGGGACTGGGCCACAGGGCAGTATTCCAACATGATAACGACCCCAACACACACCTCCAAGACGACCAATGCCTTGCTAAAGAAGCTGAGGGTAAAGGTGATGCACTGGCCAAGCATGTCGCCAGACCTAAACCCTATTGAGCATCTGTGGGGCATCCTTAAACGGAAAGTGGAGGAGCGCAAGGTCTCTAACATCCACCAGCTCTGGGATGTCGTCGTGGAGGAGTGGAAGAGGACTCCAGTGGCAACCTGTGAAGCTCTGGTGAACTCCATACCCAAGGGGGTTAAGGAAGTGCTGGAAAATATTGGTGGCCACACAAAATATTGACACTTTGGTCCCAGTTTTGACATTTCCACTTAGGGGTGTACTCACTTTTGTTGCCAGCGATTTAGACATTAATGGCTGTGTGTTGGGTTATTTTGAGAGGACAGCAAATTTACACTGTTATACAAGCTGTACACTCACTACTTTACATTGTAGCAAAGTGTAATTTCTTCAGTGTTGTCACTTGAAAAGATATAATAAAATATTTCCAAAATGTAAGGGGTGTACTCACTTTTGTGAGATACTGTAATTCTTAAACTGTCGAACAACAGTAACCCTCTGACCAGAGCCGGGGGTCAACACAGGGTTCCTGAGCCTTCGGGCTCAGGGGCTAGAGTGTGGAGAAATTCACAAAAACTTAGATAAATGAGTCTTAGACTAGTCAAACTAAGGGGGGGGGGGGCAGGAATCAGTGGAGAAAGAGGAAGGTGAAAGGGAAGACAATAGAAGAAAAGGGAGGGGGAAAAAAAAGAGGGGTAGAAGGAAAAAATGTCCCCAGGCTGGGAGGCGGGTGGGGTCAATTAGAGAGGTCCGGGCTGGTCGGATGCAAAGTTGGAAGAGCGTAAGACCACCACAGGGCCCACACCTTAGGAAATTTAGCATGAGAATTGTGGAGGATACTACTCATCTTCTCATTAATCATGGGAGTCATCAGGATGTTCTTCACCTCTGAAAATGAAACAGCCTTTTTTTTCCAGGCTCTAGCTATCGCACGTTTAGCAGCTTTAGATAGATATGTGGTAAATTTCTGTTGGTAGGACAAAAGGCCCGGGATCGGACAGTGGAGTAATGGCAATTTATCATCTTTGCGGATAGGTACATGGAAGAGGGTGAACAGAAGTCAAAAGACCCTTGCCCAAAATCCCACTAGACGGAGGCAGGACCACCAGGTATGAAGATCGTCTCCTCGTTGGCTGCATCCCCAGAAACATCTATCATTGTAGGATGGGTTAGATTTGGCGATGTGGGCTGGGACCCAGTGCCAGCAAAGGAGTACCTTGTAGGCTGCCTCCAAAGTGCAGTATTAAAAGAGCACTTTGCAATACTGGACCAGGCTTTGCTCCAATCTGCCAAGTCAACAGGGGATATGTCTCGTTCCCATTTAGGTACATAGGATAGTAAGGCTGGGGTACTGCTAGAGCTCAGGGAGGAGTATATCTAGGAAATAGTGCCAGCAGCTCCTGGGTAATGCAGGCAAGCATGCTTGAAGGGTGTTTTCTGGTATGGGAAGGTATCATGGCGTTTGAGAGAGGTTATCTAGTGTTGCAATTGGAAAAACAGAAAAACTCAACTCAGGGGGCTTCGTGGGTCTTTTGGATCGAAAACTGTGAGGGGAAAGTACGGGATCCAAGAAAGGGTCAGATCTGAAAGAACCCATGGGCGGGCCACTATGAGACGTGCAATTGTTTTAGGCCAGGAGGAAACATGGCGTTGTTCAAAAGGGAAGGAGTGGAAGGAATGGGCATATGAGCTTGCCAGAGTACCGGACTGAATCCCAAAGTTTCAGGCTGTGAGCCAGCTAGGGGGTATTTTTTGAAGTGATTTCCCAACAAAAAAAAGCTTGGAGATATGGATGAGTGAGTGAGTTTGCTTTCAGTATTATTAAATGAATTAAAGTGATATTAAGGGCATCTAAAAAATAATAACAAACACACAGTTTTGCACAGAGCAGGCCCAATTCACCTCTTCTTGGGTCCCTCCTACCTTCTGCTGAGTGTCCCCAGAGCAAGAAACTTTCAATGGGGGCACTTTATCAGGCTTGCCCCCGAGCTGCTGCTCTGCATGTCCATTCATGTCCAGTCGTGGCTTGGCCCCAGCCCTTCTCTCTCCTCATTGGTTTACTGGCTGTGATTGACAGCAGTGGATGCCAATGGCTTCCGCTGCTGTTTTATCCAATGAAGAGGAAGAGTCCTTGGAGAACGAGGCTCTCGTGCACATCACTGGATCGCAATGGGGCTCAGCTAAGTAATGGGGGGCTGCTGCACAGGGAAGGTTTATTACCTTCATGCAAAAAATACATGAATGTAAAAAGCCTTCCACCTTTAGAACCACTTTAAATAGTGTTTTCAGTTTGGGGTGCTCAGTTTCAGTAGTTAAGTCCACTATAACTTTTTTTTGGGGGGGCCCGCAGGTGGGTTATGGCATAATGTGCTAGTATGCACCACATATTAGCACATTATGGCAGACTTACCTGCTAAATAAGCCCTCCAGCGCTGGGGGGGAGGGGGAGTAATCGATCTGGTCTTCCAGGTTCTGTGCTTTTGGCCATGCCCTTATGATGTCACTCCCATGCATGTCACATCGCCGCGGCACAGATTGAGAGCCGTAAACCTACACTGAGCTGCGCATGTGCGGCTCAGCACATGACGGTTGATGGACAGGAGGGAGTTTTTATGACAGAAGAGACTGACAGGGTCCTGTCTGTTCGCAATTAAAAAAAAAAAAATGTACTACCACTTTAAGTTCAGCTTTAATAAACAGTAGGAAAATACCTGTCTAGTTAGCCCTAATATTTCTGGAACATATTTGCAGATACAAGTAAAACGGATCATAGACAAATCAGATGTTTGCCCATTCAAAACAACCAGATTGCCATGAATATGCTGCATATTTCCATGTGCAGATAACAGAGCACTCAGGGTCTGCCAATAGGCAGCTGCAAAACATAAACAAGTTATCAGTTAGTGTTCCATGCACTGCCGCAGGATCCAACCAATCCCTTAAAATTTAACTAGAAGAACAATGCAGGTGGACATTAGGCAAAGATGAAATTCAGCAGACATTGAAAACTATGAATTACTTAAGCTGCATAAATTTTATTGTGCAGAATTTCTCCCCAAAATGAATGGCCTTTCCTGCAGACGATAGGAGTAATTACATAAAACTGCTGGAAAAATAAAGTCATATTGCTGACTGGTAAAACCTTTTACTTAGGCTGCCTGGCAACCACATCATCTTTCCCTCCTTTACCAACCTCTTCGGTATATAGGGCTAGACTGTTGTGATTAAGCTAATTTCTTTTTTTTTTCACAGCTGAGCTGAGCTGATTTAGTAGCAAAAGTAAATAAATATACTTCTATTTCATAGGTTTTATTTAGAACAAAATCGGGAAAAGTTACACATTTATTCGTTTTTTTTCCAGACTGCTTTTATATATTTACCTCAACCTATAGTAGTTCTTTAAAGTGTATGTAATCCCTAACCATGAACTTCTTTAATTTGCTCTCCTAATATACCATTGATAGTGTTTTGTTAAAGATGTTCAAAAGGTGCAAAAAATTACCCATTTGCAATATTCCTGTGAGCTGATAGCTTCCTGTGCTTTTTGCTCCTGCTGCACTCTTATCAGTGACATTATTCCCAGCTATCTCTGCGGATTACAAAACACCTACCCCCTATGTTATGGAGAAGAGATGAAGAGGTGTTTTCTGCTGTCATGTCCTAGGGGGATGTGATGGTACGCACCGTCACTGAGACTGAAAAAACTATGTGACAGATAAATTGATGGTTTAGACTGCTTCAGTTGGTCATACTTGTAACAGATGCATGTCATCAGCTCAAACACCTGTTTTCCACACATTGTAAATTATGCTGATTTGCTCACCTATTGTTTACGGTGGGTTCTCAGTATTTACACTACGATCTGTGTATTGTATCTTGTTTTAGCCTTGGTGCCGGCAGTCTGGTGTTCCTGAGTGTACTGAGTTAATTAGCATGTTAATTGGGATTAGCCATGAGTCAGCTGTACCTCGTTATCTAACCATTGTGTGATGTTTTGGGTAAATAATCATGTAGTGACTGACATACTTCTCAAGTGTATAAAAGTCTGTTTCTTGTTCAATAAAGGAGTTAGTTGTTTCCAGTATAAAAACTAAGTGTCAGGCTAGCTTTGTATAATGGCGGCTGGGATTTGATATCTATGTTCATGACTGCGAGGAAGCCGTATACTGACGGGATACCACAAGTACAGTGTGGGTCATCGGATTCCGTTACAGGGGACAATGCTGTTGCTCTATGGAAACAAAACAATGGAGTTGATTCACTAAAACTGGAGAGTGCACAATCTGGTGCAGCTCTGCATGGTAGCCAATCAGCATCTAACTTCAGCTTGTTCAATTAGGCTTTGACAATAAAACCTGGAAGCAGATTTCTATGCAGCGCTGCACAAGATTTTGCTCTCTCCAGTTTTAGTAAATCAACCCCAGTGAGTGTGGGTTGTCACCCTAGGGCAGGAATAATGTTACTGGCAGCATCACTAGGAGAAAATATGTAGCACCCTCCTAGGTAGGTGCTAGTGAGAGAGTATAGTTTTTGGCTCTGTCTGCCCATCAGAGGAGCAGCAGGCAAATCTATATTGCTTTCTGCCTACCACAGAGCAGGATCTGTGAGTTAGGTCTGCTTATGGGGCTCAGTGTTTGATTCATCTGGTCTAGGAGGTGTTTCACACTGATCCAATAGGGAGGCATATTGGACAGCGGAGGAAATATGACCAATGGGTAAACAGGCTTTGATACAGCCCCAGTGATTGGCACAGACTGATTGTCTCTGTGCATTCTTGGGTGTGGTACAAAAGCCAAGAGCACATGTGCTGCAGGGTCTTTGGCTGGTGAGCAGAGTCCCAGGGGGAGGGTGGCGGCTGTCTCCTCCTCTGTAGCAGTGGCACGTGGTCACAGGCAGTCGGCCTGGGGACCATGAAGGAAGGAGCTGAACCCAGAGGTCGATGAGAGCTGAAGGGAATAGAGGCACTGGAGACCCTCGAAAACCATATTGTGAGACCTGAGGGGGGGCCACCCCAGTGTAGGATATTTAGAGGACGGGTGTCAGCATGTCGAGTGAAAGGGGGTACTAGGAGTGTATCCCAAAGATAATTCATCCAAACAAGTAATCCTAAAATTCACCTAAGTGGCAAGGTGAATCAGCAGTCTGGCTGCATCTTCAGACAGGAGTCCTCATCTGATGTGAATAGTTCAAGTTGGAGTATCCCACTCTTCCCTTCTCCCATCCCTAATTTAAATAAAACCACAAAAACAACTACATCCTCTAGACTGATCATTGACTGAGCCGGAGAGAGTAAAGAGTTAAATTGTGCATGATGCAGTTGCTAATGGTAACACACGGGGATCCCAAGGTGAACAACCCAGCAGTCTTCAAGGGGCAGAGCTACAAATAAAAAAGGAAAAAAGTCTGAAAATAGAAAACAAATGCAGCCACCACATCTAAGGACTGCTTAGCTGCACTTAATTTAACCAGTTCCTGCCCAGAATTTTGTCAAAGGCCCCTTCATGAATAAGCCTTTTTCTGACATTTGTTGCCTACAAGATAAAAAACATATTTTTTGCTAGAAAGTTACTTAGAACCCCCAAACGTTATATATATACAGTATCTCACAAAAGTGAGTACACCCCTCACATTTTTGGAAATATTTTATTATATCTTTTCATGTGACAACACTGTGACGCTTTGCTACAATGTAAAGCAGTGAGTGTACAGCTTGTATAACAGTGTATATTTGCTATCCCCTTAAAATAACTCAACACACAGCCATTAATGTCTAAACCGCTGGCAACAAAAGTGAATACACCCCTAAGTGAAAATGTCCAAATTGGGCCCAATTAGCCATTTTCCCTCCACCAGTGTCATGTGACTCATTGATGTTACAAGGTCTCAGTTGCGAATGGGGAGCAGGTGTGTTAAATTTGGTGTTATTGCTCTCATTCTCTCATACTGGTCACTGGAAGTTCAACATGGCACCTCATGGCAAAAAACTCTGAGGATCTGAATTGTTGCTCTACATAAAAATGGCCTAGGCTATAAGAAGATTGCCAAGACCCTGAAACTGAGCTGCAGCACAGTGGCCAAGACCATACAGTGGTTTAACAGGACAGGGTCCACTCAGAACAGGCCTCGCCATGGTCGACCAAAGGAGTTGAGTGCACGTGCTCAGCATCATATCCACAGGTTGTCTTTGGGAAATAGACGTATGAGTGCTGCCAGAATTGCTGCAGAGTTTGAAGGGGTGGGGGTCAGCCTGTCAGTGCTCAGACCATACGCCGCACACTGCATCAAATTGGTCTGCATGGCAGTTGTCCCAGAAGAAAGCCTCTTCTAAAGATGATGCACAAGAAAGCACACAAACAGTTTGCTGAAGACAAGCAGACTAAGGATATGGATTACTGGAACCATGCCCTGTGGTCTGATAAAACCAAGATAAACTTGATTGGTTCAGATGGTGGCAAGCATGTGTGGCAGCAACCAGATGAGGAGTACAATGACAAGTGTATCTTGCCTACAGTCAAGCATGGTGGTGGGAGTGTCATGGTCTGGGGCTGCATGAGTGCTGCCGGCACTGGGGAGCTACAGTTCATTGAGGGAACCATGAATGCCAACATGTACTGTGACATACTGAAGCAGAGCATGATCCCCTCCCTTCGGAGACTGGGCCACAGGGCAATATTCCAACATTATAAAGATCCCAAACACACCTCCCAGATGACCAGTGCCTTGCTAAAGAAGCTTAGGGTAAAGGTGATGGACTGACTGGCCAAGCATGTCTCCAGACCTAAACCCATTGAGCATCTGTGGGGCATCCTCAAACAGAAGGTGGAGGAGCGCAAGGTCTCTAACATCCATCAGCTCCGTGATGTTGTCATGAAGGAGTGGAAGAGGACTCCAGTGGCAACTTGTGAAGCTCTGGTGAACTCCATGCCCAAGAGGGTTAAGGCAGCGCTGGAAAATAATGGTGGCCACACAAAATATTGACACTTTGGGCCCAATTTGGACATTTTACCTTAGAGATGTACTCACTTTTGTTGCCAGCGGTTTTTAGACATTAATGGCTGTGTGTTAAGTTATTT
Organism: Pelophylax lessonae; assembly: GCF_965119305.1. Lineage (NCBI taxonomy): Eukaryota > Metazoa > Chordata > Amphibia > Anura > Ranidae > Pelophylax > Pelophylax lessonae. The sequence continues at coordinate 126,696,069 of NC_138768.1, forward strand.
TGAGGCGACAGCAAATTAACACTGTTATACAAGCTGTACACTTACTACTTTACATTGTAGCAAAGTGTCATTTATTCAGTGTTGTCACATGAAAAGGTATAAAAAAAAATATTTAAAAAATGTGAGTGGTGTACTCACCGTTGTGAGATACTGTATTTTTTTTAGCAGAGACCCTGGAGAATAAAAATGGCGATTGTTGCGATATTTTATATTACACAGTATTTGCGCAGCGGTCTTTCAAACGCAATGTTTTTGGAAAAAAATACACTTTCATGAACTAAAGAAAAAACAAAACAGTAACGTTAGCCCGATTTTTTTATTTCCGAATAAATAGATACCTGACATGTCATGCTTTAAAATTGCTCATGGAATGGCGACAATCTCTGGTACTTAGAAATCTCCATAGGTGGCTTTTTAAAAATGTCTACAGGTTATCAGTTTAGAGTTACAGAGGAGGTCCTGTACTAGAATTATTGCTCTTGCTCTAATGATCCTGGCGATATCTCACATGTGTGGATTGAACACTGTTTACATTTGCGGTCACCACTTACATATGCGTCTGCTTCTGCATGTGAGCACAGAGGGATGGGGCGCTTTAAATTTTATTTTTTTTTTTCTTATTTATTTTCTTTTTTCTTTTTTTTTTACACTGTTCCTTTGAAAATTAAATTCTGATCACTTTTATTGCTGTCAGAAGGAATGTAAACATCCCTTGTGACAGAATTAGGCAGTGACAGGTACTCTTTATGGAGGGATCTGGAATCTATAAGACCCCAAATCTCTCCTTTGCACTTAAAAGCATTCAAAACGCCAAGTTTGGCTGTCATTTTTTTAAATTTGGCATCTTTAAGTCTTATGTAAACCGGAAGTGATTTCATGACATTGCTTTCGGGTTACTAGATCCGAGACCCGATCAAAGCCGATTCCGGCTTCGTTCGGGTCCCTGGCCAGCTGGCGGATGTGCCGGCTGGTTGCTCATGCCATCAGGCCTCCTGATGGGATGGAAGAGCCCGGCGAGCCACAGAAGACGTCGGGATAACAACCGAGTGGCTTCTTAGCCGCATTGGTTGTTATCCCAGGAAAGCAAGCCGCCGGCTCTAAAAAAAAAAAACAGTACCTGGGTGATGCCTGCAGCTGCAGGCATCACCCCGGTACAACCCCATCATGCTGAGGCTGCATATTTGAGGACGGTCTGCATAAAGGGGTTAGATGCACTATATTTAACCAATTCCCGCCCAGCCTATTGTCAGATCATGGCTGGGTGGGACATTCGTCTTTCCAGTGGACGTCATATGACGTGCATGCGTCATATGGCACGATCTACGAATTCTGGATGGGCCCTCTGCACACTGCTATACACCCTTTCCAGCAAACTCTGCAATGAAAAACAGGGATTTTTAGTTCACACATATATGTATATATTGCAATACATTTTTAGCTGGCCAACTGTGTCAAAGTAATTCCTCTTATGGCCAGTCCTACATTGCTCTGCCACTGCAAATGCTACGGTGGACACCATTCCAACATGGGGCATAAAGGGGTGCAGTGTGTAGAGGGTCCATCCAGAATTTGTAGTGTTAACACACCCCTTTATGCCCCAGATTTGCATGGTGTCCACTGTAGCATTTGTGGTGGCAAAGCAATGTAGGACTGACCATAAGAGGGAATATTTTGATGCAGTTGGCCAACTTTTTTCTATATGGCACGATCTGTCAAAGGCTGTGTCTCCTGGACACAATTAATGACAGACTGCTGGTACCATGTTATCGCTGTGACAAATCACAGCAGATCACATGATAATAGTAAACAATAGATGGTTTCCTTTAATGCTATTCATTGTACACAATTGTGTTTCTAGCTGTGATTGATCACAGTGATCACATGGTACAGACAGGGTCTGGCCAATCACAGCTAATCACAACAATACACACTGATTTAATCGGCTTCATTCAGTAAAAATGTTGCCTTTACCAGTGAAATTCACTGGTACAAGCAATCATAATGTAAAAAAAAAAAAAAAAAACCCTGATCACTTCCCCAGAGTAGTACAGTGTTACTATGGTAATGCTGTATTGCTCTGGTCACAGTATTTAAAAAATATTATTGTAAAAATATTTAAAAAATAATAAAAAATAATTTAAAAAATTAAACATTTTTTCAAATCTTTTTTTTTTTTTAACATACTGTCACCAGCTAGTGTCCCTGATCACAACCACACCAGTTATATGATGATGCTGTACTGGGGACAGTATTAAAAAAAAAGAAATTGTGAAAAAAAACAAAATGTTTTAATTACCTAATTTTACAAAAAATTTGGACAAAAAGTTACAACTTCAAAAAACTCGCCATGCCTCTTACTAAATACCCTGGACTGTCTACTTTAAAAAAAGGAGTCACTTTAGGGGGTATTTGTGCTGTCCTCACGTTTTCAGGCCTCAAGAAATTAGATAGTACTTTAGGATTGATCGATTTTCAGATTTATCCCATAGTTTGTGGACTCTATAACTTTCCTACCAACTAAATAATATACACTGATTTGGGTCATTTTCACCAAAGAAATGTAGCATAATACATGTTGGAATAAATTTATTAAGAAAAATTATTTATTTTTCATAATTTTGTAACAGAAACAAAGAAAAACAATTTTTTTTTCAGATTTTCGGTCTTTTTTTGTTTATTCAGCAAAAAAAAAAAAAAAAAAAAAAAGTGGTAATTAAATAGCACCAAAAGAAAGCTTTATTTGTGTTAAAAAAATAAAATGATAAAAATTTCATATGGGTACCATACAGTAACTGCACAATTGCCATTCAAAGTGTGACAGCACTGAAAGCTAACAATTGGAAGGGGGTGAAAGTGTTAGCATGATTATTGCACAGGTGTGCCTTAGGCTGCCCACAATAAAAGGCCGCTCTAAAATGTGCAGTTTTATCACACAGCACAATGCCCTAGATGTCACAAGTTTTGAGGGAGCGTGCAATTGGCATGCTGACTGCAGGAATGTCCTCCAGAGCTGTTGCCCGTGAATTGAATGTTAATTTCTCTACCATAAGCCGTCTACAAAGGCGTTTTAGAGAATTTGGCAGTACATCCAACCGGCCTCCCAACCACAGACAACGTGTAACCACACCAGCCCAGGACCTCCACATCCAGCATCTTTACCTCCAACATCGTCTGAGACCAGCCACCCGGACAGCTGCTGCAACAATTGGTTTGCATAACCAAAGAATTTCTGCACAAACTTTCAGAAACCATCTCAGGGAAGCTCATCTGCATGCTCGTCGTCCTCATCGGGGTCTCGACCTGACTGCAGTTCGTCATCGTAACCGACTTGAGTGGGCAAATGCTCACATTCGATGGCTTCTGGCTTCCGGTTTTCTCTGTACAGTATACATAAAAACAAATAAAGATCAGTCCATAGGTAATTCTTAATGGAGGTATGCAGTCAGGTGAAAAGAAGATATCCCCTGGAGTGCAGTCTAGGGGCCTGGAGTCAAATGCATGTTCAGAGTGCTCTTATGAACCAATCACCATGGCATGCATATTCGCTCACCTCAAGATCAAGACCCCACAGGGTCAGACAGCATATATGATCACTCAAACTGCAATCTTCAAAATCTCAGAAAGGCGGCTTTAAACGTCCTCCACGGTACATAAATGAACCGTTTGATGTTTCTGGAGGCTTTTTTGAGATTGACCTTTAGTGTTCAGCTAGCAATCTAATACATCTGTTGAGAGTTCAGCACTGAGTATATCTGCTTACTTTCACTCTACAGGGCAGATGGCGGACAGAGTGTATGGCATTGTGTGGCTGAGCGGCTTGCTGATGTCAACATTGTGGATCGAGTAGCCCATGGTGATTGTGGGGTTATGGTATGGGAAGGCATATGGACAACGAACACAGGTGCATTTTGTTGATGGCATTTTGAATGCACAGACATACTGTGACGAGATCCTGAGGCCAATTGTTGTGCCATTCATCCGTGAGCATCATCTCATGTTGCAGCATGATAATGCATGGCCCCATGTTGCAAGGATCTGTACACAATTCCTGGAAGCTGAAAACATCCCAATTCTTGCATGGCCAGCACACTTACCAGACATGCCACCCATTGAGCATGTTTGGGATGCTCTGGATCGGTGTATATGACAGCGTGTTCCAGGTCCTGCCAATATCCAGAAACTGTGCACAGCCATTGATGAGGAGTGGATCAACATTCCACAGGCCACAATCAACAACCTGATCAACTCTATGCGAAGGAGATGTGTTGCACTGCGTGAGGCAAATGGTGGTCACACCAGACACTGACTCGTTTTCAGACCCCCCCCCCGGACCCCCAATACAGTAAAACTACACATTTTAGAGTGGCCTTTTTTTGTGGCCAGCCCAACACACACCTGTGCAATAATCCTGCTGTCTAATCAGTATGTTGATTTGCCACACCTGTGAGGTGGACGGATGGATTATCTCGGCAAAGGAGAAGTGCTCACTAACACAGATTTAGCCAGATTTGTGAACAATATTTGAAAGAAATAGACCTTTTGTGTACATAGAAAAATTCTTAGATCTTTGAGTTTAGCTCATGAAAAATGAGGGGGGAAAAACAAGTGTTGTGTTTATAATTTGTCCAGTGTACTTACCTTCTCTGTGCAGTGGTATTGCACAGAGCAGCCCTTACCTCCTTCCCTGGAGTCCCCCACCTGTGATGTCCACTCCTCCTCTCCTTGGAGTGCCCCCTCAGCCAGCTGTCTGCTTAAGGGGCACCTGTGCAAGCATGCTCCCGAGACACAATGTGTGTACATAGACACACACAACGCATCTCAGCCTCAACCCCCGCACCTTCCTCACAGGATTTCACTGAGAGTCTCTTGTGATACCAGGAAGAGTGAGCAGCAGCAGCAGTTATTGCATTAGGGTAGAAAACAATTAGCCTTTAGAACCACTTTACGTTTGTCCTTGGGTTTTGATACACTTTAAAGCAGTATTAGGTTCAAAACCGAAAATGTAATATATTTCAGCTTACTAATCATTAGATGTGGTGGTTGCAATGGTTTTTTTAAGCTTTTTTCCCTGTTCTTTCATCCAGTGATCTGGTCAGTAAAAACCTCTCCCCAACACAAGTGCATACATGCTGTACATGGGCATATTTTTTAGTAAGCCAACATTTCTGTATTAAAAATCCTTTTTTTTATTGGTCTTATGTAATATTCTAATTTTCTGAGATATTGAATTTTAAATTTTCAATAGCTGTAAGCCATAATTATCAAAAATAAAAGAAAGAAATGCTTGAAATATATCACTCTGTGTGTAACACATTTATATAAAATATAGGAGTTTCACTTTTTAAATTGAATGACTGAAATACATTTAAATTTTGATGATATTCTAATTTTATGAGATGCACCTGTATATGGATAAGTGTATTCATGTATTTATTGCTGTTACGACAGAGATACCATGTAAAATGTTGTATTAAATAGAAAGATAATAAAGAATTGAATTTAAACTAATCATGTCATGTAGAGATAAAAATAAATCTGTTTGCCCAAATCATTAGTGTCGGTGGATGGCATGATTTAAATGTCTTGCTCTGACTTCAGGAAGCATTGTCTCCTTTTGTATGAGTGTTCAATTTTATCAACGATAAGTGGAAATAGGAAATTCTCAGTAGTAACCTATGGCTGTAAAATGTTGGACTATAAGGGAGGCTGAATGCCGAAGTATTGATGCTTTTGAACTATGGTGTTGGAGAAGACTCTTGAAAGTCCCTTGGATGGCAAAAAGATGAAACCAGTCAATCCTGAAGGAAATCAACCCTGAATATTCACTGGAAGGACAAATCCTGAAGCTGAAACTCGAATACTTTGGCCACCAAATGCGAAGAGAGAACTCATTGGAAAAGACCCTGATGTTGGGAAACATGGAAGGAAAAAGTAGAACAGGATGACAGAATACAAGATAGATAGATAGCATCATCAAAACAATGAGCATGAAGTTACATAGTTACATAGTAGGTGAGGTTGAATAAAGACAATAGTCCATCCAGTTCAACCTGTGTAGGTGTGTGTGGCTGTAATCATCTCACATAGCCCTTAATGTCCTGATCCTTGAGATGTAAGTCTAAGAGTCTTTTGAAAGCCACCATACTACCCGCAGAAACCACCTCTTGTGGTAGAGAATTCCACAATCTTGTAGCCCTAACAGTAAAGAACCCTCCTCGTTGCCTGAGGTTAAAACGCTTCTCCTCTAATCGCATTGTATGTCCTCGAGTCCTCATGCAATTCCTTCGAATGAACAGTTTTTTTTCTAAGCTGAGATCCCCATTAAGATATTTATAAATTGCTATCATGTCCCCCCTCAGACGTCTCTTCTCCAGGGAGAATAAATTGAGCGATTGCAGCCGCTCTTCATAGTTAAGGTCCTCCAACCCCCTAATCAGTTTAGTTGCCCTTCTCTGGACTCTCTCCAGCTCCAACACATCCCTCCTGAGGACTGGCGACCAGAACTGGACAGAATACTCCAGATGCGGTCGGACCAGAGTTTTATAAATTGGAAGGATTATAGTCTTAAGCAAGCTCCGGGAGGCAGTGGAGGACAGAAAAGCCTGGCGTGCTTTGGTTCATGAGGTCACGAAGAGTCGGACACGACTAAACGACTGAACAACAACAAGTGGAAATAGACAAATTTATTTATTGATTACTGCCATTCAAGTTCAAAAGGGGAGAAGGCCTGAGGCAAAATTATCCATCAGATAAATTGGTTGAATGGAGTAACACAAAGAAAGTGAGTTCTAGAAAGAGGCTGTACAGTATATTGACACACATGCTTTTTATAGGAATCTATAAGGTTATTATTTTTATAAGTACTGATCTGATGTAACACTACATTTTAGATTAGCAATATTGCTTGCATATGGCACAGCTTGCAATGCACTGGGGATTTTGGAGTGTGGTAGACTTGGTGACAAGCAAGGTATAAAGCTGTTGTCCCCATATGCACATACAGTGTTACTTTCTATTTACATTAATTCACAGAGTTTTGACCTGCAGTAAGACCTAAGCTTGCAGGAACAGTTGCTCTCATTGCAGTTTGTCTTGTGCTGGCAGACAGCTCAGTTAGAGTATGGCAAGTGCCTATGCATTGCAATTACACCAGTTCCCAATATTTTCAAGAGGAAGCATTTTATAAAGAATGCAAAAAGTAAGCATAATTTATGAGGAATGCATTTTTTGCACAAGTTTGTACATGCATACCTGACAACCCAAGGGCCAGCTAAAGGAGTACCCATCGCAGGTTAACAACTCTGCCGCTAATTGCAAAGAGGCAGCTTGGCACTGTTAAGCTTAAAAAAGAAAGTGCTGTTACCAGCAGAATTCCCAGGTTGCAACCCATTTATAAAAATGATTGGCTTAAAGTGACTATAAAGCTTGTTTTTTAAATAAGATAACAAACATGTTATACTTACCTGCTCTGTGCAATGGTATTGCACAGAGTGGTCCTGAACCTCCGCTTCTGGGGTCCCCCACCAGTGATCTTGGCTCCTCCCCTTCTGTGTCTGCCCCCATAGCAAGTGCTTGCTTTGGGGCAGACGTGTGGACTCGATCCCAAGCTGGGCTGTGTATATCTATTGAGACACACAATTTAACTCGGCCCCCCCCCTCCCACTCCTCAGAGGATTTGACTGACAGCAACAGGATTCAATAGTGCCCACTGTTGCTGAGTCTCCTGTGAGAAGAGAGGGAAGGGAGAAGAGCTGCTGCAGATGGGCACAGCAGTGGATTGAGATCGGGCTAAGGTAAATATTTAAAGGGTGGGGGAAGGCACAGACACATGAATGCTTTTTACCTTAAAGTATAACTAAAGTCAAAACTTTTTTTTTTTTAGTTTTGGACAGAGTGGAGAGGGATTAGAACATCTGCCAATTGTTATTGCTGTCTGTATCTCCATTAAGGAGATTCACCCTCTCTATTTGTCCTATTTACCATTATCATTATAATTGAAAGCAAAAGAAAACCCAACATTTTGGGTTGTTCCCAGAAAAGTAATAATGGGAAATCTTCCAATGGGGTACTACTTCCAGTGACCTGGGGGGTCCCCAAGAAATTTCTTTCATTTGAAGAGATCTCCTCTCACTTCCTAATTCTAATTGCTTACCTGCACAAGACCAGGAACTGTCTCTGGCCGAAATGCAGGCACTCAAGGATTTGATGGAACTCTGGGAAGAAGGAGACTCATCAGGTTGGCCTTTTTCTGATGAATCAATTGATCAGACGGCCACTCTAGAAAATTGTGAAGCGGAGCCCATTTTTCCTCCTCCATCCTTATATAAATCCAAATCCCAATTTTTTCCTATATTGCAATCTAACCCTAACATTTGGGCCTTTACCCAACAAGTGATTAGGGAAATTCAGAAGACTAAGTGGAAAGATGTGAATTCCTCTAAACTGAATGATAGTCAGATTAGGGCTATTCAATCACTTCAAAACGACTCCTCCCTTACAATAAAACCCTCAGACAAGGTCGGAAACGTCGTTGTAATGGACACATTAGGGTATGAAGCCATGGTTTTGGACATTTTGAATAACAAAGATTGGTATAGAAAAATTTCTGAAAGTTTCCTAGCAAGAATAATCATCAAATATCGTCAGCTTATCTTTGAAGCCTATTCTAGAGCCTTGATAGACAAGAAAACTTGGGAATTTTTGAATATCAAGGATCCTAAAACCCCTACTATGTATGCCTTACCTAAGGTTCACAAAAACCTCAAAAAACCCCCAGGGAGACCAATAGTCTCTGGCAATGGCTGTCTAACGGAACGAGCAAGCCGATTAGTGGATGATTACCTGCGTCCCCATGTACTGGCTTTGCCTTCCTACATTAGGGACACCAGTGATCTCATCAAAGCCATTGATGGCATCCAAGTCCCTGAGGAGGCATGGCTAGTGGGCATTGATGTAGAGTCCCTCTACAACTCCATCCCACATCATTGTGGGGTTCGAGTTGTGGAGGGCTTCTTATCAGAAAGAGGAGGTTCTTCAGTGGAATATAATGCCTTTGTCATCTCACTCCTTAGATTTATTTTGTCCAACAATGTCTTCTTGTTCAATGGCTCCCATTACCTCCAGGTGCAGGGTGTGGCTATGGGGACCAAGTGTGCCCCCTCTTATGCCAACCTGCACCTGGGGGGATGGGAGCGTGACCTTTTTTCCAGGGATAACCTGGAGTTTCTTTTATCTTGTATACTCCTTTGGAGAAGATTTATTGATGACATTTTTATGATTTGGACAGGTTCTCTAAGCATGTTGTTGAGATTTTTTGAGGTGTTGAAAGTCAATGACTTCAATCTCAAATTTACCTACACTTATAGCCAAAGGTCTTTGGACTTTTTGGATATTACCATTTATGTAGATGAAGATGGCATTTTGGGTTCCACCCTCTTCCGTAAAACCACTGCAGGTAACACTATACTGAGGGCAGACAGTTCCCATCCTCAACCTTTGGTATCCAGTATACCATATAGCCAGTATTTAAGATTACGGCGTAATTGTACGAAATCTGTAGATTTCGAGAGAGAAGCCAAAAACTTACAGAGGAGACTTTTATGTAGAGGCTATAGTAGGGCATGTTTGAAAAAATCCTACCATAGAGCGAAAAAATGGAACAGGACTGACTTGATTTTTGGCAAAAAGACAAAGAATAAAACCAATACTGATGGGGTACGTCTAATTACACGATATTCAGGTCAACATGACCAGGTACGGTCAATTCTTAAAAAATTTTGGTACCTCTTAGAGGCAGATGAAAAGGTATCTAAATTTATTGATGCCCGCCCCCAGATAACTTTTAAAAGGTCTCGCTCCTTAAGGGACCAATTGGTTCATAGTCACTATGCTCCTTCAAATAAATGTAAAAAAACACTTACAGGCACATATTCCTGCATAAAATGCAATTTCTGCAGATATCTGCCTAACTTAAGTGAAATTATTCTTCCCAATGGAAAATTGTATAGACCGAATTTCTATGCAAACTGTCAAACAGTAGGAATTGTCTATATAATGTATTGCAGTTGTAAAGCCTTCTACATAGGCAAAACAAAAAGGCCTTTTTTTAATCGAATTCGTGACCATGTCAAACTTGTCAAGAACAAAAAGTTCGAAAGTCCCATTAGCCGACATATGGGTTTATACCATGGCTTTGATGATAGGATGATGACCTTCTTTGCTTTGGAACACATCCCACTCAATGAAAGAGGTGGAAGTGTAGATAGAAATTTATTGCAACGTGAAACCAAGTGGATATTTAATTTATCGGCTATTCAGTATCCTGGTATAAATGAATCCATTAGTTTCAAACCCTTTCTTGGCTAGGTAATGTCAATTGTATTTATTGCTGATTCAGTACAGGATTTCTGATGCTGGCCAGCATTTTGGATTTTGAACTCTTGTTACAAAGTCCCCTTTTTCTAGGCGCCTACATTGGCACATGACATATATTTCGGTAAAATTGCCTTACAACAATTATATGTTTATTTTTTCAGATGTAGTTTATCTACCTTTCAAAGAACAAGAACATTTTGTGATTTGCCCATTGGATATTCTTTCCTGACCCCTGCCGTCATGTGGATGCGACTGCGGTTGGTAGACCCTAAGGTGAGCACATTGGGGGACCCATTGGATCTGAGCCTATTTCCAGCCTCTGTCCTTGTTGCCCATATGGGCACCCGTGGTGCCCTACACTTATTTTCCAGGAAAATTGGTCCAACCTGGTCAGTAGCAGCACCGCTTTCAAACTCCCAGATGTTCTTCAATGGAGTTTCATAAAACCTCTTCTTTCTAATTTTCATTTCTATCACAATACTGACTGATTTACTAATTGGGTTAATCTTCTTCTTTATGACCTTTTGTGTCTTTAGATTTTCCCCATTATACAGGCATTGTGGATATATCTTTTGAAATCCGGCCTTTAATAAAACTGTCAGTTTCATTTGGATCCATTTCAGATTGTCTCTGGCGATCTGCTACCTCCTCTGCATACATTATGTCCGGACCGGATGTTGCCATCCCCGACCTTCCGGTTCCGGCGGAACAATACGATGCGGTCGCGTCTTGATGACGCACTTCCTCTTCGGTCTCCATTGGACCACTGGGCGTACCTTGCTCTCACTCCCTCGGTGACGTCAGACGCCGAGGGAGTGGAGAGGGTGTATAAATGCCGGCGCAATACGGTCAGTATTACACTAGACCACCAGGGAACGACATATGAGCTTCGAGACCATTTGCGGTAAATGAAATCTTCTAAACCCTGCTTCTCTCCTTACATCTTTTGTATATTAGATGCTGACTATGTCCTTCCATGCCTCTCTCTTCTTTCTCCTCCCGTGCAGTCTCTTTCATTTTGAGCGTACTATTGGAAAATTTGTCCAATTACAATGGCGGTGAACTTTTGAATACTGCATGATAATCCATGTGCCCAATTTTGCCAATTTTGGGTAAGTATGCATACCCTCAAAACTTGACAGACCCCTATTGCATTTGTCATTGTCATTAATAAACTCCATTTTTCTCTTTAAGGGATACCTCCTATTTGGGGATACTAAGGAAACTTTGTTTTCCCTCCCTGCTTTTTTACATTGGGGTACCTAGTGAATCAACTGCACATTCATTATAATCAGGTGAATATTTTAGCAATTTTTCAACCTGATATTTAGTCCTATACAACTGGAGATATAGCAATCTTGGGTTGAAGTGTATTTCCATGCTCTGGTCTCATTATTTCTACCCATCATTCCTAGCTTGGCTGTCACCCTCTCTATGGGTCAACTTTAAGAGGTTGGATGTCTCGGTTCCCCTCCCCCTCTGTGCTCGCTTGGGTGGCGTCACCTTTATTGCCTCCACCTTCGGCATAAGAAAGGGTTCAGGTCATCTTAAGGTACTTTTATTGGTATCATTGTCTTTCTAATATGTAAATCAATTGGGCACTCAACTTTAGGACCATTGAGATAAGCCCTATGTATATACACATGCTATGTCTTTTATGTTTTTTCCTTTTGTTACCTAGAAATGTTCACTCTCGAGAAATGTCTATGAAAACTCCTGAAGAAGCTATTATGAAGATGGCGAAACATGTAGAGTTGATATTTTCGAGTGCATTTTCTTGATTTTATCATTTTATAATGATGTACTGTCTTGTCCTCACCTCCTATGTGTAATAAAATGTACAATTTTTGAGAATTCAGATTTTTCTCCATCATTTTGCACCGTTAAAGTCCCACTTTGCCCCCCTCCATTGTAGCTACTTTAAACAAAGGGATGTGGTGCTTTCTACTTCATCTCTAGCAATATTTCTTTAAAATCTCCTCTCACTTCCTGTTTAGCTATGGGACAGGAAGTGAAGGGAAATCTCCCCAATGGGACAGAGATGGGGAAAAAAACTCTGAGAGGGGTTATAACCCTCCTTTGTTCTATCCAAAATGAAAAAAAAAAAGTTTTGCCTATAGTTCTACTTTAATGCTGGGACTGCATTAAAATAAAGACCTTTTTTCTTTAGAACCAATTTGAGAAAATTGTATGCAATGAGACATGATGCCAAACATACCAAAAATCGATTTTGGATTTACATACACTATAAAGTGAACATAGGAGGGTCATTTTCCCCCATCCCACATTTTAATTCAAGGCGCTTAAGTGACCTCTCATCAAATCCAGACATTGTTAAATGGTGAGGGATTTATGAAAACGTAGAAAGTGGATTTTTGTATAGTAGCTGGGGCTTTGGGCAGCGAAGGTTAACAGATCATAAAAGGAAAGAGTATTTTCCAGCTTATGTTATCATTATTATTATTATACAGGGTTTATTTAGCACCAAATATATTATCTGCTTCATCAATACGCTTACTGCTTTTTATGCGTCCCACAGTTTTACCCTTTTTTAGACCTTCCCAAGATTATCCTTGATAATTGTGAATATGCTTATCATTGGGTCCAAGACCAATGCCAATTAAAACTCAGCCAGAAAAAGTATGCATTGGTTCTTTATCTATAACATATGGCACTGAATTAGTGTAATAGGAAAATTGGTCCTTAGACCTAAGGTCAACTTAATTACAGTTTAGCAGCAGCTGTAACTCATGCAGAGGTGACTTAAAAGGTTAAAGATTTTGGCATCTGTGATTGTTCCATTCCAATACAGAAAAAGGTAGTATATGCTGTGTTTGCTTTTTCTAATGGTTCCAGAGGTCTTGTTCATGTGCACTGGAAGCTAAAATGCAGGGCTGTAGGTTAAGCATATCTCGCTTTATTTCTAACATTTCAGGCATAAAATGGATTATGATTAGTAATTAACGAATTATTTAAATCCTTCTCTCCCAGTAAACTCCACTGATGATACACTATATTACCATAAGTATTGGGACGCCTGCCTTTACACGCGCATGAACTTTAATAGCATCCCAGTCTTAGTCTGTGAGCTTCATAATTGAGTTGGCCCACCCTAGGAAGGCTGTGCACAAGGTTTAGGGTTGTGTCTATGAGAATGTTTGATTATTCTTCCAGAAGCGCATTTGTGAGGTCAGGCACTGATGTTGGATGAGAATGGCCTGGCTCGCAGTCTGTGCTCTAATTAATCCCAAAGGTGTTCTATTGGGTTGAGGTCAGGATTCTGTGAAGGCCATTTAGGTTCCTCCACCCCAAACTGGCTCATCCATGTCTTTATTGAGCTTGCTTTGTGCACTGGTGTGCAGTCATTTTGGAAAAGGAAGGGGCCATCCCCAAACTGTTCCCACAAAGTTGGGAGCATGAAATGTCTTGGTATGCTGATTCCTTAGGAGTTTCCTTTATTGGAACTAAGGGGCCAAGCCCAACCCCGGAAAAATAACCCCACACCATAATCCCTCCTCCACCAAATCATTAAGACCAGTGCACAAAGCAAGGTCCATAAAGACATGGATGAGCAAGTTTGGTGTAGAGGAACTTGACTGGCCTGCACGGAGTCCTGACCTCAACACCAATAGAACACCTTTGGGATGAATTAGAGCTGAGACTGAGAGTCAGGCCTTCTCGTTCATATGAGTCAGGCCTTCTTGTTCATATCAGTGCCTGACCTCACAAATGTGCTTCTGGAAGAATGGTCAAACATTCCCATAGACATACTCCTAAACCTTGTGGACAGCCTTCCCAAAGGAGTTGAAGCTGTTAAAGCTGCAAAGGGTGGGCCAACTCAATACTGAACCCTACCGACTAAGACTGGGATGCCATTAAAGTTCATGTGCGTGTAAAGGCAGCCGCCCCAATACTTTTGGTAACATAGTGTATATGCAAGAGTGATGTTAGCTGACAGGTCCTGATATGTAGTCCCCATTCTGTATGTTCTTCAGCATTAAGGTGTATGTACCCCTTAAAGTGGTTGCAAGCCCTTACATATACCTCGTGAAGTGACTCAGGTCATACACAGAGATAAAAAAAAATCCTTCTACATAAGTTGTACCTGATTATCTGCAGCCATCTGTTGTCTACAGCCATTCAAAGTCCAGAATTTTTACCACATGTCTGAACTTTCCGAAAGCAGGGGGTTGAAGTTGCAGAGCTGAGTGATAGATGATTGGAGGTATGAAAAGGATTTCTGGTGCCTCAAACCAGGAGGAAGTTTTGGAACTTTTTAGGCAAAGATAAGATAGTTTGTATAAGTAAAACAATTTATTTATACAGTTTAAAAATGTATAAATAAATTGTTTTACTTATACAAACTATCTTATCTTTGCTTAAAAAGTCCCAAAACTTCCTCCTGGTTTGAGGCACCAAAAATCCTTTTCATAAATTGACTAGGGATGTTGGCAAAATATATAATCAAGGCTTCTAGAGAATCCTAAAAAAACACACAGATGATTGGAGGTAAGGGACACACCTCCCTCCACACAGCACACAGGAACAGAGCTAAGGCTGTCAATCAAAGGCTGTGTAAAGATAAAAAATGTTTAATATAATGCGACAGATGCAGACTGAACTGAGGCAAACTACATTGAAAGACAGGGACACTTATGGTACAAACCCTTAAGACAGGTTCTATGGCTTTACATAGTTACATAGTTACATAGTTAGTGAGGTTGAAAAAAGACATCAGTCCATCCAGTTCAACCTATGATGTGTGTGTGTGTTTGCTATTAACCGTACATTGTATACCCCTGTATGTTGTGGTCTTTAAGGTGTCCATCTAATAGTTTTTTGAAACTATCAATGCTCCCTGCTGATACGACTGCTTGTGGAAGAGAATTCCACATCCTTACCGCTCTTACAGTGAAGAACCCCTTACGCACTTTAAGGTTAAACCGCGTTTCCTCAAGTTTTAGTGAGTGGCCACGTGTCTTATTGTATCTCCTCTCTCTGAATAGTTTGTTCCTTATGCTCGGGTCGCCAGTACAGTATTTGTACATTGATATCATATCCCCCCTCAATCTTCTCTTCTCCAGAGAGAATAGGTTCAGTGCTTGTAGTCTTTCCTCATAGCTGCTGTCCTCCATTCCCCTAATTATTTTTGTTGCCCTTCTCTGGACTTTCTCCAGTTCCAGCACATCCTTCCTGAGGACCGGTGCCCAGAACTGGACAGCATACTCCAGATGTGGCCGGACCAGAGTCTTGTAGAGTGGGAGAATAATCTCTTTATTTCTGGAGTGAATCCCCTTTTTTATACAACCCAGTATTCTGTTGGCTTTGCTTGCGGTGGCTTGGCATTGCATGCCACTGCCAAGCCTGTTGTCTACCAGTACCCCCAAGTCCTTTTCCATCCTAGACTCACCCAGAGGTTCCCCCCCTAGTGAGTAGCTTGCTTTCTGGTTTCTGGCCCCCAAGTCTCATCTTAAATCTCATCTGCCATGTAGTTGCCCACCCCGTTATTTTGTTCAGGTCCTCTTGCAAGGTTTCCACATCCTGCATAGAAGATATTGGCAAGCCTAATTTAGTATCATCTGCAAATACTGAGATTGTACTAGATATCCCCTCCTCTAGATCATTTATGAATAAATTAAACAGGATTGGTCCCAGGACAGAACCCTGGGGGACCCCACTTTCCACACCCGCCCAATCCGAGTACTCCCCATTAATCATCACCCTCTGGACTCTACCCTGGAGCCAGTTCTCTATCCAGGTACTCACCTTATGGTCCATACCTACCTTCCTTAGTTTGTACAGTAAGCGTTTGTGGGGAACGGTGTCAAAGGCCTTTGCAAAGTCCAGATACACCACATCCACAGGCTTACCTTTATCTAGGTGGCAGCTCACTTCATCGTAGAAGGTTAATAGATTGGTTTGGCACGAACGATTTTTCATGAATCCATGCTGATTACTACTTATAATACCGTTTTCATTACTAAAGTCTTGTATGTGGTCCCTTATCATCCCCTCCAAAATTTTGCAGACTACTGATGTTAGGCTGACCGGCCTATAGTTACCCGGGATATATCTCGGCCCCTTTTTAAATATTGGTACCACGTTGGCTTTTTTCCAATCAGCTGGCACCATACCCGTCTGTAAACTATCCTTAAAGATCAAGAATAATGGTCTGGCAATCACCTGGCTGAGCTCATTAAGAACCCTCGGGTGCAAGCCATCCGGTCCCGGGGATTTATTTATGTTAAATTTCTCTAGTTTAGCTCTAAGTCTATCCTCTGTTAGCCATGGTGGCACTTCCTGAGGTGTATTATTTAGTTCGGCCTTACAAGCAAGGTTCGTGTAGCCCCCCGATTCCTTTGTGAAGACTGAAGAAAATAAATTATTTAACACTTCCGCCTTTTCTCTGTCCTCTGTGGCCATTTTTCCTTTATCATCTTTTATGGGGCCAATGTGTTCTGACCTCGCTTTCTTACTGTTTATATACTTAAAGAACTTCTTGGGGTTCTTTTTACTCTCCTCCGCTATATGTCTCTCGTGTTCTATTTTAGCCGCCCTGATTTCGTCTTTACATTTCTTATTACACTCTTTGTAATGCTTAAATGCTGCCAATGACCCCTCAGTCTTGTATTTTTTGAAGGCCTTTTCTTTAGCTCTAATATACATTTTTATGTTGGAGTTTAGCCACCCAGGGTTTAGTTTTGCTCTTTTAAATTTATTTCCCTGTGGAATGCACTGGCCCACCCCTTTGTTAAGTATGCTCTTGAAGCACTCCCATTTTTCCTCCGTGTTCTTTGTTCCCAGGGTTCTATCCCATTTGATATTTTCTAGCAGCGAGCGCAGTTTAGGGAAATTGGCTCTTTTGAAATTCAGTGTCCTTATATTACCTTTGTGTTTCCTATTACTGTAATTAATACTGAAACCAATTGACCTATGGTCACTGTTCCCTAAGTTATCCCGTATATAGATATCCGTGATCAGGTCTGTATTGTTGGTAATCAGTAGGTCAAGTACCGCATTGTTTCTTGTCGGTGCATTCACCATCTGACCCATGAAATTGTCCTGCAAAACATTTAGGAACTGCCGAGCCTTGGCTGAGTGCGCAGTTCCTTCTGCCCAGTCTATATCAGGATAATTAAAGTCCCCCATTATAATGACATTTCCCATCCTTGCTGCCAATCCTATCTGTAACATGAGGTCCGCCTCACCCTCCTCCCTCTGGTTGGGGGGCCTATAGCATACGCCCAATATTACCTTCCCCACCGTGCCTTCCCTTTGAAGCTCTACCCATAGGGATTCTGCCTCGTCCATAGCTCCATTATTAATATCATCCCTCATATTTACCAGTATACTGTTCTTAATATACAGACATACCCCTCCCCCTTTTTTACCCTCTCTATCCCTGCGATGAAGGGAATACCCCTGAATGGTCGCCATCCAGTCATGAGAGCTGTCGAACCAAGTCTCAGTTATCCCCACAAAATCTAAGTCCTCCTCAAACATCAGCAGCTCCAGCTCTCCCATCTTGTTGGCCAGGCTTCTGGCATTGGTATACAAGCCTCGTAATTTTGATCAGTTACATTTATCCTCGTTTGATGTTTTTAGGCTGCTCTCTTGATTTTTCCCCATACCCACCCTGGGTTTAGGAGCTCCGAACACCCTACCGCTAATGCCCCCATTTCTGCCCTCTGAAACTTGCTTTCCACTGGCTAATTCTATATCTGTACCCTCCCCCCATTCCCTAGGATCCACTGATGAATCCAATTCAGCACACTTAGCACAGCTCTTCTGAGAGACTGAAGAGATCTCTAGCCAGCAAACAGACAAGAATAGCTGGAGTGTGCAGACTAAGTGTAGTGGGTTTGGACCCCTTGATAATGTCCTATTGGACGAAACGCGTTGGCTCCTGCTTTTGCTGCAAATTAAATGCAGTGAAGAGGAAGCAGAGACAGAGTTAAACCCTGCTATGTGTGTCTACACTGCTTGGGAGCGACCATGTACTGTGTACCTCCTTAGCAAATGGCTTGCGATGGGGGCATACAAAGTAGAGGAGGAGCCAAGATCCCCAGAGGGGGATCACAGAAGATGATGTTTAGAGCTGCTTTCTGCAAAACCATTGCACAGAGCAGGGGAGTATAACATGTTTGTTATTTTAATAAAAAAAAAAAACCTTTAGTAACACTTTAATAAACAGTTTTTAATTAGTCTTGGTCATTGAAGGATTGCAAAAAGAACAACATTTCCCAAATTAAAATAACATTATTTATTTATAACAACTTTTTTGGTGAACTTTAATTAAAAAGGCTAATAATCCATTAATCACAACAAAATATTGTTTTAATTAGAAACTAGTATTTTAAATAAAAGAAGAAAATATATGGTAAGTCTGTTTTCTATAGATTCATGTGTCTGGAATATAAAAATATATCAACCACTTTATGGAATGGATTTTCCCCAGCCATCTCTATGACCCTGGGAGGCTCGAAGAGATGTCATGATGTCACTTCCGGCTCTGGCAGATGTAAACACTGCCATTTTTTTCTCCTGGAAAGCAGAGATCAATGTTTTGGGTTCTTTTTTGATCTCCCAGGGTAAAGGCGATATCTGGAGCCTTTTTGACCCCAGATGTCTCCATGAAGAGGACCTATCATGTCTTATTCCTATTACAAGGGATGTTTATATTTCTTGTATTAAGAATAAATGTGATAAAAAAAATTAAAATGAAAGGGACAGTTTAAAAATAAAATATATTATAATTTAAAAAAAATATTTAAAGTGCCCTTTAAACTCCCCTTGTGCTCCCACGCAGAAGCGAACGCACCCCTAGGTTGCGCCCGCATATGTAAACGATGTTCGTACCACACATGTAAGGTATCGCTGCAAACGTTATAGCGAGAGCAATAATTCTATCACTAGACCTTCTCTGTAACTCTAAACTCTAGACAAAGTGTCACCAATGGAGATTTTTAAGTACCAAATTCTACATGTGTGCACAATTTTAAAGCGTGACATGTTAGATATCTATTTACTCAAGGTAACATAATCTTTTATATTCTACCAAAAAATTGGGATATATATTGTGTTTTTTTGCATTAAAATTCATTAAAGTGTATTTTTTTTAGAAATTGGGTTTGAAAAATTGCTGCGCAAATACTGTGTGACATAACAAATGGCAAAGACCGACATTTTATTCTCTAGCGTTTCTGCTAAAAAAATATATACAGTGTCTTAAAAAAGTATTCATACCCTTTGACATTTTCTACATTTTGTCATGTTACAACCAAAAACATAAATTATTTTATTGGGATTTTATGTGATAAACCAACACAAAGTGGCACATAATTGTGAAGTGGAAGGAAAATGATAAATGGTTTTAAATTTTTTTTTTACAAATAAATATCCACACATAGCGTTTTGCTTTTAGGCCAACAAGTTCAATTTTGGTCTCATGTGACCAGAGCGCCTTCTTCCACATGTTTGCCATGTCAGCTGGCCCATAACTCATTGACACACCTTGTGGAGTTTGATGACAAGCTTTATTAAACAGAAAAAGACCTTTAAAGGGGTAAATCAAATGGTGAATTATTACTTCAGTAGATAATGACAAGCTCAACAAGCACAGTGAGAAATACTAATTCACACACATGATGGGGTAATATTGTTGGAAGTTTACCAGAAGAAAATAGTAACTCCTCATTCCACTGTCAGGCACAAGCACAAGTATTAAAAAGTAAGAACACCTGACTGCTCCCTTCCCATTGTATCTAGATAACAGTAATCAGGAACAGTGTGAATCTCCCTATTGGGGGCACAGACATCAATAAACCTAACTGGTTTTCTAGTCTCTCTCTCTCATCCAGCCCCAAATTCCCCAAAAAAATAGCTTTTAGTTATACTTTGATAGGGCCAACTGGACTACAGTTGTAAACCGAGTTGATATAAAAGTACATTGATGTAATCAGACATGTTTGTATAGGTTATAGTTATTTTAAAATGTGCTGTCTGAAGTGTAATTATATAATGTCCTGTAAACAGCTAGCTACCAAAATAGCTATTACAAAAATCACTTAAGCTAGTGTTGGGAGCCAGATTTTCATTTTAAATTGTTTAATGAATATCGCCAGGTCCTAAACCCCCATTGCAGGTAAACAAAACAACTTGGTCCTAAACATACCCCCAACTTGATGAGTTAACAATTAGGGACCAGTAGCACACTGATTAGGCAACATTTTTCTTTCTCCTGACCGGCTCACAGTTCTGCTGCTCTTCCCTCCAGCCCTGCTGTGTCAAAGGATTCAGGAAGCTGATAAAAAGGCAAGGGTAGACACTAAGTAAAAATAAATGGCACCTTTTTTATCTGTCTGACTTACGTTTTAAAGCTCTGCAAAGGAAATGGTTCCAAACATGTTGGCAAGCTGCATTAGTGCCAGGGGCTCCACCCAGCTCCTTCTTCAGGTAGAGTATGCACATACATGTCCTTAACGGCTACCCCGCTATTTTTTGTTTCACTTACTTCAGATCTGAGACCCACCTGGCCATCACAGTCCTGGCATAAGGACCACCTTCTTAAATAAAGAAGTGCAGAGTGCTGATTTCTGATTTACTAAAAAAATTCACATTGCCACACAGGTTATCAACTTCACTTCTTCATCATTACAGTGTAGAACACTTCAGTACCCCCAACCCGATCTCTTAAAGTCCATCCATCGTCTCAAATGCTCTTTCAAGTGCCCCCCAGCAGTGGGTCCTCACAAGAAGTCTTTTCCCCAGGCCTTGGCCCCATAGGCATGCCACTCTTCTTGAATACCAACTTACATGCCAAAAGCCAGGGGCAGCCAAGTCCCATCATCTTCTGCCCAGGGCCCCTCCCACCCCAGAATATAAAGGGCACAATAGGCACAATATTCTGTTCACTAGCATCATTGGGGACTGGTCTCTCTAAAAGAGGTACTACTATCTACGTACAAACAGATATATCCAAATAATGCAAAATCCCTCTTAAGTCACAGCCCCTGTGACTTAAAGTGATACTAAACACACACTGTTTGATTTACATCACCCCCTCTATTTCTGTATGTGGATGACGGCACTGTAATTATTTTATTAAAAAAATAAATCTAAGAACCTTTCTCTTAATTGATATACAGCTGTCACAAGACCCAGCTCTTTCTCAGCCTGTCTGCACGGAAACATAAAAAAAGTAAAAAAAAAAAAATAATATCAATAAACTGTTTTAAATTGTCATACAAATATATATTTGAAATCAACTCTTTATTATTTTGTAGAAATAACTTTGCGTGAGTGGATTTCTGCCTCTCACTGTCATGCCACCCCAGCTGGTGTCTTAGAATAAGAGGGGGGTGAAGCCACCATTAACCTACATGTTTGGTTAAATGTGCTACAAAAAAGTAATAGATGGTTATTTGCACCTTTTACCTATAATCGTGAAAGTAAAGCTAGAAATTTTTGGGAGGCATTTTGTGGGAGTCCTAATGCCTCCCAAAAAAATCTAGCTTTTCTTCCATTATTCTACATGTAATATCCTGCCTCTATTGTGTTTAACAGGTTAGTGGGCATGGAGGAGAATGGAGGAGGGCTGCCATTTACCACTGTGTATACACAAACATGTGTCACTCTATAGTCACATGGGCTGCTCAGATGTGATAGGGAGGACATGCTCTGCATAGAAACTCACTAAACACTGAGCATGTGCAGAATTGCCACAAGAGCTGCACAATCCCTAGCTGAATTGAGGACATGGACAGAAGGTGGAGACAGAGAGCAGCAGGATCAACCAGTTTTTTTGAGGAATACAGAATACAAATCTCATAGTGAGTGAGTGAATATGAACCGCATAAAATGCAATATTTGTTGATAGTAGATGTGGGTTTAGTGACACTTTAAGAGGCCTTTCACACTGCGGTACTTCTAAACTGCCCATAAACCAATGAGCGCTTTGCTGAGCTTTTAAGGCACTTTTTAGGAGCTTTTTAGGCATTTGCTGTGCGCTTTTTGAAAAACACGTGACTCCAAAAAACATTTTGAGGCACTTTTGAAGCGGTTTTCAGGCGCTTCCCATTTATCACACGCATGCGCCAAAGATGCTGCATGCCGGATTTCTTTCACCGCACTGCCAGCACACCGCCCTGGTGTAAAAGCATTCATTGATTTTAATAGAAAGCATTTTATGTGAGCTTTTCAGACGCTTTTTTTAACGCCAAAGCCCTTGAAAAACGTCTTAGTGCGAAAGAGTATAGGCAGAGAATCCTTGTCCTTCTCAAGCACCGCCCTAATACAATTGTTCTACATTTATTATTAGGATAACACCTACTAAGGACATGTACAGTATACATTCCCTACTTGGGCACCTTGTGCTTTGTGCCAAGGTCAGTTTTACACGTTACCAGTGTGAATAGGGTATGGTGGCAATTTGCTTTCTGCCGAACTTAGAGAAACCTTTCTATATTCACTTTCTTCTTTCTTCTATTTCTACCTTTTGCACAGTATATACGTCTTGCGCTTGCTGCCCTGTCTCAGGAGAGCCATTATTCAGCAAAATACATACAATACAATGCATACACATAATGTATTTAATTATTTATTGCAGGTATTTATATAGCATTTCATATTTTCATATCTGGATGTTTTCATATGCTGATTTTATTTCGAGTATGATGTAAGTGCAATATCTTCAATAACTTATTGTTGAACATACTACACCACGAGAGTCTTTGCTTCTGTTCTGAAGAAATTTGTTCAATGATCTTTGGATTCGAGTGAGTGAGACCTTTTTGGATACACAGCTTTAAACGGGACCCAGCCAACTATAGGAATTTTGCTTCTATTGACCTCTCTATAGTCTGAGGGTCAATATTTTGGTAAGAGTCCACTTTATTTTACGTGGTGGGGTGCTATTAACTCTTCACATCTTTCACTGGGGGCTGGAGAAGTTCCTTTTCTATGGACTTATTTGGACTTTGATTATCCCAGTGATGGTATCCACTTAATTGCATTAAGGTTTTGTCCCTTAAGAATGTTTTGAATTACATTTATTGAATATTGGCGCTACCTCTGTTTCTTTTTAATTTTATTTGGTGTGTAATCCTACCTATATGGTTTAAAAAACAAAACTGTGGCGCTAAGACCCTTAATAAATGACAGTCCCACTTGAGGATGTGTATAAAGCAATAAAAAAGCAGTCCATGTGTGTCCGTCTCCACATAAAGAAGAAATTCTCGAGCAGAAAACCACCACCAGAAAGCACTCCAACACCAGTACTTCTTACCAAAAGTGATTGATCTCCATCACAGAGATCAAAAGTAGCGCATAACTGGAAATCATGAAGGCTTCTCCAATGCAGTCTTAGTAAGCTCTCGATGTGGTATGTTATGCAAAGAAAAAGAGGGACATCACATAGCGCAGACCGCTTTAAAAGGCTTTATTCTTAAATAGAATGGTACTCACAAGAAAAGTACTACATCTCGCATGTAATACATGGGCACCGAGACCTCCCAGATGTCCTTAGGGCGTCCCAGCGGTGGACCACCGAATCTCTGGCCGTCCTGTCTCCTCCACGGATCGTAGCACGCGCCACCCAGCACGCCACCCGACGTACGTTTCGTCCGATTGGACGTCGTCATGGGGTGTGGCTACAGGGTGCGCCAGTGCTATCTATAGCAGAGGAGAGAGCCGCCCACCGGAACTGAGTGGCCGGAAGTGAGGTATGCGCTCCAAACGACCGGAAACCACCACTCTGACCGGAAGAGGAAGGGAGAGGAAGATAACATAATGGGGAAATAGAAGGAAAAATCCCCTCGCAAAACCCCACACTGCGATGTCTCCCCCATCCTTCTAATGAGCAATATACTATAAATGGAATCAACCAAAAAAAAAAGGGCATTAACCCATATACCATATCAGATATATAGATACCCAATATATCATACAACGGCCCGAGGAGAGACAGCGCCATCTATCGGTGCTCCTAGTGTGGAACACCTAAGGTACAAGGAGGTCTCAAAAAACATAAAAATACATACATCAATTAGTAACATAAAATATTAAAAAACATACATTAAAATGCTACATAATAAAACAAATCCAGAAATATTGTACACATTGAATAAAACTAACAAATATTGCACAGCAAATACCAAGGAGAGGGAGGGGAACGCCAATCTAGGAATTATTGATATGGGCATTTAGATCCCATTCAATGTTGAGACCCAAGGGGGTATAAGATTTGAGTCTATATATCCAGCTCGTTTCGAGCTTGGAAACCCCTCTCGTTAGATTACTTCCTCTCCAATGTCCTGAAAATTTGTCTATCCCCAAAAACATAGTGCCACTAGGATCCCTATTGTGGCACTCATCATAGTGCCTAGAGAGGCTGTGTTTGGGGAAGCCCTTGACTATGTTGGCCACATGCTCCTTCAGCCTCACATGAAGCTCTCGGATAGTGCGGCCAACATAGTCAAGGCCGCATGGACATCTCACCAGGTAAACCACATACCTGGTGGTATAGGATATAAACGGTTTTATCTTAAAGTCCTGTCCAGAACCAGACTTAAAGGTGTCAATTCGTCTCTTCTTCACCACATTAAGCTGACAGATAGTGCACCTCCTGCATTTATAAAAGCCTCCCATTTGTTGAAAAAAAGAGACCTTTTTTGGGGGATCCCTAATGTTGGGGGCAATCTGCAACCTTAAGGGAGGGACACCCCTATAGATTACCTGAGGCTGGGGAGGTAAGAGGGGGCCCGACACTGAATCATTCCGCAGAATGTGCCAATGGCGCCGAAGAATAGTTTTCACTGAGAAATGTTGAGTGGAGTACGAAGAGAGGAATGCGAAATCAAAAGGACGTTTTAAGTCCCTCTGTTTAGGCTGAAGAAGATCCTCTCTCGCTCTCGAATCAGCTTTTAACAAGGCCTGACTCAAAAGAGACTCATCGTACCCCTTCTCAAGAAATCTCTGTTTAAGGACAGAGGCCTCCTGCAAAAAATCTTCATGACGCGAACAATTACGCTTCAGTCGGAGGAACTGACTGACAGGAACGGACTCCAACCACGACCTGTGATGACAACTCGTGGTATCTATGAATCCGTTCCTGTCAGTCGGTTTAAAGAAAGTAGAGGTAACAATCCGCCCTTCTTCTATACGGATCCTAAGATCCAAAAAATGAATCTCGCTAGCGCTTGACTCATAGGTCAGACTGATGCCCCTATCATTGTTGTTCAGGGATCCCATGAATTCAACCAGGGAATCACCCGTGCCGTCCCATAAGAAGAGGATGTCGTCGATGTACCGACGCCAGAGTACAAGCTCTGGCCTAGGTACACCCCAGACGACATCCTCTTCCCACTTGGCCATGAACAGGTTGGCCATACTGGGCGCGAATTTCGCGCCCATGGCCACTCCCCTGTTCTGTAGATAATAAGTGCCGTTATACCAGAAGTAATTTCGGGACATTGCATAGTCCAGAAGAGAAATAATGAAATCTCTCTGGAAACTCAACAAACTTTCTAACCTCAGATAATGAGACACCGCCTCTCTGCCATGTTGGTGTGAAATTATGGTATACAGGGATGAAACATCCGCTGTTACCAAAATATAATTATCCTGCCAGGTGACATTGCCCAACTCATTGATCACCTGCATGGAATCTCGTAAATACGAGGGCATTTTTACCACCACAGGCTGTAGGAAATGATCGATATATTTGCCCACCCGGGAGGTGACGGAATCGATACCGCTAACTATAGGTCTCCCGGGTGGGCAAATAGGATCCTTATGTATTTTGGGCAAAAAATACATAACGGGTACTCTGGGGGCAGAGGGCACCAAAAAAGCCTTCTCTTTTTTAGTGAGAAGCTTCCTATCAAACCCCTCATTCACCAGGGCAATCAGTTCCTTTTTATATTTGGCGGTAGGGTCACCCCTCAGGGGAATATAAGTGTCCCTGTCTGATAGCAACCTTAGCATCTCTGCGTCATAGGCGGCGGTGTCCATAATAACAATCCCGCCGCCCTTGTCCGCAGGCCTCACTATGATATGATTTTTTTTTTTTTTGTCTACCTATATGGTTGGCTGCCTTTATTCCTTGCACATTCTGTTCTGAGCGCAGCTATATTTTCTCTTTTACTATTTATATAGCATTGACAACTTATGCAGCAATTTACAAATTGTACATTTGCATCCACGTCTGTCCTTAGGGATTTACAATCCAGGGTCCCTATCTCACATACATACATACACGCACTTGGGACAATTTGGACAGTAGCCAGTTAACCTACCAGCATGTCTTTGTAGTCTTTGTAGTGTGGGAGGAGTACACGAAGGAAACCCAAGCAAGCACAGGGAGAGCATACAATCTTTTGCAGACCACTAGGCAATAAATGGGGCTAAAGCTGCAGCAACATAAGAGGACAGATGAGGTTGAACAGTTTAGATCCAAAAGCTAGGTTAAACAATACCAAATGAGACCATGATACACAGTTAACATTATATTCCTTTTTAGCCTTTTTTTGAATAATGAAATATATATTGTAGTATTGTATATCTGACATGTTAACCCTATGCAGGAAACTGGGGAGTTGGGAGAAGAAAATTAGTAATTTAATACTTTATAAACTTTATCATTAGTAACATCGTCAAGATCGGATTGTCAGTTGGATGAGCATGCATGAACTTAAAGTTTTTGAGCATCTCTCTCATACCAGTCCTTCATTAGTTTGCATTCCAGATAGGGTATGTATATATATATATATATATATATATATATATATATATATATATATATATATATTTATATATATCATTTTTATCATTTTGATGGAGATCCTTATGGCTGCCTCAAGGGACACTCTATAGTTACTGATCAATACATAAATTTACAGCCTATTCCCATATTCTTCACTAGGGCGCTACAATTACCAGCTCTACTGCCAATATCAGCAGCAAGTAATTAAAGTACAAAATAATTTTAAAATCTCACACCAGGTCACGCAAGGAATGCACCATAATTAAACCCCCTAAATCAATACAGATAAAATGTTAGACTTACGGGATTGATTTTAAAGCTGAGATGGAATGCGTGATATTTCAAGCCTGCAGAGTAGTGTAAATAAGCAATAACACCCAACAGAGTATGCATTTAGTAGGTAATAATGCACAAGAATGCTCAGTACAGCAAGAAAAGCTGCGGGCCCCAAGTGTCCTGTAAACTACGAAGTAAAGTGCCAGAGTGCCTTCAACCATCAAGAGCTTGTTGTATTTCATTATTATTGCACTGCCTCAAAGTGCACTTCTGCTATTATAAAATATTTTAAAACATAAATAACAAAAGAGATATTTTATTATCTCTAGGTACATCATTCGGTTATGGTACATTTAAAGAACAGATCAAGTCTTTTACACAGTGCAAGTTAATGGAACACATTCTAAAAACGGTCTTTTAGAACAGACGCATCTAAAAACAATTACACTTCAGTTGGGGATGATTGAAGGTGGGCTGTTGGAAGCACTTAATAAAGATTTCCACATTCTTCAGAACACAGGCAAGTTAGGGGGGAAAAAAATCTCTGCTAAAGGATTGTGTTAATATCAATAAAGGAAGGGGATCAGCAATTTTATGCAAGTTGTGTAAAACTACTGTATGTAAAGAGTAATTTTCTTCTTTTATTTAAAGAACTCCAGTCTAAATGTAAAGCAGAATATTATCTTAAAATGGGAAGCTGCTGAAATCACTAAATACGGCAAGTTCAGGCCTTCTGAACCTTCATTTTAAATCAGCTAATTATCTTCAAGGTGTAGCAAAATAAAAGGTGTGAAAAATCCTACAGTTTGTATTCTTTAGAAAGCAGTCACATTCTGAGTAGAAAAGCCTTTCCCCTACCAGCATAATGCAGAGAAGAACCCTTGCTCTTTGCATGGAACCACTGGTTTCTCGGAAGGGGTCTGCAACACTGTGTTGAGCCTATGAAGTGTGCATTGGGTAATTTACAGCCCAGAGTCACCCGTAAGGGGGTACAGCCAGCCCTTCCGTACTGGGCCAGGACCCCATTAGTTCAACAGGGGTTCTGGGCACCTGTTAAGCAGGAAGACCTGCTATACTGTCTTATTAACATCATCCTTGTGTGCGCCTCAGCACCTGCAGCCGGTGGGAGCGAGAGGAGGAGAAGCTGTCAGTGCTGAATGATGTTTCAGGATGGGTGGGGGGTGATAAACAGTGGCCTATTGTGGTGGGTGTAGCTGGTACGATCGCCCCAGGTGCAACATTTAGAGGGGTGTGGAAATTAGTGTGTGTGCTGGGTCGATGTAGGGCCGGCTCCAGCATAAGGCAGCTGGTGCTGTGTACTTCAGTCGTTGTATACACTAACTTCCACCTGCTCTACTGGCCCTGCCCCAGATGCAGGGCAGAGCAAAATGGCCTTCCCTTTCTGAACACCCCCTCTCTCTTCAGCCCCCTATAATAAATAAATCCCTCCCACGGCATCCCACCTGGGCGGTAGCAGAGAAAGAGCTCCAGTACAGCAGCACAGAGACAATCTTTGCAATAAATACAAAGTGCAATAGTGCTAAATATAAAAAATGTGAACAAATTAAATAATATAGATTGAGGTCCGGTTCACACTAATGCGATGCGGGAAGGCTGCGAATTCGCAGCCTGTTCCCGCATCGCACACGCACCCCGGCAGTTCACACTGCCATATGCGATACGCTGGGGGTGTCAATGTAATCTTAACGACACCCCCAGTTTGATCGCATATCGCAGTGCGATCGTGCAGTTCGCACAGGAGCGGATCGCACAAGTGTGAACCGCTGTGCGATCCGATCCTGATGCGGCTGCAAAAATGCCTCCTGTGCGTGTTTGCTCCGGGTGCGATGCGAATTTA
Source organism: Pelophylax lessonae (assembly GCF_965119305.1). Classification (NCBI taxonomy): domain Eukaryota; kingdom Metazoa; phylum Chordata; class Amphibia; order Anura; family Ranidae; genus Pelophylax; species Pelophylax lessonae. The sequence goes on from NC_138768.1 coordinate 126,725,339, forward strand.
GCCATACAAACTGTATAGCTAAACTCGCACCGCACAGCTGATCGCATGTAATGTCGGAGCAGTGCGCTCCGACATTACATGCGAACCCGGCACTCGCAGAAGTGTGAACCGGGGCTAAAAGTAATATTCATAATAATAATAAAAAAGGTGTCAATCGTGCAAATGATAATAATTTGTGCACACCAAAATGAGTGAATATAAATGCAACTGAAAATATGTATACAGGGGCCACCCTGTATGCAATGATATAAAGTGCTGAGTGTGCAGAAGTAAATACAACAAAATATAATTGTATAGAACCAAGTGAAAATAAAGTGATTGTGACTAAGCAGATATAAACAATAATCGCTTAATAAAGTGCTGATGGCATTTTCCGGTTATCAGAGAAATATTGCACTCTCCAGAGGTGCACTCTAACACGTCCACTGTGAGTGATCCAATGATATCCTTTGTGGTCACAAGTATATTTAAATTGTCTTTACTTCTGCACACTCAGCACTTTATATCATTGCATACAGGGTGGCCCCTGTATACATATTTTCAGTTGCATTATATTCACTCATTTTGGTGTGCACGATTTATTATCATTTGCATGATTTGCACCTTTTTTATTATTGTTAATATTACTTTTAATCTATATTATTTAATTTGCTCACATTTTTAATATTTAGCACTATTGCACTTTGTATTTATTGCACATATTTTCTGGATTTGTTTAATTTCCTCATTTGTTTTGCGCGGTTTTGTTTTATTCTGCTTTACACTTATGAGAGAGCGCTGTGCCCGCTGCATTACATAGAATTCCAATACCCATTTTTGCTCACAGGATTAACACTTTAATAAGCACAGAGACAATCACCGCTAAACTAGAGGCATGTGAAATGAGGGGGAGCCTGGGGGAGGAGTCGAGTGAGACCAGGGGGAGCGGCCAACAGCAGGCACAGAGTGCGAGTGGCACAACACGGATGACGCTCCACAGTGGAAAGTAGGGCAAGCAAGGTGTTGCTTTAGTATGTCTGACTGAGCTTATTGTTATACAGCCCGCTGCATGTACCATGATGAACCCCTAGAGATACACGAGGAATAGATGTGAATAGAGAAGGGGACATAGAGACAGAGCAAGGGAAAAAGAGTGATGGGGACAAAGGGGAACATGAAGGCAGTTAGAGAAGCTACATGGGGACAGAGCAAAGAAGATGGGGTTGTGTGCTGAGTTCTCAACATCTTGTCTTCTCACTCTTTATTGCCCACCATCTTTTACCCCCCCATGCCCCCCCCCCGGTGGTGGTGGGAGTCACTTACAGCAGAGCGATATAACAAAACAAACAGCGCAAAATGATGTGACTAACATGAACCGTATGTGAAATATATCACCATCAATAAATAAAGTACATAATAAAATAGTGCCTATATAATATAGTGATTAACCTGTGTAATAATGAATACAAAAATACAAATAGTCCATAAAACCGTGGAAATAAATATATAGTCCTAAATGCTTCAGCAAGTGGCCAGTGAAAGATAGTCCAAGAAAGTGCTTATGTGCTGGAAAATCCGTGCAAACTCATGCTGACACTGTGCTGTGAAAAAATGGTGACTTTCCTCTCCCCCAGGATGTTGCACTTACCGGACAGAGTGGACCCCCAGACAATACTGTGTGAGGGTCACACAAGCTTTGGTCCAGTAAGGAATCCGAACCGTATCCTCTAAAACTGCTATGACCTCATAGAAACTTCCAATAGCCAGACTCAGCAGGATAAAGGAACTGAGTCTGGCTATTGGAGAGCCAGACTCAGTTGGTCCCTTCCTCTTCTTTATTGTGGCCCTCCTGCTGGCAATTCTACCTGTGGAAGCCTCCAGACCCATCAGAAGGTACCGGGAAGCTCCGTCCATCCATCCATCCATCCCTCTGGATATTTTATCAAGTGTGGCCGTTTGACTGGACTCCCTGGTACCACAGCACATGCTCCTTTCTCTCTCCATTGTGGTAAGAGTCCATTCACATCACTGGGTGTTACCTTAAGTTTTCAGTTTTTGCACCAAGTCACGTTTTACTGGATTATTGTTTTGGTAAGAGGTTAATTCACCTATCACCAATCAAGTTGGTCCGTTTTACATGCATCACCTTGGGAACACTCCCCTTCAGATGGAATAGACTCCTCATTGTTTTCTGCATTGTTTTTTGGATTTTTTCACATATGGACAATGTTTATTGTTTTATTGTTTAGTAATAGCGCACTTTTGTAATTTTCAGTTACAATTTTTTTTCAAATATAATTAGGTTTATCTTACCCTTTTACACCTTCCATTTTATTTACGTATATTTACATATTACATTTTTTTTATGGTCACACCTGAGCACATTTAACACTTTAGAATTGCAGGGAATTGTGATGAGAATTTTAAACTTTAGGCAGAAGTACTGTAGTGCAGCTGAATGGGAGAATTATTCCAACTCTGCTACTTTGGCTTTAAATTTGAAATTCCCCTTTCAATTTCCTGTAATCCTCTCTTTATTGAGTAGAGACAGAAAAAGGGGGTGCTCAAACACACAAGTATTCTCCCTGAATCTTTCACACAAGGGCTTCTTGTCCAGTCCCGGGGCACACCCTTAGTTGAGTCCCAGCAAATCCTTGATCCATTGTTGAAAATATCTTGCACCAGCGGTCACAAGAATTCATTCCTATCCCAGGCTCAGAGTTGAGCTTTTTGAACAGATGATTATACTGGATGTCCATATGACCCTTCCCCCAGGATGCTTGCTGCAATACTTAAATACTGGCAAGGTTTGGGGGCAGTAAATAGCCCCCATCCTGCTGGTCAATGTGTTAATGATTTTATGCAATCATCTAGTCCTTTCTTTTGCTGCCTTTGCATTCATCTGCCTTACAAAATATGCCTTTGCTTCTGGAGAAAGCACATTATCAAAGCTGCATTGATATGTTTTATCAGGTATAACACCATCTAACACGTAATGTAAATATGACAAGCACAGGAATAAACTTCCTTAACCACTTAAGGACCGCCCACCCACGTTATATTGCGGCCGGCAGCCGTGCAGGCAAAGCTGTATACTGGTACGCCACTGCCTACTTTTGGGTTTAGGGTGCGCTCATGTGTGCCCCCACGCTGACACCTGCTGTTATTGTACACAGTGCTAATCTTTCAGCAGGTCCCAGCCAATGATTAATGGCTAGGACCTGCTGACCGCCTGTGTTCAATCACAGCCCAGTTGACAAACAATGCAGGGCGATGTACAGAAGAAATTATCTCTGTTTCTTATCCCGGTAAAGCAGGGATAGGGAAACAAAGAGCTTTTTAGTAAAAAGCAGCACATGTTACGCACATTAACAAACAAAATATTGGAACAAAAAGAGTTCACAATAGTCACTTCAATAGGCTGTGGATAAAGAGGAATAAATGTATAGGAAGATACAGCATGGAAAGGTCAGGGTAGATGCTGCTCACTGTAGTGGCTGCTAGTGGAGGAGGAATAAGGAGAGAGAGAACACAGCACCTTCTAAGTGCAGCAAAAAAGTAATTTAATGGAGGTATATAAAAAAACCTACTCACAAGGGTAAGCTTAATAAAAGCATGTAGTTTAAAATAGGGTCGCCAGACATCGCAATCCTGGGGGTCCAAGGTGGTAATGTCCCCGCTGGCCCTCATGGTGGAGGATTCTTCGGTGGTTGACGCAGATTCCCGGGTCAGTGGAGTAAGCTCCAAGAGACCGTGATGTCACTTTCTGGTCGCGATGTGGAGACGTAACGGCGACGCATTTGGACCATGCTCCGCAACGCGGCGCTAGTAATAACATTACTAAAAAATAAATAACATTTAATAAATAATAAATAATGTAAATAATAACATTGAATAAAAATAACATTTTAATGGATATGTTGTGTAGCAGAAAGTAGAAAATATTGTTTCTTTTTATTTTGTTTATATAAAAAAAAAACCTGGTGATCAAATACCACCCAAAGAAAGCTCTATTTATGTGAAAAAGTTTTGTTTGGGTACAACAACAGTAACACAACACAGTAACACAGTGTTGAATCGCACATAATGGCCTGGTCATGAAGAGGGTAAAACCTTCCAGCTGAGGTGGTTAAAGTGACACTAAAAAATATCCTTATTTTCCAAAAAAAATCCATAAACATCCACTATTTAATGCCCCTGTGATCTTTTTTCATTAAATTGTTTCTTGCTGTATTTTCTGCCTCCTTGTAATATTCACCATGAACTCTTTTCAAACCTTTTTTCCCTCTCACTTCCCTTTGTTGGTAATGAGCAGTGCACGTTAGTTGTGGTCATGTGCTCTGCTTTATGCACATTACATATCCCATAGTCCGTACCGCAGTCCATAGTCAATTTTGGGAGCAAGCAAGAGAGAGTGGCTATAGATCACAGCAGTAAAAAAAAAAAGGAATTTGGACGTCTAAGAACAATTGAGAGTACTTTTTGAATACATACTGGAATATATATATATCTATCTATATATATACAGTATATATCTATATATATATATATATATATATATATATATTTTTTTTTTTTTTCTAGATATATCTATATCTATACAGTATCTATCTATCTATATATATATATATATATATATATATATATATATATATATTTATATATAGATATATATCTATATATATATATAAATATATATATGTAGATATATATAGATATATCAATCTATCTATCTATCTATCTATCTATCTATCTATCTATATATATATACATATATATATTGTTACGCTGAGCGCTCCGGGCCTCCTGCTGGCCTCGGAGCGCTCACAGCGTATGCCTCCAGGCAGCACTCCAGCGTCTCGGCGTGTGCGTCCCTGCTCTCTAGGGCGCGCGCGCGCCGGGACTCTTAGATTCAAAGGGCCAGTGCACCAGTGATTGGTGCCTGGCCTAAAGTGGTTATTAAGGGTTAAGGTTTGTGAGAGGTAGTGCTGACTTAATTAGGCTTCACCTGTGCACTACCCATAAATACCTTCTCCTCCCACAGCTTCCTGCCGGATCTTTGTGCCTTGTGCCTTTGAGAAAGCGTTCCCTGCTGTGTTTGTTTGCTTTGCCTGTTGCCGAACCCATTGCTACTGACTACTCGCCTTTGAACCTTTGCCGCCTGCCCTGACCTCTGCTACGTCCGACTACGCTCTTGCCTACTCCCTGTGTACCACGCCATATCAGCTGCCAGAGGGGTCGAGTTGTTACTAGGGGACACGACCTGGTAGTTACCGCCGCAGCAAATCCATCCCGCCTTGCGGCGGGCTCTGGTGAAGACCAGTAACTGCTTAGAACCGGTCCTCTAGTACAACCCGTGCCATCGCCTCTCTGGTCCAGAGGATCCACTACCAGTCCTGCCGGTTCGTGACAGTAAGATCCGGCCATGGATCCCGCTGATGTTCCCCTGCCAAGCCTAGCGGACCTCACCACCATTGTGGCCCAGCAGGGTCAACAGCTGGCCCAGTTGACCGCTATGTTGCAGCAGCTCCTGCCTTCTCAGCAACAGCCAGCACCTCCGCCTGCAGTTGCCACCGGTTCCAGAATCCGTTTGTCCCTACCCGACAAATATGACGGAGATCCAAAGCAGTGCCGTGGGTTCCTGTTGCAGTGCTCTCTCCACCTCGAGCTACTGTCCGACCAGTTTCCTTCTGAGCGAGCCAAGGTAGCCTTTATTCTCAGTTTACTGTCCGGGAAGGCCCTTGCCTGGGCTACACCACTATGGGACCGCGCAGATCCTGCCACCGCTTCCGTCCAGAGCTTCTGCCTAGAGTTCCGGAATGTTTTTGAGGAGCCTGCCCGGGTTACCTCCGCAGAGATTGCCTTACTAAACTTGACCCAAGGAGATTCTTCCGTGGGTGACTATGCCATTCAGTTCCGCACCCTGGCCTCTGAGCTGAACTGGAACAATGAAGCCCTTTGCGCCACCTTCAAGAAGGGACTTAACAGCGAGATAAAGGACGTCCTGGCTGCACGTGAGCTTCCTTCCACTCTTAGTGACCTCATCTTGCTGGCCACTAGGATAGACAAGCGTTTCGCCGAAAGACAAGAGGAACTCCTCCTTGAAAAGGAAAAAGCTCGTCCTAGACGTTACCCTCGTCTGGCTCCCGTTTTTCTGCGTCCACCTCAACCCGCTACTGGGGCTCCCGCCATGGAGGCCATGCAGGTGGATCGGTCACGCCTGACTCCGCAAGAACGAAGCCGCCGCAGAGACGAGAACTTGTGTCTGTACTGTGCCAGTACTGAGCACTTCCTTAGAGATTGTCCTCTCCATCCACCGCGTTCGGGAAACGCTCGCACCTAGTAAACGTGGGAGAGGCGTTGCTAGGTGTGGATTCTTCCTCTCCACGTCTCATCATACCTGTGCAGTTGATCATCTCTTCCAAGTCCTCTTTCTCCGCAACCGCCTTCTTGGATTCCGGTTCAGCAGGCAACTTCATTCACGCCTCCTTGGTTGACAAGTACCGTATTCCAGTAATCCGTCTACCCAAGCCGTTTTTCATCTCTACTGTTAACGGTGAGAGACTCTCTGCCACCGTGCAGTTCCGTACCCAGCCTCTGCAGATGGACATCGGAATATTTCATACCGAGACTTTAGAGTTCTTTGTCCTTCCCTTCTGTTCCTCCGAACTCCTCCTGGGTCTGCCGTGGCTTCAACGTCATAGTCCTGTCCTGAATTGGTCCACCGGTGAGATCCTGCGTTGGGGTTCCTCCTGTTCTGACCGCTGTCTCAAGCCTGCTCTGGTCAAACAGGACCCGCAAGTTTCTCCGCCTCCAGGGCTGCCCAAGCCATACCATTCCTTTGCAGATGTCTTCTGCAAGAAACAAGCTGAGGTTCTTCCTCCTCACCGACCCTATGATTGCCCGATCGACCTGATACCCGGTTCTACTCCACCTCGGGGCAGAATTTATCCTCTCTCACCTCCTGAGACTCTTGCCATGTCTGACTATATACGTGAGAACATACAGAGAGGATTCATAAGAAATTCTTCTTCTCCTGCTGGGGTCGGTTTTTTCTTCGTGACAAAAAAAGACGGCTCCCTCCGTCCCTGCATTGACTACAGAGGTCTTAATAAAATTACCATCAAGAACCGTTACCCTCTGCCTTTAATCTCTGAGTTATTTGATCGTCTCCGAGGGGCAAAGATCTTCACTAAATTGGACCTTCGGGGGGCCTATAATCTGATCCGTATCCGTGAGGGAGACGAATGGAAGACCGCCTTTAACACAAGGGACGGCCATTTTGAGTATTTGGTGATGCCCTTCGGCCTCTGCAACGTACCTGCTGTCTTCCAGGAATTTGTCAATGATATTTTCAGGGACTTACTTTACACCTGCGTGGTCGTATACCTGGATGATATCCTCATCTTCTCCTCCAATTTGGACCAACACCGAGCCCATGTGCGACAAGTCCTTACTCGTCTTAGGAGGAATCGCCTGTACGCTAAACTTGAAAAATGTATTTTTGAACGGACCTCCCTGCCTTTCCTGGGATACATTATCTCAGCCCAAGGACTTCAAATGGACCCAGCCAAGCTCTCTGCGGTTCTGGATTGGCCACGTCCCTCTGGTCTCCGAGCCATACAAAGATTTCTGGGCTTTGCGAACTACTACAGGCAATTCATCCCTCACTATTCCACTCTGGTAGCTCCTATCGTGGCTCTCACAAGAAAAGGAGCTAACCCCAAATCCTGGCCTTCCCAAGCCGAGGAAGCCTTCCAGTCCCTGAAATCCGCCTTTGCCTCTGCACCTGTTCTCTCTAGACCAGATTCCACCAAACCTTTCTCTCTTGAAGTGGATGCCTCCTCGGTGGGAGCCGGAGCTGTCCTCACCCAGAAGTCCTCCAGGGGCAAGACTTCAACTTGTGGCTTCTTTTCAAAGACATTCTCTCCCGCAGAGAGAAATTACTCCATTGGGGACAGAGAACTGCTTGCTATTAAATTGGCACTGGAGGAATGGAGACATTTACTCGAGGGCGCCACACATCCTGTGTACATCTTCACAGACCACAAGAACCTGGCTTATCTCCAGTCTGCTCAGAGACTAAATCCCCGTCAGGCCCGTTGGTCTCTGTTCTTCGCCCGCTTTAATTTTGAGATCCATTTCCGTCCGGCTTGTAAGAACATTAGGGCAGATGCTCTGTCTCGCTCCTCTGATGTGGTGGGCGACGAGTTAACACCTCAATATATTATCCCTCCAGAACGCCTTATTACAGTCGCTCCCGTGGACCTGCGCCTTCTTCCTCCTGGCAAATCCTACGTACCTCCACGTCAGCGGTTGCGAATTCTCAAGTGGGGCCACGCCTCCCATTTTGCCGGTCATCCGGGGGTGCTAAAATCTCTCCAACTAATCTCCCAAAGGTACTGGTGGCCTTCTTTGGAGAAAGATGTCTCAGACTTCGTCCAGGCCTGTATGATTTGCGCCCGGGATAAAGCGCCTCGCCAGAAACCAACGGGTCTCCTCTTGCCTTTACCTGTTCCTGAAGTTCCCTGGTCTCACATCGCTATGGACTTTATTACAGATCTTCCCTCCTCCCATGGCAAGTCCGTTATTTGGGTCGTGGTGGATCGCTTCTCCAAGATGGCTCACTTTGTACCCCTGCCCGGTCTACCCTCTGCACCCATGTTGGCCAAACAATTTTTCCAGCACATCTTCCGTCTCCATGGCCTTCCCAAACATATTGTCTCGGATCGTGGGGTACAATTCGTCTCCAAATTCTGGAGGGCTCTATGTGCTCAGCTCGGGATCAAATTGGACTTCTCTTCTTCTTACCATCCTCAGTCTAGCGGCCAAGTAGAACGGGTGAACCAAATTTTGGGTGACTATCTGCGTCACTTTGTGTCCTCACGCCATGACGACTGGGCTGATCTACTTCCCTGGGCGGAGTTCTCCTACAACTACAAACAATCCTCTGCTTCTACCAAGTCTCCTTTCTTTGTAGTTTTTGGCCGTCATCCTCTTCCACCTCTGCCACAGTCTCCCACTCCTTCTTCTGTACCTGCCGTTGACAGTCTTGTACAGGACTTTTCCTCCATCTGGCGAGAAACCCACGCTGCTCTCCTCAAGGCTTCCGCCCGTATGAAGGTTCAAGCTGATTAGAGATGCAGATCTCCTCCGGAATTTCGCCCGGGTGACAAGGTGTGGCTCTCCTCTAGGTACATCCGATTTAGGGTCCCAAGTTACAAGTTGGGCCCTCGTTTCTTGGGACCCTATAAAATCAAGAGTCGTATCAATCAAGTTTCTTATCAGCTCCATCTTCCTCCCTCCCTCCGAATCCATAACTCCTTCCATGTTTCCCTTCTTAAACCTGCTGTCTTTAACCGTTTTTCTCCCAAGCTTGTTTCTCCCACCCCTGTCGCCGGTACCTCCGATATATTCTCTGTCAAGGAGATCTTGGCGACCAAGATCTCCCGGGGGAAAAAATTTTTTTTGGTCGACTGGGAGGGCTGCGGTCCTGAGGAGAGGTCATGGGAGCCGGAGGAGAACATCCTGGACCGCAGTCTCATCCTCAAGTTCCTTGGTACCAAAAGGAGAGGGAGACCAAAAGGGGGGGGGGTACTGTTACGCTGAGCGCTCCGGGCCTCCTGCTGGCCTCGGAGCGCTCACAGCGTATGCCTCCAGGCAGCACTCCAGCGTCTCGGCGTGTGCGTCCCTGCTCTCTAGGGCGCGCGCCGGGACTCTTAGATTCAAAGGGCCAGTGCACCAGTGATTGGTGCCTGGCCTAAAGTGGTTATTAAGGGTTAAGGTTTGTGAGAGGTAGTGCTGACTTAATTAGGCTTCACCTGTGCACTACCCATAAATACCTTCTCCTCCCACAGCTTCCTGTCGGATCTTTGTGCCTTGTGCCTTTGAGAAAGCGTTCCCTGCTGTGTTTGTTTGCTTTGCCTGTTGCCGAACCCATTGCTACTGACTACTCGCCTTTGAACCTTTGCCGCCTGCCCTGACCTCTGCTACGTCCGACTACGCTCTTGCCTACTCCCTGTGTACCACGCCATATCAGCTGCCAGGGGGGTCGAGTTGTTACTAGGGGACACGACCTGGTAGTTACCGCCGCAGCAAATCCATCCCGCCTTGCGGCGGGCTCTGGTGAAGACCAGTAACTGCTTAGAACCGGTCCTCTAGTACAACCCGTGCCATCGCCTCTCTGGTCCAGAGGATCCACTACCAGTCCTGCCGGTTCGTGACATATATATATATACAGTGCCTTGCGAAAGTATTCGGTCCCCTTAAACTTTGCGACCTTTTGCCACATTTCAGGCTTCAAACATAAAGATATAAAACTGTAATTTTTTGTGAATAATCAACAACAAGTGGGACACAATCATGAAGTGGAACGAAATTTATTGGATATTTCAAACTTTGTTAACAAATAAAAAACTGAAAACTTGGGCATGCAAAATTATTCAGCCCCTTTACTTTCAGTGCAGCAAACTCTCTCCTGAAGTTCAGTGAGGATATCTGAATGACCCAATGTTGACCTAAATGACTAATGATGATAAATAGAATCTACCTGTGTGTAATCAAGTCTCCGTATAAATGCACCTGCACTGTGATAGTCTCAGAGGTCCGTTTAAAGCGCAGAGAGCATCATGAAGAACAAGGAACACACCAGGCAGGTTCGAGATACTGTTGTGGAGAAGTTTAAAGCCGGATTTGGATACAAAAAGATTTCCCAAGCTTTAAGCATCCCAAGGAGCACTGTGCAAGCGATAATATTGAAATGGAAGGAGTATCAGACCACTGCAAATCTACGAAGACCTGGACATCCCTCTAAAATTTCAGCTCATACAAGGAGAAGACTGATCAGAGATGCAGCAAAGAGGCCCATGATCACTCTGGATGAACTGCAGAGATCTACAGCTGAGGTGGGAGACTGTCCATAGGACAACAATCAGTCATATACTGCACAAATCTGGCCTTTATGGAAGAGTGGCAAGAAGAAAGCCATTTCTTAAAGATATCCATAAAAAGTGTTGTTTAAAGTTTGCCACAAGCCACCTGGGAGACACGCCAAACATGTGAAAGAAGATGCTCTGGTCAGATGAAACCAAAATTGAACTTTTTGGCAACAATGCAAAACGTTATGTTTGGCGTAAAAGCAACACAGCTCATCACCCTGAACACACCATCCCCACTGTCAAACATGGTGGTGGCAGCATCATGTTTTGGGCCTGATTTTCTTCAGCAGGGACAGGGAAGATGGTTAAAATTGATGGGAAGATGGATGGAGCCAAATACAGGACCATTCTGGAGGAAAACCTGATGGAGTCTGCAAAAGACCTGAGACTGGGACGGAGATTTGTCTTCCAACAAGACAATGATCCAAAACATAAAGCAAAATCTACAATGGAATGGTTCACAAATAAACATATCCAGGTGTTAGAATGGCCAAGTCAAAGTCCAGACCTGAATCCAATCGAAAATCTGTGGAAAGAACTGAAAACTGCTATTCACAAACGCTCTCCATCCAACCTCACTGAGCTCGAGCTGTTTTGCAAGGAGGAGTGGGCAAAAATTTCAGTCTCTCGATGTGCAAAACTGATAGAGACATACCCCAAGCGACTTACAGCTGTAATCGCAGCAAAAGGTGGCGCTACAAAGTATTAATTTAAGGGGGCTGAATAATTTTGCACGCCCAATTTTTCAGTTTTTTATTTGTTAAAAGAGTTTGAAATATCCAATAAATTCCGTTCCACTTCATGATTGTGTCCCACTTGTTGATTCTTCACAAAAAATTACAGTTTTATATCTTTATGTTTGAAGCCTGAAACGTGGCAAAAGGTCGAAAAGTTCAAGGGGGGGGCGAATACTTTCACAAGGCACTGTATATATATATATATATATATATATATATATATATATAACAAAATATAACATAATTATTATTGTTTTTAATAATATCTATTTTCCTTTGTAACCAGACGTCATCTTGTAAAACTCTTTTTAGAGTTAATATTTCATTTTTTTGTGGATGATAGTTTGTGAAATTCGCTTCTGCCTTTTATATAATTCATGAACTCCTAATTCCTCCTGCTGTAAGTTCTATAATGTAAACTAGAGAGTCCTTACATGTGAATGAAGCGGAGATCTCTCCCAAAGTATCACTAAATAAGAACTAGAGGGTTAATTATCATACCAGCATCATAAAACTATAAAATAATGATGTAAAAGTCATTGCAATCTCAAATATTTTTTATATGTCTAAACTTCACTGCTTATATCATATTTTATATTGGATAACTTTGCATTAATTAACAAGTAAAGCTCATGGGTGTGTTATTAGGAGATATAGAGAAAGCCTAAAAATGGACAATTACAAAGGTAGGTGAACAGAATAATTTAAATGGCCAAAGTGTGTAATTGCGATACAAGATTCAAACATAAACAAAGAGAGGAATAAGGCCGGTGAAGTGGAAAAATAAATAGTGTTGGTTATTATCTGTGTATACACCTAATGGGAAAGCACAATGGCATTTTAATGGTGTTGGAGAATCAGTTTATAATGATTAATTACACACACTCTTAGTACAAAGATCTGATAGAAAACACATGGTGCATTGGGATGATTAAAAGTGAAACGTAAATGTGAAAATAAGGTTGAAGTTAATGAAATGAAATATTGTTAGTGAAGTATTATAACCTGCTGAGTAAACTGTATATATTTCAGGGTATTTCCAGCTGTACTTATCAGAGTATCCCACTGAAAAGAAGGGATCACTTAAATTCTACATTATTTCTGCCTTAAAGAAGTCAAATGTAATAGAATCCAATAGGTTCAGGTTTTCCTCAAATGTATTATGTTCACTTTACAATGTGTAACAATTTCCCCTCAAATATTTATGTTATATTCATTTTCCATTTAATGTGTACACGTTTGTAGGACTAGTATGTACAATTTTTTTACACAAAAAATGCAGTGCATTATTTTTGAACACAACTGAAAAATTATCTGATAACTCTTGGAAAATGAAATAATTACACCCGTTAACATAACACTTTCAGAACCAAGTCTATAACTACAAACCTTAAACCAACCCTAATCCCTACCCTTTACTATGGTTATTATACACAAGAGCTGGCAAAAGCTGTTAAGGGGGCTGGAAGGTGCAGACACCTCGGATTCCTTAACAAGCAGTTACATCACCGGCCCCATGCACTGGGAATCGCCAGCTATTCAATAAAAGAGGTGGGCTTGTGATTCCACTGCTGACCAAATATGGCCTTGGTCATAGACCAAATATGGCCATGGTCATAGACCAAATATGGCCATGGTCATAGACCAAATATGGCCTTGGTCATAGACCAAATATGGCCATGGTCATAGACCAAATATGGCCATGGCCATAAGCCAAATATGGCCATTGCCATAGACCAAATATGGCCATGGTCATAGACCAAATATGGCCATGGTCATAGACCAAATATGGCCATGGTCATAGACCAAATATGGCCATGGTCATAGACCAAATATGGCCATGGCCATAGACCAAATATGGCCATGGCCATAGACCAAATATGGCCATTGCCATAGATCAAATATGGCCATGGTCATAGACCAAATATGGCCATGGTCATAGACCAAATATGGCCATGGTCATAGACCAAATATGACCATTGCCATAGGTCAAATATGGCCATGGTCATAGACCAAATATGGCCATGGCCATAGACCAAGTATGGCCATGGTCATAGACCAAATATGGCCATGGTCATAGACCAAATATGGCCATGGTCAAAGACCAAATATGGCCATGGCCATAAGCCAAATATGGCAATGTCCATATTTGGTCAGTGATATTACCACATCCTCTTCTTGTATATAAACCTAACCACAGCTAAAACCACAGCCAACCACAGCCAAAGCAGAAACGTTGGTGTATTGAAGGGTATTTCTTTTGACAGTCAGAGAATGGTGATCAGCAGGCAACTTTTGGCAGGCAAGCTTAATCATAATAGACACTGGATTTACAAAACTGGACATTTTGCGTGTAAATAAATAAATAAATACATGTCTTTGTAATTGCATTATTTACACATTAAAGAAAGCTTGCAGGAAAATGACAATTAGCAGGATTTAAATGTCTCTTTTTTTTTGTAAAAGTCACTTTTGCCATACTACTTTGTTTACATGGTAGAGGTGTGTCACAATCAAGAGCAGCTTTAGGGGGCCCTTAAAGTAGGTTTTTAAAGCACTAGTTCATTATTGAATGTACTGCTCCCTGAAAAACGGCATTTAAAGAAAAAACTTTTTTTTTTTTTTTTTGCATTGGTACGTATCCCAGTGCCCGGCCCTTCATGCACTTATCCAACCAACTGGTTATCAACCTCAAAAATGGAGAAAATTAGTTATACAGAATCTGCTTTCATTGACTTCAATTGGTTTCGGATTTGGCATCAAAACCTTTGATATGTTCGGCTGAACCCCTGCAAATCACACCCAGGTGTGTTTGGCTCATCTCTTTTTGTGTTGTGTTTGGCACAACTGCCACTGAAAGTAGGAGGCCACTTGATCTACCCAGGAGGACGGAAAAGAAGAAACAGGAAGCAGTTTCATCTCACTTTCAAAATGAGTAACTGCTGGACTTTGCTATGCAAAAGATTTTGCTATTTGCAAAAGATTTATAGGTAACCTTTCATGACAGGAACAGACGAGGAAACTGTTATACTCTGAAGAAGGTCAACACTGTATGTCTCTGTGTAGGCTTCTTGTAAAAATAGCATATACAATTAGTGAATTGAACTTATCATGAGAACCAAGTTGATCCTGTTGGAATGAAATTATGTAAGGTCTTGCCGCTGTCTTGTTTTTAAAGGAGCAGGCTGCAGGGTAGTGACCTTTGAAGTGGCTCTTCTACCTAGTGAGACATTGATATGGAAAAGACTTCAGACCTTCATCCTGTATGCTTGTTAAACTGTGAAGTCTGGATCAGTACAAGAATCCTGCATCCATAATGACAACTACCCATAACGCAAACTTCACAGAATTTCTGTAAAAAAAAGTAGCTTGTGCCTGTCTGCTATGCTAGAAACAGTGTTAGAGCCCATTCACACTGCAGCGGCACGACTCTGTACTACTTCGGGGGCGACTTGTGAAGTCCCGTGCACCGCGACTTCGGCGCAACTTGCACGGACTTCATATAATGAATGTCTATGCAAGTCGCTCCGAGGTCGCCCCGAAGTAGTACAGGACCCTTTTTCTAAGTCGGAGCGACTTGTGTCGCTCCTATTAGAACGGGTCCTGTAGCAGTCAATGGACCGCGAGGGACCACGACTTGTCAGGCTGACAAGTCGCCTGACAAGTCGCGGTAGTGTGAATGGAGCCTTACCCCCTTCATTCCATATACATCATCACTGGAACTTGGCTGTATTCTAACCACATTGAGCATGCCATGTATAATGATCAGACCAAGGTTGTGGTATTGTATACTAGCCCAAAAGTTGTGTTACTCAAATGAAGTTCAGGTTTGCAGGTGTTATGGGTTTTATCAGGGCTGCTGTTAGAAATCGTGGGGGGCCCCATACAGACTACCTGGCAGGGCCCCCCCAAGAAAATATTAAAGATATATTTAGCTAAAATTACAACAAAATCACTATTATCAGACACAAATATAACATAACTCGCATAATTCCTGCTAAATCTAAAAAAAAAAAATATGTTAAATAAGAAAGAAGATGAGAGGAGAAAAATATACAGGCTGGGCAGTTGGAGCTCAGTGATCAGAGAGATAGAGAGAGAGAAACAAAGTTACAATTTACAAATAAACTCCTGAGCAGAGATAAGTGCTGGGAGGGGATTAGTGAGGGACGACTGTCTCTTTCTCAACAGATAAAAGCTGATAGCAGGGAGAGGGACAGTTCAGATTCAGGTGCTGGAGGAAGATTTCTGTATTTGTTGTCCATCACTAATCCCCCTCTCTGTGTGGGCCCCCCTGTGTGTTCCGGCCCCCTACAAGAGGGCTGGTGGCAGGCCCGGACTGGGACAAAAAATAGGCCCGGGCATTTTGGACTGAGCAGCCCGCGAGGGGGGGGGGGGGGGGCGTGGCGTTCGTCGGGATGGTTGATGACAGGATTTAATGTTCCAGGATGTGTGGATTTGATTACGGTACCTTTTTTAGTTTAATCTTCAATTTAGATCAGAGCTGCTATATGATGCTGTTTATTTTGTCTTACTTTAAATCCTGTTTTGATGGTTGAGTCCTAAAAATAGTATGAAGCAGATCAGTCCCGATTCCTGCACCTTCACACATCAAATAACCCCAATTCCTGCACTATCATACCATAGATCACCCCAATTCCTGCACCTTCACACCTCAGATCAGCCCCTGGTAGGCTGGCACCGGCAGCAACAATTTTATTCAAATCGGGATTTATTCTGCAAATAGGCTGACCTGGCACTGGCAGGCATAGTACTAGACTAGTACTATGCCTGGCTGCCAGTGCCAGACAATTTGCAGAAGAAATCCTGATTTATTTGAATAAAATTGTTGCTGCCAGTGCCAGTCCAGCCTATCTGCAAAAGAAATCCCTAAGTAGAAGTCACTCCTCTCTCCAGTCCTCCACTTACCTTAGGTGTGCTGTGCGGTGTGGCTGCAGAGTGTTCCCGCTGGACATAGTACAGGAGATGGTCAGAGACTGCAAACATGATACAAGAGATGGTCAGAGACTGAGGACATGATACAGGAGATGGTCAGAGACTGAGGACATGATACAGGAGATGGTCAGAGACTGAGGACATGATACAGGAGATGGTCAGAGACTGAGGACATGATACATGAGATGGTCAGAGACTGAGGACATGATACATGAGATGGTCAGAGACTGAGGACATGATACATGAGATGGTCAGAGACTGAGGACATGATACATGAGATGGTCAGAGACTGAGGACATGATACATGAGATGGTCAGAGACTGAGGACATGATACATGAGATGGTCAGAGACTGAGGACATGATACATGAGATGGTCAGAGACTGAGGACATGATACATGAGATGGTCAGAGACTGAGGACATGATACATGAGATGGTCAGAGACTGAGGACATGATACATGAGATGGTCAGAGACTGAGGACATGATAGAGGAGATGGTCAGAGACTGAGGACATGATAGAGGAGATGGTCAGAGACTGAGGACATGATAGAGGAGATGGTCAGAGACTGAGGACATGATAGAGGAGATGGTCAGAGACTGAGGACATGATAGAGGAGATGGTCAGAGACTGAGGACATGATACATGAGATGGTCAGAGACTGAGGACATGATAGAGGAGATGGTCAGAGACTGAGGACATGATAGAGGAGATGGTCAGAGACTGAGGACATGATAGAGGAGATGGTCAGAGACTGAGGACATGATAGAGGAGATGGTCAGAGACTGAGGACATGATAGAGGAGATGGTCAGAGACTGAGGACATGATAGAGGAGATGGTCAGAGACTGAGGACATGATAGAGGAGATGGTCAGAGACTGAGGACATGATAGAGGAGATGGTCAGAGACTGAGGACATGATAGAGGAGATGGTCAGAGACTGAGGACATGATAGAGGAGATGGTCAGAGACTGAGGACATGATAGAGGAGATGGTCAGAGACTGAGGACATGATAGAGGAGATGGTCAGAGACTGAGGACATGATAGAGGAGATGGTCAGAGACTGAGGACATGATACATGAGATGGTCAGAGACTGAGGACATGATACATGAGATGGTCAGAGACTGAGGACATGATACATGAGATGGTCAGAGACTGAGGACATGATACATGAGATGGTCAGAGACTGAGGACATGATACATGAGATGGTCAGAGACTGAGGACATGATACATGAGATGGTCAGAGACTGAGGACATGATAGAGGAGATGGTCAGAGACTGAGGACATGATAGAGGAGATGGTCAGAGACTGCGGACATGATACAAGAGATGGTCAGAGACTGCGGACATGATACAGGAGATGGTCAGAGACTGCGGACATGATACAGGAGATGGTCAGAGACTGCGGACATGATACAAGAGATGGTCAGAGACTGAGGACATGATACATGAGATGGTCAGAGACTGAGGACATGATACATGAGATGGTCAGAGACTGAGGACATGATACATGAGATGGTCAGAGACTGAGGACATGATAGAGGAGATGGTCAGAGACTGAGGACATGATAGAGGAGATGTTCAGAGACTGAGGACACGATAGAGGAGATGGTCAGAGACTGAGGACACGATAGAGGAGATGGTCAGAGACTGAGGACACGATAGAGGAGATGGTCAGAGACTGAGGACATGATAGAGGAGATGGTCAGAGACTGAGGACATTATAGAGGAGATGGTCAGAGACTGAGGACATGATAGAGGAGATGGTCAGAGACTGAGGACATGATACAAGAGATGGTCAGAGACTGCGGACATGATACAGGAGATGGTCAGAGACTGAGGACATGATACAGGAGATGGTCAGAGACTGAGGACATGATACAAGAGATGGTCAGAGACTGAGGACATGATACAGGAGATGGTCAGAGACTGCGGACATGATACAGGAGATGGTCAGAGACTGCGGACATGATAGAGGAGATGGTCAGAGACTGCGGACATGATACAAGAGATAGAGACTGCGGACATGATACAAGAGATAGAGACTGCGGACATGATACAAGAGATGGTCAGAGACTGCGGACATGATACAGGAGATGGTCAGAGACTGCGGACATGATAGAGGAGATGGTCAGAGACTGCGGACATGATAGAAGATAGGACACTAGGGGGGCCGGAGAGCACAGGGAAAGCAGATAGCGCTGAAGGGCAGGGGGGGGGGGGGACTGGAGAGAAGTAAGGAAGGCGCAGGGTGTGGATAGCACTGGGGGGGGGGCAGGGAAAACCAGGGGGATGGAGAGCACAGGGTAGGGGGACTGGAGAGCACTGGGGGGGGGAACTGGAAATCACTTGGCCAGGGAGCACAGGGGGGTGGAGAGCATTAGGGGAGCCAGAAAGCATAGGGGGAGATGAAAAGCACTGTGGGGACTTGAAGAGCAGGGGGGGGCTGAAGAGCAGGGGGGGGGCTGAAGAGCAGGGGGGGGTCTGAAGAGCAGGGGGGGGTCTGAAGAGCAGGGGGGGGGCTGAAGAGCAGGGGGGGGGGCTGAAGAGCAGGGGGGGGGCTGAAGAGCAGGGGGGGGGCTGAAGAGCAGGGGGGGGCTGAAGAGCAGGGGGGGGGCTGAAGAGCAGGGGGGGAGGGTTAAGATCACTGGGGGGGGGGCAGTAAAATAAGTTGAATAGGAGGGGGATGGGACAGCTCAGCTGCATATAGAGAAATTGATATTTCTCCTGCAGCCACAGAATGCCTGCAGAAGGGAGGAGGAGAATCAGGCATCCATCCAGCGGCAGCAGGAGGAGGAAGAGGGAAACATCAAATCCTCTATATGAAGCCGCCCCATCCCCCTCCTATTCAGTAGCAGACAGTACACACGGCCGGTGACACCAGGGCTGCACAGCACTGAAGACACTGGAGTCGTGAGGAGCCGCACTTACCTTCTCTCTCCGGCCCATCGCCGCCCCCGCGAGCAGCCCGGAGTCAGAGTGAAGGAGCTGCCATATGCAGCTGCTTGCTTCCATGGCCGATCCTGCGAGTGCGGGCTGTGCTGCTGGCCGCGCCGGGCAGGACACCGGCTGCGGCGGGAAGGAACACACATACGAACTTCTCTTCACTTCCGGCTCCCTAGCCAATCAGCCTCCTGCTCAGGGGGGTGTGACTCACAGCAGAAGGCTGATTGGCCGCGGAGCCGGTGTAGCTGGCAAGAACACCGGCCGCGGCCGCCGCAGTGAGGGAAAATGACAGTCTGGCTTCTTTACATTCTACTGTGAGGAGTCGGACTAAGTGAGAGCGGGCGCCGCGGCCCACCGGGATTATGCCCGGTCCGCCCGATGGTCAGTCCGGCCCTGGCTGGTGGTCCCCCCCTATCAGCGGCCTTGGGTTTTATACCAGTAGTGATATGAACTGGGCTTTTTTTTCTCAGAAAATCGGTACTTGAACTCAACCCCCAAAACCCCCCTTCCCGCCACACACACACCCTCCAAACCAACATCAAATAGTGGGTATGGTCAAATTTTACTAACAGTGGGAGGGTCTTAAAGGGGCATTGAAAACAAGGAGTGTATAACGTACAAAGTGTAGAGTTTGGGGGGCTGCACACAGAGTGCAGAGTTCAGGAGTGCGCTACGTGCATAGTGCAGAGTTGAGGGGTGCACTCCATATAGAGTGCAGAGTTTAGAGGTGCGCTACACAATACAGAAATCAGCCTTCTTCCACAGCTGGTAATAAAGGGGGGGGGGTAAATCTTTTGGAGGTCAAGTGATTAATAAAAATATTGAAAACTGGCACGCTCTAATGATCGATTTCTCAGGAACAGGCTTATTGGAAAATTTTCATTCGATCCGCACATGCAGCCAATTGGCTGCAGCACTGATCAGTGTATTCTGACAGTAGAGGAGTTCCCGCTCTCAGAATACAATAACACAGCAGGGAGGATTCTTCTATTCACCTCGCTTGTGTAGATGGGGGAAACTGTTCATTTTTTTTCGATCAGCCCAGAGCACTCTTTATCTTTTGTTAGGTTTTGAATAGAATTAGGAAATGTTAGATGATTATTTAACTAAAGACCTTTTTTAAGCAGTAATGCAAAGCTGCAGGCTTTTTAAAGAATTCACTTATTGAGATCCTGAAAGGTATTGTGCGGGATAGGTCGTAGTGGAGCTGCTATGTTTTTTGTCTCTGTGAGTTTCCTCTTCTACACAGTCCTCTTGTCTTCTTCTGAGCTGAAACTGATAGATTACAGGTATTAAATTCTAGCAGTGTTTCCTGCTGAGAAGTGTAATCACTAATACGATATAATACTTTTTATGTCCTAATCTCCATCAGTCAAGGCATCATAAAGGTGAAAGCAATCTTCCCCTGCCTTTCATTAAGGAAAAATATGGTGCAGCAGAGTTTTTGTAAGATTGTACTTGGAGAAGTAGATCTTGTTTGAAAGGTGACTCTTCCTACAATAAAGTACAGTAATTTACCAGCCACACTTACAACAGTCTACAGATGGATGAGGATCGGTGACTGTAAGATACACTATGTTGTCAAAAGTATTGGGACACCTGCCTTTACATGCACATGAACTTTAATGGCATCCCAGATTTAGTCCGTAGGGTTTAATATTGAGGCTCACCCTTTGTAGCTATAACCGCTTCAACTCTTCTGGGAAGGCTGTCCACCAGGTTTAAGAGTGTGTCTATTGGATTGTTTGACCATTCTTCCAGAAGCGCGTTTGTGAAGTCAGACACTGATGTTGGACGAGAAGGCCTGGCTCGCAGGCTCCACTCTAATTTATCCCAAAGGTGTTCTTTGGGGTTGAGGTTAGGACTCTGTGCAGGCCATTTAGGTTCCTCCACCCCAAACTTGCTCATCCATGTCTTAATGGACCTTGCTTTGTGCACTGGTCCAAATCATTTGGTGGAAGAGGGATTATGGTGTGGGGTTGTTTTTCAGGGGCTGGGTATGGCCCTTTTAGTTCCAGTGAAGGAAAACCTTAAGTGGTCAGCATACCAAGACATTTTGGACAATTTCATGCTCCCAACTTTGTGGGAACAGTTGTGGATGGCCCCTTCCTATTCTCACATGGCCCATAAAGACATGGATGAGTGAGTTTTGGGTGGAGAAACTTGACTAGCCTGCACAGGGTCCTGACCTCAACCTGATAGAACACCTTTGGGATGAATTAGAGCGAAGACTGCAAGTCAGGCCTTCTCGTCCAATATGAGTGCCTGATATCACAAATATGCTTCTGGAGGAATGGTCAAACATTCCCATAGACACACTCTTAAACCTTGTGGGCAGCCTTCCCAGAAGAGTTGAAGCTGTTATAGCTGCAAATTGTGGGCCAACTCAATTGAACCCTATGGACTAAGACTGGGATGCCATTAAATTTATGTGCCTGTAAAGGCAGGTGGATTTGACAGATTTCTCCCAAACTGAAGTTTTACCAGTAACTGAACTCCAGTTTTGGTGAGGAATAAAGACCACTTCCATGTGAGCTGTATGAATTGCAGCTGGATTTTTAGAAAGCCTATTTGCAGATTTTGATCCACTTCTATCCTGAAGCCATTGATGTGGAACTTGCTAACACTTTTTTAAAACTGACTGCTAGGTGGAAGAGTATGCCTTCACTATAGTTATCCGTTCATGTTCAATGTTTAAATAGGTAACGTTTCTTACCCAACATCCCTTTACACAGTGGTGGGATTCAGCCGGTTCGCACCGGTTCCATAGAACCGGTTGCTAACTTTCTGCAAGTTCGCAGAACCGGCTGAATCCCTCTGCGCGTCTGAGGACGCGCAGGACAATTGAATGTCCCACGCTCGGGCAGACGTGACGGCCGGGGGCGGAGCAGTGCGCCCCGATCCGCCCATTCTGTGACAATAGCGAATGAGAATTCGCTATTGTCACATGATCCTCCTCCTGGCCAATCAGGGAGCGGGTCCTCCCACTTCCTGATTGGCCGAAAGGCAAACACCGTGCCATTGGACGAGGAGGAGGCGCCGCGGGAGGACTCGGAGGCGCGGGGAGCCGACTGCGAGACCGTCCGTGAGGTAAGTGCATGGGTCTCGCGGGGGGGGGGGGGATCGCTGGCACTCTGCAATTGGGGGCAATGCTGTGGCTGGCGCTCTGCAATTGGGGGCAATGTTGTGGCTGGCGCTCTGCAATTGGGGGCAATGCTGTGGCTGGCGCTCTGAAATTGGGGCAATGCTGTGGCTGGCACTCTGCAATTGGGGGCAATGCTGTGGCTGGCACTCTGCAATTGGGGGCAATCCTGTGGCTGGCACTCTGCAATCATTGGGGGCAATGCTGTGGCTGGCACTCTGCAATCATTGGGGGCAATTCTGTGGCTGGCACTCTGCAATTGGGGGCAATGCTGTGGCTGGCACTCTGCAATCATTGGGGGCAATGCTGTGGCTGGCGCTCTGCAATTGGGGGCAATGCTGTGGCTGGCGCTCTGCAATTGGGGGCAATGCTGTGGCTGGCACTCTGCAATTGGGGGCAATGCTGTGGCTGGCACTCTGCAATTGGGGGCAATGCTGTGGTTGGCACTCTGCAATCATTGGGGGCAGTGCTGTGGCTGGCACTCTGCAATCATTGGGGGCAATGCTGTGGCTGGCACTCTGCAATCATCGGGGGCAATGCTGTGGCTGGCACTCTGCAATGATTGGGGGAAATGCTGTGGCTGGCACTCTGCAATGATTGGGGGCAATGCTGTGGTCACTGTGCATTGAAAGGGGGCACGCTGGTCTCTCTGCATTGAAAGGGGGGCACCCTGGTCACTGTGCATTGAAGGGGGCATGTACACTGGTCACTGCATTGAAAGGGGGCACACTGGTCACTGTGCATTGAAAGGGGGCACGCTGGTCTCTCTGCATTGAAAGGGGGCACGCTGGTCATTGTGCATTGAAGGGGGCATGTACACTGGTCACTGCATTGAAAGGGGGCACGCTGGTCACTGTGCATTGAAAGGGGGCACGCTGGTCACTGTGCATTGAAAGGGGGGCACGCTGGTCTCTCTGCACTGAAAGGGGGAACGCTGGTCACTGTGCATTGAAAGGGGGCACGCTGGTCACTGTGCATTAAAAGGGGGCACGCTGGTCATTCTGCTGGTAAAGTCGGAACTGGTTACTAAAATTTTTGAATCCCACCACTGCCTTTACATATACAAGAGTCGTTTCAAATGTCCTACCAAAGATGTAAACTGTATTACAATGGATGTCTTTAATTTGAGTTTAAGCTCGGTGCAGACCTTTTATGAAAGCAGTTAGTCAAATTACACAAGTACTATTGCCTTGGCTGCATGAGTACTGATGCCACTTAAGTTGTTCCTTGCCCTACAAGGCATACAACTTTACATTATCCAGTGCCTATCACTGGGTCTTGTAGCAACCAGTCTATTCTTTAACCATACTGCATTGTGAACATTTAAGGAAGCACCTGATTGGTGGCCATGGAAAGAAAAATTGCCCCTCCTTCAGAGATTATAGCTTTTTCTTGTAAAATAGAAAGTATATGGATGCTAAATTAATATATTAATACATATCAGGGTAAATAGGGGTAAATATTTTCTCATATAATAAACAGTTTTTGTATAAAACATCTATGCTCGGTATATACTGTATAACAGGCTGGCCAATCCAGCATGCACATACCAGTGTGATAAGCATTAAGGACAAGAGACAGGGCCTCAGGGGGCACGTTCCAACCTCTCATGTATAAAAGTCTCTTTGCATTGTAAGATAATAATTCCTGAGGACACCGCATAGAAGGAAAAAAAATGAGTACCTCTAGTAACAGATGTGAAATTATATTAGATAAATATAATCATTAGTTTCAGTCTCACCCTGGTTAATTAGTTTGTGGAAACGTGCAACCATTATTCATTAGTTAATTCTTCACACACTGATTAGAAAGCCATGTCCAATTGAGGCCTACTGGATTTGGGCTCGCCCAGCTTACGAGGATCTGTGCACAGCTACAACGATGGAAATAGGGAACAAACTGTTCATCTCAAGATGATTTTGTTTCAATAAACAGAGTAAATCAATAGCCAGTGGAGTGTGAACGACATTTTGCTGAGGTATAATGCCAGTTTGGGGCCGATTCGCCATGCTTTGTGGGGAAACAAGGATACTGAATAGGAAAGTAATAAAAGAAAATCAGGCTGGTAACTTTCTTGTTATTACACCGCCATGTTTGCCTGTAACAGACAGCTTCATACGGTGGCAGGATATCAAATCAAATGAAGGGTAACTACAATGCCCTCCTATTTAATTACAACATTTCAGGCCCGGTCTTGTAGCTGATTATGCCAATCATACATGAAGTCTTGTGGTAAATCAGTTCTGTTTCACACTGACCCCAGTTTACAGAGGATTACAAAGCATGTCTTAAATATCTTTAACTACAGACAGACCTAAGGCATCTATTCAGCCATATTTTATTTGCTACACAGAGCAAGGAGAAACCGTATTCAGCACCCTGGCTGCCGCTGAAAAGCATGTCCATAGATACTTATCAAACTAGTGAACAAATAACACTGGGAACATCATTGATTTCTTAATGTACATCTCCAGTATTTTTTTTTTATTTTTTGCTAAAAAAAAAGGCTATTTTAAAAAATGAAAAGGTTTCATTGCAACATGTAATTTATGTCTAACGCTGTCTTCCAGAAACTCCGTACCGCCGCTGGCCACTGCTTCTCTTGTCAGGCACTGTAATTAAACTCATCTACTTTGGGGATTTTGGCTATATGAGTCTACCTGACCATAAGCTAACCGGTCATTCTCTTTTTTATGCTACAAGCCTCATTCCATAGAGCCATGTTTTCTATACAATGCACTGAAAATGGCCAAAAAAGCCTGAGACAGTTAAATGCAAGTTGGAATAAAAGGCATTGTAATATTAGACTTTATGTATACTAATAACCAGCAACTCTGAGTGTACACTTGGCCACAGAGATATAAAAACAAACTTTGCATGGCTCTGCCTTCTATTCCATGAACAGTTTATGAGGAGTAAACCATTGCTTGTAATAAGAACTGTTGGAAGTTGACCTGGAGACTCCAGCTAAACATCACTCACTAGAGTCACTCCTCTAGTCACCCAGTGGCCGGAGTAGTAAGCCCATCCTGGAGAGGAAGAGAGAGCTGGGAAGAGATGTGGACGATGCCCTGCCATCCTCCAGCACCTCCCTCTGGACTCGTGTGATAAGAGGGAGACAGAAGCCTTGCTTGCTGTCAGGATGCACATGCCAGCAAACTAGATAACTCCTCTGGATGAACTTTTGGGCATAAGCTAAAACATATTCCCTTTTGTGCACTGGCTAATATTATGTGCATGTGCGAACTCACGCACGTGCCTTTGTGCATTTTCATGCACGCCTGCGCATCTCTGTGACAGATGCTGGCGCCAAACAGTCTATTTAAATTCAGCCAGTACTCAAGATCACTGCTGCTTTGTCTTCAGCCTTCTGTATATCCTTGATCCTGTGAACCTGCATTCTGATTCCAGTTACTGACCCGGCTTGTCTTGACCTTCCTCTGAACTCCACCTGCATCAACCTCGGCTTGACTCCTGACTTCTGCTTCTGCCTGCTCCTTTGGCTCCTGTTCCTCTGATTGGTTCCAGATCCGGCTTGCCTCCTGACCACGTTCCTGTCTATACCCTGTACCCGATCCATCCCGTCTGTGTAAGACCCGGCCAGTCTGACTTTGCTACTCTGCCTGCTGTCATCAGTACCAGCTGTCTGCCTACTTACCTGCTTCCTGAAGCCATCTGGTGACTTCTCCTGCCCAGCGTGTACACCCGCCCTGCTTCCAGCAAAACTTACAGGCACTCGTGCCACTCTGTACTCCTGCGCCTCCTGTCTTCACTATCAGGGGCCCCGAGTCAGAGGTGCAAGAGAGGCCTTCCTCATCATATCAGGCTCTGCTACCAGGTACGTGATACTTTCCTATTTCTTGCTTGTATACTGTAATGTGCTCCAATTTGTTGATAACATATTGGATTGCTTGTTTGTTGCATGTGTATTGTAACAATTGCCTTTTTGTTTTCCATGTAATGTAACATTTGTCTATTTGCTACCCCTACATTGTACTTAGGCACATTTGTAAAGTGCGGTCCCTAAATCTAAACTAAGGCCCCAACCTGGGACAAATAGAGAGAGAGAGGGATAGAGACATAGAAAGGGCATTAAAAAAATGGAGAGGAGGCTTACATTGAATGTAGTATTTTTTAAAGACACAGCAACATTTCTATATGCTGGGTGCAGTTTAAAGGAGAAGTAGGGTCAAAACTCTTTTGGCTCTAAATCCCCTGTGGGTCACAGGAGTGCACTTTTATTCTGTACTCCTGTGACCCATTTTCAGCTGACTGCAGGCTAAAGTCCACTGTTGTCTGATGTCACCTGGACCGGCAGTTGGCTCAACCTCTTAGTGAGCTGCTGGGAGACTAAGGCAGCTGCTCCTGCCCCCGCACAGTCTGGTGCTCCAGTAAAGTCTGGAGGGGCAGAGCAGAGAGACGGTCACTGACAGTCACCTGCTCTCTGCTTATTGAAGACTGAAAACTGAGCAATCAGAGATGTTTGATCTCTCAGTTCTGGGTGTTAAAGGCATCATGGGACAGCATTCAGTTCACATACTTCTCATATAAGCAATCTATTAACGTTTTCTGTGTTTACAAGCTAGATGGAATACTAAGGATTTTTGTTTGTATCGATGCATCTATGTACCGTATATACTCGAGTATAAGCCGACCCAAGTATAAGCCGAGGCCCCTACTTTAACCACAAAAAGATGGGAAAAATCATTGACTCGAGTATAAGCCTAGGGTGAGAATGCAGGGCGGCGGGCATGGTACAGGAGAATGCAGGGTGACTGCAGCACTGCATCCCTTGTAGTGTGCCTGCAGCCCTGCATAATGGCAGGTAGTGAAGCTGTTTCACTTACCTGTTCCAGAGGCGCCTTCAATTTAAAAATGGCGCCGCCCGGCGCCGACACGTCATTGCGCACGCGCCGCCGCCGCCCGTATACTTTCGGCTATTCCCGGCCTCTCCCGAGCGGCGCGTGCGCGGTGACATGTATGCGACGGGCGGCGCCATTTTTAAAGCTTAAACCGTCGGAGCGGCCAGGGACTTTTTTTTTTCCTTGACTCGAGTATAAGCCGAGGGGGGCGTTTTCAGCACAAAAAAATGTGCTGAAAAACTCGGCTTATACTCGAGTATATACGGTACATTATTTATTTGCTAGATATATTCTATATATTTATTTATATATACACTGTATGTATAAGGATATTTTAGATTCAAATATGGAGCTTCAAGGATTTACTTGCCAACTTGCATTTTAAGGGCACCTGCACATTTTCATTCATCTGCGAATGTTCCTTACTAAAGGTTTTTCCCACACAGGAGGTTCTCATCCTAACAAAGAGCAACAAAATACTTTCAGCCTCCTGGCTATATTTAACTCCTTAGACCCACAGTCCCCACACTCCACAGTCTCCACAGTCTCCACAGTCTCCACACAGACAGATTCAGCTCAGCCTCCTGGTTAGGGAGTTGCTCTGCCCTTAATCATTATCCTTGGGATAGCAAGTTTCCCTCCCACATAGTCACCCAATAATACCATGGTTAACACCATTCTCCCACAGATTCAGAGAGGATACCTATTTTTCCCTTTTTTTTTTTTTTTTAATCAAAGTATTATAACATTTCCAGTCCCAAAAAAGAGGTGACCATCTCTTGTAATAACCAATAACAGTATGCTGAATCTTCAAAACAAAACCTCATCTTCCATCTTGAAACAAAAGAATTAAAAAAAAAAGTAGGAATAGTCCAGGGGTGGAAACCCACCCCCTTATATTCCGTCTAGTGTGCAATACCATAATCCCTACCCAGATCCTTTAAGCATACTCCCTTCCTCTCAGGGCTATTGTTTGTATCTCACATATCCAATGTATCAGTAGAATCCAAACATCTATACCAGATCTTCTTGAACTTATTGGAGGATCCCCGCGCCTCGTATGTCATACGATACATAGAAGTATCAGCATTTACTGTCCTCATCCACATTGCCAGCGTCAACCTTTCGGCATGTATCCCCCTCTTTTCTATGAGTTTACGCACACAAAAGAAGAGAATTTGGAGGAAGAGCTTTGTAGCCACGTCTCTTTACATGATTCTATATGCTCACCAGCCACTGTTTTTTAGGTACGGCTTTTCAATTGCTTGGCAATACAAATTGCTAATCAGCTAATCAAATGGCAGCAACTTAATGCATTTAGGCATTTAGACATGGTGAAGATGACTTGCTGAAGTTCAAACCGAGCACCAGAATTGGGAAGAGAGTGACTTTGAACATGGGATGGTTGTTGGTGCCAGATGGGCTTGTCTGAGGATTTCAAAAACTGCTGATCTACTGGGGTTTTCATATACAACCAATCGCTAGGGTTTACAGAGAATGATCCGAAAAAGAGAAAATATCCAGTGAGAGGCAGTCGTGTGGAAGAAAATGCCTTGTTGATGTCAGAGGAGAATGGGCAGATTGGTTTGAGATGATAGAAAGGCAACAGTAACTCAAATAACCATTCTTTACAACCAAGGTATGTAAAATACTATCTCTGAACACACATAGAACCTTGGGCTGACTCCTGTCAGCTAAGAACCGGAAACTGAGGCTAAAATTTGCACAGACTCACCAAAATTGGACAATAGAAGTTTGGAGAAATGTTGCCTGGCCTGATGAGTCTCAATTCCAGCTGCGACATTCAGATAGTAGGGTCAGAATATGGGGTAAACAACATGAAATCATGGATCTTGTATCAACGGTTCGGGCTGGTGGTGTAATGGTGTGGGGGATATTTTCTTGGCACACTTTAGGCCCCTTAGGACCAATTGTGCATTGCTTAAATGTCACACCCTACCTGAGTATTGTTGCTGACCATGTCCATCCCTTTATAACTACAGTGTAACCATCTTCTGATGGCTCCTTCCAGCAGGATAATGCACCATGTCACAAAGCTCAAATCATCTCACCACTGGTTTCCTAAACATGACAATGAGGTCACTGTACTCCAATGGCCTCCACAGTCACCAGATCTCAATCCAATAGAGCACCTTTGGAATATGGTGGAACGGGAGATTCACATAATGGATATGCAGCTGACAAATCTGCAGCAACTGCGTGATGCTGTCATGTCAATATGGACCCCCTGAAGGCAAAAGGGGGGTCCAACCTGGTACTAGCAAAGTGTACCTAATAAAGTGGTCAGCGAGTGTATAATTTATATGATATCGTGACATTTTACTATTTCAATAATATCTTCAGTGGGAGTGAATCAGCAAGTATTTAGAGGACGTTCAGTCCAAAAATGATCATTGGGAGTAACATTCTCGACAACCTGGGAGTAAATTGGGAGTTAAACTTGTACAACTTGAGGCACTAAAAGGCTCAGAGCCCATCCGGCCAGACAGGCCTAACAAACAATTTTCATTCACTAGTTTAAATCTCATGAGAATAATCTTGTAAAGAATAACTGTAGGAATAAATGATATTTTGTGCAATTTATCACAATTAATCCGTGAGATTAATTGCTTAGAGAAAAAAAAGTATTCTTATTTCTAATGAGCATTTCCTACCTAGGAAAAAACCCTCTTGAATAAATGATTAATAACCAAACCCATTAATAGAATAATCACCTAACATTCGTGCAAATTGTTTCTGCATTGCATAGCAGCTATTAAGAATCACCAGAAACAACACATCGCATTTACTAAAGGTCACATGCAAGGACTGATGTCACGGTTATTTCAAACATCTAATCATGTGAATTTCCCCCCAAAAAAAAAATAGGAATGTCCTCGCACCTGATTATATTTTTTCCACTTTATTTCATTTTGCTGTACTTCAGCTTTATCAAAAAGAACCCCCAATTCTGAAATCTCTCCAATACTATCTCTCAAAATTGTACAGGTAGCCCAGCCTCCAAAATGCATACAAATATTTATTCTACATGCTACAGCGATGTCTACTGGCAAAATCTGGGCACACATTGGATGAAGATTCAGTGACTTCATTTGAAAGGGGATCACATATTGCTTTTTCCCTTTCCCAATTCTCTGAAATATTTTTTCCTTTTGTATAAGTATTATTTCAAATGCCTCAATGGGGTACACACAACAGTCACTTATTTAAGCGTTAGGTCTTGCAATCTCAAGGTGATTTCTCTTGTCACACAATGCTTAATTTTAATGCCCGATCTACCAACATAGAAGAGGGAGATAAAAGTTTATCAAGTTTATCAAAAGAGGGTCACAAATTCAAAAATGTTTCTAGTCCCCACAGGAAACTTACAAACTTATGGGCCATACACACTATAAGATTTTCTGAAGACTTTTTCCTTTAGACTTACCAAAACCATATAATATGAGGTCAAACCTAAACACTTTCAATTTGTATGCAATCTGGCAGGCCCTTGCACTACATAGAAAAGGTAAATCTGAAGGAAAAAGTCTTCAGAAAATCTTATAGTGTGTATGGCCCTTTAGGCCTGTTTCACACGAGCTTCAGCTTGTACAAGAGCAGTGTGAATGGCAAGCATTTATGAAACTTTCAGCAAGCTTTTGCCAAGCTTTCAGCAAGCTTTAAGTAGCTTTCTGTAAGCCTTTCAGCTTCTGTTCTGAATGGTATACACAGATTCTAATAGGAGTGCTGATTGCCACTTTAAACAAGCTGCTAGCTGGCTTTGGCAGGCTTTTAACATTTTAAAGTAGTGCTGAAGGCTGCTAGGAGCTTGTTTAAAGTGGCAATCAGCACTCTCATTAGGATCTGTGTTCAACATTTACAAACTGGTGCTTGTTTTATCGCTATTACGTGATAGTTTGCATTTTTTTTTCTACTTGTGCAAAGAGGGGTCATAAAAACAATTGCAAATTGATAGCATTGTAATCGACAGATAGAATGACAGAAGTACAAATGAAATAATATCAAAAGAGGCTTAGCTAGAATGTAGATATTTTTCCAAGGCTCCGTGCTTATTTTCCAATGGCTTGGCAGATGATCAGGGCAGAAAAATCCCTATTGCAGTTCCGTTAGAGGACTAGTTTATTATAATTTTGTCTGTGGTATATAAAGGACTAATGAGTACGTAACAACCAATGGTAACTGTTTGGAGGGTAAAAGCACCTTTTAAAGAGGTTGTAAACCCCAGAAAAAAATAAATAAATAAATAAAAACCTGAAAGACAAAGGCATAATGAGCTAGTATGCATCGAATATTAGCTCATTATGAAATACTTACCTTAGAACGAAGCCCCCGAAGTGCCGCCCACTCGCCTGTAACACCACAAACATTTTCTGCCATCCTACTTCCTGGTTCGCGTCCTCCGGCCACGGATTGGCCGGAGGCGTGATTAAATCACTCCCGCACATGCGCGCAGAAGCCACCGTTCACATCACAGGGCTGGCCGTTCCTTCAGAGCGCATGCGCCAATGATGTCATCGACTGCATGCAATGTAAATATGTCCTGAACGGTGCAAGTTTAGGAGATATTTACAGTACTTATAAGTAAGCCTTATTATAGACTTACCTATAGGCACAAGTCATTAATCTTTAAGGAAGATAACATACATTTATTAAAAGGAAATGAGTGGGCTTGGCCAAATGGTCAGTTTACAATGACATTCCTATAGCATTAGGTCAGTTAAGATAAAACCATCCTTATATGGCCCCTTAGCCAGGTTTTAGAGGCATTCTTATACATTAGTGAGCCACAATCAATGAAAAATGAATTTCTTCATCAGAACTGAAGGGTGCTTTAAAAGCTTCAACAAAGCTTGCTGAAAGCTCTGCGAATGCTTTGTAAAAGCTTACTATTCACACTGCTCTTATACAAGCTGAAGAAGGTGTAAAACAGTCCTTGGTAATCCCACATAAAAGTACCTTTTCCACATAAGTTTCATTTACATTTTCCTTAGTGTTTTTGAAACCAGTAGTGAAATTTTGGAAACAGAAGATGCCTGGAACAAGCAGCTTGCAGTAATGTCTATATAAACATACAAAAGCTAACATTTTGTTGCACTAGTCAGAGTATATTTTGCACATAATTCGGGTCCAGGGCTCCAGCCAAGGTAGGTGATAGGTGATGTTCACCAATTGTGCCACCCTCACATGACAGACAACAAGGAGGAATTCCTGCAAAGATGTTTACTCCCAAATGATAGTGCCATTCTAAAATCTTCCTATATTTTGCCATTAAAATTAACAAGGAAGGGGGTTGGGCAGAAGCAAAATACCCATTTCTAATTTATAAAAGTGCTGCTTTCAGCCCTGCTTACATGATACGCGCTTAATAAAAATCCAGTTGCAAATGGAAGACCTGACAACCCTACACTGAATTTCATTTTCCATTGTCTAGAACAAAGAATGAAAAAAAAAAAATCCAATAAACAGCTTTCCCTCTTAAAAAGAAAAAAAATACAGTTTCTACTCTTCGCGACTCGAATGTCAACCTTTACATTTAGATTAAAATAACTCTAGTTTTTCCACATAATTCAGAAAGCATTAAACTAATTAAGAGCTAATTAAGAGCAGGTTTTGCTCTGCAGATCAGATTCTGTAGGGTTTAGTGCTGTTGCCATAGAAAGCAGGAGGTTGTATCATTTTGTTTCCAGTGAAAGAGCAGCTGTGCCTTGGCCATCGCTTCTCGAAATTACACATGGAGTAACCCTGAGCTCCAAATAGAGAAAGGCTGTCAGTGTCGCAGAGACCATGTAATACTGTTGGAGAATGTCATTTTCTCAAGCTATTCATGCATGTTTTTTTAAGTAATTGAATGCTGGGATTTAAAGTCTTCATGACACATGGTAAATGAATTTAACTATTTGGGTCTGTTCAATTTTTTTATTCTCTTAAATGGGGTTACCTTATTATATTCTGCCTTTCTTCCAGGTTTATTCAAGCTGCCTAGTCCTTTTTTCCCCTACAATATTAGCTGTGATTAGTTAAAAAATAATGCTACTGTGAATTAAAGTCAGATCTGAAGCTATCGTTCTGGGCAAGAAGGCTGTTGCCATGGTAATAATATTGGATCCTGCTGTTTTTCAAAGGTTAAACAGACATTTGGCTGTACCTGCACTGAAATTAGCACATAGACAATGTAGGATTATCAAGGTTCATGTCTAAGTCAGTATTATAAATAACACTTCTAATTAAGCATGGAAATGTTTAGCATGTGTTGACTCTTGGTGACAAAGTCATATTGAAAGGAATCTTTGCTACACAGAGGGACATCTTGGTATTGGCATTATCCTATGTTTGACTTGAAATTAACCTGTACTTTGATGATATGGGGTAAACTGCACTCTACGGGTGGGATTTTAAAGTGGAACCATGAAAAGCCATGGGCATTCAAATATCTACATATTTTTTACAATCAGTAGCTAAACACACTGCCCAAAGAGGCAGCTTGAAAGGACTATATACAATATGCATAGTGGCCATAGTGATGTTTCAAACCATGAGATATGGTAAATTGAGGAGGGGGGGGTCAGAGGGACTTCCTATAAAGTAATAAGTGGACCAGAAGCCTTGCATGCCAGGGAAGCAGTACAGAGGAAAAAAGGCTGCACATAAGATGGCCCCTAGTGTCTAGGGTTTTAAACCAGTTCCCAGACCTAAAAATGGCACCATGTGGTTAAGAGCTTTTCAGGAACAGCAGGCCAAAACCCCACACCAGTCCCAGTAGTTCCTAAGTACAAACACTTCACAGCTTCCTCTTCTCAGGCCACTGACCTAGGTTGGAGTACTACATTATTGCCACTATCGAGGCCTCATGGTTACAGGTACAGTTCTACGGTCATTACCGGCATCTAAGACCAGGGTAACATGGATGCCCGGATATTACGGCACTGCAGGAACCCTTTCAGGTCACTGTTGCCAAACAACCTGCTGCAACCAAAGACTATACCCATCCTGAACTGGTTGCTAAACGGGATACCTTCAGGTATTGACTAGGCTAGTTCAATTAGTCCCCACATATTACAGTCTGTATATTGTAAGACCCACTGCTGTTACCCGTCTGTATGAAGTCATATAGCATATAGGTCCACTTTACATCATTGAATGGGGACAAAGTTTCTTTTTGTTAATTCTTTACTGCATAGTTATCAATGTCATAGATTTTTCCACACAAAGTGCTAATTGTTTCAGTGAGCACAGTTCATAAATATGGTAATTGAACACACCAGCTGATGTAAACATGATCATTCCTGTTAGGGTGACACTTCAGACCTACCTTAGTAACTCAGAGAACAGCCGCTGTGACCCAACAACAGGTATCAAGAAGGGGTATGGTTATTCTTGTAGTAAAACCACATCATAACTGCTGCTGTGCTACAAGGGCCTTGAGCCCTGACTTGGAAGTTCTTCCAAGGAGGTGCACTCCCTGTCAGTCCCCACTCTACATTTTGGTCCCCTTCATCTGACCTACTCCCCTACTAAATAAGCTCATGAAGACCCTCCAACTAAATCGGAGGAACAACCCAGAACAAAGTAAGCCCTTGTTGCATGTAGTGGTGAACACAACAATCTGAAAGTGTTTCTTGACTTCTAGTTAAGTATTCACCAATTGTCCTCTACTCAACCTGTGCATATAAATGTAATTACATTTAAAAAATGTGAAGCTTTAGTACTACTTTATTTTTGTTCCCCTCCACCAGCAATGAGTTGGCAGCCTGTTAGCCTTTTTAATTTCCAAAGTAAACACAGAGCAGGTGCATCGGAAGATAGGGAGAAAGCAGAATGCTAAGATCCAACTTGAGGGAATGTATTGGTTTTATTGTACATTTTATCGGTGGATTTCTCTACAGTGTCTTCAGCTACAGGGGTCACTGAGGTCTTTTTTTTCAAAGCTTAGTTGCCCTTTGTGCAAATGCTTCAATTTACATAACCTGGCCACAGTTCTACTATAAGTTAAAACTTACACAGGAATATACATACCCCTCCAACTCAACATAAGACGCTTAGGCATGGATATTGGCTTCCCAGGTATAGTTCTATATTATTGGCAGTCAGGGGAAGTGTTCCATTGCTTTACACCTGGAATTATCAGGTATAACTCTGGGCTATAGCGGGGAATTTAGTGTATCATAAAGAAAATAGGAACTGTCTGCTTTAGGTCCCTCCCCTAAAAGTAATTTCTTACTTTTCTCAATATAACAAAAAAGCAGGTTCAGTCTCATATATTGCACTTCAGTGTCATATATTGCACTTGTAGGTACCTTTCACATGGGCACTAGAGATGGACGAACATCGGCCGGGGTGGTTCGCGAACGTCAGCCGCAAATTTTCCTCAAAAGTCTGCGAACCGCGAGTTCACACCGGGCCCCATTGACTTTAATGGGAGCCGAACTTTAAAAACCTTTAGGTCATATTTGCAGCCACAAAAGACGTACTAGCTGTGCACAAATAGTCCCAGCACATGGACAATGTCATAACAGAAGTATTGCAATTGAAAAATGTTCCCCCTAAATTTTTTTATTTTTTTTTTTACATCAAAAATAATTTTTTTTTTTTCATAAATCAGCCAGAACTGACAGCAGCCGGTAAATACATTGTCTAATACATATAGGGTCCATTCACACATCTGTAAAATGGGTCCGCATCCATTCCACAATTTGGCGGAACCTTTACAGACCCATTGTTTTTCTTTTCCAGTCTGAAAAATTAGGCATTCACAGGATAAAGAAGTAAGTGTCGGCCATTCCAGGCCCCAAAAATTAGCCCACATGCGTTTACCTGACAGCTAAGAACGTAGTATTCTGTGGCTGAAGGTACATTAGGCATTCACAGGATACAGAAGTAAGTGTCGGCCAGTATTGGCCCCAAAAATTAGCCCACATGAGTTTACCTGACAGCTAAGAATGTAGTATTCTGTGGCTGAAGGTACATTAGGCATTCACAGGATACAGAAGTAAGTGTCGGCCTGTATAGGCCCCAAAAATGAGCCCACATGGGTTTACCTGACAGCTAAGTATCTAGTAGATATAGGAGGAGTCCCTTGTAGTGCATTAGCACATCTCTCCCAGCAAGGAGTGTTGTCTCCAAGGGTTAGAGAGGCTGGATTCCTCCTTTTTTAAGGATAGTGTAGGACCCACTGACAATGGGGTACTTTGACGTAGTGGTGGGCTTGAGCACGATATGGCCATATGGTAGGACCAAATCCCCATTTTTATTTATGGCTTGTCTTCATATTTGATAGTCATTTCTTTTGCATGTGTGCGCTATTCTTTTTTAATATGCATGTAACTTAGTATTTGATGGCTAGAGGTACAGTAGGCGTTCACAGGATACAGAAGTGTCGGCCTGCATAGGCCCCAAAAATGAGCTCACATGGGTTTAACTGACAGCAAAGAACTTAGTATTTGATGGCTGGAGGTACATTAGGCATTCACAGTACACAGAACAGTAAGTGTCGGCCTGTATAGGCCCCAAAAATTAGCCCACATGGGTTTACCTGACAGCTAAGTACGTAGTATCTTGTGGCTGAAGGTACATTAGGCATTCACACAGTATACAGAACAGTAAGTGTCGGCCTGTATAGGCTCCAAAAATTAGCCCACATGGTTTAACTGACAGCTAAGAATGTAGTATTCTGTGGCTGAAGGTACATTAGGCATTCACAGGATACAGAAGTAAGTGCCGGCCAGTATTGGCCCCAAAAATTATCCCACATAGGTTTACCTGACAGCTAAGAATGTAGTATTCTGTGGCTGAAGGTACATTAGGCATTCACAGGATACAGAAGTAAGTGTCGGCCTGTATAGGCCCCAAAAATGAGCCCACATGGGTTTACCTGACAGCTAAGTACGTAGTATTCTGTGGCTGAAGATACATTAGGCATTCACACAGTATACAGAAGTAAGTGTCGGCCTGTATAGGCCCCAAAAATTAGCGCACATGGGTTTAACTGACAGCAAAGAACATAGTGTATTTGATGGCTGGAGGTACAGTAGGCATTCACAGTATACAGAAGTAAGTGTCGGCCTGCATAGGCTCCAAAAATTAGCTCACATGGGTTGAACTGACAGCAAAGAACGTAGTATTTGATGGCTGGAGGTACAGTAGGCATTCACAGTATACAGAAGTAAGTGTCGGCCTGTATAGGCTCCAAAAATTAGCCCACATGGGTTTAACTGACAGCAAAGAACGTAGTGTATTTGATGGCTAGAGGTACAGTAGGCATTCACAGGATACAGAAGTAAGTGTCAGCCTGTATAGGCCCCATAAATTAGCTCACATGGGTTGAACTGACAGCAAAGAACTTAGTATTTGATGGTTAGAGGTACATTAGGCATTCACACAGTATACAGAAGTAAGTGTCGGCCTGTATAGGCTGCAAAAATTAGCTCACATGGGTTGAACTGACAGCAAAGAATGTAGTATTTGATGGCTGGAGGTACAGTAGGCATTCACAGTATACAGAAGTAAGTGTCGGCCTGTTTAGGCCCCAAAAATTAGCCCACATGGGTTCAACTGACAGCAAAGAACGTAGTGTATTTGACGGCTGGAGGTACAGTAGGCGTTCACAGAATACAGAAGTGTCGGCCTGTATAGGCCCCAAAAATTTGCCCACATGGGTTTAACTGACAGCAAAGAACGTAGTGTATTTGACGGCTGGAGGTACAGTAGGCGTTCACAGGATACAGAAGTGTCGGCCTATATAGGCCCCAAAAATTAGCCCACGTGGGTTTAACTGACAGCAAAGAACGTAGTATCTGGTGGCTGGAGGTACATTAGGCATTCACAGAAAAAATAATTGTCGGCCCTGAAAGGCCCCAAAAATTTGCCATTCAGTGGACATGAAATGCCTTTTATGCCGCTGTATGTAGTGAAGCCAAGGACCAGGAATTGCTGTGGGTGGATGGCGGTCTGGTGGATATTTGTGTCCTGGTCTACTGGTCACATGTGTTGAATTCCTCAGAGATCCATGCCTCATTCATTTTTATAAATGTGAGGTAGTCTACACTGTCATGAGCTAGGCGAGTGAGCTTATCGGTCACGATCCCCCCTGCTGCGCTGAACGTACTTTTGGACAGGACACTGGATGGGGGGCAAGCCAAAATTTCCATTGCAAATTGTGCAAGCTCTGGCCAGAGGTCAAGCCTGCCCACCCAGTAGTCCAGGGGTTCATCACTCCTCAGAGCGTCCACATCGGCCGTTAACCCGATGTAGTCGGACACCTGTCGGTCTAGGCGTTCCCTCATGCTGGATCCGGAGTACAGCTGTCGATGGTTCGGCTGAAAGAAGGATCTCATATCTGATGTGACCAAGACATCTTCAAACCGCCCTCTTCTTGCAGGCGCTGTTGGATTGCTGCCCGCAACTGTCTCTCTGTGACTGGAAATTCCTCTGCCAGCGCACGGAAAAGCAGAATGCAGCATTTCCCACAGCAAGGCCTGGAAGCCCTGCATTCTGACCGCCCTCTGTGATTGTGGTAACATTTCCACCATTTTGTGTTTGTACCGGGGGTCTAAGTAGATTGCCACCCAGTACTGGTCCTTGGCCTTTATGCGTTTTATACAGGGGTTCCCCTTAAAACACTGTAGCATGTAGGCCCCCATTCGCACTAAAATGGAAGCGGTTTAGTGGCCTGCTTCCAGCTCATCATCCAGGATAATGTCGTCCTCGTTCTCTTCCTCCCATCCACGGATAACACCAGGGATCCCAGAAAGGTTTAAAGCATGCTCTTCTTGCTCCTCCTCATCCCCCCCAGCACCATCCTCCTCTGATTTCTCTTCAGACTTCTGCTGTTGATTTGTCTCAGATGGAGTTGCACCCTCTGGGAATTCATCCAACATTGCGACTTCCTCATCTTCCTGCTTCTGCTCCTCGACGGCTTGATCAATGACATGACGCAATGCACGCTCCAGAAAGAAGGCGTAAGGTATGATGTCACTTATGGCGCCCTGGCCGTGACTGACCAGTTTGGTGATCTCATCGAATGGCCGCAGAAGTCTGCATGCGTCCCACATGAGCAGCCACTGGCGAGGTGAAAAAAACCCAAGCTCCCCACAACCTGTCCTGCCGCCGAGTTCAAACAGGTAGTCGTTAACTGCACGTTTCTGCTGGAGCAGCCTATCGAGCATATGCACCGTTGAGTTCCATCGCGTCCGGCAGTCACAAATAAGACGCCTGAGGGGCAGGTTGTGTCGCCGCTAAATGTCAGCAAGGTGAGCCATGGCTGTGTAAGATCTTCGGAAATGGCCCGAGATTTTCCTGGCCTGCCGCAAGACGCCCTGGACCCCAGGGTATTTGCCAACGAATCACTGCACCACCAAGTTCAGGACGTGTGCCATGCATGGCACGTGATTTATTTTGCCCTGTTTCAGCGCACTCAGCAGATTGGCACCGTTGTCGCACACCACGTTACCAACTGTCAAATTCAGCGGTGTCAGCAACTAATCTGCCTGTGAACGCAAAGCTGAAAGGAGTGCAGGACCAGTGTGGCTCTTGGCTTCCAGACACAACAGACGCAGCACAGTATGGCAACGTCTCACCTGGCATGTGGGTTAGGTT
Organism: Pelophylax lessonae; assembly: GCF_965119305.1. Classification (NCBI taxonomy): domain Eukaryota; kingdom Metazoa; phylum Chordata; class Amphibia; order Anura; family Ranidae; genus Pelophylax; species Pelophylax lessonae. The sequence goes on from NC_138768.1 coordinate 126,765,513, forward strand.
CTGGGGATCTTGGGCGGCGCAGGAGAAGAGACGATAGCAGCGGAAGAGGAGGAGTCAGCCGAGGAGGAGAGGGAGGATGGAGGAGGAGGAGAAGAAGAGGCAGGCCTGCTTGCAATCCGTGGCGGTACAACTAAATCTACACGGGTTCCACGGGTTACATGCTTAACGGCCGTCAGAAGGTTCACCCAGTGGGCAGTAAAAGTGATATACCTTCCCTGCCCGTGTTTGCTAGACCACGTGTCTGTGGTCAGATGTATCTTGGCACCAACACTGTGTGCCAGAGATATATTCACTTGCCGCTGAACATGGCCATACAGCTCTGGAATGCCCTTTTGCGAGAAATATTTCCTGCCTGGGACCTTACATTGTGGTGTTCCAATGGCCACAAATTTATGAAAGGCCTCCGAGTCCACCAGTTGATATGGCAGTAGTTGGTGGGCTATCATTTCCGACAAGCCAGCAGTCAAACGTTGGGCAAGAGGGTTATCCGGCGTCATAATTTTTTTCCGCAACAACATTTGGACCACAGAAGCCTGCCTTTTTCCAGAACAACGTGACGACGGCATCATGGAAGGTGTAGTGGAGGGCAAATGGGAGGACAGAGGAGAAGGAGAAGGGGCTGGACGGTGAGAGCCTGGAGTGTGGCTTTGTGGGTTCTGACGGTGTTGCTCCCACTGGGCTCGGTGATGGGAGTTCAGGTGCCTTCTTAAGCGGTTGTCCCTAGGTGAGTGTTGGGCTTACCGCGACTTATGCGTTGACTGCAAAGGCTGCAGATGGCAACACTGTTGTTCAGCAACGGACACATTAAAAAAAGCCCACACTGCGGAGCCATGTGCCGGCGTCCTGGGAGCACCAGATGTGACTGTACATGGTTGATGGCTCGCTCCTGATACATTTGCAGTCTGCTGTGTACTTCTTGTGCAATGCAAGTTCTGCCTGCCTCTCCTCCCTATCTGCCGGTCCGTCTCTCCCTCTGAACTCTCTTCCTCTTCCTCTCTTGTGGCCACCCACGTGACGTCCATAGATTCGTCATCATCCACATCACCTTCCCCAACACTAACATTTGAGATCTCGGAGTAGGGAGCAACAGGGGGGACCAACCTCCTTGGGCTGATCTGGGTACTGTCGTCAGACTGCTGAGTGGCGGCTGTTGCTACCTCCTCTTCCTGATCCGATGGCAACAATGGCTGCACATCGCAAACGTCTTGTGATGGATCAGAAAAAAATTCCAGTGACTCAAGAGGAGGGTATGTGGTGGTGGTGTCTTTGGGGGTGCACACAGCAGAGCGTAAAGAGGGTGCAGATGGAGAGGATGAGGAGGGTGCAGAAGAGGAAGGCTGAGTGACCCACTCAACCAAGTCTGGTGCGTCCTTTGACGTAATTGTACGTGGCTTTTGAAACTTTACAGTTAGGCTCCGGCCTACTGCTCCTGCCCTACCCCTACCACCTCTGCGTACGTCTCTGCCTCTTCCTCTGCCTGTCATGTTTTTTAATTACCCTGTGACAAAAGACTCTAGAGAATCGCAGTATATCTGGAAAAAGGTAGATAACACCCCGCTTCTATCTGTGGTATTGGGGGGGGGTAATCCACTTACACTTCCGGTCTGCGGCTTCCGGGTACGGATCGGCGTGCGTTCCAAGGGACAGCACAGCCGTTTTAGCAATTACCATCTGCATCCCCTCTAGCACCCACATCACCCCCACTCTCCGGAGCTTGCTTTACATTCTATGCAAAGAGTGCCATGAGATCTAATGGGTCCCACACATTTTTTCTAGTTACATGAGACACCTGCTTGAAGCAATAAGACTCAAAGTATGGATGTCATGCATTCTCTAATCGCGGACAAGGTGCACCATTCTAGTGATCAAGGTCAGCGTTTACTTTATATTGGCATGGTTATACCAGCGAATGCCTATGGTCTATAAGAATGTGGTTTGGTTTTTGCACTTGAACATTTATATGTTTTTTGTGTTTTCATACATTTTATATACATTTATGTATTTGTGTTACCATTTCTCTGGTTTTAAATTAAGTGTTTCAAAAGCTGCTTTTCCTATGTGACTGCTGACACAGTCTGGTCTGGCTTTGGGAAGTGGGTGTTTGACTCTGGCTCAGGTGGGCATATTATCCATCTCCTTTCCATCTGACCCTCCCTCCCCTTCCTCCCCTCCCCCCACCCCTTGGGTGGAACAGGAAGAGGTGTGGCCAGCCCCCATTTAATCCCTGGCCTCTCCAGAGTGTGGTTCAGCAGCACCTCTTTTTTGGCTCTGAGGAAGGGGGTTCGCCCCTGAAACGCGTCAGCCTAGACACAGCAGCCCCATGCGGCACACTGTATAACATTCAGCACAGTGCGTTTCCTTGGCTACCTTGGAGACTATATGTGTATTATGTTGATGTGTGGTTATACACACCCGCTTTGTGAGTATAATATATACTTTTTAACATTTTTTAATACATTTTTAGTGGTAATGCACTAGGTCGGTGCGCCCTTTTTCTTTTTTGTTGACAAAAATTGGCCAGGGAGTTTGGCACTGTGTGTATCAGACTTAACTCAGCAAAAGAGGCAATATTGTTGCAGGGCACAAATACACTTGTAAAAGTATACTCAGATAACACCCCACTTCAATCTGTGGCATTGGGGGGCCACTGGTCTATCACACCAGTTCTACAAATAATTGGCCAGTAACTGTTGTCACTGTGTGTAGCACAGTCAACACAGCAAGAGAGGCCAATTTTTTTGCAGGCAGGACTAAAATGCACTCTTGGGGGGCCACTGGTCTATCACACCAGTTGTTCAAAAAACTGGCCAGGGAGTTTGTCGCTGTGTGTAGTATTGCTGCAGCAACGCTCATTTACCACACCTGTCACAATGCTTCACAGTGCACAATAATTCTACTAATCCACTATAATATGCTTTCTACAAAGTATATTATACTGTGGATTACCCCCTCCCCCCCTTTTTAGTGCACTGCACAGCAATACCAAAAAATTTGCAGCCCTTTAAATTACTTTTGTGGACATTAACAGAACGATTTGTGTCACTGCTGACGATCTCTAACTGCCCCTACAGCACAGACTGGATACCTGTCCCTATACTGAAGAGACTGTAATAGACCCTATACCGGCATTGCAGCCCTTTAAATGACTTTTGTGGACAATAACAGAGCGATTTGTGTCACTGCAGATGACCATCTCTAACTGCCCCTACAGCACAGACTGGATACCTGTCCCTATACTGAAGAGAGACTGGACCTATACCGAAATACCAGTCCTGAAAAGGACTTTTGTGGACATTAACAGAGCGATTTGTGTGACTGCAGCCGATCTCTAACTGCCCCTAAAGCAAGGACTGGATACCTGTCCCTAAACTCAAAAGATACTAGTAGACCTATACCGAAATACCAGCCCTGAAAAAGGACTTTTGTGGATCTTTACAGAGCTATTTGTGTCTAGCAAACTCTCCCTTATGAGCACAGCAGACCTCTCCCTACACTGGCAGAAAGCGGAATGTGAAATGGCCGACAGCTCAGGTCTATTTATAGGGTAGGGGGCACGTCCATGTGCTGAAATGTTTCAATTGGCTGTCCCGTTCCACTTGACGGCTGTGTCATGGGTCAAAGTACTCCCCAATGTAAACTAGTATGGCCGCTGCGAACTATGCCATGTGTTTGCAAATTTGGCGGGTAACGAACAAGCAAAAGGTCACCGCGAACCGACCGCTGGGCGAACCGTAAGGCCATCTCTAATGGGCACTGCCCGATCCATTCATCAGAGGATCAATTATCAGATCCCTTACTGAACCAGGAAAGAACAAAACAGTCACTTTGTGATACTTTTGTGACACCCGTGTCTGTCCAGTGTTATGCTTCATTTAAAAACTGGAGCTTTCTGGACCCATGTTAGATCTATAGGCGGCCAGATGTAAACAAACTTGCTTCTGTTCACAACAAACTAATTCCAATTCATCAAATTTAGGTCTGAATAAATGAACAAAGGACGCAGATGTTTTCCATTTTATTTCTGGACCTTGACAGACTTGGAGGTAAGCGGAAGTAAATGAATGCATCTCTGTTTACAACTGTCTACCCAAAGACCTACAGTCATGGCCAAAAATATTGGCACCCCAGCATTTCTGTCAGATAATGCACACTTCACCCAGAAAATTGTGGCAATTACAAATGTGTAGGCATTCTCGTGTTTATTTCTTTTGTTTGTATTGGTATGCCACAAAAAAGTGGAGAAATCAAAAGCCAAATCTCACACATTCCATGCAAAACTGTGGACTGGACAAAATTATTGGCATCCTCAATTTTATATTTGGTAGCACACCCCTTGGAAAAAATAACTGAACTCAATTGCTTCCTGTAACCATCAATGAGTTTCTTACACCTCTCTACTGGAATTCTGCACTACTCTTCTTTCGTCAACTGTTCCAGTTCTCTCTGATTAGAAGCGTTCTTTGTCCCAACTACTGTTTTAAGATCTCTCAACAGGTGCTCTATGGGATTTAGACTTGGACTCATTGCTGGCCAGTTCAGTATTCTCCAGCTCATTGTCCTAAACCATTTCTGGGTGCTTTTTGACGTGTGCTTGGGGCCATTGTCCTGCTGTAAGACCCATGAACTCTGACCGAGGCCCAACCTTCCGAAGCTGGGCCCTTCATTGTACCCCAGAATTCTTTGGTAGTCTTAAAATGTCATAATACCATGCACATGGTCAAGACATTCAGTGCCTGAGGCAGCAAAGCAACCCAAAAACATCAGTGAACCTCCACAATGTTTGACTTTAGGGGCTGTGCTCTATTCTTAAAAGGCCTAATTTCTTTTTCTAAAAACAGTAGAATGATGGGCTTTCCAAAAAGCTGTACGTTTATTTTGCCTGTCCACAGGACATTCTCTCAAAAGGATTTTGGCTTCCTCAGGTAAGTTTCAGCAAACTCCAATCTGGCTTTTATACGTTTCTGTGTCAGCAGTGGGGTCCTCCTGTGTCTCTGACCAAAGGGTCCGTTTTCATTCAGATGGCGACATGTAGTGCGAGCCGTGCCTGAAGGTCAGCTTGAAGTGTCTGGAAGTTTAAGGTTTTTAATCCACCTTTCGAAAAATTCCTTGTTGCAATCTTTGATCAATTTTTCTCTTTCATCCATGTCCAGGGAGATTAGGTACAAGTGTCATGACCTGTAAACTTCTTGACAATGTTGCGCACAGTGGACACAGGAACATTAAGATCTCTGGAGATGGACATGTAACTGAGATTGCCCATGCTTTTTCACAATTTTTGTTCTCAAATCCTTAGACAATTCTTTACTACTCTTTCTTTCTTCCATGCTCTGTGTAGCACACAGAGACACACAACAGAAAGGTTGAGTAAATTTTTCACCATTTTACCTGGTTGCTAGTATGATTTCTATATTATCAGCACCTGTTAATTGATACAGGTGATTTTAATTACAAATTACGGGAACATCACAAACTTGTAATGCAATTATTTCTTACAATTTTGTGGTTTTATGAAGGTGTATATAGTAAAAAATATCCTGTACTTAACCCACCACCCCTCTGTAAAGGTCAATTTGATCAATTAAGACAATTAATGACTCTACAAATTAGGAAGGCTGCAACCCAGTGAGTCCAAACAAGAGGTTCATCAGGAAATAAAACAAATAAACCCCATAGTCTCCTTTCCCAGTTGACGCCTGTTACGGTGAAACACGTCGGGTGGAGCCAATTCTATGACATTATTTCAGCAAAGTCACCCAGAAGTGGGGATGGGTACCTGCCAAAACCAGGTACCCACTCCTCCCTCATCCCTGAAACGTGCCAAATGTGGTAACAGAGGGGGGGGGGGGGCAGAGGCAAATAAGCAAAGCTTCCCCTTTTGGGTGGGGCTCCACTTTAACTATGAACCTCAATGTTTATCTTGGTCTTGTATGACCATTCTTTCTCCCTCCAGCTAGCAAGAACAACAGTTCAAACTCATGAAGGGAAGTACAAAGTGGTGGGACTACGGCACATTTTAACATATTATTCAGCATTTCATTTGTGCTTTGGAGAGCTGCCAAAGAGGAGCTGTGCACTGGCGAGTGGCGATTACATAAACAAAGTAGCATAGAACATAAATTGGGGTATAATTTTTTGGGGGCTGTGGCACAGTGTAATTCATTTCTGTGTAGGATTTTGTACCTTAGCATTTATTTTCCCTCTAATATTTGCTTAAAGTGATTGTAAAGCTTTGTTTTTTTGTTTCTTAAAATAAGAAGCATGTTATACCTACCTGCTGTGTGCATTGCTTTTGCAAAGAGGAGCCCCAACCCTCCTCTTCTGGCATTCCACGCCTGTGCTCGTGGCTCCACCCACCCCGCAAGTGCCCCTGTAGCAAGCCATGTCCATTAGACACACAGAGTGGGGCTCTGCCCCGACCCTGCTCCCTCGTCATTGGCTCTGATTGACAGCAGCTAGAGCCAAGGTACAGCATTGTACGACCGTGCAATTTTCCGTTAAAATAACGCAGTCCTGAAACGCAAAATATGGCCTGGTCATTAAAGGGGCAAATCCTTCCAGTCCAGAAGGGGTTAATACGATGGCTGCATTTGTTTTATTTTTTAGGCTAAATACATTGGCACAATTGCAAAAATACCTGATGTTGTCAGCAGAGTTCAAGCATTGTTTAACTTCCTGTGCACTGAAATAATATCTCAGTCATTGTTATCAGTTTTGCCAGCTATCTCTTATTATCTATAAATCACCTCCTTCCTATGTAATGCAGATAAGGAGACGGGAAAGTATTTGTAGTCGAAATCAGAAGAGCAGGCTACAGTTGCAACATTACTTCTTTATAGACAGAGTGGTTGTCATGCAAGTGATCCCTCAGTTGGTGTGATAATGATCACAGTCCCCCGGAGAGGTGGTGATAAGTTCCGACTTCTGTGAAAATTCTGCCAATATTTGGCAACTGCAAACCAATTGTTTCACACAGATGGTTCCAATCACAAGTAATTGATGCAAATATATATAATTACATCTACATTATATTATCAAAAGTATTGGGACGCCTGCCTTTACACGCACATTAATTTTAATGGCATCTAGGGTTCAATATTGAGTTGGCCCACCCTTTACATCTATAACAGCTTCAACTCTTCTGGGAAGGCTGACCACAAGGTTTAGGAGTGTGTCTATGGGAATGTTTGACCATTCTTCCAGAAGCGCCTTTGTCAGGTCAGGCACTGTTGTTGGACATGAAGGCCTGGTTCGCAGTCTCCGGTCTAATTTGCATGCCAGCCAAGTTCCTCCACCCCAAACTAGCTCATCCATGTCTTTATGGACCTTGTTTGCGCACTGGTGAGCAGTCATGTTGGAACAGGAAGTGGCCATCCCCAAACTGTTCCCACAAAGTTGGGAGAATGAAATTGTCCATAATGTCTTGGTATGCTGATGCCTTAAGAGTTCCCTTCACTGGAACTAAGGGGCCAAGCCCAAACCCTGAAAAACAACCCCACATCATAATCCCCCCTCCACCAAATGATTTGGACCAGTGCACAAAGCAAGGTCCATAAAGACATGAATGAATGAGTTTGGGAGGAACTGGCCTGCACACAGAGTCCTGACCTCAACCCAAACCCAAACCGTCAACCCTTTCGAAAAAAAAGGTCTTTGGCCTAACAAAAACAACATTATTTTGAAATGGCACTCAGAAATATGTTTACGGTTCTAATTTGAATGGAATTTGATATAAAATTTGGAAATTGGGACCAATATCATTCCATTATTCAAAGCATTCGGTAAATTTTGTTTATACTGAAATTCGGGTATTCAGACATATCCGAATCTCCGAATAATGAAAAATTTGTCAGAATATTTATTCAGAACAAAACGGACCGCACATGTCTAGATGTTATTTAGGCTGGGTTCACACATGCTGCGCCCATGGCTCACAGCATTAGGTCTGGTGAATCCCTGTTCATTGATTCAGGTAAGAATTAGATCAGAATCTTTGTCTGAATTTGCACCTGAATCGGAACCAAAAATGCACAGGATCCTTTCCAAATGTGGATCACGGCATCCCCAAGGATGTGTGAACTGGCTTCAGGGCTGGCCCTACCACGGGTCACGGTGGGTCAAAGGGACCCAGGCAGCACTTTAAGAGGGGTTGCAACAGAGAAGCATGGCCCAAGGACCTGAGGCTCTCTCCCTCTAACGTGCAGTGTCATTCTTGCATCATACTCTGCTCCGATCCCCAGCAATAAAAGCTGTAGCGAAGCAGGGCAGGGGTGAGAGCAGCTCTCCTGGTCACGGAACAGCACAGGCTTTGATGGCAGGAGCACCTGCCACCACTGCAGCGCTGCTGTCGCCTAATGTTACATCACTGATCTGGGATTGGAGCTTGGTTGGTTGGTGGCTGTGAAGGGGAAGGAGGGAGCTTTCATGTTGCTGCTCAATTCATATACCTGTGAGCTGACCTGATGGTTTTGGGCATGTCTCTTTGCTAGTTTGGGCATGTCTCTTTGCAGAAGGGGACATGTTTCTTTGCTGGTTTGGGAATGTCTATTTGCAGGAGGGGGCATGTCTCTTTGTAGGTGAGGGCATGTCTCTTTGCAGGAGGGGGAATGTCTCTTTGCTGGAGGGGGCATATCTCCTTGCTGGAGGGGGCATGTCTCTTTACAGGAGGGGGCATGTCTCTTTGCTGGAGGGGGCATGTCTCTTTCCAGGATTGGGCATGTCTCTTTGCTGGAGGGGGCATGTCTCTTTGCTGGAGGGGGGCATGTCTATTTGCTGGAGGGGGCCTGTCTCTTTGCAGGAGGGGGCATATCTCTTGGCTGGAGGGGGCATGTCTCTTTGCAGGAGGGGGCATATCTCCTTGCTGGAGGGGGCATGTCTCTTTGCTGGAGGGGTATGTCTCTTTGTAGGAGGGGGCATGTCTCTTTGCAGGAGGGGGCATGTCTCTTTGCTGGTTTGGGCATGTCTCTTTACAGGAGGGGGCATGTCTCTTTGTAGGAGGGGGCATGTCTCTTTGCAGGAGGGGGCATGTCTCTTTGCTGGAGGGGGTATGTCTCTTTGATAGAGGGGGCATGTCGCTTTGCAGGAGGGGCATATCTCTTTGCAGGAGGGGCATGTTTATTTGCTAGATTGGGCATGTCTCTTTGCAGGAGGGGGCATATCTCTTTGCAGGAGGGGGCATGTCTCTTTTCAGGATTGGGCATGTCTCTTTGCTGGAGGGGGCATGTCTCTTTGTAGGAGGGGGCATATCTCTTTGTTGGAGGGGCATTTCTCTTTGCTGGAGGGGGCATGTCTCTTTGTAGGAGGGGGCATGTCTCTTTGCTGGAGGGGGCATGTCTCTTTGCTGGAGGGTCATGTCTGTTTGCTGAAGGGGCATGTCTCCTTGCTGGAGAGGGCATGTCTCTTTTCTGAAGGGGGCATGTCTCTTTGCTGGAGGGGGCATGTCTCTTTGCTGGAGGGGGCATGTCTGTTTGCTGGAGGGGAAATGCCTCTTTGCTGGATTTATGGAAATGTCTCTGTGCAGGATGGGTGGGATTTTTTTTTTTTGGGGGGGGGGGGGCAGCATTTAATTCTTGGACCCAGGCAGCACAATGTCTTGAGCCAGCCCTGACTGACTCCATTGAGAGCTGGTCACACTCTCCTGTCATGCGAATGTAATGTGCGGAAGCCCGCATCCAATTCGCATGTGTGTGGACCCGGCCTTAATCCTTAAGCCATTCCTTCCTCTAACCTTAACCCTTAACTTAACACTAAGTTAACCTCTAACACTAAAAAAAACACTAAAATGGGCCATGCTGTTGATACTGCATGTATCTTACACTAAAGAAAAAAGTATCTTACACTGAATCCTTACAGTCCTTGTGCTGTGATCTTTTTGTGGTGCTGAAATTAAATTTTTATAGCGACCAGATGCAGAGAAAGTTCAAGTCATTTGAAACTGAATGCAGCTTGATCCTAAAGAGATCAGAGATACTATATGTTACATATACACATAATTTACCACCAAATGGCACCTGGCTCTGTGCCATTTCATTTCCAGTCTCTCGATAGCTCAAAAGCAATAAAGCAAGAGCAAAAACCTGCAGATCACAATATATCAAAGTTTCCACTATTGAGTTTCTACAGCTTTACTCAAGTTGTATCTTAACCTTTATTTGCGAAATTATCCATGAAATGTGACTATTTTCTAATCTCTGCTGTTTGATCGGACATAGATCCACTTAACATTTCAATAAGGACACAAAAAACCCAGCAAGGCATTACAGCATGACTATGTGGAATATTATGTTTTAAGACCTAGATCTATGACCATGCCTGTGAAAGAGAGGGTAATTAGTGTTCATACGCTCAGTCATATCAGACTGGAGGTAATGAAGTGTGAGGAAAGGTTCATTAGTTTCTCTCAAGTACTTATACTCTGTCCACAGTATTTATACCAGCAGGAAAAATGCAATCTCTTTAAAATCAAGTTAAGCTATTCACATACGAACTTGGAGAGAAGAAAGAAAAAAATTAAATGGTATAATTACCTCAGCTCCGGTAGCGAACATTGCATTTTTTTTTCTAACTGCCATTATGAATGTAGCTCGGTTGCCTTACTTGACGACGACTGATAACTTGTCATCTCATACAAATATGTGCGGAAATGACATTTCTCAGCCATGAGACAAGGCGAAGAGCCTTGCCAGGCTTTGTTGGACAATCCAATGGCTGAATGGATTGGCTGTATTTCCATCTTTCACCTTTGGACATTGCCGCCCACCTGACAGCTGTTCAGCGGAGGACTTCCAGCCAACAATACCGGTGGAAGGAAGACAACAAGGTCAAAACAAGCTAAACTTTTACTACAGTAAAGTTGCCATCTGTTTTTGCTTTTGAAAAATGTTTGAGTTTTTATGATATTACTGTAGATGATTATTTAGTCTGTTCCTAAATATTTCCAGGTGCTGTAGAACGAGCTTGCAAGCAACAAACTATTTATGGGAATTTTATTTATATTCACTTAAAGCATACCTTTCCCCTATACAGCCTTTTTGCAGGGGTGGTCAATTTATGGACATTGCAAATTTGAGCGTGCATGTTTCAACTGCTGTGCTGTTGAAAAAGAATAAAAGTGGAACGATGTGAGCCCTTTGTAGAAAGCTCGCTAGATAAAATGTCTAAAGGTAAGTCTGCCATACACAAAGGTTGTTGGGAAACAGTAAGTCCAGCTCAGACAGTGTTGCCCCGGTCAAGGAATGACCTTCACCCACTTTTATTTCTGGGGCAGATTCCAGAAGCCTCGAAAGTTAGCGTCCTCTACCAGTCTTCCCATCTCAGCCAGTGATGATCACCCTGGAAGATGTCTATAAAGACTGCAGCTCCAGAACCTCACACCTTGGCGAAAGCCAACACCCAAAACAGGGACTTGAACCCTGAACCCGTAGACTAAAAGTCTGATGTTCTACCAACTAAGCTATCCAGGCTGTGAAAGCTACATCTTGATAGTGATTCAAGCTGCTTGATTCTTGACATCTATTGTAGAATAAGACCATTCAGATAAAAGAAAGTGGTACAGTATTTGTGTATTTTGTGTGCCTAGGCCAGTGTTTCTCAACCTTTTTTTTAGTTAAGGCACTTTTTAAAATTATGGACAATCTCGAGGCACCCTCCACAATTATGGACAGTCTTAAGACACCCCATCCTGCAATATAAACACTATTCAAATAGTTTTACATAATTCAGCAACATCTACACATGTAGGAGACCCAACGTTAGAGGTGCAAACTGGTAATGACTAGTATTCCAATGTTTCTTTTCTTCCCCAGTTTTTCTGCATCACTCAGCTAATGTAACCCCACAGCTGATGGAGAGAGGCAGGGGAGTGTTAAACAAGGATGCTGTACAGGCAACTGACATCCTTCTTATCAACTGATGATGTCATTTGTCATTAGGAGGTTGGCAGCTAGAAGATTGTAATGGTGCACAATGAAAACCATTGTGTAACTAAAAGGCAGGCTTCATCCATCTGCAGCCTTGCATACAATTTTTGGGCAATTCTAAGGCATTTTGCCAAGGCACCCCTGAAGCAACCTCAAGGCACCCCAGGATGCCTGGGCACCCTGGTTGAAAAAGGCTGGCCTAGGCTAACCAAGCATCCTCTCCCATCAAACTTTCTAGGACCGATTAGAAAAAGAAGAGAGAATCAAACCTGCAACCAAGACAGCTCACCATGCAAATATGATTCAGTCTGGTAGAGGTGGAGAACACCTACGATTTCTGGCTTAGTTTTACCTACAGGTTAATCCCCTTACACTGGGAACAAGAGCCTTGCAAACAAAACACTGTCCAAATTGGTTCCTTTCCCTTACGGTTTTTAATAGATTGTTGCAGAAAGTTGCAGATTATCATTAGTTGGAGCTTGCTATCCCTCTTGCCTTGTCTTTAATAATTTTTTTTTTTTTCCCCACAGAAATATCATCTTCCTTCTGTCTTTTGCAGAGTAGACAACTCCTGTGTTGCTGCTATCTTAAAGCAGTAGTAAACCTGTACTTTGAACTTGTACCTACAGGTAATACGACATACCTGTAGGTACAATGAATAACTCCTAAACTTGAGGTTTTAGGAAATATTCAAACAAAATGCAGTCTGTGGTGTCACCGGCGCATGCGCTCTGAAGGAAGGGCATCCTGTGCCATCCCTTCAGAGCTCTGTGCCGTAAACCGTGACTCCTATGCGCATGCGCGGGAGAGTCATCATTGCGGTTTGGCTATTAAAGCGGCCACAGCCGGGAACCCAGAATGAAGGAAGCCCATCACTGGTTGGCTTCTATCTACAATGAACTACTGGAGGTAAAAAAAAAAAAATGTGAGTTAAAGTCTTGCTGCTAAGCACTGTTATGTGTCCCACAGCAAAAGAAACAAAAGACACAAAGCAAAACAGTGCTACCTTACTAGTCAATAATCTAAAAATAATGGTGGAACCCTCTAATGTATGTTTTTTTTTTATATCACGTATATGCCAATTATCATACAATGCTCATGGGCCAGTACAAACTTAAAGTAGTTGTAAACATAAAAACATTTTTTCACCCTAATGCATTCTCTGCATTAAGGTAAAAAACCTTTCAAAAGTTGTTACTCCCATCCCCTCCTCAAACAGGTTGTAAACCCTGTTTTTTTCTTTTTTTCTTCATAAAAATAAAACATGCCTATACTTACCTGTTCTGTGCCATTGTTTTGCCCAGAGCAGCCCTGATAATCTTCTACTCAGGCTCCAGGCCCCTCCTCTTCATCAGGTGCCCTCACAGAAAGCCACTTTCCCTGGCTCACACCCAAGTCCCGCTGCTGCATCTATTGACACAGACTGCAGAACTTGGCCCTGCCCCCTACTTCCGTGTCACTGGATTTGATTTCCAATGGCTCCCGCTGCTATCAATCTGTCCAATGAGGATAGAGACGGCGGCTGGAGCCACTGTGCTTGTGCACATCTCTGAAACGGATCGGGCCCAGGTAAGAAAAAGGATGGGTCTGGGGGGCAGCTGCAGCAAAGAAGGTTTTTCACCTTAATGCATAGAATGCATTAAAGTGAAAAACCTTGAGGCTTTGGAACAACTTTAAAACCCTTACCTGAGCCTGATCGCAACCCAGCGCTGTGTCCGTATGCAGCAGGTCTTCTCGCAGGAAACTCAGGGCACTGGAGAAGAGGAGAAGCCAAGAGTGCCAGTTGGGGACCCCAGAAGAGGAGGTTTGGGGCTGCTCTGTGCAAAACCGTTAGGTCCCTTTCACACAGGCGGAACGTTCAGATCCGCCTGTCCCTTTTTGTGGCGTATCTGAACGGTCCCCCCATGCATCTCTATGGGGCATCGGATGTCAGCGGAGACATGTCCGCAGACACCTGATCCGATCCGTCAAATCTGGACGGATGGAAACCCTATTTTCCATCCGTCCAGCGGATCGGATGAGAACGGACCGACGGTCCGTTCCCTTCTGATACCCCCATAGAGATGTATGGGGCTCTGACAGATGTGTCTCCGCACACAGTGCGGAGAACAGCTGTCATTCTCCTGCTCAGCAGGGGATCGGCGGATCTATCCCCCGCTGAGAAAAACGGAGTCCGTCCGACGGACATCCTGTGCGAAAGAGCCCTTCCACAGAGAAGATAAGTGTAGCATGTTTGTTATTTTTTTAAAAAAAGCCTTTGTCCTTTGCAAAACACTTTGCAAGTATATATAAATCCAAGGGGAAAAAAACAAAATTTATTGCAGTTTATCTTTCCTTAGATGTAGTGGTTAAATTTGTTAACTTTTTTCACATTTTTATCTTCTTTACTCTCTGGGACAGGCAAAAAGGGGAAATCTTCCTGACAAGTACAGTTTTGGCTTTACATACGCATTACATATAACGCTGCACATCACGCACCGCTTAACCTACTTAAATTCTGTAAATGCCATTCCTAGATCTTTTTTGCATTTATGTTTTTTTATGACCTTTATTGCTGTCACTCGCCTAGATAATATTTTTTTTTACTAGTTTAAATTTTAGAACTCTGCACATGAACTATAATGTCATCCCAGTCTTAGTCCATAGGGTTCAATATTGAGTTGGCCCACTCTTTACAGCTATAACAGCTTCAACTCTTCTGGGAAGGCTGTCCACAAGGTTTAGGAGTGTGTCTATGGGAATGTTTGACCATTCTTCCAAAAGCACATTTGTGAGGTCAGACACTGATGTTGGATTAGAAGGCCTGGCTCACAGGCTCCGCTCTAATTCATCCCAAAAGTGTTCTGTTGGGTTGAGGTCAGGACTCTGTGCAGGCCAGTCAAATTTCTCCACCCCAAACACGTTCATTCATGTCTTTATGGACCTTGCTTTGTGCACTGGTCAAAATCATTTTGTGGAGGGGGGGTTATGGTGTGGGGTTGTTTTCAGGGGTTGGGCTTGGCCCCTTAATTTCAGTGAAGGGAACTCTTAAAGGGACTGTAAAGTCTCACATTTGTTTTAAAATAACAGACATATTATACTTACCTCCTCTGTACAGTTGGTTTTGCACAGAGTGGTCCAGATCCTCCTCTTCTCGGGTCCCTTTAATGCTGCTTCTAGCCCCTCCCTCCTGTCGAGGGCCTCCACAGAAAGTAGCTTGCTATGGGGGCATCCGAGCCAAGATGCAGCTCCATGTGTCCATTCAGACACGGAGCTGCCATTTGGCCCCACCCCCTCTCTCTCCTGAATGGCTAACTGACTTTGATTGACAGTCGTGGGAGCTAATGGCTGTTGGTCCATGGCTGCTGTACTGGATACCTGTGCGTAGTGCCTACTGATACTGGTAGAGGCTGCCCCCTCTGGAGACACATTGGAAATGTGTTTACCCACGACTTCCCAGGAACACCCCACGCACCTTGAGCATTTCTCACTGGTTCCTTACAAACGTACAAAAATGCTGGTTCCTACCTACAGATTTTTTCAAGTGCAATACTCAGGTTGCTTCTTCTTGTCCCTTGTGTTCGGGACACAGTGCTGTGGATGTAGGGCAACTTCATTGTTTTCCTTCCTATGGATGGACCCTCAACAGAATGCTCTTTGGATTGGTCTTGTTTTTACACTCCAATGTGATATCAACGTCCATCATCTCCATGAGGAAGCCTGACTAAGTCGAAACACGTCTGGGTTTCAGACAAGGACTATTGGAATCAGAACCTGATATGCCAGAATAATGTAGAGCTCCTGTTATCTTGTGCTACATGTGTTCTCTCTTTTATAAACTCCCATCTTTGAAATGCTTTTAACATGTTGCTCCAATTCCCCCTCTTGGCCCTTGTGATATGTGCTTTGTATCCTTCCCAGAAGAGTTGAAGCTGTTATAGCTGCAAAGGGTGGGCCAACTCAATATTGAACCCTACGGACTAAGACTGGGATTCCAATAAAATTCATGTGTGTGTAAAGGCAGGCATCCCAATACTTTAGACAATAATATATACACTGCTCAAAAAAATTAAAGGAACACTTTAAAAACACATCAGATCTCAATGAGGAAAAATATAATGTTGGATATGTATACTGATATGGAGTAATGTGTTAGGAATGAAAAAATGGTGCAGCAGGCTTGTCCATTTTGCTGAAATTTCATTGTAGCAACTCAAAATGTTACTCAGTAGTTGGCACCACGTGCTTGTATGCATGCCTGACAACGTCAGGACATGCTCCCAATGAGAGGACGGATGGTATCCTGGGGTATTTCCTCCCATATCTGGACCAGACTGAGGTGCAACCTGGTTGGACCGAAACATAATGTCCTAGAGTTATTCTATTGGATTTAGCTCAGGCAGGTGTGGGGGCCATTTAATGGTATCAATTCCTACATCCTTCAGGAACTGGCTGCTTACTCTTGCCACATGAGGCTGGGTATTGTTGTGCACCAGGAGGAACCCGGGATCCACTGCACCAGCTTAGGGTCTGACAATGGGTCCAAGGATTTCATCTCGATACCTAATGGCAGTCAGGGTGCCATTGTCTATCCCCACCACCAAACTGGTTATGCTGAACAATGTTACAGGTAGCATAACATTCTCCATGGCTTCTCCAGACCCTTTCACGTCTGTCACATGTGCGCAGGGTGAACCTGCTCTCATCTGTCATCTGCCAATTCTGGTGTTCAATGGCAAATGACAGCCAAGCTCCATGGTACCGGGCAGTGAGCACAGGTCCCACTAGAGGATGACCACCGTCATGAAGTCTGTTTCTGATTGTTTGGTCAGAGACATTCACACCAGTGGCCTGCTGAGGGTCATTTTGTAGGGCTCTGGCAGTGCTCATCCTGTTTCTCCTTGCACAAATAAGCAGATACCGGTCCTGCTGATGGGTTAAGGACCTTCTACTGCCCTGTTCTGCTCTCCTAGAGTAACTGCCCATCTCCTGGAATCTCCTCTATGCTCCTGAGACTGTGCTGGGGGACAGCAAACCTTCTGGCATTGACACAAATTGATGTGCCATCCTGGAGAAGTTGGACTGCCTGTGCAACTTCTATAGGGTGCAGAAAATCGCCTCCTGCTGCCAGTATTGACCCTAGCCAAATGCAAAACTAGTGAAAAAGAAAAGATAAGTAGGGAAAGAAAATGCCAGTGGCCTCCACCTTTAAAACCATTCCTGTTTTGGAGGTTGTCTCATTGTTGCCCATCTAGTGCACCTGTTATTAATTTCATTAACACCAAAGCAGCTGAAACTGATAAACAACCCCCTCTGCTACTTAACTGACCGGATCACTATCCTAGGAGTTTATTTGACTTGATTCTATACTCTGATTAAAAAGTGTTCCTTTAATTTTTTCGAGCAGTGTATATAATCAGTTTTTAATTAAGGGGCCTGTAAAGTGAGAAAGTGATCATCTCCTTCAGAGGCTACTCAGAACTGAGTAACCAATTTTAAATGGTCTTACAATATTGGAGGTATATGATTATTGCCTACCTAGCACAGACACATTGAGAAACAGTCATCCACAAGCAGGCCACAGCAAACACTGAGGAGTTGATTTACCTAAAGACAAATCGACTATTCACTTTGCAAGGAAAGTTACACTACTTTTTCTGCACTGGTATCAGTCAGCATTGTTCTTTATTACCTACAGAACACCCCCATGTTATGGAGATCAGGAAAGGGGAGATGTTCTTTAGTCCTAACCCACTTCTTGTCCTACGGTGACACTATGGCTCCTCTGTAGATATATTACAATTAAAGGAGAAGTACAGCCAAAACTTGTTTGGCTGTACTTCTCCTGTGGATCACAGGAGTGAAAATAGTTCTGCACTCCTTTGACCCATTTTCAGCAGACAGCGGGCTGAAGCTCATTTTCAGCTGACTTCATAGAGCCAGTAGGGGCTCCGGGAAGATTGTGACAAGGAAGTCGGGATCCGCCCAGGGGCGGACTGAGCGGTCGGGCACTTCGGACGTGGTCCGAGGGCCCGGCCGGGAAGCCAGAAAGGGGGGGCCCGGCCAGCAAGGGGGCCCGCCGCTCAGTATTACATTTATCTCACCCAGCGCGATAAGTATTGGGAGGAGAGGAGGGGCCCCACGGCTGGCGCTGACTCAGTGTGACGAGGGGAGCTGGGGAGGGGCCCGGCGGCTGTTGTTGCTTCAGTGAGAGGAGGAGGGCGGGCCCAGGCTAGCGCTGGATTCAATGTGGTGTCCTGTGTACGGGGGCGTGTCGGCGTCGCATACTGACGTGATGTCGACGTGCCCCGCCTCCACAGGGCGTGTTACAACAATGACGAGTAACGGCCGAGTTCAGTCAGTGGATGCAATTGCCTGCGATTGTGTCGTTGGTGACAGCGTGTGTGTCGTCTCTCCTCTCATCTTCTACTTTTTAATTTCAATACCTGGCTTCTTCCCTTGATCCCTGGCTTCTTCCCTTGATTTCTATTAGATTGTGAGTAGTTCTTGTGGTGTGGCCTCTGAAATCCAGCTCCACTCAGTGGTCTCTGTGAGGAATGATGTGTACATCCATTTGCATTATCCCACACAATTTTTAAAAGTATATGAATATGATTCATATATTTTTATAAATATTGTATGGAATAATGCAAATGTACACATTATTCCTCAGAGGAGAGACCATTGAGTGGAGCTGGATTAGTTGCTGATGTCTTGCAATTTTCAAAGACGTTCCCCCTTCCTCAGATCCCCTGTTTCTGTATAATGTGAGTTACAGTAGTTCTTGTAACATGGCCTCTATGTGAAATCCAGCTCCACTCAATGGTCTCTCCTGTGAGGAATGATGTGTACATACATTTGCATTATTCCACACAATTTTAATAAAAATATATGAAAAAATATGATTTATATATTTTTATTAAAATTGTGTGGGATAATACAAATGTACACATCATTCCTCACAGGAGAGACCATTGAGTGGAGCTGGATTAGTTGCTGATGCCTTGCAATTTGCAAAGGAGTTCCCTCTTCCTCAGATCCCCTGTTTCTGTATGATGTGAGTAGTTCTTGTAACATATGGCCTCTATGTAAAATCCAGCTCCACTCAATGGTCTCTCCTTTGAGGAATAATGTGTACATACATGTTGCATTATCCCACACAATTTTAATAAAAATATATGAATCATATATTTTTCATATATTTTTATTAAAATAGTGTTGGATAATGCAAATGTATGTACACATTATTCCTCACAGGAGAGACCATTGAGTGGAGCTGGATTTTACATAGAGCTCACAAGAACTACTCACAATCAAACAGAAACCGCCAGGGATCGAGGGATGAAGCAGGGATTGAAGAAGACGAAGAGGGCACTCCTTCTCAATCGCAGGCATCCAGGAACTCTTCTCCGGTGAGGTTACCGACTGTTTCCCGTATCACATCCTGTGGAGGCAGGGCACGTCGACGTCACATCAGTATGCGATGCCGACATGCCCCCTGCGCACAGGACACCATGGAAATCCAGCACCAGCCTGGGCCACTCCTCTCACTGAAGCAGCGACAGCTGCCAGGCCCCTCCCCAGCTCCCCTCCTCACACTGAAGCAGCGCGGGCCTCCCCTCCTCCCACTATGTATCGCTGCGTGAGTTAATTCTGTACTGGGCGGCGGGCCCGTACTGGGCGGCGGGCCCCCTTGCAGGCCAGGCCCTCTGACCACGTCCGAAGTCCCCGACCGCTCAGTTTGCCCCTGGCCACAGGCCCACAGCAAGCCAGTAAGCCTGCCAGTGACAGCCACAGGCCCACAGCCAGCAAGCCATAGGCCTACAGCCAGCAAGCCCCAGCCAGCCAGCAAGCCACAGCCAGCCAGAAAGCCTGCCAGTGCCAGCCACAGGCCCACAGCCAGCAAGCCACAGCCAGCAAGCCTGCCAGTGCTAGCCACAGGCCCACAGCCAGAAAGCCACAGCCTGCCAGCCAGCAAGTAAGCCACAGCCAGCAAGCCTGCCAGTGCCAGCCACAGGGCCACAGCCAGAAAGCAACAGCCTGCCAGCCAGCCTGCAAGCCACAGCCTGCCAGCCAGCAAGCCTGCCAGTGCTAGCCACAGGCTCACAGCCAGCAAGCCACAACCTGCCAGACAGCCAGCAAGCCACAGACTGCCAGCAAGCCTGCCTGCCAGTACCAGCCACAGCCAGCAAGCCACAGCCAGCCATCAAGCCTGCCAGTGCCAGCCACAGGCCCACAGCCTGCAAGCAGTAGCCAGCAAGACCACAGCCTGCCAGCGGTAGCCAGCAAGACCACAGCCTGCCAGCCATAGCCAGCAAGACCATAGCTTGCCAGCCATAGCCAGCAAGACCACAGCTTGCCAGCCAGCAACTGTTATTAAGGTAAGAAGAGCCAACTTGGCCTAGGTATTAGGCCCCGTTCACACTGGGGCGACGCTACTTGCCGGGGCGACCTCATCTCGGAGCGGCCGGCGCGGACTTCATAACATTGAAGTCTATGCAGGTCACCCCAAAGAAGCTCCGGACCCTTTTTCTAAGTCGGAGCGACTTGTGTCGCTCCTATTAGAACGGGTCCATAGCTTCTGTATGGCAGGCGACCTGTCAGGCGACCAGGTCGCCTGACAGGTCGCCCCAGTGTGAACGGGGGCTTAGAGAGCTATGTTGTGTTGTTTTATTGTGGGTGTAGCTGGAAGCGGGGTGTGGGTGTGGCTGGAGGTGGGGTGTGGGTGTGGATGGAGGCGTGGCAAGGGTGTGTCTGGAGGTGGAACATGGGTGGGGCCTGGAAGGGGCCCTTGATTTATTTTGCCCGGGGGCCCTGAGGGTTCTCAGTCCGCCCCTGGATCCGCCCACATGCTTAGACCGCCACCCAGCCCAGCCCCTTAAGGAGCCGCTGAGAGCCTGATCTTGCCCCTCTCCCCCTCCACAGCCCAGATCTCCAGTAAGCGCAGGGGGGTTGTGGCAGAGCAGAGAGCTGCCGAGTGACAGTCACCAGCTCTTTGCTCACGGAGCTGTGAGAACTGAGCGATCAGTGATGTTAACTCACTCGGTTCTAAGTGTTAGAGCCAGCGGGGGACAGCTGCAGCACCGGAGCGCTGCTGCAACCACCTAGGTAAGTATAAATGTGCAAAAAAAAAGTCCATACTTCCCTTTTAAGTAAGGGTTGTCACCCTAGGACAAGAAGCATATTACTGACAGAATAACCTAGTGAAATTCAAGGGAAAACACTGATAAAAACATAAAACTAATCTCATACCTACATCAAAGTATTTATGAACTGTAATTTATTGGGGCTGGCTTACTGAGCACAAATAGACTGTTAAGGAAAGTTGCACTTTGCATTGGAATTTTTCCAATAACATACTGGATGGAAGTGAAGCTCTGCTGACTCATCATCTAATCATATGCAAGCAAACATGCAGTTTTTTTCTCCTTGAATGTGATTAGGTATTTTTTGAAAAGTAATTTGTCACCACATTCACTAAGCTCTGGGGAAAAAGAGTAACCTCCCTCGGAAAGTGAACAGCCTATTTGCCTTTAGTAAATCAACCCCTGATTAACCAATCATTCTAAGGAAAAGAGTTGATCATCTGACAAGGAGTTTCCCAGCCAGTCTCTAATGTTTCTCTAAATTAAAACTAGGTAAAATTGCTCAGTGCATAATCATGTACATGCAGCAATGTTTATTTCTAATTTATAAAAAAAAAAAAGGTTATGTGCTCAAGAATCCTGTGCCAATGACGTGTCAATGGATGTCCATAGCCTTTAAAAAATGAGTACTGCAGAATAGAACCTTTTCTACAGAAAATATAGTGAGGCCATAGTCAATACTGTTTAAAAAATAAATAAAAAAAGTCTCCAGTTTTATATTTTTGCTCATCTTATGTATTATAGTATGAAATTAATAATTCAGTTAGATAAAAAAAAGATTGATTGTCCAAGGTAGCAGATTCTGTTCTACATTATGTCAGTAAAATGCAGTATATATTACCAGTGAACCCTTAATGCCTTGTTGTTGCTTAGATTTACTTGGATACATATAAAAGCCACAAACACTACTAAATGATTTACAGTTTTTCTAGATTAGCTCATTGTTATTTGTGTCCACACGCCAAAAGTGTATTTCATTTTGGATCACTGAGTAAAATTCCCAGGTGAATCTGCAGGATCGAGGCAATCTGGCTTATTATGATTGATTACAATATGCACAGAGAAACCTAATGTTTTTTCTAAGCTCCTTATTTATTTTATGTGTATAGTAATTTTATTTGACCCACCAAGCTCACTGCTTTAGCTTTCTCATTAGCTGAATTTATATCTCTTTCAGGTACCCATTTTGCAAGCAGAACTTTAAGGAAAAACTTGCTCGTGCAATACCTTGCAAACCTTTCATTTAAAATGTCTCTTAGTTTATCCTTGATGTGTGCACATGAATCTTTTTCATGGTTCCTTGCTAAAAGTATTAATTTATGAAAGTCAAAATTCAACACTGTTCCTCATGTGATAGTATGCCTTCCTGTACAGTGCTTTTTTTTAATTTAATAATTTTACCTAACCCACCAAGCTCACTGCTTTAGCTTTCTCATTAGCTGAATTTATACCTCTTTCGGGTAACCATTTTGCAAGCATAAGGAATAGCTTTCTTGTGCATTACCTTGCAAACCTTTCATTTAAAATGTCTCTTAGTTTATAGTTGATCTGTGCTCCTAATTTATGATAAACAAAATTCTAACATCGATCTTCGTGTGATGTTATACCTTTCTGTACAGGGTTTTTTTTTATTTAAGTGAGGCATTTTGTTTAAAAAATGGGAAATGATCTATATACAGCATTATGAACAACTATTTAGACACTTGATCATAGAACAGATTGACACTGATTGTTTTTTTAATTTTTCAAATAAAACT
Organism: Pelophylax lessonae; assembly: GCF_965119305.1. NCBI lineage: Eukaryota > Metazoa > Chordata > Amphibia > Anura > Ranidae > Pelophylax > Pelophylax lessonae. The sequence continues at coordinate 126,788,310 of NC_138768.1, forward strand.
GAATACTAGATTAGGAGCATATAGGTAAAAAGTGAAACATTCTTTACTATATGAACATATATAACTGATTGTGTGACCAAAGTGATCCAACACCAACTGGCAATTGCCACATGCAGTAACAGGTTGGGACACTTGAAGGCTTTCAATCGTGAATTGCTCATTACAGAAGCTATACCTCCTGAAGCTAAATTTATATCTGTGGAAGTAAAAAAAAAATATATATCCATTAATGTGCACTAACGATAAGTGAATTTAGTAGTTTTCATCTCCCTAAAATTTTAGCACAAATCATGGAATTTATGTAATAACTTCACTACAGGGTTGCCCGCTCTTTACCCGATTAATTGCTTTTGCCATTGAGTTGCTAGTGGCATTGATTACTAGAGCTATAGACAGCATAATGGACTTTAGATATGGTGCCATGTATGAAAACATCATATTGTATGCAGATGACATGCTCTTGCTCCTAGGTGATATGGATTCCTCTCTCCAAAAAGTTATGTCCGCCATCTCAAAGCTTGAAGGACTCTCTGGTTTCATGGTTATCTGATCCAAATCTGCATTGATGCTACTTGATGATGCCATTAATTTGACACTTTGGGATTTTGTCCAGAACAAATTTCATCATCCTTCTAATACCCTGGTGTTGTGATCTTACCTGTTCTTACTGATTATTGTACTAATAATATAATGTCCTTACTGGTACCCTTTTGAGATCAATTTATAATTTGGAATAAATCATGGTTTTCTTTGATTGGCAGAGCTAACCTTATAAAAAATATATATTTTTGCCCAAACTATTACATTTGCTGCACAATACCTACATAGGTATAGCCTTAAAGATTTTCTCCATTATTAATTCCATTTTTAGCTGAGGAGAAACCAGTTGCCCACGATCAAGCCAGAAAATTTGTAGTGCCCAAAAGATGGGGGAGATTTGCACTGCCTAACGCATGGGTTTACTCTTGGCTGCTCAGTTGCAACATATGAGAGGTGGTATTAATGGCTCTCTGGTCGAGCCTCACTCCTTCCTGGGGGTCTAGAATCCTTTCACTTCTGTAAATCTAACAAACTTTATCCAACCTATATCTTAATGCACAAGGTATGGAACAAAACCAAACAAGTGCAGCAGGTGAAAGGTTTTGCTAGTTAGAGCCCTATATGATGTAACAATGCTCACCCTGAAAAACTTCTGTATGACAGGTGAAGGGAATTACCCATTTGCTCCACATTTCAAAAGGTTGGTTTTCTCAGAAGCATAGGTTTCTGCTACTTTCACACCTATATATGTGTATGTGTATATATACATACATGTGTGTGTGTGTATATACCCCTACACAGAAGTACAGATGTTATGCCTGCCTCCAAAGACGCCCAAAAAACGCCCAAAAAAATGCCAGCTACAAAAACGCCCAGGTGTGTTTTTGCAGCAGGTGTTTTTTTTGGGCATTTTTTGGGGGTCTTTGGAGGCAGGCAAAACATCTGAAATTCTGTATAGGAGTATATATACACACACACTTATATGTATTTATACACATACACATATATAGGTGTTATAGCAGAGAAGCCATATGGGTGTTAATTATTTCATTAGCGCAAGCATAGGTTTCTGCTACTTTCACACCTATATATGTGTATGTGTATATATATACATACATGTGTGTGTATATATACCCCTACACAGAAGTTCAGATGTCATGCCTGACTCCAAACATGTCCTCAAAAAAGCCCTATAAACGCCTGCAACAAAAAGCAGGGTGACAGGGGAGAAGCCACTATCCAGTTCTATAAGTGTTTTAAGAGAAACGATCTTTTCTCTATAGCGGTCACCCTGACATGGAAGGGTTTTGTCACCCTGCCATAGAAGTCAGAGTCAGTTAACCCTACACTACACTACGGTCCCCTTACACTTAACACTTTCCCTACAGAAACTAGATTATTAAATCTAACTATAGTGGAAAATAGTACCCTAACTACACTAGCTATCCCTTTCCTCACACTAATAATTGCTAAATGACACTTTGAGAGCAGAAGTAACAGAACTGCTTCCACTCTCTTCCACAGCCTGTATTAAAATGGTAGAGATTTGGCGGGGCTAACTTATATACTGGGGGGCGTATTCACTAATGATTGGCCTCTGGACCCCCTAGTCACTCCAGTCACATTCCTAGCATTCTCCTGCCCCCTCAATTGGCTTTTACTGATGGTTCTGGTCCAATCACAGGCTTTTAAAGCCCAGTTCCTGTCCCATTGCATTTTGGTCGGTTCTGGTTGCCGAATTCCGAACTTTTTCAGCAAAAAGTTCGGAATTCGTCCGAACCTCGAACAGTCAATGTTCGGGTCGAACCGATGGTTGACCCGAACCTTTCGATCATCCCTAAATGGGACGTCTGGAGACTCCTCTCTGTAGTAAGTGCTACAGGGATCATGGGGAGTTTATTCACATGCTATGGTGCTGCCCTAACCTTCATAGATATTAGACAAGAGTCACTAAAAAACGGAATTTTTGTAAAATCTTACCTGTAAAATTCCTTTCTCTGAGTCCTCCGACAGTCGCCGCCTCTTCATATTCGTCACTAATGGGGTTATTGACATTTGCTCCGTAGGAGTAGCTAGGCAACAGAATATATTAATATCAAAGCTTTTAGCATATCCCACCCCCAGGGGGTGGTCCCCTCAGTCAATACCTCCCTGCTTCCTGCATTTCCAACTCAGTTTCAGTAGCATAGCAGTAGAGTACATAAACAAACCCCAAAAGAGGGGCGGGGGCGGCGACTGTCGGAGGACTCAGAGAAAGGAATTTTACAGGTAAGATTTTACAAAAATTACGTTTTCTTTTACGTCCTCCGACAGTCGCCGCCTCTTTATATTCGTCACTAATGGGGACATCCCATAGCAGTGTAGACATGAGGGGTGGGAAAAAGTAGCCGCGCCTAAAGCAACGTAGTACCCACATCAGAGAAAGGAACCTTACCAAAGTAAGAGAACCAACTGGGCAACAGGAAAATGTGCTCAACAGGAGCAACAACCCAGGAAAGAACAAGTAACCTAGGGGTAAAAACACCCCAACAGCCAAGGGCCCAAACAAGGGACCCTAAGGCACTGCCGCACTAAGAACTTTACGGCCAAAAGAAGCATCTGCCGATGCCTGAACATCCACTTTGTAAAATTTTGAGAAGGTGTGAACGGACGACCAAGTCGCCGCCTTACACACCTGGGCCACAGAAGCCTGATGACGATAGGCCCAAGATGTACTCAGAGACCTGGTAGAGTGCGCCTTCACAGGAAGAGGAGGAACCTTCCCCTTCAAAGCATAGGCTTGCACAATCGTCTGTCTGATCCATTTGGCGATGGTCGCAGCCGACGCCGCCATGCCCTTCCGAGGTCCCTCAGGAAGGACAAAGAGAGAATCCGACTTGCGAAAGGATTTAGTCGATGACAGGTAAACCCTGATCGCCCTAACAACATCCAAGGAATGCAACGCCACCTCCTTTGGATGCTTAGGCTTCGCGCAAAGCGAAGGCAGAACAATATCCTCATTGAGGTGAAATTCCGAGATCCTCTTCGGAAGAAAAGACGGGTTAGGTCGCAAGACCACCTTATCCAAGTGAATCACCAAATACGGAGATTTGCAGGACAAGGCCGCCAGCTCCGACACTCTGCGAGCCGAAGTGATCGCCACCAAGAAGGCAACCTTCTCGGACAACAAAGACAACGAGATCTCCCTAATCTGTTCAAAAGGAGCATGTTGCAACACGGACAGAACAAGGTTCAAATCCCATGGAGGCAAAGGCTCCCTCCTAGGAGGGACCAAATGTCGCACCCCTTGAACAAAGGTGCTAACCAAAGAGTTAGACGCCACAGGGCGTTGAAAGAGAACGGCCAGCGCAGAAATCTGACCCTTAATCGTGGCCAACGCCAAACGCTGGTCCACGCCCGTTTGAAGGAAAGCCAACACTCTCGACACCGAGTACGAGCGAGGGGAATACCCCCTGGACTCACACCAGGCAAAATACGCCTTCCAAGTACGGTAGTAAATCTTCCCCGAAGAGGCCTTCCTAGCCTTGATCAAAGTGGGAATGACCTCAGGGGAAAGACCCCTATCCTTCAGGACCTGGCTTTCAACAGCCAGGCCGTTAAAGCCAGCGACTGTAAAGCAGGATGGAATATCGGTCCTTGAGACAGGAGATCTTCTCGAAGAGGCAGACGCCACGGAGCGTCGACCGCCAGATTCACAAGGTCTGCGTACCAAGACCGGCGAGGCCAGTCCGGTGCCACCAGAATCACTGTGCGTGGTTCCGAGGCCAACCTCCGAAGGAACCTGGACAGCAGCTGAATCGGTGGAAAGGCATACATCAGACGATACTGATGCCAGGGCGCCACTAACGCATCTGAGGTGTCTGCCCGAGGATCGCGCGTCCTTGCCACGAACCTTTCCACCTTGTTGTTTAGACGAGACGCGAACAGGTCCACATCTGGGGACCCCCACTTCGCGCACAACATCTGGAAGACATTCGGGTGAAGGGACCATTCTCCCTGGTCCAGGGTCTGGCGGCTCAGATAATCCGCCTGCCAGTTCTCCACCCCCGGAATGTGAACTGCAGATATCGCCGGGACGTGCGTCTCGGCCCAAGACAGAATGTCGGCTACTTCCCGAGCCGCTCGGGCACTCCTGGTGCCCCCTTGGTGGTTGATGTAGGCCACCGCTGTGGCATTGTCCGTCTGTACCCGAACTGGATGGCCCTGAAGCCTGTCCGTCCAACGCAGTAGACAGAGATTTATCGCTCGCAATTCCAGAATGTTGATCGGAAGGGAGGATTCCTCCTTCGACCAAGTACCCTGGGCGGACAGAACGCCCAGAACACCACCCCAGCCCGACAGGCTGGCATCCGTGGTGATCACCGTCCACGACAAAGGACGAAAGGACTTGCCCCCCGACACCGCCGGGGACTGGAGCCACCACAAAAGACCCCTGCGGGTGAGACGGCTCAACGACAGCCGCAGATCCAGAGATTGCAGACGCCCATCCCACTTGGCCAGGACCTCCGCCTGAAGCTCCCGTGTGTGAAACTGGGCGAAGGGAATCGCCTCGAAGGCCGAAACCATCAATCCCAGACACCTCATACACGTCCGGAGGGACGAGCACTGATTGTCCCTGAGGGACCTGACTTCGCACTGAAGTGTCCGAAGCTTGTCTTCCGGCAGGAAGACCTTCACTTGAACAGAGTCCAGAATCATCCCCAGGTAGGGAAGACGAACCGACGGACACAACGTTGACTTCGGAAAATTTATTGTCCAACCGAATTCCTGCAGAGTCTGCATCGTGATGGACAGGTCGCTCACCAGGCCCTGACTGGTCGCAGACCGAATCAGGATATCGTCCAGATACCCCAGGACCGAAATGCCCTGGGCCCTCAATAAGGCCAGAACCGGCGCAAGCACCTTGGTGAAAACCCGAGACCAAAGGGCAACGCCACGAATTGATAATGATCCTCCGCAATGGCAAATCGAAGGTACCTCTGGTGACCCTCGAAAATGGGGATGTGAAGGTATGCATCCTTCAAGTCGATGGAGGCCATGAATTCACCCGGAACCAAGGCAGCCACCACTGATCGCAGGGATTCCATGCGGAACTTGCGAACCCGCACAAAGCGGTTCAGAGCTTTTAAGTCCAGAATCGGACGTACCTTGCCCTCCTTTCTGGGCACAGTGAACAGATTGGAGTAGAACCCCCGAAATCTGTCCCGATGAGGCACCGGAACCACCACTCCATGGGCCTGCAGGTCCCGCACCGCCAGGTGCAGATCCTGCAAGCGCTCCGGAGTCAGCTGAAGGTTTGAGGGGAAAAATCTGCCCGCCGGCCGAGAGAGAAACTCGATCTTGTATCCAGATCGAACGATTTCCTGAACCCATCTGTCCCGAATGCGGTCCAGCCAGGTTTGAAGAAAACCGAGCAAACGTCCCCCCAGAACCGGGTGAGGGCGTCCCTTCAGGCCGCATTGTTATGGGTAGCGGACCCGGACTGGCCGGACTTCTGCTTACCCGTCCACGGCTTCTTCTGGGAGCCTTGGCCCTTAAAGGGCTTGCCCTTATAGTGCGACCGAAAAGCACGAAAGGACCCCTGAGAGGGCCTAAACGAGGTATTCTTCTTACCACGAACAAACTTAGTCTTGTGAGTTTGGGGCAAGAGAGTGCTCTTACCCCCAGAAATACCCTTTATCAGAGTATCCAAAGATTCGCCAAAAAGGCGAGATCCCGCGTAGGGCAAATTAGCCAAAGTCTTGCGGGAAGATTGGTCAACAGACCAAAATTTCAGCCATATCAGGCGACGGTTCAAGACCGCCACACTAGAAAGACGCGCAGCCAAAGGCACCATATCTAAGTCCGCATCACACAAATACATGACACCCTGATGAATTTGATCCACCATAGCCAAAGTTGTCGGCGGGGCAGAGTCAGCCACCAGGGTGCTCCTGAGCACCTGCGTCCAATCCGCAATGGCTTGGGCTGCCATAATGGAAGCAAAAATAGGCTTCAGCATAGAACCAGCAACCGTATAAGAATAACGGGCCAGAGATTCCAATCTCCTGTCCGTAGGGTCCCGGAACACCGGGGTATCCTCAGCAGGAATCGCAGTGGATTTATTCAAAATCGCCACCGCGTGATCTACTTGAGGCGGCACACACCAACGCTCATCAGTGGCGGGAGTAAATGGATAACGCAGCTTGAACCTACTCGGCACAGCGAAAGGTTTCTTCAAATTGCGCCATTGCTCATCAACAGCGCGCTGAAATTCCGTAGAGCAAGGAAAAACCTGCGATGTTTTGCGCTTTCTTTGCGTCCCATAAGAGGACATCAAAACTGGAGGACATGGTTCATCCTGTAAATGCAGCGTTTGCTTGATAGAAGCAACCAACTCATCCATGAGTGCAAGCTCTTCAGACGAGCCAGGGGGAGAATTATCAACCCCTTCCACCTCAGCCTCCCCTTCAGACCCCACAAGGTCTAGAGATGAGTGAGACCCTGAGAAGGGCACTCCAGCCATAGCAGCCCCATCGCCCTCTGAATCAGAGGAAATAGACACTCTGGGCCGTTTTGTGGATCGATCAGCCACCAGCATCTGCACTTGAGCAGCCAAGTTTGCCACAATAGTGGCCAGATCAGCCCCCTCAGGGGAAGCAGCAGCCCCTTGGCCCCCCACCAAGGTGGGAGGAAACTTGCATTCCTGAGAATCCATGCCCCAGCAATATTAGGAAAAAAGGAGAACTGCCCCTTTAAGATCGCGGCGAGCATAGCCCACCACACCCACTGAATACACCGACCCCTACAGGGACAAGAAACTGGGCAAGGAATACAGGAAAAAAGGGAAGATAAAAACCTGGAGAGATCACACAGGCTGCTGCCACTGATTGCTGTCCCAGAGCAAAAGGAAGTGATGCAAGACTGACCGCCCCTATGAAGCCTATGCAAGGCTACACAAACATGGCCGCTCGGCTGAGGATTCTATGGGCAAATAGAAAATGGCGCCGACATGTGGCCTGATCGATCGATTGCCGCCAAAACTCTACTCTATGCCCTTGGAGGACCAGAGGGACATCAAACGTCACTTCCACCCTCCGGCCTTAAAGGGCCAATTTTTTTTTTTTGGAGGTAAAAAAAAGGCATTTTTTTTTTTATTGCTCTGTCAATGTGAGATCTGAGGTCTTTTTGACCCCAGATCTCAAATTAAAGAGGCCCTGTCATTCATGCTTATTTCTATTACAAGAGTTGTTTACATTCCTTGTAATAGGAATAAAAGTGATCAAATTTTTATTTTTTTTAAAGGGACAATGTAAAAATAAAAAGTAAAATAAATAAGAAAAAAAAAAATGTAAAGCCCTGTTCTTCCGAGCTCACATGCAGAAACAAACGCATATGCAAGTCTTGCCCACATATGTAAATGGTGTTCAAACTACACATGTGAAGTATCACTGTGATTGTTAGAGCAAGAGCAATAATTAAAACACTAGACCTCCTCTGTAACTCTAAACTGGTAACCTGTAGAAATTTTAAAGCGTTGCCTTTGAAGTTTTTTAAGTACCAAAGTTTGACGCCATTCCACGAGTGTGTGCAATTTTGAAGCATGACATGTTGGGTATCAATTTACTCAGCCTAATATTATAAAAAAAAAAATGGGCTAACTTTACTGTTTTATTATTTTTTAAATCAAAAAAGTGTATTTTTTCCAAAAAACGTGCATTTGTAACACCACTGCGCAAATATAACACTAAGTGCTCCTGTGCCTGTTTTATAGAAAAAATGTGTCGATCTGTACCTATATCAGAGCAGCTCCCAACGATCAGCTGATCCCTTTGCTCTCTTCTCTGCCTGGCTGACAGCTCCAGTGGGTGGGGTGGAGCACTACCGCTGACATCAGCCGGGGAGGAGGGGAAGAGAGGAGAGAGAGAGAGAACAGATCGGTCACATGATCGCTGGAAGCCACTGTGATATAGGTACAGATAGGCATATATTTTCTATAAGAAATATATTACAGAGGGGATAGGATTATTTTATAACAAATATGAGATCAGCAGGAGTGGAGGGGTGGGCGCTGACACAGCACACAGGCAGGGAGGGGGGAGAGGAGGACACAGGAGAGCAGAGAGCAGGGCTGCAGATGACGGAGGCACGTACACTGACCACGGTGTCAGGGCTCAGCAGCCATGATACACAGTGGTCAGTGTACAGAGGGGAGGGTAGAAACTGGCAGGATCAGCCAAGTTTTTTTAGGTAATACGGGATGCCAAATTACACAGCACAAGCACTGTGCTGTATAACATGTTTTAAGGAAACAGTATTTGTTTTTTAGGGTAACAAACACTTTAAGTGGTTAAATAACTCCCGAATATAGAATTAGGTCTTGAAGCTGTTCTTGTGCCAAAAAATGACAGATCATAAGCCTTATTATTATATTTATTTGCATTACAGAGAAAAACACAGACAGTTAAAAAAAAGTAATAAAATAAAAAATGTAAAGTCACAGTACTCAAATGACAATCAAATACACAAAAATAAGAAAAAAGAATACAAAGAACACTATAGTAAATAAACTACACTATCTTTAATACTTCTCCCCAAAAAATACACCCTCTAAATAAACAAAAAAAGTATTACTTTTTTTGTCTCAATAATTTTTATTCAGTTTGAACAAGTAGCTAACGGTAAAGCCTCATGCACACTGGACGTTTTTACAGCTGATGCTTTTGTCGTCAGGCGTTTTTTTTCTGCAGCCAGTAAACTCCCCAGCATGTTATCCTATGTGTCTAGGCTGTTATCAGCAGTTTTTGGCAGGGGCAGTTTCTGGCTGTAAAAAACAAATTGAAAACTAGTGGGTTTTGAGTGGCGTTTTTCAGCTGTAAAAACACTCTAATGTCAATAAACACTGATAAACGCCAAAAAACGTTGCTAACTGGCGTTTTATGGCATTTTTTATTCCATTGCTTTTATTAAGCCTGGGTTCTGTTTCAAGGTGTCGTTCATGGAATATAGCCTGGGTTCACATTGGTTCATGCTGAACACCGCATGTAAATTGGCGCCAAAAACGAACCGCATTCCTGAGCACATCATGTGATGTCTGTGTAATGCAATTTGAGCCATAAAGTTTGTATAGCTCAAATTGCATCACATTTTTACCAAAAAAATGTAGGACCCTTTTTTCCTCCACACCTAATCGCATTGCATGGGTGTGAACACCCATGCAATGCGATTCTGTCAATCGCACTGCATTTTGCAATCTGTTTCGGGGGTATCGTTCATGGAACATGAAGCCCTGTTGACATTGTGCCAATTTGGCATGTGGTTTGTCATGTCAAATTGCATGTTAAAATGGAGTCTATTGCTGCCAATGGCATCGATTCATACTGAGTTTGGGTTTGAAATAATTTAGCTGAACGCGCACGATTTCAAACTCGCGATTTGACAGACATCCGTACAGGTGTCTATTGAAATCGCCCTGAAGTCGCCAAAAGTAGTGCAGAAACTGCTTTTTGGGAATCAGTGCGGCGCTGCAATGTCAGGGTTGCACCAGTTCAGACAGTGACGTTGCCAGCAATAGGCTCTGATTTGGCATGCGATTTGACATGTAAAATCGCATGTCAAATCTGCCCGATGTGAACACACCCATGCAATGCGATTTTGATGTGGGGAAAAAGGGTACACATTATGTTGTAGGACCCTTTTTTCCCCACACCTACATCTTTTCCCATGGGTGTGAAAACCCATGCAGTGCAATTCTGGCAAGCATTGCATTGTGGGAAAGTCAGAGTAACTAAAATAGCAGAGAGGTGATTTTTAGTTAAAAACGCCAAAAACGCTAACAAACGCTGAAAAACACCAATGCAAAAAAGCTAAAAAACGCTGAAAAACTCACTGTGAAGCTACTGGCGTTTTTATAACGTCCAGTGTGCATGAGGCCTAATACTTTTTTCAAGCACATTTTGGCTAAATAGCTCAGTGAGCAAAACCTCTGTTCATTCCTAATGTGCACAAGGTCACAGATCAAAATGAAATGGTAAGCAAGAAGGGGGACAATTTACCCAAAAAGTAATTCTTTATATAGAATTTTACAATACAAGTTTTAATAGTTTTCTTTTTTAGTCAACTGAAGTGCAGTGCTTCAATAACAGCCTTTAGGTCACACATCCGATGGTAAGTTGGATGGAAAGTTCCATACAATGGCAGCCACAGGGTTCTGGGTGCTAGGAAGATTGAACCAATCCCTAAAGAACATCTCACCTCTATTGAAACTTGCACATAGGCGAAAACAATGTATCAAATCAGTTTAAATGGTCCAACATATACATCCATTAGCAGCCATGTGCTCCCAGAGTGGAGACACTCAAATTTAAAAGTGTTAGGACTGCAGATAAAACAGGGTGCTGTGTCGTGGCTCTGCAGCTTACACATGTGTTTGCAAATGCGTGTCAACTAAACCCCTGTTCTTTATTTATATCATGAGACAGGTCTACTTGGTTGGTGGCAGACTGGAGGGTGAGTACATCAGACTGGGGGCTGGCTGGCTTCCATGCACCTCTCTTAATCCTTTTCAATTGTTTTTATCCGATACAGGGATGGAGACGCTGGGCATACCTGCCGGTGTCACACTTAAAGTCCCACATAGCCCACATTGTCTATGTAACCAGGGATGGAGGCACCTTGCCTACAGGCTGGTGCTTCATTTAAAGTCCCACCGTGCGATTTTCGTGCGTTTTTGGTGGATGCAGTCTAATTTGACCCCAGTTTTTTCATATACAGGGATGGAGTCCATAGCATGACCTGCTTGTCTCATGTAAAGTCCCAAATATTTTATGAAATTAGGGATGGAGGCACTGTGCTATACAGGCAAATTGCCTCATATAAAGTCCAAATCTGTGTTTTACACTGCATCCACCAAGGGGTTGGAGGTGTATGCTTCTCAGCTGGTCGTTTTCAGTACCATCTTAAGAACATTGCTATTAGAGTTTTGAGATACCAGACCAGTCAGGGATTGGGGTGGGTTGGGGGAAGTTTGGGCTGCTCCCTCCCACCTGCCTCCTATCCATCCATTAGCAGCCATGTGCTCCCAGAGTGGAGACACTCAAATTTAAAAGTGTTAGGACTGCAGATAAAACAGGGTGCCGTGTCGTGGCTCTGCAGCTTACACATGTGTTTGCAAATGCGTGTCAACTAAACCCCTGTTCTTTATTTATATCATGAGACAGGTCTACTTGGTTGGTGGCAGACTGGAGGGTGAGTACATCAGACTGGGGGCTGGCTGGCTTTCATGCACCTCTCTTAATCCTTTTCATTTCGTTTTATTATATTACACAGCAGAGAAACTTCCTCAGCAGGGGGTTATATAAGAACTTTTTATTCCCAATAGTTTTCTTAAAGTATACAGAGCTAATTTCTTTCATCATAATATTTGCCTAATTTGTTTTTTCTAAATTATCCCAGATATTTAGTTGTCATATGGTTACAGTATTTGGCTGTGTTTCCATTTAAGTAAGTTTACATTTGGAAAAGGACTCTAGAGCAGCCCTTCTTTATGCTTGAGGAACCCTAAACATTTTTTAGGTCTCAGTGCTGCGGAAATAATTTTCTGATCTCAGCTCATGGGATGTCAGCATGATCATTGAGTTGTATAGGCTTAAATAATATACATTACACTAAGGGCTCGTTCACATGAGCTTTGGTCCCTGAAGAGCGATCCATGTTCAAATCGCTTTTCAGTGATTTTAAGGCTTTTAAGGTCCATGACCGAAAATGGTCTGCTGACTGGCTTACGAACAGTTCTCTCAGCCAATGGCTGAGAGCGCTGACTGGAGTGTTCTGGCGGGGGGACCGTCCCCCTGTTAGAACACAATCACACAGAAGGGGAGATAGCTGTACTAACATCGGAATACAGAAGCTCCGACTTGAGCTGTGAGGTTGTTTTTGTTCAACCAGCTGGGTTGAACATAAAAAAAACTAGTAGTGTGTACTAGGCTTACGTTTTTGTGTATAATATTTGTTTAGTTGCTGCAGCTTTTTAACCAAGTGCCAACCTGTAGTGGAGTGGTGTCCACCCAACTTTTTCTCCATCCAGACTTACGACCTTTATTGAGACAGAGGGGTTGATTTACTAAAGGCAATTAGCCTTTTCGCTTTGCAAGGGACTTGCAATTTGCAGGGTCATTTTTATATTTTTACAAATAAAACACAATCTTTGCTTGCACATGATTGGATGATGGAAGTCAGCAGAGCTTCACCTCATTCACTAAGTTCCAGGGATTATTACCTTGCAAAGGGCAGCTTCCCTTGTGACATGACCAATCTATTTGCCTTTAGTAAATCAACCTTGGGAATCCATTCTGTCTATTTCCCTCTAGACCTGAACAAAATTTCACAGTATGGGTGCAACATACACCCAACCTAGGACCACCCCTGAAGAATATGTAAGCAAGTAAAGAACAAGACATGTGGTATGATAGAAGAGAATCAGAGCAAGGAAAACTAAAGCAGTAGAGGGATGATCTGCAATAGCATTCTGCTTTTTAAAACTCAAGGCAAAACTGCAATGCTACTACGACAGACCCAGCTAGGACATGGGGCTTTTGGAGGGGACTGCAGGGTGGCCTCTTACCCACTGACTATGGGCCCTGGCTTTTAAGGGAACGCTACTCTTTGGGCGGAGTATGCCTTGGGAATCCTTGGAGCGGTCTTGTTTCTGATTCAAGTTCTCCCCAAAACACACAGACTCTGGGAATCTAGGTCCAGGATCCATATTTTGGGCCTAGATGCCCCATTACCAACAATGACTGCTTCAGACTGTGAGTCTCAGAACAGATGTTAACCACTTCCCAATCACCCGCCGCCTTTTCGCTGTGGCAGGGTGGCTCTCCTGCGCAAACCGACGTAGATTTACGTCGGTCGCACGCGGGAAGCTAGGTGGCGAGCATGCGCCGCCGGCACGCTCCCGCCCCCACTCGGCAGCAGGGAAGCTGATGCACGGGTCAGGCGGCTCCAATTCCCACCTGTCACCTGCGATCGTTCCCCGCTGAGAGAGAAGAACGGTAGGCTGTTGTAAACACAGCTGACTGTTTTTCTCTCTGAAATGATCATAGAGCCCATGTGATCCTTCTATATAGGATCACATGTCTCTATGGTCATTTCAGAAGCCACGCCCCACCCCACAGTTAGAATCACACCCCTAGGTTCACATTTAACCCCTTGATCACCCACAGGGTTAACCCCTTCCCTGCCAGTGTTATTATTACAGTGACAGTGCATATTTTTAGCACTGATTACTGTAGTAATGTCACTGGTACCCCCAAAAGTGTCAAAAATGTTAGTTAGGGGTCCGATCTGTCCGCCGCAATGTCACAGTCCCGCAAAAAAACGCAGATCGCCGCCATTACTAGTAAAAAAAAAAGAAACAATAAAAGTGACATAAATCTTTCCCGTAGTTAGTAAACGCGATAACTTTTGCGCAAACCAATCAAAATATGCTTATTGTGACTTTTTTTTACCAAAAATATGTAGCAGAAAACAAATTGGCCTAAAATGTTTGAAAATTTTGATTTTTAAATTTCTTTTTTGAGAATGTCATATAGCAGAATGTGAAAAATATATATATATTTTTTTCAAAATTGTCGCAATTTTTTTGTTTATAGCGCAAAAAAATAAAAATCGCACAGGTGATCAAATACCGCCAAAAAAAAAGCTCTATTTGTGGGGAAAAAAAGGGCATCAATTTTATTTCCGTACAGCGTTTGCAATTGTCCGTTAAATTAAAACAGTGCCGAATCACAAAATATGGCCTGGTCATTAAGGGGGTAAATCCTTCTGGTCCAGAAGTGGTTAATTAGTAAAACTACAACGTTACCCAATGGTGCCACTCTCGAAATTTTGCCCCTTTACAATAAAAGATTTCTCAGTAAACATGACCATTTCATTCCTCCTGCATTGAACGCAGCTCTTAAACAGTTTGCAAGATAATATTTCCTTATTTTCCTTTAATTTCCTATAAAGTGGGATTTATCAGCTGAGCTTTCGTTGACACTGACTTCAATTTATACTGATGAAACTGACTGACATGTGTGCGTGCTGTTCATCAGTCATAATTTAAACCATTCTTAATTGCATTAAATGTAAATTAAGACATTCAATTTCAGCCATTATTTTTCATAAAACACTGTGAACTGAATTTTAGTGGGTCATGAAATTTTACATTCAAGATAAATAGGGTGAATGTAGACTGGACCATCAATACTCATATTTCAGCCCATGTTGAATGGTGGTTTACTAGATTTGAATGATTAATTTGCTGTTTGATTGAAACATGAATGGCTGAGACAGACTCTAGCTGAAGTTAGCTATGGCTTTATCATTCTCAAGTGTCACCACAGTCAGTACATGTAAATTAAATAAGGATAAACTCTTCTTACACTACTCTGTGTGATTCCACCTAATTGTCAATTAAAAGAGGAAATTTACATGAAAAGGATAGATCAATATTTTTTTTTTTACTTTGAGTTTTTATTAGTCTTGTGGTCGTTAATTATAACTATGTTAGGGTTATCAGATTTTCAAAATAAAAAAAGGGATGCTCCACTGACCATGCTCACTTTTAAACACCAATTCCATACACCTCCATTTGTTGTCACATCCACAATTCACACCCTCGTTTTTAATATGGCCCTTAGAAAGTTGGTCACAGACTTTTTAAACAAGAGCATGGCATTCAAGATACCATGACAAAGTAAGGAGTATTAAAATAGGAAGAACCAAGATATGCATACATGGTTAGGAGAGATGGCTGGAACGTTTAAAGAAGCACCACTAGCTGAAAACCTGGAGGTTTTGGCAATAAGTAAGTGTTGCTTTACTATATTTTGTTTTGTAGTGGTTTGGTGTCGTTGGCAGTAAAAGTAACCCCCAGCACTGGTATAAGTGACCACAATTGCAGCCTCCATTATTTTTTTCTGGTGTCCCCCCATACACCCTACATCCTCCAGAATCCCCCACTATATATCTTGAACACAATATTCCCCATACACCTGCACCCTTTTGAATCCCCCACAATATATTTTGCATCATCCAGAATCCCCCACCTTCCACCCTGCATCCCTCAAAATTACCCTATATACCCTGGAGCCTCCAGAATCCCCCACCATACACCCTGCACCCTCCAGAATCCCCCCATACACACTATACCTTCTTGAATCCCAGACCATATACACCATACCCTCAAGAATCCACCACCATACATCCTACAGCCTCCAAAGTCCCCCACCATACACCCCGCATTCTCTAGAATCTCCACCCTTATCATGTATCCTCCATAATCCCCCATACACCCTCCAGAATTTCCCCCATCTACCCTGCATCCTCCCAAGCTTCCCACCATACAACCTGCTTCATATAGCATCTCCCCATATATCCTTCAGGCACCCTCATATGTCATTCTTAAGAACCTCCCACCATACTCCCTGCATCCCCCATAACAAAAACTCAAATACCCTATATTGACCCCGTACCATACATTGTGCAACTTCCAGAATCACCCTATGCACCTTGTACCCTCAAGAATCTAGAAGTAGGCAAGGCTCCTTCAGCTAGACCTTTACTGTTTACCCATCTAATTCTGTGCAGCTGCTGGGACTTGTGGTTGCACACCCAATGGTATACTGGCAGTCTAGCTAAGCAGAGTGCTCCTGTCAGTCACTTCAAATCTCCCACACAGCCTCTCCTTTCCTATAAACATCCACCCTGTGTAAACATCATCCAGTCCTAATGAAGGAGGTAAGGCTGAAGGGAAGGAGGTGAGGCTGAAGGCAAAATCTTTTTCTTGCATTAAAAGAGGTATAGACTCGAAAGAGAGAGACATCTTTATTGCCCCTGTACAAATCATTAGTAAGACCTCATCTAGAATATACAGTTCAGTTTTGGGCACCTGTTCACAAAAAGGATGTCAGGGAACTGGAGAAAGTGGGGATATAATATAATGTATAAATACATAAGGGGTCCATATAGTGAACTTGGTGTTGAGTTATTCACTTTCAGGTCATACAGAGGACAAGGGGGCACTCTTTATTTCTTGAGAAAAAGAGATTTGACATCCACATACAGAAGGGCTTCTTCACAGTAAGAGCTGTGAAAATGTGGAATAGACTCGCTCAAGAACTAGTTCTCCTCAGCTCAGTAGATTGTTTTTTTTAAAAAGGCCTGGATTCTTTCCTAAATGCACAAAATATAACTGGATACTTACATTTATAGGTATTACCACCAGGGATCAATTTGCCTCCACTGGGCCGAATTGGATCATGCTTTACTAGCCCACTGACAGCTGAAATGGAAACATAACAATGCTGGCAATAGAAAATTCAGAAAAAAAACAGCGTGGGGTCCCCCCCCAAAATTTATACGAGGCCCTTCGGGTCTGAGGGGATTCCCATGCCAAAGTTTAAAGAAAAATGTCATGGGCCACACCCAAAATCCACCTCTTCCCCACAACCCTAGGCTGTGGTTGTGGGGGACTGCGGGCAAGGGGGCTTATCAGAATCTGGAAGCCCCTAGATCCTGCCCCCCCCCCCATGTGAATGAGTATAGCGTACCCTACCCATTCACCAAAAAAAGTGTAAAAAGTGAATAAATACAGTACATGAGTTTTTGACAATTCCTTTATTGAAAAACAAAAAATTTCGCCCGATGTAGATCCATCATCAATCACACCGCCGGCAGCCCACTGCCACTGCCAGACTCAAAAAAAAGAAAAAAAAAACCAACCTCCGGCCTCGTCAAAAGCTCCCCGCCGACTGCCTGATCCTCCGTCTGACATTTCCTAAATAGATAAGGGACTGTGTGACGGGTGACGTCAAAAAACAAATATAAGGAAAAAGCGGGACTTTAAAAGGGCCAAAATAGAAGGGATGTCTATAAATAAGGCACAATAAATCATAAAGGCGACATATTTAGTAAGTCACTTTGTAAAAACTACACATGTACATAATAAAATATCAAAATAGAGAAATGCTCTGTGTAAGAGTGCTGATACAGAAGTACCATGTTGGTGACCGTGGTCACAATAGAAGTGCAGTCTAGGGTGTGGAGGCGATAAGGAACACTTGCTGGTTCAGTGTGCGCAGCTCGGGGGAGGAGCCTGGTCATGGCGCCAGATTCGAGTGCGTGCTAGCGCTGACAGGGGAGCCGCTTGCAATATGCTTGTGAAAGCTCCTGCTCCTCCAGCCCCCATGAGAAGTTAGCCCGGATCTCACCACCCCTACCCGACCGCCTGCAACACTAGCCGGAAGGATCCGGTGTATCGGTGTATCGGTGGATCCCTGCCGGGAGGCAGGTACCTCCGTAGAGGGGTGACCGATTGAGAGAAGGACTGCTCCGGGGATGTAGATCCTGATCGCCACCAGGATACAGCAGCGTGTGAGCGGCTTTGGACAGACCTGCAGCTTTGTGGAGGAGAGAGTCGAGGTAACCAGACACCGGATCGAGCCGTACGGACCGAGCCATCCGGGAGGCAAGTGAGTGGCCACCCCTACAGAGCGGGACTCGACAAGATACAAGCTGCAAGGGACTGGTGAGAGGGTGGAAACCCCCCAAACTCTTTATATGATCTTTTTCAAGCCTTTTGTATTGGTGACCCTGTGAACTGCATAAACTGCATAGACTATATACTTAGCTCAAGCTAAATCCCACTGTTACCCCCCATGAGAAGACACTGATTGCTGAGCACAGGCCAGGATAAGGACCCCTTAGTGTCTTATAATAGCCCCTTGCCCAAGAGGGGAGGACCCTAAGACACCCCCCAGGAGGAGACCCAAGAAGGGAGCCCCCTTCTACTATTTTCTAACACTCGGTAGGCTTGGATGCGGAGACGATAAATGCTGAACCACCTTTAGCCAAAACACAGCAGACAAGCCGAGGAGCAAATCGCCGCCCCTGGGAGGGAAAGGGGTCCCTAAAGGGAGAAGAAAAGGGGAAAAAGAGACCCCCTCTTAAGGTCATTCTACTGGAGGTCCTTCCTCCAAAAACTGCCCCCCCCCTACATATCATAAAGACTGATTATTACTATAGGCAGTTGCCAAAAGAGAATTGGTGAAGGTCTGGACTCTGTCTCAAGTAAGGAAAGAAATCGGGGACATGAAAGCCTATATCGGTTAACATATCCCTCCTGGAAATATACACATAGTACTCTCTCTCTCTTGTTTTTTTTTTTCTCTTTTTAGGAGGGCTGTGAATCTTGCCCTTACTTATTTTTAAGAAGGCAGGATTGCGGCCTCTGCCAGATAAAGAGAGGTAAAAAGAGCATAGCCTTTAATCATTCCCCCA
This sequence comes from Pelophylax lessonae, assembly GCF_965119305.1. NCBI lineage: Eukaryota > Metazoa > Chordata > Amphibia > Anura > Ranidae > Pelophylax > Pelophylax lessonae. The sequence continues at coordinate 126,807,153 of NC_138768.1, forward strand.
CACCTACTTCAGCTGAGTTAAGGAGAGGCAACCTAGCGGGAGAAAGAAAGAACATAAGTATGAACATTAGCCATACATAATACATACAAAAGGAGGTGCCACGTCAAAGCTGAAAAATAAACAGACAAAGGAGGGGACGGAGAAATCTACAAAAATAACAGCAAGTCCTGGGACTGTCAGAAAGTATATGACTCAGGACGGGAAGGGACAAAATGAAACAGCGGAAAACCAACCAGTTGTAAAATCAAAACAAAACAGTGAGGGGAATAAAAAGACTAAAGGTACAAAAAATTTAGAACTACCGGGAGAGGAGACCCTAGACTTATCTAGAGAGAGTACACAAACAGGAGGAGATGGGGAATCAGGAAAGGAAGAAGACCAAAGGAGAAAGGATCAGCCACCTACAAAATTAGAAATGATGGAAATGTTCTCTAATCTGGAGAGATCAATTAAATCTGAAATGTCTAACCTATATAGGGACCTGGGACATACCCTGGTCAGAATAGAAGAAACAGAAATGAAGATTAATTCTCATGGGAAAAAATTAAAGAAATTAAAAGATCAAACGAAGATAATGCAGTTAGAACAAAGGAATATGGCATATAAGATGGAAGACCAAGAGAATAGGAATAGAAGGAAGAACTTGCGGATTAGGGGGCTACCGGAAAAGGGTAGAGAAGAAAAACTTGAAGAAATGTTGGAAAGTATCTTTAATCCTCTCTTAGGGAAGGAAACCAATGATAAAATAGAATTTGAAAGAGTCCATAGAATACGGAAACCTCCGAACGCTCCAAAGGACAAACCAAGAGATGTGATAGCGAGATTCCATAAATATGAAACAAGAGCTCAAATCTGGGAAAAGATGAGAGACAGACCAATAATGAGATACGAAGGTGTAGACATACAAGTCTTTCCAGATCTTTCCCAGGATACAATTAATAGAAAACGCACTTTAAAACCAGTGGTAGATGCGCTAAAGAAACAAAATATTCAGTACTTCTGGAGCCATCCGCCAGGATTGGGAGTACGAAAGGATGGAAAAACGATTCTACTGAGGTTCCCAGAAGATACCTTGTCTTTTTGTGAAGCTAAGAAAATACCAGTAATGGAGATCCCGGGATGGACAGACCAAGAGCTCCCAGATGAGGATTCAGAAGATGAAAATGAGTGGCAAGAAGAGATAAAGAAGAAAAAAAGAACAAAGGAAAAAAATTAAAGACTTGAGCCTAGACTGGGGAAGATGCGGTTAAATAGGGAGAAGGGGTGGGAATGAGATGATATGGGGAGGGGAGGAGGAAAAGGGGCAACCAATGAAGAGTTTTTAAGAGGGCGGCTTCATGGAGGCAATAGGGTGTACTCAACCTTCACCCCAAGAATAGGGAAGAAGGGAAGAATTGGCGATCAAGGGCAGAGCTCAACCCCGGGGGAATGTCGATGGAAATGGAGGGGAGGTAAATCGACTAACCTAGTTATGGGGCAAGTGGAAACTAGGTGCCCATTGAGGCGAGGATCGGCAAGGGAGGGGGGGAAGGGACGGAGGGGAGAATGGGAGGGTGGTCGGGGGGGGGAGAGGGAGGATGGGAGGGTAGAAGTAGGAAAAATGATATCATAAAAGTGTCCCGTCTATCCCGCTCATATAAAAAGCAATAACCCACATATAAGAGGGAGGGCTCGGACCTCCGGGAACGCCAGCCAAACAAATCCAGGTGTGATAAAAGGAAAAAGACAAGGTGTAGAATTAAAATAAGGGAAAATAGGAAGGCCAAGATAAAGGTATGGATAATGTAAACTTTATATCCTATAATGTACGCGGAATGAATTCCCCGGTTAAGAGACAGAGAATCATGAGAGAAATTAACTATCTGAATGCAGATGTAATATTCTTACAGGAGACACACGTTACGCATTCCACTAATATCAGGTTTTATTCACAAAAACACCCTACATGGTATTATGCGGACTCACTTAAGAAAAAATCTAGCGGAGTAGCAATTGTATTTGCCAGGGGGGTGAGATTTGAACTGGTGGAGAGGCTGGCGGACCCGGAGGGAAGATTCCTTTTGCTGAAAGGTAAATTAAATGAAGAGGAAGTTACATTAGCCAACCTTTACAGTCCCAATGTGGGACAAGTGTCCTTCCTGGGTAAAACTTTGGGGAAATTAACAAACTTTAGAAAAGGAGGGGTGATTCTGGCAGGAGATCTCAACCTGAGCCTCGATCCAAAGATGGATAACACAGCGCGGCATCAAAGAATCTCGAATCATCAGAATAAAGAGATTAAGAAAAAATTATATCAAAATCAATTGGCAGACATATGGAGAATCCTCCACCCAAAAGAAAGGGATTACACCTATTATTCAAATATATACGGGACATATTCAAGAATTGATTATTTTTTGGTAGAACATCGATGGATAGAAAAAGTAATAGAGGCGAAGGTGGGGATCAGAACCTGGTCAGATCACTCCCCCATCATATTAAAAATGAAAAGGGGCAAAAAACAGCCTAAAATGAACATATGGAAAATGAATGAAGAACTAATTAAGGATAAAACATGGGGAAAGGAAATTGAGAAAGAACTGGAAATGTATTTCCATAATAATGACATAGAGGAGACACCTAAAAACATCATATGGGAGGCACAAAAAGCCTATATGCGGGGTATACTAATATCCAAAGGGGTACAAAGAAAGAGAGAAATAATTAAAAATAAAGATAGATTGATGGGAGAGGTATATGACCTGGAACAAAAACATAAAAAAAATAATAAGGTTGAACTCACCCTCCTATTGGAGAGGAAAAAAGAGGAATTAAAAGAATTATTAGAACAGGAAATCAGACAAGACTTTAATAGGGTGGCAAGAGAGAAATATGTGGAAGGAAATAAAATTGGAAAAAATCTGGCAAGAATTATCAAGAAAAAAAAAAGCAAGGAATTATATAGAAAAGATTAAAAATAGAGGTGGGGAACTAATCCATTCTGATACCGAAATAGCACGGGAGTTTCAAAAATACTATAGTAACCTCTATGCGGTAAAAGGGGAGGAAAAACAAGATGACAGATTGAATAGAGAAGGAAAGATCAAAGCATATTTGGAAAATGCAAAAAATAGATGAGGAAAAATTAGTATTACTAGAGGCCCCAATTACAAATCAGGAGATACTTAGAGCAATAAAAGAAACCCCCGCAGGGAAAAGTCCAGGACCGGATGGGTTTACCATCGGCTACTACAAACAATATAAAGATCTCCTGGTCCCAAGGCTTGAGGGGTATATGAATGGACTAGGTACCAAATTTAATATGAGTAAGGAAGCCCTTCTAGCATCCATCACAGTTATCTTAAAAGAAGAAAAAGACCAAACGCAATGTTCTAGCTATAGACCGATATCTCTTTTGAACGTAGATACTAAATTATTTACAAAAATACTTGCAATAAGAATGAAAAGGCTGATGAATGAGTGGATTCATAACGACCAGGTAGGTTTTATACCAAGAAGGCAAGGCAGAGACAACGGCATTAGAACAATCTTGCTGATGAAACAAATGCTTAAAAATAAAACCCCAAGTGTGATACTATCAATTGATGCTGAGAAAGCATTTGATAGGGTCGACTGGGAGTTTTTAATGAGAACATTAGAGGAACTGGGATTGGGGCCTAGAATGATGGCTTGAATTAAGACAATATATAACCAACCCACCGCAAGAATAAAAATAAATGGGACACTATCTGACCCTTTTGAGATGCACAACGGAACGAGACAGGGGTGCCCCCTGTCTCCAATGTTGTTTGTGATCTCTTTAGAACCACTATTAGCAACAATAAGAGGATGCACAGACATCAAAGGGATAAAAGTGGGGAAGGTGGAGCATAAGGTCGCGGCGTTCGCAGACGACCTGCTGCTCTATATCTCCAACCCTAGAATCTCCTTGCCAAATTTAATAAAAAATCTGAAACAATATGGAGAACTCTCAAATTTCAAAATCAACCAAACAAAATCAGAGATATTAAGTATTAAGATGAGTATACAGGAGAGGAACAGGCTAGAAAGTGAATTCCCTTTTTTATGGAGAAAAGAAGATTTTAAATATCTAGGAATTAAACTAACCCCTTACCCAGAAAAGCTATATAAGATAAATTTCCTGCCCTTATTAAACAAAATTAAAACAGAAATAAATAGACTAATATCGAGAGCCATATCATGGTTGGGAAGAATCAACATCATAAAGATGGTAATTTTACCAAAAATATTATATAAATTCCAGATGATACCAATACGGATCCCACAAGTATTCTTCAAAACATTAGAAACACTAATAACCAAGTTTGTTTGTAAAAATAAAAAACCAAGGATCAAATACACAACATTAAGTAAAAGTAAGGGAGAGGGGGGTTTAGCACTTCCGGATTTTAAAAAATATTATCAGGCATCAATTCTTACACGGGTGTTGGAATGGGGAAAAACCGAGAGTGAGAAAAATTGGGTTAAAATTGAAAACACAATGAGTGACACAGACCTAGGTAAAATGATTTGGATTCCATTAAAATATAGAATGCTAAATAGTAATACACACGCCATCACACGACAGGCATTGAAAATTTGGGATATAATATACACTAGAGAAAAATGGATATATAACTCGCCATTAACGCCACTTCAGGACACAAAATTTTTTGCACCAGGGGAGGGTAAGGAATACGGAAAATGGATGGGAGAAGGGGATGTAAGGTTAACCACTTAAGCCCCGGAGGATTTGGCTGCTAAACGACCAGAGGGTATTTTGCGATTCGGCACTGCGTGACTTTAACGGACAATTGCGCGGTCGTGCGACGCTGTACCTAAACGAATTTGGCGTCCTTTTTTTCCCACAAACAGAGCTTTCTTTTGGCGGTATTTGATCACCTGTGCGATTTTTTGATCACGCGCTATAAACAAAAAAAGAGCGTAAATTTTGCAAAAATAGCAATATTTTTCCCTTTTTTTTATATGAAATTCCCCCCAAAAAAAATGTAAAAATCAAAATTTTTTAATATTTTCGGCCAATTTGTTTTTTGCTACCTATGTTTGGTAAAAAAAATCGCAAAAAGCGTATTTTGATTGGTTTGCGCAAAAGTTATTGCGTTTACTAACAAAGGGAAAGATTTTTGTCATTTTTGTTGTTTTTTTTTTTAACGCGTAATGGCGGCGATCTGCGATTTTTTTTGCGGTACTGCGACATTGCGGCGGACAGATCGGACCCTTGACTGACATTTTTGACACTTTTGGGGTTACCAGTGACATTTCTACAGTAATCAGTGCTATATATATGCACTGTTACTGTAAAAATACACTGGTAGTGAAGGGGTTAACTTTATTTGAGAGGGAGGGGCTGTGTGTGTCCCTAGGGGCGTGATTCTAACTGTGATTGGCTGTGGCTTCAACTGTATGCAGAGTGATCAATGGATCTACATAGTAGATCCATGTGATCATCTCTCATACAGAGAGGAGAATGACAGGCAGCTTGTTTACACAAGCTGCCTGACTTTCTCCCTCTCCCCCGCCGATCGCAGAGTGGCCGGCGGCGATCGGGTCCGCCGGTCACACGCGCGGGGGGGTCCGTGACCACGCGGGAGCGGGAGCGCGCCTCCGGCGGCGCGCGCTCGCTCCCTAAACCCTCACAGGCGAGCGACGTAGACCTACGTCACTTTGCCTGTGAGGGGCTGACCGCCGCCGTAGATAGTCGTGCGGCGGTCGGCAAGTGGTTAAAGGATATTATGAAACAGGGAAAAATTATCACGTTTGCAGATTTGAAAAAGAGAAGGGATTGGAACCTCACTGAATGGAGGTACTGCCAGTTGAAACACTTTGTTAACTCTCTACCCCAGCCGATTAGAGGGACAAATGAACTATTGCCATTTGAACAGATATGTACATCTGAGAAAACACAAAATAGTATTTCAAATGTTTATAAAATTCTTAATGAAGGTGAGGAGCTGGCATTGCCCCCATTCGTGGAAAAATGGGAAAAGGATTTGGGTGCCCATAGTGAAGGATTCCAATGGGAAAAAAGTTTGAAACTAGTTCACAGTTCCGCAATAGATATGAGTATGGCAGAAACTAATTATAAACTGGTCTCCCGTTGGTATAATACCCCAGATAAAGTGGGGAATTACCAAGGGGAGAACTCAAATATTGCTGGAGGGGATGTCAAGTAATGGGTACAATAGCTCACATCTGGTGGGAATGTCCAAAAATTAGAAAATACTGGCAGGAAGTCTTAGCCGCAATTAAAAAAATCACCAACATCGACATTAATGAAGATCCTTGTTTTGTCTATTTCATGGGACTAAAATGTCGATAAAACAATATAAAAAACCCTTGATCCCCCACCTGCTAAATGCAGCAAAAAGTTTAATTCCCCTAAATTGGAAAGAGAAGGAACCCCCATCATATAAAGAGTGGCTCTTACGAGTGGAGAAAACGAGAAAGTTGGAATCTTTAAGAGTGTGGGGAGAAGAACAATATGAGAATAGGATAGAGATTTGGGAGACATGGCAAAATATTAAAGAAAGAAGGGATTGTCTTTAGATGTAAGATAGGGTGGGGGGTAAGTTAGGGGAAAATAGGGGGGAGGGGGGAGGGGGAATGGGGAGCTTTGTTGGGAAAAATTTTCTTTTTGTGGAAAATGAAATGAGCTGTAACAAATTTTTACCTTTGTATTTGAAAATCTTTAATAAAGAAATATATAAAAAAAAAAAAGAAGTGCAGTCTAGCGGTCCCTGGTAAGCCAACACGCGTTTCACACTGGGGCTTCCTCAGGGCAAAAGAGACCGAAAAAAAGAGCAGCATTCTACAAAAAATTTATACAACAATAATATGTTATAATAACTATACAAACAATGTATCTCCATCAATATCATATACAAATATAGATACAGAATACATTTCTATTACTAAACCATATAGGTCAAAGGAAGGGTGAAGCAAAATCCCTGGGCAGGCCTCAGGGTCACTATACAGTAGAGGTTGCTATATCTTAAAGCAGTTGTATCCAATGATTAGAAATGGCGGCATAACAAGACGTCCTCCACTGAGCTAAAGAGTATGAAGTATCATAGTAACCCATCATATCGACCCATCATGAGCCAGTCATTGACATCACCAGGGGATGGGGTCACCCTTTAACAAATGACAGGTGGAGGAGCAGGCATTTGGCGGGGTGCGTGCGACGAGGTTGGAGGGTTTCTTTTCATTTTTTGGTGTCCGGCAGTGGTGGTAGATGGCATGATTGACGATGGATCTACATCGAGGAACATTGTTTTTTATTTTTTAATAAAGGAATTGTCAAAACTCGTGTACTTTTTGTCTTTATTCACTTTTTACACTTTTATGGTAAATGGGTAGGGGTACTGCTCCAAAGCACCCATCTCATGTTGAGGACATGTGGCCTATTATGGTTCAGGAGGAGGGGGATCCGCTTGCTTGTCCCCCCTTTCCTGGCATGCCAGCCTGCATGCATGGTTTTTCTTTAGACCCCACCCTTTTTTTTCCAGAATTTGCTATTGCTGGCATTGTTTTGTTTGACATTTCAGCTGTCAGTGGGGAAGTCCGCTGAGAGCTGATAAGTCACCGATTGTTAAGGACGTGGCAGCCTGCTTCCCGGCCCACTGCTTAACAACCAGCTATTCTTCACACAGAATTCAAATTGGTCTATCATCTTTTGACCGATCCAAATTCGAATCACTCTGAAAACTTCGAATTTGTTACAAAAATTAATAAACAAAATGAAAACTCAATGAAAACTAAACAAAACTAAACAAATTATGAAACAAATTCCGAAATAAAACTAAATTAGTAACACAAGAAAAGTTTCCGTTCTGCTCATGTCTAGTTAACCCCCAACGCTGGTGTAAGTGGGCACAGTACAAACTCCATGTTTTCTTTCTGATGCTCCAATATACCCTGCATCCTCCAGAATGGAACTATACATCCCACACCCTCTAGACCCCCCTATATACCCCACACCTTCCAGAATCCCCACCATGCACCATGCACCCTGCATCCTCCAGGATCCCCCTCCCATACACCATACAGCAGCTAAGCAAGTTTTCTTTAGCTGGAGAGTTCACCTGTTTTCTCACCTACGGCTGTGCAGTTGTGGGGATTTTTAGTTGCACACCAGCTGTGCCTGCCCCACTCATACAGCCCAGCTTGTATTTTGGCAGATCAGCTGAGCAGAGCTCTCCTACCACCCCCTTTGAATCTCCTGCGTAGCCTCCTCTTTCCTGCCCTATAAACAGCATGGGATGACGTCAATTTGGCGCATCACAGGAGTTCAGTCATGCTGGTCCACCGGATCTGTGCCAGAAAGTAAACTGAGCTGCCCTTACCTGTAGGTACAATTGAAATGTCTGACTTTACACCCACTTTAATGACATTTTTTTTAATTCTTATTTTTTCAAATTTTTTTCTTATATTTTTCATAAGGATTATTTGAGCCCCAGATCTCGCGAGAACATAAGCACAAATCTCATTTACTGTACAGTGCACATCATGGCCGTTCACCACATATTTAATTCACTTTAGAAAAAAGAAGTTCAAATGTTAATAAACAGGCTCTCCCCTGAGGGTTTAGGGGTACTTGTGCAAGGTACTGATGTTTGAACATCAGCATTTCTGGCTGTAATTTATGTGCATATTCACGCATATTTGTTTGAGTGTATTTGCGTGTACATGCTTACAATACATTCTAGCTCCCAGAATGCTATTGTAATCTATTCATATTAGCATTTTTGGTGCCATTTTTGCATTTTGCTTCTCTCTGCTGTTGAGAGTGGTGTGTTTAGCTATCTACTGCTGTTTCAAATGGGTTGATCTTGCGGATATGGAACCCGTTATTGATTTGATTGATGCAGCTATCCTGCTGTTCCTGTTGGAGAAGAGAAGACAGCAGAGACATTTGGGAAAAAAAATCTGAAATCCCGTGATCACTACTAGGCACATCCTTTGATGTCATAATTTTGGACATTTTATTCTGCTCAATATGGAGACCTTTGCACTTTGTCAGAGAAGTTTTTCAAGTTCACAAGAAAGTCAATCCCCAAATTCCACACACTGTTTGAGATTCTGAGGCCAAGAGTGATGCCTATGGATACAAACATGAGAAGTGTGTACCCTGAGGACCGGCTGCTTGTCACACTCAGGTATGTTGGGATCTATAAGCAAATACTGAAACCTGTGTTTGCACAAATAGTACCTGCAAAATGGCAATGTATAGAAATAAAATATAGCTATGTAGAGTAGCCTATTGTTATATATATATATATATAGTCTTGAAATTGACCAATAAACATGTTAAATGTATAGGTTCCTGGAAACTGGACAAAGTTTCTTTTCATCACATCATTATTTTCTTCTTGGTGTGACAACAGTGGCCAAGGTAGTCTGGGAAACATGCCTTGCAATGTGGGAGGAACTGTGTGACGTTACCATGCCACAACCTACAGAGAAGCTTTGGTAAAAGTTGGCTGATGAATTTTTGGTGAAAACTTAATTTTCAAACTGTATACTGTAGGTTCCCTGGATAACAAGCACACTTGTGTGAAAATGACTGCTAACTCAGGATAAACATATTACAAATATAAAAAAAATGGTACTTCTTGGTCTAGTGGGTCCAAATGACTTTTTATTTCAATTGACGTTGGGGCCTATGCTGGTGCTGGCGATTCCAGAATATTTAGGGAATCCTCAATGGGAAAAGATTTCATGATGCTTGTGGATCCCCCTCCCCCAGGAGGCCTCTGCCTGGAACCACAGGCCAAAGCCTGTCCATTGTTATTGTTGCTGAGAAGGCAACCGAAAAGCATTCGAATTAAAACTGGATAATATTATGCCTATAGATTTTGGTACGCTGGGTACTGTGAGTGATCAGAGGTGCCTCAGGACTCTGAGAGTGGTCTGTAGATATATGTGAGATTGGCACTGGAAGGTTTTGGTGGACAGTACCTGGACAGACTGGAGTCTGGGAGGTAGGTTGAGATTGCTGGTTACATTGGGGTAGGACAGGTAGGCATTGAAATTAAGTGGAAGAAAGGCTGGGTTGGGGGTGGGTGGGTTGGTGATTGATGTCATCTGTGGAGGCAGAAGATGTCTCCATTCAACTGTTCTGCAGGCCACTAAATAGGAATATACACTATATTGTCAAAAGTATTGGGACACCTACCTTTACACACATACACTTACTTAAATGGCCTCCCATCCTTAGTCTGTAGGGTTCAATATTGAGTTGGCCCACCCTTGCAGCTATAACAGCTTCAGCTCTTCTGGAAAGGCTGTCCACAAGTTTTAGAAGTGTGTCTATGGGATGTTTGACCATTCTTCCAGAAGCACATTTGTGAGGTCAGGCACTGATGTTGGACGAGACGGCCTTGCTCGCAGTCTCCCCTCTAATTCATCCCAAAGGTGCTCTATCGGGTTTAGGATGTGCAGGCCAGTCAAGTTCCTCCACCCCAAACTCGCTCATCCACTGGAAATAAGGGGCCAAGCCCAACCCCTTAAAAAAAAGCCCCACACCATAATCCCCCTTCCACCAAATGATTTGGACAAAGCAAACCCCATAAAGACATAGATGAGTGAGTTTGGGGTGGAGGAACATGACTGGCCTACACAGAGTCCTGACCTCAATCCGATAGTAAACCTTTGGGATTAATTAGAGCGGAGACTGTGAGCCAGGCCTTCTCATCCAACATTAGTGCCTGACCTCACAAATGCACTTCTGGAAAAATGGTCAAACATTCCCATAGACACACTCCTAAACCTTGTGGACAACCTTCCCAGAAGAGTTGAAGCTGTTATAGCTGCAAAGGGTGGACCAACTCAATGTTGAACTCTATGGACTAAGACTGGGATGCCATTAAAGTTCTTGTGCATGTAAACGCAGGCATCCCAATACTTTTGACAATATAGTGTATATCATCAGTTGCCTGGACCTCCAGCTGCTCAGAGACATCTTCTAGCATAGGCAGGATATCCCAGCAGAATGCTACCCATCTATGGCTACTGTTAAGGAAAACATCATCACTTGCACTGGACTGTTCGGATTTCATCTCCCAAATAAATTGTACTGTAGGATTTCTGCATTCACAGGGGATGGGGTATGTTGCTGCTGCTGTTGGTGATGGCGTCCATGTCATTCTGCTGGTCTTATGGGTGTCTGCTCTTATTTCCTGTATCATATGGGTCTCTGCTCTTCTGCTGCAGTATCCTAGTGGGATAAAACAGATAGGGATAGACATGCACATTGATAGAAATTAATATGAGTACCATTATTATATAGGATTTATAAAGCCAATGGTTTATGTAGAGCTGTACAATATAAAGGGGGACAGTACAATTACAATACATTTCAGTACAGAAGGAATAGGAGGGCCCTGCTCATGGAGCTAACTATCTAAACAAAGGGAGAGGTGGTACAAAAGGTAATAGTCACAGGAGATGATCTGATTGAGGTGACTCATGTACAGTTGTTTAGGTGAAGGTGGGGTAGGCTTCCCTGAATAAATGATTTTTAAAAGGTCCCCTAAAGGCTTGCAGAGTAGGAGCTGACTAGACATACTAGGGTAGGGAGTTCCAGAGGATGTGAGAGGTTCTGGAGAAGTCCTGGTGGCGAACGTGGAAGGAGGTCACAAGGGAGCTAGAGAGTAAGATGTCCTGAGAGGAGCGGAGAGGACAAATTGGGCGATATCTGCAGATGAGGTTGGTGATGTAGCTGGGGGCAGTGTTGTGGATGGCTTTTGTACGTTGTAGTTAATATTAGTGAAGAGATTGGCAGAGAGAGGCAGCAGTCACGGATTGGTTAGTATGGTGTATTATTCTAGCGGCAACATTCATAATAGCCTGGAGGGGGGAAAGCCTGAGTAATGGTAGGCCAGAAAGGAGAAAGTTGAAGTAGTCAAGGCAGGAAATAACAAAGGAGTGAATACGTTGTTTTTTGGTGTCATTAGTCCGGGAGGGGCGAATTCTGGAAATGTTGCAAAGGTAAAGGTGGCAAGATTTAGCCAGTGATTGGATGTGGGGGATGAAGGAAAGATCCGAGTCTAGGATTACACCCAGTACCCTGGCATGTTTGGAGGGACCAATGGTTGTGCTGTTAATCTCAATGATAGATAGATAGATAGATAGATAGATAGATAGATAGATAGATAGATAGATAGATAGATAGATAGATAGATAGATAGATAGATAGATAGATAGATAGATAGATAGATAGATAGAGCGGGGGAGATTACTTGATTGCCTAATTCCCCCAGTTAGTGATCATGGAGAATTCTGTACTGCAGCACAATTGTGTTTCTGCCAGAGGGGAGAGCAGGGAGTCTTCTCCATCGCCAGAATACAATTTGAAGTGGTTCTAACGGCTAATGGTTTACCTTCTATGCATGAAGGTAAAAAACCTTCTGTGTGCAGTGAACCCCCCTCCCAGCCACCACTCCTTACCTGAGCTCCCTCTGATCCAGCAATGTTCACTATAGCCTCGGCTGTCCTGGGACTCTCCCTCCTCATTGGCTGAGACAGCAGTGGGAGCCCTTTGGATTCCACTGCTGTCAATCACAACTGAGCCAATGAAGAGCGAGTAGGGGGTGAACCGCGGCTGTGTCTTATTGACGCATAAGGAGCGAGCACGCAGCAGTGCCCCCAGGGCAAGCTGCTTTCTCTTGTGGCACTACTCAACGGGGAGGAGCCAGGAGCGCAGGGGACCCGAAAAGAAGGTGATCTGAGCTGCTCTGTGCAAAACCACTAACATGTTTGTTATTTAAAAAAAAAAAAAACAAAGCTTTAAGTATCACTTTAAGCATTCTGGTCTTTCCAATAAGGTGGTCCAACTAACTAACTGCTCACTTTTTAATGCTCTCTGTCTATTTGAAAATCCAAATAGGTCAGTATATGTTAGGAGAGAGGGAAAGGGTGTGTTCCACTTCATCTGTGTATGCTTTTAATATCCTTAAATAGCAGGAGATTGAATCACACAGCACAGTGTATGTATTCACATTCAATATTTAATATATATTTGGCTAAAAATAAAATAAAAAGATTAACATGTTTTCTTTTAGTCCTCAAGATACTAAAGCAGTATTAAACCCAAAAACAAACATTTATTATATTACAGTGTATCAATTCTTAGATGAGATGGCTCTATTGGTATCATTTTTTAGTTTTTTTTTCTTGTATTTTCATCTGATGATCCAACCGGCAAGTTTGTTGTTTTTTTTACAAGCACAAGCTCTCCAGCAAAATATATCAAACTATATGAATTAGACAAACCACTGGCAGGAGTGACCAAAATAATCAGCTTTTATTTACTCATACAAAGCCTTTATCTCAAAAGGAAAACAAAAGCAGTTTGCTGTAACTGATTATAAAGTGTGAACTGGGGTTTGGCTTCAAGTGAATATAAAGTTTTTTTTTTTTTTTTTCAATAAAAATAACAAACATGTGAGTGTCCATTCACATTGATCCGACTTGTCAGGCGACTTGTCAGCCTGACAAGTCGCGGTCCTCACGCTCCCATTGTGTAGTACTGGAGCCGTTCTAATAGGAGCGACACAAGTCGCTCCGACTTAGAAAAAGGGTCCTGTACTACTTCGGGGCGACCTGGAGGCGACTTGCATAGACATTCATGTTATGAAGTCCGTGCAAGTCGCGCCGAAGTTGCGCTGCACGCGATTTCACAGGTCGCCCCCTAAGTCGGAGGGACCTAATGTGAACGGAGCCTTATACTTACCTCCTCTGTGCAGTTGGTTTTGCACAGAACAGCCCACATCCTCCTCTTCGGCTCTCCTGGCCCCTCCCTCCTGTCGAGTGCCCCTTGCTATGAGGACACTTGAGCTAAGTCACAGCTCCCTGTGTCCATTCAGACATGGAGCTGCAGCCTGGCCCTGCCCCTCTCTCTCCTGATTGGCTGATTGACTTTGATTGACAGCAGTGGTAGCCAATGACGCCACTGCTGTGTCTCAGCCAATCAGAAGGGCGGCTGAGGGACTCGTGGACATCACTAGATAGAGATGGGGCTCAGGTAAGCATGGGGGGGGGGGCTGAGGGGGGCTGTTGCACACAGAAGGTTTTTTAGCTTCATGCAAAGAATGCATTAAGATAAAAAACCTTCTGACTATACAACTCCTTTCAGTTTGTTCAGTGTATTTAAATTGGTTAATTCCTTTAGGCTCGGTTCACATATATGCGATGCAGGAACCCTCATTGCATTCAAATCCCAGGCAGTTCACACTGCCATATGCGAATCGCTGGGGGTGTCAATCCAAAGTTATAGACACCCCCAGATCAGTTTGCATATCTCAGTGCAAACTGTCAGTTCGGACATGAATCGGATCGCATTGGTGTGAACCACCATGCAATCCGATTCTGCTGCGTACCCAAAAAAGGGTCCTGTGTGTGTTCAGTCCGAATCAGATGTGAATTCAGCCATACACTCTGTATGGCTGAATTCGCATCACACAGACATCGCATGGGATTTTAGGAGCACTGCGCTCCGAATCACATGCGATGTCTATTATCGCTATAGTGTGAACAGGGGCTGAACATTACCATCCCCCAAACTGACAATGCTGCTGTGCCTCCTGTGCTCATTCCTTCAGTTGTGTCTCACTAAGGAGGTGTTTTACTGGCAAGATCACCAGGAGAAAACAGAGGAAAAGAAGCCACAGAAAAGAAAATGAATGCAGCCACCACATTGAATTATTGGTAAGCTGCAATATAATACATTTTGGTTTTGGGTTTAGTACCACTTTAAATAAATAATTTTTTTCAAAGACACTATGAATTGCCTTTCAGGAATTATATTTGTGAAAACGGCATCATTGAGTATAAACTGAATTAAAAGCCAAGGGCTTGTCAGTTAAAATAATTTCGAAATAATTTGGGGTACTGTTACCCAATCAGTTTACTGCAGTGAGAATTTTCCCAGCACTGGACTTTCTATTCAGCAGGTAATAGCCTATTATGATTATAGACAGCATTTACATTGCCATGTCACTTCTGCTGATGGAGAAAGAATTGTTGCCATCATACTATAGACAGGTAGTTTTTTGCTATTAATATACGTCTGGCTCATTTTTAAGGGGAGTGTAAATGGAAGAGCTGAATATAGATAGCTTTTGCAAGTCATTCAGGTCACTGAAGCATGTCATTGTTTGCAGCCAGGGTTCCATAAAAGCGTTGTAGGATGATTAGCACACCGTATATTCTTCTCATAAAATAATATAGCACAAAAATAGTCATTGTGCATTAATACATGGACACCAGCGGTAATAAGGAAGTTGGCATCCTTCTCAAAGTTTAGATGAGATAAAGAATTATTGTTTGGCACATTTCAGAAATAGAAAAACATGGTAAAATGGGGATGAGCAAAGTAAAGCAAGGGTAGTTTTAAAAATCTGGTGGGTACAGTGCATGGGTGGGCCTCCATCTCATCTTTACATTTCTGCAACAAAAACATCATGTTAATGCAATTATAGAGATAGAGAGGGCAAGAGTTACTGCGCGTTTCTTTTTTTCCCTATACAGCGTCATGTTCCGGGTGCAAGTTCAAAAAAAGCATTGATCTGTTACCTAAGTTGGTGTCCAGAGATTTTTTAAGTGTGATAACTGCCACTTAAGCAGATCTCAGTGACCCGCTACATAGAGTTGTATAAAGTACTCGAAACCCATACTTGAGTAAAAGTACAAGTGCTCGATCATAAAGTGACTTGAGTAGAAGTGGAAGTGCTCGATCAAAAAGTGACTTGAGTAGAAGTACTAAAGTATTCAACAATCTGTACTTAAGCATTGCAAGTAGTTTTTTTTTTAAATTTGCTACTCAAGTACTGAAAGTAAAAGTACCAGTAGTGAAAAAAAATGCTACTCAAGTACTGAAAGTAAAAGTACAAGTACTGTGTTATGTAGTTATTAAAGAAAGAAGTCAAAATTTGAACATCATATTGTTTTTTATTATTTCAAATGCAGCTTTTATTTATACATACAGTAGCTTTTATTTTCGTATGCGCTGATAATACACATGTTTTGAGCTTCATGAAACCTGCCATCTACTGTTCTGGCAGTGGTAATTTTTATAATTGTAACGAGTAACTATGCAGCACAAAAAAAAAATATCGGAGTAGAAGTATTGAAATCATTGAAAAAATGTAGTGAAGTAAAAGTGGAAGTAGGAGAAAAAAATTCTACTCTAGGAAAGTACAGATACCGCCTTTCGGTACTTAAGTACAGTAGTGAAGTAGTTCTACTTAGATACTATACATCTCTGCCGCTACACAAACTTTCATAAAGTACTTTCGCTAACATGCAAGTGCATGCGAGCTCCCACAAGGGTGTTTTAAGTGACCCATTTGTATACCACGTGTCTCTAGCATTCCAGTCTGTATGCATTCTCTGATACATCTTCCAAGTACCTAACCGTATGTCTCCAATGAACCACAGCATTCTGTGACCTCACCGCTATCTTCTCCAGTCATCCTCATTGTCTCCTGTGTTTACGTGATTCTTTGCATCCAGCATCCATGAGCCCTTATACACTCTCAGAGAGAGAGCTTCCTGCATTCCAGCACCTATGTATATTGTATACTCCTTGTGAGCTTCTAGCATTCCTACACCTATGTGCCTGGGAACTCCTAGTAAACTTTCTGTGTTCCCAATACCCTTGTGCTGCAAGAGTCTCTCACATCTGTGTTTCTTCGTTTTGCCAGCATCCCCGTATGTAGGCAGGGTGCAGCATGGTGCAGCAGCAATAATTCACACAGTCAGGTGCAACGGAGGACTTGCATTGAAGTAATACAGCAACAGTGCACAACAAACCTGATGGGACAGCTACCCAGCTGGGGGCGCAAAGAGCAGTTGAGAGGAGAAAGAATGTGGCCTGGCCACCTCGTGCCCAGTAAGGAAAGTATCCAGAGAGATGCGACCCTACGCTTTCCCTCCTCATCAGGAACCTTTCCCTACCACTAATACTGTCCCTTACAGACGAGGTACCATTACCTCATCTACCCACTCGCGTCTTAAATAGACTCTACCACACCTAAGATGGCCACCAGAATCACATGGGTGGCCAATGTCCAATTGGATCGCTACCCCAGGGACTCAGGAGACCATAGAGGAACCTTCCTCCCTATGACTTCCTCTCCCTCTGCACTGTCGCTGTGGTTTAGCGCCACCTGCAGACTACACCTGCATTCAAGTACTGCAAGAGACTCTCCCCTCTGTGTACCTGCATTCCCAGCACCCTAGAGTGAAAGATTCACTTGCACTCCTGCCTTACTGTGATTCCAGTGAACCAGTGTTCACAGAGACTCTTGCACTCCTGCCTTCCTGTAATCAAAGCTACCCAGTGCTTCTATAGACAGTTTCAATCATCTATCCTTCCAGTAATCACTGCACCCCAGTGCTTTTAGAGACACTTGCAGTATTGCCTTCCTGTGATTTTAGCACCTCAGTGTTCCCAGAGACACTTGCACTCCTGCCTTTCCATTTTTCCAGCACCCCAGAGTGCTAATGGACTGCTATTAACTGTGTATTCAGCACCCGAGTATCTTAAAGATTTCTTTAATATTTGACTTCCATGCATTCCTGTATCTGGTCAGTTGTAGCTTGAACAGGAGTGTTTGAAGGCCGCAACCTGGGAGGTGTCCAGCAGCGAAGCCTATCAACCCTTGCTGAGTGCTCTAGTGAATACCTGGCACTCCTAAGACTCTGCGCCTCAAACACACCTCCATCATGCATGTGGGGTGCATGGTGGTCCTTGATCTCCAGATAGTGTGGTAGTTTACTCAAGCCAAGGACCCTGCTGACATCCCTTGCCCTATCAGCAGATCTGAATGTGACCTGACAGACCCAATGCAACAGCTCATGTCTGCCATTCTGATACAACTACCCCTAAAGAGATACATTCCAGACCTTCTGTTCCCATTCTCAAGTGTCAGGCAGAAGAAAGGACAGTGAGAAATGGACTGACTGTTCTCAGACTGAAGATTGAGCTGATTTTACTGATGATGTAGAAGCAGCAGAAGAAGTGGACCCTTAGAATTGGACTGACTGTTCTGAGGATGAGGCTGCAGATAACAAGTTTGGTATTTCAGTGCCAGTTGTCCTCATCCAAGGAAATTGTTTTTATCTGAACCCTAGTTCCCATGTAAATGCTTCCAGCTTTTGTCCCCACTTCCAGGGCCATTTATCTATCCAGTATCTCTACAGCTGTTGGCATTTGAAAGTGCTTAATTCTAAGTACCAAATAGATCTGAGAGCAAGAAAGAGGACTCCCCTTTAAACTCTGCAATTCCTGTGCCGGATCTGCTAGAACCTATGCCACCTCCTGTTACTGGTCCAGACCCCATGACTCTGCATATATGTTCTGAGTTACACCAAGAGCTTTCATATACCTGAGACTGTCTGGAGTTCCGAGTGACCCCAATTTTCTAGTTCCTCTTCTTTTGTGTGACCCCTGAATATTCCCTGTGTCTCCACAATTCCAGTCTCCTAACATCTCTTTTGTCTTTTACATACCTGCTCATATGTTTCCAGGGACCCCCAGTGTTTTGCAACTTCCAGCACCTCTGTGTGGTCCAATGATCCTTAGTGTTTCCCGTATTTAAGCAATCCCTGGCATCTCAGCTGCCCTGTGTGTTCCAGCACTCCTGAACTTCCAGCATTCCATTACCTGTGTGTTTTGTATACTTCCTTTGAGCTCCCAGGATTCCTGTGCCTGTGAACTCTTAGTAACTCCTGCCTTCCTGTGATCCCAGTACTCCTGTGATTCCAGAGACACTTGTCCTGCCTTCCTGTGAGCCCAGTGCTCCTGTTATTCCAGAGACACTTGTACTCCTGCCTTCCTGTGATCCTAGTGCCCCAATAATTCCAGAGACACTTGTCCTGCCTTCCTGTGATCCCAGTGCTCATGTGATTCCAGAGACACTTGCACTTCTGCCTTCCTGTGATCCCAGTGCTCATGTGATTCCAGAGACACTTGCACTCCTGCCTTCCTGTGATCCCAGTGCTCCTGTGATTCCAGAGACACTTGTACTCCTGTCTTCCTGTGATTCTAGAGCCCCAGTGATTCCAGAGACACTTGTACTCCTGCCTTCCTGTGATTCTAATGCCCCAGTGATTCCAGAGACACATACACTCCTGCCTTCCTGTGATCCCAGTGCTCCTGTTATTCCAGAGACACTTGTGCTCCTGCCTTCCTGTGAGCCCAGTGCTCCTGTTATTCCAGAGACACTTGTACTCCTGCCTTCCTGTGATCCCAGTGCTCATGTGATTCCAGAGACACTTGCACTTCTGCCTTCCTGGGATCCTAGTGCCCCAATAATTCCAGAGACACTTGCACTCCTGTCTTTCATTGTTTTCAGCACTATAGTGTTCCAGGGACTGCTGTTCCCAGTGCACTCCTGTGTGTGCAGCACCTCCAAGATGACTTCCTCTGTGACTGTCAGCTCTAGCATGCTCAAGTGTGTTTAAAAGGGGTTGCAACCTGGAAGCTGATAAGCAGCAAAACCCATCACCCCTTTAGGAGTGCTCTGGTGAATACCTGGTGGTCACATGACTTGCAAAAATGAGGACAGTTTCTGCTTCACTCTTTCTTTTTCAGTTTAGGAGATTGGTGAGGATTAGTATTCTCACAAAATTTGTACCAAAGAGGTGGTAGACAATTATTGGGGAAATTCATAAAGAGTATTATATAGTGTATAGTTTTGTACACATCTGAATGCAGCACTGGTAAGCTTTCTGTGATACCAGTGTAGCGCTACCCCTGTAGGAGCCGTTAGTATTTTTCCAACATCCTCTCTAGTCAGCCCCACAGCCAGAAACACAGTGTTTCCTGCAGTCATGTGCACACAACTCTGCTTGTTACTCCAATTACCAGTCTAGACACTACCTTTCTGTGATCCCAGCACCCCAGTTTTCCCAGAGACACTTGTACTCCTGCCTTACTGTGATCCCAGTGATTCCAGAGACACCTACACTCCTGCCTTTCTGTGATCCCAGTGCTCCTGTAATTCCAGAGACCTTTGTACTACTGCCTTCCTGTGTTTCTAGAGCCCCAGTGATTCCAGAGACACTTGTACTCCTGCCTTCCTGTGATCCCAGTGCTCATGTGATTCCAGAGACAGTTGTACTCCCGCCTTCCTGAGATCCCAGTGCTCCAGTGATTCCAGAGACACCTACACTCCTGCCTTTCTGTGATCCCAGTGCTCCTGTGATTCCAGAGACCTTTGTACTCCTGCCTTCCTGTGATTCTAGAGCCCCAGTGATTCCAGAGACACTTGTACTCCTGCCTTCCAGTGATTCTAGTGCCCCAGTGATTCCAGAGACACTTGTACTCCTGCCTTCCTGTGATTCTAATGCCCCAGTGATTCCAGAGACACATACACTCCTGCCTTCCTGTGATCCCAGTGCTCCTGTGATTCCAGAGACACTTGTACTCCTGCCTTCCTGTGATTCTAGAGCCCCAGTGATTCCAGAGACACTTGTACTCCTGCCTTCCAGTGATTCTAGTGCCCCAGTGATTCCAGAGACACTTGTACTCCTGCCTTCCAGTGATTCTAGAGCCCCAGTGATTCCAGAGACACTTGTACTCCTGCCTTCCTGTGATCCTAGTGCCCCAGTGATTCCAGAGATTCTTGTACTCCTGCCTTCCTGTGATCCCAGTGCTCCTGTGATTCCAGAGACACTTGTCCTGCCTTCCTGTGATCCTAGTGCTCCTGTGATTCCAGAGACACTTGTACTCCTGCCTTCCTGTGATCCCAGTGCTCTTGTGACTCCAGAGACACATACACTCCTGCCTTCCTGTGATCCCAGTGCTCCTGTGATTCCAGAGACACTTGTACTCCTGCCTTCCTGTGATTCTAGAGCCCCAGTGATTCCAGAGACACTTGTACTCCTGCCTTCCAGTGATTCTAGTGCCCCAGTGATTCCAGAGACACTTGTACTCCTGCCTTCCTGTGATTCTAATGCCCCAGTGATTCCAGAGACACATACACTCCTGCCTTCCTGTGATCCCAGTGCTCCTGTGATTCCAGAGACACTTGTACTCCTGCCTTCCTGTGATTCTAGAGCCCCAGTGATTCCAGAGACACTTGTACTCCTGCCTTCCAGTGATTCTAGTGCCCCAGTGATTCCAGAGACACTTGTACTCCTGCCTTCCAGTGATTCTAGTGCCCCAGTGATTCCAGAGACACTTGTACTCCTGCCTTCCAGTGATTCTAGAGCCCCAGTGATTCCAGAGACACTTGTACTCCTGCCTTCCTGTGATCCTAGTGCCCCAGTGATTCCAGAGATTCTTGTACTCCTGCCTTCCTGTGATCCCAGTGCTCCTGTGATTCCAGAGACACTTGTCCTGCCTTCCTGTGATCCTAGTGCTCCTGTGATTCCAGAGACACTTGTACTCCTGCCTTCCTGTGATCCCAGTGCTCTTGTGACTCCAGAGACACATACACTCCTGCCTTCCTGTGATCCCAGTGCTCCTGTGATTCCAGAGACACTTGTACTCCTGCCTTCCTGTGATTCTAGAGCCCCAGTGATTCCAGAGACACTTGTACTCCTGCCTTCCAGTGATTCTAGTGCCCCAGTGATTCCAGAGACACTTGTACTCCTGCCTTCCTGTGATTCTAATGCCCCAGTGATTCCAGAGACACATACACTCCTGCCTTCCTGTGATCCCAGTGCTCCTGTGATTCCAGAGACACTTGTACTCCTGCCTTCCTGTGATTCTAGAGCCCCAGTGATTCCAGAGACACTTGTACTCCTGCCTTCCAGTGATTCTAGTGCCCCAGTGATTCCAGAGACACTTGTACTCCTGCCTTCCAGTGATTCTAGTGCCCCAGTGATTCCAGAGACACTTGTACTCCTGCCTTCCAGTGATTCTAGAGCCCCAGTGATTCCAGAGACACTTGTACTCCTGCCTTCCTGTGATCCTAGTGCCCCAGTGATTCCAGAGATTCTTGTACTCCTGCCTTCCTGTGATCCCAGTGCTCCTGTGATTCCAGAGACACTTGTCCTGCCTTCCTGTGATCCTAGTGCTCCTGTGATTCCAGAGACACTTGTACTCCTGCCTTCCTGTGATCCCAGTGCTCTTGTGACTCCAGAGACACATACACTCCTGCCTTCCTGTGATCCCAGTGCTCCTGTGATTCCAGAGACACTTGTACTCCTGCCTTCCTGTGATTCTAGAGCCCCAGTGATTCCAGAGACACTTGTACTCCTGCCTTCCAGTGATTCTAGTGCCCCAGTGATTCCAGAGACACTTGTACTCCTGCCTTCCTGTGATTCTAATGCCCAAGTGATTCCAGAGACACATACACTCCTGCCTTCCTGTGATCCCAGTGCTCCTGTGATTCCAGAGACACTTGTACTCCTGCCTTCCTGTGATTCTAGAGCCCCAGTGATTCCAGAGACACTTGTACTCCTGCCTTCCAGTGATTCTAGTGCCCCAGTGATTCCAGAGACACTTGTACTCCTGCCTTCCAGTGATTCTAGTGCCCCAGTGATTCCAGAGACACTTGTACTCCTGCCTTCCAGTGATTCTAGAGCCCCAGTGATTCCAGAGACACTTGTACTCCTGCCTTCCTGTGATCCTAGTGCCCCAGTGATTCCAGAGATTCTTGTCCTCCTGCCTTCCTGTGATCCCAGTGCTCCTGTGATTCCAGAGACACTTGTCCTGCCTTCCTGTGATCCTAGTGCTCCTGTGATTCCAGAGACACTTGTACTCCTGCCTTCCTGTGATCCCAGTGCTCTTGTGATTCCAGAGACACATACACTCCTGCCTTCCTGTGATCCCAGTGCTCCTGTGATTCCAGAGACACTTGTACTCCTGCCTTCCTGTGATTCTAGAGCCCCAGTGATTCCAGAGACACTTGTACTCCTGCCTTCCAGTGATTCTAGTGCCCCAGTGATTCCAGAGACACTTGTACTCCTGCCTTCCTGTGATTCTAATGCCCCAGTGATTCCAGAGACACATACACTCCTGCCTTCCTGTGATCCCAGTGCTCCTGTGATTCCAGAGACACTTGTACTCCTGCCTTCCTGTGATTCTAGAGCCCCAGTGATTCCAGAGACACTTGTACTCCTGCCTTCCAGTGATTCTAGTGCCCCAGTGATTCCAGAGACACTTGTACTCCTGCCTTCCAGTGATTCTAGTGCCCCAGTGATTCCAGAGACACTTGTACTCCTGCCTTCCAGTGATTCTAGAGCCCCAGTGATTCCAGAGACACTTGTACTCCTGCCTTCCTGTGATCCTAGTGCCCCAGTGATTCCAGAGATTCTTGTACTCCTGCCTTCCTGTGATCCCAGTGCTCCTGTGATTCCAGAGACACTTGTCCTGCCTTCCTGTGATCCTAGTGCTCCTGTGATTCCAGAGACACTTGTACTCCTGCCTTCCTGTGATCCCAGTGCTCTTGTGATTCCAGAGACACATACACTCCTGCCTTCCTGTGATCCCAGTGCTCCTGTGATTCCAGAGACACTTGTACTCCTGCCTTCCTGTGATTCCAGAGCCCCAGTGATTCCAGAGACACTTGTACTCCTGCCTTCCAGTGATTCTAGTGCCCCAGTGATTCCAGAGACACTTGTACTCCTGCCTTCCAGTGATTCTAGTGCCCCAGTGATTCCAGAGACACTTGTACTCCTGCCTTCCAGTGATTCTAGTGCCCCAGTGATTCCAGAGACACTTGTACTCCTGCCTTCCAGTGATTCTAGTGCCCCAGTGATTCCAGAGACACTTGTACTCCTGCCTTCCAGTGATTCTAGTGCCCCAGTGATTCCAGAGACACTTGTACTCCTGCCTTCCTGTGATTCTAGTGCCCCAGGGATTCCAGAGACACTTGCACTCCTGCCTTCCTGTAATCCCAGTGCTCATGTGATTCCAGAGACACTTGTACTCCTGCCTTCCTGTGATTCTAGTGCCCCAGTGATTCCAGAGACACTTGTACTCCTGCCTTCCTGTGATCCCAGTGCTACAGTGACTCCAGAGACCCTTGTACTCCTGCCTTCCTGTGATCCCAGTGCCCCAGTGATTCCAGAGATACCTGTACTCCTGCCTTCCTACACACTTGTATAAAGTACTCAAAACCCATACTTGAGTAAAAGTACAGGTGCTCGATCAAAAAGTGACTTGAGTAGAAGTGGAAGAGCTCTATCAAAAAGTGACTTGAGTAGAAGTACTAAAGTATTCAACATTTTTTGTACTTAAGTATTGCAAGTATTTTTTTTTTTTTTTAATTTTGCTACTCAAGTACTGAAAGTAAAAGTACCAGTAGTATTTAAAAAAATTGCTACTCAAGTACTGAAAGTAAAAGTACAAGTACTGTGTTATGTAGTTATTAAAGAAAGAAGTCAAAAGTTTGAACATCATATTGTTTTTTATTATTTCAAATGATTAACCTAAAGGACAATCACAATTCCTTTGGCTGTAACTTTTTGTAAACAAAACAGATAAAGTATGTCCCTCCCTTTAAAGCACCCCTCCTTCTCTTCCCTGCATGTTTTTTTTTTTTCTCCACAGCTTATTGGTGCGCAAAATCATATATAAACCAATGTGATATACAACAATATATTCCAATAATGAAATAAAGGAAGAGTGTATGAAATCAAAGTCAATAAAAAGTCAATATATATAATGCCATAATACCATATATATGTGACAAAACAAGATGAATATATTTTCAAAGGTGCAGGAATCAAACAGGACCTATTCCAAATAATAGGTGCAGACTCCCACCACTTTGGGGATTCCCCCTTACCCAGCGGATGAAGGTAAGTGCAAAATAATATCCAAATAGACTCTTCCAGTGAAACAAAACTGCAAAACCTGTGCTTTCAACTTCCAGTGAAAAAAGCAAAATCAGCCTCTTACCAGAAAAAATGTCTATGTACGCTTGTGACTCTCCTTGGTTGGGGGAAGTTCTCTTTCCCCTTAACAGCAGATATGTAGACCATTTTATTTATACATACAGTAGCATTTATTTTCGTATGCGCTGATTTACACATGACATTATACACATTTTTTGAGCTTCATGAAACCTGCCATCTACTGTTCTGGCAGTGGTCATTTTTATAATTGTAACGAGTAACTATGCAGCACAAAAAAAAAATATCGGAGTAGAAGTATTGAAATCATTGAAAAAATGTAGTGAAGTAAAAGTGGAAGTAGGAGAAAAAAATTCTACTCCAGGAAAGATACCGCCTTTCGGTACTTAAGTACAGTAGTGAAGTAGTTCTACTTAGTTACTATACATCTCTGCCTTCCTGTGATCCTAGTGCCCCAGTGATTCCAGAGATACTTGTACTCCTGCCTTCCTGTGATCCCAGTGCTCCTGTGATTTCAGATACATTTGCACACCTACCTTCCTGTGATCCTAGTGCCCCAGTAACTACAGAGACACTTGCACTCCTGTATTTATTTGTCTTCAGCACTATAGTGTTCCAATGACTGCTGTTCCCAGTGCACTAATGTGTGTTTAGCATCGCCACGAGTACTTCCTCTGTGACTGTCAGCTCTAGCATGCTCAAGTGTGTTTGAGGGCTGTAACCTGGAAGCTGTCAAGCAGCAAAGCCCATCACCCCTTGAGGGGTGCTCTGGTGAATACCTGCTGGTCACATGACTTGCAAATAATGTGGACCGTCTCTGCTTCACTCTTTCCTAGCCTGACGTCAGTTTAGGAGATTGGTGAGGATTAGTAATCTTACAAAATTTGTACCAAAGAGGTGGTAGACAATATTGGGGGAATTCATAAAGGGTATTATATAGTGTATAGTTTTGTACACATCTGAATGCAGCACTATAGGAATTGGTAGGCCACACATACCTGCATCTACAAACAAAAATGTCTGCCACGTATAATTGCACACGAAAAAAGTAGGACGGCTTTGTCTGGGGGGGACGTTAGAAGAACTGAAAACATTTAAATGCAATACGTGTCTAAATGTTTTAAGTATTTTAGGTACACAGTTTATTGAGGATTTATCTCTGCCAGCAAGAACCTGTATCCCATGCAGAAAATATGCAAATGCCTGTGTGAATGAGCCCTTAAAGTGTTTGTTACCCAAACAATTCATATTCCTGATTTGTGCCTGCTGTGCCATGTACTTGCAAAAGAAAGTATCCTGTTCTCTTTGTATTGCTTCCTTTGTGTGATATCCCTTGTGTTCTTGCCAGTCCCTCTGCTTTCTAATTAAAAACTGACCGTATTAAGCAGGAGAGCCCACCATGGCCAATGCTCTAGCTGTTCTGGGAACTCAGCCTGCTCTCCTGCAATGATCAGACTTGTCCTGACATGCCTCCCTGGCACAGCCTTTCACTGGGATGATCAGTGTTCTGTTGCTTCTCCTCCCCCAGCTCTTATGCAGCTGACAACAAAGGGAATGTGATCACTTATAAAAAAGGGGAGAAAAAAAGTATTTATAATTTTTTTATATCTATACAATGTTTGCATTCCATTTCTATTTTAGGCCCCCTATTTTAGGACCGTTCAGATCCACCTGTCCGTTTTTTGGCGGATCTGAATGGTCCCTCCATGCATCCCTATGGGGCATCGGATGTCCGCGGAGACATGTCCGCTAACATCCGATCCGATCCCATCCGTCAAATCTGGACGGATGGAAACCCTATTTTCCATCCGTCCAGCGGATCAGATGGGATTGGATGAGAACGGACCTAAGGTCCTTTCCCATCCGAATCCCCCATAGAGATGCATGGGGAACTGACAGCTATGTCTCCGCACACAGCGCAGAGACACAGCTGTCATCCTCCTGCATAGCGGGGGATCGGCGGATCGATCCCCCGCTGAGACGGACAGTGTGAAATGGGCCTTATAAACTGAATGGGTTGTTTTACAAGGTGATTGTTTACAATCACTCTAAGGTATAATTTGATGACTCCAGTGATAGAAATCTATCTCTGCACATGCTGATTGGTGAATGCAATGTAATTCAGTGGAGAAGTGTTGTTTGAGCATGACCAAGAAAACATGGTAGAATCACCTCTATGTCCTAAGCTTTAGATTGCTGCTAGAAACATTTTTAACCAATTTGCAAGAATAGCATTGCAATGGTTCAAATAGTCATAATGTGTGTTCAGGATTTTAACCTCCCGGGCGGTATGATTATGTCAGGAATTTTGTTCCAAAAGCGGTACAATTTTTTGCATGAAAATTTGGTGTTATGTATTATAGGCCTACAATTCTTAGTAATTACTGACTTAAACCTGACCAAAACAAGAGTCTAGTAGACATCCCAGATGTGATAAAGTTTGAAACACAAAATCATGAATTATAATCTAATAAATAATACAATTTTATTCAATAATGTAATAAAAAATAATGAAATTTGTCAAACAAAGAAAATTCAATAAACATCCTGAATGTGATAAATTTTGAAAAATGGGACTGCACAAAGTCCGAAGTCACAATCAGGACAATTGAACCTGGTTTCTTTTCGGACTTTCTTTGCATTGCTATCTCTCTTTCAGCAGCAAACTATGCACATCCTGGTAGGTGTTGCCTTTTTTGCGGTTGGCAGGTCTGTTCACAACTACTGATGGCGTCTGGTGGTTGACAAACATACTCTCAGCCACCTTCCAGATAAACTCAGAATGAACAAGAGGCTTGTCACTCTTTGCTCTGTGCAGGATATATGCATTCCAAAGACATTGTTCCAGAAGATGCCTGAAGATCTTCTCATAATATTTTTTTTGCTGTTTGTGCATAGCCGGATAAAATGTCATTGCCTGATGGGCTCTGTTGACACCTCTCATGGTTTTATTATAGTCTATCATGACTTGCGGCTTTAGCACATCTTTCCCATCTTTTGTGTGGACCATGGCAGTGGAGGTATTGTGCACGGTATTCATGAGACACACGTCCTTCTTGTCTCGCCATCGCATTGCCATCATCTTACCCTTCTGCCAGGCAACCATTTCTCCGGTTTTGAGTTTTTTCCTGGCAAACATTAATGGCATGTCACATCGGTTAGACCTAACGGTACCATATGCGTCAGTCTTGTTTTGTAGCAAAACCTCATACAGTTCCGGAGATGTGTAGAAATTGTCCATGGTCACACAATATCCCTGGTTCAGCAATGGCTCCAGCAGCGTAAGGACAGATGATGTGGCCATCCCATAGCCGCTGTACCTGGGGTTGAACTTCGTGCCTTTACCGGTGTAAATGACCGAATTCCAGATGTATCCAGTGGATGACTCGCAGAGCATGTAGGATTTGATGCCAAACCGCGCTCTTTTGGATGCAATGTACTGTATCCAGCTTAGGCGTCCCTTGTAGGCCATCAAACTTTCATCCATGCTGACGTCCCTTTCTGGCACGTAGGTCCGCTGGAAATTGGTCACAATTATTTGCCATACCTCCCAGCTTTTTTTTAAGTTTGGGTGCAGGATGTGTGGCCTCATGCGTAGCGGATTGCTGCTCTTGGTAGTCTCCGTGACAATTTTTTCAATTACCTCCTCAGTGAGGAATAATTGCAGGTATGCCAGAGGGTTGTCACGCTCAACATCTACCTTCATCCCAGGTGATCGAGTAATGGAACGCAGGGAACGGGACTAGGAAGTTAGATGCCGGCCGGCGATCATAGCGAAGGACATAGTTGGATCACCAGGAGAAGGTAAGGGGACTCAGCTGGCAGCTCTGCAATGTTACCCCGAGCGTGACTCTGGGTTATCGCTCCTGGCAGTGAAAATTAACCCCGAGTCACGCTCGGGAATACCGCTAAGAAGATTAAAAATCCCCCCGGCACCCAGCTCACAAAATATAAATAATTATATGGACTTAGCATTACCATAACATGTCCATTATGATTTACGAGGAGTGCTGAAGGATAGTGAAAGTTCTTCAGTGTTATCATAGCTAATGGTTTAATGCAGCGTTTCTCAACCTTTTTTCGGTTTAGGCACCCTTTAAAATTATGGACAGTCTTGAGGCACCCCATTCTAAAATGTAAAACTATTCTAATAGCTTTACATAATACATCAACATCCACACACGTAGGACACCCAACGTTAGTGGTGATTTGTTCTTCCAAATTCAATACACTTTTGCACACTGGTAGTGACTAGTATTCCAATGTTTCTCTTCCCCCTCAGTGTTTCTCCATCATTCAGCTAATGCGACCCCAGCGCTGACAGAGAGGAACAAGGGAGGGTCATTGGTTGTTAGGACATCAGCAGCTAGAAGGTCGTAATGGTGCACAATGAAAACCTGCCTGAGCACCCTGGTTGAAAAAGGCTGGTTTAATGAAGCATTAAAATGATGAAAGAGACATTGTTCTTTTTAATTGTATTACTATATTTAATTATTTATTTTCTACACAAATAACAAGCATCATTTTAGAAAAAATAAAGATGAAAACTGTTCAATGTGATATAAAGAGAGAAAAATAATTTTATGAGCATTGCATAATTTTTATCCTTAGGCTCTGTTCACATCCAGGCATCCTATTTTTACAGGCCTTTTTCTGGCTTTTTTTCTGGCATTTGTGCAGCGTTTTTGTGCAGGCGTTTTGAGTTGACAAGTAACCATTGTAACCATTGAAAACGCCTAAATTCTGCCAAAAAAAGAAGCTCATGTACTTTTTTGAGTGACGGGCATTTTGCTTAAGGCGACAGAATGCTCAGATGTGAACAGGGACCATTGAAATGAATGGGATTGGTCTTGTTGGTTGGTTTTAGAGCGGAAGAGCAGAAAATCGCCCAAAAATGACTAGATGTGAACGGAGCCTTAAACTAACAATTTGTTATGTGGTTATTGAATACCTGCTGTCCGCTCTTTCTAACCAGGCCATGCCATGTTCAATAGTGAAATAAGGCATCTGAGACAGTATGCAACAGTATGCAACTAAATTAAATAAAATCTTTTTTTTTCTCATTTCCTTTGCATATGATTGGGCATTTAAAGTAAACACAACTGATCCCCCGTATCACCACTAGGGATGATCGAACGGTTCGGGTCCACCATCGGTTCGGCCCGAACATTGGGTGTTCGAGGTTCGGCCGAATTTAGAACTTTTTGCCCAAAAAGTTCGGAATTCGGCAACCAGAACCGCCCAAAATGCAATGCTTCAGGAAATGGGCTTTAAAAGCCCGTGATTGGACCAGAACCATTAGCAAAAGCCAATTGAGGGGGCAGGAGAATGCTAGGAATGTGATTGGAGTGACTAGGGGGTCCCTAGACCAATCATTAGTGAATACGCCCCCCAGTATATAAGATCGCCCCCGCCATATTCCCAGCATTGTTATACTGGACATGGAAGAGAGTGGAAGCAGTTCTGTTCATTTTACTTTAAAAGTGTCATTTAGCTATTTATTAGTGTGAGGAAAGGGATATCTAGTGTAGTTAGAGTGCTCCTTTACACTTAAGTTAGCTTCAAAAATTTAGTTTCTGTAGGGAAAGTGTTAAGTGTCAGGGGACCGTAGTGTAGTGTAGGGTTAACTGACAGTGACTGCTATGGCAGGGTGACAAAACCCTTCCATAGCAGGGTGACCGCTATAGAGAAATGATCATTTCTCTGCTTCGGAACAGGAATGTGGCTTCTCACCAGCAAGCATTTTTTAATGCTGCAGGGGCTGCCACTGCCAGTGCTTTTTTGAGCACATGTTTGATGTCAGACATGACATCTGAATATGTGTATAGGGGGAATATATAGACATATATGTCTGAATATATACCCCTAGACATATATAGGTGTGATAGTAGCAGAAATAAATGCTTGCGCTAATTTCAATCATTTACAGTAATATATTTCTGCTACTATCACACCTATATATGTCTAGGGGTATATATTCAGACATATATGCCTATATATACCCCCTATACACATATTCAGATGTTTTGCCTGCCTCAAAAGAACCCCAAAAAATGCCAAAAAAACGCTAGCGTCAAAAAAAAAAATGCCCAGGTGTGTTTTTGCTGGCATTTTTTGGGGGGTTTTGGAGGCAGGCAAAACATCAGAACTTGTGCACAGTACCACTATACACAAGTTCAGATGTTTTGCCTGCCTCAAAAGAACCCCAAAAAATGCCAAAAAAAACGCTAGCATCAAAAAAAAAAATGCCCAGGTGTGTTTTTGCTGGCATTTTTTGGGGGGTTTTGGAGGCAGGCAAAACATCAGAACTTGTGCACAGTACCACTATACACAAGTTCAGATGTTTTTCCTGACTGCAAAGAACCCCAAAAAATGCCTGCTATTAAACCGGCAAGGTGTTACAGCAGAGAAGCCATATTCCTGTGCTTAAAGTTTTCTAATACAAACAATCTTTTTTTTATGGTTCTGGACATGCTACAGAGCTGAAACTTCACAGGTACACCTTTTAGACCCCCCAGACACAAAATCACACAAAAAAAGTTCTTAAAAATTGTCATTTTTGATAAAAAAGCCAATTATTGAAAAATTAAAAAAAAAAAAAAAAAAAAAAAAAAAAAGAGATTTTTTGATTTTTACTTCGGATTTAGGATCTGGGGGGTCTAAAAAGTGTACATGTGAAGTTTCAGCTCTGTAGCATGTCCAGAACCCCCCAAAAATTAGCATTTTCTTATAATTTTTATTAGAACAGGAATACGGCTTCTCTACGGCGCTTTTTCTTGCATTTATCGGGCATTTTTGGAGGCAGGCATGACTTTTTTTGGATTTAGTGTCTGGGGGGTCTAAAAAGTGTACCTGTGAAGTTTCAGCTCTGTAGCATGTCCAGAACCAGAAAAAAGATAATTTTTCAGTAGAGCAGGGATGGTGGGACCCCTCTTTTACACTTATATGTTCTTTTTTTGGGGTTCTGGACATGCTACAGAGCTGAAACTTCACAGGTACACCTTTTAGACCCCCCAGACACAAAATCACACAAAAAAAGTTCTTAAAAATTGTCATTTTTGATAAAAAAGCCAATTATTGAAAAATTAAAAAAAAAAAAAAAAAAAAAAAAAAAAGAGATTTTTTGATTTTTACTTCGGATTTAGGATCTGGGGGGTCTAAAAAGTGTACATGTGAAGTTTCAGCTCTGTAGCATGTCCAGAACCCCCCAAAAATTAGCATTTTCTTATAATTTTTATTAGAACAGGAATACGGCTTCTCTACGGCGCTTTTTCTTGCATTTATCGGGCATTTTTGGAGGCAGGCATGACTTTTTTTGGATTTAGTGTCTGGGGGGTCTAAAAAGTGTACCTGTGAAGTTTCAGCTCTGTAGCATGTCCAGAACCAGAAAAAAGATAATTTTTCAGTAGAGCAGGGATGGTGGGACCCCTCTTTTACACTTATATGTTCTTTTTTTGGGGTTCTGGACATGCTACAGAGCTGAAACTTCACAGGTACACCTTTTAGACCCCCCAGACACAAAATCACACAAAAAAAGTTCTTAAAAATTGTCATTTTTGATAAAAAAGCCAATTATTGAAAAATTAAAAAAAAAAAAAAAAAAAAAAAAAAAAGAGATTTTTTGATTTTTACTTCGGATTTAGGATCTGGGGGGTCTAAAAAGTGTACATGTGAAGTTTCAGCTCTGTAGCATGTCCAGAACCATAAAAAAAAAGATCGTTTGTATTAGAAAACTTTAAGCACAGGAATATGGCTTCTCTGCTGTAACACCTTGCCGGTTTAATAGCAGGCATTTTTTTGGGTTCTTTGCAGTCAGGAAAAACATCTGAACTTGTGTATAGTGGTACTGTGCACAAGTTCTGATGTTTTGCCTGCCTCCAAAATTCCCCAAAAAATGCCAGCAAAAAACACACCTGGGCATTTTTTTTTTTGACGCTAGCGTTTTTTTGGCATTTTTTGGGGTTCTTTTGAGGCAGGCAAAACATCTGAACTTGTGTATAGTGGTACTGTGCACAAGTTCTGATGTTTTGCCTGCCTCCAAAATTCCCCAAAAAATGCCAGCAAAAAACACACCTGGGCATTTTTTTTTTTGACGCTAGCGTTTTTTTGGCATTTTTTGGGGTTCTTTTGAGGCAGGCAAAATATCTGAACATGTGTATAGGGTGTATATATAGGCATATATGTCTGAATATATACCCCTAGACATATATAGGTGTGATAGTAGCAGAAATATATTACTGTAAATGATTTAATTAGCGCAAGCATTTATTTCTGCTACTATCACACCTATATATGTCTAGGGGTATATATTCAGACATATATGTCTATATATCCCCCCTATACACATATTCAGATGTTTTGCCTGCCTCAAAAGAACCCCAAAAAATGCCAAAAAAACGCTAGCGTCAAAAAAAAAAATGCCCAGGTGTGTTTTTGCTGGCATTTTTTGGAGAGTTTTGGAGGCAGGCAAAACATCAGAACTTGTGCACAGTACCACTATACACAAGTTCAGATGTTTTTCCTGACTGCAAAGAACCCCAAAAAATGCCTTCTATTAAACCGGCAAGGTGTTACAGCAGAGAAGCCATATTCCTGTGCTTAAAGTTTTCTAATACAAACGATCTTTTTTTTATGGTTCTGGACATGCTACAGAGCTGAAACTTCACAGGTACACCTTTTAGACCCCCCAGATACTAAATCCAAAGTAAAAATCAAAAAATCTCTTTTTTTTTTTTTTTTTTAATTTTTCAATAATTGGCTTTTTTATCAAAAATGACAATTTTTAAGAACTTTTTTTTGTGTGATTTTGTGTCTGGGGGGTCTAAAAGGTGTACCTGTGAAGTTTCAGCTCTGTAGCATGTCCAGAACCAGAAAAAAAGATCATATAGGTGTTAAAGTTAAAGGAGGCTCCCGAACCACATCCCTGTTCTACTGAAAAATTATCTTTTTTTTTTTCATGGTTCTGGACATGCTACAGAGCTGAAACTTCACATGCACACCTTTTAGACCCCCCAGATACTAAATCCAAAGTAAAAATCAAAAAATCTCTTTTTTTTTTTTTTTTTTAATTTTTCAATAATTGGCTTTTTTATCAAAAATGACAATTTTTAAGAACTTTTTTTGTGTGATTAATAGTTAATGGGGCATGACCCAGAACCCTAGGCACTTTTTAGGGGCATTTATTGGGTTTTAGGGCTTAAAAATGGTGTTTTTTGATTACCGAAGTTCGGGTCCCATTGATTTCAATGGGGTTCTGAAATCCGGGCCGAACTTTCGTGAAGTTCGGGTGTTCTGGTCGAACCGAACTTTTCAAAAGTTCGATCATCCCTAATCACCACTTACACGCCTGATTTCACCCCAGCACAATATCTCCTACACCACACATCATTGTCCTTTGCCAGCTACAAAAAATCTCTTACCCTACACCTCATTAACGCGGCTAAAATGTGTGTGCCTTGCCACTGGTTGTCTACTCCCCCCCACTGTTACTGAATGGTTCAGAAGGATACAACGGGTTGCCAAGATGGAGGACATTATTGCTCAAGCCAAGGACTCCAACCGCAAATACTACATGACTTGAGCACCTTGGATACACTTCAAGTCCGTGCCCGACTTTCAGATACTGAGCACTTAGTCACCGGAGTTCCCCACCCGCAGGTACTTCACATTTGGTGAGTACTCTCCAACTCTCATGCACTCATGCGAATGCTTTTCAGCCCCCCCGCACCACCTTTACTTCCTTCTGTCCCTCTTTCCCTCCCCCTTCTACCTCTCCCCCCCTTCTCTCCCCCCTTTTTCCCTCCCCCCTTTTTCCCTCCCCCTTTCCCCTTTCTCCCCTCCCCCTCTCTCCCCCCCTCCATACCCCCCTTTACATGACCCCTCAGCTACCGTCTGAAGGTCACTACCTTCCATTGATAATTTACTCATATATCCCTAGTACGATTTGCTCCTTGACTGGGACTCTGTATGGTGTGTGCCCCCTGTCCTCTGACACAGCAAGTTCCCCATCGGGGGTGTCGGGGCTCGGGAGGCAATGCCACCACGCATCTCTTGCTCCTATATCCCGGTTCTCTACACCCGCACGGATACTTTAAATTACTTGACCCTACAGTGATGATACATCTTTGCTCAGAATTTCCGTAAGGCCTTCCCTTCCACAATGCTTACAGTTAGATTGGTTTACATCGTTATGTTTACTGCAAAAGTTCTAATTGTACAGTATGACACATGTCTGTACACTTTACGGTCTTTCTTTATGTACCTGGTATGATTTCGGTGTATTCTGTTTAATTTCAATAAAATGTTTTGGATAAAGTAAACACAACTTCCCCTTTAGCCGATATGCTAAGTTAACATTACCTTTGCCAAATATAAAGTCTCTATTCCTTTAGCAGATCATTTCTATAAAGCCTACATGCGAACTATACAATTGGAGAGTTAAAGAGGATCTAACATTTAGGGTGTAAAACACCTGTCACTATAAGGTGACATTGATCCTTCCTGCGATCAATCCTTCCTGCGATTGATCAACCAATCCTTCCTGTGATTGATTGATCCTTCCTTCTTCCCTTCGAGCCTTGGATCCTGAGATCGAATAATTGATGCTTCATGCGATCGATCAACCAATACTTCCTGCGATTGCTTAATCCTTTCTTTGATCAACCGATCCTTTGATTTTGATCTACCAATGCTTCCTGCAATTGATTGTCCAATCGATTGACCAACCGATTCTTCCTGCGATTGAGCGACCAATCCTTCCTTTGACCAATCCTTCCTTGGATTGATTGACCCTTCCTTGTTTTGATTGATCCTTCCTTCCCTCCTTTAATAATTCTTTCCGTCATTATTTTTGTGCTAATCATTTATCCTTTTCCATATAGTAGTATAACTGGTTGATCCTGCCTGTTCCTGTGTTCCTGTCAGGAAACTGACTTTCCATCACCCTGCTCCCTCTGCAGCATCTGTATCCCCCTCTCTCCCCATCCCTTCCAGTAATTTCCATGGTCTGTGTGAAACGCTTCCTCTCCCCACCCCTGCCCTCCCCTCCTGAGACTAAACCAGCAGAGGGATGTGTTCCCCTCCCACTGGAGTCTCTCTGCTAGGGAGAAAGACCTGAGAAAAAAATGTGACTGCACGGCAGCTCTGTTAGGAAAAGTTATTTAGAGATTACTTTGCTTAAAAAAAAAGCACACTGCCATTAGTATCGCTCCATAAGAGAACCTATCATGGGAGTTTATAGTGGAGACTTTACAACCACTTTAAGAGCACATGCAAAGAAAATTAAAAAACTGCATTTTTGCTTGCACATGAATGGAAGATGGAAGTCAGCAAAGCCCCCCCCCCCCCTTTTATTTACTCTGGAACAACTACGCTTGTAGAGCAACTGCACTTGCATAAGTGCACAGTTGACTTGCATTTAGTAAATCAACCCCAGTATGTCTATATAAACAGCATACTGATGTAGCGCCCTCCTGACAGACTGATAGGTTGTTTTTTTTTTTGGTTAGGCAAATTTAGCTTTTCTTTCTTGTGACCAAGTGCTATGCATGTACAGCTGTGGCCAAAAGTCTTGAGAATGACACAAATATTCCTTTTCACAAAGTCTGCTGCTTCAGTGTTTTTATATATTTTTGTCAGATGTTACTATGGAATACTGAAGAATAATTACAACCATTCCATAGGTGTCAAAAGCTTTTATTGACAATTACATTAGGTTTATGCAAAGAGTCAATATTTGCAGTGTTGACCCTTCTTTTTCAAGACATCTGCAGCTCTCCCTGGCATGCTGTCAATCAACTTCTGGGCCACATCCTGACTGATGGCAGCCCATTCTTGCCTAATCAATGCTTATAGTTTGTCAGAATTTTTTTTTTGGGGGGGGGGGGGGGGTTTGTTCACCTGCCTCTTGAGGATTGACTATGGGATTAAGGTCTGGGGAGTTTCCTGGTCATGGACCCAAAATGTTGATGTCTTGTTCTCCAAGCCACTTAGTTATTACTTTTGCCTTATGGCAAGGTGCTCCATCATGCTAGAAAAGACATCGTTAATCACAAAACAGTTCCTGGATGGTTGGGAGAAGTTGTTCTCGGAGGATGTTTTGGTACCATTCTTTACTCATGGCTGTGTTCTTAGGCAAAATTGTGAGTGGGGCTACTCCCTTGGTTGAGATGCAACCCCACACATAAATGGTCTCGGGATGCTTTACTGTTGGCATGACACAGTACTGATGGTAGTGCTCACCTTTTCTTCTCCAGACAAGGCTTTCCCAGATGCCCCAAACAATCAGAAAGGGGATTCATCAGAGAAAATGACTTTAGCCCAGTCCTCAGCAGTCCAATTCCTGTACCTTTTGCAGAATATCAGCCTGTCCCTGATGTTTTTCCTGGAGAAAAGTGGCTTCTGTGCTGCCCTTCTTGACACCAGGCCGTCCTCCAGAAGTCTTTGCCTCACAGTGGCAGATGCACTCACACCTGCCTGCTACCATTCCTGAGCAAGCTCTGCCTTGGCGGTGCCCCCATCCTGAGGCTAAATCAACTTTAGGAGATGGTCCTGGCACTTGCTGGACTTTCTTGGGCACCCTGAAACCTTCCTCACAAATGCAGTGGAAATGTGTTTTTTGGGGATTAAGTTCATTTTCATGGCAAAGAGGGACTTTGCAATTAATTGCAATTCATGTGATCGCTCTTCATAACATTCTGGAGTTTATGCAAATTGCCATTATAAAAACAGAGGCAGCAGACTTTGTGAAAATTAATATATGTGTCATTCGGAAAGTTTTTGGCCACAGCTGTAATTGCTATAGGCTGCTCTGGGTTCTGCAGGCTGCTAATCTGGCTGTTTCTCCCTGTTTTTGGAGCTTTCTAGAATATAGTGGGTGGAAGAGTCAGATAGGCAGCCTGAATATTTATGCAGCCCTAGCTAATCCCTTGAGAGGTGTGTACAGATAGTGGTTGGGGAGTATATAAGTTGACTGGAGCCCAGAGGTCAGTGTTCTTGTCCAGAAAGGAGAAGTTCCCAACCAGGGAGGGCTGCCTGCCTTCCTGGCTCTCTTGCTGAAGATCCAGCCTCTTAATCACATTCCCAACCTAGGCTGAGAAGGCCTGCTTAGGCGCAAACTCTTTCAGGGATTCAAGAGGGATGTCATCTGCCTTGAGGGTACACAGGGATAGCCTGTCTACTGGAATCAGATTTGCATTCCATGCTGGAAGGACACTGTGAGTACTGACCGAAAAGGTGAAACATTTCAGTGACTGTTTGCGTTTAGCACCCCTGCTTCACTAGTACAAAGCTTGTCTTGCCGAGTTCATTGCTATTGGTGCCCCAGTGTTGTCCACTTAATGTCCCATTACTTTAGGGACTGTTCAGCAGAGTTGCTACAAGAAAGAATGTCTTCACTATTCCAGTTTGTAATGTGGAGTATCCCACAGCTCCCTGAACCCATCAAAGTTAATGCTGCAATAAATACTGTATCACCTGAATCAGTATGTGAAGTTGCTGTTTGCCTAGCTGCTGCACTAGTAGGAATAAAACCTGGGACTTTAAAAAAGTGGTCCTAGTCAAAGGTAGTGCTACACTAATAAATATGTACTCAGCCTAGTGAATAAGTTGTGTCCAAAGCAGTCACCCAATGAGGTGCAAACAACAATCCTGTTATTTTAACCACTTGAAGACCAGGCTTTTTCTGGCACTTTTTGTTTACAAGTTTTAATCAGTAATTTTTGCTAGAAAATTACTTATAACCCCTAAACATTATACTTTTTTTTAGCAGAGACCCTAGGGAATAACATGGAAATCATTGCATTTTTTTATGTCACATGGTATTTGTGCAGCGATTTTGCAAGCGCAATAATTTTGGAAAAAAATACACTTTAATGAATTTAAAAAAAAGAAAACATAATATATACCCCAATTATTTCGTAAAATGTGAAAGATGATATTACGCCGAGTAAATAGATACCTAACTTGTAACGCTTTAAAACTGCAGACGCTCATGGAATGGCGACAAACTGCGGTACCTAAAAATCTCCATAGGCGACGCTTTAAACATTTTAGAGCTTACCTATTTAGAGTTACAGAGAAGGAGTGATCAAAAAATAAAATATTAAAGGGACAGTGTAAAAATAAAAAGTAAAATAAATAAATAAAAAACAAAAAAATTGTACAGCGTTTTAAATTTTTTTTGATTTTTTGGGTTTTTTATTTATTTTACTTTTTATTTTTACACTGTCCCTTTACCTTTTAATTTTTTGATCACTTTTATTCCTATTACAATGAAAGTAAACATCTCTTGTAATAGAAATAAGGATGACAGGTCCTCTTTATGGAGATATCTGGGGTCAGAAAGACCCCAAATCTCTCCTTTACCTTTAAAAGCAAAAGATAAAAAAACATTTTTGATCTTTTGCTTTAAAAAAATAACAAAACATGTTTCTACTTCCACCCTGGACCGTGGAAGTGATACCATGACGTCACTCTGGTCCTGAAGGGCCAAAGAGGCGATCATAGATGATCTACTCTTTGATTGCTTCTGGGGAAAGTCGCCCCCCCCCCTGTTTCTCAGGTGAGCGGCGGAAACGGTAAGCCCAAGAAACATTGGCGAGCGGCAGCGAGGGGGGGCTTCCCTTACCGCCATTTCTGAAAGTGTTCCAGCGGCTCGTGAGCAGCTCAGAATGCTTTCATGAGAAAGTCAACTGCCAGCTGTAAAAAACAAAACTGGGGTTATGGCTGATATCGTCAGCAATAATCCCAGTAAACTACTTCAAAGCCGCAAATACGTATTACAGTCTTGAAGTAGGTGTTCAGTATGTCTGTTTAATAATGTAGCACTGCCCCCTAGGGGAACTGCTGGATATAACACTTTCTGGATTCCCCTGGGTTACCCTTAGCAACTGATAGCAGAAAATGAGTACTTTAAGTCCTTGGCTCAGTCAATGATCAGTTCAGGAGATGTTGTTTTTGTGTTTTTATGGAGAACTTGGTTAGGAGAAGGGATGAGTGGGATACTCCAAATGATAACTATTCACAATATTCAGGACAACTGACTTTACAGTGCGGCAAGGCCGCTGCTTCACCTTGCCACTAAGGTGAAGGTATTTTAAGTGTTCCTGCTTGAAATTCTCTTTAGGGCATTAAACTTGGCACCCCCTTTCACTCTCTCTCTGTGTGCTGACACACATCCACTGACTCTACACTACGAAGTGGTCCCCTTCCCGGGCAGACCCCTGGGCAAGTTCTTCTGTACTCACAGACACTGTTTTTCCAGATTTACTTCAGCCCCAAGTCCTTCAGTCAGCATCTCCAGTACATCTGGGTTCAGCCACACTGCCTGGTTCACCAGGCCGACTGCCTGTGGCCACCATCCATAACTACAGAAGGAGAGACAGCCTCCTTCCGGAACCTGGCTTCCCGCCCAAAGACCTCTTGCCTCATGTGCTCCTGGCTTTTATACCCTATTCCATGATGCACCACTTCCTGTGCCAAACCCATGGGACGGTATCTAAGCCTGTGTGTTATTGTCTGGGTTTCCTCCACTGTCCAACATACCTCTACATTGGATACAGTGGGGACACTCCCTCAGCCCACATGAATCACACATGGAACACATGAGCAGGCCTAACTAACGATCAGGCTCCCCTGATAAGCAGAAGGAGCAACTAGGCTTTACCTACCTAGCACCTATCTAGGAGGGTGCTACAATAACAAAAAAGAAAGAAAAGGAAACATGTTTTTAGTTTATTTATACATCTACTGTAACTTTGCTATGAAACATGTTTTAATATTTGTTCATGTGGTCACATTTTATCATTCAGTTTTTTATCTGTCGTGGGAATGCTTTACTTCTGCATTGTGTATGTTGTACTTTTAGTCACACATTGATTTAATGAGGGCCATTGTCGAATTTATGCTGTGAAGGACATCAGGCGTTGACCTTCATATTAGCTGCTGCACAGTCAATATGGAAGGGTGTAATAAAGAGTGCAGCGCTCAAAAATTAAAAACTGTGGAATGTGTCATAAAGAGCAAACTGCACAAAAAATGATGTTAATAAATAAAAAATTAGTCCGTATATAGGCAAACCTTTGATAGTGGCAGTTAGATGTAGACACCGCTCAGTGATATATATGTCTTTCTGAACTCTCCAACAACTTTGTCAGTGTGTCCCACCACCAATCCAATTCACTCACCAGAGCGTATGGCTTCGGAACTTATAGGCAGCAGAATGGGCTCAATATAATTCTCAAAAACTGCCAGTATGACCCTGGAGGCGGCCCCCTTAAGATGACCCTCTGGTCTGGAGATGGTAACTGCTGAATTAATTCATTATTGAAAATAACAGATGGATGGCAGGACTATGTGGAACAGATGCTCCCCAAAAATAGAGTCAAAAAAAGTATATATAGTGTAATATTTAAAATGAATTAAACAAATAAAGACTAAAAGTGAAGTAAGCGTGAACTTAACAAACAAATATATGGTGAAAAGTTCTTCACAGTGTGTACCACCACCAATCCAATACATTTACCAGATCACATGGCTGCATAAAAATATGAACAGCAAATAGGCACATAAGTCACCAGGCCCTAACAAATCACACTTTAAGGATGGTGCCTTCAGGGCAGCCTTTCTCAACCTTTGCAACACCGAGGAACCCTTGAAATAAATTTCTGGTCTCGGGGAACCCTTGCTAAAAATTAAAAAAGCTACAACTCATAACACATTAGTGTGACAGTCAGTGGGAAGAATGATCCTTACTCTTGTCATCATTGGGAAGAATTACCCCCTTATAGATAGCTAAAAGGAACAATGGTGTCATTGGAAACTGAGAGGCAGAAATTGCTCAAGGAATCCCTGGCATCCTCAGGAGGAACCCTAGGGTTCCATGGAACCCTGGTTGAGAAACCCTGCTTTAGGAAATTGGTCCTCTTGATATGGCACCAATCAGGTATGTAACACGTAGCAACGCCCCAGTGGATGGTAGGACTGTATAGAACAAGTGCTCATCAAAGACAGAGCAAAATTGAAGACATGTAGTGTAGTATTTTTTGGAATATGAGTAAAAGCAGGTATGGTTTAAAAATATCAGTATCCTGGATTTACAGTTAGAGTCTCTTTTTTATTTATATTAATATGGAAATGAGCACAGTGCTTTGTTAGTCTAGAGTTAACCCCCCTGGCGGTAATCCCGAGCGTGACTCTGGGTGGATTTTTTAGTCCAGGATCGGTATCCCCGAGTCACGCTCGGGGTGGATGTGCAGAGAGCGCGGCGGTGTCTCTTAACTTCTCCTGGCGATCCAGCGATGATCTCTCATTGCTGTGATCGCCAGCCGAGAGTCCCGCCGCCCCTCCGTCCTCCGTCGGTGTGATGACTTCCTAGTTCCGTTCCCTGCAGCAGCAATGCTGCATGGGAGCGGAACTAGGGAGGGAAATTATAAAAAAAAAAAAAAAAGTTGCACAAAACACAAACACATAACACATTTTATAATATATATATATATATATATATATATATATATGCATATATATATATATATATATATATATATATATATATATGCATATATATATATATATATATATACCGGTATATATATATATATGCATATATATATATATATATGTATATATATATATATATATATATATATATATATATATATGCACATACACACATATATATATATATATATATATATATATATATATATAAAATTATATTATTGATTCAATTATAATTCATGCGTTATATATTATATATATATATGTAATGCATGAATTATAATCTAATCAATAATATAATTTTATTATATATATTATATATTAAATAATAAAATTATATTATTGATTCGATTATAATTCATGCGTTTGTGTTTCAAATTTATCACATCTGGGATGTCTACTAGACTCTTGTTTTGGTCAGGTTTAAGTCAGTAATTACTAAGAATTGTAGGCCTATAATACATAAAGCCAAATTTCCATGAAAAAAATTATACCGCTTTTGGTATGTAATTCCTGACATAATCATACCGCAAGGGAGGTTAAGGACCACACCATGCAGAGGGGCCTTGACAAGGCAGTGTGGCTTCCATGTAGAAATGCAAATATGTGCTGCTAACAACTCAGTTGAATGTGTTACACTTGGCAGCAGTACTAAATGTCGATTGCAACATGTGGAATACAATTTTGCTACGGCATATGTACCACCACCTCCAGCTGCCATGTTAGGGTAAAGTGGGCAGTTGGAGAGTGGAAAAATGTTTTTTTTTTCCTTGCGTGTGATTGGGTATTCTTTGCAAAATGAAGCTTTGCCTCATTTACTAAGCTCTGGAGTAACTGCACTTTGCAAAGATTACAGTCTATTTGCCTTTAGTAAATCAACCCTATAGTGTAGTGGGAGCTCACATTTTTTGGACATTTTTCATGCGACAAGTATATGGCAGCTTATTGATTTCAATGGGCTCCCCTATACGCAATAAATGCAGCAAAGTAGCTCATGGGTCGAGTTGCGGTTTTCACATTTATTACTGTGTGTTGTGCTAAGTTTGCCGAAAAATTAGAATTTTCTTATGTAATTGGAGGACACACCTATTTATCCAATCATTCTGTGTCTATTCAGGCACACCCTTGCCTTGCACTACATAATTGATAGTAGATCTAAAGGAGTTTATAAAATCAGATTATATAGTCTATAGTGAGCTTCAGAGTGAACAATCCATTTGTCTTTAGTATTTTTAGTATTATTTTCAGGCTCAGCCCCATAGTTTCAACAAAAGCCCAACAAGCAATTTTCTGTCTACCTCTATGGAGAATACAACTTGACGCAACTGACAACATCATTCAAAATAAAGGCAAATGAGCCATGACCCAACTGTTGGGGGGGGGGGGGCTGTCAGAATTACCACAGTATTTTATAAAAAGCCACTGGGTGATCAAAGCTCTAAGCATCAGCACAGAAATGTGTGATTATAGATCACAGATCTGAAAAAAAATATAAACAATATACTTTACAGCAAGGCGGCACAATCCACTGAATCTGTCACTTCAAATACCATTTGAGTGATGCTCTCTTCTCTTCAGCTACACGCAGAAAACAAGTGTATAATTATAGGAAAATAATATTTCTGTGAATGTGCAGTCTGTAATATAAATTGTGATATTTCCCACTAATGAGCCATTTAAGACAGATTAAACTAAGTGAAGGCAGAGATATTATTATTGTAATCATCATTTATTTAGAAAGCATGAACATGTCCCACTGTTTGCTTTAATGGAATTCTTAAGAAAGTGACAATTAACACATCAAGAGAGGCAGAATCCTCTAG
Organism: Pelophylax lessonae; assembly: GCF_965119305.1. Classification (NCBI taxonomy): domain Eukaryota; kingdom Metazoa; phylum Chordata; class Amphibia; order Anura; family Ranidae; genus Pelophylax; species Pelophylax lessonae. The sequence goes on from NC_138768.1 coordinate 126,851,312, forward strand.
TTAAGAGTGGTTAGGTGAAAACATGTAATCATTTCACATGGTGATATAACCTTGCCACTAATTGCCGGTCATTATATCAAGCAGTAGGGGCCACTGGTGCAGAACTGGAAAACAACGTACAAGGAGCAGAGTATCTGTATACACATTTGTGGCTTGTATTTGGTTAATTAGGAAACATACTGTACAATTGTATCTATATGTGTCAGTCTTGGAGAGCTCAATAAAGATAAAGTAAATAACAATTACTACAGGAGCGAGAACTAAGAACTATTATATTTTACTGAAAGTAGATCTGTCATACACTTGAGTAATTGATGTTGCACTTCAAAAGCAGTAGATCCAAAGATACAGACAGCTATGTAAATCACTAATTTTCTTATATAATGTAAGCTTGGCCTTGCCTCCTCTAGCCTTTTAAAGTGGTTGTTAAGCCACTTTATAAACAACACACAATCCCCTCTGTTATAAAGCCTCCTATTCTGCAGTGTATGTTCTTTGTAAAAAGATGCCTATTTCTACTTGAATTCACAGCGCCGATTGGCGGTCATGTGACTCCTCAAGGCTCCCTCTCCCGATCTGATAGCTAGAGTGGGAGGGGCCGAGATTCCCCCTGCTAACGTCAGTCGGGAGGAGAGAGAGGAGACGTCAACCAGGAAGAGGGGAGCCTCGAGGAGTCACATGACCGCCGATCGGCGTTGTGAATTCAAGTAGAAATAGGAACCTTTTTTACAAAGGATTGTGTGTAGTTTATAAGGGTATTTCAGCTGCGGGAAGGAAGGGGGGGGGGGGGGGGCGGCGTATTGGTAAGAGCTGACAGGCAGGGAGGGGAGGGGGGAAGAGAGCAGAGAGCAGAGCTGCGGATGACGGAGGCACGTAACCTGACCATGGTGTCAGGGCTCAGCAGCCATGATATAGTGTGGTCAGTTAACTGTGGGGAGGATATAGCCAGACAGGATGAGCCAGGTATTTCAGGTGATACAGGGGGGGGGGGGCAAATTACACAACACAAGCACTGGGCTGTATAACATGCTTTAACCTTCTTAGTGGTATTCCCGAGCATGGCTCAGGGTTAAATTTCAGAGCCAAAAGCGGTAACCCCGAGCCACACTCGGGGTACCACCAGAAGCATCGCTGGATCCTGTAAAAGAGGTTACTTACCTTGTCACCGGGATCCAGCGATGTATGCGAGCGGTATGCGGCGACGGATCTTCCTCTCGATCGTCTCCGTGCCCGGCTTCCGTCTCCTGCGATGTGACGTTCGCAGGGGGTGGAACCGGCGGCAAATTCAAATGTAAAACACACTGATACCATTCAAAATAAAATAAATTCACATTACATTGCCCCCCAGTGCCCTTTCCTGACGTTTTACGGTACTTTTTATGTATATATACATATATATATATATATATATATATATATATATATATGTATATATATATACTGTATATATATATATATATATATATATATATATATATATACATATATATATACATATATACATATATATATATACACATATATATATATATATATATATATATATATATATACGTATACATACATACTTTAACTTATTTATAGTTTTTTATTATATTATAATTTATGATTTTGTGTTTCAAACTTTATCATACCCAAAATGTTATAAAGAAGAACGCACAGTAAAAAAAAAAATATGTAAATAGTTGGTTTGGGCTGCTCATTCTCAAGAATTACATGCAAAATAATGGTACCGCTTTCAGCACCTAAAATCCGAAATCATACCGCCAGGGAGGTTAAAGGAGCAGGATCCATTTTTTTTTTTTAGGTAAACAAATGCTTTAAACCCTTTTATTGACCAGTGAGACTATCCACCACCAAGGGGCAAATTGGGTAATCAGGAAGTGGGGAAAGTGTAACCAATCTTGAACTTTTAGCTGCCTATATCTCTGAATCTATTGTTCATTATGATATACAGTTATCACTGATAATGGATTATGATTTTATATATATATATATATATATATATATACACAGTATCATCAAAAAGTTTATTTAGTTCAGTAATTCAATTCAAAAAGTGGAACCCATATATTTTATATTGAGTGAAATATTTCAAGCATTTCTTCCTTTTTATTTTGAATATTATGGCTTACAGCTAGTGAAACCCAAAATTCAGTATATCAGCAAACTAAGCCCATGCTATAGCTGTCTTTCAGCTATATCATGGATGGGAGAGGATTAAAGTGTTTTTCAAATCTAAATATTAAGGCAAAAAATGTTTAGGTAATAATATTGCCCCCTCACCCCACCCCCATACTTACCTGAGCCCTCACTTGATTTAGCGCTGTGCCCATCTGTAACAGCTCTCTCTGCTTTTACAGGCTTTGCTGAGGCAGCAGGAGCCATTGGTGCTCACTGCTGTCAGTCAAATCCTGTGACGAAGGAGAGAAACAGCTGCGCTGCCTGTGTCTATGGCAGGGCAGCTCAGGATCGAGTGTGTGGCCTCCTATGGTGGCACGCCGAGAAGAGGAGGAGCCAGGAGTGCTGGCAGGGACTCCAGAAATTCTTTTGTTGACAACACTTGGTGAATGCCTGTTTTTGCATGCTGTGGAACTGCACTTGAAGACTACCACCCCATGCGTTACTGGATGAAGATCTGAGCAGATTGACCAGCACTGACTCTTACATTTGATTGTATGTTTCTTGCCAGTCATTCAAAATTGCTACTGAAGTAAATATTTCATTGGACCTGCTTGGTTGAAATAAACTATTTAAAGTTAAAGTTTTTCCTAAACCCACAACAGTAAAATGAGTCTGTATATGCAGTAAAGCATGCTTGTTATACTCACTGAGGAACCTAAGGGGTTAATCCTCTGCATTGTGTAAAAATACTGTTTGATTGGGTCTTCTCTGATCCTCCCCTTCTTCCACTGACTCCAGAACATTTCCTGATAGTACAGAGCTTTTAAAGTCAGGCTGCACATGCTCAGTTTGGTGTGTGTTGCTAAAGAGAGTTTTTTGCATGTGATCAGCACAAGGCCAATCAGCACTGTCCAGACAGAGGGCGAGGTGTCCTCAATCTTGATTGGACAGCTTAGTGCAGTATGAAAACTCCACTTACAAGCGTAACTAGGAACTGATAGAAGTGACAAGACTGCTATATACTGCTGATGAGAAAAGGTATTTAGCAATTTATATGTACTAAAATAATTGCATTTCCATGTTCTGTGTACTGTGGGATACCAAACATAGAGATCATCTTGTCAGGGTGCCAGGAAAACAGACCACACAAAGATGCAAGTAAAATAAAGCGATTTATTTATGCAACAATAATAATCACACAGCAAGAGAGAGGAGCAAAATCAAGAACAGTCGGGGTCAAGTTTCGGAAGCGGGTAGTCATCCAAGCCGGGATGGAGCCCAGGAACAGGTAGTCATCCAAGCCGAGATAGCGCCCAGAAGCGGGTAGTCTGCCGAAGCCGGGTCGTCGTCTGATGTGGGGTCATCTGCCGATGTGGAATCCAGAGCCAGGAGGGTCGTCAGCCAAGCCAAGTCATGCACGGAGAAACCACAGAGACCAGACGACTGCTAGCAGTGATGAACCTTGGAGCTCAAACGCAAGGGCAAGGTCTGAAAGCCATCAGGTGATATGTTTAGTCAGATGTGCAACATCATCACTGAGCGATGTCCAGGCAGGAGACAAGTGATGATGCAAACAGAGTTTATAAGAGATAGCAGTCTGCACATGTCCAAGATGGCTGCCAACAGGAAGGCAAGGTAAGACCTTGACACATCTTTAATGTTCTTTTTCATCATAACAGTATTTGATTACAATTTTGTTGACATGGGCTAATTCCTGTCTTCCTGGACAACTAAAATAAAAATCCTTGTGCATCAACTGCAACAATACAACCATTACATTGTTTTCAATGAGACTGAGCAATTGATATTAGTTAATTTTCACTTATCTCAGTGAAGTTGTATTCACCCCAGTCATCCAATTATGAGACATTGACCCTGATTCACTAAAAAAATAGAGCATGTTCACTTTTAAAATGAATTTTCACTTTCACTTTAATTATTCACTTGTCTTAGTGAATGAGGTGAAACAAAGTTAAAATTTACTTTGGGAATAATACTAATACTAATATAGTATTGTGCAAGTAAAACTAGAAAAACAGGACTTTTGCTTGCACATGGGTGGATGATTGAAACATAACGTTGCTTCATTCACCAAGCTAAGTATAAATTCACTTTGCAAGGTGGAAATTCACTTTGCTAAAAGAAAATTCACTTAGCTTAAGCATGAAATGTAGTCGTGCTGACTTTAACTATCCAGTTATGCTCAAGCAAAAAATCCTGTTTTTATTCATTTTCCTTGCATATGATTGGGTATTCTTTTTAAAGTGAGTTGTAACTTTTTCCCCTCATTCATTAAGTGAAATTTCATGTCTTCTTCATTAGGGATGATTGAACTGTTCGGATCGACCATCGGTTCGACCCGAACATTGACTGTTCGAGGTTTGGCCGAATTCCGAACTTTTTTCTGGAAAAGTTCAGAATTCGGCAACCAGAACCGACCAAAATGCAATGGGACAGGAACTGGGCTTTAAAAGCCCGTGATTGGACCAGAACCATCAGTAAAAGCCAATTGAGGGGGCAGGAGAATGCTAGGAATGTGATTGGAGGGACTAGGGGGTCCACAGGCCAATCATTAGTGAATACGCCCCCCAGTATATAAGATAGCCCCGCCAAATCTCTACCATTTTAATACAGGGCTGTGGAAGAGAGTGGAAGCAGTTCTGTTACTTCTGCTTCAAAGTGTCATTTAGCAATTATTAGTGTGAGGAAAGGGATATCTAGTGTAGTTAGGGTACTATTTTCCACTATAGTTAGATTTAATAATCTAGTTTCTGTAGGGAAAGTGTTAAGTGTAAGGGGACAGTAGTGTAGTGTAGGGTTAACTGACTCTGACTGCTATGGCAGGGTGACAAAACCCTTCCATGTCAGGGTGACCGCTAAAGAGAAAAGATTGTTTCTCTTAGAACACTTATAGAACCGGATAGTGGCTTCTCCCCTGTCACCCTGCTTTTTGTTGCAGGCGTTTATAGGGCTTTTTTGAGGACATGTTTGGAGTCAGGCATGACATCTGAACTTCTGTGTAGGGGTATATACACACACACACATGTATGTATATATAAACATACACATATATAGGTGTGAAAGTAGCAGAAACCTATGCTTGCGCTAATTAAATAATTAACACCCATATGGCTTCTCTGCTATAACACCTATATATGTGTATGTGTATAAATACATATAAGTGTGTGTGTATATATACCCCTATACAGAATTTCAGATGTTTTGCCTGCCTCCAAAGACCCCCAAAAAATGCCCAAAAAAAACGCCTGCTGCAAAAACGCCCAGGTGTGTTTTCGCACGTTTTTTTTGGGCATTTTTTGGGGGTCTTTGGAGGCAGGCAAAACATCTGAAATTCTGTATAGGGGTATATATACACACACACTTATATGTATTTATACACATACACATATATAGGTGTTATAGCAGAGAAGCCATATGGGTGTTAATTATTTAATTAGCGCAAGCATAGGTTTCTGCTACTTTCACACCTATATATGTGTATGTTTATATATACATACATGTGTGTGTGTATATATACCCCTACACAGAAGTTCTGATGTTATACCTGCCTCCAAAGACCCCCAAAAAATGCCCAAAAAAATGCCTGCTACAAAACCGGCAAGGTGTGAAAATAGCGGAGCCACTATCCTGTTCTATTGCAATTCTAATACAAACAAACTTTTTTTTCTGGTTCTGGACATGCCACAGAGCTGAAACTTCACAGGTACACATTTTAGACCCCCCAGACACTAAATCCAAAGAAATTTCATTTTTTTTTCAATTGTTTTTTTTCAATAATTGGCTCTCTATCAAAAATGACAATTTTTAAGAACTTTTTTTGTGTGATTAATAGTCCCTGGGGCATGACCCAGAACTAGGGCTGTGCATCTTCACTTACCTCACGATTCGATGCGATTACGATTATTAGGGTCGCGATTCGATACGATTCGATTCCGCGATGCATCGCGATGCATCACGATTACTGCCCAATGCCCATGCCCAGCCCACTGCCCAATGGTTTTCAAAACTTTATCAAAAAAAACAAACAATCAAGCAGTCACAAATAAAAGAATCCTTTTTATTTTCATTTGCTTCAAAGGACACTTTCCTGGACCCTGTCATGGCCTGCAAGCCCTGCATACTTTAGTGCACTTGCACTGCAAACATATAGGAAGGTCTGAAAATGCAAACAGCATAGCAGAGACAGACAACAACACTAGTATTTTACTAGAAGTAACAGTAAAATTAGTAAAAAACTGTAGTAGTGCAGTTTACTGCTTCATAAAAGAAAATATTAATATAAGCCAGGCCTACCACCATTTAAAGTACAACTAAAGGCCAAACGTTTTGGATTTTGGATAAAGTTTGGCCTATAGTTGTACTTTAAGGCAAGCCAAGATAGAAGAAGCCAGCCAGCCAGCCAAGCTAATATTCTTGTGAAAATGGTCATCATAAATTCCCACAAAACATTATATATAAATCCTTTTATGTGAATATGCATTGCAATAAATTCCAGGTGTGCCATAACCTGTCCTCTACAAAACAGAGCACTTCCTGACTAGTAGCAAACATCAAGGGTGAACCTGGCAATAGTGCACTGCTGCATAACCCCCACACTGACAGAGACCTGGAAGTCCCACACCTTCTTAATCCCCCACAGCACTGACAAACACTTGAGTGAGAGTGAGCCCCCCCCCCCTTGCCCAGACCCCCACACTGACAGAGACCTGGATGTCCCCCACACCTTCCCCAATCCCCCACAGCACTGACAAACACTGAGTGAGTCCCCCCCTTGCCCAGACCCCCATAGCTGACTGACACTGACAGAGACCCCCAGGCCCCCACTGACACTGACTGACCCCCCTGGCTGCCAGACTGCCACAGCAGAACAGTACCCCCGGGCCCCGACCGACTGTCCCCTGTCCCAGGCCCCCCCCATCACAGACATCCCCCAGAGATACAGACGAGAGACCCCCATGAATGATTACACAATTATTTGTTCGGACATACCTGCTGTGTGACTGTGTGGGTTGTTGTGCACTGCATTGCAGAGGAGGACAGGTGCTGTGCTGCTCTCTGGGCTCTGTGGCGGGCGGCTGGCGTCACTGGCAGTGGCGTGGCGGCTGGGCCTCCAGGGCCTGTCGGCTATGGTGAGGTGAGGTGAGGCTGGCGGCGCTGGCTGGCTGCGATGGGGACGCACTTGGGGCTCCTCGCTCCTGTGTGTGGACTCACTGGACTGGCGGCTTCTGGCTTGGATGGCTGGCTGGCTGGCTTCTAGGCCGCAGGTGGGACGCCGATACACGCGGGGGATGTCTTGCTGCGCCTCGGCCTGGGTCAAAGAGGCGGAAGGGGAGGGGCGGAGCCTTTTTATTAAGCTCCCGCCACTAACCCACCAATCAGCTGCCGATCCTGCGATCTTGTGATTTTTTTTCCCTTGCGCGATAGGGCGTGGCCGCGGCTGATGACGTCATTTCGTATAATCGATTATGCCGGCAGCCCGCATCGATGCAGAATCGCGAAGGGTCGAATCGCGATGCATCGATCTTTCGATTATATTCCCCAGCCCTACCCAGAACCCTAGGCACTTTTTAGGGGCATTTATTGGGTTTTAGGACTTCAAAATGGTGTTTTTTGATTACCGAAGTTCGGGTCCCATTGATTTCAATGGGGTTCTGAAATCCGGGCCGAACTTTCGGGAAGTTCGGGTGTTCTGGTCGAACCGAACTTTTGAAAAGTTCGATCATCCCTAGTCTTCATGCATTTAGTAAATCAACCCCACAATGTGTATATTATGAGAAACCCTTAAAATGTTGCTAAACCCACAACAGTAAAAACAGTCAGTCTGTAGATGCAGTAAAGAATGCTTATATACTCACTGTGGAACCTAAGGGGTTAATCCTCCACATTTTGTAAAACGGCTGTTTTTTTCAAGAATAAAATAGATTTTTTATTGAGCATTAAAAAAAAAAAAATCATTGTACAAACATCAGCTCGACAGGCAAACATTTGAAACACAGAACCCAGTACAATGAGATTGACAAAGAATAAACACATGTGTGTGAAATAAGGTCAGTGCACAATAATGGTTAGCCAACCTGCAGGATACAAAACAATGCTCAGAAACCGCGTTAATGGAAAGGAACAGCAAATATAACTCTAAGAGGAAAAAACAGACATAAAGGGCACAAGAGGGGTGAATAAAAGAAGGGCCAAAGAGGGGAGAGAGAGGGAAGGGGGAAGGAGAAAGGGGAAAGGCAATCTATCCCACTGGGGGCAATAGCACTAAACACGGTTCCGGGTCAAACAGCATCTCAACCCTCTAGCAGTCTATTCAGCACCAGGTGATGTGGGGCCAGTGCACAGTCATCTAGCCATGGTTGCTATAAGGAGTAGAATTTCTTGTGGGCATTACGATGTTGATAGGTCAACTTTTCCCTGGTCAGCAATGCATTGACCTGCGCTACCCATTGTCCCACCGTTGGTACATGGGAGGAGATCCAGTGCCTGGCTATAAGTTGGTGAGCCACGTAGAGCAATCGTATAATCGCCACATAAGCGTGCTGGGTTAGGGTCTCCACCTCCAGTGCACCAAGTAGACAGACAATTGGGTCCCTAAGAAGCTGAAAGTTATATGTTATGGAGATTGTATCAATTACCTAATTTCAGTAACGCAAGAGTTTGGGACACCACCATAACATATGAATAAGAGTACCCTGCTCCCTCTCACATTTTGGGCACGCAGGAGTAGGTCTACGACCCCATTTAAATAACTGGACCAGAGTCCTGTACGCTCTGTGAAAAAGAAACAGATGGGAGACCTTCTGCGATGCCGACACCAAGACCAGTGGGACAGAGGAGAGGCACAGCTCAGATTTTTCCCCATCAATAAGTCCCAGATCTGCTTCACAGCCAGCCCTGGCTGGAAGTTTGGATGAGTCTTGCATAGCTCTCAACAGGATAGTGTAAGTATTGGAGATCATACCCATTTTGTCGGTGTTCTGAAAGACGTCACCCGTCAATCTATGTTCAGTCAGCCTAAGTATGGAAACCCGTGACTGGGAGGCGAAGGCATGTCGTAGCTGTAGGTATCGGAAGAAGTGTTGTCTTGTGTTTGCTAATTCCTGCTGCAACTCCTGAAAAGATTTAAGAATATCGGCCCTATAGAGTTGTGCCATGAATCCCACACCAAGGGCTTCCCAGGCATCAAATACTTCCAGCTTGAGCAACTCACGGTAAGTGGAGTTCCGCCAAATTGGAGTCTGTAAGAAAAATCCCTGCACTTTCAATGCACATTTAACATGTTTCCACAATAGTTTAAGGAGTTTAACCGTCGGGGATGCGTCTGGTAGGTGTGTGAACCCCGCCTCCAAGTGCACAAACGCAGTATGAGGAGAGGTCGGAGGAATCAGAAGGGCTCTAATAGGGTCTGACGGATCGTGAACCCCCAAGCCGCCTAGATGCTGCAATTGAGATGCCAGAAAATATACTCTAGGGATTGGTACCATCAGACCTCCACTATCTTTTCCCATTTGGAGGGTGGATAACCTAATCCTAGCCACTTTCTTACACCAAATCAGTTCGCAGAATTGAGACTCTTTACGTACAAACCACCTCCTGGAGATCTAAATGGGAGCATTATGGAGTACATATAAGAGTTGGGGCACCCACACCATTTTGATTAGATTAATCCTTCCTGCAACCAACAAAGGAAGTTTGCACCATGATGTGCATTTTTGTCGAAATTTATGTAGCAATGGAAGCAAGTTCAATTCCACGTACTGACCAGGATCAGGGGACACTCGATTACCCAGATACTTAAATGTGTCAACCACCCGCACCGACGATGCACAATCAGGAAAGGGGCCGGGCAAGGGATCAAGGGGCATAAGGGCGGACTTATCCCAATTTATGGGGAACCCAGAGAAGGAACCAAAGTAATCAATGAGAGACATAACCACTTGAATTGAGCCTGCTGTATCTCCCAGGTAGAGCAAGGTGTAAAAAGGGTGTTTGATCCTGTCTTCTCTGATCCTCCCCTTCTTCCACTGTCCCCAATCCATCTCCTGATAGAACAGAGCCTTGGGGGCAAGCTGCACATGCTCAGCTTGGTGTGTATTGCTAGAGAGTTTTTTTTTTTCTTGGGGAGGGTGCATGTGATCAGCACAGGGCCGTTCAGCACTGTCCAGATAGAGAGTCAAGGGTCCTGCAGCCTCATAGGACAATCAAAGGAGAATGAAAACCCTTCCTACAAGCTTTAACTAGTGATCTTCTGGACACTGATAGAAGTCACAAGACTGCAATAGCAACTGATAAGAAAGTTATTTAGCAGTTTACACTTACTAAAATAATTGCATTTCTATGTTTTGTGTACTGTGGGAGACCAGATATAGTGAATGCAGGGTCCTGGGTTTAGTAACACTTTAACCATGCCCAAGGTGGTGAGTATGCTGTGTTGCAATTATTGTTGCCCCTAAAAATGCAGCCTGCTACAGTTTGGTAAAATAAAGCTCATCTTCCTAAAGGAAACATTTTATTGCACTGGGAATGTGCTGATACCCAGCTGCCCTCTTCAATCGAGCAGTTTACAATGCATAACTTTTTGTGTTAGAAAATCATAGACAGCAGGAGTTTATCAGAATATATACATCAGTCACAATGTGTACACTGAGATACAGCTTGATATTCTTCACCATCTGTGTCCAGCAGGGTAAAAGGCTGCTTTGTAATACATTCTGGTTAGTTTTTTTACGTTGTTTAGTCCTGGCTGTATAGCACTTAGAATGTAACCTGCTATGGGTTCTTTTATGGTGCTTGTGGCTTGTGACTGTCATTTTCAGGTCCCCTCTGCCCTTGAGCTGTTCCATTAGTGCATGGAAAGCACCTTGCAGCCTGTGACAAGCGCAGCTGATCGGCACTAAATCAAAAATCAGTGCCAGCCGGGGATCTAAGCCACCATGAAGGTCACAGCCATCAAGAGCATGCCATCTCAATCCAAACAAAACACATTGGATAACGGGGGATTTTTCACCTCTCACAATAGGTAACAAACGTCTGGCTTTTGGAGTAATGCTTCATTGCTAGGAAAGCTGCTAACTAACCTCTTAAGTGTTATTTATCACTGAAACAAAGAGAAGAGAGATTAGGTGTTTTTAGTGGTAATTGTACACTCAGCAAACTGGAATCATGGCTCACTGCTAAAATGCAATGGAGAATGACAGACTGTGTTCCAAGGGATACCGTTTTGTTTTGCTGATTACAGGTGGCTAATTTCATTTTGCTTCTTTGAGTTTTACTGGTTTTATTGTTTCAAAAATGTAGAGATATCTTTAAAATCAACCAAAAATATGCAATAAAAATCACAACAAGCTAACAAATAAAAGTGGACCCAGGTAACGGTATATGTGTTACCCATTTGTAGCCAATGAGATTTATGCTGTCATTTTTCCAATGCCAGTTAGAAGAGAAAGCTAACAACTGATTGACAATTCTGGAACTTTTATTTCCTGTAGTTTTCCCCACCAGACCCTATGTTTAGTGAATTCTTCCACCTGTAAGGCTTTTGGTACATGGCCGATCACCCATGAGCCAATAAACAGAAAAAGTTATTAAGCTAAGGTTATCTGAACGTGCTCATAGACATCCAATGAATGCCATCTGATTACTTTGCCTTAAGTGACATCAATGACAATCCCTACATCCTTAGGCACCAACAAGTAGCTATTGGCAACCTTGGACAACCAGTTGTGGAAAATTTGTTCCAAAGGGTAATATTTTCTACTCAAGATAAACTGGCCACACTGGAGTTTGTCCCAACTCTGTCTGGTCAATATATATATATATATATATATATATATATATATATATATGTATATATATACTGTATATATATATATATATATATATATATTGGCATACATGTTTATGTGACAATTTGCACAAGAAAACTTCTCATGGTTAGATCTTATATAAATGCTTTGTGTAAGCTTGCTGTGCTTTATCAGACTGTGTACACAATGCCTTAAAGTAAACCATGTTGTACAATAAAACAATACTGCTGGTATCTGCACTTGTCTTCAAATCTGTTCCTTCATGCCTGGGGAGAACACACAATCTACCAGGTCCAGGCTGTACACGGGGCCTTGACATTTTTCCAAGTTGAGATTAAGATCATGCTTCATTTAGCCCCTCACCCCATCCTTCAGTATTTAAATCCTAGATCCCCTGCTACCCACTGGGTTCCTGGTATTTGACAGTTGGATGACACTGGGCAGGCCTTGACAGCATGGCTCAAACTCTACTTTGGTTGAGGCTTGATGAGCAGTCTCTCCCAAGGATACAAGAGGCTCCATTGTTACTAGCAATGGGTTCACTTTAAATGTACTTTAAAATAGTGCTCCAATGAATAGGCAACAACACATCTTGAATATATTCAGACATAGCAAGCGCTTTTGCATGTATAAATCTTTGCTTTCTTCTTTCACCTCTGTTCCATGAATGCTCTACTAAAAAACTCCATGGTACTGCCATTTGGAAGTACCCTTCTCATGGATAATATGACACTCGTAGAGGCCTTTATACACAGGTGTAGTTATTAACTGGCAGAGACGTATAGTAACTAAGTAGAACTACTTCACTACTGTACTTAAGTACCGAAAGGCGGTATCTGTACTTTCCTAAAGTAGAATTTTTTTCTCCTACTTCCACTTTTACTTCACTACATTTTTTCGATGATTTCAATACTTCTACTCCGATATTTTTTTTGGTGCCGCATAGTTACTCGTTACTATTATAAAAATTACCACTGCCAGAACAGTAGATGGCAGGTCTCATGAAGCTCAAAACATGTGTATTATCAGCGCATACGAAAATAAATGCTACTGTATGTATAAATAAAAGCTGCATTTGAAATAATAAAAAACAATATGATGTTCAAACTTTTGACTTCTTTCTTTAATAACTACATAACACAGTACTTTTACTTTCAGTACTTGAGTAGCAATTTTTTTAAAAAACTACTGGTTCTTTTACTTTCAGTACTTGAGTAGCAAAATTAAAAAAAAAACTACTTGCAATACTTAAGTACAAAAAATGTTGAATACTTTAGTACTTCTACTCAAGTCACTTTTTGAATGAGCACTTCCACTTCTACTCAAGTCACTTTTTGATCGAGCACTTGTACTTTTACTCAAGTATGGGTTTCGAGTACTTTATACAACTCTGTTAACTGGAGTGTTGCTGGATTCCCAAAACATACATATCTCTAAAGGGCCTCTAAAGCTGGATACACACTATACAATTTTCTGTAGACTTTTTCCTTTTGATTTACCAAAACCATATAATATGAGGTCAAACCTAAATCTAACGGAAATCTAACAACAAAAGTTGTATAGTGTGTATCCAGCCTAATGGGCCATACACACTATAAGATTTTCTGAAGACTTTTTCCTTTAGATTTACCAAAACCATATAATATGAGGTCAGACCTAAACACTTTCAATTTGTATGCAGTCTGGCAGGCCCTTGCACTACATAGAAAAGGTAAATCTGAAGGAAAAGGTCTTCAGAAAATCTTATAGTGTGTATCGCCCATAAGTCTTCCTCTCTTCACAACCATAAATAGAATTTGTGTGTTTTTTAAACCATGTTCTTAGGATTTATCAGTTATTAATTTCAAAGCATCTGTCTGTTTCTTCAACGGAAGAGTTGGACCCTAAAAACAGTAGTTTTAGGATTACAGGCTGTCAGCAATACTTCAGTCAGATATAAGGAGAGGCCCAACAGTTAATTTTATATTGTTACAATGATGGTGAATATAAACGTTACTTTATTTTTTCAAAAACCACGTGTATCTCATATGCTGTCATAATTCTGGATTGGTCATTTATTTGTTATTTACAGATTTGTGTATTTGTTATATTTAGAACACAAGACTTTGCCAGTAAACGCTTATAATTAATACTAGTGTATTTATTATTAATAATTTATTAATAATTATAAGTGATCTGTGTAAGGACTCGTGCACTATTATGTATTCGGTCTGACCAGACTATCGAGGTTGAGCAGCCCTCCCCACCCCCCACATACACCTGTACTCAATCAGTGTCCACCATCAAGTGGATATAGGAGGAGTCCCCTGTAGTGCATTTGCACATTTTTCCCAGCAAGGAGTATTATCTCCAAGGGTTAGAAAGGCTGGATTCATCTCTTTTTCATGGATAGTGTCGGACCCACTGATAATGGGGTACTTTGACGCAGTAGTGGGCTTGAGCACGATATGGCCATATGGTGGGACCAAATCCCCATTCTTATTTATGGACTCTCTTCAGATTTGGTAGTAATTTATTTTGCATTTGCGCGCTATTCTTTTTTAATATTAATAATTATAAGTGATCTGTGTAAGGCCTCGTGCACACTGGGCATTTTAATGCTGTTCCTAGAGGCATCTGGCTTTTTTTTTTTCATGCCTCTAAATGCTCCTGCATTTTGGCCTATGGGGTTGATTTATGAAATTTGGAGCGTGTAAAATCTGGTGCAGCTCTGCATAGAAACCAATTAGCTTTCAGTTTTTTTTTTTTTCAAAGCTTAATTAAACAAGCTGAATTTAGAAGCTGTTTGGCTATCATGCATAGCTGTGCCAGATTTTGCACTCTCTAGTATTAGTAAATCAACCCTTATGTGTCCATGCAAACATAAGCATTTAGAGGAGTTTAGACGCAAAAAAAAAAAAAAAAAACACTGCGTCTAGAAGCAGTGGCATTTTGGTAGAAAAAACTGCTTTAACGCAGTAATGCTAGGCCCTTTTAGAGCTTGAGCGTTAATTTATTTCAAAGGTGATAAAAAATTATTATTCTGGCCAATTATATGAATAAACACCCAAGTGCATGGTGCACCATAAAAAAAAAAAAAATCGAGGATAAAATATGTTAAATATTATGCATTCAGTGTGTGTTTTTTTCTTGTACAAAAGTTTTTATTTTGAAAAGAGGCATTAACATACATCAAATACACGATACATGTGTACAATTAGATAAGAAAAAACTGGAACGCAGAGAAATAGATATTGGCAGAACATGTTAGTGTGTTTTTTTCATTTAGTAATCAGTGTCAGAATACCTACAGATATTCACAGTACAAGTAAATGGGCACATTTAAAAAGCAATGACTGTGGCTTTCACCAGATATTTACTATGGATTAGTCTTCTTGGTGCATGTGGTTTAAACAATTAAACACGTTTGGTCAATGTCCCATTCACTGCTTTATAAATATTCTTCCACACACCCAGTTTTATTTTTTTTAAGGTACATTCTAGTAAAAAATAAATGTCGAGCCAAGCTTTGCAGTACTTGAAGGGAATATACAGAAAATAGTTATATATATTTATTTTCTGTAATATTATGGTCAAGACTAGAAAATACAGATATGAAAAAAAATTCCCCCCCAGTAAATTTTAAATATTAAATATGACTTCAGCTAACAGGTAGAGTTTTAGGCTTTGGGGAGTCCCTGCTTCTGATGCACATTAGGAGTTCCCAAACATACCCAGTAGAGGGTTACTTGCTGTCTCTCTCACACATGAAAACCTGAAATTTCACTGATAAAACATTTATTACAGCTACCATTCAGATTCAAACCTGCCTTGGAAGTTTGAAAATGATTATCAATACGGGAAGCAATGACTGAGAATGTGAGGCAGCAGAGGCTTTCATAAGTACATTCCCAGTGACCATGTTAGGTATTTTCTAAACTCTGGCTTCAGGAGATACAAAGTACTTACATTAGGGTAAACTAAATGAACTTTAAGATTTGAACACTGTAGCAGGGATTGCCGTTTAGCACAGGTAGTTCACTGATTGGTTTCACTTGTTGCCTGGAATTGCTCTTTAACCTACCAATAAAGTAAATCAATGTTTTTAATTGGATTTACTTTCAATTGCATATCTTATCTTCTCTATCAATAGCTTCAGGTTTTACTGACCAACCTGGTAAATGAAACTGACCTATGGCACACTAATTACTGACTGAGTTAATTATGTATGCTAAAAATGACTCAGAAGACAGTTTGCCTGCTAAGAGGTTCTCATCCTCACACTCAGCTTGTGCTCCTGTCTGCTATGTTAGTTACCTACCTATAGTTGCCGGCAGTGTCCTCGTCCCTTGGTGGGCCCTGATTCTGAGCCTACAAAACCCAGACCAGTATGTTCCACAACTCCGACAGTGCCACAGAGCTGCACAAGTGATATTTTTCCCGAAAGCTGAGACAGATAAAATTATCTTGGGTAAAAATCTATATTTATTTTTACTGTAGGAAATTGTTGATTGCAGATAAATCATATACAAATGATCTTATAGAGAATACCTAAATGTGAAAAACCAAGGATTTCCTAATGGAGCAACTGTTAATCCATTTATCTTCTATTCCCATTCAATTCTATGGATTTAATGAAGAGAGGAGTGTGATTGCCAGTAACTTCTGCTACACAATAAGGTCAAAGCATTGGAAGATTGGCCAAATGCACGGCTATAAATAAACAAAAGACTCAGTTCACCTTTTCAGGCAAAATTTCATTTTTCATTCTGAATAAAAACCTTTTCTAATGCCTTTTCTGCCCAAACCATTCCAATGTGCTTATCTCTCATTTACATAGTCCATGGCAGCTTTGAATCTACACCTCTTGGCTTTAAAAAAAGAAAATGCATTCTGAACCCATCACTTCCTCAAGCATCATTTACCAATACAGGAAACTTCATATCCCATCATGCACTATCATCATCCCATCACAAAATTGGGTGTGCTTACCTCTCTGGACCACAACTCCCTCATTACTACACCACCTCTTTTTTTATTTCCACCCACTTTCCAACTTCTTCCCTTGAGGTGGCCATACCCAGTACAATCTCCTTTAGATCTACCATCAACTATTTAGTGCAAGGCCCTGTCTGATTTGATACATATTAAATGGATTGTTTGGGGGGGGGGGGGGGGGGCTGTTCCATATTTTTAGTAAATCTAAAGAAAATTGTACAGAGACTGCATAGTGTATAGCCAGCTTTATACAAGTATATGGGAGAGGGCGGGCAGAGACACTTATTTGTAATTTTTCTTGTGTAAACACACCAACTTCACTTTCAGGCCCTTTTCACACCATGTGGTTGATTTACTAAATGCAAAAAAGACTGTGCACGTTGCAAAGTGCAGTTGCAAACTGTAAGAGCAGTTGCTCCAGAGCGTAGCAAATGAGCAGAAGCTCTACTGACTTGCAATATCCAATCATGTGCAAGCAAAAATGCTCTTTTTTTTTTTTTGCACGTGATTGGGTACTTTTTCAAAAAGTGAAGTTTTACCTAATTTACTAAGCTTTGGAGTAACTGCACTTGCAGAGTGCAACTGTACTTTGCAAAGTGCACAGTAAATCAACCCCCTAGTGTAGTGGGAGCTCACATTTTTTTCGTGCGTTTTTCATATGGCACGCATATGGCAGCACATTGGTTTTAATGGGCTGCCCTACAAGTAACAAATGTAGCAAAGTAGCTCATGGGGCAGTTGCATGGTGAGTTGCCATTTGCACGTTTTTTACTGTGCGTTGTGCTGAATTTGACGCAATATGTGCATTTTCTTATGCAATTGGAGGACACACCTATTTATCCAATCATTCTGTATCCAATCAGACATGCCCTTGCACTACTTAGTTGATAGTAGATCTAAAGGAGTTCATACAAACAGATTTTATAGTCTATGGTGAGCTTTACAGTACAGACTTCCAGGAACATACTTCTCCTGTTTTCATTACTACAGCTCTGCTCCTCATAGGCTGTTATATAATCGCTCAGCCCAGTGTGAAAAAAACAGTTACCACATAAGCAGAATATATAGTGCACAACACCAGTGTAGGTATATATGTCACCAAAAGGTTGTAAACAAATAATGATTAAAAAAAAAAGATGATGAAAAATGAATAATTGATGAATGATCCCCTTGAAACACAAGGAAAGTGTAGCTCCAGCTAAATAATTATTTTTACGTTTTTTGGATAGCATAGGGTATTTGTTTTTCTGTCTGTACCTCTGTTCAGAAGATTTCACCTCACTTTCTGTCCCTATAACAACTGAATTTTGAACATTTTGTGTTGTTGTAGAAACAAGGATTGGTGATAAAGCTTCAGCGGAGACACCCTTTTCCCATGAGAACTCTTACAGGAGGGAATTTCCCTTCCTAGTGGTAGATTTCTCCTCACTTCCTGCTGTCTCCCTCCGTTTGTAATTAGGAGCCGCTTGTAAGTCAGATGTTTGTAACCCGGTGACCGCCTGGATGTATACATGCGTTACCATGAACCTTGATAATTACATGAATAAGGCAATGATGAAAACGAATTAGCGTGGGTACTGTAGCCCAATAACTAAATAAAAAATGAGTTATTTTAACTATGAAGATGTAGCCTTGAAAATCAGAGAGGGTACCTCATAAGGCAAACTGAAAAATAAAAACAAGGTGCAAAATAGTGCTCACAAAAGTGACACTGTATGGGTGGTTGAATCTGATGAGGACTGAGTCAGCAAGGTAGTGTTCACATGCCCCAGCCTTGGCCACCACCATGGGGATTGAATAGAGTTGAGTCACTTAAGATGGTAGGACCCTCTGTCCCAGGATTGTAGAAGCCGCTGAAGCTGGTGCTTGAACCCGGAAGTGGAGCTGAGAACTGGAACCTCCCTCGCCCGACATCACTGTTGGTGCATGCTCAGTCCAGGAACACGTTTGGAGGCTATCATGCTTCTTCATAGGCCTGAAATGGGGGAGTGTCGCGTTTGGGAATGCCTTTTTTTTTTTTTTTTCAATAAATGCTTACAATGTATATACATAATACACTCTGGGGTTTTGTGCATTGTTTTTGAGTGTGATGGCTCAGCTCCTGCATATTTTGTCAAATGAATGATCAATGTAAGAAGAAGATTAGGTACAAAATGACTGATCAGCAGAGAAAGACACTGGCTGTGTATTCAGGGAGAATGGTGCTCACTGACAATGGTTGCATTGTAAAAGCACATAACTGCAGAGGTGGATGGGAGCAATCTCCTGGAGGGGGAGGGCAGGTGTAGGGTGTGTTTTAATGAGATCAGCTGCTAAAGTACTTCCTTCTAACAGTTTTCCTGTCCCAAATACCAGGAACAATACCAGGAAGTAATGGGGGAGTCTTCTATAGGAGACACTGGAGGATGAGGTAAAACCTGTCCTAGAATATATGGAAAGCTTTTTCTTTCCTGCAACAGAGGTTCATTAATGGTATATTGGTACATAGGGAAGCTGGAATTTAGCATTTAACCACTTCTGGACCGGAAGGATTTGCCCCCTTAACCTCCCTGGCGGTATGATTCTTTCGGGTTTTAGGTGCTGAAAGCGGTACCATTATTTTGCATGTAATTCTTAAGAATGAGCAGGCAAAACCAACTATTTACATATGATTTTTTTTTACTGTGCGTTCTTCTTTATAACATCTCGGGTATGATAAATTTTGAAACACAAAATCATAAATGATAATATAACCCAGTGGTGTTTAAATACTACCAAAAGAAAGCTTTATTTGTGTGAAAAAAAAAAATCATAAAAATTCCATTTGGGTTCAGTGTAGCATTACCGTGCAATTGTCATTAAGGCTCGGTTCACATTTATGCGATGCGGGAAGGCTGCGAATTCGCAGCCTGTTCCCGCATCGCACACGCACCCCCGGCAGTTCACACTGCCATATGCTATACGCTGGGGGTGTCAATGTAATCTTAACGACACCCCCAGTTTGATCGCATATCGCAGTGCGATCGTGCAGTTCGCACAGGAGTGGATCGCACAAGTGTGAACCGCTGTGCGATCCGATCCTGATGCGGCTGCAAAAATGCCTCCTGTGCGTGTTTGCTCCGGGTGCGATGCGAATTTAGCCATACAAACTGTATGGCTAACTCACACCACACAGCTGATCGCATGTAATGTCGGAGCAGTGCGCTCCGACATTACATGCGAACCCGGCACTCGCAGAAGTGTGAACCGGGGCTTAAAGTGTGAAAATGCTGAAAGATGAAAATTGACCTGGTCAGGAAGGGGATATAAGTGCCCAATAAGCAAGTGGTTAAAATTGTGAAGCACCAAAACACATGGTAGTATGGTACCATGCATTTTAGTAGGTGAAAACGTTTTCACATTTGCTAGATGTGTGGGGGTGTCATTAGGAATTAATGGCACCCACGTGCCTCTGCAAAAGGGAGAACACTTTTGTTCGGTACGCGAAAACATGCGTTTTCGCACATGTTACGGCACTGCACCTGGTGAGAACAAGCCCTAAAATGTACTTTGGTCGCCTGAAGGTTATAAGCCCCCAACCGAAATCTCAGTCACCTGAAGGTTAACCCCCCCCCCCCCCCAATCCCATCTCTTAACACAAAATTCCCCCCCATCACCCCTCCTAGCACAAATCGTCCTAAATCCCCCCTCCTAGCACAAACCCTCCCAGATCTCCCCTCATAGCCCAACCCCCCACCACCAAAATCACCCTCCCAGCACAACCCCCCACAATACCCCCTCCTAGCACAAACTCCGCACCCACTCTCAAATCCCCCATATAACACAACCCCCACCCCCCCCCCTTCCTCCTAGTCCAGATTCTGTTCATACAGTGAGTGACGGGACAAGGTCATCCAAGCGCCCAGGGCAAAGATGCCAAACTGTGCCCCCCCTTCCCTTAAGGTTAGGATCAAGGCCCCCCTAACCTTTCAAACAACCACTGCACCCAGGGCTGCCGTCCCTTCTGCCCACCCCTTGTCCCAGCTCTGCCTACAGTAGTGACAGCAGCAACAAGGAGTAGAGAGCCAGGAGGAGGTGTGGGTTATGCTGTCTCTCCCCACCAGCTACTCTCCATCCTCTACATTCAGATCTGAGTAATCTTTGGCCCTCTGTTAGCTCCTGTGCTGCAGGAGGCAAAGAGCACTGTAAAGTCCTCTTTACAGAAGAGGCAGAGAGCTCAGCCCTGCACCTTCCCTGCTCTCTGCTCCTCTCTGTACTTTTGCTGGCAAGTCCTAAGCAACCGATGACATCATCGGTTGGTAGGACGCGATGGGGTGGCCAGCATAGCTTTCTGTTTTGCCGGTAGGAGTACAGAGAGGAGCAGAGAGTGGGGGAGATGTGAGCTGAGCTCTCTGCCTCTTCTGTACACAGGACTTTATAGTGCTCTCTGCCTCCTGTAGCACAGGAGCTAACAGAGGATTGAGGATCCCTCAGATCAGGCTGTTGCCGCAGCACCCTCGAGGACCCCAGAGGAGAAACACTGGTTTAGTCTGAAGGAAATGACATAATATGGCCAAATGTTATGTAGACAACTGCCCATCGCACCCACTATATGACCACAAGCATGAGGATAACCCTCCAATTTATTAAGATCTGGTGTTTGCAGAAAATGGTACTGTAAATGCTATAGAAAGATATTTTAGACAATGGTGCACTTTCATCCATGTGACATCATTTGGGGGAGTTTGGGGA
Source organism: Pelophylax lessonae (assembly GCF_965119305.1). NCBI lineage: Eukaryota > Metazoa > Chordata > Amphibia > Anura > Ranidae > Pelophylax > Pelophylax lessonae. Next base: position 126,872,950 of record NC_138768.1, read on the forward strand.
AATACCTTTTTCAGTTCCAGCATGGCTGGGCACCTATGCACAGAGCCACATTCATAAAGACATGGTTTAATAAGTTTGATTTACAAACTCAAGTCAGCAGCACAGAGCCTAAACCGTAACCCCACTGAACACTTATAGGCAGGGCTTTTTTTCAGCGGGGACGCGGGGTAACACAGTTCCGGCACCTCCAGTCTGAACGTATGCAATGGCAAAGGGGTGCTGGGGTCAGTGGGGTGAGCTGAATGACCTATTGATGCTGGCTGCTGGGGGATCTATTGTTGCTGGAGGGCATTTTGTTGTGGGGGGGGCTACTGTTGCAGTGGAGGATTTATTGTTGCTTGCGGGAACTATTGTTGCTGAGGGGCTATTGTTGTTGGGGTGATCTATTGTTGCAGGGGAGGATTTATTGTTGCTGGGGGGGATATTTTTGTTGGGGGTCTATTGTTGCTTATTGCAGGGGATCTATTTTACAGTTTTTTTCTATTGTTGCAGGGGAAGATTTATTGTTGCTGGGGGGGATCTATTGCTGCTGATTCCAGGGGATCTATTTTACTGCTTTTCTAGTTATCATTAACAAATTCTATACAAATTACCTAGAACCACAACATGATACTTGGTTCTGTAGTCTCTAATAGGGAGGGGGGGGGGGTACTGGGAGGTGGGTAGAGGGTGGAACCAAAGGCCAGTGCTCGGAGGTGGGTAGGGGTTGGAGACAAGGGGTGACTCGGTAGAGGGAAGTACCTGCACCTATTCCCTGAGAAAAAAAAGCCCTGCTTATAGGACTGACCTCAAAAATGATCTTTGTCTGAATAGGCACAATTTTTATGACCTGTGTTGTGTACAGCAGAGTACACCACCAAGTTAGTTTATTTAATTTATTGCCCTAAAGCAGTATTAAACCCCAAAACAAAAATGTATTATATTGAAGCTTACCAATCCTTAGATGTAGTGGCTACACTGGTCAGTCAGTCTGTTTTTTTTTTTCATTTCATTTTACAGACCAAGGCGTCCAAAAAAAAGGCAATTTGAGTTGAGACAAACCATTTAACCTCCCTGGCGGTATGATTATGTCTGGAAGTTCATACCAAAAGCGGTACAATTATTTTCATGGAAATTTGGTGTTATTTATTATAGGCCTACAATTCTTAGTAATTACTGACTTAAACCTGAGCAAAACAAGACTCTAGTAGACATCCCAGATGTGATAAATTTTGAAATTCAAACGCATGAATTATAATCTCATAAATAATGTAATTTTATTCAATAATGCAGTAAATAAGGAAATTTGTCAAAGAAAGAAAATTCAATACAAATGCTGCGTGTGATAAATCTTGAAACAAGGAACTACACAAAGTCCAACGTCACAGTCAGGACATAGGAACCTAGTTTCCTTTCGGACTTTCTTTCCATTTCTATCGCGTTTCGAGCAGCAGACAACACACATCCTGGTTGGTGCTGCCTTTTTTGCAGTTGGCGGAATATAGTCTGCAAAGTGACGGCCGGTCAGACGCTCTGGGTTGACCACGTCAACAGCGCGACGTCCAGGTCTATTTTCAACTCCTGATGGTGTCTGGTACTTTGCAAAAATCTGCTCAGCCACCTTCCAGACAAACTCGGAATGAGCAAGAGGGTTTTCACTGTTGGCTTTGTGCAGGATGTAAGCGTTCCATAGACATTGTTCCAGAAGATGTCTAAATATTTTTTTATAATATTTTTTTTGCTGTTTTCGTACAGCGGGATAGAAGGTCATGGCCTGATCGGCTCTGTCCACACCTCCCATTGTTTTGTTATAGTCAATTACGACCTGTGGTTTCAGCACATCAGTCCCACGTTTTGTATGGACCGTGGCAGTGGAGGTAGTATGAACAGTGCTCATAAGACACACATCCTTCTTGTCTCTCCATCTCATTGCCATCACCTTTCCCTTCTGCCAGGCAACCATTTCTCCGGTTTTTAGTTTTTTTTTGGCAAAAAAAGATGGCATGTCTCGACGGTTAGGCCGAACGGTACCATATGCGTCGGTTCTATTTTGTATCAAAACATCATATAGTTCCGGGGAGGTATAGAAGTTGTCCGTCGTCAAACAATATCCCTGGTTCAGCAAGGGGTCAAGAAGTGTCAGGACGGATGATGTGGCAATCCCATAGTCGCTGTACCTCGGGTTGAATTTAGTGCCTTTGCCGGTGTAAATTACGGAATTCCATATGTACCCCGTGGATGACTCGCAGAGCATATATGATTTGATGCCAAACCGTGCTCTTTTTGATGCGATGTACTGAATCCAACTTAGGCGACCTTTGTAGGCCATCAAACTCTCATCCACGCTGATGTCCCTTTCTGGCACGTAGGTCCGCTGGAAATTTCCCACAATAAGTTGCCATACCTCCCAGATCTTTTTCAGTTTGGGCGCAGGATGCGTGGCCTCAACAAATTCCTCATTGTTTGTGAAGTGCAAATACTTCATAATCAGGGAGAAGCGATACTCAGACATCACGGTCCCAAAGAACGGTGTGGCCAGTAACCTGTTGGTGGTCCAGTACCATTTTTGGAACGGTTTCCCCACCAACCCCTGAAGAAAGAGGAGTCCCATAAACAGCCACATGTCCTCTTTCGTTACCGGTTCCCACCTTCTGCTTCGGGAAAGCCTGGCATGCAGCGTTGCGGATTGCTGCTGTTGGTAGCGATTCGTCTCGGCGACAATTAATTCAATTACCTCCTCAGTGAGAAATAATTGAAGGTAGGCCAGAGGATTGTCACGCTCGACATCTACCTTCATCCCAGGTGATCCGGTGAAGGGGAATCTTGGGAACGCTACCTGGTCCGCATCGCAATCAATAGCGCACCAAGTGCGCACATCGCTGAGGTCAGGGTCATCGCCGTTCTCACTTGCCAGATCCGTGTCAGTGTCAGTGTCGGACGACAAATCACCGCATGACTCGCTATCGCTCACTTCCGCGAGCACCTCTGGGTCGCTGTCGCTGCCGCTGTCACTCAGCTGGTCCAAAAGCGGTTTAGACTGGCGCTTTTTTGATGCCATAATATATTTTTTTTTTTTGGGCACAAATCACGTTTACTGAAGAGAGGGGCACTGTAATATCAGATCTGAGGTGATCTGTGGTGATACAGTGTAATCCTATCAGATTACAGTGTATCACCTCTTTTATTTACTTTCACTTTTCAAAATTCCCGCCCAGTTCCGCTCCCGTGCGCCGCCTCTGCTCGCAGGGAACGGAACCAGGAAGTCAGATGCCGGTCACCCGGCGATCGGAGCGAAGGACATCGCTGGATCGCCGGGACAAGGTAAGTGGAATGCTTCTGGGAGCCAAGGGAGGCTCTGCTGGCACTCTGCAACTCTACCCCGAGCGTGACTCGGGGTTACCGCTCTTGATATGAAAATTCAACCCCGAGTCACGCTCGGGATTACCGCCTAGGAGGTTAAATACTGGCAGGGGTGCATACAATGGACCCCATTTATATATAAAGTAAAACCTTTATCCCAAAATGAAAAAAAAAATGTATCCTCTTAAAAGTATTAGCAGGAGTTTGACTTTTTTACTCAAATCCGTTTAAATCTGCTAGTGCATATAACACTACCCTCTCCCACATCAACAATGCTACTGTCCGAAAGGTGTCTCTGTTGCTCCTTTATCCAGAATGGAGACACCCTAGACAGGAATTGTATTACTGGCCAGATCCCGTTCTGAATGGTCCGGCAGTCTTCTGGGTCCTGTAATATGTCCCAGATGACTGTGAAAAGGGAGGGAGAGGAGAACTTTCACTGGGATCGCCTGCCAAATTTAGGCACCCACTCCTCTACAAAAAAAAAAAAATAACATGCCAAATATAATAGAGGACGAGGACATAAAGTGAAACTCTCTTTTGGGTGGAGTTCTGCTTTAAGACGCTTTTGTGTCGCCATGTCAGCCAGGGAACTAGAATTTTAAGAAAGAAACATCAGCAATGGCATCCTCCTGTCTTCACTGCGGGTTTCCTTCAATAAATATAACAACATGCTATATTGTTATCAATTTAATTCATTATTACAACAACTATTATTATAATCAATACAATTAACTTTACTCCTCCAACTATCCAAATAGTTTTGCTATCTGAAAAAAAAAAAAAAAAAAGTTTTCTTCCTAAAGCAGGAATTGGACTTTCATCTCTTACAGGGCATTCTCCTTGATATCGCTGATGAGATCATGTTTGATCCTTACAAGCTGATTGAAGTCCAGGTTAGGTCAATGAAAGCATCAGATACAAAGCTGAATTCATACCTGGAAGGATTTGAAGGCTCGGACACAATATATATTTTTTAGGAGAATAAAAAAAATTCCATTTTTGTTTGTTTCCGCTTCAGTGAAAAATTTCATGTTCTTTACTTTACTCCAGTAACCTTTCATCTCTAAAGTGTTCGGCTGCTGTCCTAAATGGGAGCCATTGTGCTACATTCTCACCTGATAGGAGGGAGCATTGGGTGGTAAAGAGCATTTACCTCTTAATTATAACCAAGGCAGCGGTATCATGGGAAAAGCCACCACTATTAGAGAATGAGGAACGTAAAGTACTTTCACAAAAATTATTTCACTATTATTAAGAATAACATGTTACCAAATAAATTGTTATCAAATCTTTATTTACATCATGTATTACAAAGTATATCGCAATGCAGCTTTTCATATAGTAGAACAATAACAAGGTATAGGGGGGATAAAGGAAACATTGGAAACAATGGTCATATACTAGTTGGAGTACACCTGTTTAGAGTTAAGATAGAATATGACTAGTATGTAAGCAGGCTGTGGACTTATGCAGGGCCGTCTTTAATATCGATTGGACCCTGGGCAAACATTTTCTTGGGCCCTCCCAAATCTACTTATCAACTATTTGCGGGGAGTGCGGGCTCAAGGGGCAGCTGCTTTGGACCCCACAACAATGACTGGGGCAGCTTCCCCTTTTGCCCTGCGTTAAAGACAGCTCTTGACCTATGTAACTGACACCCCCAATGAGAGAAACCCCTTTGAGGGCACACAGGCAGGGTCCCACAGAAGATAAAATGGACTTTATGCACTCATGGACTTTATCATGCTTAGAAATATGGACTGGCAGCCTGGGGTAGGAGAGGAGAGGTTTTTGCTGCAGGTAGTCTGTGACTTGTCTGTATTTGTTGCAAAGTTCTTCAGTAAAAGTTCCATTACTGTTAAACTGCCTGGTCTGAAATTCTTCTAAAAAGGGGTGCAAGGCATGTCCCAAACAGGGCTTGTACAGAGGGGATGAAGAGAGGGTGTGAGAAGGCTACACTATGCAAGAGTGTGTGCGAGATGCGGCTATATTGCTGTTGTCATAGGTAACTAGCATGGTGGGGTGAATGTAATAGCAACCAGCCAGTGGAAAGTCGGTACTTGGCAGGGGAGGTGATCACCCTGGTAGTGGGGGTTTGGTGAGCTTGACCTCTCCCTACCAATCAATGCCCCATGCCAGGGAACAACTTTGCAAAATGGGGGATCCAGGTAAGGTGGCAAGCTACATCTGTGCTGGTGAGTGGGACATAAGCTTTACTGTGTCCCCTTGGAATTGCTGCATTCAGAGTAGAAATATATGGCGTCATGTGAAGAGTACTGAAAATGTTGTATGTATAAGCCCTACAAGTGCAGGGTGAAATGCTTGCTTCTAAATTAGGGTGCCTCCCTAGATTAACTGTGGCCTTGAGCCAATGTTCCCAGGGCATAGCAAGCGTGCTCACTAAGGGTCCCCGTATCAGGTGTTAAGCCCCGCCCACAAATATAATAACATGTCCAAGAAAAAGACATAATTAGGAAATCAATCAGGGAGAAAAGGGCAGATGGGAGGGTCTACCCAGAGGTTGTGGAGACAATAGGGATTAGCTATTGTTGTGTCATAGTCCTAAAATAATTTGAATCTCTATATGTCAGCCAACAGGTACATGTGGAAAAAGCAAGTATTATAAATGCTTACTTGCGCCATTTTCCATTTCTATAAACATTTTTTTTTTTACCCGTTTACAATGTGCTTTGAGCTTGCTAGCAAATTTGACTTTATGAAGCTTTGACACCCTTGAACAATATGTGTGATCAGCAGGTGAAAAAAAAGAAACAAGACCTGAAAAAAACAAATGTAGCCACATCCCCTGCATGAGGATTTACATCATCCTTTTGATGGCTACAAGCCGACATTGTTCAAAGCTGTTCACTGTCAAATTTGACAGGATTGGAGTTGTCCCATTTATTGTGATCACTATGTTGGCAATGACACTGTGATCACATGTGGCTGAAGGATTAAAGTAATTGTAACGTATTTTTTCTCTTTTCTTAAAATAACAAACATGTTATACTTACCGCCTCTGTGAAGTGGTTTTGCACAGGGCATCTCTGATCCTCCTCTTCTAGGGTCCCTGGCTGGAGCTCCTGGCCCCTCCCTCCTGTTGAGTGCCCCCACAGCAAGCAGCTTGCTATGGGAGGCACCCGACTTGAGCTGCAGCTCCATGTATCCATTCAGACATGGAGCTGCCATTAGAATAGAATGCATTAAGATAAAAACCTTCTGACTTTACAACCACTATTTTTCAGGCCACTGCAGCCAGTAGATGGCAGTCTTCCTCTGTTGAATACTGTGATTGCATGACGCAATTATAGTATAATATATATGTATATATTGGATCATATATACACACACACATGCAGACATTTTTGTCCATTAACTTGTATTTAAAATAGATCAAGGTTTTTATAAAAATCTAACTAAATGATTGTATATCCTTAAATATGATTTACAACGTGGACAAAATATACATTTTTCCTGAGCATCTAGACTTCAATGACCTCTTGTCATAAATGGGTTAAATGAAGAAATTTAGATCTAGAATAGGAGGGAACAGAGCACATCAAGCATTTTAAGCCAACAGCTGCCAGCCCCGTTAGAAACCGCCCTTCGGGTGCCCTAACAGGTTCAATTATGGCTTAAAGGAAAGTGTCCAGGGTGTCTTTGAGCTCCTGCATGCTGCCATATTATACATCGCAACTCATCTGGGGTCCTCCAGTCACAAACGTGTATACAGAATTTGTCACACATTTCTTTGTATACATTGTTGGGCATTTCAGGCTCAAAGTGGCTGAGAAAATTCAGTGTCCTTGAGAGGGGACTGCGGTCATGCAGTGTAATGTGTTGCCATATATTGCTCCCCATAATCCCATGCTAATGTTGAATATATGCAGTGCTGAAAATATGTACCATGTGTATATTCAGGCCGAGTACTTTATAGCACAGTCTAAAATTGTACATATATTTATTCCAATTTGCATCAGACATGTTGGCTCTTAGCAATGCAATACAAGAAATCTGCGGCTTTTATAATATAGCAAGCAATGAGACAGAAGAACCAGTCAGGTTATGGTAAGGGGGGGGGCTAAAGGAGCTAAACAAACAATGTGAATAAACACAGTAAAACGCAGCATAGGCGTGTTTAAACAAAGGGTATTTTCATGGTATTGATCCTATTGAAAATGTACTAAAAACTAAAAAGGAATAATTTCTCCTTCTAAAAATGTTTTCAGTCAACCAGAACATCTTGGTCTCCAAATGTTTGATAGACTTTAGATCCTGATAAAATATTAATAATTCATGTTGCAAAACATAATATTTAGGTGTAGAGAGGAGGTATTGGACTATAATAATGGACATTTTACACCACCCTGTGATAGCCTTTAATAAAGTCCTGTGGGAGGGACAAAACGCCTCAGATGACGACGGGTGGTGATGTCAGATCCGGCTGGTGATACGCAAGTGATGGCGTACTTCCAGTTCCCGGTTTTTTGCCTATTTTACCTTGTACAAAAGTGAGTGCAATACTGTGTTTTAGCATCATTTTAATAGAAGGACTTACGCTATATATTCCTCCTCTCTTCCGCCATTATACTATACACAAAGGGAATCCGCACCCAAAAAGAAGGAGCTCCGTTAGAGGACTACTAATCCCAACATCTGAGATGTTTAGCAAAGTGCACATGACTTCTGTTATGGGAGTCTATGGTAGCTGGTGAGTGAGTGGGCACACGGACTGCACCAATTTTGTTACAGCATTTGGAACCTCGCCACTTTAATTATAATGGAACTGCGAGCATTTTCACCTATATGATGGACTTTTATTGATTTCTATTGATTTTTGAACTTTGACATTGTGTGTGTGTGTGTGTATATATTGTGGGAGATTAGCTCGGTGGCGGGCGTGGATGACCCCTTGGGGGGATCCGTTACACAGGGAGATAGCCGAGAAGTGGTTGCAAACAACAGTTTGGTTTACATTAACCCCCCTCCATTGCGGGGGTTACGTTCCGGACCCAGCCGCGAAAAGTGAAATTCCGCGAAATAGAAAAACCCTATTAAAATGCATTGTAGGCATGATTTTTTTACTGTCATTGTACGTGTAGAAGCATTTTAAGGTCTTTAAACACACTTTTAAAACAATAGAAACTCATTTAAACACATAAAAGATACTTAGAGACAGAGCAAGAGCTATGAAAAACACAAAAATCTTTCATTTTTAATGATTTATATAGTAAACTAACATTACAAAAAAAAACGCGAATTACCGGGACCGCAAAAACTGAACCGCGATGTAGCGGGGGATTACTGTATTCTTGCAATTTACTTCACACAAGTGCAAGCCTCAAAAACAGCAAAATAAAAATAAAACACAAAATAAATCCTTGCCACTGTGGGCGGCTACCTTCTCACATACAGGAACCTACCTACGGAGTCTGTCTCCAACCTACTGTTGGGCAAACTTTGCTGATCCTACAGCAGACACGCAATAGTCCATGTTTTTTCTTCACACAACAAATGTCCTTTGAACATGTCCCTTTTCCTCTTCACATTGAACATGTCCCTTTGCTATTATCTTCACATAGAACACATTCCTTTGTTTGTCTCTTCACATAGCAAACAGTGCATTTATTTCTTTCCACATAGAAATAGTCCAAGACCTCACCTTGAGTAGTCTTAGTCTTAATTAATTTCCCCTTCATACAGGAAATGTCCATTGGTTTCTTTTCACATAGAAACGATCTAAGACCTCACCTTGAGTAATCTTCACACTTGTTACCCTCCTCAGCGCACATCGCTTCAGGAGGTCTTCCCCATGCTCACACAGCTTCAGGGGGCATCCCTTCTCCCATGCCCACACAGCGTCGGGAGGCACACATCTGACTGTCCCCCTCTCCCCACACAGTGTCAGGAGGCCGCAATCAATCGACTTCCTCTGGACCAATTATAGAGGCCTTAACTTCCTCATTCCGAACAGCTGAAGGCCTTTCAACTTCCTTAAGCCGTCCTGGCTACCTTTTCAGCCGACACCCTATAGTAATTGGTGAATTGTCTAAACCCAGCATAAGTGTATCTCCTGTCTGTGACAACATCCACAGATTTACCTGACTTCCTGTCACAATATATATATATATATATATATATATATATATATATATATATATATATATATATACATATGTGTGTGTGAGGTGTGAGTTTATGCTACTGTTTACACATTTTAGGTTTTCATAGTGGGAGCGCTCTTTTTATATATTAATATATAAAACATAATATTTACTTGCCTTTTAATGTGTATTCCTCTATGCCGTGATGAAATGCTCATTTAACCAGCTTCCTCTAATTGGCTCCTTGTGCTGCTTCTTCCTCTCACACTCCAGCCCTGCTGTACAGGAATTGCAAGAGGCTGACACCAGGTCAAATCCAGGTACTCACACTGCTTATATTTTAGAAAATACATGATGTATTATTTTGATACAAAGCTGATTTTGTGTTTTATTTCTCTGCTTAGAATTCAGCTTTAAGGTCTATATTCGCAAAACTCACCGTTAAGATGCCAAACTGTGCTGATGCTGTCAATTTCAATTTCATGCCTCACACTCTCTGTTATATCATTTTTGTCCCCATAAATACAAAGCAAATTAAACATAGTTTTCTTTGCATAAAAGTATCATTAAACTGCAACAACAACAAAAACTAGCCTCTAATCCCTGCAGGTACCTTTCATCTTCTTCTTGAACACCCCAAGACTATGAAATCCAAGGCATTCTAATACAGCCTTTTACCACCAGGGTGCCCAGGCTTCATGGGGTTGCTTCTGGATTCTTCATGAGTGCCATGGCAAATGCCTAAAATTGCCCCAAATTGCCCAGAAAATGTCAACAAGCCAGCAGATGGATCAAGCCTGCTTTTTTTGTTACACAAAGCCAAAGGTTTTTGATGTGCAGCATTACAGATTTGGGCACCATGTGGGCCAGTTGCTGACGTCCTTTTAACTTATGGCATCATCAGTTGATAAGAAGGTCGTCAGGCACCTGAGAATGTCCTTCCCCCTCTCTGTCAGCACTGGGGTCACGTTAGCTAAATTAAATAAAGAAACCGAGGAAGGAGAAAAACACTGGAATACTAGTCAGTACCAGTGACAAAAGTGTATTTGTATTGTAAGAAAAAATCACTTCTAATTTGGGTGTTCTATGTGTGCGAATACTGCTTTGTTATGTAAAACTATTAGTTTAGTTTTTCCATTTTAGAATGGTATGCCCCCAGATTGTGCAGAATTTTTAAAAGGTGCCTTGACTAAAAAAAGGTTGAGAAACACTGTATAATATACAAAAGACATTTTACTACCTCAAGTCAATGATTTTTCTATCTCATCGTAATCCTTTCTATTGGTGTATACACAATGGTGGGTTCACTAACCAATAGCATGGCTTAAAGGGTTGGATGACGGGCCAGTTATCAAATCAAAGAAGGTATTTACATATCAGAGCTCCTTACTGTTCAATGGATTTTACATTTGTTGGGAACAAATTGTGTTTTCCATTACTGATTTGGATTCAAGGAAGGGAGAAGTTTGTTCCAATTTGATTCAGTTAGAGCTGTTTTAAACAAGAAATCTATTGTTGATTAACCACTTAAGCCCCGGAGGATTTGGCTGCTCAAAGACCAGGCCCTATTTTGCGATTCGGCACTGCGTGAATTTAATGGACAATTGCGCAGTTGTGCGACGCTGTACCCAAATGAAATTGACGTCCTTTTTTTCCCACAAACCGAGCTTTCTTTTGGTGGTATTTGATCACCTGTGCGATTTTTACTTTTTGCGCTATAAACAAAAAATGAGCGACAATTTTGAAAAAATAACAGTATTTTTCAAATATTTTTATATGAAATTCCACCCAAAAAAAGTAAAAATCTATTTTTTTTTAACATTTTAGGCCAATTTGTTTTCTGCTACATATGTTTGGTAAAATTGCGATAAGCGTATTTTGGTTGGTTTGCGCAAAAGTTATTGCGTTTACTAACAAAGGGAAAGATTTTTGTCATTTTTTTTTTTTTTAACGAGTAATGGCGGCGATCTGCGACTTTTTTTGCGGGACTGCGACATTTTGGCAGACAGATCGGACCCTTGACTGACATTTTTGACACTTTTGGGGTTACCAGTGATATTACTACAGTAATCAGTGCTATACATATGCACTGTTACTGTAAAAATGACACTGGCAGGGAAGGGGTTAACTTTATTAGTGATCAAGGGGTTAAGTGTGTCCCTAGGGCCGTGCTTCTAACTGTAAATTGGTGTGGCTAGTGATGTAACCACAGAGACATACGATCCTACATAGTAGAATCGTATGATCTCTGCAGTTACATCAGGGAGAATGACAGGAGACTTTGTTTACATCTGCCGCCTGCCTTTCTCCCTCTGCACCTTGAGATCGCGAGTGGCCGGCGGACATCGGGTCCGCTGGTCACACGCGCGGACATGTTAGGGAACGAGCGGGGGCGGGAGCGCTCCTCCGGCGGCGCGTGCTCACCCCCTAGAGGCTCTCAGGCGAGCGACGCAGCCCTACGTCGCTTTGCCTGTACGGGGCTGACTGCCGCAGTAAATAGTCGTGCGGTGGTCGGCAAGTGGTTAACATACCAACTGATGCAACACACTTGATATTGTTTTGTATCTTGCAATCAACTGAAAATATATCCAAAATAAGATTTATCAGTTATAAATGTAATTAAATTATTAAAATTATAATTCAAATAATCAGAATTGCAATCAGTCCTCCAGCACACTTTCGGATATTTGTTGATATTTGAGGAGTGATTGACAAAATTCCACCATGGCCAATCAACTTGGGAAAGTGAAAATCAATCAACAGATTTCTAAATCAAATGAATGAAAGATCTTTGGTTGGCAAATTTCCGAGTCAATCCTTTTATTTGTAATGAATTGTCATTTGTATGGTCGTGTCGATATGTGTGTGCACACCTTTAGGTACAAAAGAATGACAGTTAAAGCATGACGGTTAAACGAATGGGGAGACTGGGTGCCTTTACCATATATACCGGTAGCTAAAAGACAGCTATATCACTATATTGGAGGCTCTTTTGTAAAAGCGTAGGCACATTCAATTCGATGCAAGGCTTACAATCCCGATCTTGAGGAGATGCAATTATTTACATAAGTTGTACAGGGAGCAGACAATGGGATTTGAGAGGGATTTACCGGTTTCCACACATCTATACAGGGGGGTTTATCACTACAGTTTTAAGCCTCTTGAAAATACCATTAAAAGTAAATAGCTGCTTTATGTTTAATACAGTGATTTTCCACCTATTAAGAACAGCTGGTCCCTCTCAGCAGTCCTTTTATTTTCCCAGACATCCAGCGTCTTTCAGTGCTCTAAATACTATGAGTTAACTAAAATAATAACATTACACCACATGCATTCCCTCTTCTGTAGTATAATAAAAAAAACACATTTTATTGGAGAGTATTGTAATAGCCCAACAACTAAAACTAAAAAGTAGTTTAATAACAAAACCAGTAGGTTTTAAATAAAATAAATTAATTCTATTTCCTCACATTAGATTGCATTGTTTTACAGAAAGCTTTTTAGTGGTTTTCTGCTTGATTTGGAGAATTATTCAAGCCCCTCCTAAACCTGCTGAGAATTAAAGAAAAGTCCACCAAAATGTGATATTTAAATTAGGTTTTATCCAGATGCTTTATGGTGGTTTTTTGCTTTATTCATAGAATTATTCAAGCCCCATCCTAAACCTGTTGCATTGTTTTACAGAAAGCTTTTTAGTGGTTTTCTGCTTTATTCATAGAAAAATTCAAGCCCCTTCCTAAAGCTACTGAGAATTAAAGAAAAATCCACCAAAATGTAATATTTAAATTAGGTCATATCCAGGTGCTTTATAGTGGTTTTCTGCTTTATTCATATAATAATTCAAGCCCCATCCAAAACCTGTTGGGCATTAAAGGAAAATGCCATCAAAATGTGAAATAGGCTTGATCCTGATGGGCAGAGTCACCTGTTGACTTTTAATATGTATGTCTTAGGGACTTCTGGCATGTGATCTGTTCATCACAGTTCCTGGCTCTTTACCCTTCAATGCTTAAAGGATAAGTTCACCATTTAGAGCATGTTACCTATAATTCGGGTGTAACGTGTAACATGCTCCAGACCTGCCAACCCATGACTGTGAGCATTGGTTCTTCTCCCACCTAACCGCTTTCAGATTTGGAAAATACATACAGGGCTCCACCCGCATGACTGCGCCCATCGATTACAGGGATCTGTGAAAGAGAAAACTATAAGTACCATGATCCATTGTGGCTGATTCCTGCAAAAAGATGTGCATTTATTATTTTTTCCCAAAAGATGAACTTAGCCTTTAATGTTCCTGCCCAGCTTGGGATGTTCTGTTTTGTTTTATCATTGATAAAGAATTCATTGCAAAACCCCTCTACTGGCTGTGGTGGGTATGCAGGGATCTTGAGGATGAAATTGAAATCCATTATTTTTTTAACTGATTAGCATCTATCAAACATTGAAATATCATTTTTGGGTGGGCTTTACTTTTAAATCATAAGTATACCATTCATTTATTTATATATATATATATATATATATATATATATATATATATATATATATATATAAATATATCTATCTATATCTATCTATCTATCTATCTATCTATCTATCTATCTATCTATCTATCTATCTATCTATCTATCTATCTATCTATCTATCTATATATGTGTGTGTGTGTGTATGTATATAGATAGATAGATAGATAGATAGATAGATAGATAGATAGATAGATAGATAGATAGATAGATAGATAGATAGATAGATAGATAGATAGATAGATAGATAGATAGATATAGACATAGACATATATATAAAATTAATTATTATATTTTTTAATTATTTAAGCCCCACATCTTATGTGTCATGGTCCCTTAGAGACTTGATTGTCCTGGTATCCTGGGAACCTGCGAACTAGGAAAATGTTAATTTTTCATTAGGTAATATTCTTTCTGCTAGTTCTCAGTTTCACAGATTAGTAAATAATCAATGAGTGACTTTATAGCTGTAGAGTAAAACATATATACAGACAAGGGAGGTAGGGTTTGGCAGACTCAACTAGATCACATTCAAGGCAGAAGGTATCAAACAACTGATATGTTCCCGGTGCTTTAATAAAGAATATGTAAACTGACCCACTAAATAAACTTTAACATGTTAATGTGTAAGTTTCAATATTTTTTAAATCTGAAGATTTTATTAAAGCGGACCTTGCAGTAAAATGCAATGTCTATTAGTAGATCAGGGTCCCCCCTCCCCTAGTAAGAACTGTAGCATAATAGTGGAAAAATGCACCTTTAAGAAAAAAAAGTTACACTAAAAAGTACACTTACTTTACCACCTTCTACTGCCAGTGGTGTCTTGGCGAGGTTGATGTCACGCGCCTTATGGCTAGATCCTGGAATGGACGAGGATGCCAAATCTCAGGAAAAGAGGCTCTTACACTGAGCTAGAGTGTCTTCTTGAGACATTTAGGGTACTAATTGTTGCTTTGGAATCTCACCAGAAGAATAGGATAGTGTCCCTCTCTGCAGTGCAAAAGATTGGGGTTATGTAAGTAGTTAATCCAACTTTTTACATGTAGCAACATTTTTCCACTGCTACTTTGCAGTATTTATTTACAGGGAGATTGGCCCTTGATCCTATAATCGCAGCCTGTTATATGGTGACAACACTCTGTTCCTGTCTCCCATTTGTGCTCCTATGTTTTCACTCTGTCAAAAAGACTGGCCAGAATGCAGTTGGAATCTGATACAGTTGGCCAGCTTGAACATGTTTTATAATAATGTTTGCTGGAAATATAAAAGGATATAGAGCAGTGTGCAAAGTGTTCATTCATATTTTTCAATGTTTTACCCTTGCCTCCCAGTTGTGCTCTTTTTTGTCACCTTGTTGGCACAGGGCTTCTGATGGAGACTACAAATTGCTTGTTAGGAATTCATCAATAAACTGCTGTTGTCACCATTGGGAAATCTGTCCTAAGAAATGCCAGGCAGCTATCAAAATAACTGTATACAGTAAACTCCCGCTCCATCGCGGTTCAGTTTTTGCGGTCCCGGTATATTGCGTTTTTTTTGTAATGTTATTTTACTATATAAATCATTAAAAATGAAATATTTTTGTGTTTTCCATAGCTCTTGATATGTCTCTCAGTATCTTTTATGTGTTTAAATGAGTTTCTATTGTTTTAAAAGTGTGTTTAAAGACCTTAAAATGCTTTTACACGTACAGTGATAGTAAAAAAAACATGCCTACAATGCATTTTAATAGGGTTTTTCTATTTCGCGGATTTTCGCGGATTTTCACTTTTCGGGAACGTAACCCCCGCAATGGAGGGGGGTTTACTGTATACCCATTCAGGTTAATAGAAAATCATTGTCATCAACTGGCTAGCTGTTTTAACATTGCATACATTCCTTGGCCTGGTGAAAAATTTATGCTCTTCAGTAACTTAGTACATCGTATCATGGGAAAAAGAAACATCATCTATAAGGAAAAGTAGAAATTCTGTATTATTCTATGCAGAACTGTATTCTTTTTTTTCTTCTTTTTTTTACTACAGTGTATAGTATACTGTATGTGCTTTTATTGAAATTGGGCTAGAAAGAAAAGATAAGAAAAAAGAAGTTCGGACTATATAGGCCAATAATGGAGCCTAAATATAATCACAAATTATTATTGTACAAAATATTTAAAAAAAAAAAAAAAATATTCCATCTAGTATATAAAAACAAAGCTTATATATACTAGATGGAATATTTCTTTTGTTTTTAAATATTTTGTACTATAAAAATGTAAGATTTTACATAGATTCCACGTTTGGCCTATATAGTCCGACCTTCTTTTTTTTCTTATCTTTGTCAATTTACATAACACGAATGTTGGCCTTGATTGTCACATTAATATCTATTTCTGGGCTAGAAAGAGGTATATGATAAATTGAAAGTAAGCTTTATCTGAATGACATTTAATTTGCTGAAGCACTGCATATCATAAACAATTGACTTTTTTAAATATAAAATAACTGTTTTCATCTGTTTCCTTTTTGTTACATCTCAGTGCTGCTGATCTTCTACAGCATCTTTGCCCCCAATTCCTGTCTACATACATGCATTCCAGCAATCATGGCATGGCATTTCTGATTGCGCCTGTGAAATGTGTGTTGAAACCGCCATTTGTAATCCCAATCAGAGGCCCGTGTAACAGGGTGTGACAACAAAGGAGCATAACTGGAGGACAGTGATACAAAAACCTTGCGTTACCTTGTTAAAACAGTCCTGGGTATGGTGAGGGCACAATTCAAAAGGTGTGTTACATGCAGGGGAGTCACATGCGATCATTTAAAAATCTGACACCACAGTCTGTAGTATAGTGATTGGGTGAGCATCAAGTTTGGTGTGACCGGCAGTCAGGCAGCACTGTAATGTTGTCACCATATAACAAGAGGTGCCTAAAAATCACCAGTTATTATTTCAATTAAGGCTGCAGATTTAAAAATATTGAAAATTACTTTTGAAATTACATTAACATGTAAAAGTTTATATGAGATTTTATTGATTGGGTTTATTTAAAACTTAATACTCTAACAAAAAAAAAAAACATGTATTACATGGGAAGAAGCACTAATCTAGCACTTTCTATATATTTAAATAACTGCAACTATTAAAAATTTAGGGGTGTATAAAAAGTAGTTTACAACCCACTTTGCAGTGTGTCAAAAATAACCTTAACTTTGTTTTTAAGAAGAAGCGTTGTAAAATAAAAACTGTAATCTTACAATACATATTGTAAATACTATATTATGTTTAATTATGCAAACAGAATCTTTTGTTCAGATTATCAAACACTGATTCTACAATTATAGTAATGTGCAAAATATTTTATTATGTTGATTTATCCATAATATAGTAGAAGTAAAAAGGTGAGAATTAGCAGAATACAAACAAATGGATATAAAGAGACAGTGGCTGTTGCTAACATACTGTATAACAATTGCTGCAAATGAATTGTGATATGCTGCCACCTGGTGGTCCATGATGTTATTTCATTGTGAAGAGTAGGGGTACCTGTGCTCTACAGTGCTATGAATCAGAAATGTTAGAGTTTAAAATAATATTATGAAGTCTGAGATTTTAAGTAGAATTTTGGGGGTTAAGGACAAAACTATAGCAGAGAAAAAGTTTATTTAAAAATAACATAGACAAATCATTTACACTGAAGAGGGAACAACACATGTAGTTCACACATTCATACTGCAACAATGCAGGCCAACTTTATTCTTAATTAAAACTTAACTCCAAAAATGGAGTTTCCTTTTTTAAACTTTTATTGTTGCAGCTTGGTTACATCAAATTCTACATAGATCATATCCAGAGGGCCACTGGGAGATGCAGAAATTCACTGTAGTCTGTGTTATATAAAGTTAGCACTGGTCTCTTCCGGGCAGTAACATAACTAGTACATCTGGCACCTGGAGCAGGTCATTTATTTTTCAACCCCCCCCCCCAAAACAAATATTTAGCGTGGTAAAATAGTGGTGCGCTTTGCGCGCTGCCCCAAAGCTGTGGGTGTGGTAAAATTGCATCAACAGTGGGATGGTTTAAAGGTACATATGCTTTAATGACTGTGCCACAGTCCCCTCCTAGTCCAGGGCCTCCTCTGCAGCTCCCCTCTTAGTCCATGGCCTCCTCTGAAGCCCCCCAAGTTCAGGGCTTCTTCTGCATCCTGCCCTCCTAATCCAGGTCCTTTGCCACAACCTCCCTTTTCAAGTCCAGGGCTTCCTCTGAACTCCCCTCCTAGTCCAAGGCCTCTTCTGCAGCCACTCCTCCTAATCCAGGTTCTTTGCCACACTGTCAGGGAACGATCCATAGACACACTGGCTCAGCTACCGACACTCTGCAGAATAGCACAATGGCGGCTACAAAATTTGCCAACGCTACTGCGCATGTGCAAAATGACATTCACGGTAGCAAAGATTCATGCGCCAGTGTGCATGCGCATGTGCCGCCACGCACGCAATGCGTAATGGATTGTTGGAGCCCAGTGGGCCTATTTAAAGCAGTCAGCTCCAGCCATTAGTTGCTGGATGATCTTCAGCTTCCCTGCTTGTTCCTGTGTTCCTGTTCCTTGCTATTGGATTACCCGTTACCGATCCAGCTTACCTTGACCTGTCCTGTCTCTACTCCTGGCTCTGACCACCGGCTTTCTTCACCTACTCTGTTCCAGTCTACTGTTCCCATGTATGACCCCTGGTTTGCTCCCTCGGATTCCTCTACTGTGTGATGATCTGTGTTTGACTACTTGGCCTGACCTTGACCTTGCTTCTGTCTCTCCCTTTGGCAACCTCCCTCTGGACACTCTCAAGGAATCCTGCCTTGCAGTACAGCCTGCTTGTCCAGTCACTAAACAGTGGTCACCCTTTCACCGGAGCCTGTTGCAGCTGGCGACCCCTGTTCCTTTGGGCACAGCACTCCCTGTTTCCACCTTCAGGGAAGCCCTCTCAGCACCTTGACCTCTGATCAGGTACGTCATACACACCAACTCCCCCTTTTATAGCACAGGGTCTTCTCTGCATGCACACCCCCTCCCTTCAGTCCAGGACCTCTTCAGCACTCCTTTCCTAATTCAAGGCCTTTGCCATAGTAACCTCCTTTTCTAGTCCAGGGCCTCCCCTGCACCCATCCCCCCCCCCCTCCCATCCAGCTATTTCTCTGCACACCCCACCTTCCTAGTCCTTCAGAACAGTGGTTCCCAACCTTTTTGACACCAGGGACCAGTTTCATGGCAGCCAATTTTTCTAGGAAGGGGGTGGGCTGGATATTTAGGGGCAAAATAAAGGTAAAGAAGACGTGCTGGCCTATAATCAATCAAGACTGCTGCATGAGAGACTCCCTGAATACAGGGAGAAAAAATGAACCAATTTTTGTAAATATTTTATTATATCTTTTCATGTGACAACACTGAAGAAATGACACTTTGCTACAGTGTAAAGTATTGAGTGTACAGCTTGTATAACAGTGTCAATTTGCTGTCCCCTCAAAATAACTTAACACACAGCCATATATGTCTAAACCGCTGGCAACAAAAGTGAGTACACCCCTAAGTGAAAATCTCCAAATCGGGCCCAATTAGCCATTTACCCTCCCCGGTGTCATAAGACTCAATAGTGTTACAAGGTCTCAGGTGTAAATGGAGAGCAGGTGTGTTAAATTTGGTGTTATCACTCTCACTCTCTCATACATGTCACTGGAAGTTCAACATGGCACCTCATGGCAGAGAACTCTGAGGATCTAAAAAAAAGAATTGTTGCTCTACATAAAGATGGCCTAGGCTAACAGAAGATCGCCAAGACCCTGAAACTGAGCTGCAGCACGGTGGCCAAGACCATACAGTGGTTTAACAGGACAGGTTCCTCTCAGAACAGGCCTCGCCATGGTTGACCACAGAAGTTGAGTGCACATGCTCAACATCATATCCAGAGATTTTCTTTGGGAAATAGACGTATGAGTGCTGCCAGCATTGCTGTAGAGGTTGAAGGAGTGGGGGGGGGGGGGTCAGCCTGTCAGTGCTCAGACCATACACTGCATCAAATTGGTCTGCATGACTGTCGTCCCAGAAGGAAGCCTCTTCTAAAGATAATGCGCAAGAAAGCCCGCAAACAGTTTGCTGAAGACAAGCCGACTAAGGACATGGATTATTGGAACCATGTCCTGCGGTCTGATGAGACCAAGATAAACGTATTTGGTTCAAATGGTGTCAAGTATGTGTGTGGCAGCAACCAGGTGAGGAGTGCAAAGACAAGCGTGTCTTGCCTACAGTCAAGCATGGTGGTGAGAGTGTCATGGTCTGGGGCTGCATGAGTGCTGCCAGCACTGGGGAGCTACAGTTCATTGAGGGAAACATGAATGCCAACATGTACTGTGATATACTGAAGCAAAGCATGATCCCCCTCCCTTCAGGGACTGGGCTGCAGGGCAGTATTCCAACATATTAACGACCCCAAACACACCTCCAAGATGACCACTGCCTTCCTAAAGGAGCTGAGGGTAAAGGTAATGGACTGACCAAGCACGTCTCCAGACCTAAAGAGGGTCAAGGCAGTGCTGGAAAATAATGGTGACCACATAAAATATTGACACTTTGGGCCCAATGTGGACATATTCACTCAGGGGTGTACTCACTTTTGATGTCAGCGGTTTAGACATTAATGGATGTGTGTTGAGTTATTTTGAGGGGACAGCAAATACAAGCTGTACAATCACTACTTTACATTGTAGCAAAGTGTAATTTCTTCAATGTAGTCACATGAAAAGATATAATAAAATATTACAAAAAAATGTGAGGGTTGTACTCACTTTTGTGGGATACTGTATATATAACTAAAGTGCAATTAAAGTGCAAATAAAACTGGATGCACAGATTAAAGTTCCAAAGAGCTAATAATCCAAAACAGTCCAAAAAGTGTGATTTTGAATGGTGCTAAGGTATTGTTCCTTCAAATTTCTACATGCATCACCACCATGCTCAAATAATAAATTGGCTGCTTACCTGACCTAATAGGGTCTAGAACCCCGAGGCTGCAAACAGCTGTGAGCTCCCGGTGTTGTCTTCTCTGTTCTCTGAGCTCCAGGAATAGAGTGGCCGGAGCTGAGGGGCCTCGCTGGCAGGAGGTGAGAGGTGTTCTCGTGCTTTCTTGTTCCGGTACTGTGTGAGGACCGTTATATGCAGATAAAGGACGGTGTCTGTTTGCGGTATCATGGATTGATTCCCTCACAATGTACACGCTCATTGACCCTATTGGGTCTGGTAAGCAGCCAATTTATTACTTGAGCACGCTGGTGAAGCATGCAGCACTTTGAAGGAACAAGACCTTAGCACCATTCAAAATCACACTGTTTGACTGTGTTGGATTATTAGCTCTTTGGAACTTTATTCTGTGCATCCAGTTTTATTTGCAATTTAATTGCACTTTAATTGCACTTTAGTTATATAAATGTAGCACTACTCCCCTGGGAGCTGCTGGTACAGGTTCCCCTGGGTCACCCTTAGCAACAACATGACAGTTCAGCATTTTTAAAGTGCTTTGGCTCAGTCAGGAAACAGTCTAGGAGTTTTGGTTTTTGTAGTTTTATTGAGAACTTGGATAGAAGAAGGGAATAAGTGGGATACTCCAACTTGTATAAACTATGCACAGTTTGCTGGGATGACTAGATATTGCTGATTGTGGCAAGGCTGCTGCTTCACCTTGTCACTAACGATGAAGAAGTAATTAATGAACCGCTTTAGATAAGCTGTACTGTACTGCAGAACACTCTTCAGGACCCTTCCTGGTACCCCCTTTGTTCCTATTCTTCAGGGCTTTCTAAATGGCACCCCCTTTACTGTATCACTCTCTGTGTGAGCTAGCTCCTTGATCCCTGACTTCACTGGAGTGGTCCCCCTTCCTGGGCAGACCCTTAGGCAAATCTCCCTGTACTCACGGACACTGTTTTTCCCGAGAGACCCTGCCAGCAGCTCCACTGTCAGCTCCACTGGATCTTCTGCAGCTCAGCTCCACACCTGGTTCACTAGGCCGACCGCCTAAGACGACCTTCCTCACACACTGCAGGAGGAGAGACAGCCGTCCACCTTCTCCTGGGACCCTGATTCCCGCCAAAGACGCCCTGTCACATGTCCCCTCAGTATTTATGGTCAATCCCAGGATGCATTGCAGGAATGCCCTCCCACTGGGACTGCCATAAACCCTGATGTGTCACTGGCTAGGTTTCCTCCACTGTCCAACAAGCTCCCTCATTGGATACAGTGGGGACACTCCCTCAGACCCAGTGAGTCACACCTGGAGACATGAAACAGGCAACCTAACAGATCAGGCTCCCCTTATAAGCAGAAGGAGCAGAAAGATTCATTTTCCTAGCACCTACCTAGGAGGGGGCTACATCAATGTTGTCACATATTATCATCTAATGTTTAGGTACATATGATTGCATGAGTTATGATTGATTTTGCACTATATATTTTACACATACATTTTTCCTTTGTGATTTTTATTTTATTACAGCGCACTTCACTTATATATTGGATATTTAGGGAGTCTGTCCTTAGCCCCCCTTCTCACCACAACCCCCCTTTATAGTGTCAACAGTCCCCCTTTACATCACTGTTCCCCTTTAAAGCAGTCCCGCAGTGTCTTCAGTTTCCCTTCACATCGCAGCCCCCCTTTACATTACAGTGCACCTTTACAGTTCAGTCCCCTTTACATTACTGTAACAGATGCTGCACTGTAAAGGGGCACTGTGATGTAATGGGGGGTGCACTGTAAATGGGCACTTTGATGTAACAGGGACTTCACTGTAAAGGGGATACTGTGATATAAAGGGGACTGCACTGTAAAGGAGTACTGTAAAGGTTGCAGTGTCCCTTTACAGTGCAGTCCCCTTTATATCACAAATATGTATCACCCTCCAAGGTAGGTGCTAGGTAAAATATAGTGGGGCCTTGCCTGCTTAACAGCAGGGCCATATATTGTTCAGCTAGGCTGGCATGTGCAGTGGCGGAGCTAGACTTTTAAAACAGGGGTGGCAAGGGGTGGCTAGGTATTATTTTGGGGGGTCAATATACAAAGTGTAATTTAGTGTCAGATTCGTCCACCGCAATGTCGCAGTCCCTCTAATAATCGCTGATCGCTGCCATTACTAGTAAAGACAGGATACAGGTGGCGATCAGAGGATACAGACAGGATACAGGTTTGCCCCCAATGATTATTGCAGAGTGCCACAGCAATGCCCCCAATTATTATTGCAGAGTGAGACAGCAATACCCCCAATGATTATTGCAGAGTGCCACAGCCTTGCCCCCAATGATTATTGCAGAGTGCCACAGCAATGCCCCCAATGATTATTGCAGAGTGCCACAGCAATGCCCCCAATGATTATTGCAGAGTGCCACAGCCTTGCCCCCAATGATTATTGCAGAGTGCCACAGCCTTGCCCCCAATGATTATTGCAGAGTGCCACAGCCTTGCCCCCAATGATTATTGCAGAGTGCCACAGCCTTGCCCCCAATGATTATTGCAGAGTGCCACAGTAATGCCCCCAATTATTATTGCAGAGTGAGACAGCAATGCCCCCAATGATTATTGCAGAGTGCCACAGCAATGCCCCCAATGATTATTGCAGAGTGCCACAGCAATGCCCCCAATGATTATTGCAGAGTGCCACAGCCTTGCCCCCAATGATTATTGCAGAGTGCCACAGCCTTGCCCCCAATGATTATTGCAGAGTGTCACAGCCTTGCCCCCAATGATTATTGCAGAGTGCCACAGTAATGCCACCAATTATTATTGCAGAGTGAGACAGCAATGCCCCCAATGATTATTGCAGAGTGCCACAGCCTTGCCCCCAATGATTATTGCAGAGTGCCACAGTAATGCCCCCAATTATTATTGCAGAGTGAGACAGTAATGCCCCCAATGATTATTGCAGAGTGCCACAGCCTTGCCCCCAATGATTATTGCAGAGTGCCACAGCAATGCCCCCAATGATTATTGCAGAGTGAGACAGCAATGCCCCCAATGATTATTGCAGAGTGCCACAGCAATGCCCCCAATGATTATTGCAGAGTGCCACAGCAATGCCCCCAATGATTATTGCAGAGTGAGACAGTAATGCCCCCAATGATTATTGCAGAGTGAGACAGTAATGCCCCCAATGATTATTGCAGAGTGCCACAGTAATGCCCCCAATGATTATTGCAGAGTGAGACAGTAATGCCCCCAATGATTATTGCAGAGTGAGACAGTAATGCCCCCAATGATTATTGCAGAGTGCCACAGCCTTGCCCCCAATGATTATTGCAGAGTGCCACAGCAATGCCCCCAATGATTATTGCAGAGTGCCACAGCAATGCCCCCAATGATTATTGCAGAGTGCCACAGTAATGCCACCAATTATTATTGCAGAGTGAGACAGCAATGCCCCCAATGATTATTGCAGAGTGCCACAGCCTTGCCCCCAATGATTATTGCAGAGTGCCACAGTAATGCCCCCAATTATTATTGCAGAGTGAGACAGTAATGCCCCCAATGATTATTGCAGAGTGCCACAGCCTTGCCCCCAATGATTATTGCAGAGTGCCACAGCAATGCCCCCAATGATTATTGCAGAGTGAGACAGCAATGCCCCCAATGATTATTGCAGAGTGCCACAGCAATGCCCCCAATGATTATTGCAGAGTGCCACAGCAATGCCCCCAATGATTATTGCAGAGTGAGACAGTAATGCCCCCAATGATTATTGCAGAGTGAGACAGTAATGCCCCCAATGATTATTGCAGAGTGCCACAGTAATGCCCCCAATGATTATTGCAGAGTGAGACAGTAATGCCCCCAATGATTATTGCAGAGTGAGACAGTAATGCCCCCAATGATTATTGCAGAGTGCCACAGCCTTGCCCCCAATGATTATTGCAGAGTGCCACAGCAATGCCCCCAATGATTATTGCAGAGTGCCACAGCAATGCCCCCAATGATTATTGCAGAGTGCCACAGCAATGCCCCCAATGATTATTGCAGAGTGCCACAGTAATGCCCCCAATGATTATTGCAGAGTGAGACAGCAATGCCCCCAATGATTATTGCAGAGTGCCACAGCAATGCCCCCAATGATTATTGCAGAGTGAGACAGAAATGCCCCCAATGATTATTGCAGAGTGAGACAGTAATGCCCCCAATGATTATTGCAGAGTGAGACAGTAATGCCCCCAATGATTATTGCAGAGTGAGACAGTAATGCCCCCAATCATTATTGCAGAGTGAGACAGTAATGCCCCCAATGATTATTGCAGAGTGAGACAGCAATGCCCCCAATGATTATTGCAGAGTGCCACAGCAATGCCCCCAATGATTATTGCAGAGTGCCACAGCAATGCCCCCAATGATTATTGCAGAGTGCCACAGCAATGCCCCCAATGATTATTGCAGAGTGCCACAGCCTTGCCCCCAATGATTATTGCAGAGTGCCACAGCCTTGCCCCCAATGATTATTGCAGAGTGCCAAAGCCTTGCCCCCAATGATTATTGCAGAGTGCCACAGCCTTGCCCCCAATGATTATTGCAGAGTGCCACAGTAATGCCCCCAATTATTATTGCAGAGTGAGACAGCAATGCCCCCAATGATTATTGCAGAGTGCCACAGCAATGCCCCCAATGATTATTGCAGAGTGCCACAGCAATGCCCCCAATGATTATTGCAGAGTGCCACAGCCTTGCCCCCAATGATTATTGCAGAGTGCCACAGCCTTGCCCCCAATGATTATTGCAGAGTGTCACAGCCTTGCCCCCAATGATTATTGCAGAGTGCCACAGTAATGCCACCAATTATTATTGCAGAGTGAGACAGCAATGCCCCCAATGATTATTGCAGAGTGCCACAGCCTTGCCCCCAATGATTATTGCAGAGTGCCACAGTAATGCCCCCAATTATTATTGCAGAGTGAGACAGTAATGCCCCCAATGATTATTGCAGAGTGCCACAGCCTTGCCCCCAATGATTATTGCAGAGTGCCACAGCAATGCCCCCAATGATTATTGCAGAGTGAGACAGCAATGCCCCCAATGATTATTGCAGAGTGCCACAGCAATGCCCCCAATGATTATTGCAGAGTGCCACAGCAATGCCCCCAATGATTATTGCAGAGTGAGACAGTAATGCCCCCAATGATTATTGCAGAGTGAGACAGTAATGCCCCCAATGATTATTGCAGAGTGCCACAGTAATGCCCCCAATGATTATTGCAGAGTGAGACAGTAATGCCCCCAATGATTATTGCAGAGTGAGACAGTAATGCCCCCAATGATTATTGCAGAGTGCCACAGCCTTGCCCCCAATGATTATTGCAGAGTGCCACAGCAATGCCCCCAATGATTATTGCAGAGTGCCACAGCAATGCCCCCAATGATTATTGCAGAGTGCCACAGCAATGCCCCCAATGATTATTGCAGAGTGCCACAGTAATGCCCCCAATGATTATTGCAGAGTGAGACAGTAATGCCCCCAATGATTATTGCAGAGTGCCACAGCAATGCCCCCAATGATTATTGCAGAGTGAGACAGAAATGCCCCCAATGATTATTGCAGAGTGAGACAGTAATGCCCCCAATGATTATTGCAGAGTGAGACAGTAATGCCCCCAATGATTATTGCAGAGTGAGACAGTAATGCCCCCAATCATTATTGCAGAGTGAGACAGTAATGCCCCCAATGATTATTGCAGAGTGAGACAGCAATGCCCCCAATGATTATTGCAGAGTGCCACAGCAATGCCCCCAATGATTATTGCAGAGTGCCACAGCAATGCCCCCAATGATTATTGCAGAGTGCCACAGCAATGCCCCCAATGATTATTGCAGAGTGAGACAGTAATGCTCCCAATGATTATTGCAGAGTGAGACAGTAATGCCCCCAATGATTATTGCAGAGTGCCACAGTAATGCCCCCAATGATTATTGCAGAGTGCCACAGCAATGCCCCCAATGATTATTGCAGAGTGCCACAGCAATGCCCCCAATGATTATTGCAGAGTGCCACAGTAATGCTCCCAATGATTATTGCAGAGTGAGACAGTAATGCCCCCAATGATTATTGCAGAGGGAGACAGTAATGCCCCCAATGATTATTGCAGAGTGAGACAGCAATGCCCCCAATGATTATTGCAGAGTGAGACAGCAATGCCCCCAATGATTATTGCAGAGTGAGACAGTAATGCCCCCAATGATTATTGCAGAGTGAGACAGTAATGCCCCCAATGATTATTGCAGAGTGCCACAGCCTTGCCCCCAATGATTATTGCAGAGTGCCACAGCAATGCCCCCAATGATTATTGCAGAGTGAGACAGCAATGCCCCCAATGATTATTGCAGAGTGCCACAGCAATGCCCCCAATGATTATTGCAGAGTGCCACAGCAATGCCCCCAATGATTATTGCAGAGTGCCACAGCAATGCCCCCAATGATTATTGCAGAGTGCCACAGCCTTGCCCCCAATGATTATTGCAGAGTGCCACAGCCTTGCCCCCAATGATTATTGCAGAGTGCCACAGCCTTGCCCCCAATGATTATTGCAGAGTGCCACAGCCTTGCCCCCAATGATTATTGCAGAGTGCCACAGTAATGCCCCCAATTATTATTGCAGAGTGAGACAGCAATGCCCCCAATGATTATTGCAGAGTGCCACAGCAATGCCCCCAATGATTATTGCAGAGTGCCACAGCAATGCCCCCAATGATTATTGCAGAGTGCCACAGCCTTGCCCCCAATGATTATTGCAGAGTGCCACAGCCTTGCCCCCAATGATTATTGCAGAGTGTCACAGCCTTGCCCCCAATGATTATTGCAGAGTGCCACAGTAATGCCACCAATTATTATTGCAGAGTGAGACAGCAATGCCCCCAATGATTATTGCAGAGTGCCACAGCCTTGCCCCCAATGATTATTGCAGAGTGCCACAGTAATGCCCCCAATTATTATTGCAGAGTGAGACAGTAATGCCCCCAATGATTATTGCAGAGTGCCACAGCCTTGCCCCCAATGATTATTGCAGAGTGCCACAGCAATGCCCCCAATGATTATTGCAGAGTGAGACAGCAATGCCCCCAATGATTATTGCAGAGTGCCACAGCAATGCCCCCAATGATTATTGCAGAGTGCCACAGCAATGCCCCCAATGATTATTGCAGAGTGAGACAGTAATGCCCCCAATGATTATTGCAGAGTGAGACAGTAATGCCCCCAATGATTATTGCAGAGTGCCACAGTAATGCCCCCAATGATTATTGCAGAGTGAGACAGTAATGCCCCCAATGATTATTGCAGAGTGAGACAGTAATGCCCCCAATGATTATTGCAGAGTGCCACAGCCTTGCCCCCAATGATTATTGCAGAGTGCCACAGCAATGCCCCCAATGATTATTGCAGAGTGCCACAGCAATGCCCCCAATGATTATTGCAGAGTGCCACAGCAATGCCCCCAATGATTATTGCAGAGTGCCACAGTAATGCCCCCAATGATTATTGCAGAGTGAGACAGCAATGCCCCCAATGATTATTGCAGAGTGCCACAGCAATGCCCCCAATGATTATTGCAGAGTGAGACAGAAATGCCCCCAATGATTATTGCAGAGTGAGACAGTAATGCCCCCAATGATTATTGCAGAGTGAGACAGTAATGCCCCCAATGATTATTGCAGAGTGAGACAGTAATGCCCCCAATCATTATTGCAGAGTGAGACAGTAATGCCCCCAATGATTATTGCAGAGTGAGACAGCAATGCCCCCAATGATTATTGCAGAGTGCCACAGCAATGCCCCCAATGATTATTGCAGAGTGCCACAGCAATGCCCCCAATGATTATTGCAGAGTGCCACAGCAATGCCCCCAATGATTATTGCAGAGTGAGACAGTAATGCCCCCAATGATTATTGCAGAGTGAGACAGTAATGCCCCCAATGATTATTGCAGAGTGCCACAGTAATGCCCCCAATGATTATTGCAGAGTGCCACAGCAATGCCCCCAATGATTATTGCAGAGTGCCACAGCAATGCCCCCAATGATTATTGCAGAGTGCCACAGTAATGCTCCCAATGATTATTGCAGAGTGAGACAGTAATGCCCCCAATGATTATTGCAGAGGGAGACAGTAATGCCCCCAATGATTATTGCAGAGTGAGACAGCAATGCCCCCAATGATTATTGCAGAGTGAGACAGCAATGCCCCCAATGATTATTGCAGAGTGAGACAGTAATGCCCCCAATGATTATTGCAGAGTGAGACAGTAATGCCCCCAATGATTATTGCAGAGTGCCACAGCCTTGCCCCCAATGATTATTGCAGAGTGCCACAGCAATGCCCCCAATGATTATTGCAGAGTGAGACAGCAATGCCCCCAATGATTATTGCAGAGTGCCACAGCAATGCCCCCAATGATTATTGCAGAGTGCCACAGCAATGCCCCCAATGATTATTGCAGAGTGCCACAGCAATGCCCCCAATGATTATTGCAGAGTGCCACAGCAATGCCCCCAATGATTATTGCAGAGTGCCACAGCCTTGCCCCCAATGATTATTGCAGAGTGCCACAGCCTTGCCCCCAATGATTATTGCAGAGTGCCACAGCCTTGCCCCCAATGATTATTGCAGAGTGCCACAGCCTTGCCCCCAATGATTATTGCAGAGTGCCACAGTAATGCCCCCAATTATTATTGCAGAGTGAGACAGCAATGCCCCCAATGATTATTGCAGAGTGCCACAGCAATGCCCCCAATGATTATTGCAGAGTGCCACAGCAATGCCCCCAATGATTATTGCAGAGTGCCACAGCCTTGCCCCCAATGATTATTGCAGAGTGCCACAGCCTTGCCCCCAATGATTATTGCAGAGTGTCACAGCCTTGCCCCCAATGATTATTGCAGAGTGCCACAGTAATGCCACCAATTATTATTGCAGAGTGAGACAGCAATGCCCCCAATGATTATTGCAGAGTGCCACAGCCTTGCCCCCAATGATTATTGCAGAGTGCCACAGTAATGCCCCCAATTATTATTGCAGAGTGAGACAGTAATGCCCCCAATGATTATTGCAGAGTGCCACAGCCTTGCCCCCAATGATTATTGCAGAGTGCCACAGCAATGCCCCCAATGATTATTGCAGAGTGAGACAGCAATGCCCCCAATGATTATTGCAGAGTGCCACAGCAATGCCCCCAATGATTATTGCAGAGTGCCACAGCAATGCCCCCAATGATTATTGCAGAGTGAGACAGTAATGCCCCCAATGATTATTGCAGAGTGAGACAGTAATGCCCCCAATGATTATTGCAGAGTGCCACAGTAATGCCCCCAATGATTATTGCAGAGTGAGACAGTAATGCCCCCAATGATTATTGCAGAGTGAGACAGTAATGCCCCCAATGATTATTGCAGAGTGCCACAGCCTTGCCCCCAATGATTATTGCAGAGTGCCACAGCAATGCCCCCAATGATTATTGCAGAGTGCCACAGCAATGCCCCCAATGATTATTGCAGAGTGCCACAGCAATGCCCCCAATGATTATTGCAGAGTGCCACAGTAATGCCCCCAATGATTATTGCAGAGTGAGACAGTAATGCCCCCAATGATTATTGCAGAGTGCCACAGCAATGCCCCCAATGATTATTGCAGAGTGAGACAGAAATGCCCCCAATGATTATTGCAGAGTGAGACAGTAATGCCCCCAATGATTATTGCAGAGTGAGACAGTAATGCCCCCAATGATTATTGCAGAGTGAGACAGTAATGCCCCCAATCATTATTGCAGAGTGAGACAGTAATGCCCCCAATGATTATTGCAGAGTGAGACAGCAATGCCCCCAATGATTATTGCAGAGTGCCACAGCAATGCCCCCAATGATTATTGCAGAGTGCCACAGCAATGCCCCCAATGATTATTGCAGAGTGCCACAGCAATGCCCCCAATGATTATTGCAGAGTGAGACAGTAATGCCCCCAATGATTATTGCAGAGTGAGACAGTAATGCCCCCAATGATTATTGCAGAGTGCCACAGTAATGCCCCCAATGATTATTGCAGAGTGCCACAGCAATGCCCCCAATGATTATTGCAGAGTGCCACAGCAATGCCCCCAATGATTATTGCAGAGTGCCACAGTAATGCTCCCAATGATTATTGCAGAGTGAGACAGTAATGCCCCCAATGATTATTGCAGAGGGAGACAGTAATGCCCCCAATGATTATTGCAGAGTGAGACAGCAATGCCCCCAATGATTATTGCAGAGTGAGACAGCAATGCCCCCAATGATTATTGCAGAGTGAGACAGTAATGCCCCCAATGATTATTGCAGAGTGAGACAGTAATGCCCCCAATGATTATTGCAGAGTGAGACAGCAATGCCCCCAATGATTATTGCAGAGTGAGACAGTAATGCCCCCAATGATTATTGCAGAGTGAGACAGTAATGCCCCCAATGATTATTGCAGAGTGAGACAGTAATGCCCCCAATGATTATTGCAGAGTGAGACAGCAATGCCCCCAATGATTATTGCAGAGTGCCACAGTAATGCCCCCAATGATTATTGCAGAGTGAGACAGTAATGCCCCCAATGATTATTGCAGAGTGAGACAGTAATGCCCCCAATGATTATTGCAGAGTGAGACAGCCACAGCATTTGCCCGCAATCATTGCAGAGTGCCAGCGTCCGTCCTCCCCCCACCCCCCGTGAGACCGGCTTACTTACCTCACGGACGGACGGTCATCACAGCAGCTTCTCATCGGTCTGCGACTCCCTGCATCTTCTCAGTCCTCCTGCCGGCGCCTCCTCGACCAATGGCACGGCGTTTGACATTCGGCCAATCAGGAAACGGGAGGACCCGCTCCCTGATTGGCCGGAGGAGGATCCATGTGACAATAGCGAATTTTCATTCGCTATTGTCACAGAATGGGCGGGCTCGGCCTCGGGACGCACTGCTCTGCTGCTCCCTGACCCTGGCCGCCAGCTTAGAGGGATCAGCCGGTTCTGCGAACCGGCTGATCCCACCACTGCCTGTGATTCCTCCGCTGCCAGCCATGCACCTGTCCAGGATCGGGGTGGCAACAGGGGTGGCAGGGACTTTTTCTGGGGTGTCAATTGCCACCCCAGCTAACCCTCTGGCTCCGCCACTGGGCGTGTGCTCCCAGGTGTGTCTGTTGTGCTGGGAAGTCTCCCCACTGTGTCCCAATGTGGCCTCCCGTAAAAGGAGGTCTATGCTCTCTAGTAAGTACTTTTTTGGGTGGCAGCCTTAGAGCAGTGGTACCTAGTGCGGGCGGCACTCCGGCAGAATCCCCCTCAATATGCAGCGCTTGGGGCACATGTCCCTCCTGCCCCCCCCCCCCCCCCCCTAGTTACGGCCCTGCTTCCAGATGCTGTATACTGAATGCAACGGGGTTGCTTTCTTAGCACTTCCACCATTCAGAGAAGGACTTTGCCTTTTCTGCCTAGTCCAATGAGAGAACACCTTGTATTTATTAAAAATACAGGATGTCCTCTGCTTCAATAAGTTTTTATTAAATGTTATTTATAAGTATACATGACAGCAAGCGGAATTCCAGTCAAAGAGGGTACAGAATAATAGTTTGGAGCTGAGCAATCATCTGTTGTAATCCACATTTTCGGTAACCTCAGCACAGAGTCAAAACACATTAGCTATGCTGTAGCAACCGACTAGGATAGTAGAGCATAAAGAGATGTAAGGGAGAACAAGTAGGACACACTGGGGGGACAAGGCAGGTGGGGGATAGAGAGGAGAAAGTCTCATGGCATGGATATGAATCATTCATTGACCAAACTGGATGGATTAGCTAGCCAGAAAAAAATTGTAAAATGGTCAGTAGAGAGTCAACAAAGTCCTGGGGTAAGTACTACGCAGTTTTTCATTAGGAATTGCAAACATCTTTTCATTCAGAAGGTAATATGCTATAATGCTCTTTACCTGTGGTACCCGGGTTGTGGAGGACCACCTACTGTAGCTTTAGATAGGACTTGTTTCTCCCCCTTAAAAAAGGAAAGTAAAAAGGTGGGACTAGGTATTTGTACCCTAGGATTTTTCCAAATACCTCTCCCCAGAAGAGTGTAGACCAACTGGCAGAATACACTCCAATCCTAATGCAATATCTGCCATATCTGGAAAAGGGTACCCAGGTCTGGCAGCCCCTAATGCATGATCCTGGAGCTGAATGAGTCAATTTCACTAATTGTTGCAGGACCTGTGTATGAGTAACTTAAAGAAGAAGTATAGCCAAGCACTCCTGTGACCCAGAACTCTCTTCTTGAAAGAGATGGATGAGATGAAAAATATGTCAGACATTGTCTCCTGCCTGCCTTTTGGGTATAAAGCCCATGTGTTCTCTACCGGTCAGATTATTGGTAACTGTCTTTAGGCGGTTAGCCAAGATCTCAGCATCTTGTTAAAGCAGAAAGATGGTTTGAAAAAGTTATTGAGTTGTTGAGTGAGTATCCCCGTGTTCAGTATACAAAAGGTATTTGAGCAGCACCCAGAAGAGACCGGTGCTGGCTAAATGTAGCTCAGGCTACTACTACTAATCTTCTTTGGACAGTCCGAGCAAAGTCCTTTCACTAAGAATTAAATAGACTAAGCTCTTCAGGACATTGGACACAATGTCCCCTTTAAACATGCTGACTCTAGCACAAGAGGGATGGCAACAGCACACAGTCTCTAGGATCTCTCTCACCAGTCTGTACTCACTAATGTCCTTCAAAAATTAGTTGTCTCCTTCCAAAATTCCCCAGAAACTTTCACCCCGTGGTACCATACTAGATCCTCAGACAATAGCCCCTCAGTCACCTTAAGCAACTCTCAGCACAGTAGGCCTCCAGATAGCCCCACTGAGGCCTCATCAACTCGCAGGCACACGGCAGAATGGCCTAGGGGGCTAACAGCCCCCTAGGCTGTGATATTCTTCTCAGGGAAAAAGCCCCAGTCTCAAGGTATTTATACAAACTGTCAGTCACCATTTGGGGACCTCTCTCCAAGGATTGGCCAGAGCTGTATGAATATTCAGCTGCTGACTAGACTCTTCCTGCCCAGAAACTTCCAGAACATTTCTGGACCAACCAGGGGGAAGCAGTCAGTCCTTGTGTCACTGAAACA
Source organism: Pelophylax lessonae (assembly GCF_965119305.1). Classification (NCBI taxonomy): domain Eukaryota; kingdom Metazoa; phylum Chordata; class Amphibia; order Anura; family Ranidae; genus Pelophylax; species Pelophylax lessonae. The sequence continues at coordinate 126,907,080 of NC_138768.1, forward strand.
CAGAACATGCCAGAACAATCAAACACTGAGCCAGAATTAAATTTGCCTAACAACAAAATACAGCTCCACTAGATACATTAGGCCTTAACTAAATTTACATAATCCTAGCATCTATCTAGGGGGGTGCTACAATAAGTAAGTATTTGACATTTTATTCCAGTTGTTCATTTGGAAAAGTGTCCTTTTTAAATACAGTGAATTACAATACTCTCCCCTACTGTGGCAAGCACACTTTTATTACTTATCTTAGTTATTGATGTGATAGCTGCACCCTACCCTGTGCCAGGGTTTTATTTTCATCCTTTGTTGTGTTTTTTTGTATCTATAGACCATGCATGTGAAGTTTTCTTCCATTCAGATACATAGGGTTATCTTCTGGGGATAGAAAAGGACCACATGGAATATAAATAAAGCAATGGTGTGTTACGTTAGAGCCCTGGTGTTTCACCTGTGTCTTCTTGGCACTCATTGTACACTCCTTAGATGCAACAGGAGGTAGTCAAGTTTTTCCCTACTTAGGTGCTTGCTAAGACTTGATCAATACATAATTTGAAACAGTATGGGGGAAGCGCATCTGGACTGTGCTTCTAGTTCATGAGACCTGTGATGTTGGTAAAGCCTGGATATGCACCGCTTGACTCTCTATAGCAGGGATCTCCAAACTACGGCCCTCCAGCTGTTGCAGAACTACACCTCGCATGAGGCATTGTAAAGCTCTGACATTCACAGACATGACTAGGCATAATGGGAATTTTAGTTCCTGAACAACTGGAGGGTCATAGTTTGGAGACCTCTGCTCTATAGAGTCCTGCACTAATGAAGGGGTGTTTTGCATTATATGTGCACTAAAAGAACTACCATACAATTCTACAGTTTTTTCAATACCAGAACCAGAACCAAGGTCAGTGAATCAGAAATATGAGTTAGGTTGACTTTGCCTGCTAGTTAAATGGTTTAATTGTGCTGAGGAAGATATCAGATATGACAATGCTATATATATATATATATATATATATATATAGGATTTGTAAATGACCTGTAAGGGCAGTGTAAAGTACCAGTCTCACAAGACATGTATCTGATTGTCTTCTGGGGCATGCTCCCAGTCTCAAACCACACCTGTATCATGTCTGCAGTTCCCGATAGTCTTCTATTGTAAAATGAAACTGTAAGTTTATGTAAAAACTATAACTTATTATCCAAGCCCTGACTCTTATCTGTGACCATATAACTGAAGCTTGAAATCTTGAACTCACATTTAAACCAGGTCTACTGGAGGTTTAAAACCATCAACCAATCTCCCTCTGCTTATTCTACTGACATATTATAATCTGAAAGGAGTTGTAAAATCAGAAGGTTTTTTTTATCTTAATGCATTCTTTGCATTAGGATAAAAAACCTTCTGGGTGTAGCAGCCTCCCCAGCACTCCCTCATACACACCTGAGCCCCATCTCTATCCGGCGATGTCCAGGAGTCCCTCGGCCGTCCAGGACTCTCCCTCCTGATTGGCTGAGACACAGCCTCGGCGCCATTGGCTCCCGCAGCTGACAATCAAAGTCAGTTAGCCAATCAGTAAAGAGAGGGGGCAGGGTCAAACAGTAGCTCCATGTCTGAATGGACATATGGGGTGCCCCCATAGCAAGCTGCTTGTGGGGACATTCGAAAGGAGGGAGGGGCTAGGAGCAGCAACGAGGGACCCAAGGAGAAGGGAATCCAGGCTGCTCCCTGCAAAACCAACTGCAAAGAGGAGGTAAGTATAACATGTTTGTTATTTTTTTTTTTTTTTAAAACAAACTTTACAATCACTTTAAAGCTGCTCTTCACCCTCCCTCGTTTTTTTTACCCCTGTTTGCGGGTCCTGCACAGTAAGATACTCACCCAACCAGCAGATCCAGCATTGTCCTACTGAGATTCTCTTCTCGTCTGCCCTCTGCTCGGTCCCTCACCGCCATCTTCTTGCGAGATTTCATCAAGAAGCTGCCAATTCCTCCGGGTTCAGCCAGGGCTCTCCCAATGATGAACTGCCAGGCTCACCTCCCTCCTTCTTTCCTAATGGAGACACAGCGGGCAAAGTGCATGTCATTCGCCTAGGTGCACGACAAGTTGAGGGGGGCAGGGAGCGGGAAAAGAAAGAAAAGATTAAAAAAAAAGAAAAAAGAAAAGATTAAAAAAAACTCACTATTTGCACAGTGGATGGGAGGAGGGGCAGAAAAGAGACAACTTCAAATTGAGGGTGAAGATCCTTACTCTTGCAATAACCAGGACTGTTGCTATGGAATGGTTATCAGTGGGCTATTGCCCCACATATTTTTACAAAGACCTGAATAATCATACCATATTGCCACATGTTCCCCTAGGAATGAGAGCAATAGTAGAGTCTGGTGCCTTTTAGTACTGGCTTGCTATCTTCAGAGAACAAGCCTACTCTTCTTTTCCATATATTTTTTTTAACTTATACTAAAAAATATATTCTTTTACATAGGGCCTAAAGTTTAAGAAGCCCCAAGAAACTTTTTTAACTTTTAACCCATTACTACCCCCTTGGCTGCTGTCAAAGTTCTGAATCTTTGTTCAGGAAAAGCCATTGATGGGCCCAAAATCTCACTATGGCAATACACATGCAGTTCTCTGCTAGTGAATTACACATATAATTATTTGTTAGGACAGGTGGTGGGGGGGGGGGCAATAGGCTTAGATCTTACACTTTGGCTTTGCTTCAAAGAATTCCACTTTGGGCACTCTGAGCCAGAGTTTGATCATTCCTTCAATAGGTGTTTAGAGATTGTCAAGCACAAGCACGGAGTTCTACCAACATTATGAGGGTTGGCGTTTCACTATCTCTTCCAGCTGAAGTGAATAGTTAGTTATGTTCATTTGAATGTCTTCCTAGTAAGACATACACATGCTGAAGCTGCATGTATAATACTCTAGTGGATTCTCAATATGTTTATATACAGTGGCGGCTGGTGCTCAAAATTTTTGGGGGGGCGCAAAAAGAAAAATGTAATAGGTATTGCTTCGCGCCAAAAAACGCAGTAAAAAAATTGCGTGACTTTGAAGCTGTGCCCCCTTCAATGCAATGAACACTGTGCTGTGCCCCCTTCAATTCAATGAACACTGTGCTGTGCCCCTTTCAATGCAATAAACACTGTGCTGTGCCCCCTTCAATGCAATGAACACTGTGCTGTGCCCCCTTCAATGCAATGAACACTGTGCTGTGCCCCCTTCAATGCAATAAACACTGTGCTGTGCCCCCTTCAATGCAATGAACACTGTGCTGTGCCCCCTTCAATGCAATAAACACTGTGCTGTGCCCCCTTCAATGCAATAAACACTGTGCTGTGCCCCTTTCAATGCAATGAACACTGCTGTGTCCCCTTCAATGCAATGAACACTGTGCTGTGCCCCCTTCAATGCAATGAACACTGTGCTGTGCCCCCTTCAATGCAATAAACATTGTGCTGTGCCCCCTTCAATGCAATGAACACTGTGCTGTGCCCCCACAATGCAGAGTTCAGCGCGCATGCCTCTTTCAATGCAGAGCGCCACAGCATTGTCCCCAATCACTGCAGAGCGCCACAGCATTGTCCCCCAATGATTGCAGAGTGCCCACAGCATTGTCCCCAATGATTGCAGAGTGCCCACAGCATTGTCCCCCAATGATTGCAGAATGCCCACAGCATTGTCCCCCAATGATTGCAGAGTGCCACAGCATTGTACCCCAATGATTGCAGAGTGCCCACAGCATTGTACCCCAATGATTGCAGAGTGCCACAGAATTGTACCCCAATGATTGCAGAGTGCCCACAGCATTGTACCCCAATGATTGCAGAGTGCCACAGAATTGTACCCCAATGATTGCAGAGTGCCCACAGCATTGTCCCCCAATGATTGCAGAGTGCCACAGCATTGTACCCCAATGATTGCAGAGTGCCCACAGCATTGTACCCCAATGATTGCAGAGTGCCCACAGCATTGTACCCCAATGATTGCAGAGTGCCACAGAATTGTACCCCAATGATTGCAGAGTGACACAGCATTGTACCCCAATAAATGCAGAGTGCCCCCAGCATTGTACCCCAATGATTGCAGAGTGCCCACAGCATTGTACCCCAATGATTGCAGAGTGCCCACAGCATTGTACCCCAATGATTGCAGAGTGCCACAGAATTGTACCCCAATGATTGCAGAGTGCCACAGAATTGTACCCCAATAAATGCAGAGTGCCCACAGCATTGTACCCCAATAAATGCAGAGTGCCCACAGCATTGTACCCCAATGATTGCAGAGTGCCACAGAATTGTACCCCAATGATTGCAGAGTGCCACAGAATTGTACCCCAATACTTGCAGAGTGCCACAGCATTGTACCCCGATGATTGCAGAGTGCTCACAGCATTGTACCCCAATGATTGCAGAGTGCCACAGCATTGTACCCCAATGATTGCAGAGTGCCACAGCATTGTACCCCAATAAATGCAGAGTGCCCACAGCATTGTACCCCAATGATTGCAGACTGCCCACAGCATTGTACCCCAATGATTGCAGAGTGCCACAGCATTGTACCCCAATAAATGCAGAGTGCCCACAGCATTGTACCCCAAAAAATGCAGAGTGCCCACAGCATTGTACCCCAATAAATGCAGAGTGCCCACAGCATTGTACCCCAATAAATGCAGAGTGCCCACAGCATTGTCCCCCAATCAATGCAGAGACCAGCGTGCGTGCTCCCTTCAATTTAATGCACTTACCTGGCGGCGGCGGCGGGTTCTTCCCTCCTCGATCCAGTCCGTCCTCTCTGCGGCGGCTGCGGCGGCAACGGCGGCGGGAAGGTGAGGGGCTTCTCCCTCGTCCTCCGAGCGGCGGTGACGGTGAGTGACTGACTCACGCACCGGCACCGCCCCCATTGTGACGTCAGGGATCGGATGTCCTGGATGATGATTGGTCCAGGCTGGAGAATGGACCAATCACAGCCAGGATATCAGAAAGTGGGGGTGTCCAATCGCAAAGACTTGCGCTCCGGTTACGCCCCCAGAAGGCTGCCGATCGGCGCCTCTTCTGGGACGTAACCCCACCCCCCCCCCTAGCCACCACTTCCATTACAGAGGCCGACGAACCCAATTTTTTTTTTTGTAAAACTTTATTTGTTCGCTTTGTCATTTTTTTTTTCTTTTTTTTTTTCTTTTTTTTAGGGGTAGGGGGGCGGCGCCCTGGCGCCCCCTATGCACGGGCCGCCACTGTTTATATAGGAATTGTTTCCAGAGAATGACCACAGAATGTCAGGAGAGCTATCAAGCAATGACAAGTCTGGGTAGGACATTTCTATAAAATTACCGAGCCCTGTTTGATCCACCCAAAATGTGCGTGTAAATATTTTCCTTCATTAACTTCAATTACCTGCTAAACTGAGTTATGGCCTAAAAAGCAAACAGACTTTTCACTAGTTATATCTTGAATGCAAAGTTGATCCTCAGTCAGCAGATATACAGTATTTATAGCTAGTTACTCTGAAAAATAACTACACTGACTTTTTAAAGAGACACTGTTACCTTGCTCATGCAGGGCAAAATGTAAGTGTGTCTGCAAAAGGAGACACCTTATACCCACCTTGCCTACACTCTAGTACTGTCCCTTCCTCCAATGCAACTGGTGCTGAAATTAGCAATTTTGGTGACCCAGGGAAGCAGCTATGTGCCTCCCTGGATTATGTTTCACACGTAGCAGGTCACATGCTTCCCCATACCCGAAGGGCCAAGTAGTGCCATCAGCTGTGACAGACGAAAGCGTGGCAAGGGAACACTGGCAAGGTGAGTATGCAACGGTCAGTCGGCCCTTTGCAGAGACACCATCACTTTGCCCTGCATAGACAAGGTGGCAATGGGGTAGAATACAAAGGGTGCATGGGCATCCGCAGGTAGGGGTAAGGGGGGAAAATGCCCCCCCTTGGAATCTCAACTTCCCCTTTTAAGTGGTTGTTAAGCCACTTTATACCATCCTGTCTGTTCTGTTTAATACTCATGTGTGTCTGTGTGTCTGTGTTTAAAAAATAAGCTGTTCTTTACCAGTTTTCAGAGGGCCGAGCGCCACTCACGTGACCCATCGGCTCTCTCCGGCTGACAGCTGCCTGCAGCGGGTGGGGCCAAGGATTCCTCACTGATGTCAGTTGGGAGGGGAGGAGGAGGGAAAGAGGAGAGGAGGAGAGAGGTGGCAGATCACATGAGCGGCGAGTGGCACTCTATACTTGTAAAGAATAGCTTATTTTTATAAAAAAACAGACACAGGGGCACACAGGATTATTAAACAGACTGAGGACAGGATATGAAACTTTAAATGAAACTACAGCAGCAGGAGAGGAGGGGGTGTGGGCACTGACACAGGAGCAGACAGGCAGGGAGGGAGGGGGGGAGAGAGGACAGAGGAGGACAGGAGGGCTGCGGATGACGGAGGCACGTAAACTGATCACGGTGTCAGGGCTCAGCAGCCATGGTATACCGTGGTCAGTTTACAGAGGGGAGGACGTAGCCAGGCAGGATCAGCCAGGTATTTTAGGTGATAGAAGGGGCCGAATTACACAGCAAAGCACTGTGCTGTATAACATGCTTTAAGGGAATATACTCAAAATAAGTATAATAACTAAGCCCCTCCCCTTCATGACATTGTTGAAAAGGGGCGGAGCATGGGTGACCTTAAAATTATGCCCCCCCCTGAAAAAAGTTCTGCGGACGCCCATGAAAGGGTGTTGACAATCTTCACTCAATAAATTGTAGCTGTGGTAACTCTGAATTCCCAATCATGTGCAGATGGAATAAATAAACAAGAATTTGCTTTTTACATGATTGGATACTTCAAGTGAATCTTTTTATTTAGTGAAAAATCTCAACTTTTTTAGTAAATCGGTCTCAAATATTCAAAAATCTCTTTATTATACAGTATGCAGGTCTGCCTATGTATCAAATCATGTCCAGGATAACATTTTGTAAAAGAACCGTGCTGTTAAATTAGGACGAATGAGCCCACGGCATACTCCAAATTGCTGGAGCGACTGTAACCAACCAGGAACATTCATACATATCTGGTGGCAATGTCCAAGGATTCAAAAATCCGGGAAGATATATTGAAGTGGGTGGAGAAGTTCTCTTTCATAACACTTCAGTTTCAATTAAAGCATATAAGAACAGTATCACACCTCAAATGCAGTCAAGGGTCTTATACCTAATTTTTTGAAAATTGAGATATATCCAACCATATTAGAGTGGAAGTTAGAAGTGGATAGGATTATGGAGGCAAAATGGTGGTTTTATAAATGCAAAGGAGAAGAGGAAAAATACCATAAAATATGGGACATATGGTTTTACTACTTCCCTCACATTTAACCACTTAAGCCCCGGAGGATTTTCCTGCTAAACGACCAGGGGGTATTTTGCGATTCGGCATTGCGTGACTTTAACGGACAATTGCGCGGTCGTGCGACGCTGTACCTAAACGAATTTGACGTCCTTTTTTTCCCACAAACAGAGCTTTCTTTTGGTGGTATTTGATCACCCGTGCGATTTTTACTTTTTGCGCTATAAACAAAAAAAGAGCGTACATTTTGCAAAAATAACAATATTTTTCACATTTTTTTATATGAAATTCCCCAAAAAAAAATGTAAAAATCAAAATTTTTTAACATTTTCGGCCAATTTGTTTTATGCTACCTATGTTTGGTAAAAAAAAATTGCAAAAAGCGTATTTTGATTGGTTTGCGCAAAAGTTATCGCGTTTACTAACAAAGGGAAAGATTTTTGTCATTTTTGTTGTTTTTTTTTTTAACGTGTAATGGCGGCGATCTGCGATTTTTTTGCGGTACTGCGACATTGCGGCGGACAGATCGGACCCTTGACTGACATTTTTGACACTTTTGGGGTTACCAGTGACATTTCTACAGTAATCAGTGCTATACATATGCACTGTTACTGTAAAAATACACTGGTAGTGAAGGGGTTAACTTTATTTGGGAGGGAGGGGCTGTGTGTATCCCTAGGGGCATGCTTTCTACTGTGATTGGCTGTGGCTTGAGCTGTAAGGACACTGATCAACGGATCTACATACTAGATCCGTGTGATCAGTGTCTTTACAGCGAGGAGAGTGACAGGTGGCTTGTTTACACAAGCTGCCTGACATTCTCCCTCTCCCCCGCCGATCACCGAGTGACCGGGGAACATCGAGTCCGCTGGTCACACGCGCGGGGGGGGTCCGTGACCTCGCGGGAGCGGGAGCGCGCCTCCGCGGGCGCGCGCTCGCTCCCCAGAGCCTCACAGGCGAGCGACGTAGACCTACGTCACTCTGCCTGTGAGGGGCTGACTGCCGCAGTAAATATACTGGGAGCAGTCGGCAAGCGGTTAATAAAAGGGATTCTATGGTAGATATTTTTTTTAATGTAGATGTGTGTAACCCCTACTTTAGGGCTATAAAGCTTTAGTTACAGTGGTGTAAAGATCAAAACACCTTCTCTGTTTGATACGCCGGAAGAGGGAGTATTTATGAGAGGGAGTATTTATGAGAATCTTGAATCCCATAGTATGTGCAACACTGTATGTTTACTTATAAATTTGATGACATAAAAGTAGTGGTAGTCAATTATTTGTAAGGGGGGTATCTTTAATTCTCATACCTCCCTATTAGTTTGTGTTTTTGTGAAGAATAAAGCACCAACATTGATATATACAAGTTGTAGTTATAATTAAAATTGTGTGTAATGTATTATTTGAAGGTGGTTGCACTACAACTGTGTAATTTATGTGTTTGTTTTTGTATATAAAATTATATGAAAATAAAATAAAAATAATTGAAAAGGTTAGGGTTTGCCCTTGAAGGTCAAAGGTCAGGAGGCTTGGCTTCAAAAATTAAAGGTCAGGAAATTTGGCTTCCCTCCATCAAAGTGCGCTTGCCAAATTCACCTAAGGTAGCCCACAGTTCGCATTCTTAGGGTTAGGGTTTTCTCTTGAAGGTCAAAGGTCAGGAGGCTTATCTTCAAAGGTCAAAAGTCAGGAAATTTGTCTTCCCTCCAACAAATATGGCACAATGGTGACACTACCAAGAGGAGGCCATCCACCAATACTCAAAGATAACTCTGAAACAGCTTATCTGACACACAATTGAGCTAAAGGAAACTGTCAATGGAAACAGCTGAGCTATTATGGAAGAGTGACAAGAAGAAAGACACTAGTAAGATGGATATATAGAGGAATTCCTCTGAAGATCGGTTTTAAAGGTCTGTGACTGGTGCAAAGTTTCACCTTCCAGTAGAACAATGACAGTAAACATAAAGCCAGAACTACCATGGAGTGGCCTAAATATGATTTATACAATGATTTAGGCAAAGTCCAATCTCAATAAAATTCAGAATATATGGGAAAGCTTAGCTGTTTACCAGTAGTTCCCTTCCAACCTGACGGTTATACAATTTTAGTATAGAAAATAGACAAAAATAATGCAATATCCATATGTGTAAAACCGGCAGAGGCTTACCCCAAAGGACTTCCAGATGCTTATACAGCACTGTGCTGTGTAAATCAAAAGGGAAAAAAAACTCTTTAAAATACTAATTCCATAATATAATACTACAAGGTGAGGAAAAGTCCAAGTGGATGAACACTCATACAATGTACTGTAGATGCAAGGTAATATTTCAAGAAGGTAAACTTTTTTTCTCCCTGTTTTACATCTCTTTTTTTTTTTTATCTATCCTGTCTTATTAGTATTAATCAGAAGTCCTTCTGACCCATTTTCTTTCACATCATTAAAGAGAAGATGCAAATCTCAATGCCTAACACCTTCCATATTATAAATCAAGCACTAATTTACCCTAACACAAGAGTGCACAGGCTGCATATACTCCCGGCACTGTATGCATTTATCTTATGTATAATTTAGATTCATTTAATTACACCGCCAACAATAACAGTGGTAATTTATTTGTCAGGTAATAATGTTATTGCATTTATCACTCATTAGCGGTCTAACAAAGTGTCACTTTACTGCGCTTTACTTACTTTGTACATCATGCCTCTAATCTGTCTCTATGTGAAATTGCAATAATGCACCTTCCATTTTTCTCAGTGCACCATTACTGAATATGTAAATATCCTTAAAAGCCACCTTTAATTTGTGTATGCTTTATATTAAAATTGTAAGTGCATCTAAAAGCCTTTTGGAATGGTTTACACAGTACCTGCTTTAACATGCAGATTGAATACGCGTGTGTTCTAACTTATGGACGGAAGGAGAGAGCACTGGCGTTGTGTTTAAAAGGTTTATGCTGGGGCTTTAGAACATTCTCTTTCTGCCATTTATTGCCTATTTTATTGTAGATTTTTAAAGTTTGACCTTCTATAACTTTTTTTTATAGTTTTCTTGTCATTTTAAATCTGAACTCCAAACAGATATAAAAACACCATTCATCTCAGATATGCATTCATTAAGGACCTGATCCAGTCCTAATGTTTGCCACCTGCAATCACCTGCACAGCAAAACACAGTCTAGGCTAGGAAGCATCAGCACACAGGGTCATTAAAGGATAGGTTCACGTTTTAAACTTGTTACATGTTACACTTGTAGTTAGGGTGCAATATTTAACATGTTCACACAGACCCCCCTCTCCTCTTAACCCTACCTACATCTTTGTGACAGCAGGTGGCGGTTCTTCTCCCTCACAGCCGCTGTCACATTTTAAAATTGGTAGGACTGTGCAGGACTCCACTCGCAAAGCCTTGTCATCAATTTACAAAGATCTGTTAGGCCCCTTTCACACACGGAGTACGTCAGGTGTACTCTGTTTTTCTCAGTGGGGGATCGATCTGCCGATCCTCCGCTGAGCAGGTGGATGACAGCTGTGTCTCCGCGCTGTGTACAGAGACACAGCTGTCAGGTCCCAATTCTTCTCTATGGTGGATTCGGATGGGAACGGACCGTCTGTCCGTTCTCATCCGATCTGATCCACCAGACGAATGGAAAATAGGGTTTCCATCCGTCCGGTTTTGACGGTTTGGATCAGATCGGATGTCAGCAGACATGTCTCCGCTGACATCCGATGCTCCATAGAGATGCATGGGGCATCCGTTCAGATCCGCCAAAAAAACTGACAGGCAGATCTGAAGGGACTCCCTGTGTAAAAGGGGCCTAAATGAGAAAACTAGAAGTCCCGTCTTCCACTGTGACAGTACACAAAAAGTGGAGTCACACCTTAATGAATATGTTTGCTGGTCTCTTTCATGTAAGCTCAGTACAAATGTCCCTATTACTTATTTATTAAAATACTCAAGGAGGTTCACAATCATGTTCTTTCCTATGTGTGAAGAAAATGTAACTGAAAATTACAAAAGTGTGCTATTACTAAACAATAAAACAATACACATTGTCCATATGTGAAAAAATCCAAAAAACAATGAGGAGTCTATTCCATCTGAAGGGGAGTGTTCCCAAGGTGATGCATGTAAAACGGACCAACTTGATTGATTGGAGCTCCAATCCCAGAAGCCGACTCTTCAGTAGAAACGCGTCGGGGAGAGCCAGCCGTGCTGCTACAGGTCCCGGATCGCACTGCAGGCGACCGCGACTTCTTCTGAGCATTTTGCTGTTAACCTCAAAGGATGTTTGTAAGTGTTTTTACCATTTTTTATTCAATAAACCGTGGGGAATGCACTATCAGTCCCTTCCTCTTCTTTATTGTGGCCCCCCTGCTGGCAATTCTACCTGTGGAAGCCTCCAGACCCATAAAAATATACCGGGAAGCTCCGTCCATCCACCCATCCCTCTGGATATTTTATCAAGTGTGGCCGTTTGACTGGACTCCCTGGTACCAAAGCACATGCTCCTTTCTCTCTCCATTGTGGTAAGAGTCCATTCACATTACTGGGTGTCACTTTAAGTTTGCAGTTTTTGCACCAAGTCACGTTTTACTGGATTATTGTTTTGGTAAGAGGTTAATTCACCTATCACCAATCAAGTTGGTCCGTTTTACATGCATCACCTTGGGAACACTCCCCTTCAGATGGAATAGACTCCTCATTGTTTTTTGGATTTTTTCACTTATGGACAATGTGTATTGTTTTATTGTTTAGTAATAGCGCACTTTTGTAATTTTCAGTTACATTTTCTTCACACATTCACTTTATCACAGTGCTGCTTTTACACTTTTATATTGGTTCGAGCACCTTTTTTCATTATCATGTTCTTTCCTATATTAGAAGGTTACAGTTCTGAAAGTAGAAAACTTTTCAAATACTTACCATCATTTTCCTTTCTTGGCGCAAATCCATGGCAGCATACATGTTGTAGTAGCCCACCTTCTTCCGACCACAGAATACAGAGCTGGCGCCCACACATTAGCTCATTTCCTATACATCGCTATGAATGAACTCGGTGGGTTCAGTATGCTGCCATGAATTAGTGCCAGAAAAGGAAAATGTATTATTTGATGCACTTTTTTTAACGTTTTCCTGGCGCCAACATAGCAGCATACATGTGGTAGACCAAAAACTAGCTACCAGGGTGGGAAGCTTAAGCAAATCCTAGCATATAATAGTAAGCTACTGCCTTCCCGCCAAAGTCAGCTGTAGTGAGGATCACTGAGCCCATCAGTAGAGCTGAAGGAAGATACCTTAAAAGGAACCATTTGGCTGTCCTGCGTATCATGTTGGTTGACATCCCTGTGCAAGGTGGCCATGCTGGTCCGATGCTGCTGGTCGAATATGCAGCACATATTTCCAGTGGCTGCAATACAGTCAAATATTGGCTCTTTGAATAAACTTTAGGAATTGCAAGGTGACTTCTTAGAGTTCCGTGAGGACACAAAATAGGAATGAGCTGTTGTGTGGGCATCAACCCTTTATAAGTATGCATCAGTCCTGTGGGCACAAGTAGTTGGGGCCCCTAGCACATATATGCTGCCATGTTTGCCCAAGGAAATCCCATTTTAATGGAGTGTGGAAGTGCACAAAAAAAAAAAAAAAAAAACACTGCTTGCTAAAAATATGGATTTTTCATACAGCTTACCTGTAAAAAACATTTCTTGGAGTACATCATGGGACACAGAGCAGCCATATTCATTACTAAATAGGTTATACACCTATAGGTGAATGGACACTGGCAACCAATCAGACAGGAAGTCCCCCCATATAACCCCTTCCATACAGGAAGGGCCTCAGTTTTGTAGCAAGCAATAAACTTCCCCGACAAGAGGGGAGGGACCACCGTGTCCCATGATGTACTCCAAAAAATGGACTTTACAGGTAAGCTGTAGGAAAAATCCATATTTCTTTATTGTTCATCACAGGACACAGAGCAGCCATATTCATTACTATATGGAACGTCCCAAAGCAATGCACTTGATGGGAGGGGGGACACCATAAAATACCGCCATCAGACCACAGAAGATCTACATAGCTGCCTGGAGAACACTGCAGCCAAATGCAGACTCCTCCTGAGTCCTAACATTCACTTGATAGAATCTAGTGAACGTACACACTGATGACCAAGTCGCAGCTTTACAAATCGGAGCCAAAGAAGCTTGATGGCAAACTGCCCAAGAGGCACCTACTCTTCTGGTAGAGTGTTCCTTTACTGGAAAAGGTGGAACCTTCCCTTCAAAACCATACGCCTGGATAATAATCTGGCGAATACATTGAGAAGTAGTAGATTTACATGCTGCTTGCCCTTTCCTGGGCCCTTCCGACAGCACAAACAAAAGGTCGGTTTTAGGAATCTAAGCCGACCTTTTCAAATAAATCTTTAATGCACATACTACATCAACTACATCAATGTGCTACAATAACTTTTTCTCTGCTGTTTAAGGATTTGGAAAGAAGGAAGACAGTATAATGTCCTAAATTCAAATGAAAAGCGGACCCCACCTTTGGCAAAAAAACTGGGTGTGGAGGCAGAATCACCATATCTTGATGCAATATCAAGAATAGCTCTTTACAAGAAAGAGCTGCTAATTCTGATACTCTTATGGCTGAAGTTACTGCAACCAAAAAGATACATTTTCTGGTCAATAGAACCAGGGGGATATGTCACATGGGCTCAAAAGGCTGTTTTTGTAAAACTGCCAACACCAAAATTAGATCCCAAGGACACAATGGTGGCATCACTGGTGGAAGCATAGGAAGCACCCCTTGAACAAAGGTTTGGACTAAGGAATGCGACGGGAATCAGTCTCTGGAAAAAAACGATATTGCTGAAAGTTGGCCCTTTATAGTGCCTAAGGCTAATTTCATATCTACCCCTGCTTGCAAGAAGGCTAGAATTCTCCTGACTTTATATATTTGCAGGGATGCCATTTCCTGGCCTCACACCAGGAAATGTAAGATATCCAGACTCTGACAGAGGCTTGCGTGCTGGAAACACTTCCTTAAGAAGTCGCATAATTTGCACTTGTACTGCGCATGCGCCACATGCATTGTGCTTAAATGGTGAATATTTGCGTGCGGACAATCCTTCGCCACAGACACACCACTGGAGGCATTGCCTGATCTGGAGTCTTCCGAGGAGATGAATATGCGGGTGCTTTCGCGCCAAGGTGAAAACTTGCACGCTAAACAACATGGGGTGAGAGCAGGTTAAGCAAGCAAGGTGCGCTTTATCACAGCTGATACACCTACTTTTTTTTTTAAGCCTGTGGTGCGTGAAACACACTCAAACTAACACCCGGTGCATAAAAAAGTGCACAATGCGTACACATAGCCCTCCTCTGAAGAGAGAAGGCCCTAACCCTGATGCCCCGGGGAGCAAGGCTCCTGACAGGGACTGAGGTACTCACTTGGTCCTGCCTGGCCAAAACCAGGCAGACCCCGTTCTCTGGGAGGACTGCCGAAACAGCCCACCCCAAGTACTAGGTGGGGCTCCCCCGAAGGGAGACCCCATGAGAGAGGGCGAACTAAGCCTGAAGGCTATATCCACCCCCTCCCAAGACTTTCAGGGCAGGCCTGAGGACCTACGCCATACTCATCGTGCCGTGAATAAAGCATACCGCCACATAAAAAAGGACAAAACATGAACACACACAACACAAAATAAAAAGCTGGTACACCTACTGTTTCAGGTGAACAACATAGGGTGAGAGCAATCTGTTTAAATAAACAAGGTGTGCTTTGACACAGCTGATACACCTACTGTTTTGCACAGGGAGAGAGTAAAATATGTTTAAACAAACAAGGTGTGCTTTGACGTAACTAATACACCTACTGTCTCTTGTAGAGACACAACATGGTACTCGGTATCAGTTATACTTAAAGGAAACAGTGCATAAAAATATTTTTACAAATATTTTTAAAGTTGACTTACCAGTCCTGCCGCAGGATTCTGTCTTCTAACAAGAACTCAATCTTCACCCATCACCGTGAGTTTCTGTCACTTGCCAGCCTTCAAGGACTGGGTCCCCTTGTTTTGAGGGGCCACTTCCTTGGATCTGTAGAGCACCCTGCCGGAGCGCCTTTGGGGTTTGGTTTTACCAAGGGTCCAGATCTCAGGGTTCAGTGCCTACAAAGGACAGCATTACAGGCAAAACCTCATATCTCCTTTCCTGAGGCTCAGGTACCATCCTTTTAGTCTTTGACTTTTTTGGATGGATCTGATTGCTAATCCCCTTAGATTCAGAGATCTTTGATCGAGATTTGTAGCATAATCTTCTTTCTTCTTCTTTGAAAAAAACATAATAACGTGGAGAGCTTCTCCACCGTGACCATCACCTTTAAGACACTGGTTAGAAAAACGGAGGTACTTCCTGTATTGGAGGGGTTATATGGGGGACTTCCTGTCTGATTGGTTGCCAGTGCCCATTCACCTATAGGTGGCATATAACCCATATAGTAATGAATATAGCTGCTCTGTGTCCCATGTACGATAAAGAAATTAGGTGTACAGAAATTAGAACATACTAAAGTTGCTCATATATGACCCACGACTCTCAAGGTCACAAATATGAAACTATTCATTCTTTAGAAGTCTACATTTTCTAGGTAGCCAAGTATAAAATGTTATCAACTTAAAGATGTTTTGGCATTGTTTACTTTTTAATATACTTGTACACGGTCCAGTAATAGCGCAGATAACCTAACAGAGGAGATGACTTTTTGAAGAGCACAAAAAAAAAATTTCCATTTGAAAAATATATTAGAGCTGATTAATTGTGCCTTGTGCTAATGCTGACCTGCGCTTGGCCTCACTGTTGTGCTAATATTATTTGAAGTTTACCTCTATAAAAATTGCCATCTGGTTAGTGCTGCCCACATGCCCCAGCTATCAATCTTAAATAGCAGCTTCCCACAAGCAAGGTAATCAGTGGTGTTTGCAGTGTCAATGTAATTGACTCCTAGCTTGCAACCTGAGGTGTAATTTCATGTGACAGCCACAGTCTTGCATTAATTGCTGTTTTCTGCTTGTATTTTGTGCTGCATAGAGTTCATTTGCTAAATATAAAGATGTGTGCGTTTTTTATTATTATATCATGCATTTACAGTATATAGTGGTAACATATTACATAGACTCTACAAAAGTATGTGCTCACCATTCACATGTCTTGGATGGAATCTACACTCTAATGGCTCCACTACTACCATAATTACACACATTCTAGGGTAAATATAGGCAAAAATGTGTTATCCTGCCAAAATGCTTTTGAACATTGGAATTAAATCAGAAAATTTCAATCACCCACATGCAGTAGAACATACTGTAAAAACTCTATGGATAAAGTGTGCTAGTGGGATTTGCATCTAGAGCCTCGGTACTGCAAGGTATCGAAACTGGCCTTAGTATCTTCATTTCCTTTTTTTCTCTTCCTGTAGACCAGTTTCATTAACCAAATGAAAATAATATATTTGTTTTAATGACTCACTCACTATGATACAGTATATCATATTTCATAACTGATGTTTCACCATAAATTAACCAAAAAGACCATCTTTCCCTCCATATGCCACACACACAGTATTGCATATTTTGAAGTGATGAATCCCTTACTTACCTCTATCAACCCCTGACATCCAGCATTGCACTTCTGTTACTGGAACAAATGAACATTCAAGCACAAAACACATCTAGTGTTTAGATGCGGTTACATGTGTTTAGGCACATTAGGCATTTTTTCCTGGCCAAAAGCTCCTCTTCTGAACAAACTGGTGATGCTGTTTTTTTTGCCTGTAAATGCTCCCCATCTAAAATGCCTGTAAACACCTGTAAACGCCTATGTGTGTATGGACATATAGGCTAGCATTGAGGTCCTTTTACAGGCTGAATAAAAAAAATCAAACGTCTGTAAAAGAGGACCTGTGTGCATGAGCCCTATTAGACTGTATGCTCATTCACCTTCTGTGTCTCTCACTTATATGCTAATAGACTGAATGTGAGAATAGAAGTTCCTACGTTATCCATAGCTGTGCAATATGATACCTTGTACTCTTATTTCCTTATTGTTTATCTACAGTATATTTATTGTTCTACAAGGAATTGGGGTTCTCTAATCATGTAATATGTATTGCCTGTTTTAGTCCTTTACTTACGCAGGCCCCTTTTACTCCATTTTCCACAAATCTCTATGTTCCTTCCTTGCCATGCCCAGGGAAGGTAGCGTATTTATCGGCATTTAATATGCACAGGCACACAGGCGACGCACCTTAATTTTAAGAGGGAAGTTTCAGGAAAAAAACGAATATTTTTAATAAAGAACTTTGAAGCAAAGTAAGGGTAGCTCAGAACTTTTTTTTACTAATATTTATACCACCTATAAGGTAGATAATGTAATATTAAGGCATATTAAACAGCCCCCCTGCACATTCCACAGCCCCCCCCCCCCTGAACATTCCACAGACTCCTTTACATTATACAGACCCCCTGCACATTACACAGCCCCTCTCCATATTATACAGACCCCTTTAAATTACACAGATCCCCTGCACATTATGCAGCCACCCTGCGCATCACACAGACCCCTTTGCATTACACAGACCCCCTGCACATTACACAGCCCCCTGCTCATTATGCAGCCCCCTTCACATTACGTAGCCCCCCTTTACGTTACACAGCCCACCTATACATTGCACAGCCTCCTTTATATTACATAGCCCCCTCCCCCTGCACAATACACAGCACCTTTTAATATACAGCCCCCCTTTACATTGAACAGCCCCCTTTATAATACCCAGCCCCCCACCCCTGCACAGTACACAGCTCGTTTTATTATACAGCCCCCCTTTACATTGCACAGCCCCCCTGCACTCCCAGAAAACCCCCATTGTCCAGGGACAGCCCTGCCAGCGTACTCTAAATTTAAAAAAAAATTTACTGCCAGCCCCTTTTTACAGATCCTTCCTACATTGTGTCAGGGTAATGATAAATCAATGCCTCCAAAAACCTTATTAGCTCCGTTCTTTCATGGCCGGTCTCATGACCGCTCTGCTCTGATGTTTCATGGCCGGTCATGTGACTGCTCTTCTCCCCCAATCTAAAGCTACACTTGGAGGAGGAGAGGCGGGAGGAGTAGAGCTGCCGAAAGAACAGGGCTAATAAAGTATTATCAGGCACTGTTTTGAATGACACTGACACAATGTAGGAGGGATCTATAAAAAGGTGCTGACAGTGATTTTATTCTTAACTTCAGAGTATGCTGGCAGGACCGCTGATAAATACGATAGTTATTTCTGCTTCTTTCCCCCTCAGCAGCTCAAATTAGGTACAGTAGCTGGGCAAGTGATCTGCAGCCAGGTGAGAGGCTCTCCACTGCAGTTATAAAATATTATAAATGATATAATAAGCTTTTCTTTACCCTCTACAAGGACCGCAGCAGTGGCATCCTTTCTCCCTAAGGTTTGATACCTGCTGAAGGTGTTTTATTGCTTTGAGTTCCCAGTACTGTAAAGTGTTTTACAGAGGCATGCTATGACTGTCATTCAGTATTAAAATGATGTCATTGATTATGCATAATGATGAAAGCAAAAAAGACTTAGATTATGTCATTAAGCATGTTCTGCTTTAATCTATTTTTACTGCTAATTTAGAAAATGGAAGCACTGTAAGAACTTGTAAACGTCAAATTAAGTTGAGCATTATTACACCCAAAACTTAGGGCATGCAGCCACGGATCGCCATGCAACCTTTAAAACTCAATTGCGTGTGTATTATTAGAACATATAGTAAATGAATAGCTTACCATAATTGCAATTTAACCTAACCAACAGAGGGCTTATTTAATATTCAAGAGAAAGGATCCTGTGTGGGGAAAAGATTGTTTTATGTAAAGTGGTGCTAACTCTTGGGTACATATTCTCTGGGTTTGAGATTATGTACCCATGGAGAAGAGCATGAAGATGAAAGTAGGTAGCGGTATAAGGAGGTCAGCAGGTTGAGAGAATAGTAAAAATGAAGGAGAGATAAAAGGAGTTTTGATGGGGAGGGTTAAAGTGGTTCTAAAGTCTAAACATTTTTTTTTTATCTTAATGCATTCCCTGCATTAAGGTAAAAATATTTAGGTAGCAGTATTGCCCCCTTACCGCCCCTTATACTTAATTGAGTGCTTACGCAGTCCAGCACTGTGCTTATCTGTAGTGCCTCTCTCCTCTCTCCCCCTTCTCTCACAGTCTTTGCTTAGGCAGTGAGAGCCCTCAGCTTCTGCTGCTGTGAGTCAAATTCTGTGATGAGGGAGCAGGGGACGGGGCCCGAAACACGCTGTCAATCGATCCTGCACGAGTGCCCCCATAGCAAATGGCTTGCTATGGGGGAACTCGTGAGGGAGAAGGAGCCAGGAGCACTTGTGGGGGACCTGAGAAGAGGAGGATTGGGACTGCTCTGTGCAAAACCATTGCACTTAGAAGGTAAGTATAACATGTGTATCGCTCCCCCGAAGGAGCCACTGGATCTTGAGTCCCCCTATTCCTGCACAGTCAAGCAACATGCATTTCCAACTTGCATCCAGACACAAGAAATCTGTCCATAGGGGTTTTTTTTGTTGTTTTATGTGGGGAAAAAACATTGATAGGAAATAGGGATTATGGGATGCCCAACTTCACTTGAAGAATAAAAGATGAGGACAAATGTCCTTCTCCATGTACACAAAAATGAAGATCCTGGACTGTACTCCCTCCAGAATAATCACAGACTCTATGGATCAGTGGCAAGATCTTTATAAACCAGGAGCTCTCAGTCCCCTTTATTAAAATAGCACTAATTCTCAAACTGTATGTTGGAGTATCCTGTCTCCTCAGTAGAACCTTCTGACACTTTCAGATACTACCAGCCTGGCTGCCTGCCTTGAGTATCAGATGCTCTGAAGAATGCCCCAGGACAAGGGATTAGGATTTAGCACAACCCTGTCTCTGGAAAGTATGCTACGTCTGGTAGTCTTTCCCCTTGTATGCCCCTTGGTTTGCTGAGGTATTCACACTGTCCCTTGATTCCTGTAGCACTGGGCAATACTTCTGTTTAGGCCTCCTACTCTCCAGATTCTCCCATATAATTTAGGATGTCTCCTGCACAAGACCCAAAGGTAACAGAGATCCCTCTCTTAGACTTCCTCTCCTTCCTTTCCTCAGCTCCTAACTGAAGTCAGAGCCCTCAGCCCCGGGTTCCCTTCTCAGGCCTCAAAACAGCAAACCTCAGCACTTCATCGTCCACCCAACTCTCCTGCTGCTCAAGCTCCACTATATTTAAGGGCTGATCCAGCCACCCTGACTGTGTCTTCTACCTGTGGATTTGCCAGATTCCCTGAGGATCAGTATGATCAGGACCTCCTACCCCCCCCCCCCCCGTCCACTAACTTCCAGAAGTTTCTCCAAGCTTCTAAAACCAGGATGAGGTACCAGAGATCCAGCCTGACCTAAAGTAATCCGACCCAATTACTGACTCACACACAGCTACCATGAGTCAACCAATCAAAATTATCTACACTTGTTGTACACTAGAGGGTTCTACACATGGTTGTTATTAAAAAAAAGAAAATAAGACTTTACACTTTAATAACAGGAATAACAAGGGTAGGAAAGCAAGGGACAAATCTATGCCAGCAGTCAACACTAAATGGGTCAATAGCAGGGATTACCCAGACACAAGGCAAGCAAGGACTGTCCGAAACCTTTAGAAGGTAGTGTCCAACCTAGGGAGGTCATCAAATATGTTCATAGTGCATTGCCCATTTTTATGTTGTAAGATTGTAATTTATAATGTGTACAGTATGTATGAAAATATAAATGTATACATTGATATATATATATATATATATATATATATACTGTATATATATATATATATATATATATATATATATTCATTTGGAGTATATACAGTATGTATATAGTTAGAGTACTTTTAATTAAAGGTGCATGTTGCAGGAGAGTTAACTATAGATGGGTTTCAGAATGGAGGTAATTATAACTGTGTGTGTTTAGAATAAGACAGTGGTTTAACTGGCCAGACCCAGAGCCTCTTTGGAAATCAACAGACTTCTTTGATTAAAGTGAATTAAAGCTGTAGACACTCTGTAGAATATGAACTGAGGGACCCTGCGCTTATGGATTTGAGTGAAAAAGTGCTCACTCAGTGCTATAAATAAATAATTAATTAAGTGTTTTTAGTAAAGCTGCTAGCTGCAAAAAAAAAGTGCAAGTGCTCTTTAAAAATGTGGATATGTGAATGCAGCGCTGCTTAAAAATATATCAATATGAATAAATAAAAATGTTATAATCTAACGATCATATACTCATAATTATCATAAAATTATACAAACATATATTTCTAATAATCAAATAAATAGGATTATATAAATGTATTGTGCTTGAAATAAAAGTCCATTAATAAATCCTTCCGGAGTGGTGTGTCCTTCCCCAATATTTATAAAGTGCTTGAGTGCTTGATCTGTGCTTTACATGGGGTTTCCCCCTTCAGATGTCTACTTACCACTAAGTAGATATAAGCAGGCATGAACAATTAGACTTTGCACTCCGCATCTCCAATAAGGCAAGGAAAGAATGTTGCTGGAAGATCAAGGTTCATTCCCCGTGTCCTCAAGGAAAAAGACTATTCATAGTGAAGTTCGTTTAAACATCACATTTATTGGATATACAACGGGGGTTTATACTCACAAACATCAGAGCGAGTACCACGTGATCTCCGGCCGGAGGATTGCATGCTGCGGGATCAGCACACCACCGAGCCGTTCTGTTTTATTCCCTGCATGTTACTGTGTGATGTTTGTGAGTATAAACCCCCGTTGTATATCCAATAAATGTGATGTTTAAACGAACTTCACTATGAATAGTCTTTTTCCTTGAGGACACGGGGAATGAACCTTGATCTTCCAGCAACATTCTTTCCTTGCCTTATTGGAGATGCGGAGTGCAAAGTCTAATTGTTCATGCCTGCTTATATCTACTTAGTGGTAAGTAGACATCTGAAGGGGGAAACCCCATGTAAAGCACAGATCAAGCACTCAAGCACTTTATAAATATTGGGGAAGGACACACCACTCCGGAAGGATTTATTAATGGACTTTTATTTCAAGCACAATACATTTATATAATCCTATTTATTTGATTATTAGAAATATATGTTTGTATAATTTTATGATAATTATGAGTATATGATCGTTAGATTATAACATTTTTATTTATTCATATTGATATATTTTTAAGCAGCGCTGCATTCACATATCCACACTCTGTAGAATACCCTTGCTCCTATGCATGACAAATGTTAGGTTAGGTGACAGATTTCTGTACCTGTCAGGAATGGGGTGGCACTGAGGCTGGAGTGTCCATGCGGCAGACGCTTCCTCCTCAATACATTTTCAGCCTCTTGCTAGCTAAGATGCAATAGATGACTCACCAAGTCCCCATTTATCTGCCATGGCCATACTCGGATAATGATGTCAGCCAGCAACTCCAGCCACTGCCATCTCAGGAACCATGAGCACTCTGTGGGAAGCAGCACATATGCCAATCCGAGCACTAGTGTCTCTCTCTACGCCAACTCAGAGTTGGTCTTAATGACCACCATTTTGGTTGTCTGTGAATTAGCAGTAATTCTTTACAACCTTTTAATATTTTAAATTAACATTTTGGTAGTAAGAACTATCTTAAAGTGATACTAAAGAATATAATTTCTTTTGTTTAAAATAAAAAAAGAGGTTATACTTATTTACTGCTCTGTGCAACGATTGCACAGAAAGGTCCTTTACCTCTTTTTCTGCCTGTTCCCGCCAGCACAGTCCTCCTCTCCCTCCTCCTAGGAGCCAGCGTTTATGGATGGGGTGAGTAGGACAGGCAGTGGGGCGTTTTTTACCTTAATGCAGAGAATGCATTAAAGTAAAAAACCTTTACACCTTAGAACCACTTTAAACCTGGTGCATGTGTCATTACTGGTACCAAAACTGGCATACAGCTTTCATCAATTAGGCGTGTGGGTGGGTGCAGCGATTGAAGTCCAGTTGCAGAAAACAGAACTGTATTAAAATTGGAGTTCTGCAATACACAATAAGTCTGTTGGGAAGGCACCTGACCAGGAACACTCACAGGATGTTACAGAGATGAGTAAAAGCAGCAGATCTCAGGTGTGCTAACAGCATCTGTCTCAAGGAGTAAACTGGGGCCTGGCCAGTCCATACCCAAGTGGGGAGACTTCCAAGTTGGATGGCATGTTTCCTGAACTCCTACTGAAGAAGTTCCCGCCTTGGACGTAACATGCATAGGGGCGGAGTCTTGGGTGTGACGTCATCCTGCGGCCATCTTGGAACAGAGCCAAATGCCGGCTGATGTGCATTCATGTGTGTTTCAGTTAGCACTGGCAGCAGTGCTAGATTTTTTATACATTAAATCTTTTTAAACGGAGAACACTAGATCTGGTGTTCCTGAGCTTCTGAGAATCACTGTACCCAATTTTGGGGAAAAAGAGCAAGGCTTCACCAAGCATCCATTAGAGGCACTATCCTTGAGGGGAACACAGCTTGCTTTGACCTTCCTGATAATGCAGGGGTCATGGCCTTGACTTGTCTGAGTGGTGGAGACACGAAGCACCATATATTATTTGGATCACATTGTTACAGTGGTAGCTCTATTTTTTATTGATTGGACTTTTTATATAGGGGAAAAGCACAGTTCTTTACCTCACCAAAAGAAGCTAACAGATGGCTGGAATCTTTGTGAAGCACTTGATCATTGATCCACCTTTCCTCTTTCACAGTACATTACCTAAGGGCAGTGGGCTGATGCCCCTCATATGTTTGCGGTTACCATTGTTTATTCTATTGCAAATGATAGAGACGATAATACTTTCTTATTTAAGCACACATTGCCCAGTTGGCACAAATGGGCATGAACTATGTTGCAGTCCATGACCTGTTTTGCTGTTCATTGCACCTACACCCTTCTCTTCCTCAGCAGCTGGACGAAGGAGAATTCCCTCAAAAGGGTGACATTGATACATTGATGTTTGGGATGGAAGCCTGTAGTATGTTTGGGACTGCTTGCAGGGTGGTGGGTTGGAACATTTCATATTTGGTTATCTAATTCTGTTGCTTTAGTTTTGTTCTTCCTTTTTTAGTCCACACAGAAAACGTTTCCATGCTTTGCAGAATGTCCATGGTTTCCAACTATATCACCACATACTACGGACCAGGACATTGCTCTCCATGCCTGCTGCGAGCCCTTTGCCACGACGCCACCATGGCCAGTATTATGATTCAATTACTCAGTTTTATAGCGCCAAACATCCAAACCCATAATATACCCTTATTGAATGTGAGAGGTCTAAATGCTAGGATTAACCACTTCCCGCCTGCCCTATAGGCGATTGACGGCTGGAAGGTGGTTGCATTATCCTGACCGGACGTCATATGACGGCGGCAGGATAATGCGCTCTGCGCGACCCCCCGGGGGGCGCGCAAAGCGGTGATCGGTGATGTGGCGTGTCACTCTGACACACCGCATCTCCGATCTCGGTAAAGAGCCTACGCCACATAGTCACATAGTACACAGCTAGTCACATAGTACACAGGAAGAGCCATTGATCGGCTTTCCTTAGTTCGTGCCTGACAGGCACGAGTAGAGGAGAGCCGATCTGTGGCTCTCCTGACAGGGGGGTCTACACTGGTAATCAGAGCATTGATTACCAGTGCAGACCCTTGGAGGGGGTGCCACTAGAACCACCAGGGATGCCCACCCATGACCCCAGGTATACCCACCCATGGTCACCAGGGATGGCAATCAGGGCTCAGGGAGCCCGCCAGTGCCTTCCCCATCAGTGCTGCCCATCAGTGCCCATCATTGCCATCTATCAGTGCTGCCCACCATACCATAAATCACCACCAAGAAAGTGGAAAATAAAGTAGGAAATTGAAGGTGCAAGAAAATGGATGCCTGGTGAAAATAATGTAAACCAGAAAAAAGGAAATATGTCTGAGTAATGGTGCTGGCTGACACAGCTGTATGAAGTACATGCCACAGATGGCTTCAGAGTGATATGAATATTGAAAAGTAAACCAAAGAAAAAGTGTATACCTGCATAGACGTCAAGGCCGGGATCGCACCCAGTGTCACCCTGGTGCTCAAACATGTAGGAAGCTGCCAGACTGACTGAAGCCGCCAAACAACCTCCCCGTTTAAACACTAATGGACAGCACATGACGGGACGCTGGCGCAAGGACTGACGTCACATCTCGCACAGAGAAGCATAGCACCAATGCCCTGCGGCCAGCACCCACCCCCACACCTACAACCCCGCCCACCTGGGTCAGGGAAGAGGGGGAGGGAAAGGAAGTGTCCGAAGCGCATCGCAGTTCCCAGGAATGGAGAAAGCCACGGTGTAGATCGTAACCCCAGTGACATAATGGACTATGTGGGACATAATAGAAACATATGCTGAGAATGAACTCAGCAAGGATATAGCAGAAACCATGATATTGAGAAATATACATACAACAATAAAAATGAAAAATGAAAATAAAAAAATATAAAAAATTAAATAGAAATAATGGAAAATTAAAAAATGAAAAATATTGAGATAATGCTGGTGAATCACACCTCCATCCCTATATCTATATAACAAAGGGGGAGAGAAATTGGGACTTTATATGAGATTCATGACCAACAGAGTCTCCATCCCTAATGCAATAAAGCAGGAAGCAAAAACAAAAAACAAAATGGTACTTTATATGAGGTGTGACCAGCTGCAAAATCAATTATGAATATATAATAAGAAAGGCCAGATAGATAATAATATAATCATCTGTAGACCAAATATTCGTAAAAACCAAAGTGCTCACTAAAAGTATGTATTCCATGGTAATGGGATAAACATAAATGATACACATATGGATGTAAATGGTCTAAGACAATGGTACAAAGTGATACAATGTTATCCTGGTACATTCTGGTACATAATTGACATATAATAAGGTCATGAAACAAAGGTACATAGTAAAAACTTGTAATTCATGGATTTGCCTGTGTTTAACTCAACATGTTTCGTGAGGATTCACTTCATCAGGAGTAGGCATAGTTCAAGTATCTAGGGAAGATGTACATACATGAATAACAGTATATCCAATAAATATGTGAACCTCAAAGACCTATCAAAGGTGCAGCTTACAATTGGGTATCAACTGTTTCAGAGCTCACGTTTCGTCCGGGGGTATGTCCAGCCTGGGAACTGAGGTAGCGAGGCCTGCGTGCGTCAGGCAGGTATGTGAAAATGAATAATACAGTGAGGATATATAGATGGATACCCAGTTGAGTGATACTGTACTTATGAAAAGTGTTTGCATAAAAACTGTTGGAAGTTTATAAGGATGCTTTGATAGTGGTATGCTCCCGGAGTTTTCCAGGGAAGCATTAATTGTCCTGATCCCCAAGCCACACAGTGACCATAACGTCTGTGAATTTTACCGACCATTATCATTAAATAATGTTGATTTTAAAATACTGGCCAAGCTTCTGGTTAGACGACTGAATAAGGTAATAGCCTCTATTATGAATCCAGATCAGACTGGTTTCATACCGATGCGATTAACGGATATAAATTGACGCTGACTGTTCATGATCCTGCAGTCTGTGGGGCCTAACCCAGATACTAAAATCGTAGTGTCATTAGATACTCATAAGGCCTTCGACTCAATTGAGTGGTCCTATTTACTAGCGGTCCTTGTGCAGATGGGTTTTGGACCAAACTTTGTAGTATGGGTAAAGTTACTCCATTCTTACCCGGCGGCTCGTTTATGAGTAAATAATATTATTACTGATGCTTTTGAAATAGGATGAGGCACTCGACAGGGGTGTCCATTGTCGCCCCTGTTGTTCGCCCTTGCCATAGAACCTTTGGCAGCTGTCTTAAGGTAGTGGAGTCTTTGCTGTCCTCTGTAATATCAGCCAGAGAGACAAGCTTATACAATTTCATTACCTACACAGAGTCTATACTCTGGCACGTGTACATAAAATGGGAAGAGTGTCCACACCAGAATGCCATTGATGTTATGCTGAAATAGGTGACTACTTCCACATGATTTGGATGTGTCCCTGTACTGAGAGATTCTGGAAGGCAATCCTTGGATTCTTAGAAGACATGTTGGCTTTTCCAAATATATTTTCCCCAACTAAATGTCTCTTAGGGGACTTTGAGGAGGAGGATCTCACCAGCTGTAAAAAAGACTTTATTGAGGATAGTATTCTTCTACGCTAAAAAAAAGCCCTGGGACTCAAATGGAAAGAGCCAACCCCCCCAACCCTTAAATTCTGGGTAGACTTGGTTAACAAAGCGTTGCCTATGTATAAATTAACATACATTTCTAGCAGATGCCCCAAAAAGTTTGAGAAAATCTAGGCAGGTTGGCTCGCTTCGGTCTCTGGGGATATCAGTGTTTAAGATATGTATAGATGTGGTATATCTTAAAGTGAAGGTATATGGAATATGTACTAATTTATGTAAAATTGGTACAACCGATTGCTATTCACTCGGTGTGGAAACAATTACTATATTTTAGTTTTACTATTTTTTTGTTTTTTGTTTTGTTTTTTATGTTAAGTTGCATCTATGTGATACTCGATTTGGAAGTATGCTACCTCCTACATTATCTGTTGCCTTTCTCTGTTATATAGACCTGAAGTGACCTAAGGATCAGTAAAGCCTGGATGTTTGTTTGTTTATTGCACATTGAGAGGTTATTAGAGTGACCATATTTGAATAAGCAGTACTTTTGAATGCCATCTAGTGGATGTTGCAAGCCTTTTCGGTCCCTGTCACCTTGGCATATGTAAGTAAACTATAGAAGCTATACCATGACATTTTGTGAGTTAATTTGTTAAAAATATCCCTGGGCCTTATTTGATGCTGTTGTCAATACAGGTTTTCCCTTTAGTTTGTTGGCCTCTTACCCCCTTTGCAGGAGACCTGGTATGCAGACCTTTCCTTCCAATCCAGCTGGTATATGCAGTCCCCGGTGACAGACTCACTTTCACTACCAAACAGATTTCAGTGCTCTATACCATCATAGGTATGGAGCTATTCATGAATCTCTGCATGATTGATCAAGCTCAGTCTATTATTTTGGTTTTTGCAATTGATATATTTTGTATTTATGTATATGTTGATTCTCATTGCATTTACTGTATTTTGTATTTGTTCATTAATAAAACTTTTCACGTGTTTCCCTGAAGAAGCCAATATGGCAAAACCGGTTGGAAACAAAAGCGCAGTGAATGATACCATTTATATACACTGAATTTTTGGTGGTATAAAATATTTTTAAACTTCTTTTGATAAATAAATGTTTATATTTTTTATACATAGCAAAAATGTTTTTGCTATCCTGTGGGAAGCACCTTAAAAGTCTCGCACCCCAAACTTTCTTGAACTCTAGACTAATTGGGATGTTGGTGCTCAAATTTTCTTTATTTGGTCCCATCCACAAAAACCTATAAACTTTACAGAAAAAAGATGAGGCAGAGCTAACATTAAACACCCTCCCTAACCCCCTCATCCCCTATTTTCTGACCTCCAAGGTTGCTGAGCCTTCAGCACCCCCACAGATGGGGCGGAGAAAGAGGGGGCCTGGTCAGGTAGGCTTTATGTAAAGTGGGGAGTTGGGTGGGGTGCCCCAGTCAGGTAGGCTGTATGGGGGCCCCATGATTTCTAACAGCTGCCCTGGACACATTATAGTCACTCTATACTGACACACTACACTATACTCACAAAAACTACAAGGTATGAAGCAAATTTCCCACAGACTGTAGGAGGGGAGCTTTTTCCAATATTTTTTAAACACAAATACATATAGCCAAACTTCAATGGATGCAAGCTCCACCTCCCCTTTTACATTCAGGTACATAAAAATTTCAATGAATCCCTGTGCATCAATAATTAGCCATAAGTCTGCAGGAAAATAAATGGTAAATAATGTGCGATCACTCCCATTGGCATGCAAAAATCACCATCTTTAATTGAAATTGAAAAAAATCCACATAAAAGAAAATGACACAACACACAAAAACATGTTCTAGCTACTCTGCTCCCTGTTGGACCTGTCTCATGTGTACACATGCATCTACACCTAATAGTATATCTGACATTCTTTACTACTATTTTCCAAACATATAATAGACAGGAAAATTGCCAATGGCTATTTGTGTAAGTGAAAGGTCATTACTTGGACGCCATGGCTCCGAAGATTCCCCTTTAGTCATACACTCTCAGAGGTTTATTGTTGGTATTTCGTATGTTGGCTCCTTTAGGATTGTATCCAAAGATTGATCATATCAACAGAAGTGTTGTTTGAGGATCTATTGGTGCCTCTTAAGGGTTAAATGTAAACACATAAAACAGTGGTTCTGTCCCTTTAATCCAAGATCAGTGAGATATGAATGTAATTCACCCACACTTGTGGTCTAGAGGAGGTATTTGAACACCGATGTATCCTTCCTATTTAGACAATGTATAGTAGGATCTTCGCCTCCCTCGCACACAGTGGTTATCAGATAAAATAGTTCCAATGATATACACATAAGTGCAACACACTTATACCATCTTCCAAAGGTAAATTTGTAGCATAATATGCATTTAGAATGAGTAGTATATCAGTGTCCCCTATCACACAGTAGTCCTCCTTTTAGAGAGCATGTTACTATGAAATACATGCCAAGATGCAGTCCTTTTGCCAACACTAAGACTTTAACAAATTTAGCAGAACTTCCATGGCATCAAAAAGAAGATACTTATCATTCAAAGTCCTCTCTGGCAGCCATTCCTCCAAATGGACTTCCACTCATGAGGTATATCTTTGGTGCGTCACAGGTATAGTGCCTTTCAAGGGAGCAAGTAGTGGGGAAAAACCCAAAGCCTGACTGATTTTGCCACGTGTCCTGGCTGCTTCAGAGACTGTCATGCACTGACACTATCTCTTTTTGTTTATTTAGAACTCTTCCTCTCCAAAGTGGTCGAAAGGCTGCATCGTGATGCCTTGACCGCGTGCTGGTCGGTAAGCCGCGCATGCGCAGTATGTCACAACGCCACGATGCAGCACCTATTACTATACACAACACGACACTTCCATCATTCTCCAACCCCTCTTTTCTTATTCAGGAAATATACAAGCAGAGATCAAAGAGAAGTAAAATGCTTACTTGCTATTCCATTTCAGGACATACTTATGCAGAAGTTACTTAAAAAGGGTACTGCCAATCCATTCAACTCCACTAGATGTCTCCAAATCCCAAATGACTCTCTGCTTTCAATCGAGTCATTTAGCATTCCTTTTTCCTACTGTCAGTGCTAAAAAACAGGGGCGTACCGTGGGGTTGGCCAGAAAGGCGCCCGCCAGGGGCGCAGGCTGAGGGGGGGGCGCAAAATCACTGGCAGTGTAGTGTAGCAGACGCAGTGACTTACCGCTCCTCCGTTCAGCCTGCGCCCCCGGCGGCCGGCAACCCCCCCACTCCAATCCCGGAAGCCACCCGGAGCTCTCTGTGTGTCCAGGGCCAGGCAGGAGATGACAGTCTGTTTCGGAGCTCGGTGCGATGGGTGGCTCCACTCGTCACAGGGCTCCGCCCATATGACCTCATCAGTCGGCTCCTAGGCAGCTCCAGGCTGGTGGATGAATGCCCTCTCTCTCTGCAGTGACGGAAGATCTGCCCTGGCTGGCCTCTCGCTCTCACCTTCCCTGTCACCCCAATCTCTCTCTGTCACCCTCCCTGTCACCCCCCCCCCCTCTCCCTGTCACCCCCCTCTCTCCCTGTCACATCCCTCTCTCCCTGTCACATCCCTCTCTCCCTCTCACCCCCCTCTCTCCCTGTCACTCTCCCTGTCACCCCCTCTCTCTCTGTCACCCTCCCTCTTTCCCTGTCACCCTCCTCTCTCCCTGTCACCCCCCCTTTCTCCCTGTCACCCCCCTCTCTCCCTGTCACCCTCCCTGTCACCCCCCCCCTCTCTCCCTGTCACCCTCCCTGTCACCCCCCCTCTCCCCCTGTCACCCTTCCTGTCACCCTCCCTGTCACCCCCCTCTCTCCCTGTAACCCCCCTCTCTCTCCCTGTCACTCCCTCTCTCTCTCTCTCCCTGCCAACCCCTCACTCCCTGTCCCCCCTTCTTTCTCTCTCACCCCCTTCTCTCTCTCTGTCACCCCCTTCTCTCTCTCTCTCTCTCTCTCTCTCTGTCACCCCCTTCCTTCTCTCTCTCTCTCTCCCTTCTCTCTCTCTGACAAACCCCCCCCTGTCTCTCTGTCAAACCCTCTCTCTCTCAGGGGGGGTGGGGGGCGCCGATACAGCTCTTCGCCAAGGGCGCTGGAGACCCTAGGTACGCCTCTGCTAAAAAATAAACAATTGAAGATAAAGATATTGACACACAATCAATGGGAGACTGCACACAAACTAATATCTGCATAATTCAAAGTCATGCACCTTTCCCCACATTACTCACCTCCTTAAATCGGAGAGAGAGATAAGGAAGAGGGAAGCTCAAACAGAAAGAAAAAAATAAAATAAAATAAAAAGTTAAGTATAATGATAATTGATGGATTTTTAGCTTACAGTAAAAAGAAGAGAAACTTAAACTATCATTAAGTCCGGGGGCTTTGTCGCCTCTAATTCCCAGATCCATCTTGCTTCCCGCTGCAGCAGGACCATGCGATCATAATCGCCCCCCCTCTTATTATCAGGAATTACTTAAATTATCCACATATTTAGGCATCTCGGATCTCTGTTATGTTGTAAACATAAAGCAATGGGGGCTTTTAAATTGTATGTTTCATTACCATATATATCTTGTAGACGTTTACGGACCGTTCAAATGGTCTTCCCGACGTAGAAGGACCCACGGGTACATATAATGACATAGACAATGCCCATAGTGTCACATGTCACTATCTGATTGCACCTGAGAGTCCTTCCCGTCAGCAACACCAACCTATCCACCATATAGGAGTTTTACTCTTTGCACTTTCCACATCTCCACATTCCCATGTCGGACTGGGGGTTTCCATTGTATATCACTATGAAACAAAAGGTCCTTCCTATATGTAACTCTGGGGGTGTTGGAAACAAATCTACTTGTCGTTACATCATTGGTAATAAGGACCAATGTCTGCCACATATTTCTCTCACTTTGAAGGCTAGTTCTGTATACTGTATGCATAATCGCACTTCTTTCTTCTTCTACAGTTTCTTTCTTTGTGCTCTAAACAGAAGGTCACTCCTGTCACTTTCCTTCGCCCGTTTATAAGCCATGTTTAGCAATCTATCCTTATAGCCTCTACTCTGAAACCTATCCTTACACCCTTGGCCTCCATATCAAGATCAGCCAGATCTGAACAGTTTCTCCGTGCTCTAAGGTATTGACCCGTTGGAATACCTCAGACCAAAGGTCGTGGGTGAAAGCTATCCCCATGTAGCAGACTATTAATGGCCGTGGATTTGCTATAAAGTTTAGTCCTAAACATATGTTGGTCAGTGATCTCCACAACCAAACCAGAAAGGTCACCCTCTCACAATGCCATTCACTGGTGAATTTGAGGTTGTATGGATTTACCGCCAACATTTTATCTTTTTTCTTTCTCTTTGAGCTTCCCTCCTCCTTATCTCTCCCTCCGATTCAAGGAGGTGAGTAATGTGGAGAAATGTGCATGACTTTGGATTATGCGGACATGGGTTTGTGTGCCGTCTCCCATTGATTGTGTGTCAATATCTTCATCTTCAATTGTTTTATTAGCACTGACAGTAGGAAAAAGGAATGCTAAATGACTTTATTGAAAGTGGAGAGTAATTTGGGATTTCGAGACATCTAGTGGAGTTGAATGGATTGGCAGTAACCTTTTTAAGTGGCTTCTGCATAAGTATGTCCTGAAATAAAATAGCAAATGAGCACATTACTTCTCTTTCCCAAATGATCTCTGCTTGGGTATTTCCTGAATGAGAAAAGAGAAGGTGGAGAATGATAGAAGTGCCGTACTGTAATAGGCGGGGTTGTGACGTACTGTGCATGTGCGGCTTACCGACCAGGGCGGCATCATGACATTTTGGCGCACTGCACATATGGGGTAGAGCGGCCTTTCAGCCATTTTGGAGAAGAATAGTTCCATACAAAGAGAGATACTGTCAGTGCATGACAGACTCTCAAGCAGCTGGGACGCCCGTCAAAACCGGTGAGGCTTTGGGCATTTCCCCACTACTTGCTACCTTTAATAGTACTACAGTATACCTGTGACGCACCAAAGATATACCTCATGAGTGGAAGTCCATTTGGAGGAATGACTGCCAGAGAGGAATTTGAATGATAAGTATCTTCTTTTTGATTCCATGGAAGTTCTGCTGCATTTGCTAGTCTTAGTTTTGGCAAAAGGACTGCATCTTGGCATGTATTACATGGTAACATGCTCTCTAAAAGGAGGACTATTGTGTGATTGGGGACACTGATATACTACTGAATATAAATGCATATTATGCTACACATTTACCTTTGGAAGATGGTATAAGTAAGATGTACTCTGTGAGCGTGTTGTGCTTATGTGTACAGTATCTCACAAAAGTGAGTACACCCCTGACATTTTTGTAAATATTTTATTATATTTTGTCATGTGACAACACTGAAGAAACGACACTTTGCTACATTGTAAAGTAGTGAGTGTACAGCTTGTATAACAGTGTAAATTTGCTGTCCCCTCAAAATAACTCAACACACAGCCATTAATGTCCAAACCGCTGGCAACAAAAGTGAGTACACCCCCAAGTGATAATGTCCAAATTGGGCCCAATTAGCCATTTTCCCTCCCCGGTGTCATGTGACTTGTTAGTGTTACAATGTCTCAGGTGTGAATTACATTTGGTATTATGGGTCTCACTCTCTTATACTGGTCACTGGAAGTTCAACATAGCACCTCATGGCAAAGAACTCTCTGAGGATCTTAAAAAAGAATTGTTGCTCTACATAATGATGTTCTAGGCTATAAGAAGATTTGCCAAGACCCTGAAACTGAGCTGCAGCACGGTGGCCAAGACCATATAGCAGTTTAACAGGACAGGTTTCACTCAGAACAGGCCCTGCCATGGTCGACCAAAGAAGTTGAGTGCACATGCTCAGCGTCATATCCAGAGGTTGTCTTTGGAAAATAAACGTATGAGTTCTGCCGGCATTGCTGCAGAGGTTGAAGGGTTGGGGGGTCAGGCAGTCAGTGCTCAGACCATACGCCACACACTGCATCAAATTAGTCTGCATGGCTGTCATGTCAGAAGGAAGCCTCTTCTAAAGATGATGCACAAAAAAGCCTGCAAACTGTTTGTTGAAGAAAAGCAGACTAAGGACATGGATTACTGGAACCACATCCTGTGGTCTGATGAGACCAAGAAACATATTTAGTTCAGATGGTGTCAAGCGTGTGTGGAGGCAGCCAGGTGAGAAGTACAAAGACAAGTGTGTCTTGCCTACAGTCAAGCATGGTGGTGGGAGTGTCATGGTCTGGGACTGCATGAGTGCTGCCGGCACTGGGGAGCTACAGTTCATTGAGGGAACCATGAATGCCAACATGTACTGTGACATATTGAAGAGGAGCATGATCCCCTCCCTTCGGAGACTGGGCCGCAGGGCACTATTCCAACATGATAATGACCCCAAACACACCTCCAAGACGACCATTGCCTTGCTAAAGAAGCCGATGGTAAAGATAATGGACTGGCCAAGCATGTCTGCAGACTAAGCCCTATTGATCATATGTGGGGCATCCTGAAACGGAATTTGGAGGAGCGCAAGGTCTCTAACATCGGCCAGCTCTGTGATGTCGTCATGGAGAAGTGGAAGAGGACTCCAATGGCAACCTGTAAAGCTCTGGTGAACTCCATGCCCAAGAGGGTTAAGGCAGTGCTAGAAAATAATGGTGGCCACACAAAATATTGACACTTTGGGCCCAATTTGAACATATTCACTTAGG
The DNA here is from genome assembly GCF_965119305.1 of Pelophylax lessonae. Classification (NCBI taxonomy): domain Eukaryota; kingdom Metazoa; phylum Chordata; class Amphibia; order Anura; family Ranidae; genus Pelophylax; species Pelophylax lessonae. The sequence continues at coordinate 126,942,498 of NC_138768.1, forward strand.
GGTGTACTCACTTTTGTTGCCAGCGGTTTAAACATTAATGGCTGTGTGTTGAGTTATTTTGAGGGGACAGCAAATTTACACTGTTATACAAGCTGTACACTTACTACTTTACATTGTAGCAAAATGTCATTTCTTCAGTGTTGTCACATGAAAAGATATAATAAAATATTTACAAAAATGTGAGGGGTGTACTCACTTTTGTGAGATACTGTATATCATTGGAACTATTTTATCTGATAACCATTGTGTGCGAGGGAGGTGAAGATCCTACTATACATTGTCTAAATAGGATACATATGTGTCCAAATACCTCCTCTAGACCACAAGTGTGGGTGAATTACATTTCAATCTCACTGATATTGGATTAAAGTGACAGAACTTCTGTTTTATGTGTTTATATTTAACCCTTAATAGACACCAATAGATCCTTGTAGCGGAGTAGCAGTATGATCCACGATATCTCCACTGGCAGTCAGACACAGCATACAATAATCCTGGTAGCGTATAGTATTCCCAACCCTCCAATAACCAGACGACACATATCTTGGAGGTCAACAACAACTTTTATTTACAGGCTTTAGTATTTATGGGATTCCCCATGCAAGGGGCTTCCCCACAGACATTCCAGGGGCTGTACAGCACATGGGGGACTGAATATGTGTACCTTGAAACAGGCAGTCTTTCAATACACACCCCCTGCGGAGAGATGTCTCCAGCCTAGACCATTGTCTGTGTCATGATTCCACACAATTAGACACAGAAACAGGAGGGGGATGGGGAGAAGAAGGGCTGCAGCATTACATTACAAATACTTGGTTCTAAACTGTATACACATGCAATAAACATAATGCATACACGAAGGACAATATACAGTGGCTGTGTTTGCCACAATGCTCCCCCAGAACCAAGCCGGCATACACAGTCTGATCCATAACGGATCAGCTTGGGGATGTCCTGGGAGTACTCACAGATCATTTTTCCAGTTCAGTCTGTCGCGATAACCCGTCAGCATTGCCGTTCTTTTTTTTGGGACGGTAGTGAATAGTAAAGTCATGCGGTTGTAACGCCAAACTCCAGCGCAACAATCAGGCATTGTCCCCTTCCACTCGGTTTAGCCATACCCATGGGTTGTGATCCGTGAGTAGGGTGAACTGTTGTCCATACAAGTAGGGCTGAAGCTTCATTCCCTGGGGAGAAGCTCTCTGCTCAAGTAGGTTACGGGTTGTTCTCTGCCATCTTCTCCAACCGGGCTCAATACTGTTCTTAATCCAAACATTGAAGCGTCTGGACCTCAGAAGGCCAGTAGGTCTCCGTGATGTTGGCCTGGGATCTGGACTGGCAGGAACGCTGAGGGCAACTGGCCGAGATCGTTCCCCAGTAAGATGTCGGTGGGGAGCTCCCGTATCAACCCCACATCAATCAGACCTGACCCGGCACCCCAATTCAAGTGGACCCTCGCAGTGGGTAGTCTGTGTACTGCTCCCCCTGCCATCCATACCACTGCTGAGCCTCTGGTTCGGGCGGCATCTGGGACCAGGTGTCGCTTGACCAAGGTGAGAGTGGCTCCCGTGTGCTTCGGAGACCTTGAGTGGGCATTCCATTTAACTGGACCGATTGTAGATGGTGCTGTTGGGTCTCCGTAGCGGCTTGCACCGGGTTAGCTTCATGAAGGGTACCCCATTGCTCCTCAGTGTGTTTGAACCTGGGTACGACTGGGGGAACCTCTGTAAGATAGTAGGGGACCGTTGTCCGTGCTGGTTCGGTGACTGCTGGTCGGTGATAGGGTTGCTGGGCAACTACCCTAGGCGGTGGTCGTTGTTCTCGTCTAGTGTCTTGGTGCTCATATGCTAATTTAGCAGCCTCTGGAAGGGTGCAAGGTTTACGGTCCTTTACCCAGAGCTGCATTTCTTGAGGTAGTTTCCGGAAAAACTGCTCCAACAATAATAATTGCAAAACATCCTCTCGTGAAGTGGCTTGTGCTGCATCTAACCATCCGGTGGCCGCCCTGTGCAAACGATGGGCAAACTCAGTGTGGGAATCTTGGTCCTGCTTTTTAAGATCCCGGAATTGGAGTCGGTATGCCTCGGAGGTGATGGCATACCTGGTTAAAATTGCCTGCTTAACTTTCTGGTAGTCCCGGATGTCGGCATTAGGGACTGCCCGATACGCATCGGCCGCCCGGCCAGACAATTTCCCAACCAATATCTGTACCTGATCCTCTGGGTCAATGTTATGTAACTGGCACAGCCTCTCGAAGTCTTGCAAATACCCATCTATTTCTCCCTCTGTGTCCGTGAAGTTTTTAAATGCCTGGTACGGTATTTTGGGTTTACCTTGCGGCATGCTGAGTGGAGTTGGGTGTACTTGGAGAGGTTGTGGCTGGGGGCCCCTTATGGCCATGATGTATTCATGTACATCCGCTGAGACCCGTTCATGAGTTTCCATTGATGGGGTACTTGGATACAACGCTATCCTGCTGCGAAATTCCAGTTCAAATTCTCGGTCTGTTTCTGGCCTTGCATCCATGGCTGCTCTGTCTTCTTCCATGAGTTCTTCGATCAGTGTCGCCTTGTTCTTGTTGCTGGCTATCTTGCCTCTTGCCTCCAGCAATGCTTTCAATGTCTGCTCCTTTAGCCGTGTATAATCCGTTCCCATTCATCAGCCTTTCATGTAGTTTTACGTACTGCCGAACTCCGGTTTCATCTGAATGGTTTGGATCATACGTTGCTGTTTCTTTTCTCTTTGTTCGCATGAATACTGCCGACTGCTGCTTTGCTGCGTGGATAAAGATCCCGTCGCTTGCCACCAATTGTAGCGGAGTAGCAGTATGATCCACGATATCTCCACTGGCAGTCAGACACAGCATACAATAATCCTGGTAGCGTATAGTATTCCCAACCCTCCAATAACCAGACGACACATAGCTTGGAGGTCAACAACAACTTTTATTCACAGGCTTTAGTATTAATGGGATTCCCCATGCAAGGGGCTTCCCCACAGACATCCCAGGGGCTGGACAGCACATGGGGGACTGAATATGTGTACCTTGAAACAGGCAGTCTTTCAATACACACCCCCTGCGGAAAGATGTCTCCAGCCTAGACCATTGTCTGTGTCATGATTCCACACAATTAGACACAGAAACAGGAGGGGCAGGGGGATGGGGGAAGAAGGGCTGCAGCATTACATTACAAATACTTGGTTCTAAACTGTATACACATGCAATAAACATAATGCACGAAGGACAATATACAGTGGCTGTGTTTGCCACAATCCTCAAATAGCACTTCTGTGGATATGATCAATTTTGGATACAATTCTAAAGGAGCCAACATACGAAACACCAACAATAAACCTCTGAGAGTGTATGACTAAAGGGTAATCTTGGGAGCCATGGCGTCCAAGGGATGAACTTTCACTTACACAAATATCCATTGGATCAGTGGCGGCTGGTGCTCGTTCAGTCGGGGAGGGCGGCAGACGGACCCCGCCAATCATTCCAGCCCACACAACCATATCCCCCCCCTTGCCAATTTACTTAACTTGCTCTGCGGGACTGACAGGCTCCATGTCTCCATGTTCCCTCTCGGCGGCCATCTCCTTCCTCCTTCTTGGCCAATAGGATGCCTTCTCCTTTCAGGCAATCGGGAAACAGGTCTCAGGACCCACTTCCTGATTGGCCGGGAGGAGAATCAGTGTGGTAATAGCGAATGTTCATTCGCCATTGTCACACAACTGGGTAAGCTCAGGGCGCAGTGCTCTGCGCCCCAAGCCCACCCTTTTTTAAAGACTATTAGAGTCTCTGGCTCTAATCATGTGCTTCAAAAAAAAAAAAAAGAATCCCCCATTGGAATCCATGCATCCGGCACCCTACATGTAGATAAGGAGGGCAGACGCATGGATGGGGGCGGTGGCGCCCCTGTGTCCCTAATGGACGGGCCGCCACTGCATTGGATATTTACCTGTCTATTATATGTTTGGAAAATAGTAGTATAGAATGTCAGATATACTATTAGTATACACATGAGACAGGTCCAACAGGGAGCAGAATAGCTAGAACATGTTTTTATGTGTCTTGTCATTTTCATTTATGTGGATTTAATTCAATTTCAATTAAAGATGGTGATTTTTTCATGCCAATGGTAGTGATCGCACATTATTTACCAAATTTTCTTCCTGCAGACTTATGGCTAATTAATGATGCATGCAGATTAATTAAAATTTTATGTACCTAAATATAAAAGAGAAGGTGGAGCTTGAATCCATTGAAGTTTGGCTACACTATACTCACACTACACTAACACTATCCTGTCACTCTATACTCAGAGTCACAATAACACACTAACTAACTACCACTGATACCTGCTCTACCTATCTCCACTCCAACAAGGCACTGCAAAAGGTTCCTGTGGATAGAAACCTTTTATAGTATGGGGTGGGACCATGAGCACTGAGCCATGATTGGGCAAAGTCATCATGACGTTGTTAAATCCAGGCTCTGACAGTGCTCTGTGCCCTGATTGGGCAAAGCCTTGCACCTGACCAGCGGTCAGGTGCATTGCTTTATCCAATGGGGGCCCTAGAATGCACAATGCACAGTGCAGCATGCAGTGAATTGTGGGGCGCTCGGCAGATGAACATTCTGCCGAGCGCCCCACAAATTCGAACAAGCGAATGGGCGATGTTTGGGCCGAACTTATGCTCGGTCTGAACTGCTCGCCCAACACTATTAAACAATTGTGTCTGCATTCATGACTCTTTGTACAATATACAGTTTTAATATATATTTGTTGTGTGTTTCTCTTTTGCCAGTGACCACTTTCAGTATCTACTGTAAAATGGTACTGTTGATTATTAAGAACTTTATTTTTGTGTGAGCATGATCAATAATATTTGTTTTCAGTGCTTTATGCAGCTTTTGGGGACTACAGGCAAACTGTACAGTTCTAACCTTTGTGGACCTTTGTGCTCTACTTAAAGCCTAACCCCCAGATGCTGTTAAATTTATTCATGCGATGCCCCAACCTCGCACTGTATGGGTTCAATGCTTGATTCTGTGTGTTTTGTATATTTTCTTCTTTCTTTCGCTCTCTGTGTGTTTTGTATAGTTGAAGTTTTAGACTTCCCCAAGTCTTTGAGGGCAGCAAGTTCGTGGTTACCCATTTTTAAGCGTAATGAAGATCTAAGCATATGCATCTGGAGGGGCCATTTTCCTAAGTGCAGGAGGCATTGTGTGACCCTGCAGATTCTGCTTCCCAGCTCCATGCCCAGCTTCTTCCCAGCAGCAGCACATGGTAAGGGTTGTGCACTGTGATATAAGGGAAGGTGGCTCTTGACTTCTGATGGTGGCGGGCTACAAATGTAACTGGCCCTCTGAAGGTGTCCATAATGCTGACGCGGCCTACGATGAAATTGAGTTTGACACCCCTGATTTATATGGATTATTTGTAAAATTATATAATAATTTCTGCATTGTATTTTAGTTACTTCTAGCCTACTCCTATTAAAGTGGTAGTAAACCCTCATTTTGATTTTTACCTACAGATAAGCTTATAATAAAGCTTACCTGTAGGTAAAATGAATATCTCCTAAATGTGAGAAATATATTGCAGAATACTTTTTCACTGCTACGTTAGTAATCAAACCTCCACCTAATTTATTAGTGAACCGCTGCAACCATTATTTAGTGAACTCAACCACTAGAAATCAAAAAATCTAAATTCAAAAAAATATATGAATGGTGCGCTTGTCCTGAGTATTACAAGTAGTGTTTATCACCTATATATATACCTTATCAGTATATGGATTTTAACCACTGCCGACTGCTCATTGAGCTCGTACTGCGGCAAAGTGGCTCGTTATCGTCCAGCAACGTAGACCTACGTCGCTGGATCCCTCCCCCTCTCGCCGTATTCAGACACAGCGGGAGTCGGCCCAGGGGAGGAGAGGCAGTGATCACCGCCGCTCTTCCCCGATCGTCGGGGATCGAGTGAGGAAATCCGCCCACTTGTGTAAACAAAGCGGGCGGATCTCCTATGTGACAGACAGTGACAGATTACAGGATTCAGCATTGCTGAACCTGCAATCTGTGTCTGTGTCACACAATCCCCTCCCCCACACACGTCAGTAAGCATGAGGCATACATTTAACCCCTTGATCACCAATAAAGTTAACCCCTTCCCTGCCACTTACTAGTAAAAAAAAATAAACAATAAAAATGACAAATCTTTCCCGTAGTTAGTAAACGCAATAACTTTTGCGCAAACCAATCAAAATACGCTTATTGTGATTTTTTTTTTACCAAAAATATGTAGCAGAAAACAAATTGGCCTAAAATGTTATAAAATTTTGATTTTTAAATTTTTTTTGGAAATGTTATACAGTATATCAGAATGTAAAAAATATTGTTTTTTTTTTTCAAAATTGTCGCTCTTTTTTTCAAAAATTAAAAATCGCACAGGTGATCAAATACCACCAAAAAAAAGATATATTTGTGGGAAAAAAAGGACATAAATTTAATTTGGGTACAGCGTCGCACGACCGCGCAATCGTTCATTAAAGTAACGCAGCGCCGAATCGCAAAATATAGCCTGGTCAGGAATGGGGTAAAATCTTCCGGTCTTAAAGCGGGTAAAAATACGCTCGATGAGGATTTTTTTTGTCAAAGACATGTAGCTAAATACATTTTGGCCTAAATATATGACAAAAATTGAATATATTGGATATTTTTTAACTGTCAAAGTAGAAAATGTCAATTTTTTCGCTAAATTTTCTCTCTTTTTTTATTAATATCGCAAAAAATTAAAAGCGCAAAGGTGATCAAATACCACAAAAAGGAAGCTCTGTTTGTGGGAAAAAAGGACATAAATTTTGTTTGGGTACGGCGTTGCCTGACCGCGCAATTGTCAATTAAAGTTGCGCAGTGCGAATCGCAAAATATAGCCTGGTCAGGAATGGGGTAAAATCTTCCGGTCTTAAAGCTGTTAAAAATACACTCATTGAGGATTTTTTTGTCAAAGACATGTAGCTAAATACATTTTGGCCTAAATATATGACAAAAATTGAATATATTGGATATTTTTTAACTGTCAAAGTAGAAAATGTCAATTTTTTTGCAAAATTTTCGCTCTTTTTTTATTAATATCGCAAAAAATGAAAAGCGCAGAGGTGATCAAATACCACCAAAAGAAAGCTCTGTTTGTGGGAAAAAAGGACGTAAATTTTGTTTGGGTATGGCGTTGCATGACCGCGCAATTGTCAGTTAAAGTCGCGCAGTGCAAAGTTGCAAAAAGTGGCCTGGACGTAAAGCAGGAAAATCCTCAGGTGTTAAAGTGGTTAAACAAAAATCAAATAAATATTATAGCACATTCCACAAATCATTCAAAAATCCATAATGTGTCCACATCCAGTGCAATATTTTAAAAATGGCAAATCAGAAACAAAAAAATAGTCCAAACAGAAAAATATTTTTGTAACAGTGAATACACAAAAATAAAATCCACAAGAATCACTGTTCTGCTAGTAGCTGTGCCAATGTGATCCTCTTATGCTGCACAAATAACCACCACCAGCCAACACTGACTGGTTGGCCGCTCACCTGTATCACCTGTATGACCAACATGCATCGTTTAGGAGATACTCTAGCAAGCAGCAGCCAGTGACATCACCAGCGCATGCGCTCTGAAGAAGCGGCATCCCCATGCAATTCCTTCAAATCCTTGTGGTGCGACCATTTAAGCTGCTGGAGCTCGCAAACCCATAAGGAAGAACGGGTGCAGATGGAAGCCCTGTCAGCAGTGGCAACGCACCACTGGGGGGCTTCGTTCTAAGCTAAGTATGTCATAATGGGCTAGTATGTGATGCATACTAGCACATTATGTAATTGCCTAGCAGGGGATTATTTTCCCCACCAATGCCGCGGTTTACTACAGCTTTAATCTGAATAAACTTGAAGTTTGTGAACTTAATTTGTGAAGATCCCCCGACTTTTTACTTCCTTGAATTATTTGACACATATTCATTATGCCCTGTAAGTAGGCAATGCTGTGTCATAAAATACACAGAGCCTGCCTTCTGCATTCTGCCACCACCGCTGCCACTAATCCCACCCCCTCCTCATCACCACCACTGCTGCCACTAATCCCCACAACCCCCCTTATCACCACCACCGCTGCCACTAATCCCACCCCTTTTACCAACGCCATCGCTGCCACTAATCCCACCCCCTCCTCATCTCCACCACTGCTGTCACTAATCACCACCCCCCCCTCATCACCACCACCGCTGCCACTAATCCCTCCCCCCTTCACCACCACCACTGCTGCCTCTAATCCCACACCCCCTCACCACCGCCACTGCTGCCACTAATCCCACCCCCCTCACCACCACCACTGCTGCCACTAATCCCACCTCCCCTCACCACCACCACTGCTGCCACTAATCCCACCCCCCTCACCACCACCACTGCCGCCACTTATCCCACCCCTCCTCACCACTACCACCATTGCCACTAATCCCACCCACCTTGTCACAACCACCACCACTGCCACTAATCCCACCCCCTTTCACCACCACCGCCGTTGCAACTAATCTCACCTCTCCTCACCACCACCACTGTCACTAATTCTGCCCCCCTCACCACCACCACTGCCACTAATCCCCCCCCTCACCACCACTGATCTCACCATCACCTCTGTCACTGATCCACCCACCCACCACCAATGCCGCTGCCACTAATCCCAACCCTCTCACCACCACCACCACCACTGCCACTGATCTCATCATCACCTCTGTTACTGATCCCACCCCCCCTCACCACTACCGCAGCCACCACCACCACCCCCCCCCTGACCACCGCTGCCACTAATACCACTCCCCCTCACCACCACCATCGCTGCCACTAATCCAACCCCCCTCACCACCACTACTGCTGCCACTAATCCCACCACCACTAATCTCACCCCCCCCCCCCACCACCACTACCACTGCCACTGCCACTAATCCCAGGGGTCAGGAGGGCCCTTCATGGTTTCTTGCACCGAGGCCCTGAAGGTTCTAGTTACGCCTCTGCTTCGAGATATTTTTTGCTGATTATTGTTGTGCCTCTTTAAGAGTGCTGGTACACTTATCCACAGTCCCAATTAACCTGCATGCAATATAGGTACAGTATAGGTACAGTATAGTCTCGGCACAGGTGCAAGGTAGATGTGGTTTAGGTTTAGAATAAGTGCAGTATAGAGTGCAGTATGGGTGCAGAATGAATTGGGTACATTTGGTGTTCTGCTCCTAGTGCCTCAGACCCTGCTAGCAGTATCAACAATAGGTAGACCTTGTCAGTCCCCAGGATGCTGCGGTGACCTCTCGCTGTAGAAGGGAAGGGCCCCCATAATCTCTCCCCAAAAGCCTGCGGTGATCAGTGGTGGAAAGCAGAGGGTGAGTGGATCTCCGCTGGTATGGTCTCCCCCTGGCAAGCGAATACCCGGTACTCTCTCTCTAACTCCCTTGCGTGCCAAGAGGAACAACTTTCCTGGGCAGTTTAATAAAATCATTTTTCCACTCCTCTTAATGCACAGTGCCTATTAGTACATATAATGTAAGGAGTCTATTGGTCCTCAAATTATAACTCCCAGCATTCTCAGCACTCTGCATAGAAGTCTATGGGCTTGCTTGACTTTAGCTCTTTCCCTGCTGGCCAGAGGAGAAAGGTACAGCATAACATCAGTAACTCAGTAGAGGGAAAGAGAAATAAAAGGCAGATGGGTTGATTTACTAAAACTGGAGAGTGCAAAATCTGGTGCAGCTGTGCATGGTAGCCAAGCAGCGTCTAACTTCAAGTTGTTCAATTAAACTTTACCAAAAAAACTGGATGCTGATTGGTTTCTCTGCAGAGCTTCACTGGATTTTGCGCTCTCCAGTTTCAGTAAATCAACCCAAATGTTTCCTTCTCTATATTGCTGTAACCCAGCACCTGGCTACATTTAATTTTGTCCTGACATAAACATTAACTAAAGCTACCCAAAGATACTAGATTTCCATTGGGTCAGCCCTAATCTGATGACAACCAGGATGCCTATAGGTTCCTTAACGTTAGCAACCATAACTAAATGACGGTAATAAGTCAATAGGAGAGTCTACTTTGCACACTGACATAATGATACTATCACATGTCAGTGTACAAATCTGTAAAAAAAAAAATTAAAAAAAAATAAAAAAAAAATATATATATATATATATATATATATATATATATATATATATATATATATATATATATATATATATATCAGCGGATTAGATACAACATTTGACCACCATGTGATGTCTAAGGCTCACTTTCAACCTTACTATTATATTCTGCAAAGCACTACATCAAAAGAATGTTTACTTTGACATGCCTCTAGTCATTTACAAACACTACATGAATTTCTTTCTGTTCTGTTTAAGCTGTAATTTAATTGCAACAATAGAGTTAGATTGCATTTAGAGAGAAAAAAAATGAAATATTTCCTGCGCTTTAATATGCATTTCAAATTTAATTATCATACCTATTATTTCACCAGTAAAGTGAATACAATAATGTCCAAAGTGTTGGTTAACCAATGTCAATTACTCTACTTATCCAGTAATTGACTGCCGTAATATGAGAGACTAGAAGTGTTTGCTGTGTAGAAGAGCTTGATGGGCATAATATTCGTCATGTAGATTTGGTTAGGACTGTAAATGTATTAGATTTCATTGCATTATGCACAATGATAATACATAATTAGTTATACACCTGCTGTATGGGTCATGATTATTTTTGCTGTCTAATAATTTAGTACAAACAGACCATTTTTCTTAGCGTCAATTACTTGCTAAGTGTCTTTCAGTCTTTTAACTATTTCACAGCCAGCCTATCCATTTGCATATAATAGTGTATCCTAAATGAATAGGACATGTGCCACTTGTAATTTACATCACCAACAGACGTGGTACATACCTGGACTCAAGGTTTATGGGCAGAACAGCTTTGAGGGAGAAGATTTTTAACTCTTGAGTCAACTGTCAAGTACATGTGCAACATATTGATTTGAGGTGGACCTTCTGTCCAGCACCCCGGCTGCCCTTCTTGCCTAGGGGAGAATGTTGTCTCCTCTGCTCTGAGGCCCCCTGCGACATGCACATCACATATTCCAGGATGATTCACGTTCCATTCACTGTAGCTGGTGGAGGGTGGACCAGGTAGCACATCATCAGGGGACTGGGACAGGGGACAGGAAGAGGCAGCTGGTTCCCCATGACATTTGAAACAAAGATGGGAGCACAGGACAAGGCAGCAAAGCGGCAGATCACAGCAGGACAATGCTGGATGGAAGTATGCAGATTCCAAAAAAGAATACCTGGCACACACTCTAACACACTCTAACAAGCAGCTACATCAATTAAATCAGCCACCTCGTATTTAGAAGGACTCTCGAAACTGAGACCCATCAATACCCTAAGTATAACCTTGCCATACAATTGGTTGCTGTTCGTAGTGGCATACATCGCCACTACACCTGCAATGCCCTGAAGGGCACAAGGCATGATCAGGATTGCTGTGAGTAATGTGTTATCACTAAAGTATCCCTTCTTTGTATTTTTTACCCTTTTTTCCCTCTTATCTTATCGGGGTCTTTCCCTGCTCAAATGCACCGCGTCGCAGAGTAGTAGGTAAATAACCCCTTCAGTATTACAGCTGGCAGCCATTTTACAATAAATCTGTGCACATGTATCCAAACAACTCCTATTGCCCTTGAATAGAATGACAGTAATCACATTGCCAACATTTTCCCATCTTTCTTACAATGCCTTTATACTGTTTTTCCTCATCAAATCGACTCTTTACCATGAGATCCTTAAGCTAGGTCATACACCTATATGCTGTATGTACTAATGGAATAGTTACCCACAAACTTGGTTGTTTCAGATTCCTTCACCAGAAAATGCCCATGTTTATTTACATTTTCTCTATTTTTTATTAGCACATGCCCTTCATCCTTTCCTGTATTAAAAAGTAACTTCTCCTGAAAATTCCCTTTCACTTTCGTATTTGCTTTAGCCAAACCTTTGGTATTGTAACCCTTCTGTTAAAACCTATTCTTTAACCTCCAGGTGACCAGGTCTAAAACCTAAAATCCACATTACTAAAATAGTTACTATGAGCCCACAGATACTGATCAATCAGTATTCTGTCAATAAATATCCTTGGATGAAAAACTACTCTCTGCTGGTTATTGGATATGGTGTTTTTTTTAATAAAGTTGTGTTTTCCTGCTCCCTGTTTCTGTAATTGGAATCTCCAGATCCAGGAAGACACTTTTATGTGATCACTGTTGGAGTGACCTTTTTGTTCTGGGTATTAGAATTTAGAATCTTAATGATATCTTTAAAGAATACCTCAACGTTTGTTGAGAAAAAACATTCCCCTCGGGGTGGGTATGTACATTGCAGGGATTTGAACAAACTTTGTTGCAGATACCTACCTTATGTTTTTCTGAAGGAATGTGTCCATGTGCAAAGTGAATCTGTATGGGAGTGGTTTTATAATTATCAATCAGCTACTGCACCTGCAGGGCTCTAATGAGGAAACTGATAGGTTCTGCATACCTTTAGCAATGATTTCCATTTAGGAGTATCTCACAAAAAAATACATTTTTGATGCAGTGGATGCCAAAAATCTGATTTGTATCTTGATGTAGACTTCTGGGAAAATCAGTGAGTCAATCACACAAGCAGGAAATTACATCTTCAGAGGGCGTTCTCTACAGTCTATGTACAGAACTCCTCCAGGTAGCCATATTGCATTTTACAGAAAATTAAAGCGCTGCAGATTGAAAAGAAAAGGTAATTTTTATTAGCATTCAATTACAATATGACTTGTGTCACAATTGTATCCGTTATATAATTTTTTTTTTTTTTTTTTATTTGCTAATTTTTTTTCCCCCCACCAAAATGGAGTTACCTTTTAAATACCTGCTCTGTCCCTTTAAAAAAAAATTATCAATAAACCTGTGCTAGGTAAGTATCTGGCATAGGAAATGCCTCAGTCCACCATCTTAAAAAAAAATTCCAGTCCCTCAGATACAGGTTTGCTTGGAAGAAGCAACATTTAATGTCCATAGTTAAACGCTGTATCTGTAGAAAATGGGAACGAGTGAAGATAAACTCATTGTAAATAATCAATCACTCCAAAAAATCTAACAAAATCTTGTTAAATAGTGTTTTATTTATATTCCTCTCCTCCATTTAAACTGCATTCAACTTCCTCTGTTGGGGCATACACAATTAGTGTGATTTGATATCTATCGCAGCCTTTAATGTACCCTCAGCTATATCCATTTAATTTACCAATCTCAGTAAGGCCGGCCATACACAGCGAATTTCTTTCCTGCAACCTGTGGTTTGAAGAAAGAAATTTGCTTGATTCCCCCATCAACACAGACAATGTTGATGCAGGAATCCTTCCTGTTGGGCCATTGCTTTCTCTCAGCAGAGGGTGGTGGGGGAGGGCGGTGAAATCTATCCCTGCCAGGAGAAGACGGGTTTTTTTGCTAGCGGCTATAGCACCTGCCAGCGAAAATTGCAGGTAAAACCCGGCATAACTTGTTATCTATAACTTTGTATCTATTTGGTCGATTAGATTCAGATCATCCCTGATTTAATGATATACTTATTAACCACACGTTTGTTTATCCACTTGCCGACTGCCGCACGACTATATACTGCGGCAGTCAGCCTCTCCTGGGCAAAGTGACGTATGGGTACGTCACTCGCCCACGAGCCTGTAGGGGGCAAGCGTGCGCCGGCGGTGGTGCGCTCCTGCCCCCGCTAGTTCCCTGCCATCCCCACGCGTGTGACCGGCGGCTCCGATGTCCGCCGGCCACTCGCGATCTCCCTCAGGAGAGGGAGAAAGACAGACGGCTGATGTAAACACAGCCGTCTGTCATTCTCCCTTAGATCATCACAGAGGCTATGGGATCCTGCTATGTAGGATCGTATGTCTCTGTGATGATCTAACAGGCCACGCCCCCTGACAGTTAAATTCACGCCCCTAGGGACACACTTAACCCCTTGATCACCAATAAAGTTAACCCCTTCCCTGCCAGTGTCATTTTTACAGTAACAGTGCATATTTTTAGCACTGATTACTGTAGTAATGTCACTGGTACCCCCAAAAGTGTCAAAAATGTCAGTCAGGGGTCCAATCTGTCCGCCGCAATGTCGTAGTCCTGCAAAAAAAATCGCAGATCGCCACCATTACTAGTTAAAATAAAAAAAACAATAAAAATTACATAAATCTTTCCCGTAGTTAGTAAACGCAATAACTTTTGCGCAAACCAATCAAAATACACTTATTGCGATTTTTTTTTACCAAAAATATGTAGCAGAAAACAAATTGGCCCAAAATGTTAAAAAATTTTGATTTTTAAATTTTCTTTTTTTGAGAATTTCATATAAAAAAATTTGAAAAATATTGTTATTTTTTCAAAATTGTCGCTCTTTTTTTGTTTATAGCGCAAAAAATAAAAATCGCACAGGTAATAAAATACCACCAAAAGAAAGCTCTGTTTGTGGGAAAAAAAGGGCGTCAATTTCATTTTGGTACATCGTCGCACGACCGCGCAATTGTCCGTCAAATTCACGCAGGGCCGAATTGCAAAATAGGGCCTGGTCTTTGAGCAGCAAAATCCTCTGGGTCTTAAGTGGTTAAACTAATCTCTATTAAAATTCAATAAAACTCTTTGCAACTAAAAACAAGAAACCCAGTGGTGATGAAATACCACCAAAATAAAGCTCTATTTGTATATATATAAAAAAATAATATAAATTTAATTTGGCTACAGTGTTGCATGACGGACACAATTTCCAGCTAAAGGAGCATAGTGCTGAATAGCAAAAAATGCCCTGGTCATGAAGGAGGTAAAACCTTAGGGGGTTGAGTTGGTTAAACATGCAGGTCTGTTGTAGTCGCCTATAAAGAGTTTTTGGTGGGCGTTTTGTGTTTTTTTTTTTTTTTTTTTTTTTACTCAGTTACTCCTGATCTTCTGTTTGGGAGTATTGTATACTACATTGTTCTTCTAGTGTTTTTACTGAAAGATCAGAAATGCAGGTCAAATGCTTTGTGCTCACCTTAGTACAAGTCTAATTAAAACTATCTGCTGCAGAATTCAGCTGTAACCATGGTAACCTCCGGTTGCAGAATCCTAATTGGAAATATAAACAGAAGTTTAACTAGAGAAGAATTAACATAAAGAAGGAGAAGGAGAAGGAGCCTCCATGTGCTGACATAACCAGGTGTGACACAGCATTTACATGATGTGTCAAGAAGTGAAAATTAAAGAAGAATGTTGAGGCAATCTTATTCTGTCACAAAAGGTGCTAAGTCATTTTATAGAAAGGCATTTGTTGTCATGTCACTGCAAGGGCCAGGTAGCTTTGTTAACATTTGCTCTAAAAGAATCATTGAATGAAGAAGACTTTAAAGCGGATTTCCACCCATTTTTGTGTTTATTAAAAGTCAGCAGCTAAAAAAAGTGTAGCTACTGACTTGTTATAAACACACACTCATCTGTCCCACAGTCCAGCGATGCCTTGGTTCTCTCCCTCTTCTTCCCACGGCGCCAGCATCTCTAGTGTGGGCACCCGGCTGTGACAGCTTGCAGCTTCACAGCCGGGTGCGCACTTTGCATGCGCGAGTCGCCCTGCACGTCCTGAGTGGACAGTCAATCTTCTGGGACCTCTGACGTGTCCCAGAAGAGTGCAAGAAGAGAGGTAGGAGAGGAGAACTTCCGCTCAAGCTGCCTAGGCGGCCCAAGCTGAAGTGGGAGCAGGGATCTGTTAAATCTAGGTACCCGCCCCCCCCCCCCCCCCAAAAATAAAATGACGTGCCAAATGTGGCATGTCAGGGAGTCAGGAGGTCCTAAAGTGGCAGTTCCATTTTTGGGTGAAACTCGGCTTTAAACCCCCGTTCACTTTGGAGCAACAGGTCAAATCGCATGACAAGTCAAAGCCTATTGCAGGCAATCGTTCTGTTCAAATCGGTGTGGTGCCGCACTGATTTAAAAAAAGTAGTTCCTGCACTACTTTTGGCAATTTCAAGTGCGACTTGCAAAGACATCTGTGCATGAAGCCGCCCAGATGTCTTACAAGTCACACCCAAAGTTGCACTGACAAGCGGCTTTGAAATTGTGCGATATCAGATAAAGTCGCACAATTTCAAAGCCACAGTCAATGTGAACAGGGGCTTAAAGTGATTGTACACGATCATAATAAACAAAAAAGTTGCATTAGTCTGAACATAAAATGTCAAACGTCAAATGTGAAATAACAAAAACAAATTATATTGAAAACAGTGTAAGTCAATGCAGTGATCTTATACAATAGTGAATCCATATAACCTATTCATGTCTGCGCTATAGCTGGAAGGCGGCTACAGCGCGGGCCTAAACTGCCGGGGGGACGTCCATTTACATTCTCCCGTGCATGCGCTCTCTGCAGGGCGTGCGCTCACTCCGTGATCAGCTGAACACGTGATGTAAACAGAGATGGTAATCGCCTTTTTTTTTTCCCTCACGATACTAGCGTGAGGAGAAAAGAAAAACAGATCACCGGCTGCTGTCAGAGGGACATCGGTGCTGAAGAGGAAGAGCCACTGCCGACTCATCTGTGCCCACCAGTGTCACCTACCAGTGCCCACCAGTGTCACCTACCAATGCAGGTCAGTGCCACCTATTAGTGCCCACCAGTGCCACATATCAATGCCCACCAGTGCCACCCATCAGTGCCTGTCCCCTACGAGTGCCCATTAGTGCCACCTATTAGTGCCCTTCAGTGCCACCTATCAGGGCCCACTAGTGCCACTGATTAGTGCCACCTATCAGTGTCCATGAGTGCCACTTATTAGTGCCATCTATTAGTGCCCTTCAGTGCCACCTATCAGTGCCCATCGGTGCCACCCATCAGTGCCACCTATCAGTGCCCACCAGTGCCACTTTATCAGTGCAAATAAGTGCCGCCTTATCAGTGCCTATCAGTGCAGCCTATCAGTGCAGCCTATCAGTGCCCATCAATGAAGGTGAAAAATTACCTGTTTGCAAAATTGTATAACATACTATGAAAACTGTTTTTTTTTTTTTTTCAAAAGTCTTTTTTGTTTGTTCAGCTAAAAATAAAAAACCCCAGTGGTGATTAAATACCACCAAAAAAAGCTCTATTTGTGTGGAAAAAAATGATAAAAATGTAATTTGGGTACAGTGTTTCATAACCGTGCAGCTGTCATTCAAAGTGTGACAGCGCTGAAATCTGAAAATTAGCCTGGGTAGTAGGGGTGTTTAAGTGCCAAGTAGGCAAGTGGATAAGGATAATGTTGTCCATATGACATTCAATATAAATGGTGATCAGTTCTGGAAGAATGTGCTAGAAGTGAGTCCACGTGAATTTCTTTGTATATAGATCCAGAAAGGAGATGCTTAAAAAAGTTCCATCACCAAAGACAAAAGAATCCTCCTGTGACATCCACCACCTAGTAATGGGAATGCTTACCAGTTATAGTAGACCATCTATTTCTAGAGTGGTCAAACACACTTGCAAACAGACCTCTGCAGTTTGCTGTGATAGGGTCTTCTATTAAACACTAGAACACGCCGGAACTAGGGGAATTTTTCCAATGGAGTCGGACTCCCATTATGATGTCCCAGTCAGCCATGACCGTGTAGGGTTGATATATAGAAAGAGAGCTCCAATACTGTGATATTGTATAAACTAGTTTTTTAAAAAGATAAAAAAACTACTTACAATTCATAAAAAACACATGAACCTAGATAAAAAGATTGTTTGCCAGCAAACAGATACAGGAACACCTGCTGTCAGGAAGGGACTTACCAGCTGGTGGCACTGTGGCTCCCAGATCTAGAGGCTGAAGTTCCAGAATCCACCAGCAAGTGTCTTTCAGCAGCCAGAAGCTCACACCATTAGTCATCACCTGATGCTCATAGCAGGAACTATAAGTCCTGTTTGTCTTCCTCTTGTTGCCTTGGTGTTGTCGCCATGTGCCCCTGACCTGTGTTCTAGTGTTCCTGTATCTTGTTTCCTGTTCCTGGACCCTGACCCTGCGGCCTGATCCCTTCCCACCTGCTCTCTCCATCTCCTGTTACCCTCTCCCTGTCCTATCTCACTCCCAGCTCCCTCTGCTTGATCTCCCGTGTATGACCCTGTCTCTGTTACGATTATACTTGCATTCTTTACTTACTGTATATATTTGGTTTAGGCAGTTGTGCATTGTGTGTCACTATTTGTTTGATTCTCTGGTTTTCTTTACACAGATGTTCCAGGGCCTGCTGCTCCAGCCTGATTTCCCAGTGCCTGCTGCACCAGCCTGATGTCCCGATGCCTGGTGCACCAGCATGATGTCCTGGTGCCTGACGCACCAGCCTGATGTTCCGGTGCCTGCTGCCCCAGCCTGATGTTCTGGTGCCTGCTGCCCCAGCCTGATGTTCTGTTGCCTGCTGCCCCACCCTGATGTTCTGTTGCCTGCTTCCCCAGCCTGATGTTCCATTGCCTGCTACCTCAGCCTGATGTTCCGGTGCCTGCTGCCCCAGCCTGTTTTGGAGCCTGCTGCCTCAGCCTAATGTTCCGGTGCCTGCTGCCCCAGCCTGATGTTCCAGTGCCTTCTGCCCAGCCTGATGTTCCCCCGCCTTCTGCCCAGACTTATAATCCGGTGCCTGCTGCCCAGCTTGATGATTCGGTGCCTGCTGCCAAGCCTGCCTCTGTACGTTCTGTCCCCAACAACCTGCCTGCCTCTGATGGTCTGCTGCTCGATGACAAGTCTGCCTATGATGATCTGCTGTCTGACGACCCAATATCCTCTGCCTCTGATCCGATGCCAGATGTCCAGCTTTATGGCCCCATGCCTGATGTCCAGCCTGCCTCTGACAACCCCCTTACAATTGACCAGCCTGATCTTAGTTATCTTCTACCTACCACCCAGCCAAGTTCTACTGACTCAATACCAGCTGCTCAGTTGGGTTGTCATGCAAAGGCTAAGTGTCCACCTGCTAATAGGTCTGAAACCTCTGAGTCCTCACGTGCCTTATATGGGTTACCTGCTTGGCCTGAGATTCGTTTGATGGTTGCCTTGGTTGAGTCCCTCTGTCAGTGTGTTTTTCCTATGGCTCCAAAGTCTGGTGGCCCGGACATACCCTTGGTAACTAGTAGCCGCATTTGCCTTCATGGTCCTGGTTAAAGTAAGCTCCTGGGGAATGGCAGAGTACTATCTTTGCCTTGTCATGATCCAGATGTGATTGCCACAGCTCAGGTGCACTAGGGGACCCCGGTCAGGAACCAGTGCCTTAGAGAGACCTAGGTGGCTTTTGAAGTGCAGAGTAAGTCCTGGAAACCAGGCAAGCTACTTAGTTATGGCGAGACACTTCAGTGTCAGAGTTCCAGTACTGTCACATGACCCTAGGACTAAGTCTGCAGATACTGTAACTCGTGGGACCCCAGCATTGAGGTACCTGCTGTTTTGAGAGACTTGGAGTATCAAATGCTGTATATCTCAGAGGATCTGGCCAGCAGGACATCCAGCCAGTTGCTTGACCCCAGCAGTGGGGTACCCAGTCAGTCACCTGACCCAGGTGGTGGGACACTTTGCCTATTGATGGATCTTGGCAGTGAGGCATCTCACTTGGAACCTGGCACTTCTTCTTCATCCTATGAGAAACTTTTGCTCTGAACTTGTATAACCGATGATGACTGTCTTTTATGGACTGGTTTAGCTATGGCTGTTTGGATTGTCCTGAGGCTGCTCCTTAGAGGGGGGGGGGGGGTACTGACAGGAAAGAGCTCACCTGCTGGTTGCACTGTGGCTCCAAGATCCATAAGGCTGCAGTTCCAGCATCCATCAGCGGGTGTCTCTCAGCAGCCAGAAGCTCATATCATTAGTCATCACCTGATACTTATTGCAGGAGGTATTTTTAAGTTCTGTTTGCCCTTCTCTTGTTGCCTTGGTGTTGTCTCCATGTGCCCCTGACCTTTGTTCCAGTGTTCCTGTATCTTGCATCCTGTTCCTGGACCCTGATCCTGACCCTGTGGCCTGATCCCTTCCCACCTGCTCTCTCCATCTCTTGTTATCCTCTCCCTGTCCTGTCTCACTCTCAGCTCCCTCTGTTGATCTCCCATGTACGACCCTGGCTCTGTTACGATTATGCTTGCATTCCCTATTTGCTGTATATATTTGGTTTAGGCAGTTGTGCATTGCTTGTCACAATTTGTTTTGGTTCTCTGGTTTGTTTACACAGTTTGGTATACTGATGGTGTGTTTACATGTACAGTATGTTGTTCACTTATTTTTAAATAAATTATATTATTTTACACTGTATTTGTGCCTGACATTCTCTGTGGCAGTCCACACATTTCTGGTCACACCAGCAGCTGACACCCACACTTCCGGGATCAGGTAGATCAGGATGACGTCAGCACATAGCTCTGCCTGACACGTTTAGTCACACTTGACATCTTCAGGGGCATATATGTTTTACTATGCTTATATCCAGAGATGTATAGTAACTAAGTAGAACTACTTCACTACTGTACTTAAGTACCGAAAGGCGGCATCTGTACTTTCCTAGAGTAGAATTTTTTTCTCCTACTTCCACTTTTACTTCACTACATTTTTTCCAAGATTTCAATACTTCTACTCCGATATTTTTTTTGTGCTGCATAGTTACTCGTTACTATTATAAAATTACCACTGCCAGAACAGTAGATGGCAGGTTTCATGAAGCTCAAAACATGTGTATTATCAGCGCATACAAAAATAAATGCTACTGTATGTATAAATAAAAGCTGCATTTGAAATAATAAAAAACAATATGATGTTCAAACTTTTGACTTCTTTCTTTAATAACTACATAACACAGTACTGGTACTTTTACTTTCAGTACTTGAGTAGCAAAACTTTTAAAAAAACTACTTGCAATACTTAAGTACAAAAAATGTTGAATACTTTAGTACTTCTACTCAAGTCACTTTTTGATCGAGAACTTCCACTTCTACTCAAGTCACTTTTTGATCGAGCACTTGTACTTTTACTCAAGTATGGGTTTCGAGTACTTTATACAACTCTGCTTATATCACATGGTTAGTAGCTGCTGTCACCCACTGTATTTTTGATTTATTACTTTAGCGTGGTTTACCACTTAGATTTGATTGTAAACGATCACCTTGTAAAACAACCCATTCAGTTTAAAATAGAAATGAAGTGCAAAACATTTTTGTATAGATATAAAAATACATTATACTGTACGTACCTTTTTTCTCATTTTTTTTTTATAAGTGATTACATTCCCTCTGCTCTCAGAGCTGGGGGGAAGAGAGGCAGTAGCACACTGAGCTTCCCAGTGAATGGCTGTTGTGACAGGAAGTCAGCTAAATCTGGGAATGTAGTCACAGGAAGAAGATACATTTCTACCTGATTTAGAAAGTCCATTAATTAATTTAGGGTGTTGGCTACAGAGCTAGCCAGCAGGAAGTTGAAAGGCCTTCACCTGTTCAGAATGAGGGAGTTAAGGCTCTATAATTTGTTCAGAGAAATTCCTATTGTTTGCTGCCTCCAGAAGCTGTGTCCTGAAGCCATGTGGGCTGGGAGCAGGAGGACAGTCAGCGTGTGCCTCCCGACAGGATGTGTGGGCCTGGGAGAAGACCCCCCGGAGTGATGTGTGCCCGGGACGGTAACCAAGGGTGAATACGTCTCAAAGGTGAGAAGACGAACTGTTGATGTGAAAGAAACAAAAGGACTGTGTTGCCCTGTGAAGCTATTATAAAAGGACTATTGAGTGTCCGCTATGTGACAAGGAAGTCTGCCCGACGGTAGGTTGGAGACAGACACTTAGGCAGGTTCCAGTTGTGAGAAGGTAGCCGCCCACAGAGGCAAGGATTTATTTTCTGTTTTATTTTATTTTGGATGTTTTTTGCTGCATACAGCCTGGTGAAGAAAACACCATTTAATAAACCACACTGTTTGTTTGCAAGCACTTGTCGGCTACCTCTCTGGGAAAACGCACCCCCCAAGGGGTCATCCACACCCGCCACCGAGCTAATCCCTCACATATGGTGGAGGTATGCAGTGGGCATAAGCAGAGATCCCTGCAAGGAAGTGCAAATGTTTGATGAACTTTATCTGGTGCATGAGATTGCACAATCTATGTGTGCAGGAGAGAAGATCCTGACAAAAAAAAAAAAAAGTGTTTTAAAGAGACAGCGGTCTCAAAATTATTTGATGAACTTTGTTGTGTCTGGTGCAAGTGACTGCACAAACTGTGTGTGCAGGAAAAGAGATCTTGCAAGAGAGAGAGAAAAACTACATGTGTTAAAGAGACAGTGGTCTGAAATATTTTTGCTGGACTGTGAAAAATTTGTTTGTGGAGTTATTGAAGATGGGGCGTTCAAAACGCCTGAAGAATGCAAAGATAGATGAAATGAGAGACCGGATTCTATGGATGGAGGGGATGTTGCCGTCTGAACCAGCCCCATCCATGCCTAAAGAGAGTCTACTAAAGAGGAAGGTTGTTGTCCCTAGCAACACTGATGAAACCGCTATGGAGACGCAGTGTGCTCAGATGAAAAGTAAACTCAAAATGGAGGAGATGTTGAAACATCTGATTATATCAAATGCAGCTCAACAGCAGGCAAATGCGGATTTTCAGCAGAGCTTTGCAGCTCAACAAAAGGCTCATCAAGAGAGCATGGCAGGCTGGAAACAGAGACGCCAGCAGCCAATGGAGGCCATCGGTTTGGAGGAAACCGAGTATGTGTGCAGGGCTGAGTTGGATGCCTTGCAACGTAAAATGGAAGAAAAGGAACAAGCCTTGGAATTGCTTAAAATGGAGCATAGAAACTTGCAGGAAATGAATGAACTACTCAAGTCTCATGTGTTACAGTGGGAAGAATCCACTGCTCTTCTTTTGGTCGAGTTGCAAAAATGTCAAGACACTATAAAGGAGAAAGATACCATCCTCATGGAAAAGGAAATTGAAATTCAGACTTTGCAGAAGCAAAGTATGTGTGAAATGTTGGAGTTGCGTAATCAGCTGGAAAAAAGTCTTCAGTGTTTGGAAGTTACAAAAATAGACCTGCAGGAGTCGCAGGAACAGAATGTCGCTCTGAAAACGACATTGTCTCTCAGCGACAACGAGAAAAGTGAAAGAGAGGCTAAATTACTGAGTACTGTGTATGAGCTCACCACTTTGAGCAATGTGGTAGATGAATTACGTGCAGACTGTGAAAGTTGGAAAGGTGAAGCCCAACGTTTCCAGCAGCAGTTAAAGGAGAAAGAAGCCTGTGTGGCAGAATTACATTCTTATTCCCAGATGCTAGCCAATGAGGTGAAGGCTCTTATGCAGGGAAAAGGAGATTGTGAACATAAGAGGGAAAAAGTAGAGGCACAGCTTCTGGAATCGCAAGTCAAGGTGTCAGAAGGTGACCGATTGTGTGCTAAGCTGTCAGAGAAGGCAAACCGACTGCAGGTTGAGTTGGACAATGTTACAAATCAGCTTTCTCAAGCAGACAGAAAATCTAGAGAAATTGCGGAAGATTTTTCTATCTTGGAATCGCAGCTGCAAGACACGCAGGAACTCTTACAGGAAGAGAGGTGTCAAAGGCTGAGTTTTAGCACAAAGCTCAAACAAATGGAAGATGAGAAAAATGGCTTCCTGGAACAATTAAAAGAGGAGGCGGAAGCAAAGAAAAACCTATCAGAACAAGTCGCAACATTGCAAGCTCAGATAGCGGATATGAAAAAACGCATGGAAGAAAGCGTTGGTTCATTACAGTGTGTTGAAGATGTGAAAAAGAAGTTTGATCAGATGCTTGGTGAAGAGAAGACTGTGTCTGCAAAATATGCAGAAGAACGCGCACGTGCAGAAACGGAGGTGCGTGATAACGAGAGCAAAGCCCTGTTCTTGGCTCGCTCTTTGGAGGAAGCTCTAGAGTGTAAGGCTGAACTAGAAAGTGTTAAACAGCTGCGTACAGAAATGGAAGAATTGGTCAGCTCCAAGGATGATGTTGTGAAAAGCGTTCAGGAGCTAGAAAAGTCTAAGCGAGCCTTAGAACAGCAAGTAGAAGAGATGAAGATTCCGTTGCAGGAACTGGAAGAGGAATTCCAGGCAACAGAGGATCTGTCCCAAAGAGGGGATAGTGTGCCTGATGCAGTTTTTAAAAGGATCAGTGTTTTGGGGTCTGTCCTGAGTGAGCCTCAGAAATGTGATGACATGTGGCTTGAATCACCCCTTTGGAATAAACCGTTCCTTCAAAAACTTCAAGCATTGGAAAATGTATCATTAGAACTTCAGCAAACAAAGGAGCTGTGTAAGAAATGTGATGATTTCTCAGTTCAGGCTGAAAACCTAGTGGAGAAAACTAAAGCGGAGAAAACTAAAGCAAGTGATATAAATCTGGGAGAAAAAAGCAAACGCCACCTAGTGGAGAAAACTAAGGCTGTTGGTGAAAACGTGAAGCAAATGAATAAGTGCCTTTCAGGGAGTGTTTCCAAAATGGAACTGGTGAAAGACGGGTGGCAGAAGTTTGATCGTGATCTTGAGATGCATTCCATGTGGAATTCAGATAGAGAAAAGGAACCAGGTGACTTTGAGCGGTCAAATAGTTCAGCAGAAAGTGCATTGAAGAAACCTGTAAAAGAATGTGTTGCAGTTCCATGCTTCTTCACTGATGCAGAGAGGAGGTCTATAATGGATACCACCCAGATCGCTGGGTTCAACTGTGTTGTTGCCTTTGACCCCTATGTTGGTGGAAGGAAAGTTGATGATGTTCTGGTTGGCTTCTTCTGTGAAGAGTTTGGCAAGAAATATAAACTGAATATCAAATCAAATAGTAGGCCTTTACTGCGACTCGCTCAGGAGGGCGAAAAGTTTAAGAAGTTGATGAGTGCAAATGCTTCAGATCTGCCTATGAATATGAAATGTTTGGTGAATGATATTGATATCTCTGGGAAAAGGAACAGGGGTCACTTTGAAGAAATGTGTGACAGCCTGTTGTCTCAATTGGAAAATCCTCTGCACAGCATCTTAGAGCAAGCAAAGCTCAAGAAGGAAGATCATTCCCTTTTACAACAAAAAGTCAATGATTGTGTACAGATGTATGGAGAGGCAACTCAAGTCACAGAGGGATGTCAAGAGTCCCTACTTGGAACAAAGCTTAGTGAAGCAAAGGTTCTCAAAGTTTTGTGGAAAACATTTATGGATTGCAGAGAGAGGCGTCTTAAGAATGTTGAAGACATTAAGACTAGCCCAATTGAGTTGCCTATGGATCACGGTCCTCCATGGTGGATTGGACAGACGGTTATGAGGGACAAGCTGTCTGACATTTATGAGAAAGCTGTCAATGAAGATGACAGAAACGAGAAGGAGCAAAATGATGCCAAAAATGCAGTTGAAGAATGTGTATATGAGATGAGAGACAAACTGTGTGGCATTTATGAGAAATCCGTCAATGAAGATGACAAAACAGTTTCATCCGGAAGCTTGAGGATAATAGGAGGCTTATCAGTGAGTCAGCAGTGCCTGACACATGCGTGCCTGGAAATATGTGTCCCAACCCTAGGGTTGAAACAAGAGGGGGGGGTATGTGACAGGAAGTCAGCTAAATCTGGGAATGTAGTCACAGGAAGAAGATACATTTCTACCTGATTTAGAAAGTCCATTAATTAATTTAGGGTGTTGGCTACAGAGCTAGCCAGCAGGAAGTTGAAAGGCCTTCACCTGTTCAGAATGAGGGAGTTAAGGCTCTATAATTTGTTCAGAGAAATTCCTATTGTTTGCTGCCTCCAGAAGCTGTGTCCTGAAGCCATGTGGGCTGGGAGCAGGAGGACAGTCAGCGTGTGCCTCCCGACAGGATGTGTGGGCCTGGGAGAAGACCCCCCGGAGTGATGTGTGCCCGGGACGGTAACCAAGGGTGAATACGTCTCAAAGGTGAGAAGACGAACTGTTGATGTGAAAGAAACAAAAGGACTGTGTTGCCCTGTGAAGCTATTATAAAAGGACTATTGAGTGTCCGCTATGTGACAAGGAAGTCTGCCCGACGGTAGGTTGGAGACAGACACTTAGGCAGGTTCCAGTTGTGAGAAGGTAGCCGCCCACAGAGGCAAGGATTTATTTTCTGTTTTATTTTATTTTGGATGTTTTTTGCTGCATACAGCCTGGTGAAGAAAACACCATTTAATAAACCACACTGTTTGTTTGCAAGCACTTGTCGGCTACCTCTCTGGGAAAACGCACCCCCCAAGGGGTCATCCACACCCGCCACCGAGCTAATCCCTCACACTGTATTGCGTGGGCATGTCAGGACAAGTCTGATTGTTGGAGAAGTGTACACTGAGTTCCCAGCATAGCTAGAGAACTGATTACGGTATGTTCTCCTGCCTAGTGTGATCAGTTTTTAATAGGAAAGCAAGGGGACTGACAGAAACACCATAGATTTCACACAAAGGAAGCAATACAAAGAGAACAGGATACTTTTTCATACCAGTACATGGTACAGCAGGACCATATCAGGAATATTAAGTTTTGGGGTAACAAACACTTTAAGGGGTTGTCCACAAAATGGAAAACATATACAAGTATGCCTGTGTCATTTTAACCCCTAGGAGCAGACGCTACGCAAATATGCATCCTCTTGGCAGGTGGGCGTTGGCGCTGAGCAGCCGCACAATTTGCGTACCAATTTGCAGACACAGCTGTGCCAAGAGCGCAGGCTCTGCTTGCTCTTGGCACAGTTACCAGCAGCTAACAGAAAGCCTCTGATCGCTTCTTGCAATCAGGAGCTTTCCAATCAGGTGATCGTCGTGACAGCCAATCATGGCGGTCAAATTATCATAAACCCTGCCCTGCCTCCCAGCATCTGAAACCTCTGAAAGGGCCAGGAGGTTCCGGTGTGAAGGGGTTAATAATGTTAGAGTTTTCCATAAGTACAGTAGTTACTGATTTACTTCAAAGGGTTACTTTTACAGAAAAAAATGTAAAAGTGAACTAACATCATACAACCTTCTCCTCCCCTGGTCCCCACTGTACTTACCTCCAGCGATTCTGAGCGGTCAGGTCTCCCACAGCCAGTCCAGTCCAGTTGTAATCTCTTTAAAATGCTGCAACTGCAATTGGGGCACAATTCCCTCCATTGACACCAACAACAGGGCACTATTCCTCCCATTGATACCAACAAAGGGGCACTTTTCCTCCCACTGACACCATCAAAGGGTACAGTTCCTCCCACTGGCACCAATGATGGAGCACAATTCCTTCAATTTATACCAACGATGGTGCACTATTCCTCCCACTGACACCAATGAAAGGGCACAATTCCCTCCACTGACACCCAAAGATAGGCCATTGTTTACTCCCAGTGGACCCCAGGACATTTTCTACTCTCACTGGCCACAGTCCAGCCCTCCCTAAAGTCAGAAGGACAGTAAACTGGCCCTTTGTTTAGAAAGTTTGGAGACCCCTGGGCTGGGCATACACCAATATGCAGCACAGCCGCATTTCAATACATATAGCCTAATATAATAGAAACATGTTTCCATCATTCCATTACATATCCCTCTAAGCACAAGGTGGATGGGAGCATTGGGATTACTTACGCCTGTAAAAAATGATACCAGGATAATGGTTGTAGCCTCAACCATGATCCCTGTATAACTGCTTCAAAACCAGGACATATACAGCCATGGCCAAAAATATTGGAACCCCTGCATTATTGCACCGTGAATGCACCACTTCGCCCAGAAAATTGCTGCAATTACAAATATTTAGGCATCCTCATGTTTATTTCTTTTGTTTGTTTGGTATAACGAAAAAAAAGTGAAGAAACAAAAAAACAAATCTGACACATTCCACGCAAAACTCCAAGAATGGACTGGACAAATTTTTTGGCACCCTCAACTTAATATATGGTAGCACACCCCATGAAGAAAAAAACTGAAATCAATCACTTCCTGTAACCATCAGTGAGTTTCTTACACGTCTCTACTGGAATTTTGAACCACTCTTTTTTCACCAACTGCTCCAGGTCTCTCAGATTGGAAGGGTTCCTCCAACTGCTGTTTTGAGATCTTTTCACAGGAGCTCTATGTGATTTAGATCTGGACTCATTGCTGGGCAGTTCAGTACTCTCCAGTGCTTTGTCTTAAACCATTTCTGGGTGCTTTATGATGTGTGATTTGGGTAATTTTCCTACTGTGAGACCCATGACCTCTGATGGAGACTCAACTTTCTGACACTGAGTCCTACATTGCACCCCAGATTTCTTTGGCAGTCTTCAGATTTCATAATGTTATGTACACAATCAAGATGTCCAATGCCTGAAGCAGCAAAACAAGCCGAAAACATTTGTGAACCTCCACCACATTTGACTGTAGGGACTGTATTATTTTCTTTAGATGCCTCATTTCTTTTTCTGAAAACAGTAGAATGATGAGCTTTACCAAAAAGCTGTAATTTTGTTTCGTCTGTCCGCATCACATTCTCCCAAAAGGATTTTGGCTTCCTCAGGTAAGTTTTGGCAAACTCCAATCTGGCTCTTTTATGTTTCTGTGTCAGCAGTGGGGTCCTCCTGGGTCTCCTACTATAGTGTCCCTTTTCATTCAGATGGCGACGTGTAGTGCAAGCGTATACCCTGTGAAGGTCAGCTTGAATTTGTCTGGAAGTTGATCAAGGTTCTTTATCCAACATTCGAACAATCCTTTGTTGCAATCTTTGATCAATTTTTCAGTTTCGTCCACATCCAGGGAAAATTAGCCACAGTGCCATGGGCTGTAAACGTATTGACAGTGTTGCGCACAGTGGACACAGGAACTCTGGAGGTGGACTTGTAACCTTGGGATTGCCATGCTTTTCCACAATTTTTGTTCTCAAATCCTCAGACAGTTTGTTGCTGCGCTTTCTCTTCTTCATGCTCCTTGTGGCACACAGAGACACACAACAGAAGAGTTGAGTAAATTTTTCACCAATTTAACTGTTTGCCGGTGTGCTTTCTATATTGTCAGCACCTGTTAATTGATACAGGAGCATCACAAACTTGGAATGCAATTATTTCTTACAATTTTAAGAAGGTGTCAATAATTTTGTCCAGTCCATTTTTGGAGTTTTGCGTGGAATGTGTCAGATTTGGCTTTTTGTTTCTCCCCTTTTTTGTGTCATACCAATACAAAAAAAGAAATAAATAAACATGAGAATGCCTAAACATTTGTAATTGCAACAATCTTCTGGGCCAAGTGGTGCATTATCTGACAGATATTCAGGGGTGCAAATATTTTTGGCCATGACTGTATGTACGTACGGTGGCATCTTACTCCTAACAACTATTCTGATAAACCTAGGAAAGATGTATATACTTACCTATTTTCATGTCGCTACCATTCGGTCACTTGATGTTAGCCAGTGGAGGCTTGCAGGGGAGAGGAGGGAGCGCCGAATGCATGCTCTTTCCTCTCCCCTGCAGCTACTGCAGGCTGACATAGGAGACCTGGATCACGTGCCTGGGCCCCAAACAATAATACTCACACCCACTGGAATCATCCATGCTTCAATAGCCTACGGTCTTGTATCCAATTACTAATTCAAGGACATCAGAACAGTTTCTCACAGTTTCAGGAAATGATCAATAGGCATAGCTTTCATTTTATCTCTGCACTTGTTCTGCAGGGATGTTGCCCACACTCCCTGAAATACTTTTGTGAAGATACAGTCTAATCTAAGATTTGTATCAGTTAAATATTACAATAATTAATTGTATACTCACAGGAAGAAAAAAAAATAACTACTTTGTCTCTAAGGGCTCATTCACACCAGCCTACTCAGGTTATGCTCTGTATGACGCATGCGCGCTGTGTGCATTGTAAAGGGCAGTGCAATGTATTGTTAGAGAACATGCTGTCCAGAGGCTTCTCCATCATAGCTGCTGGTTCCAGCATCCTGGTTTTGGCTGTGGTATTCTCCTTGTCTGTCTGTCTGCCTGCAAGGTGATTGATTGTGCCCAGACTCTGGGTGGAGACCAAAACTGTTATAAGCTAGCCAAGCCCATGCTTGTGATAGACAGAGTTGTATAAAGTACCCGAAACCCATACTTGAGTAAAAGTACAAGTGCTCGATCAAAAAGTGACCTGAGTAGAAGTGGAGGTGCTCTATCAAAAAGTGACTTGAGTAGAAGTACTAAAGTATTCAACATTTTTTGTACTTAAGTATTGCAAGTAGTTTTTTTTTTTTTAATCTTGCTATTCAAGTACTGAAAGTAAAAGTACCAGTAGTTTTTTTTTTTAATTGCTACTCAAGTACTGAAAGTAAAAGTACAAGTACTGTGTTATGTAGTTATTAAAGAAAGAAGTCAAAAGTTTGAACATCATATTGTTTTTTATTATTTCAAATGATTGACCTAAAGGACAATCACAATTTGTTTGTTTCATATTTTCTTTTTAGTGAAAAGATTTGGTATAGCAGCTTTTATTTATACATACAGTAGCATTTATTTTCGCATGCACTGATTTACACATGACATTATACACATTTGTTTGAGCTTCATGAAACATGCCATCTACTGTTCTGGCAGTGGTAATTTTTATAATTGTAACTAGTAACTATGCAGCACCAAAAAAAAAAAATATCGGAGTAGAAGTATTGAAATCATCGAAAAAATGTAGTGAAGTAAAGTAAAAGTGGAAGTAGGAGAAAAAAATGATACTCCAGGAAAGTACAGATACCGTACTTAAGTACAGTAGTGAAGTAGTTCTACTTAGTTACTATACATCTCTGGTGATAGAATGTGCATACCTGATCAAGCTGCCCGTTTGTCTGCCCTGCTCTGCTAGATTGGATTTCCATGTGTATGACCTCGGATCAGATAACGACAATTCTCTGAGCTCTGCCTGCATTTTACCTGGACTGTCATTAAACCACTCTGCCTGTCTGCCAACCCCAAGTACCTGTTGCCTTTGCTCAGTTCATGCCTACTCTGGCATGGTGGCCAGGCACTATAGCATTGTTTATAAGTCCTGGGGGCAACTGAGTACTGGTATGCCTGATTGCCTTAAGGGAAAGGGGGCTGCTATAGGCGAAGAACACAGTAGCCAGCCAAAGTGTCTGTTCACCTGCGTTAGGGGTAAACCTGACATGTGCACTGTTTATTTAATTTTTTTAACGTTATTGAAATTTAAAAAATGACATTTCATGTAACACTGTACACCACAGGGCATTGCAATGTGCTACGGTGACATATGGTCACTGTGTGAACAGTTTTTTCTAATGATCGACTGATATAGTTTTTTGATTTATTGGTCATCGGATATCAGTATCGGTCGATATTGGCCGATATTTTCGTACAATAAAATTTTTATTTTTTTTGTAATGTCTACAGGTACTGTGGTGGAGGGATCTGGGGGTCTAAAAGACCCCAAACCCCTCCCCTGCACTTAAAAGCATTCAAAACACCAAGTTTGGCTGTTTTGCTGTAAGTTTTTTAATTCGGCGCCGCCAGTACCCAGAAGTGATGTCATGTCATGACATCACTTTCGGGTATTCGGCGCCACCGAATTCAAAGAAATGGAGACCCGGTCAGACGGCGGCGGTGAAGGTAGGATGCCCGGGTCTCCCGGTGGGACAGGAGACCCGGGCGAGCCGCGGAAGGCGGTGGGAGGGGGGGACGTCCCCTCCCGCTCCTTGGAATGACAGCCGAGTGGCTTCTCAGCTGCATCCGTTGTCATTACAAGACAGCCGACTCTCGGCTATGGACACCAGTATCGGGGTGATGCCTCTAGTTGCAGACATCACCCTGGTACATGCACTTTCCCGAAATATCAGCAATATCGGTAAATCAAAAGGCCGATTCCGATATATCGGGGAAAGTGCATATCGGCCCTCGATATATCAGCTTTGCCGATAATCGGTCGATCTCTAGTTTTTTCTATGTGCCCTTGTGTTGTACCTAGGTTGATCAGTGTTGATCAATGCAGTTCAACACACCTACGGTGAACAAGCCCTTAAAGAAAGCATGTTAACATCTAAGAAAAAAAAGAGTAGAAAAACGTTATAAAATTACGATTATAAATGTGGATGATATAAATACAGAGGTATGTTTACTGTTAGTTTATATGGATACATGTAAATGTGAATATGCATATAGATAAACTATACCCTTTCTTTTATTACCCACAGACACACACACATATTTGCTGTTAATTTGTTTCTGTCGACCTTCCCCAGCATAATATCAACTGACATGCATTGCATATTCATCTGTTCCTTTTCCATATATCTAAGATACATCATGCCACAGAACACTTATAAAAAAAAAATAGCAAAAAAACAGAGAGTCAAAATTCATATAGAACAAATTGATTGAAAAGGAGCTATGTAAATTGATCTGTTTTAAATACAAGGACAATTAAAATAAGTGTTCTGGAAGATTTGCCCTGGGACCCATTCCTTCTTATCATGCATTGTATTAATGACCTTCCAAATATCTGCACCTTCACAAAAGTCTATCTATATGCAGATGACATTCTTCTAATAAATGTGGACAGATATGTCAAAGTAGTAGAAAATAGCTTAAATGATGACAAATGTTTCCATGTGCTTTTCTAAAAACAGTTTATCTTAAGTGTTGCAAAGCAAAACCATTATTTTGAAATGTCATTATGAAATTTAAATGAGCAAAGAACTGTATAATAGTGATATCCCAATACAGAGATGTGACACCGAATTATAATATGAAATAGCTCAGAGGTAATACTATTAAACACTAGAGAAGTCACTTTAATTATTTTGAATGCAGCATTATGTTAAAGAGGCTGCCATTATACTATAGTCATTTTGATTTCACGTATTTCACAGTTTGCAATAAAAATCTACTAATGTGGCATTTTAGGACATGTTGCATTCTTGAAAAGAATAAATTGTAAACAATGTCAGAATCTCATCTAGGGTGGTCATACATGAGCAGATTTCTTGTTAAGAAAGGTGAGTGGTAAGCAAGCTGCCTTGTATTACCATATTTTTGGGAACTGGACAACTGTTTCTCCTTCTAATGTTCTATCATGTTACAATCATGAAAGAAACTTGCTCCCTTTTTTTTTATAACTCTTCTTAAAATCTAGAAAATGAGTGTAAGAATAAGCCCTTCCTACAAGCCGTCACCAGCAATCTGGGGTCTGTTTGATCACATTGTGTGCAAACATCAGGCCATGTGTGGCTGATCTTAAAGTATAGATAAAGGCAAAACTTTTTTTTTTTAGTTTTAGATAGAGTGGAGAAGTATTAGAACACCTGTCAGGTTTATATTGATATCATGCCCCTGTTAGAGAGATTTGCTCTCTCTATTTGTCATGTTTACTGTTAATACCGAGAGCAAAAGTAAAAGAAAATTCCACAAGGATGTTAATTCTGGTGACAACCAGGGTTTCCTTCACTTTGGAGGGATTTCCTCTTACTTCCTGTTTTGGCTATGGAACAGGAAGTAAAGGGAAATCTCCCCAATAGGACACAGATGGCAAAAAATAAACCGACAGGGGTTATATCAAACAAAAAATTGTCCTGGCGCTAAACCCTTGGATATGTTCCTTACGGATCATAATGCCAGATGACTGTAAATGAAGAGTGAAACCTATGAATGTAGTAACACCTAGGCTGCCAAATCCCTGACACAGGGCAGACTCTGAAAATAGGTAGGGAAGAGGGATGGCGCACTGTAGTGTGTGAATAAACCATATGTCTAAAATCAAAGCACTAACAATTTAGTGTTGATGTAAAAGTACCATAAAAATTTATTGTTGAAATTAAAAACGAACCAGTCCTGGGGTCCCCGGTATCCCTCTGAGTTGCTGTAGGAATTCAATGCGTGGAAGGGGGAGGTTTCCGGCAACATCGGTGGATCCGGTATCCGTTCCGTTTAATGGCCGTACACAGCACCTGGACGATCACACCGATCCGTATCAACCCGCATTGTTGTTCTTCTGGACCCCCGCGACCCCGCGATGAGTTGCTGTGGGAGTCCCATGCGTGGAAAAACAGGATGACCCAAACACCAGACGGGAGGGAGGAGGGAGAATGTGGAGTCGCGGGGGTCCAGAAGAACAACAATGCGGGTTGATACGGATCGGTGTGGCCGTCCCGGTGCTGTGTACGGCCGTTACACGGACCAGATACCGGATCCCCCGCTGTTGCCGGAAACCTCCCCCTTCCACGCATTGGATTCCCACAGCAACTCAGAGGGATACCGGGGACCCCAGGACTGGTTCGTTTTTAATTTCAACAATAAATTTTTATGGTACTTTTATATCAACAATAAATGTTTAGTATAAAAAAAGAGAATACTGGATACACAAATGGTAAAATATTCCTGTAGCGCAAGGGGAGAACACACTCCAGCCCCTACCAAAAACGTCAGCTGACACTGACAATAAACAAAAACAGTAGAAAATCACCAATGAGGTACAGTTCATATATTGATATGCAGCAATAGTCCACAAATATCGGTTTTGAGGAAGCAAATTGTAGGTGCAGATGTATGGGGTCACCAACCGGTCACCACTGTGCTCTGAAGGGGGATAAGCAATGCCCACTCACCGACTCCATAGGCTCAATCACTCTCGTGACAGAGCAGACAGGCAAATAGTAATAACAGCTTCCCTCAGACTTCCAAACTGGAACAAAGACTCGGGACCAATCAAGTTTAAGACATGCAGAGGAAGAGAAATGCTCCACTAGTGTAATAACGTTTAACAATTTGCTTTATTCACACATAAAAATATTGCACTCACATGTCTCAACTGGATACACAGCATATCAAGCAACCGGAGGTGTTCACCCTTCGGGACCGGGACCCAGGCTCCACGCCGTGGGTTGCGCGCCTTCCGGGTTTGCAGACTTCCTTGTAAACAGGAATGAGGTTACGCCGCCTGGCCACGCCCCCGGCCACTAAATGTTTAGTGCTTTGATTTTAGACATATGGTTTATTCACACACCACAGTGCGCCATCCCTCTTCCCTACCTATTTTCGACAGGGGTTATAACCTTCCCTTACTCTATCCAAAATAAATAAAAAAAAAACATTTTTAGTTCTACTTTAAAATTTACTTTCACTTTTTAAATCAAAAATGCTTTATGAATTGATCAACACACCTTTTTTTTGTGGAGTATTTTTTGGCTTCCTGTGGGCTTAAGTGCAGATCTTAGTACATCTCATTAGTTTGGAAGCTGTTTATAAAACTCCATGAAATGTAAGTAGAAATGTCACCTACTTCCACTTCCATAAAAAGGTGAGGGAAATAGACATACAAGTGGCTTTCTGCACTTAATGGCAAGCTCTCATTGTTCTAGCAGTACTCTCCACTGGCGTTATTTTTTTTTTCTTTAAAGTTTAAGCAATCCATAGTTAATGGTGTTTCTAATATCTCACAACTTCTTTTTGAACTATTCAATACACCTGTTTTGCAGAGTATTTTTGGGTTTCCCGCCAGCTTGGTATGAGTGGCTTTCTGCACTAAATGACAAGCTTTGCATGTCAAAGTCATTATTCTAGCAGTAGAGCACAGTGGCTTAAAGAGGTTGTAACCCTCTCTTGGAAGTTGTACCTATAGGTAAGCCTTTAATAAGGCTTACCTAGAGGTACTGTAAATATCTCTTAAACTTGCACCGTTTAGGAGATATTTACTTTTAATGCAGCCGATGACGTCATCGGCGCATGCGCTCTGAAGGAACGGCCACCTGTGCCGTTCCTTCAGAGTCCTGTGCCGTGAACGGCGGCTCCCGCGCGCATGCGCTGGAATGATGTAACCGCGCCTCCGGCCAATCAGATGGCCAGAGGACGCAAACCAGGAAGCAGGACGGCCGAACATGTTGGCCGTCCTGACGCTGTGCGGGCGGCACTGCGGAGGCTTCGTTCTAAGGTAAGTATTTCATAATGAGCTAGTATGCGATGCATAGTAGCACATTATGCCTTTGTCTTACAGGTTTTTTTTTTTTCCTCATTTTTTTTGTGCAGGGTTTACTTCCTCTTTAAGCTGGCCATAGATAGATTGCAGTTTGGGTGGTTCAGCAGGGACTGGCCAAATTTCTATCTATCTATGGCCATACTTGTTCATGAGAAGCCGATCTAATGATTGACTTCTTATGAAAGGGCTTGTTGGATATTTTCTGCAATCAGTGTTACAGCCAATTGGCTGCAGCGCTGATCACTGTTTTCTAACAGTGGAGGAGTTCCTGCTTTTAAAATACAATAATATAATGGGGAGGATTCCCCCATCCACCTCACTTATGGACAGCTTGAATTATTACTGGGACACTATCTGAATATAGTTTGCATATTCTCTTTGTGGTTCTGTGGGTTTCCTCCAGGTACTCAGATTTTCTCGCACACTCCAAAGACATGCTACAGTACAGTATTGTGTTAACAGTTTGCTAAATATCTTTACTACACGAATGAGGGATGCCGGTGTCAGTAAGCCTATATGCTTGAGCAGGAAACCGTCAAGGAAGTCAGTTTGAATTGACGGCCTTCTGCTCGGCCCTCCTGCACATGCTCAGTACAAGCACAGGAGCACAGGAGCCAGCTGGAAGCTTCCAAGTGAGGCAAGGACGCCGCAGCTCTGCAGACCCATGCCGAACAACCGGATCCCATGACCACAGCGCCAGGAGGATGTGACAGGCCGTTTGATTCCAAGGAGGTATTGTGCTTTACATATCGATCATACGGAGCTACTACGCTTAACAGTTGCACAACTAACCTCCAACATACCGGTCTATGCCAATTACTCCATTACTGCTGGACTGCGTGTTTTTTCAGGCTTTCAGTTCATGCTGCCTATTTCTGCTATAGGGAATATTCCCTGTGCAGTGTACCTGGAATATTGGTCCATATATTGAACTGACTCTCTGAATGCTGTGGATCCATGTTTGACCCAACCACTCACCCCTGTGGAATCAATTATCAGGGACTGCGCCCCACTTCACAAGTGGATCCCCCCCTCCCTTTTTTCATCAATTTCACAATTTTGATCTATTCACAGGTCTGGGGGATTGTTGGGTTGGTTACTGCAGTTATCCCTCAAGTTGTTTGTTGTTTTTATGTACATGTTTTTATTGTTGAATGTAGTTTGTATGGTTCTGGGAGTCTATGCATGCCACATTTTTTAATCAATAAAGTTTTTCCTTTGAATACATTTTGTGTCCATTGTTGACCCTTGTCTGGGGAGAATTTCCTATCTCCTCTATTTTTGCATAGTTGGCTATATATGAATGACTAATAAATAAAATTAAAAAGTAGGGTAGCAAAGGATTAAAAAGCTGGTGTTCCATTTTTTAAAAAAAATATGAGATTTTTTAATGATTCCTTTAAAAACAATTTGAATAAACAACCATCATTTTGTATCTGACCTGCATCTACTGGATAGCACATGATGGACCTGAGAAATGTGTGTGGCACCAAATTATCCCTGCTGAACTCTAGGCGGCCATAAATGCAGATTCATGCAGCGTAAGTACCTGAATTTTACTTGCTTTAGCAAGAAAAGGAAGCAAACCCAGAAAAAGGGGAGAAACAGAAAAAAGAAACTGAGCTTTGGGTGTTTTCCACTAATTTGATCAAAACTCAGGAATCCATAAATGTTCAAAGAGACCCGACATATTAACAAATTATCCCATAGAAAACTTCTTCAGCCCCAACTCCCACCCCCCCCCCCCCCCCCCGAAAAAAAAACCATAATAAAACATTTGCCAAGAATGCACAATCTACATGCTTGCTGTGGTTTTTAAGGTCTGCTTCATCATTTATGAAATAATAGGATTAGCCAATCAAAGCATGGGAGCTGCATATCCCAAAGAAGCTCATGCTCTAGTATATTGATAAATTTGTATAGCGCCTATTTTAACATGTTAATGCTGAATACAAAAAACAATGTCTCTCTGAATTCACAGATTTTTTTACCAGGTTTTTTAAAAGCTATCATCCACTGGCTGATTAAATGTGAAAAAAAATGGGGAAATAGTGAAGAAAATGTTAGAAACAAAAGTGCAGATTTTTTTTCTATTTAAACCTTCCTTTTTTTAAAGCTGCCTGACAAAACTAAGAACTTATATACAGCTGTTATAGGTCAGCATTATAGTGTTGTACTAACGGAGTTCCGGGCAGAGAAACAATTTTTTTCTGAACATACCCCCGGGACAGTCAGGGCTAGCACATTCCACAATGCCTAGCCTCTGATCTGTCCCGGTTCGCACTTACCTGTAAGAAGAAATACTTACTTAGAAATTTTCTTCCACAGCGTTTCCATCTCGGTTGTGGGCAGCTGAAGCCGGCGCGGTCCTCTTCTCTGTCTTCTTCCGCGTCTTCGTGTCCCAGAATGCACTGCACCGGCCCCTCTCGTCACTTCCGGTGCGGCGCCGCATGCCCAGAAGCTGTTTAGCAGGGGAATGCGGCGTCGCCCGGAAATGACGAGCGGGGCCGGTGCGGCGCATTGATTCCTGGGAGCTATGACGTTTAGCTCCCAGGAATCATCGCGAGGCAGGGAGTGACGGGGTGAGCCTCGGCGCTGGAGGAGGAAGCTGTCATAGGTGAGTATTTACGATCTTCAATAAAAAGGTGAGTAAACAAAAAAAAAAAAAATAACTATCCAATTCCTTTTCAGGTGAGGCATACCTAGCGGAGGGGCACAAAAAAAAAAAAATCTTTTTTGTGCCCGGAACTCCGCTTTAAGTTTAATTTTTCTAAATGTAGTAAATGTCAAAAATGAGAAAATAGGTAAAAAAAAAAAATGATGAAATCTGAAAGTGTCAATTTGATAAATTGAAATGATAAGCCTGACCATCAAATTACCTGTTAAAAGGAACCTAAATAAAAGAAAAGAGAGGTAAAATACACATTTAGTACCTTTTAAATAGGTCCTTACAAATAAATTTATTTTGTACTCAAAAGCTATACAATGAACATTTTACATTTTATGTGTATTAGAGAAGAGTGGGAGTGTTGAAATATGATTTATTAAAAAAAATTAGAAATATATAACTATACACACACACACACATACTTCCGGGGCTGCAGTGTCATCCCTGCACAGCTTCTGGGCATGCCCAGAAGCTGTTTAGCAAGGTATGACGGCGCCTGGGCCAGAACTGACGTCGGGGCCGGTGCAGGCGCATTGATTCCTGGAAGCGATGACGTTCAGCTCTCAGGAATCATTGCAAGCCAGGAAGTGACGACGGGCCGTAGCCGCCGAGGGGAGGAAGAGGAAGTAAGGTGAGTATACTTTCTTCTAAAACAAGGTACGTAAAAAAAAAAATTTGTGATTATCCATTTGTGTTTCAGGTGACCCAGAGCAAGAAGATGGACCGAAGATAAATTTTAGGGTGGAACTCCGCTTTAATGACCTCCATGGATGAATTTATTTACA
Organism: Pelophylax lessonae; assembly: GCF_965119305.1. NCBI lineage: Eukaryota > Metazoa > Chordata > Amphibia > Anura > Ranidae > Pelophylax > Pelophylax lessonae. The sequence goes on from NC_138768.1 coordinate 126,981,955, forward strand.
AGCTCCTCCTTCCCCTCTACAAATTCCCCCTCCCCCCCCCCATAGCTCACTGGACTTATTTGGGACTATGACTATTGGCTCATCGTTGTCATATGAGTCACATGCTTCTCTATACCCAGAAGTATTAGTTTGTATTGAAGAAAATCCCTCATTAGATAGCTCCAGTGATAACTCAATATTTTAAATATTCTCAGATTTTCACCTCTAGTGACAATGGCAATTAGGGCAAATGGAGAGGTTGTATCTTTTTATTAGGGACACTGACTGCAATAAAAACCCAACAGAAGTTTTAACCATTCCCTACTCTATCCAAAGAAAAAGGAAAAGTTTGGACTGTAGATACACTTGAAACAATTCCCAGAAACCACCAACAGTATCTAGTATGGGTCCATGCTATTAGGACAGCTAAAATTGATATTTTCGTTTTTGGTAGATGCTGGTGAATTAAAACCCCTGACCCTTTTGTATATCTCTTACTTTATTTATTTAATTGGTTGTGATCTGTGCGCTTGAGTTCTTTGTGGCCATTATAAGAGGTCCCACAGTCTGTGTTGGGCTTTTCATTTTTTGTTTTATATTATGTAGAATGCAATAGGAGGTGCTAAAACACACACAGTTGGGGTGGGGGGGGGGGGGGGTGCACTCAAAACTTCCAGATACAGAGGAACTAACTGACTTGGGAAACTAGAAAAATGTACTGTTCTACTGTTTACTAAGTATCCAAGAAGCCAACTTAGCCAACTAAGCTAATACATTCTTTTTGGATGGGCTGGTCCTTTAGGGTTCTATGTGGCTATTATAAGAGATCCCACTGTCCGTATTGGTTTTTTTTTTTTTTTTTTTTATGTAGAATGTAATAGGAGGTGTTAAAACACACGCAGTTGCAGGGCTGGGGGCACTTGAAACTTCTAGATAGAGAGGAACTGATTCAGGAAACTAGGAAATGTTATTGTTCAAGTATCCAAGAAGCCGACTCAGCCACCTAAGCTAATAAATTATTTTTGGATGGACTGGTCCTTGATTGTTCTATGTGGTCATTATAAGAGATCCCACTGTCCCTGTTGGATAAATGATATAGAAGTGGTTAGGGCTTCCACCTAGCAGCTCTAGGATCACTACCTGCATAGTCTGCATGTTCTCCCTGTGCCTACATGGGATTCCTCCAGGGCCGGTGCTTCCACTAGGCACTAGGGTGCATTGCCACCTAGGGGCGCAGCCAGGAGTCGGCATTCTCTCTCCATCATGAATTCTCCATCATGAATGATTATTGTGAGCTGAGGCGAGGGGCGGAGGGGTGGGGAAGAAGGGACAGCGGAAGATGCCAAGTGTCTTGGGCAGTGGTGGAACTACTAGGCCCTGGCTTTCCACCACTGTTGGAGGGGCCCCAAAAGGCAAGAAGGAAGCCCCCCAGAGTGTATCCTGCATGATGATCCTCTTCAGGTGGAGCTGAGCGGCAGGAAGTGACTCTCTGCACTGAGCTGGTGGGCAGTCGTTTATTTCCCTGGGTTGGTATTAAGCAGGGAGCGGAGGAGAGCTGCACCTCCGCACTGGAGGGCGGAACCTTTACTGGGGCAGAAGCGACGAGGCACCAGAATGGTCTGAGGAGGTTGGTGATGAAGGACGTGTGGAGCTCTCTAACTGCTGCTTTTCCCTCCACCAGGAGCCACCGCGTTCATAAGGGATTCTGGGTCACCAGGTGTGCCATGAGGAATAGGGGTCCCTGGGTGTGCCATGGGGGATTGGGGTCCCCAGGTGTGACACGGAGGAACATCAGGGTCCCCAAATGTGACATGGAAAAACATCAGGATCTGACATAGAGGTACATCGGGGTCAGTGGGTATGACAGCATGACATGGAGTAATATTGGGGTCCCAGGGTGTGACATGGAAAAACATCAAAGTCTCTTGGTGTGACATTGAGGGACATTAGGGTCCCTGGGTGTGAAATAGAGGAATATGGGGGTCACTGGGTATGACAGCATAACATGGAGGAACCATCAGATCAGGGTCACATAGGGGAGTTTTTAACCCCTTCCCTTTTTTTTGGGGGGGGGGGGGCGCAAGTAGCTGGTCTTGCCTAGGGCATAAAATAGTCTAGCACCGGCCCTGGATTCCTCTGGTTACTCCAGGTTTCTCCGACACTCCAAAGACATGCTGGTAGAATAATTGGCTCCTGTCTACATTGGCTCTAGTATATGTATGAATGTGAATTAGGGACCTTAGATTGTAAGCTCCATGAGGATAGGGACTGAGACTTATGTGAATGTGAAGTGCTGCCTAAATTGACGGCGCTATATAAGTATCTGTAATAAATGAAATAAATTTAGATAACATGCTATGCATTCGTCTTACCTTAAAGCTCTTCAGGCCAGATGTAAGATGCATTAGTGGTACAAAATATCTGCAGAGATTAAGAGCTGGTTCACATTAGCGCGACTTGTCAGGCAACTTGTCAGCCTGACAAGTTGCGCTCCCTCGCGGTCCATTGACCGCTACAGGAGCCGTTCTAATAGGAGCGACACAAGTCGCTCCGACTTAGAAAAAGGGTCCTGTACTATTTTGGGGCGACGTCGGAGCGACTTGCATAGACTTCCATTATGTGAAGTCCCTGCAAGTCGCTCCGAAGTCGTGGTGCAATGTAATGCACAAGTCGCCCCCGAAGTAGTAAGAAGTCGTGTCGCCCCAGTGTGAACCGGCTCTAAAAGACAAGCTATAGCTTAATATTTTTGTATGCTTATAAAGTATAAAAATTTATCATCATTACCTAATCCTACTATTCTTAGTTTCTATTGACCATTCCTGTTGCAACATCCTTTGCAGGAGCCATAAACACATTTGTTCTGAAGACATGATTAATGGAGTCAAGTCTGTATATGTAAACAAGAATGACTGCAGAGAAGCACAGAAGCACGGCTATGTAGGAGGCTCTTACAGTCACAAATAAAAGAATAAAAGAGAAGCTAATGTCCTCTGTTCCAAATGAACATAAAAAAAAAAATACAGGATTTGCCTCAATACAACACAGGACATCGATGAGCAATTGGAAAACTTGGCAATTGGTAAACACAATGTTCTAGTATCTTAAACCCACTCGCTCTTCTATTACAATGAAGCACGGTAAAAACACCGAGGCAATTGCCTGAGAACGCGTTCTGGAACCCTGTTTTCTTCAAATCTAAACATATGTTTTTCTAAATAGAGCAGCAATGTTGTTTTTCTGATTTTGTCGGGCACAATTTAACCAAACAAAAATTAACTCCATAAGTAAGCTTTTAAGCAATATACAACAGAAAAGCCTATTATATTTTTCAGCGCAAGCTATTTTTTTTAAAACTGGTTATGACCTCATTTAAAAAATAATTAGGCTGTTATTACTGACCTCCACCTGAAGTCATCGACCTGGAACCAGTGTTAATTTTTGCAGCAAATTTCGATTTAGTTTTAGTTATAGTCTTTTGACTAAAATGCCATTTTAGTTTTAGTCATATTTTAGTCTTTTGACTGAAATGTGATTTTAGTTTTAGTCGCATGTTAGTCTTTTGACTGAAATGCCATTTTAGTTTTAGTCGTATTTTAGTCATCTGAATTGTTTTAGTTTTAGTCATATTTTAGTCAACTAAAATCTCCAGCACATTTTAGTCGAATAAAATCTCATACATTTTAGTCAACTACAAATCGAATAGGTTTAGGTTAATTTTAATGCATTATTTAAACATTTCTCTAGCATTTCCAAACGAATTGTATACTCCTGGAGTAAAAATCTAATAATATATTATTATAAGGTTTGAACACGCAATACAGACACAGATTTAGCCATTGAGATATATAACATCTTTACAAATAAAACTAAGTTTCATAAACAAAAAGAAATATTGCTTTTTGACAAACCGAAGTGCAACTTTAAAATAAAAAAAAAACAAAAAAACTGTACACTCCATTGGCTGTAATGTCATTGCACATATTACCTGAATATATTACCAACATTTAAAAGGAAGTAAAGTCACTAAAAAAAACGAGAAAAAAAAAGCTCTGTAAAGAGAAAGGCATAATGGGCTAGTATGCATCGCATACTAGCTCATTATGAAGTACTTACCTTAAAACGAAGCCCCCGCCCTGCCGCCCCCTCGGCGACAGGACGGCCGACATGTCCGGCCGTCCTGCTTCCGGGTTCGCGTCCTCCGGCCATCTGATTGGCCGGAGGCGTAATTACATTGATCCCGCGCGTGCGCGCGGGAGCCGTCGATCACGGCATAGGACTCTGAAGGAACGGCCACCCGTTCCTTCAGAGTCCTATGTCTTGACATGCCGGGTGGTTCTCTCCTTCCTGGAAGAACTTGTCCCCTAACACTAGCTATCTAGGCAGAGTCCTTTTTGTTGAAGTGAAGCATAGCGCCCTCTGCTGTCCTTTTAAGCACCTCAATAAGGAAACAGGGCAGGTCACAGTCTCTCATGACCTACAGTCCTGCTGAGTCAGGGAAACATCACAGGGGGTCCAGCAGGGCAACCCCCCCCCCCCCCACCAAAGTTCTTGGACACTCTTGAACTTTGAAGCAACATCTTCATCGGTAAAGACTGTGAATGAGGTCCCACACAGCCATTTGTAATCCAATAAAGGTCCTGGCCCGATGGCCCAAGGGACCTGGCATACAAAACAATTTCTCAGAAGACCCAGACCCGATGGTCCAAAAAGGTCTGACATCACAGCACTTGACTTCCAAAAGACCCTGGCCCGATGGCCCAAGGGGTCTGTTTCCAACTTGCAACTTGAGCATTATATCAATTTAAAGTTTCCTTGGTCAGTTGGCTTTTTTTCTCTTTGCTCCTGAAACTCCTCCTTTAACTGAAATACTAACAATTTTTTTTTTAGATGTAGTACTCCGGGTGGGGCACTTGAACACACTCCCCTTGTTCATTTTTGACCCGGCTGGACCAAGCATGTCTTGAGCCGTCTGGGCGGCGGACCTCCACCCTATCTATATAAATAGAGCGCCCGTAGTACCATTGAACTTTCACCTTGTTGAACTTGTCTTTAAGCCCTTCCTCAGGAGAGTCTCGATAAGGTTTTGGGACAAACAGAAAGTCCCAAATGAGCTAATCGCACCAGAAGTCCCTGAACTTTTCCACCAATAGCATTACCTCCCTTGGTGCGTAGGGGTAGTCATAATAATCGCACCCCAGTGCAACCTTCTTCTGCATCCACCGTTGCATCCTGGACAGCCGGGGGAGGGTTTTCTGGTTTCCTCTCCCTGGTAGAGAAAATGGGGTACATACCCTCTGTATCATTTCCTCGTATGCTGTGTTCTGGTCCCTGGCCCTAGCAATGTTCCCCGGTGGGGTGAGGTCTGGGACTCTTGCAACATAGGCGTTGCAGAACCCCAATTTCGAGCCAGCCGATGACAGCCAGCACTGACGCTCAGAACACACTGTAACTTGAAAGAAGTGCTAGATCCCCGACCTTAAGTCCAGAAGATCCAGGACTGTAGAACAATGAGCTATGGACACTGCTGTGCTGCAAAGTCACTAACTTCTTCCTCCAGCCTTGCTCTGGCTGGAGGTAGACTGTTGTGAATTCCCGTATAGCTGCAACTCTCAACTAGGACATTGCACACTGTCTTTAGGGCCCAAACTGCAGGTGCCCCCTTTTACTCTTCAGGGTCCCCTGACTAGGTACCCCCTCTGTCACTTCAGGGTCCTCAACCTAGGTACCCCCTTTCCAGCTAGCTGAGATCTGGATCCTAGAACCTTCTCCAGGGTGGTCCCCCTTCAATACTTCGGGCAGACCCCCAGGGGCAATCTTCAGTACTCACGACCTGTGTAGGCTTTCCTGGGACTGGACCCCTCTCGCTCTCCGCTGGTTCTCGGCACACCTGATCCCTCTCAGCTCAACTAAGCACTCTCTGGATTCTCAGGTGACACCCCAAGACATCCGCTTCCTCAGACAGGAGGAGAGACAGCCGTACTCTCCCTCCTGGGACTCTGCTCCCGCCAAAGATGCCGTGTCACGCACTTCCCCCAAACTTATACCCACTCCCAGAATCCCTTGCAGCATAATCTGCCTTCTGGGGTAGATGCAAGCCTGAATGTGTCCCCTGATTGGGTTTCCTCCACTGTCCTATGAGAAGCCTCTCACAGGACTCAGTGGGGAGACTCCACAGGAAGCACAGCTGGAAGCCATGACACCCTGACTAAAACATAGCCCTGCTGTTAGGCAGACAAGGCCCACTATAATTTTTCCTTAGCACCTACCTGTAGGGTGCCACACAAACAATACTTCTTAGTCCAATTTCTCCTTATGGTGCTCCAAATTCAAAAGGATGTTTCACCACACACGTGCCCCCCCCCCCTTATTTTGGGTATAGTCTCACCTTAACCACTTCCCGCCCACCCTATAGGCAAATGATGGCGGGAATGTGGTTGTATTATCCTGACCGGACGTCATATGACGCCCCCCCCGGGGGCGCGCAGAGCGGCGATCAGTGATGCGAGGAGTCAGTCTGACTCCCTGCATCTCCGATCTCTGTAAAGAGCCTAGTGACGTAGTCTCTTTACCATGTGACCAGCCGTGTCCAATCACGGCTGGTCACATAGTAAACAGGAAGAGCCGTTGATCGGCTTTCCTAAGTTCGTGCCTGACAGGCATGAGTAAAGGAGCGCCGATCGGCGGCTCCCCTGACATGGGGGGGGGGGGTCGGCACTGGTAATCAGATCATTGATTACCAGTGCAGACCCTCGGGGGGGGGGTGCCACTAGAACCACCAGGGATGCCCACCCATGACCCCAGGGATGCCCACCTATGACCCCAGGGATGCCCACTATGGCCACCAGGGATAGCAATCAGGGCTCAGGGAGCCCCCCATTGCCCTCCCCATCAGTGCTGCCTGCCAGTGCCCTCCCTATCAGTGCTGCCCACCAGTGCCCATCATTACCATCTATCAGTGTCGCCCACCAGTGCCCATTATTGCCCACCAGTGCCGCCTATCAGTGCCCATTAGTGCCCATCAGTGCCACCCGTCAGTGCCGATCAGTGCCGCCTATCAGTGCCCACCAGTGACGCCTATCAGTGCCCATTAGTGCCCATCAGTGCCACCTATCAGTGCCACCTATCAGTGCCCATCAATGCCGCCTATCAGTGCCCAGCAGTGCCGCCTATCAGTGCCCACCAATGCTGCATATCAGTGCTACTTATCAGTGCCACATATCAGTGCCTATCAGTGCCGCCTATCAGTGCCACCCCATCAGTGCCACCCCATCAGTGCCTGTCAGTGCAGTCTCATCAGTGCTCATCAGTGCAGGAAAAAACTTATTTATTTACAAAATTGTATAACATAAACAAAAAAAACTTTTTTTTTTTTTTTCAAACTTTTCGGTCTTTTTTTATTTGTTTAGCAAAAAGGAAAAAACCAAGAGGTGATCAAATGCCACCAAAAGAAAGCTGTATTTGTGGGGGGAAAATGACATAAATTTGGTGTAGGTACAGTGTTGCATGACCGCGCAATTGTCATTCAAAATGCAACAGCGCTAAAATTAAGTTTGGTCATACAGCACTTTTTAGCCTCTCTTTCGGGCTAAATCAGTATAGTCTAGATCTCCCGGATCATTTTTCTTCTATGGAATAACCTCTTCATCAGTCAGTGTCATCAGAGTGCATATAGGTAAAAGAGACTACAATAGTGCTTGTACCGTAAAAATGCTGGCTTTATTAAAACACATATAAAAGTCTGGAGTCTATTTTACCTATTTGCAAGCATTGTTTATGTAGATGGTGATTGGCAAGTGGGGTCACAGCACACAAGAATTATAAGGACTGCACATATGAGGATTCTATATAAGCACTATTAATTGCATGTCATTTTGGTTATTAATACTGTGAATTGTTATAACACTATACAATTGGTGATATATTGGTTTCACACACAGCATTTATTTATGTTCATATGTTTTATACAGCGCGGCACAAACATTAATTTGAGCAAAGGTAGATGATTGAAGTTTGAAAAAACATTGGCTTAGCTGAAGACCCTAAATTTTTTTTCTTGACGACAGCTGATGGTACGATCACAGTTTGTCAATCACAGTGTAATGGTAAAGGGAATGTGGCACAAACGTGGCAACATTATATGTATTTTTTAAATGCTTCAGCATTCCTGAGAATTGTTGCTGTCTTTCTCAACCTCTCTAGGGGCCCTTTCACACGGCCGCTCCGTGTGTCCGCAAATCATCCTATTTTTTTGCGGATGATTTGCGGACATAATGTAAGTCTATGGCATTGCGGATGTCAGCAGATGACCATCCGCTGACATCCGATTTTCTTCCTTTCAGTTCTGTTCCGTTTTTTGGAACGGAACAGAACCCTATTTTTCCTCCGTTCAAAAAACGGAAAGGAAGGAAAATCGGATGTCAGCGGTGTCATCCGCTGACATCCGCAATGCCCATAGACTTACATTATGTCCGCATATCATCCGCAAAGGGATGGGATGATATGCGGACTTACGGAGCGGATGACACAAATGTCATCCGCTCAGTGAAAAAAAAAAAAAAAAAAGTTCTGCAGCGGAGCTTTCACACGGAGCGGCCGTGTGAAAAAGCTCTTGGACTGTTTTCCAGAGTCTATTTCTAGCAGGATAATTTTCAAAATCCCAAAACATGCATTATCTCAACCTCGATTCCCATGATCATACAAGTGACAACAGTGTACTCCAGTGGCCTGCACTATACCTGGATTTCTGTTTATGTACTGTCTAATGCAAGATGCAAATGTTTCTAAGCCTTACGTCGTTAAAAACTAGAAGCAAATTGGTTAACATTTACTTTGGAAAATCAGTGTGTTTCTTAGTTGCATAGTTAGTCTTACTGAAAAAAGACCATCTAGTTCAACCAATAGAAAAAAAAATAATATATATATATATATATATATATATATATATATATATATATATATATATACATACACACAGTATCTCACAAAAGTGAGTACACCCCTCACATTTTTGTAAATATTTCTTTAGGTCTTTTCATGTTACAACACATGTCCAATCTTGGACATTGCCACTTAGGGGTGTACTCGCTTTTGTTGCCAGTGGTTTTGACATTAATGGCTGTGTGTTGAGTTATTTTGAGGGGACAGCAAATTTACACTGTTATACAAGCTGTGCACTCACTACTTTACATTGTAGCAAAGTGTCATTTCTTCAGTGTTGTCACATGAAAAGATAGAATAAAATATTTACAACAATGTTAGGGGTGTACTCACTTTTGTGAGATATTGTATATACACACTGAACAAAATCATAAACGCAATACTTTTGTTTTTGCCCCAATTTTCATGAGCTGAACTCAAAGATCCAAGCCTTTTTCTATGTACACAAAAGGCCTATTTCTCTTAAATATTGTTCACAAATCTGTCTAAATCTGTGTTAGTGAGCACTTCTCCTTTGCCGAGATAATCCTTCCACCTCACAGGTGTGGCATATCAAGATGCTGATTAGACAACATGATTATTGCACAGGTGTGCATTAGGCTGGCCACAATAAAGCAACACAGGGAAAGCCGCTCAGGTGAGGCACAGATATCCAGGTGCTGGTCGGATGAGCCCAGGTGTGTTTTTGCAGCAGGCGTTTTTTTTTGCCCATTTTTTTGGGGTCTTTGGAGGCAGGCAAAACATCTGAACTTCTGTATAGGGGTATATACACACACACACGCTTATATGTATTTTTACACATACACATATATAGGTGTTATAGCAGAGAAGCCATATGGGTGTTAATTATTTCATTAGCGCAAGCATAGGTTTCTGCTACTTTCACACCTATATATGTGTATGTGTATATATACATACATGTGTGTGTGTATATATACCCATACACAGAAGTTCTGATGTTATGCCTGCCTCCAAAGACGCCCAAAAAATGCCAAAAAAAACACCAGCTACAAAAACGCCCAGGTGTGTTTTTGCAGCAGGCATTTTTTTTGGGCTTTGGGCATTTTTTTGGGGTCTTTGGAGGCAGGAAAAACATCTGAACTTCTGTTTCTATCCATAGCAATTATGAGTTTTTATTGATACTGATGTTCTTATTCTTGTTTCTAATCTGGATGTAAACTGTTTTTTAATATATTTGTATATTCAATAAACTTTATTTTTATATACATTAGTGCTCATCTATATATGACAACTCCACATCCTTTCAAGTCCTATCACCTTGAAGTACAACGCGGTGAGTCCTTATGACCCCTTGTGTTGTCCTCTGTTTTTATATGGTTTTCCCCTTCCAGTCAGTTTCACAGGACCTCTGGGTTCAGTTCCTCACTCACTCTCCAGGCCAGAGGCGTAACTAGAGCCTTCAGGGCCCCGATGCAAGAAAACATGAAGGGCCCCCCCAGATCCCTGGCCGGGGCCCTTCCCTTCAAGCCCAGGGCTCTTCCCACTAATCCTGGGGCTCTTTACTCTCGTTGCATGGCCTTTTATTACGGTCCCGCAGCAGGATCCTTTCACAAGTTCTGCAGTGGGCTCCCTTCCTGCAATCTTGGGGCCTCCCCACAGTGGTGCAATGCCAGGGCCCGGTCGCAAGTGTGACTTTTGCAATCCTGGAAGTTCACCCACTGGTTTGCTACTGGGCCCCCTGGAGCATGGGGCCCGGTAGCAATCGCAACCCCTGCAACCCCTGTAGTTACGCCCCTGCTCCAGGCCCCCCCAGCTTCCAAGCAGGTGCATACTGTTCAGGGTGCACAATCCGTGGTCCCATTCGTTTCTCCTGTTACTAGTCTTCTTATCTAGTACTTTGACTTTGTGATTTGTTTTTATTTGGAATTTTCACTTTTTTATTAAATAAAACTTTTTATAACCGGACTTCACTAGGAGGTTTCCTTATATTGTTTTCACATAACACCCAGAGTTTACACCTTCCCGGGTGCCATACAGGAGGAACAGGAACTCAGAACCAGGAGAGGAGCGAGGGAGATTTTGAGTGCACCCTTGGTGGAGGAGACAACCCCAAGCCTGATTGATCCCCCTTGACGTAGGGCAAGAGGGGATCCACTATCTCTGGTGAGTTTTCCTAACACACCCCCCTGAGCACACGGTGGTGCCTTTCCATCATTACCCTCAGCATCTCACCTCCTTCCCCTGGGAGCTTGCTCTGTACTCTGATCTCCAGTACTGCTTGTCATTATGTTTACAATGGTCAAGTTTAAGTGGACTTATTGCTAACCTGTGGACCTCTTTTTTTTTTAGTAATATACTTGTACCATTACATCATTTGCTTTGCCTGGTATTTCTAGTGATTGGACTTGTCACAGCTCAATGAACATTACATATTATTCCATCCAGGCATAGTACGTGTGTGGAACATTTATTTGATTTTTCATTTTCATCTTATTTGCATTTTTGATTTACTATTGGTTGCTATCATTGTTGCTAGTGATTTTATTTTCATCTGTTTGTGGCATTTGTGTTATTTATCACAGTTCACTTGAATGTCCAGTACCCACTCAATATGTATGTCTATTTACACAGTCTTCTTTTAAAAATACTATTTAGTAAACCGTGCTTAATCACATATTTATTGCACAACCTCTATTATTACATGTTTATTTGTTCATCATTTATTATAACTGGTTATTTGCAAGCGCTGAACCGTGAGGTATACTACCTCTCTTTTTTCATATCTTTATCTATCTCCATGGGGGGAGGAGGTTTAGCAGATGCTCTTTTTTTACATTACATATTACTTATCTAGCACTTTTTAGTAGGCTTCACTACTTAGAGGTGGTCCACTTGGCGTGGGTGAATCCCCCCCTTTTTCCTCAGGTCGACTATCTGAGGCCTAGGGTTGCCACCTCATCCCTTTAAACCAGGACACATAATAATTACACAGGTTCTGAGGCTAATATAATTCACATAAGACACTATGTGAATTTAATTACCATCTTAATCAGCCACAGAACCTGTGTAAATGTGTTTCCTGGTTTAAAGGGATAAGATGGCAACCCTACTGAGGCCGCATTCCACCTCTACAGAGGAGGAGGCAACCACCCATTCCCTCCGGGACTCAGCTATCCAGCCGAAAGACCCCGAGCAAATGTGTTCCTGGCATTTAAAAAGTATCCCAGCAAACAACAAGGCACTTTCCTCTGCCAAATCACCAGGGCTGTATCAAACACCTGTGCACTCATTTGTCAGGTTTCCTCCCACTGTCCAACATGCCTCCCTATTGGACCAGTGTGAACACTCAGCAGACAGATTGGGTTGCACCTAAGCACATTGAGCAGACCTCACCAACAGATCCTGCTCTCTGGTAGGCAGAGAACACCATAGATTTACCTGCAATCCCTCTGGTAAGCAGAAAGGATTCAAAAGAATACTTTCTCTCTCTAGCACCTACCTAGGAGGGTGCTACACAAGAAAGGACTTTGCTCACTTTGAAAACCGCAGCTTGGCATTGCATGGCATTATTAAGATGATCTACCAAAACACCCAGATCCTTCTCCACCATTGATTCCCCCAGCTGTTCACCTTCTAGTATGTATGATGCATGCATATTCTTAGCCCCCAAGTGCATACCTTAACATTTATTAACATTAAATCCCATTTACCACATGGTTGCCCAATGAAACAGTGAATTGAGGTAGGCTTGTAAGTTGGAGACATGCTGTAAGGAAGTTATTTCACTGAATACAGTAGCTTGGTGTCATCTGCAAAGACTGAAATGGTACCTTCCTTTTAATCCCAGACCCTATATCATTTATAAATATATTAAAAGGTAAAGGTCCCAAGATTGAACCTTGGGGTACACCACTGATAACCTTAGACCATTCAGAGTAAGAATCATTAACCACCACTCTCTGAAATTAGTTTTTAGCCAATTTTCTTTCCATTTACAAACTGATCTTTCCAAGCCTGTAGACTTTACCTTACACATTAGCCGTGTGTAGGGAACTGTGTCAAACGTTTTTGCAAAATCCAAGTATACTACGTCCACAGCCACCCCTCTGTCCAAGGTTTTACTTACCTCCTCATAAAAAGAAATCAGGTTTGTTTGACAACTTCTGTCTCTCATGAATCCATGATGTCTGTTGCTTAAAATATATATTTTTCCAGCAAGAACTCATCTATGTGGTCTGTTATTAAACTCTCCAGTATCTTCACAACTATAGAAGTTAAACCAACAGGTCTATAGTTACTTGGCAAAGACTTTGATCCTCTTTAACCGCCTGCCGTCCGCCAATCGGGTATATACTGCGGCAGGCTGGCTCGGCTGCGCAAATCGACGTATGGGTACGTCAATTCGCAGGAGCAGTGCTGGGGGCGAGTGCTTGCCACCAGCGGCGTGCTCCCATCCCCGTTAGGCAGTTGGGATACCGATGCACTGGGCCAGCAGACGCGATTGCCGCTGAGTACCCGCGATCGCTCCCCTTTCGTGCAAACCAATCAAAAAACACATATTGGATTTTTTTTACCAAAAATATAGAGCAGAATACAAATTGGCCTAAAAGGATGAAAAATGGTAATGTTTACATTTTGTTTTGGGAATGTTATGTAGCAGAATGTGAAAAATATTGGGGTTTTTTTCAGAATTGTCGCTATTTTTTTGTTTATAGCGCAAAAAATAAAAATCACACAGGTGATCAAGTACCAAGAAAAGAAAGCATGACCGTGCAATTGTTTGTTAAAGTAACACAGTGCCGAATCCCAAAAATGGCCTGGTCATTAAGGGGCAAATTCTTCTGGTCCAGAAGTGGTTAAATATAGGCACCACATTGGCCCTAACCCAATCCAGTGATACTATTCTAGTCAATAATTAGTCCCTAAAAATTAGAAACAAAAGCTTTGAAATGACAGAGCTCAATTATTTTAGGATGTGCGGGTGGATGCCATGAGGTCCAGGCGCTTTATCCACCTTTATTTTGTCAAAATATTTCTGGACCATATCACTTTTGAGCAATTGTGGATCATTTGGGGCTGTGTCAATACCATCCTCATTATGGTCATGAGCTCCCCCATGCTCCTTTGTATACACAGAGCTGAAGAAGGTATTTAGGTGTCCTTTTATGAACGGGTGAATGTTTTTCTCCGTTGGCTTCTCTACAGTTCTCCGGGGGAAAATGATCACATCTGGCACCCATTTTATGAATTGGAGAACTTCAGTTCGCCCAGGGTGATCAGAGGAGAACGGTTTTCTCGGAGATCTGTGTAGAAGTCAATGGGGCGTCTGTAATCTCGTGAGACAAAGCGAGATTACAGTAGTATGAAAATCCCTGGCGCGCTTTAACAAGCAGAGATAAATTATCACTGCTGAGTACACGAGGTTAATAAATAATAGTCCCCTTACATAAATATATATATATATATACACTGAATACACACACACATACATTGTATATATATATACACATTAAATATATATCTACATGTATGTGTGTATATATATACATAAATATGGCAGGGGGACATGATTACTGTGTTGGGGGGTCTGAACAAGGAAGAAGGAAGTCCATAATCTTCCTTTTTCCCCCTCAGTTCTTCCCCGATTCTGTCTTCACTCCTCGCTTCACAAGCTCCAGGCTGGTGAACCCGGGAGTGTGAATTCTGACCCAGATCGCCAGTGAAGTGCGGAGATCGCAGCTTCATAGCCTGGCTGTTTCTGTGTCAGTCAATGACAGATTCCTGTGTGAAGAGATGATCAGCGAAGAACATGTTCTCCCCCGATCATTTCTGTTTCATAAACTGAGAATGATCGGAAATGAGCTGTGATCAGCAGGATCACTGCTCATCTCCGTTTCATAAAAGGACACCTTAATAAATATGCCTTCTCTTTGTTCCACTCCAATGTCATATTTTCCATAAAATATTGCTCTAGACCAGAGATGTATAGTAACTAAGTAGAACTACTTCACTACTGTACTTAAGTACTAAAAGGAGGTATCTGTACTTTACCACAGTATAATTTTTTTCTCCTACTTCCACTTTTACTTCACTACATATTTTCGATGAGTTTAATACTTTTACTCCGATATTTTTTTATGTGCTGCATAGTTACTCGTTACAATTATAAAATGTTACGAATCATTCCATTATAAACCCGCACCGCCGCTGACTTTTTTTACTCGAGCCTCACTGTCTCTGAGACTCACAAGTCATGACCAATCCTGACCTGATGCGATGGCTCAGGGGCAGAGCCTCGCCGCCTCTGCCCTCCCTCGGCTCAGCCTGAGTCCCACCTCCCGCTCGGCTCTCAAGTGAAGTGGTGGTGGCGAGAGAGGAGAGACTCCTGCCTGCGGAGTAATCTCTCTGGGCCCTGGCTGGGGGAGGGACTGTGAGTTCCTAGAGTCTAGACTACTAGACTGTCTCTGGGTACTGTGCAGCGCGGCCGCCCAGCGCGGGAGAACTGGATGGAGGTAGGAATATATTCTTCTTTCAGCAAGGGGGACTGGACTGGGGACTGTGGAGAGAGAGGCTGGAGGAATCGAGACAGCCTAAGGTAGGAGAAGTAAGAACTGTCTTAAAGGCAAGTCACTTACTAAGGGGATCGGATGTATTCAATGGGGGGAGGGACCTGCCCTGGCCTGCCCTACTCCAAGTGGGATCTATAATGGGAGGGGGACCCTGGCCTGCTCTAAATGTGATCTTTAATGGGAGGGGGGGCCCTGGCCTGCTCTAAGGAGTTATGGGAGGGGGACCCTGGCCTGCTCTAGGGGGGATCTATAATGGGAGGGGGACCCTGGCCTGCTCTAAGGGGAATCTATAAGGGGGGGGGGGACACTGGCCTGCTCTAAGGGGAATCTATAATGGGTGGGGGACACTGGCCTGCTCTAAGGGGAATCTATAATAGGAGGGGGACGGGACACTGGCCTGCTCTAAGGGGAATCTATAAGGGGAAGGGGGGACACTGGCCTGCTCTAAGGGGAATCTATAATAGGAGGGGGACGGGACACTGGCCTGCTCTAAGGGGAATCTATAATGGGAGGGGGACCCTGGCTTGCTCTAAGGGGATCTAAAATGGGAGGGGGACCCTGGCCTGCTCTAAGTGGGATCTATAATAGGAGGGGGACCCTGGCCTGCTCTAAGGGGGATCTATAATGGGAGGGGGACACTGGCCTGCTCTAAGGGGAATCTATAATGGGAGGGGGACCCTGGCCTGCTCTAAGGGGGATCTATAATGGGAGGGGGACCCTGGCCTGCTCTAAGGGGATCTATAATGGGAGGGGGACCCTGGCCTGCTCTAAGGGGGATCTATAATGGGAGGGGGACCCTGGCCTACTCTAAGGGGAATCTGTAATGGGAGGGGGACCCTGGCCTGCTCTAAGGGGGATCTAAAATGGGAGGGGGGCCCTGGCCTTTTGACTACTTTCTTTAATAACTACATAACACAATACTTGTACTTTTAGTTTCAATACTTGAGTAGTACATTTTAAAATAAACTAAATGCAATACTTAAGTACAAAAAATGTTGAATACTTTAGTACTTCTACTTAAGTGTGGTGCTTAAAGAGCACTTCAACTTCTACTCAAGTCACTTTTTTTATAGAGCACTTGTACTTTTACTCAAGTCTGGGTCTCTAGTACTTTATACATCTCTGCTCTAGACTAGCTCCCTTATTGAGAAGACAGTGCACCAAGCCTGTGTAATGTGTTTTGGTACAGCTGCTTGTAGCTTAAAGCGGAGTTCCACCCAAAAGTGGAACTTCCGCTTTAGGTGGTCCTAACCCCCTGACATGCCACATTTGGCATGTCATTTTTTGGGGGGGGAGCGGGTACCTAGTTTTGACAGGTACCCGTTCCCACTTCCGCTCGGAGCGCCGCGGCGCCCTGAGCGGAAGTTCTCCTCTCCCCCTCCCTCCCTGCAATCTTCTGGGACATGTCAAAGGTCCCAGAAGATTGCCGGCCAATCACGGCGCGTAGCGCAACTCGCGCATGCGCAGTGCGTACCCGGCTGTGAAGCCGCAAACTATCACAGCCGGGTGCCCACAGCAGTGATGCCGGCGCCGAGGGAGAGGATCGAGGCTTCGGGCGGCCGCATCGCTGGACCGTTGGACAGGTGAGTGAAATGGCTGGAACTCCGCTTTAACCACTTCCCGACTGCCTGCTGAAGCTATACTGCTGCGGGCAGCCCCCCCCTGCGCAAACCGACATAGGTATACGTGTGCCACGCGCTTGCAGCTAGGGGGTGAGCCCGCGCCTTTGGCGGCGCGCTTTTGCTCCCCACTCGGCAGCGGGGATGCAATTTCTCCCTACTGAGAGAGAAGAAAGGTCAGCTGTTGTAAACACAGCCGACCGTTCTTCTCCCTGGAATGATCACAGAGCTCATGTGATCCTTCTATATAGGATCACAGGTCTCTATGGCCATTTCACAAGCCACGCCCCCCACAGTTAGAAACACACCCCTAGGTAAACATGTAACCCCCTTGATCACTTACTGTGTTAACCCCTTCCCTGCCAGTGTCATTATTACAGTAACAGTGCATATTTGTAGCACTGATTACTGTAGTGATGTCACTGGTCCCCCCAAAAGTATCAAAAATGTCAGTCAGGGGTCCGATCTGTCCACTGAATTGTCGCAGTCCCGCCTTCAAAAAATTGCAGATCGCCGCCATTACTAGTAAAAAAAAAAAAAAAAAAAATTACATAAATCTTTCCCGTAGTTAGTAGACGCGATAAATTTTGCGCAAACCAATCAAAATATCCTTATTGTGATTTATTTTACCAAAAATATGTAGCAGAAAACAAATTGGCCTAGAATGTTAAAAAAAATGATTTTTAAATTTTTTGGGGAATGTTATACAGTATAGCAGAAAGTTAAAAATATTGTTTTTTTTTTTTTTTTCCAGAATTGTCGCTCTTTTTTTGTTTAATGCCCAAAAAATAAAAATTGCACAGGTGATCAAATAACACCAAAAGAAAGCTCTGTTTGTGGGGAAAAAAGGACATCAATTTTATTTGGGTACAGCGTCACACGGCTGCGCAATTTTCCGTTAAAGTAACTCAGTTGCCGAATCGCAAAAAATGGCCTGGTCAATAAGGGGGTAAAACCTTCCGGGGCTGCAGTGGTTAAAGTCTCCACCGGCGCTGCAAGTGAGATGGTGACAACCCATTTGCACAACTGGACCATTATGGCAACATCACCAGGTATTATTTATATGAAATCTGCACATCTAAAAGGATTTATAACAATGTTTGAAAATACATTAGTAAAAGCTTATATGCAAATTTACTAATTGGGTTTACATAAGCCATTAGCCAATAAAGGGTATAAAACCCAAAAACTGTCTTCATCAATCCATGGCTACAACAGTCTGCTACTTCTATATCTAGTATAAGAAACAATTTACACTCCATAATCTTGTACTATAGCACCACCTGCTGGAAATGTACATTTATAGTAAAAAACCGGCAAAGCTGCTTTAAAACAGCCTAGGACTTTTTGTGTATTGATCAATTAATAAATTAAATAAATAAAAATCATTTTTTTAATTAGATGCTGTTCACGCTAGTGTGGTTTTTTTCTGCGACTGCCATTGCGCTGCAATGCACAATAGTGGAAGTCACATTATTTTCTATGGTGCTCCTTCTCATCAATGCAATGTGGTGCAGTGCGATTTTTTTGAAAAGGTGCAGGTGCTTGTGTTGGTGCATGGACCCCATGGACTTTAACTTTAACCCCATGGACTTTAACGGCACCCCACGCATCAGCAAGTATTTTCGCTCAAACAGCAGTGCAGTAAAATTTTTCAAAAGGATTGGGGGCTTTTTTCCGGGATTTTCACAAGATACGCGGGAATGCGCAGAACCCCCGGGTGCGTTCTAAATCTCACCATACCTGTATGAACCAAGCCTTACACAGGAGCCATTGTCTGCATTTTCTATAGCCAGAGTTGTATAAAGTACTCGAAACCCATACTTGAGTAAAAGTACAAGTGCTCAATCAAAAAGTGACTTGAGTAGAAGTGGAAGTGCTCGATCAAAAAGTGACTTGAGTAGAAGTACTAAAGTATTCAACATTTTTTGTTCTTAAGTATTGCAAGTAGTTTTTTTAAAAATTTTGCTACTCAAGTACTGAAAGTAAAAGTACCAGTAGTTTTGAAAAAAAAAATGCTACTCAAGTACTGAAAGTAAAAGTACAAGTACTGTGTTATGTAGTTATTAAAGAAAGAAGTCAAAAGTTTGAACATCATATTGTTTTTTTATTATTTCAAATGCAGCTTTTATTTATACATACAGTAGCATTTATTTTGGTATGCGCTGATAATACACATGTTTTGAGCTTCATGAAACCTGCCATCTACTGTTCTGGCAGTGGTAATTTTTTATAATAGTAATGAGTAACTATGCAGCACAAAAAAAAAAATATCGGAGTAGAAGTATTGAAATTATCGAAAAAATGTAGTGAAGTAAAAGTGGAAGTAGGAGAAAAAAATTCTACTCTAGGAAAGTACAGATACCACCTTTCGGTACTTAAGTACAGTAGTGAAGTAGTTCTACTTAGTTACTTTACATCTCTGTCTATAGCACAGAGTAAGACCCAGTGGTCAAACTTGCAGCTGACCCCAAGATTTTCTTGGGCAGTTAGGCCATGGCCAATTCACCATTAAATAATGAAATGACCTTCAACCAAAGCCGCAGGACTGACGTTTATCTCTGCAGCAGGGTGGCCCTGGATTTATTTTTCATACTTAAATGTTTCTTGTGATTTATAAAAGAATAATCA
Source organism: Pelophylax lessonae (assembly GCF_965119305.1). Taxonomy (NCBI): domain Eukaryota; kingdom Metazoa; phylum Chordata; class Amphibia; order Anura; family Ranidae; genus Pelophylax; species Pelophylax lessonae. Next base: position 127,001,651 of record NC_138768.1, read on the forward strand.
TGTCTAGGCTATGTGTAAAATGATTATTATATTGTGGGATTGATTTATTTCTAAGAGTTTACACAGCACTTTACAAAATAATAATAATTATAATAATGTAAAGAAATAAAAGTGGTTAAAAAAAAACACACTGGGGTTAACTAATTGTTTTTTTAATACTAATTAATACTTTTTTATTCTCCTTTAAGGGGGTGTGGCAGGGGGTGTGTCCTATGCCTACATACTTTTGCTAATAGTTGTCTCCCATTCCCATCTCAAAATGTTGGGAGGTGTGGGATTGGGCTGTTGATCTTGATGGAAAAATCTGGGAAGGGGACTATTAATAAATAAGTGCCACAGACATTAGGCAAGGCATTGAAGTTAGCAAGTCAGTACAAGAGGTTACCCATCTACTGCTTAAAGTGGAACTTTAGTAAGAAAAATAAAGTTGAACAAGCAGGATTTTTAATGCAGAAGACACATTCTATGTCTTCTGCATTAAAGTAGAGAACAACAGGCAAAACTTTTTTTTTTTTTTTTTTATTTTGGATAGAGTAAGGGAGGAGTATAACCCCGGTCAGATTTTTTTTCACTATCTGTGTCCCATTTTGGAGATTTCCCTTCACTTCCTGTCCCATAGCCAAACAGGAAGTGAGAGAAAATCCCTGCAAATTAACCGCTTCAAATTCAATACAGGGCACTTTTACCTCCTTCTTACCCAGTCACCCTGGCCCAGCCAATTAGAATGGCCGAAGATCAGTATCTGGAAGCTGACTGGCGGTAAGCTCCAGAAAAATGCTGGAGACAAAGTGGTATAGTTGTGCTTTAAAGTGAAGCTTTAGTTAAAAAAAAAAATAAAAATTTTAAATTGTGGAAGAGGCAGGATTTTTAATGCAGACAATACATATTGTTTCTTCTGTGTGAACATTTCTTTCCTGCCTTTCTACGCTGTACACAGCGTTTTGTCACCTGACAAAATGAATGAACTCCCACACATGCACAGGAGTGATGTCATCTCAGGCTGGCCAATCAAAATGCCTGAAGATCAGGAACCTAGATGAAAACTGGCTGAAAATATCAGCAGTGGTGGATTGCTTTTCAGAGGCAGTTAACCTCCCTGGGGGTCTGATTATGTCAGGATTTCTGCGCTAAAAGCGGTAAATTGTTTTGCACGGAAATCTGTTGTTTTACATGATAAAACTCGCCTTCCCCTGCGATCCCCCGCCGTCCTCCCCCGCTGTCCTCCCGCTGTGCGCTTGGCCGATGCCAACACCTGTCTTCCGGTTCCCTTCCCTGTGAGCATTGCGACGCAGGGGGGTGGAACCGGCAGCAATTTCAAAAATGTAAGTACATTAAATGACATGATACAAAGCTGTGATCCTAACGGATTAAACTGTATCATGCCATTTCACCACAGGATTGCACCTGGTGATTTTTCCAGTGCCCTGCCTGTGCTTTTCCAGTTATTTGTGCCTGGAAAATTGAGAACAACCATGGCGTCCAAAAAGCGTTCTTTTTGCGCAAAACGCTTTTAGACGAACTGGAAAACAGCAACAGCGAAAGAACTGAGTGATAGCGATTCATGGTAAAATTTGTCATCAGGTACGGAAAGTGACGACAGTGACGATTCTGATGTCTCTTTCTGGCACATCGCTCCATTGGAAATTCTGAAGAATCATTTGATATACTTCCCAAATTCCACAAGCTATGTGCCAGAAAGAGACATCAGAATTGTCGCTGTCGTCACTTTCCATATGACGAATTTTCCCACAAATCGCTCTCTCTCAGTTCTCCAAGTAAATTTGTTTCGCTGTCGCTGTTTTCCAGTTCGTCTAAAAGTGCTTTTGCGCAAAAAGAACGCTTTTTGGAGTCCATGGTCATTCAGAATTTTCCAGGCACAAAGAACTGGAAAAGCACAGGCAGGGCACTGGAGAAGTCACCAGGTGAAATCCTGTGGTGAAATGGCATGATACAGTGTAATCCGTTAGGATCACAGCTTTATATGGTCTCATTTGTGTTTTTATCATTTTAAGTTTGCCGCCAGTTCCACCCCCCTGCGTCGCAACGCTCACAGAGAGGGAACTGGAAGGCAAGTGCTGGCTATTGGCCGTGCACAGAACGGGGAGAGAGTGTTAGGACAGCGGGGAGGATGGCGGGGAGGACGGCGGGGGATTGCAGGGAAGGTGAGTAACATTGCGGGGTAATCCCGAGTGTGGCTCAGGATTACCGCTTTTGGTACTGAAAATTAACCCCAAGCCACACTCTGGAATACCGCCAGGGGGGTTAAAGTGGAACTTTAGTCAGAAAATGAATTCTTGCTAGATGACTTCAGGCTGACCCTTTTTGCAGGTATAGCTATGTAAAACTTTAAATATAAAATGCCCATGATGTTTAAAATCCAGTAATAAACTGTCTCACCCTGCTCTGCTCATGATCAGTTGCTTTTCCATTTTTAGGCACTGCTGACAGCCTTAAAGCAGAATCAAAGAGGTTGTAAACCCACATTTTTTTTTTTTTTTTTCACCCTGAAAGAGAAACACACAATGAGCTAGTATGCATTGCATACTAGCTCATTATGAAATGATTACCTTAGAACGAGCCCCCGCCGTGCCGCCCGCTTACCTCTATGACGGGCGATATGTTCAGTCGCCCCTCTTCCAGGATCGCGGCATCCGGCCATCTGATTGGCCGGAGCCGCGGTGACGTCACTCCCGGTCACAGCACGGGGCTCTGAAGGAATGGCACGAATGGCCGTTCCTTCAGAGCGCATGCACCAGTGACGTCACTGGCTGCATGTAAGGTAAATATCTCCTAAACGGTACATGTTTAGGAGATATTTACAGTACCTATAGGTAAGCCTCAACATAGGCGTACCTATAGGTACAGGTTGCAGAGGAGGGTTTACTTCCTCTTTAAATGTTCCTATCCTTTAAAGCCAGGGAAGCTGCTTCTGTTTGATCTGCCATGGTGCTGCACATGTGATCAGTTATGGCACCAACCATTTGATAGTTTGGTTGAGGACACAAGCAAATGTGACAGTTAGCAATCCCTGCATTCCAGGTATGCATCTCTTTTTTTTTTTTTTTTTTTTTTAACTAAATCAATGTGTTTAGTTCTGCTTTACGATTTACTTCTGCTCAGGGGCTCTGGGCTTCAGCAAAATGGCAGCCTCCAGCAAGAAGAGTCAGGAGCAATGTTGGAGGCAATTTACAGAGCACACTCATTTTGGTAGCATAATTATTAATGTGGAATGTATGTTCTTTGCTAAAACACATTATTTTTACCAAGTTGTTATTATGGGTAAAGTTCCGCATTAGGCAGGCAGTGGCTTGCAGGATCTACCATCACCTCCTGATTTTATTTCTCTGATCCCAAGGGGGATTTTGAATTGCACACGGTTACAGCACATTCCCATTGACTTCAACAGGCGCGTTTGCCAAGCACCATTGTCTGCCAAACACGATAAGCTGAAGATTGCGGCAATGTGAACAGATCTCGGTTGCTGCAATTTTAATTTGAAGGCAGGCAGTTGGGGCAGTAAAATCACGCCTGTTTTATGACGTCTTTGCGTATAAAGCCACAGATGGCTGTGTTGGGAAATGGTTTTGTTATATAGAAGAACTATGAACAAAGAGCAGAATAATGACCTAAAATGTTTATTGTATAAAATAATAAACATGCATATATGTGGGCAGCCAGTCAGTAAGCGATGTCAGTGTTTATTCCAGGCATGAATGACTCTGAGTAGCAGTGACAGCTCTATGACTGCTCATGCCCCGCCCCTCCGCGGATCAGCCGCCTGCACGAGGTTTGGTCCCCCGGCTCGCCGTAGAACGCCGTGTCCGGTTGCTAGGGAACGTCCTCAGCTGATCCGGGCCTGTGTGTTGCGGTCAGGCCTGCTGTAAATTATCGCACAGAGTGTATGGCTGATCGTGTTGTTTTCTCAGCCCGGACACAGCAGTGACAGCCATGTTCCGATGGCTATTGGGCGGGAAAGAATCGCAGGCTGGTGCGGAGGTAAGAAGCCGGAGAACCACAAGTCCCAGAATGCAACCATCATCTCTGGCTGTATATCTGCACAGTCTTCAGGCCTTTTTACAACTGAGGAACTACAGATTCCAGCAGAGGGCCTGTAGAGTCCTGGAGGCCTTTACAATGTGACCACATAGGGGAGATTTATCCCCACTTCCTGTCCCTCGAAATCATGTGGGGGAGAGGCCTTTCCCATCTTCACACTACTAAAAATGTGTTTGTGTTGGCCTTGTGTGACAAATGTTTATGATTCATAGGACTTCCTGGTTGCTGATTGTTTATAATACACAGGAAGTGATAGAAGCCCAACTGCCTGTCCTGTGTATCAAGCAATAGGAATAGGCTCAGGCATGTTTGGGATCCCACCAGGAAGCCGACACTGCACTCCACCAATCACAAGCAGTGAGACATTTCCTGATCAGTGCAGCTGCGGACTGTCTGTGATTGGCGGTGTGAAGTGTCCGCTTCCTGGCGGTATCAGGCAGGAGGGATCCCAAACACCCCCGAGCCCATCTGTGACCCGGGGTGCTTCTCCCAGCACAGTGTGCTCGCTGATATCGTACATGTTACCATTTAGGTGCATTTTCAGAACAAGCGTCAAAACCGAAACCGCGGGACAGAATAAAAGTCTATGGCAAAGTGCAGATAACCACAGGGGCACTGTGCTGCTCCAGTGCAGCGGGAGAAGCACATTAGATCAGTGAGATAGCGGCCTTACAGAGGAGTAGGGATGAGCTCCGGCATGTTCAGACATAAGTGCAAACCCACCTGAACTATCCTGCCGGGAAGCTGTCAAAGCCCACAGCCAATCAGAGGAGGCAGAGGCATTCCCCGCCCCACAGACACAAATAGGCAAGGGGCGTGTATAAGTGCCGGACAATGAATGTCTCTTCCACCTTTATGCCCCGTACACACGTTCTGATAATCGTACGACAAAACTCGCTTTCGACCTGATCTCACGATAATCTGATCGTTAGTACACAGCTTTCGACAGTTGGTCCAACAAAATCCGAAGGGACAAAAAGGAAAACCTCTGTCGTACGACATCTTCTCGAATGATAATCGCTTCGTCAGTACAGTATGCGTACGCTAAAAGTCGATCGACAAATACCACGCATGATCGGAAACAGTAAAATAATCCACAGGGGTCAGACGTATATACATCACTTCCGATACGTAGCTATGAAAAATACACTTGGTCAGTAAATCGTACAAAGAAAATCTGATGGTTTGTACGCAGAGTTGGTTTCGATTTTAGTAACATGCAACAATTTACGAAACATTAGTCGTACGATTATCGGAACGTGTGTACGGGCATTAATCCCTGGGCTTCCAGCAGAATGGCTCAGGGAGATTCAGACTTGTTTCCAATCCACCCCGAGCTCATCACTGGAGAGGAGCTTGGGTGTCCTCTGAGCTCGTTTCCAGCCCTGGACTCCCAACTTGAGCTCGTTTTTTTTTTTTTTTTTTTTTTCTTTTCTTTTTTTGTTCAAAATGTTTCTAAAGTCAATTTAAAAAAAACAAACATTTTATACTTACCTGCTCTGTGTATTAGTTTCACACAGAACAGCCTTGATCCTCCACTTCTCAGCGCCCCTGACTCCTCTCCCTTGCTGAGTGCCCCCATAGCAAGCCGCTATGGGGGCACTCCTGCTGTCTTGATCCCAAGCCAGCTTTGTGTGTCCATTTACACACACAACATGGCTTGCCCCCCCAACATAAAGCTGAACTCCACCCAAAGGGGAAGCTCCCTCCACTTCCACATTTGGCACTTTTGGGGGGGGGGGGGGAATACCTGTCAAAAACAGGTACTCGCTCCCACTTCTGAGTAAGATCGCCGCACAACGATCACGGCAATCTATGAAATTTCCAGCCACTCTTCCACACAGGTCCTAGAAGACAGCGGGACCATTTAGAAAGTGCAGCGTGACTCGCGCATGCACAGTACCTGTTTCCCTTAGGCTACATTCACACCTGAGCGTAGTGTTTTCACGCGTTTTTACCGCGATTTTTACCGCAATTTTTACCGCGTTTTACAGGCATTTTTTCAGGCGTTTTTAGATTGAATAGAGACCAATGGAAAACGCCTGAAGTCTGCCCAAAAAGAAGCTCATGTACTTTTTTGAGCATTGGGCGCTTTGCTCACAGCGTCAAAACACTCAGATGTGAACAGGGGCCATTGAAATGAATAGGATTTGTCTTGTTGGGCGTTTTGAGAGCTGATCCTAGAGCAGAAAAACTCCCCCAAAACGCCTACATGTGAACGGAGCCTTTATGAAGATGCTGGTGCCCGCACCTACAGTCAATGGACGAATCGGCTAGAGTTGCCGACATCGCGGGATACCTGAACAGGTAAGTATCCTTATTTTAAAGTCAGCAGCTACAGTATTTGTAGCTGCTGACTTTTAATTAATTTTATTTTTTTTGAAAAGCTGGAACTCCGCTTTAAAGTGGAACTTTAGTCAGAAAACGAAGTTCTTCTAGATGACTTCAGGCTTGCCCTGCAGGTATAGCTATGGAAAACATTCAAACTAAGTGCCTATACTGCATAAAATCCAGTAAAACTGTCTCATCCTGCTCTGCTCATGCTCAGTTGCTCCCTTTTTTATTCATTTTTAGGCACTGCAGAATTTGTAGAGGCCGATCTGCTGACAGCCTTAAAGCAGAATTAAACCCTCCTATCCTTTATAGCCAGGGAATCTGCTTCTGATTAATCTCTAACTGTCATGGTGCTGTAATATGATCAGTTATGGCACCAGCCATTTGATGGATTGACAGTTTGGTTGAGGACACAAGCAAATGTGACAGTTAGCAATCTCGGCATTCCAGGAATGTAACTGTTTTTTTGAAACCGTTAAATTGATGAGTTTAGTTCTGCTTTATAATTTACTGCTGTTCAGAGGCTCTGGGCTTCAGCAGAATGGCAGGAGCAATGCTGGAGGCAATTTACAGCACACACTTATTTTGGTAGCATATTTAATAATATGGGATGTATGTTCCCTGCTAAAGAACATTCATTTTTTTCCAAGTTGGTATGAGTAACGCTCTGCTTTAATGCATTACGGTAAAAAATCTTCGGCCTTTAGAACCACTTTAGAGCAGAGTTCCACCCAAAAGTGGAACTTCCGCTTAGATGCTTTCTCTCCCCCTATTTTGGCACCTTTCAGGGAGGAGGTGGGAGGGGCTCTTCCCCACTTTTGGGAGACAGTGCCACGGTGGTGTCCCTTCGGAAGTTCAGCCCCCTCCTTCTTCCTCCGCCGCTGGGCCAATTAGAAAGCTCAGCGCATGCGCAGTGGGGAACCAGCTGTGAAGTCAAAAGGCTTCACTGCTGCGTTCCCTTACCCTAAATGGCGGTGGCAGCACCCGAGAGCCGATATGAAAATCAGCTTTGGGTTCCCGACCGTCGCGGGAACCCTGGACAGGTAAGTTCTAATATTTAAAAGTCAGCAGCTACAGTATTTGTAGCTGCTGACTTTTATTTTTTTTTCCTGGGGGGCGGAACTCCTCTTTAGGGTACAGGACAGGTTAACCTCCTTGAGTCAGTTTTTTTGTGTAATGTTAGTGCCAAGAACCATTCCTGGGATCGGTTAACCACTTAAGCCCCGGAAGATTTTACCCCCATTCCGACCAGGGGGTATTTTGCGATTCGGCACTGCGTGACTTTAACGGACAATTGCGCGGTCGCGCGACGCTGTACCTAAACGAATTTGGCGTCCTTTTTTTCCCACAAACAGAGCTTTCTTTTGGTGGTATTTGATCACCTGTGCGATTTTTTATTTTTTTATTTTTTTTGATCACGCGCTATAAACAAAAAAAGAGCGTCAATTTTGCAAAAATAGCAATATTTTTCACATTTTTTTATATGAAATTCCCCCCCAAAAAAATGTAAAAATCAAAATTTTTTAACATTTTCAGCCAATTTGTTTTATGCTACCTATGTTTGGTAAAAAAAATCGCAAAAAGCGTATTTTGATTGGTTTGCGCAAAAGTTATCGCGTTTACTAACAAAGGGAAAGATTTTTGTCATTTTTGTTGTTTTTTTTTTTAACGCGTAATGGCGGCGATCTGCGATTTTTTTTTTTTTTTTTTTTTTTTTTTTTTTTTTTTGCGGTACTGCGACATTGTGGCGGACAGATCGGACCCTTGACTGACATTTTTGACACTTTTGGGGTTACCAGTGACATTTCTACAGTAATCAGTGCTATATATATGCACTGTTACTGTAAAAATACACTGGTAGTGAAGGGGTTAACTTTATTTGGGAGGGAGGGGCTGTGTGTGTCCCTAGGGGCGTGCTTTCTACTGTGATTGGCTGTGGCTTGAGCTGTAAGGACACTGATCAACGGATCTACATAGTAGATCCATGTGATCAGTGTCTTTACAGCGAGGAGAATGACAGGCAGCTTGTTTACACAAGCCGCCTGACATTCTCCCTCTCCCCCGCCGATCGCCGAGTGGCCGGCGGACATCGGGTCCGCTGGTCACGCGCGGGGGGGGGTCCGTGACCACGCGGGAGCGCGCCTCCGGGGGCGCGCGCTCGCTCGCTCCCTAGACCCTCACAAGCAAGCAACGTAGCCCTACGTTAGTTTGCCTGTGAGGGGCTGACCGCCGACGTAGATAGTCGTGCGGCGGTCGGCAAGTGGTTAAGAAGAGAACCTGGAAGAGGTGGCCCTGGGCACAATTCACCAGAAGAGTTTGCTTTAGTGTGAGTGGAAGCTGATGTCTCTATAGATGTCTATGATGTCTACTGAAGCAGGGATCACTGTGGGCTGGTTAGCATTCCCAGGAATACTACCTTATAGCTCAATGTGAGTGCAGACCTTCAGGGGAGGGGGGGACACTCGATCTAAGCCCCCGTTCTCATTGGTGCGATTTGACATGTCAAATTGGAGCCAATTGCCAGCAATGGCACCATCTGAATCGCCAACCTTGCGGCTCTGCACTGATTTCCAAAAGTAGTTTCTGCACTACTTTTGGCGACTTTGGGGGGCGACTTCATCCCGCACAGATGTTGTCCGTGAAATCGCCCCTGAAGTCGGACTGAAAATGCCGGTTTGAATTTGTGCAAGTTCAGCTAAACTCGCACCATTTTATACTGGCCTCAGTGTGAAGCTAGGCTCAGGCACGGTTCAGCTAAATAGGTCCTGGTATGCTCACACCCTTAGGCCCCTTTCACACGGGCGATCCGATCCGCCTGTCAGTTTTTCAGGCGGACCTGATCGGATTCTCCATGCATCCCTATGGGGCAGCGGGTGTCAGCGGAGACACCTGCTGCTATCCAATTCCTATCCTGTCTGTGAAATCCGGACTGATGGAAACCCTATTTTCCATCCGTCTGGAGGATCGGATCGGATGAGAATGGACAGGCGGTCCGTTCTCATCCAATCTCCCCATAGAGGAGAGAGGGGATCTGACAGCTCCATCTCTGCACACAGTCGCAGTGGTCCATACATTGTGAATCAGCCCTTTGTTTATGGAGCCACCAAGGACTGCATGCAGAGGAGGGTGAGACGGTGTGAATTCAGAGTTGCTCATCTATTGTCAGTATTTTTAAATCTGCAGCGTTCCTTAAAGCCATTGTTTCATTATCGCTAATGCAGACTGGTTGCATGAAATTAATATAATGTGTTTTTTTTGTTTTTTTTTTTTAACCCTTTCGCTGCCAGGTCTGTATGTCATATGGACCTGACACCAGGGGGTTCACACACACAATTCGGTGGCTGCAGCCACCATAATTGTGTGTAAAACTGACAGGCAGATACCTGCCTGTCAGGTGGAAGCATTTGGGCATCTGCGCTGCTGCCCAATTCCCTCCATACACCCCTGGTACCAGTGCCCACCCGCACGCTCAGCCCCAGCCACATATTCCAGGCTCTGCTTGCCCATCTGTGGACTCGGGACCGTAATGGTGAGTGCCAGCGGGTGGAGGGGAGAGAGAAGTGCAGACGTGTGTCTCCCTCTCCTCCCCTTTTTGCTGTTACCCGGAAAGTGACGTGTATGACATCACTTCTGAGTCACCTGTCACTTTTCCCAGCTAGCATTGCCCAGAAGGAATGTTTTGCAATGCGATTTGCATTGCAATAAATTCAGTGGAGCCCAGAGGAGACATGCAGGGTTTTTTAAAACCCTGCATGTCTCAACAAAGAGAACCTGTCACCTAAAAATCATCCAATTAGAATTTTTTGTCCCCTGTGTGATAAAGAAAGAAAAAAAAAAGTAAAAAAAAAAAATTAAACCCAAACACATAAAATCCTCCTCAAAAACAGTTTAGGGCCCCCCACATATACATACAAAAATAAACGTATGCGTCATGGGTGCCTATGTGTAAAAATGACGATTGTGATACATGTTCCATATCGCCGCACATGCTGGAGTGAGAACAATATTTCTAGCAGAAGACCTCCGTGACAAAACTGATGACCTGTAGGGGGGTTTTGAAGTGTTGCCAATAGAAAACATAGGATACTGAAGTTTGTCGCCATTGCACGGGCGCACACATTTAAGGTTTGACATGCTGGGTATCTTATTACTTGGTGCAACTCCCTCTTTTATATTTTACCAAAAATTTTGGGTAGTTTACGGAGTCCCCCCCCCCCCCCCCCCAAAAAAAAAACATTTTTTACTAAAAGTTGTGTTTACTAGAACTTTGCGGTAATATCGAGTGACGTAAAAAAATTGTAACTACCACTATTTTTTTTTTCTCTAGGGCGTCTGCTTTAAAAAAAATATATAATGTTTGGGGATTTTGTGTAATCTTTAGGCCTAAAATTATTTTTTAGTATTCAAAAAATGTAAAAATGGCAGCGAAAAGGTTAATATGCTATTAACCCTTTCCTGCCCACCCCAACATATTTTTAAAAAGTTCTGATTACTAGGGGGATGGCAAACCTAGGCTGAGCACTTGACCACTGTGATTGGCTCGCACAGTGGTCACATGATTGGGAGCCAGACCTGCCAGCTACCAATCATTAGCAGCGACCAAGAGCTGTCTTTCAGAATTTGGTTTCTGTGTTGGAGGCACACAATGAGCAGGCTCTATGTGCGGCATGTAGGCATTAAAGCCCAACTTTTTTGCCACCACACATATGTGTTAGCCAGTTGTAAAAGGCTTTGGAATGACAGTATGTTAGGCTTCCCTAGAGATCAGAACCGCTGCTCTGACACAGAACATAGCAGTCTGGATCTCTAGGAGTTTGAAATGCCCCCCAGAGCAGTGATTGAAACCCCCGGGCCGTTACCTCTATTCTCCCAGGTCTCCAGCCAGCTGCAGATCTAACCTACTACATTGTCTCCCAGCTCCCTTTGTGCCCCCAGCCTTCCATAATTTCCCCCAGGCAATTGATTGGATCACTCTGCTCTCTGTGTGATAGCGGTGGCCCGGATCTCCAGCATGCTGCACAGGGCAGACTGATATAGTTCTGAAGCACTTTTAACATATTAATATAAAAAATATTTTTTTTTTTGCCGCCTACTTACCCATAATAAAATGGCTTTGGTTGGGCTTTAAAATAATACTTGGTGATCATGCCATGAAGTTGTTGATGCACTTTCTGTTATTGGGTGATAATGCTTTCTGCTCCTGTTGTGTCACCCTGTCACATGGGCTTCTAATGAAGAATCGATTGACCAATACAGAAAAGTTCAGGGTTTAAGTAATACCCTTTATTTGTTAACCTATATTAGATCTAAACCCAGTCACTAAAATCACAGAAAAGCTTTAACTAATGTGAGCTCAAATTGCATTTAATCCTTTTAAATCTGCAGCTTTCATAGAAATATTATTTTGCGAAACTGTCATAAAGGTTCTAGTTTAGGCACTTCCTCTTATGGGGGACAACTATATACCAGGTGTGCTACTGTGTTGTCACTTGTGCTATTAGTGGAGAATACAAGCAGCCCTGCTGGCACAATGTCACTATCAGTGTGGACAGGCAGGTAGGGAACATTTAAGTGGTTGTAAACCTTTACACATATCCAGGGAAATGACTGGCCTCCAGTAATGCACAGAAATTAAACAAATCCTCCTACATAGGTTGTACCGGTTTGTCTTTTATCTGCAGCCAGTTCTTATGAACCGCCATACAAAGTTCAGAATTTACACAGCTTGTCTGAGCTTTCAGAAAGCGGGGGCTCGGTGAGGAGAGCTAAGAGCTGATTGGAGGGAAGGGACAAACCTCCTGCACACAGGAACAGAGCTAAAGCTGTCAATCACAGGCTGTGTGCTGAAGCTCCCTCCCATGTCACCTTTTTCTCTTGGTGTCGGGAAAACCTTTCTAAGGTGATTCATGCAGATAGCAGAGGAATGATGCAGGAGACAGAAATGGCACTACTTAGTGCTCTGGATAAAAACATGTACACACTATAGAAGGATATTTAAATTCCAAAGTGTCAAAATTGTCTAAAGAGGTACCTACGTCCTGATCTGTGTATATATAGAAAAAAGAATGGAGGCATAATGGACTTTGATGGTACCATAAATACTGGACATAAACTGGAAATATCAGTCTTAAATATATAATACAGATTTATTAAATGACCATAAAATCATGAAAAAAACATACAAATGGGTCATATAAGAAAAACAACACATTTGGAAAAAGCTCTATAATGATACCACAGATGGAATAATAGAGAGCAGTATAATAACCGCAATAAACATCATCCTAATAGATTGTGCCCAACATGTTTCGCGGGGTCTGACCACTTCCTCAGGGGCTTTAAAGAGTCTTTTTTTATATAGAGAGCTTGATTCAACAACATGTGATACAGTAAAGGTGCATTTCCCACACAGTGTTGGAAATGCACCTTTGCTGTATCACATGTTGCTATTATTTGAACGTATATTTTGTAATTTTTCCTTTCTTTCCAAAATTAGATGCGAAATCAAGCTCTCTATATAAAAAAACACTCTGTGAAGCCCCTGAGGAAGTGGTCAGACCCCACGAAACATGTCGGGCACAATCTATTAGGATGATGATAATTGCGTTTATTATACTGCTCCCTATTATTCCATCCGTGGTATCATTATAGAGCTTTTTCCAAATGTGATGTATTTTTTATATGACCTGTTTGTAGAAGGATATGCTTTTTTCATATTTCATGTCTGAGGTTTACAATCACTTTAATGCAGAAGAGGCATAGGATGTCTATTCTGCATGAAAAAGAACAATCTTCTCGTTAACAATTTCGCTTTTTTTTTTTTTTTAAATCAAAGTTCCACTTGAAGCTATGAAAATGAAAGCTAGAAGCTGATCACCTTTTATGGCCAGACCAGATGCATTGGGGCTGCTCTGGTCAGCCTCTCCCAGCGCTGTCCCAATGCAAGGCAAGGCAGTTGAAGTTGTTTACAGTCAGCTCCGCTCATACCAATGTGATGCAGTGGTGCTCGCAGAAAAAGGTAAGACAGTACTTTTTTCTATGCAGCATAGTGCAACGTAGTCCACCACATTAACTGTGCTGTGGCCAATAGAATTTAATGAAATGTCAGTTTTCACCAGAAAAGGTGTTCCCATTGACTTACCCTATGTTCATGGAAAAATTAACATTTTACATTTTTTTTTTTTTTTAATTCTTTATATTCAATTGTAGAAGACCACAGTGTTGAACATTGGAGAAGAACAGATCCAGAATCCATACACTGAGCTTTCAGCATTAAAAGGTCACCATGATATAGTGCGTTTCCTTGTGCAAGTGGATGACAACAGGTAGGAAATACTTGTAAAGGTTGATGTGTTACTGTGCTGTTTATAAAAGCCACAGAATTGTAGGACCACACATGTCAAAGATGAGATACATACAAGGAAGGTATTTTAGCCTGAGAAGGTTAGCTTTTCATCCAGTGTGTGTGGAGCTTGTCTAAATATCCAACAGCTAATAAAGAAGAGGAGGCCGCACACTAATGACATCAAACCATATTGTTTATTAAGTCACAGTGGCTTTATTTTTGCCCGGGGATCTATTCAGTTAGTCTGTTTTTTTTCAGCTTCCTTTAACAGACCAAGCTGTCCAGCAAAAGTGGAAGTTAGTGTGGAGACAAACCATTTAACATTGACAAAGGTGCTTGCAATGATCAGCTTTTATTCTTGTAAAACCCTTATCCCAAAAGAAAAAAAAAAGTTTGCTCTAACTGATTAAAAGGTGTTAGGTTTAGTTTTAACTTTAATGGTAGTCAAGTTCGTCTAAGTTTGCCAGTGCATTCAGCCACTCAGACAGCAACTACCTGAGGATGATTGGCCCTGGATGCAAGCAAGGCCAATCGTTTTCAGGTATTTGCTGCTTAAGCAATTACATGTGAGTGCCCACAAATATCTGTGGAAACTGTCAGCCTCTTATTGCTTTCAATGAGGGTTCTGCCTGAAGCTAATCGTTGGAAACTCCTGCTGGATCTCCTACATCTAATTGCTAACGGCTCCATTTGCAAGTAGGAAATAGGGCCTACAACTGCCCTCTCCCCACATTGACAATGCTGCTGTCCAAAGGTGTCTTCATTGCTCCTCAATAGAGTGGAGCCACCCCAAGACGGGAAACTCTTATTTTGATGATCAGTAGGTGAAAAATAAAGCTAAAAAGCCTAAAAAAATAAAAACTAATGCAGCCATCACATTTATCCCTTTTAAAGAGGATCTTCACCCTAGAAACAAAGAAATGTAAAAGTCGGCAGCTACATATACTGTAATAAAAGGACAATTACCTGTCCAAGGATCCAGCTCTGTCCTCACTTGAGCTGGTTCTTTGCTGGTCTTTGGGTCCCTAGCGCCGGCATGTTTGGTTAGTTTAGACTCCCTACGGCTTCACAGCCAGCTTTCCACTGCACATGCGTGACTTGCGCTGTGCTTTGTGAATCGTCCCACAGCCTTCTCGGACCCGTGACATGTCTCAGAAGGCTGCAGGCAAAGAGGAGGAGGTGGCGAAGTCTAGGCAACAAGTGCCAAAAGTTGAAGAAGGGGGTAGGAAGAAGGTGGAAAAGTGAAACGTTTGGACTATATGTCTCCTATAAGTTTAGCTATAAATCAGAAACATTAAGATTTTGGTAGCTAGCTAACAGAAGTAATAATTGGCATGTTTGACCAAAAACACATTTCATAAATGTCCTGACTCCGGAATGCCATTTTCACGATGTAGTATCTAGTGCACAGTGCAGCTATGGCATATGTATGGTACAAGTATTTGGATCTTTAATGCTATAGAAATATCTAGATTGTCCAGGTATTCATGTCTGCAAAAGGTAACCATGAAAATCAGAAGTTGTGTTTCTGCCAAAGCTCCTACATACTTCCAGCATTATTCCGGCATTCACTATTGAATAAAATTGCAAATTAATTGTATGTGGTTTCTGAAAAAGCTACTTGTACAACTTCTGTACATTACCTGTAATTTTTTAATTTTATTTGTTCTCCCGATTTTCTAGGTTTAGTAGTTACATTAGTCAGTTACCTCTAGTGGCAGAGGAGGTGAGCCTACTCAGTATGTACACTTGGGTGTTCTCATCCACCTCATTAAATAGTTTCATGCTTCAAGTGCTTTGATAAAATCTTACTGCAAGCTTTGAAAAGGGATCTTCATGTTCTCAATCTAGACCGGTAGAAAAGTAAATCAGTGATTTGAACATTTGCTCTGATTGACTTTTAAGATACTAAATGAATCCTGTACCAACCTTTAAAATTGCATCTGTTTAATTCCTCGCTGACGTGCGACTATGAAGGTCATAATGATCCAGGTCATGGTTAGTATAATTAATCATGCTGATACAGCAATATAGCAAGGCTATCCTCTCTTCTTCATGTATTACTGTTTTCTAGTCTAGAATAGACTGTGTTATTTTATTGGTGGTTGTGAGCAATACAGGCAGCTCTTGATCCAATTAAGCCTGAAAATTGTAGGATCCAGATATTGAAAGCAGGCTAAGACCTACTCCAAATGTAATGTTATGTGTGTGTTTGTATTTTGTGTGGATGTTTCATCCTGGACACAGGATTGTCATAACACAGCAGCAATATTTCTCTACTTTATGATGCCATACAGAAAGAAAGGTGAGGGGTAGACTCGGCTCTGACTCATTCACTTGTGTGTGTAAATTTTAGCCTGAGCTATTGAGCTGTGTAAACGCCTTTTTTAACAAGGTGAAAATAAGCCTAAAGCTTCACCCTCTGGGGGCATTTAAAAAGGTAAGATTTCATACCTGTCCTTCATTAATAATGTGTTTGGGGTTCTTGAGGAAATATCTGCAAATATCTACCAACAGTAAACATCCCATAAACTGTGACTCCTGTCTGAAACAACATGGAATGTGGAAAAGCTGACGGCAATTCCAGCAACATGTGAAACCAGTTAGTAAGTTACTTGTGCTAGCCAGGGCAACATTCAGAAACCTTACGTCCTTTAATTTATTCTGAGCTTTAAATATTCCCAATGCACCTATATTTCCCAGGTTACACTTAAGGATCATGGTAGGGGTTGCAGCCTCTTGCTTAAAAAAATATTTTTGTTCTAGAAGGTGTCTCCCTTTTGATTAAAGTGGAGGGTGCAAAGTTGGCCTGGCTAATAACATTTTTGGACCGATTGCCTACTGATTAATAGCTGACCTGAGCAGCATCCTTACTTCTCACATGGCTGTTGATATAATTACTCTCTTCCATCCCATCCATTCACACTTGAGCTTCTTTGGTCATTTTTTTAGTCACTTTGTTGCATTTATACAGGCATTTGTGCATGGGTTTTTAATTTGTAATCTACAAATGTGCACATCTTCATCGTCATGCTGCAGCACCATGCGATTCAGTGTGGCTCATTTTTGGAAAAGAGTCAGTGACTTCTGTTCCGCATTTCTCATACACAGGGAAGCCCATTGAAATGAATGTGCTGCCCTACATGTGACGCACAGGAACACTCTAAAAATGCATGTGGTCAGTTGCACATGTATTGGTGTGAAGCAAGCCTAAACATATGCCAAATCCAGTTTATAAAGAAACACCATAATTTCAGGGGTAAATAAAGTGTGTGCACACACAGGCCACCTAAACATACGCTAGGCGTCTATTCTTAGCCTGCCTCGCTCTCTCACCACCCCCCTCATTTTGTTGGAACCCTCCCTAAAAGAATATGAAGAGTACTATATTTTGGCTATATGGCAGTGTTTAGGCTTGAGTGGCCAATTGCCTGTCCCACACACCGCCCCCATGTCTGAACCCAATCAACACTGGATCTTAGACATATGGGATTTGATCTGCGTGCAGAAACTTTGCCCTGAATAGACAAAGTGACAACGTCTCTTTAATTTTCTCTGTGCTTGATTGAGTATTAAAATTTAACACAGGTTTACCTTCTTAACTAACATATACACCAATCAGCCATTACATTATGAATACCCTCAATAACCCATCGAGGCATGGACTCCACTAGACCTCTGAAGGTATGCCGTGGTATCGGGAATTAAGCCATCAGTAGCAGATCTTTTAGGTTCTGTAATGCCTCATTTCCACTGAGCTGATCGGTTCGGGTTGGTTCGGTACGCTATTTTGAGTGTTTCCATTATGAAAGTGGCCCATACAACCGAACCAAACCGCACCATTCCTGGTCCTCCTTCAGATGTAGGAAATGGTACGGTACGGTTAGGGCGGAGCTACTGATTGGCGGACAGGAAAACCTCAATGCTTACGTCAAAAGGCATTTGGTGTAAACCCCACATGGCCCCTGGCGGTCCGACTTGCAGTGGAAACGCTCACCTGAATAGGCTGGACCATTCCTACCCTTCCAAACTGTACCGACCCGAACCCTTCTGCTCAGTGGAAACGAGGCATAAGTTGCAAGGTGGGGCCTTCACGGATCGGACTTGTTTTTCCAGCACATCCCACAGATGCTTTATTGGATTGAGATCTGGTGAATTTTGAGGCCAAGTCAACACATCAAATTTTTTTTTTTCTGTGCCTCAAACCATTCTAGAATTCCTCAGACCATGCCATCCCTGTGGTTCAGTTCTGATGTTCATGTGCCCATTTGTAGGCCTTTTTGGCTGTGAACACGGGTCAGCATGGGCATCCTGACCGGTCTGTGGCTACACAGTCCCATGTCCTACTAATTGTGATTCTCTGTGTGTTCTGACACCTTTCTATCAGAACCAGCATCAACTTTTCAGTAATTTGAGCTACAGTATCTCTCTTCTATTGGACTGGCTAACACTGGCCGAGTGTGCATCATTGAGCCATGGCCGCCCATGAACCTGTCCCCGTTCTTCCTTCCTTGGACCACTTTTGGTAGGTCCTGACCACTGTAGATCGGGAACATTCCACAGGAGCTGCAGTCCTGGCGCTGCTCTGACCCAGTTGTCAAGCCATTACAATTTGGCCTTTGTCAAAGTCGCTCAAATCCTTATACTTGCCCATTTTTTTTTACATCAATTTTATGGACAACATGTTTACTTGCTGCCTAATCTAACACACACAGTAATTAATGTTATAAACATTAGCGGTCAGTGGTCATAATGTTTTGGCTGTTTGGCTTACATTGTAAAGTAACCTTCACTTTGCCAGCAGAAAATCCTCCACTCCTTTTGGTATATACAATCCCACTGATTCACTTGATCTTTACTGCGTTTTTTTTTACAGTTAACTGCAACTTTCCATCACATTCATTCATTTTTCAGTTTTATGACTCTGGTGATTATATCATTCAGTACATGCTACAACACAATAACCTATTTGTAAACCGCATCATATACTTGGCAATAGATTTTAGGAAACATATCCATCTTTATCAACAGCAAATCCAATAAGAGTCAATTCACCACATCTGGTTATTTGCAGTAACCTTGACAAATGTGGACTTCTTCGACAAACCAAAAAAAATGGGCTTTTTTTCCCTGGTATTTTACTTTTGTGAAAACTGCAGATTTCGTGTTGAGAATTGCTGCTTTTCAAAAGAAAAAGCAATTACAAAGGCTTAAAAGATCAATAGAAATGATGCTGTTGTCCTAAAGAAAATGCAAAATATTGAGACTTGTGTTCTTTTGGTGCTCACCTGTCAATCCAGCAGCAAACGAGGAAATCAATAGCCCAGGGAGAAGGCATTAGAAGGTGTAGTTACAGCAACAAATGTCTATCATCAGCACAGTTTCTCCTTTTAATAGGAGCAGAAAGGGGGATATAATAAAAGCAGTCCCATTCCCTGAGGACGGCTCGGCTCAGATGAAAAAGAGAATTGAAATGCCTTGGTGATCCTTAACCACCATATCCAATATCTATTTAATCTGGGGAAAATTGACCTGGAATAGAGGGTCACACATAATGGATTCAAAGTAACTAACTACACTAAGTGGTTCGAGAACTCAGCAAAAGTGTATGCTAAAAATAAAATATAGAAAAATTTAAGGTTCAATAACTGCAAGGTACAATAAACAGAATTTTTTTATTTTTTAAAGTGGAACTCTATTTATTTTATATATATTTACAGTATCTGACAAAAGTGAGTATACCCTTCATATTTTTGTCGGCAATCGGAGCCGCCTGACACACGTGCCGGCTTCCCCACTGACGATCGGGGGCGTGAGCACGCGGGCGGCGGCACGCGCTCGCCCCCCAGCTCCTCTAAGGCGAGCGACGTAGGTTACGTTGTTTTGCCTGCCCGAGCCACCCTGCCGCAGTAAATAGGCGGCGGGTGGTCGCGAAGTGGTTAAAGATAAAACGTACAAAACAAAGCCTATTGGACATAGCCAGGCATGAGCAGAAAAAAACAACACTGCATACTACTTCACGTCACATCACAGATGTCCAGGCACTTGTGTGTGATGAGCTTGTGCTAAAAGCATATCTCCCATTGCGTAGTATAGTTAAGGTAAGAAAGCACAAAACATATCCACTCACAGTTAGGAAGTTCACCGTCAATGTGCAGGGTCTGGTCGCCTAAGCGCTTCTGCGTTCCACGGTCCGGAACCACTGCTACCGGAAGTGACGTGTGACGCGTGTCTTGCTACGTCACACACCAGTGAGAAAACAGAGTGGGAACCAGGATAGATGTCCAATTTGGACCACAGGCAGTCCATGCGGTAAGTGCTTTTTACCTAGTGGGGGGCCACGGGTATTAGCACCGGCTTCACCAGCACGCCATATCCTGTGAGCACACACCTCCCACAATATTACTGGTACAACTTTTTCGCAAATCTAAATAAAATCTTTCACTCTAGAGTAATCTGTTTTTTTTAGTGGAACACTTATTAGTACCATCTACAGGTATCACTACTTGTCCTAGCACGTTGGCACCTTTATTACATGATGTGGCCCCTTGGCTCCTTGCAGGACCACATCAATTCGTTTTAATGCACTGTGCACTTTTTTAAGTTTCAATTAATTGGACTTACTCAACATACTTTGCACGGCACATGTATATGGTTTTAAGGTTTTTATCCATTGTGCATTGTGGTAGCGCCGGCAAACCAACATATTTGCACCCCTTTCTAAATATGCAATCACCCCAACCCCACACTTCTCTTTTACCACATAGCCCTATTGA
This sequence comes from Pelophylax lessonae, assembly GCF_965119305.1. Taxonomy (NCBI): domain Eukaryota; kingdom Metazoa; phylum Chordata; class Amphibia; order Anura; family Ranidae; genus Pelophylax; species Pelophylax lessonae. The sequence goes on from NC_138768.1 coordinate 127,022,162, forward strand.
TCTGGCAACCAATAGATTCCCATTTTTTTTAACATGATCAGGTCACTGTACCTGGCTGTGTAGTCAGTTTTGTGTGTACTAACCTTCTTTGTCTAGAGGACAAGTTATACAAAATTTAGTTAAGGCTGCAAACTAGAGCTGAAATGCAGTGCTCTGCAATTTTGTTTTCATTTGCAGGCAGGCAATTTTTTTAAATTATGTTATCCGACAGTCCTACAGGGGTAAATATCCACTCTCTAAATAGAAAATAGAATGTTTAATCAATGATACTAGGTGTATCTAAAGACAAAACTGTTTTTTTTTTTAAGTTTAATTTTATCTGTTTCCTTCCTGTCTCAGAGGTACAACAGGAAGTTAGGAAAGTTCACTAAAGTAAGAGCAAATCAACAGACAGTTATCGCCAAAACCAGTGTTCTTAAGCCTAGTACACACTACTATTTTTATTTTTTATTTGTTTTCGTTTAACCCAGCGGGTTGAATGAAAAAAATCATTTACAGCTCCAGTCGAATCTGCTGTACTAACAATCTGATGTTAGTACAGCGATCTCCCTTGCTGTGTTATTGTGTTCTGACAGGGGGACAAGCCCCCCCCCCGCCACCAGTCACCCATTGGCTGAGAGCGCTGGTCTGGAGCTGGTTGGCTGCAGGTTTTCCAGCATGCTCGTCCGACAGAAGTCGGCTGAACATCCAGCTTCTGTCGGACTGGCTGCTATACACATGGGCTGAATGTCAGACAGTTTTTATTGAAAAAGCCGATGTCGCCCAACATTTGGCCCATGTGTACTGGGCTTTATTGAAGATTTTGTACTCTAATTGTCTTCCTACTTGCAATACAAAATTTGTGTTTTTCTCTCATTTTCTGTCTTGGTGACAATGGTCACATGAGCAAATACAGGGGATCTCAGCAGCAGTAAAAACATGACAGGGATTTTAAGGGATGTGTTCAGGGCCATGCAACTGGGAGCAGCGGCTGTTTCCATGCAGCCATTGCATCCCATTTGACAGCAATAGGACTGCCTGCACTGGGACGCATGGAACACCTGTACATCCCTGTGCAGGTAATCAAACACACTTATGTTTGCACCATGTGGATGAGGTCTAACCAAAAAGTGGAGAAATGGCTTTGGATCTACTTTTATTATTACTATTTTTATTGTTTTAGAGGCAGCAGACTTTGTAGCTTTTTTTTATTGTAAGATCATTGATATGGTTACTATTTCAGACCCCACTTAATGACCTTCTCTGTATTTTTTAATAGGTTTGCCTCCGCTAGTGATGATGGATCAGTCATGGTGTGGGATCTTCAGGTATTCAACCTATATTTGCTGTCTTGACCTAGTAAACTTTATTAACCTCCTCAGCGGTATTCCCAAGTGTGGCTCGGGGTTAAATTTTAATGCCATTAGCGGTAACCCCGAGCCACACTCGGGGTACCGCCAGGGACCATCGCTGGATCCTGGTAGAGGTTACTTACCTTGTCCCCGGGATCCCGAGATGTGTCCCTGCAGCATACGGCGGCCGGATCTTCCGCCCGATACTGTGAGCCCCTGCTTCCGTCTCCTGCGACGTGACGCTCGCAGGGGGGGGTGGAACCGGCGGCAAATTCAATTAGTAAAACACACAAACACACTGATATATTGTAATCCTATTGGATTACATTACAAAATAAATTGACATGGGTTTGCCCCCAGTGCCCTTTTCTGCAGTTTTACTGTACTTTTTTTATATATATATATATATATATATATATATATATATATATATATATATTTTAACTTATTTATAGTTATTTATTATATTATAATTTATGATTTTGTGTTTCAAACTTTATCATACCCGAGATGTTATAAAGAAGAATGCACAGTAAAAAAAAAAAAAATCATATGTAAATAGTTGATTTGGGCTTCCAGCACTGATTTAGAGACCTTGCGCTCTTCCACCTTCTGTTTGAGGATGCCCGACAGATGCTCAATAGTGTTTAGGTCTGGAGACATGCTTTGCCAGTCCATCACCTTTACCCTCAGCTTCTTTAGCAAGGCAGTGGTTGTCTTAGAGGTGTGTTTGGGGTCGTTATGTTGGAATACTGCCTTGCGGCCCAGTTTCAGAAGGGAGGGAATCATGCTCTGCTTCAGTATGCAACAGTACATGTTGGCATTCATGGTTCCCTCGATGAACTGTAGCTCCCCAGTATGACACTCCCACCACCATGCTTGACTGTAGGCAAGACACACTTGTCTTTGTACTCCTCACCTGTTTGCTGCCACACACACACTTGACACCATCTGAACCAAATAAGTTTATCTTGGTCTCATCAGACCACAGGACATGGTTCCAGCAATCCATGTCCTTAGTCTGCTTGTCCTCATCAAACTGTTGGCTTTCTTTGCATCATCTTTAAAAGAGGCTTTCTTCTGGGATGACAGCAATGCAGACCAATTTGATGCAGTGTGCGGTGTATGGTCTGAACACTGAGAGGCTGACCCCCTTACCCCTTCAACCTCTGCAGCAATGCTGAGAGCACTCCTATGTCTATTTCCCAAAGACAACCTCTGGATATGACACTGAACACATGCACTCCACTCCTTTGGACGACCATGGCGAGGTCTGTTCTGAGTGGAACCTGTCCTGTTAAACTGCTGTATGGTCTTGTCCACCATGCTGCAGCTCAGTTTCAGGGTCTTGGCAATCTTCTTATAGCCTAGGCCACCTTCATGTAGAGCAACAGTTCTTTTTTTCAGATCCTCAGAGATTTCTTTGCCATGAGGTGCCATGTTGAACTTCCAGTGACCAGTATGAGAGAGTGAGAGTGATAACACCAAAATTGAACACACCTGCTCCCCATTCACACCTGAGACCTTGTAATGAGTCACATGACACCGGGGAGGGAGAATGACTAATTGGGCCCAATTTGGACATTTTCAATTAGGGGTGTACTCCCTTTTGTTTCCACCGGTTTAGACATTAATGGCTGTGTGTTGAGTTATTTTGAGGGGACAGCAAATGTACACTGTTATACAAGCTGTACACTCACTACTTTACATTGTAGAAAAGTGTCATTTCTTCAGTGTTGTCACATGAAAAGATATAATAAAATAATTACAAAAATGTGAGGGGTGTACTCACTTTTGTGAGATACTGTACCAGATATATAAGTATAATGACTTTTAACCACTTAAGTTCCAGAAGATTTACCCCCCTTCCTAACCAGGCCATTTTTTGCTTTTTGGCACGCCATTACTTTAACTGATGATTGCACATAATCCTGTTCATAAATGAAATCTATATAATTTTTTCCCCCGAAATAGAGCTTTCTTTTGGTGATATTTGATCACCACTGGGGTTTTTATTTTTTTGCGCTAAAATAATAAGAAAAAAAAAACACATTTTTTACTTTCTGTAATCACTGCTATCAAAAAAAAATTAATAAAAAAAAAAATGTTAAAAATTAGCTTTCTTCATAAGTTTAGGCCAATATGTATTCTGCTACCTATTTTGGTAAAAAAAAAAATATCACAATAATCGTATATTGACTGGTTTACACGAACGTTATAGCGCCTGCAAACTATAGTACATATAATGGAATTTTTTTTTTTATAATACTAGTAATGGTGGTGATCAGCGACTTATAGCAGGACTGTGATAGTATGGCAGGCAGTCTGACACTAACTGACCATTTGTGGAAACCAGTGACACTAATACAGTGGTCAGTGCTAAAAATATGCACTGTCACTGTACTAATGATCTAATCTGGGCAATCAAAGGCTTAAATTTGTGCCAAGCAGTGCTTGGCATGTTTATTGTATGGTGCTTTTACTAAGGGATTTGCCAGTTTTTATTTCCTGCTTTGCATGGAAACAAAAACCAGCACATCCCTGCTGACAGTACAGAGCTGGCACCGCTGATCGGCTTGTGCTGTGAATAATCACAGCACAGCCAGCATCCCACCGTTGCGCGCCCCCTACCTAGAAGTGTGGATCACGTACTAGGTACGTAACCTGGCACAGGAAAGCTGCTCTGGTGCCTTACTCCTACATAAGGCGGTCATCAAGTTGTTATTTAATACCAATAGTGTACAGATTGCTGAATACCATAAGGGGGCCCAAATAAATACACTTTATGGCAAAAAGTTTGTGACCATCACAACTATCCATATGGTTAAACGTATGTGGGCACCCCTCCAAACTGTGAGACTCAAGTATTTGCAGTATAGTACTGTAAATGCTGCAGTTTGGTGAAGGACCTTTTTCTGTTCCAGTATGGCTCTGCCCCTGGGCACAAAGCCAGCTCTGTAAAAACAGGGTTTGTTGAGTTTGATGTGAAGAAACTCCAATGAACTGTACATGGACCTGACCTCAACCCTTTTGAATGCTTTTGGGATGAATTGGAACACCAGGTGTGAGCCTTGTCATCTTGTCCAGCATACATGACTTTAAAAATGCTCTTTTACGAAATTGGGCAAAATTTCCCACACGCTACAATGTAAAATCTTGAAAAAAGCCATATAGATGTGATGTTTGGGTGTCCACAAATATTTGGCCATAGAGTATAACAGTCCTCAAAATTTCCACTCCCCTGCTCGCATTTGGCGAGTGGAAAAGCTCAACGTTAAGTGTTGGGCTGCCTCCGACAGGGGGGGGAGGGGACGAGCGCCACCGGTAGGCGGGGTTGAATGGGAGCCGTTCTCCAAGGGATATGCCAGGGGAAGAGATAGGAGAGGAAGAGGAGAGCCGGCCAGGTCATCACATAGAGATCACCTGCTGATCACCTGCTGTGACAGCTTTTATTTTAATTTTGCGATTCTTGCAGTCACACAAAGTCCTGCCTCTTGGACCGGCTCCTTTGATAGACAGCAGGTCCAATGCCGGGACATGAGATGTCTATCAAAGGAGCCGATCCAGGAGATGGGACTTTGTGACTGCAGGCGCCAAGCAATTTGAATCAAAGATGTCACAGTGGGCGATCCCTGCTCTGTGTGATGGTCCAGCCAGCTCTCCTCTTCTTCTTCTCTCTCTGATCTCCGTTCACTGGTGAGGCTGTGCTGATGGGCACTGGTGAGGCTGTGCTGATGGGCACTGGTGAGGCTGTGCTGATGGGCACTGGTGAGGCTGCGTTGATGGGCACTGGTGAGGCTGCTTTGATGGGCACTGATCTGTACATATATTACATATCCAGTGCCAGATAAGATATAACCGATGAGAATTCAAAAAAGGTATTTATTCTTTTTAACTGTCGTTGGATTAGCAGAAGTAAGAATTTATTTTTTGTATCTTTTTATTATTTATTTTTTAGTTATGTATCAGTGATGTTATAATATTATAATGCTATCCTATATTTCTACTACTTTTCAGACTGGAGAAGTCCTTTTTGAATTCCACGGTCACACTCAGAAGATTACTGCTATAGCTGTATTTCCCACCAGTGAAACTCACCTTGTTAAGGCGAACCTGATACTTACTGCATCATCTGATAAAACCGTAATTGTATCCTTAAAGCTGAAGGTTCATCTGCCTATGTTTTGTCTTCCCTGGTTCATTCTTTCCCCATTCATTAACATTGAACACTCCTTTATTTTAGACCTTGTGATGTCGTCATTACAATGTCTCTGTGCTTCGCTATGCAGTGCAGGCAGATGACAGGTCGGAGGGGCAAACAGAGTTACGTACATAGTTTCCTGAAAATGTCACAGAACCCTGCCTCAGTATTCCTCTCAAGAGTCTTCAGCCCTGATGCAAGCAATGGCCTTGTTCTTGAAAGGATGATGAGAATAACAAAATATCCTGATGGATGGATAGATGTCCTCCAATTAGGAAATGAGGTTGGCTCTATCTGACTTGCCGCACGCAGCTTGTGATGCACTCTGTGAGAAGCCATATATCTCTTAGAGACTTCACTGAAAAAATGTCCTTGGATTTGCTCTTGCTCACTGTGAAAACTACTCCTACTCCTTCTACAGTAATGATGTCTGGATATTCCCTCTCATCTGTTTTTTTCTTTATAAATTCAGCTTTTACCTTTTCAAGCTTAACTGATCAAGCTAAAGCTCGAAGGCGATTGGCTAATATGCACAACTTCTCCAAATTCTGGGTGTTCCAGTTTATTAAATCCCCCCCTAGTAACCTACTCTTATATGCAGCCCTACAAATCCCTCAAACATCTTCCCTGCTATAAAAGTTAAAATGAAAGGCCTGTAGTTATCAGGTGAAGACCTTTTTACCTTATAGTATAATATAAGTAATATGGGGGCCATATTTGCTTTACACCAATCCACTGTTATTAAGCCAGTTATTAAGGGCCCTTTTACACAGCCCAACAACAGAACAATGTTGTCCAATGCAATCCCAACGCATAGACAAGGAATTGTGCATAGTGTGTTCTAATGCACTTTAATGCATCGCAGCTCACTACTGCACACAGAGTAATGCAGAATGATACACAATATCTGTTTTACAACTAATCAAATAAATAATTCTCAAAGCACTATGGAAGCCAGCCTTGAGATACTGTTTTGTTGAATTGAAACCTCAAACTTAGCCATCCAATTACAGAGGAGCCATTGTGATGAATCATTTAAGTGTGTATCCATATTTTCACTTGAGCTGCTGAACAGGTGACTAAGATAAATAAAAAAAAAAAAAAAACACATTAAAAGAAGCCTAAAGCTCCAACTGCTGGCAAAAAGAATACTACACAATATGCATATTTAATTTTATTTACCTCAACTAAATTTTATATATTTTTACCATTTTTTAATTTTTCTATTTTCTCTATATAATAAGTACATAATAAAAAAAAATATACCAAATCACGACAGATTTCCTATTGAGTGCCGGGTCACACTTGTGCGATGCGGGAAGGCTGCGAATTCGCAGCCTGTTCCCGCATCACAAACGCACATCTGCCAGTTCACACTGCCATATGCGATACGCAGGGGGTGTCAATGAAATGTTAACGACACCCCCAGTTTGAACCATGGCAGAGCAGTAACTGAGATCAACTTTTTGAGAACTTGTGGATGTCAACCATCTGGTCCACTGGTCCAGGTACTTTTTTCACATTTTTTGATTTATTGATTTATTTCTTTTTCATTCTTTTTCTGCTTCATATAACTAGAAAACAAGTAGCATATAAAGGCTTACGTATTTATGTCTTTTGATGTGAATTCTGTAGGAATCTTAATAAATGTATTGACTAATCGTCCTTTAAAAAAACATTCCTTAATAGCTCAAGTCAGGCTTGGGATTGTGAAAGTGGACAGCAGTGGCAAAAAACTTCAGATTTCCATTCTACTGTAAAGGTGAGTTAAAATATGCTTTGTATCTGCATTTTTTTAAACAATAGGTCTTTGCGAGTTGGGGCGCTTCTGCCAGCCACTGTAGAGACCAGTTTTTTTGCGGTGCGTTGGTGGATTAAATTATCTTTTCAAGTTCCTTTATATCTGGGAAGAGAACACAAACACCTTCTAAGTGTAGCATGTAATGAGTTTATTAAAGGTTAACTACTTAAGCCCCGGAAGATTTTACCCCCTTCCTGACCAGGGGGTATTTTGCGATTCGGCACTGCGTGACTTTAACGGACAATTGCGCGGTCGTGCGATGGGGTACCTAAACAAATTTGACGTCCTTTTTTTCCCACAAACAGAGCTTTCTTTTGGTGGTATTTGATTACCTGTGCGATTTTTTTGATCATGCGCTATAAACAAAAAAAGAGCGAAAATTTTGCAAAAATAACAATATTTTTCACATTTTTTTTATATGAAATTCCCCAAAAATCTAAATTTCTTAACATTTTCGGCCAATTTGTTTTATGCTACATATGTTTGGTAAAAAAAATCGCAAAAAGCGTATTTTGATTGGTTTGCGCAAAAGTTATTGTGTTTACTAACAAAGGGAAAGATTTTTGTCATTTTTGGTGTTTTTTTTTTTTTTAACGCGTAATGGCGGCGATCTGCGATTTTTTTTTTTTTTTTTTTTTTTTTTTGCGGGACTGCCACATTGGGGCGCACAGATCGGACCCTTGACTGACATATTTGACACCTTTGGGGGTACCAGTGACATTACTACAGTAATCAGTGCTATACATATGCACTGTTACTGTAAAATGACACTGGTAGTGAAGGGGGTAACTTTTTTTGAGAGGGAGGGGTTATGTGTGTCCCTAGGGGCGTGATTCTAAATGTGATTGGCTGTGGCTTGAGCTGTAGGAACAGTGATCAACAGTCCTATATAGTAGAATGATCACTGTTTCTACACAGGGGAGAATGACAGGCGGCTTGTTTACATCAGCCGCCTGCCTTTCTCCCTCTCCACCCGACGATCGCGAGTGACCGGCGGACATCGGGTCCGCCGGTCACACGCGCGGGGGAGTCCGTGACCGCGCGGGAGTGAGAGCGTGCCTCCGGCGGCGTGCGCTCGCTCCCCAGAGCCTCACAGGCTAGTGACGTACCCATGCCTGTGAGGGGCTGACCGCCGCAGTATATGTACTTGCGGCGGTCGGCAAGAGGTTAAAAAGAGTATTACTCACAAAGGTAATAAAATCGTGCATATAGCACTGTAGATTAGGTCCTCAGCATCACTATCCTAGGGGTGCCTGTTTGGTGTGGAAAGCTGTGTTCCCGTGATTGGATGCATCGGTGGATTCAGGCACTTCCTGGGTCTGTGGAACGCACTGCCAGGCAGTTGCGAAGTCACTTCTTGGATGCGTAGGCATAGACGATGCTTTTGCGGAGCATGCACTCCTTCTTCAGGCCGTGACAGTGCCATCTTGGAAAAAGGCTTAGAAGGGCAAACTGGCGGCCGTGGTCAATGGAGACCTGTTGCGGTTTTGTTTGATCCAATAAGCCAATGCTCCATTTTTTTATACAGATATTGGACATACTAATCATAATGGCGTTACAATAAAATATGTAATATCATATAATACAATTATATAATGGGGAATACTTGTTTGTGATTGGAGTGTCTGAGTAATCGACAATTTATATGAATTGCAAAAAACTAGATGTATAAAATATACCATTAATATATATAATGTTAGAGTAGTGGAATTTTGTGTCAGAGGTTAAAAATACATAGTGAAACTATTGATGTATGCCAAATTAGAAACGGGAAGAAAAGAAGGGGAGAGGGAGATTTTCCCTTTTCTTCAGTAAAGCAGTAAAATAGATCCCCTGCAGCCAGCAACAATAAATCCGCCACACAACAATAGACTCTCCAGCAACAATAGATCCTTGCAGCAACAATAGATCCCACCTCAGCAAGAATAGACCCCCCGCAACAATAGATCCCCCACAGAACAATAAACCCCCCACACAGTAACAATGGACCACCCACAACAAAATACCACACCCAGCAACTAAAGATGAACCCCAGCAACATTAACCCCCCCCCCCCCCCTAGCAGCCACAACAGATCTCCCAGCAGCCAGCATCAATAGACCCTCCAGCAGCCAGCAAGAGTAGACCTCTCCATCAACAGTAGATCCCTACCAGCAACATAAGATCCCCCCCACCCCCCCAACTACAATGGACCCACCTGTGACAATAGATCCCCGCAGCAGCCAGCACCAATAGACCCTGCAGCACACCCCTTGCTATTACACACATTAAGTGCTGGAGGTGCATGAACTGCGTTCTCTGCGTTCCTGCTAAAAAAAAAAAAAAAAAAAAGCCCTGGTAATACGATAATGTGGGAATAGACCCTTTCTGGCTTGTTTTGGAAGGTGGATGCTTTAGGGCAAGTCAGCAGTGGCCAATCCCCACATTCTTACAAGTTCCATAAAGATTTGTCTCATTTTTCTGTTGGTTCTCATTTTTATTGTGTATTCTGTTCTGTCGGATAACATGTACAGTTGGTGGTATAAAATGTTATAAAGGTAATGATCCGGTCTTCTTATCTTTTATAATACAGACCTTGATAGTTGTGCAGAGCTTGGATGTCTGGCTTTCCGGTGGGTCTGAGCTCCAGTTGTGGAATCGCAATTTCAAATTCTTGGGGAAGACGGGATTCTTTTCTGATGGAGGTTTGTAAAACAAATGTGTTCTTAACCTCAGCAATCAACTTGATATAAGCGAGATCGGGATGCTTCCATTTGTGATGACCCTCTGACTTTAATACCTCCGATGACCTGGAACAAGTCTGAAGTTAGGGTGAAGTCTAATCTCTTGATTTGCATGCATGTTCTAGATTAGCTCATTTATAAAATATTCAAGAAATTAAATTAGAATGGCAGCCAGAACACAGCATTTTCAAAAGAAATACTCTGCTATGAAAGCATTCATGTTATGTTTAACCCCTGACTGTCAATTTGGTCACATGATTGGTAGCCATCCCACTGGTGTTCAGTCATTAGTATAGACCGAGAGCTGACAGCTTGAACTCTGCTGGGAGAGTTCATTTAGTGCACTCACAGCATAGAATTCTCTGCAGCCCATAGAAGCATATGTGCGGTGTGTGGGCGTTAAACCCCACCCTCGTTGCCACCGCAAATATGCATTACGTGGACAGCAAGAGGTTAAGTATCGTTTTTTTTTTTTTCTTCTTTTTTTTTTTTTTTTTAAGAGACTCTAAGTGGAGAAAAGATAAATTGCTGCAGGTTTAAAGTGCAGGGACTTATGTTGGTTGTATTTTATCTTGAAGAGGTTTTAAGGGCCATTTCACACCATAGAAACGCAGTCCAGATGCGTTCCAGGTGCTTTTCTGCATGCGCATTTTTGATGTGTTTTTGGTGCGTTCCAGTGCATTTTCCCCCTCTTTTTTTCTTAACCTTAAATAAGGACGTGTGTTCCCGTTTGTTTTTGGTGCATTCCGGTGTGTTCCAGTGCGTTTTTGATGTGTTTTGCAGCATGTTCTACTTTTTTTTCTGGAAAGGACTGGAACTCCAAGAACTGGTATGAACTATACCATTGGAAACCATATAACCTACTATCCATGCGTTTTTGATGCAGAAAAAAACACACTGGACTGCATGTGGTGGGAACTGACCCTAAAGGTAAAAGTTTTCCTGCCGTAATACTTTCTCTGCATTAGGGTAACAAAACCTTTACTCGTATCTCCCCCCAGACCCCCCCACCCCCCCTTAAACACTTACCTAAGTTCATTCTTGATCCAGTACTGTGCTTGTCTGCTGTAGCTCTTCACTCCTCTTCCTGGGAGCGATTGGCTCCTGCTGCTGTCACACAGCCCAGCTCAGGAACGTGACTGCATGAGTGTCCCCATAGCATGCGACTTTCTATGGGGGCACTTGCAGAAGAGTAGGAGTGGACAGTGCCGGCGGGGGAAAACAGAAGCAGAGGATTGGGGCCACTCTGTGTAAAACCATTGCACAGAGCAGGTAAGTATAACATGTTAGGTATTTAAAAAAAAGTCTTTAGAATTACCGTATTTATCGGCGTATAACACGCACTTTTTCCTCCTAAAAATGGAGAAAAAAGTAGCAGTGCGTGTTATACGCCGATATGAGAAAAAAAATGTCCAGAAAGCACTAGCAGTGCCGAGAGGTAGAAGGGGGCGGGCAGCGCGAGGTAGAAGGGGACGGGCGGCGCCGAGGAGAAGGGAGGACCGCTGTCATCGGAAGTCCCGCCTCCTATGCCGACGTCAATCATAGGCGCCGGGACTTCCGATAACAGCGCGTCCTTCCTTCTCCTTGGCGCCGCCCGCCTCCTTCTACCTTTCGGCGCTGGATGCTTTCTGGACAAGTGATTTCTTTAGTGGCACTGGCGAGGCTGCAATAATGGGCGCTGGCGAGGCTGCAATTATCTGCGCTGGCGAGGCTGCAATTATCGGCGCTGGCGAGGCTGCATGTAAGAGCACTGGCGAGGCTGCATGTAAGAGCACTGGCGAGGCTGCATGTAAGAGCACTGGCAAGGCTGCATGTAAGGGCACTGGCGAGGCTGCATGTATGGGCACTGGCGAGGCTGCATGTATGGGCACTGGCGAGGCTGCATGTATGGGCACTGGCGAGGCTGCATGTATGGGCACTGGCAAGGCTGCATGTATGGGCACTGGTGAGGCTGCATGTATGGGCACGGGCGAGGCTGCATGTATGGGCACTGCGCTGGCGAGACTGCAATTATGGGCACTGGTGGTGCTGGCGAGGCTGCATGTATGGGCACTGGCGAGGCTGCATGTATGGACACTGTGCTGATGAGGCTGCATTCGTGGGCACTAGTAAGACTACATTTAATTTTTAAAAAAATGTTCCGAGTTCAAAGCTGTTTATTTTAAATTTCAGCTTTTTTCCTGAAATTTCTGCCCTAAAATTTAGGTGCGTGTTATACGCCGGCGCGTGTTATACGCCGATAAATACGGTACTTAAAATTTTAAATATGTATTTTTTGTAAATATGTATTTTTTTTGTTTAGTAAAAGAATAATCTGTTATCTTGCAAAAAAAGCATTGTATAAATAAGTTATACTGGGCATACACTAGCAGAAAAATCATTCAAACTCATTTTCGAATACTGAACACTCAGCTGTGAGAGCAAACGATTTTGCCATCATGTAAAGCATTTAACTTATTCTCTCTGGTGAAGAAGGGAGTTTAAAAAGACACTCCAAAACAATAAGGTGATACCACCCTTCTCCTGCGCTTAGAATCCAAGCTCCCCAACCACACTCCCCACGGGACTCACAAATGGCGTCTCGGATGGCTAAGGTCTTGCTGCCCAAAAAGGACTGGGGTAGTCCAACAGTACTAAAGGCAAAAAGAAACAAAAAAAGGGTGCACCGACCTAGCGCATTATCCTCAATAATAGGCTTTTTATTAAAGTAACATATAAAATGGCTACTCACAAACATAGGTGGAAAATAATCATATCAAGCTCAGTTGCTCCAGTATCAGGAATAGTCCATGTATTAGTCCATAATCCTGTTAAGATGACGGCTAAAAGACACGTGGCCATTCACTAAAATTAGAAGAGAAGCGGTTTAACCTTAAACTGCGTAAAGGGTTCTTTACTGTCAGAGCTGTAAGGATGTGGAATTCTCTTCCACAAGCAGTGGTATCAGCAGGGAGCATCGATAGCTTTAAAAACTATTAGATAGGCACATAAACAACCACAACATAGAGGGGTATACGATGTACTGTTAACTGCAAACACACACATCATAGGTTGAACTGGATGGACTGGTGTCTTTTTTTTTTTTTTTTCCAACCTCAACTATGTAATGACGAAATTCTCATCGATAAATCGTTCAATGGACATAAATTAATTTGTTTTTCATTTGTTTTGTCACATATACCTAGTGCAAACAGTTCGGGCGAGAAACTCATTAACCTTCTTATTGTTCATTTGGCAGAATTTTCCAAACTGTTCCTTCAACTTTTCAGCTCTGAAAAGTTAAAACCATTTTTCTATTTGTGCCCAATAACTGGACGAAAAATGAACAAACAGACCAAATGACAGATTTTCGAATGATTTTTCGGCTAGTATATGGCCAGCATTAAACATTGCCAAGCCTCACAAGAAATAATACAATGAGGAAAATATTGGTTACAGACCAAAAAACTTTTGTTCAAGGAAAATTTTAGACAAATTCAGGAATAAAGTTATACAAATAACTACATACTTACAGTATGTCTGTATCTGATTACAGTATGTCTGTATCTGATTTTAGTATTCATTCGAAAAAGTGAATTAGGTTATTACAACTTTAAGGTGTATGTAGGGCCACAACGTTTTAGTGGCTAGTCACTGCGGCTTGCTTGAAGAGGAAGTAAATGCTGCCTTTTTTTTTTTTTCTGACCTGCAATTGTGGGAAACAAATGCTAGAGGCCGCATCCATCTTCACCCGTCTTCCTTCTAGGTCTCCGGCTGTGTGACTGGCTGGAGCCACGTGACGTCACTCTCGTGCATGCGTGTGGGGCCTCTGGTCACGGCACAGAGCTCTGAAGAAACGGCACGGGTGGTCATTCTTTCAGAGCGCATTTGCTGATGATGTCTTTGGCTGCATATACAGTAAATCTCTCCTAAACGGTGCCTTATTATAGGCTTACCTATAGGTACATTATAGGCTGCAAGTTTAGGAGATTTTTACAGTACCTATATGTAAGCCTTATTATAGGCTTACCTATAGCTACAAACAGTGGTTGGAAGTTTACTTACACTTTTAATGTATTAGTCAGTGGAAACGGTGGAAGATGCAGTAGCTGCAATTAAAGCATATCTTCAGCCAAGTTTTGAATACAGTGGGGAGGATTTTGAACCCTTGTGTAGAGTTCTCTTTGGCGTTGCTGGGAAGATTTTCTTCCACTTCTTGTCTGGTGACATTGTGCCACCAAGACAGGGAGTAAAGAGGGATACAGGTAACCATGAAAACAATGCAAGCACCCACACCTTAGCTTTTCATTGCTCTCTCTATCCTTCTTGGAGATGTTCTTTAATTTCTCACCTAGGTAATAGTTTTGTCAACCGGGCAGGAAATGAAGGGAGATCTGGCCACCAGAAACAATACTTTCCCCTCTCTACACTAAAGAAAACATTTGTGTTGAGTTACAGTTTAAGTTCATATTTTGGAAGCAGAGTCCACTGAGGATCACATATAGGAAAAGTACCTAAAGGTCCTATGTACAGAGTAAGGCAGGAAATTTAAGTCTCTCTGGAGGATACTTTTAAGACTATTGCATGTACAGTGGGTATAGAAAATAATCACCCCTCTTTTAATATAACCATATTGTGTTGCTTTGCAGCCTGAAATAAAGACACACATTTTTTTGTTTTATCCAGCTGTATTTACTAGTGCAACTTATAACATCCAAGTGAAAGTTATAATACCAACATGTCCGAATTTTTTTTTTTTTTTTAAATATAAAACAGAATCACTGGGAAAAGGAACACCCCCTTGTGTCAATATTTAGTTGAACCACCTTTTGGTTTAACTGCAGCCTTTAGGCTCCGTTCACATGTAGGCGTTTTGGGGCGTTTTTGGGGAGTTTTTCTGCTCTAGGATCAGCTCTCAAAACGCCCAACAAGACAAATCCTATTCATTTCAATGACCCCTTGTTCACATCTGAGCGTTTTGACGCTGTAAGCAAAACGCCCAATGCTCAAAAAAGTACATGAGCTTCTTTTTGGGCAGATTACAGGCGTTTTCCATTGGTTTTTATTCAATCTAAAAACGCCTGCACTAAAAACGCCTGTAAATCGCGGTAAAAATCGCGGTAAAAAACACGCGAAAACGCTACGCTCAGGTGTGAATGTAGCCTTAGGGCCCTTTCACACGGGCGCTCCGTATGTCCGCAAATCATCCTATTTTTCATTGCGATCCGCTCCGGCACTTTTTTTTTTTTTTTTTTCACGGAACGGATGACCATTGTGTCATCCGCTCCGTATGTCTGCATATCATCCCATCCGTTTGCGGATGATATACAGACATAATGTAAGTCAATGGCATTGCGGATGTCAGCGGAATACCATCCGCTGACATCTGATATTCTTCCTTTCAGTTCTGTTCCATTTTTTGGAACGGAACAGAACCCTATTTTTCCTCCGTTCAAAAAACGGAAAGGAAGCAAAATCGGATGTCAGCGGTGTCATCCGCTGACATCCGCAATGCCCATAGACTTACATTATGTCCGTATATCATCCGCAAATGGATGGGATGATATGCAGACATACGGAGTGGATGACACAATGGTCATCTACTCCGTGAAAAAAAAAAAAGTGCCGGAGCGGATCGCAATGGGTCCGCTCCGTGTGAAAGAGCCCTTAGTCTGTTAGGATACATCTCTCTGCTAAGTTTGCACATTTAGACTTTGCAATATTTGCCCCCTCTTCTTTGCAGAACTGCTCAAGTTCAGTTAAATTTGATGGTGTCCATTTGTGGACTGCAGTCTTTAACTCATTCCACAGATTTTCTTTTTTTTTTTTTTTTTAATCCGGCTTTATTTTGAATTTTTTTTTTTTTTAACAAATAAATAGAAAAAAAACAAAAAAAAAAAGGAAAGAAAAAAAAATTGAATTCAATCCATTTAGCAAATAAAACATTAATGTCAACGGTACTTTTAATTCTTTGTTGTCAAGCCAAGCCTTCCAAAAGATATCCCAGAGTAACCACTACGCTATATTATTTAGCAATATTTTTAGTATATAAAAAAAGGAAACCTTTCCTTTTAGGGGGCAAGCCTATCCAAGGTAAAAAAAAAAAAGAAAAAACAAATATTCCCTACTCTTTGTCAACTTCGATTGAAACATAGGGCATCTATCAATTTTTTCCATATTTTTTTGCAAACTTCCAGGAGTCATTATGTTGAGTATAGGTATATTTCTCAAACAATACATATTTGCCCATTTCTCAAGGGTAAGAGGGTTGGGTGAAACCCACCGAGAGGCTTTTAACTTGCGAGCTAGAAACTGCATTCTCAAAATAGGCACTGCCTCATCGTATTCCAAGATATTGAAATTTATATATCCAAGGAGACATAAGTTGGGATCTGCAGCTAGCATAGTACCATATATCGAGTTTATCACATCTAATAAATCCTATCAAAAACTGTCATTTTGGGCACTTTCAGTATAAAGGCACCAGGAGATTTGGCACATCTTACACATTCAGGGTTTTCCCTCCTGCTTACTCTATACAGTAGCTCCAGAGTATAATACTCCTTGTTTATAATAATAAGTTGAGTCACTCTATGGGTTGGAGATATCAAACAAGCTGCACATTTTTAATTCTTTGGTCCCATAAATCCCCTAGGGCCACATCAATATGGGTCTCCCACTTTTGCCTGCATGGACTCGGAAATTTAAAAAGCCATGCAGAAAGTAAACGTGCATAAATGTTTTGGAAATAAGATCCTTGGTATTATTTGCTTGGACTATACTATCCAAGATGGGAACTGGATAAAAATGGGCAGTCGGAGCCAGGTCTTGAACCTTCAAAGCATGTCTTGATTGTAAATATTGAAAGAACCACCTCTGCTCCAGACTGTAGTAATATTGCAAGTATTCATTATTTACTATTTATTTCTAGCAGGCTTATTCCACCATATCAGACTCTGAAAGAACATACTGAATCTCTTAAAATATTTCTGTGGAATCCAGCAATTCGAGTTTTGTAAATAGTACAATAATTGTGACATCCATATCATTTTCAAAAGATTAGTATGGCTGGCCACCGAGAGTGGCAGTTTACACCAGACTTTATTTTGAGATTTAAATTTATGCAGTAGTTGTAGCAAATTTTGGGAAATATGAGATATTTAATCTTTTTATTTAATCTTTACATCCACCTTGATCTACAACACTGCGGAGGGGAGAGGGTCCCAGATGGGTCTATTGGGAGAAGTACAGACTTATTCCAGCTAATCCGGAGTCCAGAAAATGTACCAAATTTCTGTATAGCAGACATTGCGGTAACCAGTGATCCTGGAGTATCCGCTAGATAGAGCAACATGTCGTCTGCATACAGAGCTTTTTTTGTCCTCATATTTACCTCTGCAAAAGCCTCTCACCTCTGCTATTTGCCTCAGCATAGCTGCAAGGTGCAAGGGGTTCTATCATTACCAGATCTGGAGGTGCACTGTTTAGTCATTTTAGGATATAGGATCCCCTTCCAAAGTTTCTAATGGAGACTATGTTGAGCTTATAGGATCCATATGTTTTTAAAATTGTTTGATTCCTTAAGCCTAACTGTTACTTTTATGTTACTTGTCCAAAATAGTGTAACTTTGTGTAATTTTTCCTGAAAAGCACTTGCCCCCAGCCTGGGGCCCACTCCTCCTGGCTTGGATGGACCTCCAGGTTGCTTCAGACTCCCCAACGGACTCCGTTGGGTGTGCTGGGGGGTTGGTTCTGCATGTCTTCGGGAGCCGGAGTCTTAAATACACAACTTACAATATACCCCTAGAGCCCTGCGCTCCTTAGAACAGGGACAATTCTGTTCAGCAATATTTGTGTTCATGTTTTCACCATGCTATGCACAGAGACCTAGCTGTATTTTTTTTATAATACCTACGTATCCTTGCCTTATCTGACTACTCTTCCCTCTCCCTTTCTAACCCTCTCCCTTACCCCCTTCTTTCCCTCCCCTCCCCCTATCCCTTCCCTTCCTTCCCGTTCATCCCTTCCCCCTCTCCACCCCCTCCCCCTATTTTTTAACCTTCCTCCCCTCCCCCTATTTTTACTCTTCCTCCCCTCCCCCCTATTCCTACCCTTCCTCCCTTTCCCCACCCCTTCCCCCTCCCCTTCCTCCATTCCCCTTCCTCCATTCCCCCTCCCCTCCCTCCTATTTCCCCTCGTAGAGTTTTTCCTTATTTTTCCTTTCCCTTCATTTTTCACATTTTATTTTATATATTTTTTTTTTTTTTCTGGCAGGTCTCTAGCAGATTATCCAGCAACACCTTACAGTTAGAAATGGGACTCTAAGTATTAGAGCATTTCACTTATTGTCTTTCGTTTGCATTGTTTAATTTTTGATTCCTGCTTTTTCTCTCTTCCAACGCCCTGCTGGAAAATGCGATGTTACTTTATCATCAGAATCGTTTATTGCTTTCCTAACAGTTGTCCATGACAGGTACTGATTGTTTTTGTAGGAGACTCTTCCTGTCCGGGGTGATCCATGTCTCCCCCTCTTCTCATTGGATTAGGATACTCCGTGGCAGTGGGTGGTATCCTTAGGAACCAATGTCTGGCAATAACGCTACCCAGCGTTATGCAAACACGAAACCAAGTGGGTTTTTACACCAATGTTTTATCTTTCTTTTTTTTTGTGTGTTGTTCCCTTCTCCTTGTCTTCTTAATTTTTCTGTTTCTGTTCTACCATTCTTTTTCCTCTCTGCCCCGGAGGCCACTCGCTATCACAAATTCGCTATATCTTTATAGGTTAATCCTTTGGTACTTAAGTGACTGTCCCTAAACACCCAGGGTCTCAATTTGCCCCAGAAACGCACCAAAGTCTTCAGGGATCTCCGCTCCCACAAAGTGGACAGCTACAGACCCTTCCAAAACACGTTGAATTTGTATTGCCTTTTATAATAAGATACCTTTCACTTGTCATAAAACCATCGCTGATCCTCACGGCCAATAACTGCTCCTTTTGGGTTTGTTCTTATTATGCCCCAAATGAGCGACACATACCCTTCTTGTCTCATCTCTGAGCTACTGCGTACTCATGCTAAAGGAACTCTCCTGCTGTGCGGAGACTCAAACCTGGTTTTGAACCAAAAACTGGATCGCTCTAAACCCGATCAGAAGGGCACTGAGACTTTCTCCGGATCTTACAGAGATTTTCTAGATCGCTCTGGCCTGGTAGATATTTGGAGAGAACTCCACCCCATTACCAGGGACTACACGCAGCACTCTCACCCGCACGCCCGTTTCTCACGAATTGACCACATGCTCGTCCCCAGGCAGCTTATACCTCAGGTTTTATCTGCCTCTATCTTGACTGTTCCTTGGTCTGATCATGACCCGACCCTTGTTACTTGTAATTCGTTCGTGCTCAAACCCCCTTCACCTAAATGGTGTCTGATTCCTTTTTGTCCCAATCTTCTCCAATAGAAGACCTGCTACTATGTTCGGCAGAATACTTTCAACTTAATGTAGGTTAAGTTCAGTCCCCAGTCACCTTATGGGAAGCCTATAAGTCGTTGATCCAGGGCCACATAATCTGATATGCTTCTCGCCAGAAGAAGGAGAGACAGGCACAGATTTCCCGATTAGAATCTGAGCTAAATGCTGCCACAAACCTACAGAAACAAAACCACAGTAATCAACAGAGAGTTGAGGTGGATAGGCTTTGGAGGGATCTTGATCTGTGTCTGACTGAGAGAGCGAAACGTCACTTGAGACGGACCAAACAAAAATGTTATGCTAACTGTAACAAGCCTGGTACCATGTTGGCAAATAAACTGAAATCCTTCGCTCCCAGACAGCCTGCCCTCTCTCTCAGAACCAGATTCCAAGATTGAATGTTTAATCCGATTAGGATATTGAAGGAATTTTGGCACCACTTGTCAAAATTTATTCCCCTCCAAAAACCATATCTCACCTAGACCTCACCTTTTTTCTTAATGAAACGGCCCTGCCATCTTTAAAGCCTGCACACCGGGATGCTCTAGGTGCTGACATTATGGAATGAGAAGTGCGACAGGTTATTAAAGATCTTAAACCCCCACAAACGTCCAGTCCCGGACAGATTCTTGGCCCTTTTCTACAAAAAATTTTCAGATGTAGCAGCTCCGTACCTTATTTCCCACTTCAATAGCCTTAAGCAAGGCAAAACTTTACCCAAAACCATGTTACAGACCTCTATTGTAAAGCTTCTCAAGCCGGATAAGGACACCTAAACCTGGCCCAAATTCCACCCAATTTCACTCCTTAACGTTGACATATAAATCTTAGCCACCCTGAATGAACTGCATCTTACACCGTTTGATCCATAAAGATCAGGTGGGCTTCTTGCCCCTTAGGCAAGCTGCAGACAGTGTTCATCGCACACTCCTCCTCACTCATACAGCACACCATCAAACTAACCAACTAATGCTGCTTTCCCTAGACATCCGGAAAGAATTTGAAACCCTATCCTGGACCTATCTAAAAGCAGCCCTGACCCATAGAGGCGTGGGCAACACCTTTCTACTATGGATAGCTGCTCTGTATAGTGATCCCTCAGCTACTGTGAAATACATAAGACATGCTTCGCCCTCCTTCCCTATAGCCCAGGGAACTCGCCAGGGATGCCTCCTCTCTCCACTTCTCTTTATTATTGCCCTGGAATCTTTGGCCGCACACATTTGCCTGAGCCCTGACATCAGAGGTATTGAATTGGCCAGTGTACACCACAAGCTTGCCTTGTTCGCCAATGATATTTTGAAGTATATTACATCGCCACATATCACGCTTCCCAATTTGGAATCTCTGTTAGATAGCTTCTCCTCCCTTTCAGGCCTCTATGTAAATCAAACCAAGTCCGTGCGCTGAATGTCTCTCTGACAGATGACGCTCTCCAGGTGGCACAGGACCATTTCTCCTTCCAATGGACTGATTCTATTCCCTACCTTGGGATTACACTCACCCTGACATACCAACCCTATATAGTGCTAGCAATCCTCCTCTTATTAAAGCTCTGAGCTTGACTGTTGGAGTCCTGGAACAAAACAGACATTTCTTGGCTGGCCGGATACATGCAATAAAGATGACCCTTCTGCCTAAGCTGTTATATCTGTTCACAGTTCTGGTCCCTCCGCATGTCCTGTGGTCCTTGCAACACCTTCTCTTTAGGTTTATTTGGGGCTCGGCCAAATCGAGACTATACAGACAATTACTCTATAAGCCCAAAACTCAGAGCGTATTGAGGATGCCTAACATCACCTATTACTACAAGGCAATGGTCCAATTTTTTGCAAGAAAGGCTGCACGCCTTTGGACCTTTATTGATGTAGTAGACACGGACCCGGTCCCGCTGTCCTCTTTACCCTGGCTCCCTTCTCAACTCCGCCCTAAACCTTTAAACCCTGTCATGTCCCACTCCCTTGCAGTATGGGACTCTAAAATATTCGGTTCAAGTGATATCACTGCACCTCCCTCTTCTAGAGATATTTAACTGTCCTTTTATTTCCTCCAGGTTTGGAGAGTCTTAGGAGTTATCAGTGGTGGTGTAGCAAGGGTTTAACGATGGTTTGGTCTCTTTTTTTATCCTCCCCAGCATAGTCACCTTTCAGTACCTCAAAGATGCATACGACATCCCAGACTCTGAGAAATGTCATCATCTCCAAATCCGTCATCTGCTGGAATCGCTGGCAAAAAACCTTTAAAAAGGTTAAATGACTGTGGATAAGAGTTTATAACATGGTCAGTTCGGTATTGCATATAAACCTACAGAAAGACCCCTGGGAGGTGCTCTTACACAAACTAATAGACCGCGCTACCAAACGAGAGAGCACCCTAGTGACCCATCTATTTTCAGCCATGAAGCAGACGATTGCAAAAGCGTGGAAGATGCCGGTTCTCAACTTCGAGGTAAAACGTCGGGTGCACGGTACCCTGGTGAATGGGAAACTGATGCCAATATTAACTGATACACTTGACAAGTTTTTACGCACTTGGCAGCCCTGGTGCTGGAGCCATTAGTGCAACCACCTACGTGCTTTCTAGAACTGTAAACCAACACTACGAGTCAATATATCCATAGTGAACCTCAGGGACAGAGATGGCCTACTCCTCCTCCCTCCCCCCTCTTCTTCTTTCTCTTCTCTCTTTTCCCCTTACTTTTTTATTTCTCCCTGGGCCCTCTCTACCTAAGCATTTGCTTCCCTTTTTTTTTTTTTTTTTTTCATGCCTTTGAGCAGGAGCAGTATCCTGTTCTTTAGTCTTATGGACAACTGTACTGCTCTTGCTAGCTCAAGAGCCGAAAAGCCTTTTTATCAATTGCTTGGGACCAATGGTCCTTCATTTCTTTATCATTGTTTAATGCTACGTATCGGAGGAGAGAAACTCCTCCTGCACTTGTTCATATTTTCACAGTTTTCTTGGTTATGCAAATGTCTATTGTTCTTGTCATTTCTAAAAATATCAACATTCAAATGCAAGCCTACTCCTCAATATTTGAGAGAGATGGCTGGTCTTGCCCCTATCCGTACACCGTTCGCTCCCAATAGGGGTGTCCGGGTGTCCTTGAGGCACGACCGGCATCACCGGTATGTTACAGAGCTCCTCATACTTATTGTTTTAATAGTTCTTTTTCACTTTTCCTATATTGCGCGCATTGACTATGTTAAGTCATGTACCAATGTACTTATCCCTATATTGACAGAAAATGGATGATGTTTTATCTTGATGTTTGTATTTTTATTTGAAAATCTTCAATAAAAACATGATAAAAGGAATGTCAAATAGCTTTGTGTGCCATTGAGAAGGTGATTAGCTACACCTGATTGAGTTTACAAGTCATTTTTAGAAGGGGGTGATCCTTTTTCCAACTCAGTGATTCAGGTTTTTTTAAATTTTTGTTTATTGATTTTTATTTTTTACATGTTGATGTTATATCTTTCACTTGGATGTTCTAAATTGTACTAAATACGGTAAAATACAGCTGGATAAAACAAAAACTGTTTTCATTTCAGGCTGCAAAGCAACAAAATGTGATTATTTTAAAGGGAGTGATTCTTTTCTATACCCACTGTGTGTGAACAAATGTAGTTTGCAATAGCAAGAAGGAATTATGTTTACTTCAATACTATAAACTTACCACCATATCCCTTCTGTCTTTAAAGGTATTTTAGCATTGATTGAACTGCCCAAGAATTGTGTGGCGGCAGCAGTTGGAAAAGATTTGAGTAAGTTGCCTTTTCTTCTTTTTTTCTTTATTTCAATACAGAGTAGCCTCACATTAGTGAATAAAGTGGAACTATAGATAAAAAAAATAACATTTGCGAGCAGGGTGGCTTTTTATTTCGGAAGAGACATTCTGGGGGGAAAAATCATAAAAAGACACCATTTAGAATTCTGTCAGGCTTCCGCAAAGAAATTGACGACGCTTGCGCAAGAATCATGTACCTGTTAGAAACAGATTCATGAATCTGAGACCAACATGGAGGTTGGAGGTGTCCATGTCACACAGACTGGCACATGACCAAGGAGTTTTGTAATGGGGTGGGTGGATACCATACTGGAATCTGCCCACTGTCGTGCATTTAAAAGCAATGTGGACCTGATGGAGAACTATTCTCCTAGTTCCCCATATGGCTCCACTCACCCAAAAAGCAAACTAAGGACATGAATTACTAGAACCATGTCCTGTGGTCTGATGAGACCAAAATAAACGGATTTGGTTCAGATGTGTCAAGCTTGTGTGGCGGCAACCAGGTGAGGAGTACAAAGACAAGTGTGTCTTGCCTACAGTCAAGCATGGTGCTGGGAGTGTCATGGTCTGGGGCTGCATGAGTGCTACTGGCACTGGAGAGCTACAGTTCATTGAGGGAACCATGAATGCCAGCATGTACTGTGACATACTGAAGCAGAGCATGATCCCCTCCCTTCGGGGACTGGGCCGCAGGGCAGTATTCCAAGATAACGATCCCAAACACACCTCTAAGACGACCACTGCCTTGCTAAAGAAGCTGAAGGTAAAGGTGATCGACTGGCCAAGCATGTCTCCAGACCAAAACCCTTTTGAGCATCTGTGGGTCATCCTCAAACAGAAGGTAGAGGAGAGCAAGGTCTCTAACATCCACCAGCTCTGTGATGTCATCATGGAGGAGTAGAAGAGGACTTCAGTTGCAACCTGTGAAGCTCTGGTGAACTCCATGCCCAAGAGGGTTAAAGCAGTGCTGGAAAATAATGGTGGCCACATAAAATATTGACACTATGGGCCCAGTTTGGACATTTACACTTAGGGGTGTACTCACTTTTGTTGCCAGCGGTTTAGACATTAATGGCTGTGTGTTGAGTTATTTTGAGGGGACAGCAAATGTACACTGTTATACAAGCTGTACACTCACTACTTTACAGTGTAGCAAAGTGTCATTTCTTCAGTGTTGTCACATTAAAAGATATAATAAAATATTTACAAAAATGTGAGGGGTGTACTCACTTTTGTGAGATACTATATGTGCCACTTTGTGTTGGTCTATTACATAAAATCCCTTTAAAATACATTTACATTTTGGTTGTGACATGACAAAATGTGGAAATTTTCTAGGGGTATGAATACTTGTTCAAAGCTCTGTACATGGATCAGAAATTTCCTCTCCATTCTGCAGAAAAAAAAATATCTGTGTTTGTGTCCTGTTAGGTTACATGCACACGGCTGTGTAAAAAAAAAAAAAAAAAAAAACCCAATAATTTAAAGCATTTTTTTGTTTACGAATCTGAATGCATGTGTATTGTTTTTAATGGGAACATGCATACAGGTGAGTAAACAATATCAGTATCTGTATATTATCAGTTTATAAAAAGTCAGATCCGTAACCAAAAATCATACAATTAAGGTGCATACACATATACATGGCTACAGAGAGTGCGTTATGGGATTGAAAACAGAACAGAAGGGTAGAACTAGAATTTTAATGCATTTAAACACAAGCATTTTTCTGATCATTTTTGCAGAAACGTTTGTGCACGAAAAACCATGTGTATGTGAACAGTAAAATACTGATCTCTATATGCTTGTCTGCATGTAGTCCCATAGTAAATTGTATTTGATAATAATATGTCCTCTTACGTATAGTTAAATGTCTAGCATTACTATTTGTACATTTGTGTAACATTCATTTCTTTTTTCTCTTTAGTAATCTTTAAAATAGGGGCGTCCAAAGAATTGGATAACTGGGATATTTTTCAGATTAAATGCCTTTCAGGTCACAAGGACATTGTTCGAACTGTGATAAATGTCAACGGTTAGCATCCTTTCTTTTCTTTTTTTATTTACTTTATTCTATGTGCTTTTAAAACAGTTTTGTAAAATAAGTAGTGTAATACAGATGTACAAAACTCTAAAACACAAATTTATTTTTGTAATAAAATCATCATTTATATATTTGTTTACAATTTCTTTGTGAAAAACGGTGCAGAAGCCCAAACTGACAGGTTAGGTGTCTTTAAAGTCCTTTTTTCCCCATGCAGACATTTTTCTTTTGTATTTTTTTAATTGTAGCGTGAAGCCGGCCATATATGGTTAGAATCTCGGCCAGTTCAGCAGGGACTGGCTAAGATTGGAACCATGTATGGGCAGGCTGATTGTACCCAAGTTGATCGATCAACTTGGGTACAACCAGCCTGTTGAATTTTTCTACATATGGTTACTGCCAGCAGCTATAGCTGCTAGTAGTAACCATTACATTCTGCCGGCCAGGAATGCTCCCCGTGCCCCCCGCTGGCAGAATACAATAGCGCGGCGGGAGGCTTCCTCCATCAACAGTGAGTGTGTTGATGGGGAAATCGAGCGGTTTTCTTCCGCCTGTAGTAAAAGGAAAGAAAATTGAATCATCTATGGCCAGCTTTAGAACTATAGGAAGCCATGGATTTTTATACATGTTCATGCATTTTGTCTGCATTCTAAATGACCGTATGATACATAGCAGTATGCCCAGTGGGAGTGATCCCTTTACTGGCACTGCCTGTTATTAGTATTGTAGTTTTGAGTGCTGCAGATAAGACATTTTCTTTGTTGCTGTCAGTTACTGAGCCTAAATGTTGTTTAATAGTTAATTGAAATATTTTGTGCCATCTGTTTGGTTTTTTATTCTGTAGAGCTAACATTTGTGAGTGGCTGTGATGCTGGGGAGCTGATTGTGTGGGATGCTTTAGACTGGTCTATCCAAGGTTGTGAAAGAAACTTCCCACACATATATACACAGCAAGACTCTCCTCCAGAGAATAGACTGCTGCCAACACAAGAGGAGGTTTCCATACAACATCTGTCGTCTGATAGAGAGGTCTGTATTCTGTTCCTATTTCAGTTCTGAGAACATGCTGTACATTTTTGGAGCATAGTAAGTCATTTATTTACTTTCTTGTTTTTCTTTATTCTCTCCTTTTAAAGGGGGTTGCAAAGTCAGAAGTTTTTTTTATCTTAATGCTTTCTATGCATTAGGATAAAAAGCCTTCTGTGGTCAGCAGCCCCCCTAATACTTACCTGAGCCCCCTCTCTATCCAGCGATGTCCACTAATGCCTCAGCCGACTCTCTCCTGATTGGCTAAGACACAGCAGCGGTGCCATAGGCTACCGAAGCTGTCAATTAAACTCAGTTTGCCAATGAGGAGAGAGAGGGAGGGGCCAAACTGCAGCTCTGCGTCTGAATGGGTACACAGAGCTGCAGCTTGGCTCGGGTGCCCCTATAGCAAGCTGCTTGCTTTGGGGGTACTCAACAGGAAGGAGGGACCAAGAGCTCCAGCCAGGGACCCGAGAAGAGGAGGATCTGGGCTGCTCTTTGCAAAACCACTGCACAGAAGGGCTAAGTATAATATGTTTGTTATTTAAAAAAAAAAAAAACGAGACTTTACAATCACTTTAAAGCTGATCTCCAGCTTTCAGTGAGGTTTAAATGGTTTGTTTGGACCAAGCTGATCTAAATTTACTTCACTTACTGATGCAGTGGCTGTGCTGTGTGCACTGTCTGAACAGTCTGAACGGCCTCAGCTACAGTATCTCACAAAATTGAGTACACCCCTCACATTTTTGTAAACATTTTATTCTATCTTTTCATGTGACAACAATGAAGAAATGATACTTTGCTACAATGTAAAGTAGTGAGTGTACAGCTCGTATAACAGTGTACATTTGCTGTCCCCTCAAAATAACTCAACACACAGCCATTAATGTCTAAATCGCTGGCAACAAAAGTGAGTACACCCCTAACTCAAAATGTCCAAATTGGGCCCAATTAGCCATTTTTCCTCCCCGGTGTCATGTGACTTGTTAGTGTTACAAGGTCTCAGGTGTAAATGGGGAGCAGGTGTGTTAAATTTGGTGTTATCGCTCTCACTCTCTCATACTGGTCACTAGAAATTCAACATGGCACCTCATGGAAAAGAACTCTCTGAGGATCTGAAAAAAAGAATTGTTGCTCTACATAAAGATAGCCTAGGCTATAAGAAGATTGCCAAGACCCTGAAACTGAGCTGCAGCACGGTGGCCAAGACCATACATTGGTTTAACAGGACAGGTTGAACTCAGAACCGGCCTCGCCATGGTCAACCAAAGAAGTTGAGTGCACGTGCTTAGCGTCATATCCAGAGGTTGTCTTTGGGTAATAGACATATGAGTGCTGCCTGCATTGCTGCAGATGTTGAAGGGGTGGGGGGGTCAGCCTGACAGTGCTCAGACCATATGTCCCACACTGCATCAAATTGGTCTGCATTTTGCTGAAGACAAGCAGACTAAGGACATGGATTACTGGAGCCATGTCATGTGGTCTGATGAGACCAAGATAAACCTATTTGGTTCAGATGGTGTCAAACATGTGTGGCGGCAACCAGGTGAGGAGTACAAAGACAAGTGTGTCTTGCCTACAGTCAAGCAAGAGTGTCATGGCCTGAGGCTGCATGAGTGCTGCCCGCACTGGGGAGCTACAGTTCATTAAGGGAACCATGAATGCCAACATGTACTGTGACATACTGAAGCAGAGCATGATCCACACCCTACGGAGAGTGCCTCAGGGCAGTATTCCAACATGATAACGGCCCCAAACACACCTCCAAGTTGACCACTGCCTTGCTAAATAAGCTGAGGGTAAAGGTGATGGGCTGGCCAAGCATGTCTCCAGACCTAAACCATATTGAGCATCTGCGGGGCATCCTCAAACGGAAGGTGGAGGAGCGCAAGGTTTCTAACATCCACCAGCTCCATGATGTCGTCATGGAGGAGTGGAAGAGGATTCCAGTGGCAAGCTGTGAAGCTCTGATGAACTCCATGCCCAAGAGGGTTAATGCAGTGCTGGAAAATAGTGGTTGCCACACATTGAGACTTTGGGCCCCATTTGGACATTTTCACTTTTATTTTGAGGGGACAGCAAATTTACACTGTTTTCACGCTGTACACTCGCTACTTTACATTGTAGCAAAGTGTCATTTCTTTAGTGTTGTCACATGAAAAGATAAAATAAAATATTTACAAAAATGTGAGGGGTGTACTCACTTTTGTGAGATACTGTACATACAGTATACAGCTCTGTTTTCTGGCAGTGGGGTGAGAACTTCTTGTCCCATGCCTGAAACAAATTCAATTCGGGTTGAGCGCTGCTTAACCATTCACAGGGAGCTTTTTAGTCTCTAAATGAGTACAAAGCTTCCTCTGATTGGCTGAGGGGGAGAGGCAGACAGATGATGTGATGATCTCTGCGTCACACCAGTCAGAGAAAGTTTTTTGTATTCAATCATAAAATACAAATCTCCCTGTGAAATGCTGAGCAGAACTCAACGTGACTTTGCTTTATTTCGGGAATGGGGCATGAAGTTCCTGGCTTATTACTTAAACACAGCACTGTATACTGTGTGTAGTTGAGAATACATACAATTTATACAGTTCACACAGGCACTGAATCTATTCGTAAAGTAAATGGTTCACTTGCACTTCCTTGGTCTTTACTAAAAGCTGCAAATTGGCATTAATTTAATATGATTACAGTAATGTATGTGTTTTTTCTCTGCAGTGTGTGTATGTGGCAGTGGGAAGAGGAATTTACGTTTACAACTTGCATACAAAGAGAGTGATTGGTTTTCAGAAGAATGCTCATGACTCCAGTATACAGCACATGGCAAACATTCCAAACAGGTATCAAGTCATTAGTAGCATACCACTTTTTTCAATAATTGTAAATATAAAAATGTAATTTTAATTTTACACGACTATTAACAGCTTTGCAGATCTGTGGTTGGCAAACTATTTTGATTTAGTATTTCTAAATGTGTTCATTTATTCAGTGCATGTTTTTGGGTTCATTCAATGCAATGCAACGGCTGGTGTGCGGTGCAGTCCAGCCAAGATCAGCACAGTGATGATCCGCTGATCTCAGTGCATCACACTGTTTTCTCTCTCTTATTTTTAAATGAACGTTTTTGAGATGCCACACAGACATCTCAAATAGTTTATTTGCCGTCTGCAATGCGGTGGTGTGAACCCGGCACATAGTGAGACGAGGCATTTTGCCTTGTAATGCGGTGCAACTTCGGTGGAATAGCCACGTAACGCAGTTTTACTGCATCTGGTGTGAACTTAGCCTAAAAGTAGAATTCCTGCCTAAAACGAACTAGCCTGAAAGTGGTAATAAACCCAAAAGCAAACCTTTTATTATATTGCAGCTTACAAATTTATTTTTTTTCATTATTGACAATTTTTATTAAATTTTCTTTTTTCGAAACAAGAAAAAAAACACGACAAACACTGGACATCATATACGACCAAAACAGATCATTGCAGGGATCATACACACATCTACATAAGCACTAAAGTAGGTCTAGTACAACTGCAGCTGATAATTTCTAATCTGTTTAACAGAAACTAAATAGAAGAACAGTCTATATGCATGAACATCAATATTCAAGCATACTTCAGAGACAAATCGCTCAGAATAGCACTTGACCCTATCGGAAGTCAGAGGTCCGGTTTCCAGTTGGAAGGTCTCACTGAATATCTAGAAAACTAACAAACAAAGATAAGGGGAAAAGAAAGAACAACAGAAAGAGATATAAGGTTCCTTAGCTCCTCAATCCTGAGTAGCAAAAACAACGTCATCAAAGCAGACAAGAGACTGTGGGGCCTCACGGAGGGTCCTCTCTCGAGTGCCAACGCTCCCACAGCGCATTGTGAGGTTATATCGTGTCAGCTAGGCGTGCTTTGAGAGAGCCTATAATCTCCACATCCTTAATCCTGGCATAGAGATCAATGGAGGTCAGCGGCTTTCCCATTACAAGACATTGAAGGGCTATCAAGCATCTAGCCGTCGTTAAGATGTGAGACATTAACTTTTTAGCTAGTCTGGATAACCTAGGAGGGAGTAGTAACTCTAATAAAAAGATTTTTAGACTAAGAATGTCCGGATCAAACAATCGCTGGATAAGGTCTGGAACCGAGCGCCGAAGTGCAGAAGTGAGCATTACCAATAAATATGAAACGCGGCCATGGTTTCTACGGCAGCGCCAGCAGCGGTCTGAAGCTGAGGAGTATATGGCCTGTAATGGAGCAGGAGTCATGTACCAAAAAAAAGCTCCTTATACATTTTCTCTGTGAAGAGTACATTTAGAGCTTTTGGCCACCCAAGACCATATAGTCCTCCACTGTTTTATGGAAAGTTATTTTCCAAGAGCCTGCTCCCATTTGAGCATATACCTATGCTTACTCTGGGTATCTATTTTCTGCTTATTTTACAGTTTATAAATATCAGAAATTAGGCCTTTTTGAGAAGGATTAGCTAGAACTATTCACGCGGTCAATTTAGAAATTTGGAGATTAGGAGTGAAGGATAAAGCATAATGGCGTATTTGAAGATATCCAAAAAAAAGCTATGTGGGCCAAATCATGCTTTCCTCGAAGTTCTTCAAAGGATAAAAGTGTTCACAATATGGGATCGACTAGATGGCCAAAATGAAATAGACTTCTCTCCAACTGGGGGAAATAATTTAATAGGTAAGGCTGTCTGGCATCTTGGAGTTATAGTGGAAAGCAGTCAATAAAGAGGCTTCAGATTGGAGGGATTGTGTTTACATTTCAACTGTCTCCAAAGATTGCGTAACAAGGCTATAGAGTGCAAAAGAGAGTTCGAAGGCATTTCCGTATCTTTATTCCATCTGGGTCGGGGCCAACAGTTTATCTATTTCAGTCCAGCGATTATATGCCAGCAGGGTAACCCACAAGGCTATTGCCCTCAATTGTTCTACGTATGAGATTGGGGAAGGTCAGTACCCCATCATTCTTAGAGGCAAAGAGGACCGATTGGGCAATTGTGCTGTTTATGGGTCCAGGTAAAATTCCAAAGATCCCCCTAAAGGCTCCGGAGATTCTTCTGTGGCATGGGGATCGGGAGGGTCTGGAAACAATAAAAATCTTGGGCAAAATCGTAATTTTAACTGATGCTAAACGGCCCAGCCAAGAGATTCTGTAGTGCCTCCATTAGGTTAAAAGGGATCTTATAAACGCCAAAAGAGGTTTAATGTTAGCCCCATATAGAGTCATATCTCTCTGTAAGCACAGAGAGAGGAGAAAGCTGCTGGAGATGGGCACAGTGCTGGATCGAGCTCAGGTAAGTATACAGGGGGGTGAGGGATGGTACAAACACTGGGACATTTTTTATCTTCATGCAAGGAATACAAAAAATGTCAAGGCTTTACAACTGTTTTATTAACTTAAGTTGGCAAAGTGTATTACTCTAACTACAAACTTTCTGCACAGCTTTTGTGAAATACTATTTGCATTTTGGCATGAATAATCATTTTAGTTCTAGAAAAAGTATAAACAGTAAATAAATAGTGTTGCTTTATCCAGGCAGCTTGTTTCATGTTCAGAAGATGGCAGTGTTCGCATTTGGGAGTTGAGATCAAAACCACAGCTTCAGGCAGAATCTGTACCAGCAGGTATGTAGTGATGGTAAACCTTTAGTGTTTAATACTACAATTGTAATTAGTAGTTATTTTTTAATTTTTTTTAGTTCTTTATAATAGAAACCAGAAAACGAATGACAAATCATGCCCATTACAATTCAACCATACAGTGTAAGGCCCACATTAGTAGTTACTTATGAGAGTTGTAGTTATCACTGTCATATACAGCAGTGCCATTTCTGAGTTAAAGTAGTATTGGAAAAGTTATGGGCGAACAAAAAAAAAGGAGATCACAACATGCTGCTTTTTTTTTTTTTTTTTTTTATATTTAACACACACTGGTCCATTATACCCCAGCTCCATATCCCATGCCACCATTTTTGCCACCATATGTTCATGCCATAGGGTGCCAGCTTCTTCTTCCTCATTCTCTGTGCCTGCTTGCTGATGACTTCTTTAGCAGGTCTATAGTGCATGCGTGGTATGAGATCTGGCATGGTTAGTTATGGTCTATACATTGCCATGAGCAACAAGAGCATCATTACACCAGCCAACACTCTTATTGCTGAAAGGTTGGCAATCATATATATATATATACACAAAAAGGCCTTTCTCCCAAGTATTTAGGAAACCTTGGATGATAGTACAGTTTGAACTCCCTGGAAGGCAGTGGTGACATAGTCTACCCAGTGGGCAGCTGTAAGGCACTGGCCATGTCACTAGTGTCTCTGAATAACAGGAAGAAGAAGAATTTATAGCAGAGTAATATACATTATACATAAGCTTTCAAGTGTTTTGTATTCAGCGTGCAGATCTACATGAATGCTTTTTTTTTTTTGTTTTAGGGGAGGGGGAAAACCTCCACTTTAATAAAGAAAATGTTTTCCTGATAAAGGTTGTTGAGTGTTGATTGGCAGCTGTGTATGGCTTGCCATTTCCCATATTCACTGACTTGAATGTTTTCTTTTATTATAAGGAATTAATAGATTGAAAATGATAAATGCCTTTTTTCAGGTTTTTTTACCATGTGGGGCTTTGGAAAAGGCAATAAGCAGTCCAATCAAACAGTGAAGAAGATTCATGAAAATGGCATTGTAGCTTCCTTGGAGCTGATTGGAGATTTAATTGGACATTCTTCTGCTGTGCAGGTAAAGATTTTGGTTTCTGTACAAGTGTACATCAAGAAAATATCTCTCAGCAAGCAGTGCTAAGTGTGGTAGTGTGCTATCCCTGTCCCTGTTTTTTTTTTTTTCCAGCAGCGGTTGTGTATTCTGCTTAGGCTGTTAAAGTGGCCATAGATGGATCAAAATTTGGTCAATTCGGCAGGGACCAGCCGAATTTCTATCCAGGTGTGGCCACTGCAATTGAATAGAAGTCCCTCTATAGATGGACTCCTGTTCAACCGCCCTGTCGGATAAAAGCTGCTCGATCAATGGCTTCAGATGAGTCTCCCTGCTATCAAAACGCAATAGCACAGGGGAAGGATTCCCCCATCCACTTGAATATGTAGATGGGGGCAATTGGTTCAGTTGTTTTTATTCAGTCCATTGGCTGAATAAAAAAAAATGTAACTTTATATGGCCAGTCTTAGGATGACCATACACACTGCAATCTGAATATACCATCCCTGTACAATATCATTTAGCCAAAAACTATATAGTGGGCAAACCTCTACAATCCAATCTATTTCTATCCAGTTGCACATGCCCTTACATTACATAGTTGTTCATAAATCTAAAGAAGATAGTACAATCAGATTGTATAGTGTATGTTTAGCTTTAGTCAGTTGATTTTGCCTATAGTCCAATACCTGGCAAAAAAAAAAAAGGTAAGAATGCAGTTTTGATACCTACCCAATGGCCCAACTCTCTAGCATTGTGTTTCAGTAGCAGCTGACAGACCACACCAGCCCGCACACCATACCCCCCCCCCCCCCCCGGTTGCCGGCTCACTCAACGTGAACATGTGGGGGCAAGCAGCAGCGGCGGCTTCTCCTCCGTCTCCTGTGTCTCCTCCCTCCTTCTCCTTGGCCAATGGCGTGGCTTCTCCTTTCGGGCCAATCGGGAAACGGGTCTCAGGACCCGCTTCCTGATTGGCCAGGAGGAGGATCCACGTAACAATAGTGAATATTTATTTGCTATTGTCACACAACTGAGTGGTCTCTTCCCCCTGAGCCCACCCTTTTTTGAAGCCTATTAGAGCCTCTGGCTCTAATCACCTGCTTCAAAAAAAAAAACCCCATTGGAATCAATGCGTCCGGCGCCCTGCATATAGATTAGAATTTGAAATACTCTCCTATTCTTCGTGGCAGCTTACCAAACCAATGTTGCAAGATTATTCTCTGTTTCTTGATAATAGGATACTAAAAATCTGCACACCACAGCATTTGATTTTGTAACTGGTCTTCTATGTATAGCTGAAATCTAACCAGTTTATTTTCTTTTAGATACATTTCCCAATCTGTGCCTTTTTGCCTAAAAGAAGAAAACGCACCTTTCCAGTTAGACTTTTTTTTATTTAAGAAAAAACTGTAGAAAGATTTCTACATTCTTTGTCTTGTCTCTTAGAAGGCAGACATTTAGATGATCAGCTTGCCGTGTGCGCCTTCAGTCAGCCGCTGGACTGCCTATTACAGTACCTCACAAAAGTGAGTGCGCCCCTCAAATTTTTGTAAATATTTTATTATATCTTTTCATGTGACAACACTGAAGAAATGACACTTTGCTACAATGTAAAGTAGTGAGTGTACAGCTTGTATAACAGGGCAAATTTGCTGTCCCCTCAAAATAACTCAACATACAGCCATTAATGTCTAAACTACTGGTAACAAAAGTGAGAACACCTCTAAGTGACTATGTCCAAATTGGGCCCAAAGTGTCAATGATTTGTGTGGCACCATTGTTTTCCAGCACTGCCTTAACCCTCATGGGCATGGAGTTCACCAGAGCTTCACAGGTTGCCACTGGAGTCCTCTTCCACTCCTCCATGATGACATCAAAGAGCTGGTGGATGTTAAAGACCTTGCACTCCTTCACCTTCCGTTTGAGGATGCCCCACAGATGCTCAATAAGTTTTAGGTCTGGAGACATGCTTGGCCAGTCCATCACCCTTATCCTCAGCTTCTTTAGCAAGGCAGTGGTTGTCTTGGAGGTGTTTTTGGGGTCAATATCATGTTGGATAACTGCCCTGCGGCCCAGTCTCTGAAGGGAGGGGATCATGTTCTGCTTCAGTATGTCACAGTACATGTTGGCATTCATGGTTCCTCAATGAACTGTAGCTCCCCAGTGTCGGCAGCACTCATGCAGACCATGACACTCCCAGCACCATGCTTGACTGTAGGCAAGACACACTTGTCTTTGCACTCCTCACCTGGTTGCCGCCACACACGCTTGAAATCATCTGAACCAAATAAGTTCATCTTGGTCTCATCAGACCACAGGACATGGTTCCAGTAATCCATGTCCTTAGTCTGCTTGTCTTCAGCAAACAGTTTTCGGGCTTCCTTGTGTATCATCTGTAGAAGAGGCTTCCTTCTGGGACAACAACCATGCAGACCAATTTGATGGAGTGTGCTGCGTATGGTCTGAGCACTGACAGGCTTGACCCCCCACCCCTTCAACCTCTGCAGCAATGCTGGCAATACAGATACGTCTTTTTCCCAAAGACAACCTCTGAATATGATGCTGAGCATGTGCACTCAACTTCCTTGGTCGATCATGGCGAGGCCTGTTCTGATTGGAACCTGTTCTGTTAAACCGCTGTATCGTCTTGGCCACCGTGCTGCAGCTCAGTTTCAGGGTCTTGGCAATCTTCTTATAGTCTAGGAGAGCGATAACACCAAATTTTACACACCTGCTCCCCATTCACACCTGAGGCCTTGTACCACTAACACATGACACTGGTGAGGGAAAATGGCTTATTTGGCCCAATTTGGACATTTTCACTTTTGTTGCCAGCAGGTTAGACATTAATGGCTGTGTGTTGAGTTATTTTGAGGGGACAGCAAATTTACGCTGTTATACAAGCTGTACACTCACTACTTTACATTGTAGCAAAGTGTCATTTCTTCAGTATTGTAACATGAAAAGATATAATAAAATATTTACAAAATTGTGAGACTTTTGTGAGATACTGTAGGTATGTGTGCTTTCCTCCAGCAGATCTGTTTTGCAGCCCACTAGTTGACTGAAGTGCTGTTACTGGCAGGATGTTCAGTAAGAAAATTTGCAACAGATTCAAAAAAAGGTTGAAAAACTTTATACAATAAAGCATGATGCCAAACATTGAAAAAATAGATTTTCAATTTACACACCCAAATTATATCTCTCCCAGAATAAATGCTACTGTGTAACAAGATATATTGCAGGTATAGACAACTTGCCACTGTTTATCCAGCTTTATATATTACTTATCTAGCTCTTATTTGCATAACTAGTCCATATTTTGCTTTTTACAGATGTTCCTGTATTTTCAAGATCATGGTCTAGTCACATGCTCAGCAGACCAGCTCATCATCCTGTGGAAAGAAGGAAAGCGGGAATCCAGATTACGTAGTCTTTTGCTTTTTCAGAAATTAGAGCAAAATGGAGACTTGCAGCTTAGATATTCCCTCCACTAGCCCATTTATTTATGACAACGCTAACCTTATTCAGAACAAATGATTGCAGGTTATGGAGCTAATATATGTTTTTATGTTTTAACACCTGTACTGATCATGAAAAAAAAACACGTAACTGCCATTTTAATTGTGTTGAGCCACTTTAGAGGTAGAGTTGTTGTAGTGGAGTGTCCCACATGCGGGTTTTGCATCAACATTAAAAACCCAATTAACAAAGAAGATTCCGTTGAGAAAGTTAGGCCTGATTATGAAAATGAACTAGCTTCAAAGAAAACACGCAGATGAGGATTTGGTCTAACCACTATTTAGGCATCTTGTGGTGCCTGTGCTTGGGCTGTTAAAAGTTCAGTATACCCAACAGGTTCGCTTTAAAACTGGATAGGCATGCAAACAATTATTGAAAATGCCTGGTTTATGAGATCTGATGATTTGTATATTACCAGCCTTCAATGCTTTAGTACAGAATTATAGATTTTATCCGATACATTTAGAAATCAAAGTTATACTTGGTCTATCTTAAAGCAGAACTAAGGGCTTTAAATATTGCTAACAGGAAGGCTTTTATTGCAGAAGAGACTATAAATAAAAGCTCTATTTGATCGCACAGTACAAAAAATGGGAATATTCCTAGGCAGCTGAGTTACATGTTGTGCTACCTTCAGGTACTGGGCACTCACAGCAGAACTGTAAGGACCCTCATATAACCCCCCCCCCCCTCCCTCACTGACAGTTATCCTCATTTTTTGCTAGTGTCCTTACAAGGTGGATGTTCCTTTTTTCCTCTATTGATTTTTTTAAATATTTTCTGCTCTAAAGTCCTTCTGGCTACTTATGCAGTTTCTGGATCAATACCCTAGGCATGCTACAGGGGCCATACCTGGACCCTGTCAATGTGATGGAAGATGCGGACTGGTCCTAAAGGCGCTTTGGGCACTGCATCTTCAATAGGCATGCAGGTTGCTATACAGGTCCAGGGCTTGGCTGTTGAAGCCCAGGTCCTGGGTGACAAAGGCTTATCGAATTTGGTTATCCTGACACTTCTGCATGCTAAAAAGTCAACTTCTCATAAAACATGCCATCACACCTTGAGAGATTATCTTTGCATGATGCAAGCAGAAAAAGTTTCCTCATAGACAATACTTTACAGGACACATCCTGGCTTTTCTCCAATGGGGTCTGGAGCAGAGTCTGGTATTGAGTACCCCCAATGGACACATTTTACCCTTGGCTTTCCCCCTGCAGCATCCTTTAGCCTATCACTGTGGTGAAAAGCAGTTTGTGTGGATGGAGGAATCTGTTCATTTTATTTCGTTCAACTCACCTGCTGGATGTAAAAAAAAAAAAAGATCTATGACCAGCTTCACATTTATGTTCAATCATTTCCTTTGGGATTATTAAAGTATTCTGAATCTGAATTCTGAGTGTAAGCTCTGGTGTGATAGCTGACTGCAGGTCTGAATAGAGGCTAAGATGGCTCACTGGATGGCTGTAAAGGATAGGTGAGGTTAGTTGCGCTTTAAGGTGAAAGTGGTATACTCACTCCGCTAATTCTGTCTGGGAAAACTGCCAAATATCCTTTTGCTGGATCACGTTGCCTACATGGCATTAAATAAATGTGAAATATCTTCTGTATAGGTATGGATACTTTGGTGTAAATAAGCTTTTACATAATGTAGCTTTTTGTTTTAGCTTTTTAGTCCTTTAAATGTTGACATATGTATTGTTTTACACAAAGAAAAAAAAACATTATTTCAAGGTTTTTCCATTTTTATTTTATGATTGGATCCATATTTCTACTTTGATTATCCCAGTGATGTGTTTAGTAGAATAGCTATCGAATGAGTACAGAACAATTTACTACTGATATGTTTCTATCCAAATAATAATTATGCACAATAATATTTGCCAAACTGATTGAATAAATATAAAGTTCAGCAAATGAAGATGTTAATAATGTGATGTATAGATGCAGCAATTTGGAGATTATTTGATTACTACTAATTTATACTGAGCATTGTCTCCTCTTTGTGGTTCTTGTGTAATAAGAGGACTTGCATTAATATTTTCTTTTTTATCTTCAGTTATTTATTTTCCCTGACAAAGACTGCTGAAATGTATTTTCTGTTTTCTTGTTGGACAGTGTTATTAATTTGTTTTACCTTTAAGGAGATCCGTGGATGTAAAAGCAGATCTTCCACCTATTCAACTGCCCCTTCCTAAGAATCTGCATCAAAGTGCCTGTGGAAGGAAAAATAGATAATATTCTGTACTTACCTTTCCCCAACATCTTTCCGCAGCGCCTAGGCAGGGTGATGTCTTCCTGCTTCCAGACAGATCTCGGAAAATGTTCATTAGCCCCAATTTCGAGGGAAGACAGTCCTGCATTGTCTTCTTGTGGAATTTAGGCC
The DNA here is from genome assembly GCF_965119305.1 of Pelophylax lessonae. Taxonomy (NCBI): domain Eukaryota; kingdom Metazoa; phylum Chordata; class Amphibia; order Anura; family Ranidae; genus Pelophylax; species Pelophylax lessonae. The sequence continues at coordinate 127,061,156 of NC_138768.1, forward strand.
TGCATTCCCACGGATCTTGTCAGCAGAATGACATCCACCCCCTGAAATAGGGCAGCTGGGAAATTTGAGTATACTGTTCCTCCTACCAAAAGTACTTTATTGCAGCTTTATAGGCGAGGGAGAGGGGTAGCTAGAAAAAGATGAACTTGTCACTAAGGTAGAAGGTTTACTTTAAAGTTTATTGGTTTCTATGGTGAGCTAGTTACTGCCAATTCCTAGAATTTTAAGGAGTTTTCATACCACCTAGTGGCTAGATTTGAGTATTACATTACAAGGCTCTGGTCCTATTTATACAAGCTGAAAAGGGAGTGTGTGCTGCAGTGTATTCTGAAGTATTTTTCTTGCCATATAAATGTCATTTTCTAAATGTGTAAGTGACTTAAAATATTAAAGATCTCCTATCACCATCTGTTATTGGACATTATCTTGTTTTTCTTTACAATTGTTTGTCAATGGTAGGAAGCTGCCTGAGCATTTTACAAAGCTTAACGGCTTATGCCCATGGACAATTTGTGGCACAAATCTGCTTTAGTGTACAAAGTCCGGTGTTTTTCCACACCAGTGAAGCTGCAAGTGGCATGTACAGCCACCCATAGAAATAAATGGCTGTATATGCCCGTACTTGGGTAAATGCCAGTGCTTTTTTACATCAGCATTTACACAAGCAAGTGTGTATGATGTATTCCACAAATGTGGAACTTCTCCATCTTGGGAATGCATCATACGTGCATGCAAGTGTAAACCCTGATGCAAAAAAGCATCTGCATTTACCTAAGTACAGCTGTGTACAGTCATTCACCATCTGTGGTTCCACAGGCACAGGAAAATGCCAGGATTTGTACTCTAGGGATGATTCGCATCACAAACAAACCGTTTGCATGAGCCCTGTATCGCCTTGCAGCTGAGCTGTTAGACTGCCCTTAGTATAGAAACAATGGAGCTGCACTCTGTCTTCCAGCATGTGTAAAACTTTATTGTACTTGACGATACAGTTCCCCACCAGAACTTCACTCCTAGAAGCCTTTTACCCTGCAGGCTTAAAGTGTTATTAAACCCAGGAGCCTGCATTCACTATATCTGGTCTCCCACAGTACACAGAACATGGAAATGCAATAGTTTTAGTAAATATAAACTGCTAAATACCTTTTCTCATCAGCAGTATATAGCAGTTTAGTGACTTCTATCAGTGTCTGGTTAAAGCTTGTAGGAGGCATTTTTTCATTCTCCCCTGATAGCCCTATGAGGCTGCAAGACCTCTGACCCTCTGTCTGGACAGTGCTGATTGGCCCTGTGCCGATCACATGCACTCTCCAAAGAAAACAAAAAAATCTCTCTAGCAATACACACCAAACTGAGCATGTGCAGCTAGTCCCCTAGCCTCTGTTCTATCAGGAGATGGTTTGGGGGCAGTCAAAGAAGGGGAGGATCAGAGAACACCAGATCAAACAGCCTTTTTACACAATGCATAAGATTAACCTCTTAGGTCCCACAATGAGTATAACAAGCATGCTTTACTGCATATACAGACTGATTTTACTGTTGTGGGTTTAGTAACACTTTAACCCCTTGTCTACCAATGTTGCTAAATGTCCTGGTATTCAAGGGGTTAAAAAAAGCAGCAGCAACCTTGAGCTTGGTATTCCATTGACAGCTGACTCCAAGCTTCCAAGTAAAAGTGGCTCTAGAGCCAGTTAATCACTTTACAGGGCTTCTCAATCTCCTCTACAACTAATGGACCCAAAAGTGACACGTAAAATGCCACTTCTGGGTCCAGAGCTGTCATTCTTGGGCAGTAATAACTCCCAGCACTAGTATCAGTGGGTGCAGTAATAACCCTCAGGACGTGTAACTGAGTCACGGTGCAGTCGAAGTAGGACCACAAAAGATCACACTCAGGACAACTGCATCTGTTAACTACAGGAAAGAGAAGAGACCTCCTGCAGCTACATGGAGATGAACCTTAACCACGTCAGCTCCGGAAGGTTTTACCCCCTTAATGACCAGGCCATTTTTGCGATTCGGCACTGCGTTACTTTAAGAATTGCGCGGCCGTGTGACGCTGTACCTAAATACAATTGATGTCTTTTTTCCACCCACATTTAGAGCTTTCTTTTGGTGGTATTTGATCACCTCTGCGGTTTTTAGATTTTTCGTTATAAACAAAAAAAGAGCGACAATTTTGAAAAAAAAACATTTTTTACTTTCGGCTATAAAACATTCCCAATAAAAAAAAAAATTAAAAATCAAATGTATTTTATCAGTTTAGGCCAATTTGTGTTCTGCTTCATATTTTTGTAAAAAAAAAATCCCAAAAAAGCGTATATTAATTGTTTTGCGGAAAAGTTATAACGTTTACAAACTACGGGATAGACTTTTGGACTTTTTTTGTTTTTATTAGTAATGGGCGGCGATCAACGACTTTTAGTGGGACTGCAACATTGTGGCGGACAGATCGGACCCCTAACTGACATTTTTGATACTTTTTTCGGACCAATGACATTACTACAGTGATCAGTGCTAAAAATATGCACTGTTACTGTATAAATGACACTGGCAGGGAAGGGGTTAATTACTGGGGGTGATCAAGGGGTTAAACGTAAGCCTAAATGTGCTTACTTGCTTGCTAACTGGGTGGGGGGGGGGCTCTGTGAAAGATACACAGAGATTGAGGTTTCAGCTTAGCTGAAACACATGATCTCAGTGTGCTTGTATGACAGAAGAGCCACCTGCTTTGTTTACATAGGCAGGCAGCTCTTCTGTCAGTTTCCCCGAAGATAGGCCGGTGGCGATCGAGCCCGCTCCTCCAGCGGTCTGGCTCCCGCTGTGTCCAATCACAGCAGGAGCATGTGCACATAATCACGTAGATCTACATGATTATTTACAGCCGAGCCAGCCTGCCGCAGTAAATCTGCGTGGGGCAGTTGGCAATTGGTTAATTAAAGAGAAAACCTTTGCTAGAAACAAAGTAGGTTAAGTCTTAAAACAGCTGGGCTGAGATGGCCATCTTTCTAGGACACTAGCAAAAAACGGAGGCATGCTGGTAGTAGGAGTATTCCAGGGCTGGTTTATAGTTTTGTTTGACAGTGTTCAATCCTCCTGGGGGCAGTGGTGAACCCTGAAGTTTTAAGATTTCCCTCAATGTGTTCCCCAATGGATGAGAAAGCGAATAGATTTATTTGAGCATTTGTTTAGAGACACTGGTTGATCAAACAAATTAAAAACATTAGTCAAAAGCAAATAGTTTTTCCACTAACAGTTTTTTACTGATAAAATCATTGTTTGCAGTTAAAGTCCTTTAGAGAGAATGGAAAAAATAAAGTCAGCAGCTCCAATTACTGACTTTTCACAAACAGATACTTTCCAGCCCTTGGAGTCCAGCACTGTCTTCTATGCAGCCGAGGCTCTCTGCTTCTCCACACCGCCAACTTCATTTTGGGAGCCCTTCAAAAAATGTTTTTTCTGACACAAGCATGACAGCATACATGTATGTATAGGCTCCGCCCCTCGCCCAATCAGGACTGGTTATACTAGATAAATCAGCCACCTCCCCTAATGGTCCATACACACTATAAGATTTTCTGAAGACTTTTTCCTTTAGATTTAACAAAACCATATAATATGAGGTCAAACCTAAACACTTTCAATTTGTATGCAATCTGGCAGGTCCTTGCACTACATAGAAAAGGTAAATCTGAAGGAAAAAGTCTTCAGAAAATCTTATAATGTGTATGGCCCTTTAGACAGCATTCTCTTTTTTGTTCCTCAAATGCTTAACCGGTTATAACTATGGAAAGAAGATTTTTATTTTTGCCCTCACCTTGCCAGATTCATCTGGCCAGCCGCACGGGTTTAGCCTCTCTCCTGTGACAAAGCTCCCTCCGTTCGGGTGTAAACCGCCTATGCGAGGGAGGCCTCCCCCAGCTCCAGGTACTGGGGTGCAGGATACTGGTCTCTGGATGCAGGTAAAACAGTTCTGTCTTGTTGTTTGTTGGGACTGATCCAGGCTCTCCTCCCTGGTGAGTTGTGGCCCCACACACTATTGGTTAGTCTGGCGCTATGTGTATATTTGTTTGCCCTTCCAAAATGGCTCCTTGTCTACTTCCTGTGGTTGTACTGCAGGCTGCCCTTTCCAGGTGATGTGTGGATGGGGATGGCACCCGGTCAACAGGGAGCAGCAAAATGGTATTGGGATAACTTCCAGCTCACGGTAGTAGTGACCGGGAGCCCTGGATGGCTACCGGGGGTGTATTGGTGGCCACCTGTTCAGGAATCGAGCCTGTCCCATCACTTTAGAGCCAGTCAGGGATGTGAGCTGCACAGGCAGGTAAGCTAAACCATAGGCTGTCATGGTTTGTCATGATTATTATGTGTTTAATCTGTCAGGCTGCCAAAGTAGGGTAACTTGCGGTTATAGTTCTGCTTGTTTCATTAATGCCTCACAGGTTTTGTTTTGTCTGCAGTACTGCTAATGCATGGCCTGATATACGGGTGTTGCTGTGCAAAGTGGAGTCTTTCCTATTAACTCAGCAATGCCTGGCTCTGCAGGTTGGATTATTGTTTAATGCTCGAATACGTGGGTTTGCTGTTTTTAACCTTTGCAGACCAGTGACGTAGTGTAGGGTATCCTGCCCTATTGGTCTAAGGCAGTGTTTCTCAACTCCGGTCCTCAGGGCACACTAACAGGCCAGGTTTGCAAGAAAACCGAAATACATCACAGGTGATCTAATTTGCTGCTCAGTGATTGCAGTATTCTAGTCTGCATCTCCCTAAGGTAATACTACAAATCTGACCTGTTAGTGGGCCCTGAGGCCCCGAGTTGAGAAACACTGGTCTAAGGTATATTAACTTTTTCTTCTGCTGCTTATAATATAGTAATCCTTCAGCATTAATGACTGCTATGCATTGTATGGCTGCTATGCGTTTAATGTCTACTTTTGGCTGCCAAACATTGATGGCTGCTATACGTTAGGGGCTGCTATGTGTTTAATGATTGTCATCCTTTAACCTGTTCTGTCTAAATCCTTTAGTGAAGTTCAGTGCCTTTATGTAATTTGTCTATTACACATCTATTGGTAATTACTTTTTCTGAGGGATTAATCCTAGCTCACAATAGCATATAGGTCCATTTGCTGCTTCAATGTCTGCAAATGGATGTGTGGACGGCCACTGAGAGTGTATTATTGCTAATGTCCTAGGCATTTATTATGACCACAAACCTGAAGCTCCTATCCTTGGAGGTATGAATTTAGCCAGAGACCAGCCATGATCAATAAGAGGAGGGTCAGGTACTATACTCAAAAAAAAAAAAAAAAGTGCATGGGTAGTATGGATGGTAAAACTTTCCAGACCTTAATAACTTAATACCTAGGTAAAGGCATAATGTGATGCATTCCAGCACATTATGTGAAATTTCCCTCTTCCAGCGCCAAGATGTCAGCATTGCAGGGGCTCCCATCTTCAACCGTCTTGCTTCCGGGTTTGCAGACTCTGGCTCGGTGACTGGCCGGAGCCGCGATGACGTCATTCCCACGAATGCGCATGGGAGCCGCAGATTATGGCTCCTGGCTCTGAAACAACGGTATAGGTGGCTGTTCCTTCAGAGCGCATGAGCTTATTACGGCATCGGCTGCATATATAGTAAATATCTCCCAAACTGTGCATGTTTAGGAGATATTTACAGTACCTATAGGTAAGCCTTATGTTAGGCTTACCCACAGGTGTCAAACTGCCGGCCCTCCAGCTGTTGCAAAACTACAAGTCCCACGAGGCATTGCAAGGCTGACAGCTACAAACATGACTCCCCAAGGCAGACCACGATAGGACTTGTAGTTCCACAAAAGCTAACCGCTGTAGAGCCGCCAGTTTGACCCCTGGGCTTACCTATAGATACAAACTATGCATGGGACTTTACTTCCTCTTTAAGGTCCTTGTAGTATCCCCCCTCCCCAATATACTTACCTGAGTCCTGTACCTGTCCTGCGCTGTGCCTGTCTGCAACAGCTCTCCACCCTCTCTCACAGGCAGCACCCATTGGCTGCTGCTGCTGTCAATCAAATTCAGTGAGCAGATAGCAGGTGTGGAGCCGAGCTCTGCTTTTTTTGTCAATAGATGCACACAGCCCAGCTCAGGAACGAACCCGCAGGTGGCACACCAAGAAGGAGTGGATAGTGCCGGCAGGGGACCCCAGAAGAAGAGGATTGGGCCGCTTGGTGAAACTTCATTGTACAGAGAAGGTAAGTATAACATGTTTGTTACGTTACCAAACAAAAAAAGTTTTAAACTCAAGAAAACCGACATAGAGGTTAGTTTTTACACAGCAAATTTATTAAAGTTCATGTTTTATCTAGATGTCTTCTAAGCAGTATATCAAAACCTTCATGGAGAAAGGAATGAGGAGCTTTTTTTTATCTCTTAACATAAGTGATAACTGCCAATATAGTTTGGCTTGAAAGCACTTCATTGGAGTGTTACTGGTTCAACAATCATAGTGATACACATTGAAAAGATGGAGTTTTGACATTATGGCATTTCCTTTCTAATTATTTGACAGTAATTGCAGCATAAAGAAAAAGTATGGCCATCGCTCATCCTACCAATCAAGCTTTTACCTCTCCTTTTCTAACTTGCACAAGGAATCTGAAGAACTGAACCTAACATTAAGCCATGGATCACAGCCATACTTTTCTATACTCCCACTTTCGCAAATATCCCCACTTCCTTCACCATAGGTTTCCATCATGGGCAGAAGATCCCACTGAAGTAAATGGACTGTGCAGGCACAGCCAGCGCAAAGAAATTTTACCGCATGATGTAAACAGTGCAGCCGGTCACAAGATACTGGTGTGTATACTTTGTACTTGAATCGGGTTGGGCATAAAGGATAAGAGCACTTTCTGAAAAAAAATGTGCTTATCTTTAAAAAGCTAAACTCCAGGCAAACAGCTACACACATAAAAGGCGTCTGTTTTAGCTGTCAAAGGATTTATATTTCTATCCTTCCAGTCCTGATATTTAAACAGCTCTGCTATATAGCACAGCCGTAAGTTTTTTTTTTTTTTCTTTGCTGTAGTTAAAGCTGAACTCCAAGAATTCAAATACTTTGTAAAATTGGCTGCCATGCTATGAGTTAAAGTGGAACTGAAAATGTGCTGCCATGCTATGAGTTAAAGTGGAACTAATCCCATTGATTGAGCTGTCTCCCAAAACAGTTACTTTCAAGGCATAGCGTGAATGATAACTGTCACAACTACCTGTACTCTTGACCAAACAGTCAAATCATTAAATGCCTGGTATCATACCTAATCACGTGCTGCATCATGGGAACTGCAGATTAAACAGAAGCTAAGATGGCAGCTTCCTTGGATGTAAAGGAGAGGAGGGTTTAGTTTCACTTCAAGTCCAATGAGGTGCATGCCACCTGGTGGACTTATTTTAATTTACAGCTGAAACTTTTATGGCGTTCTGGAAGCACAGCTATCGCTACACTCCCCGAGCTCTGACAGGAGAGACGCTGCTCTCTCATACAGTAACTGCTGAACCCACCCCTACCCTTCACCGTTCATTCATAAAAGCTTTTGTATTTTTATAAATTAGTTCCCGTAATACAAAGTGCTCTGTGATTGGGTAGGAGGAGGAGAGGGGCAGGTACAGCAGCTGCACGTGAAGGCCCAGTGTCAGAGCACCTGAAGTATAGCAATAGCTATGCTGAGGGTGCTCAATAAAAATTAAAAAGTCCACAAGGTGGCATGTAATCTAGTACATTCTACAAAATGGTTGAATTCCTGGAGTTAAGCTTTAAGTAACACTCAAGGTCTTGTCTCTATACTAGTATGTGACAGTACAGTGAAAAAAGAAGCATCACACCGATGAGCTCATCTTTCCTCCTATCAGCACATCCCTTGTTAGCACATAAGCACTGCAAGACAGCTTATATGCTCTTTGTGCTGCTTTAAAAAAAAAAATGCAAGATGCATAGTCAAAGATCTATATTGACGTGTGTCTTTTATATCTGCCTAGAGTTCAGCTTTAAGTAGTCAGATAAGCCAAATCATATACTGCCCTGCCTTCTTGTATGTCTTGGTGACTCAAGCTATGAGGTCCTTACTGCAGAGGTCCAAGCTCTAACTATGTGCTACATGAAGATCATTATTCCCGGCTTATTCTTTTACTACTTCACATTGCACAGAATGTAACATCAGACATTAGCTTTTCCACAAGAGCCCAAAGCCAAGACAAAGAAGGCGGCAGTCTACAGTGGGCTTCATCTCCCATTTCTGAGTCATTTTGTCAGCATTATGGCATTTGTGGGTTCTGTACAACATTTATAGTGAAATCTGCATTGATAATTTCATATTTTGACCATATACTGTACAACATACAAAAATAGGACTTTGTGCTGCAGGGTAAATTGTATTCATTCTAATAATATATCATTCTATACTGTATAAATATATCTGCCCTGGAATACATTTATATATTCTACAAATAAAACAATATCTAGATTGTAACGGTTTAGTCTCCATTGTAGAGTCTTTCTCTAACATTAAAGTGGATCTCCAGCCCAAACTTGAGCTTTAGATAGTGAAGGGAAGAATTTAAACCTCTTTTGGGTTTTATTGCAATCCATATTCCTGCTAGGGAGATGTAACTTCACTACTTTACAGTTTTGACCATTATCACTAGAAGAAAAGTGGTGGCCATACACATAACAGTCTGATCAAATTATTCTTTGCAGAACCAGACAGTATGATCAGGTCTATAATACATTGAAAAGATACATATGGTGTCGACTGATTCTGACCAAAACCAATCAATATAATTGAAATGACTCTGATCAGTCTGGATAGGGAAGTAGATATTTTAATCCGATCGTTAATGTAGAACTTTGGGCAAAACTTTTTTTTTTCATTTTGTGTAGAGAAAGGGAGGGTTATAACCAAACAGAAAGTGAGAGGGAATCCCTGCAAATTAATGTAATCAGGAAAATGGGGCCAGACTGCAACTATGTGCAATGCACGTGGTTGCTGTGCGGTGGTGCAGGCTTTTAAGGGTCAAAACTGCCTTCCAGCCACCTGTCAACTGTCTTCTAAAAAGCAGTCCACCGCGGATCACTTATCAGAGAGCAGTTGACAGGTGACTGGGAAACAATATGTTGCCTCCTTACATGTGGTTGTTGCATGCCCCTATTCACTTGAATGAGTCGCATTTGGCTGCAGTACTTCCCACCTAACACAACGGGGGTGTAATTTTTGTTGTGGCCACAAAGCTCAACTGGCTATTTTTACTATCCCCCAACCGCAACTTTAAATTTAACTTAAAGCCTAACTGCAGGTTTACTGTCCCGTTAACTTGTTCATTTTGGCCAAGCTGACCCAAAAAAACTATTTGCTACACTAACAGGTGCGCCTGCTGGGCGTGTTGTTTAAATTTTATATAGCTTTGGCTACATACAGTGTGCAGTGCCGTGTTCCGGCAGTGCAATGGGAAATTCTGTCCTACTCCCACAACAAAGCCGAGTGAGTCTGAGCATTGCTCAGCCATTCATAGGCAGCTAAAAAAAAGTTAGACTTTCTGTACACATCATGGGTGGTAGCATTTAAAGTGTTCCTGTTTCCTCTGCATGGTAGAGTCACAACAGCACTTCTTGCAGATAACAGCCCAGTATAATGTGACATCATCCCATAGGATATATTTTATAAGTAATGTGGGACACCAGCCCCAGTTACCAAAAAGAAAAAGAGTGTGGACCAATAATACAGAGAGGTTTTGGTTCCTCCATAATGGAATATTTTATAAACCTCCTGATTAGGATCAAAGCATCAGTGTTATTATACACCAATAAGGGGCTTCTACATTGAGCTGGTACTACAGTTCTTTTAGATGTACATAATGGTTTGCAAGGATTTGTTGCCAAAAATTAAAATTCCTGTCTCCTACATCCCTGACTTCCATTTCCAGGATTTAAAGGCCACATATAAGTTCCAATGTCTTCATTCACTGTGAATAGACTCCCTGCCTGGCCCTAGCTTCTGACCTACGAATCCATTTGGCTTCTTGAGTTAGAAACCTTTGTGTAAATTTGTTTTTTGTATTTCCTAAGCGAATAGGTATGAAATGTGTTGGTATTTTTACATTAGGGTGACAATCTAAAGCGAGAACAACCAATCAGCTTTAACTCTTTTTTTTTTTTTTTTTTATAACTGATGTGACTTTTGTAAAGGTCTGATTGGTTTATATACTTTCCTAATAAATAAGGCTGCAGTTCTCTTTTGTATTTGTCACATAAATTTTTTTGTTTTACATTTTGAATGATAAGATTGTATTCTGTGTGGAAATAAACTGGAATAATGCTTAGCCCTTGTAACACTGAACACAGATTGAGCATCTTTCAAAGATATAGAAAAATATGGTCCTAAACGAGGCATAGAGTATACGATTTATCTGCTGTATCTACAGTAATAGCAGCATTTCAGCCCTTGCAGGATCACTTCTATGATATCGCTATCAGGAATGGCAAATCCCTGAATTTTATCTTGCTCTGGGCCCTGTCACAGGAAAATAAAGAACACGGACCTAAATAAAATGTTTGTACTGCAGTGCCTCTATTTATTCTTGCTCTATACAACTAAGAATCTGATTCAAATAATGCAAAGAACAAGGATGCCAAAATTTAGGACAACCAATCAATGATGACAGTTTAGAATTTTTTGTAGTCCGAAAGCTGATCTCTGATTGGGTACTCTGGTTTTCTATACATCATCTCTTAAATTAGTGAAATTGATTTTTTTTTTCAAATGAACGTTCATGGGATGGTTAGCTCAAGCATTTTTTTTTTTTTTATTTAGAAAAATTACCAGAGATGGGCAGTTGGATTTCTAAAGTAAACTTCACATGTGTGGCATATCGTGAGCCTTTTGTGTGGTGGCATTCTCCTTTACCTTCAGTAATGGCGGTAAGTTTAAAGTAGAACTCTGGGAATAACTAAAACATGTAATTAATGATACAGTCTTTCAATACCATGGTAGCATTTTTGAGTCTCCCTGTACCATAGTGTTATTACCGTACTTGTTAACGTATCCAGTAGATCCAATAATTCTCTACTTCCTGTGATGTAAGTCTGCTCTGCTAATGCGAATGACTGACTGCAAAACATATTATACTTTAAAGACACAACCCTGATCTGATAGTCAGTTTGTAAATGAAGATGACAGAAAATGGTATACAGTGGAGGCACACCTCCTAAAGGAAACCTGTATTAAGAAAAACAGGGAGGCTTCCATTGTTGAGCTATGCTTTTAAAAATACTAGTTGCCTGTCATGTTTCTTCGATATTATATGAGCTAGACCTAGAATAGGTATGCACATCAAGACTTCTGACTTTCTTGATCTGTATACTTGCTCCTGAAGAGTAATTCAACATACTGAAGCTAGTGGGTTAGCTTAACAGGCAGTTAACAAGATTTTTAGACGATAACCCCCCTAATTTTTTAAGACAGGTTTACTTTGATGTCAGTAATTATTTTCAGGACTCTCACTCAAGGTTCTCAGACTCCCATATCAAGGGTTTATGTGAAAGGACATGAATAAGCTGAAAAACTGGAATTTGATCAGATCGGATCATGGGCTGATTGAAGCTGTAAGTAGGGATGGTCGTGGATGATAAATGGAAGAGATCAACAGGATGATGGCTAACACCGACCCTCAGCACCAAGGTAGAAAGCAACTGGATGGATGACAGTGCAATGCTACTATTATGAGTAAAACAACTCAATTAACGAGTGTGAAACAAAGTTAAAGTAATAATTTACACATGTGTGAAAAATACATTTTCTAAATTCTGTATGTGATAATAACCTATACATAGGCCAATCTTGACCTAATTAATCATATCACCATATAGTGTCCATACAAGGTCCACACAAAAAGAGCATTACTGTAATCTTCCAACTGTGATTTAGCAGAACATATGGACCATCAGAGCATATAGGGTTAATGCATCCAAGTAGAATATCACCTCTCAGGAACAGTCATCAGAGATAGATTCTGAACTGTCTCTTATTCCAAATAGAGAAAGGAGACACAGGAGAGCCCATAGCGTAATCCCGTATAAACTGCAAACTGCACAATTACATAGATAAAATCATCCGAATATGCAGCGCTGTAATGCACATCCCATGGGTAAACAGTTCGGTTCCAGCCGATTGTTGGCTAGTATGCATAATGGTGTCCTTCCCAACACGTTTCATCACAGATAATGTTGTCAGGGGACAGGCTACATGTTCAGATGATTTTATTTATGTAAAACTGTATGTGGAAGATTACAGCTGGTTTTGTGAGGACTTTGTATGGGTACTATATGGTGGAATGATTAATCAGGTCAAGATTGGTCTATGTATAATTATTATGATGCATTCTGAAAATGTCTTTTTTATTATTATTATACAGGATTTATATAGCACCAATAGTTTGCACAGCACTTTAAAACACAAGGGCAAACAATACAGGTACAATACAATTCAAAAAAGAAAGGAATCAGAGGATCCTGTTTGTTAGAGCTTTCAATCTAGGAAGGAGGGTCAAGCGATACAAAGGTAACAACTGTGGGGGATGATCTGATGGAGAGAATTAAAGTACAGTTGTTAGGTAGGGGCAGAATAGGCTTCTCTGAAGAGGAGGGTTTTCAGGGATCATCTAAACGCAAACAGAGTAGGAGATAGTCGGACAGAGTGGGGTAGGAAGTTCCATAGGATAGGATAGGAAAGGCTCAGGAAAAGTCCTGTAGACGAGCATGGGAGGAGGTGACCAGGGAGCTAGAGAGCAGGAGGTCTTGGGAGAAACGATGAGAACGAGTAGGTTGGTATTTTGAGACTAGGTTAGTGATGTAGCTGGGGGTGGAGTTGTGGATGGCTGTGTAAGTTGTTGTTAGTATTTTGAATTTAATTTGTTGGGTGAGTAGAAGCCAGTGGAGGGATTGACAGAGAGGTGTAGCAGACACTGAGTGGTGGATGAGCCTGGCAGCAGCATTCATGATGGACTGAGGGGGGGATAGCCTATGAAGAGGTAAGCCAATGAGGAGGGAGTTGCAGTAGTCTAGGCAAGAGATGACCAGGGAGAGGAGAGGACAGAAGTGAGGGAATTTATATATATATATATATATATATATATATATATATATATATATATATACACACATATACATATATATATAATGTGTAAATTATTGTGCAGTTTCAAATTCTGGAATTTGAATTATTTTACTCATACACATAATAGTAGCGCTTCACTTGGGATATAAAAGAAAAGGCCGGTGGTGTCTAAGCAAAAGATAGAAAACGGTACATCAGAAAAGTTTACGTATGCGACTTTCCCCTACTCCACTGGCACAATGACATGTGAATCTTCTCTTGTAGCAGTATATAGATATAATGTTTCCCTACACCACCAGGGATTTTTTTTTATTTCCTGACCCTTTTTTTCCATTCTGCAATTAAACAGTGTGCGTCCTATGCACCTAGCTACAAACAATACAAAAGGCACCGCATCTTCCTAATCATGGCTCCCTTCCTGTTAGGAAAATATGTAAAAAGGCATTTGAGCAAGGGGAAAACTCTGCTATAGTCCTAGAACTGGGGCCAGCAAATGCAAGACTCACATCTTGCCCTATGGTAGGGATGGCCCTGGTATCCATATGCTGTAATAGACACCCAGATTAATGCACTGCTCAAAAAAATTAAAGGAACACTTTGAAAACACATCAGATCTCAATGGGGAAAAATATAATGCTGGATATCTATACTGATATGGACTGGGTAACGTGTTAGGAACGAAAGGATGCCACGTTGTTTGATGGAAATCAAAATGATCAACCTACAGGGGGCAGAATTCAAAGAAACCTTGAAAATCAAAATGAAAAAATGATGCAGTAGGCTAGCCTATTTTGCTGAAATTTCATTGCAGCAACTCAAAATGGTACTCGGTAGTTTGTATGGCCTTCCCGTGTTTGTATGCATGCCTGACAACGGCGGGGCATGTTCCTAATGAAATGACTGAGGGTGTACTGGGGTATTTCCTCCCAGATCTGGACCAGGGCATCACTGAGCTCCTAAAGACACTGAGGTGCAACCTGGCGGCGTCGGATGAACCAAAACATAATGTCCCAGAGGTGTTCTATTGGATTTAGGTCAGGTGAGTGTGGGGGCCATTCAATGATATCAATTTCTTCATTCTCCAGGAACTGGTTGCATACTCTCGCCACATAAGGCTGGGCATTGGTGTGCACCAGGAGGAACCCAGGACCCACTGCACATGCTTAAGGTTTGACAATGGGTCCAAGGATTTCATCCCAATTCCTAATGGCAGTCAGGATGCCATTGTCTAGCCTGTAGAGGTCTGTTCGTCCCTTTATGGACATGCCTCCCCAGACCATCACTGACCCACCAACAAACCGGTCATGCTGAACGATGTTACAGGCAGCATAACATTCTCCAAGGCTTCCCCAGACCCATTCAGGTCTGTCACGTGCTCAGGGTAAACCTGCTCTCATATGGGAAAAGCACAGGGCACCAGTGGTGGACCTGCCAATTCTGGTGTTCAATGACAAATGCCAATCGAGCTCCACTGTGCCAGGCAGTAAGCATGGGGCCCACTAGAGGACATTGGGCCCTCAGGCCACTGTTTCTGATTGTTTTATCAGAAACATTCCCACCAGTGGCTTGCTGGAGGTCATTTTGTAGATCTCTGTCAGTGCTCATCCTGTTCCTCTGTGCACAAAGGAACAGATACCAGTCATACTGAAGGCTTAAGGACCTTCTATGGCCCTGTCCAGCTCTCCTAGAGTAACTGTCTGTCTCCTGGAATCTCCTCCATGCTCTTGAGACTGGGAGTGCTGGGAGACACAGCAAACCTTCTGGCAATGGCACGTATTGATGCGCCATCCCAGAGGAGTTGGACTGCCTGTGCAACTTCTATAGGGTCCAGGTATCGCCTCATGCTATCTGCAGTGACACGGACCCTAGCCAAATAGAAAACTAGTAAAAAACTGTCAAAAAAATGAGTAGGGAAAAAAAAATGTCAGTGGCCTCCATCTGCAAAACCATTCCTGTTTTGGAGGTTGACTCATTGTTGCCCATCTAGTGCACCTGTTAACTTCATTACCACCAAAGCAGCTGAAACTGATTAACAACCCTCTATGCTACTTAACTGACCAGATCCCAGGAGTTTAATTGACTTGATGCTGTACCTCTGATTAAAAAGTGTTCCTTTAATTTTTTTGAGCAGTGTATGGTCTACCTATCTCATACCAATTTTTAAAGAGGGTGCTAGATTCAATATTTCATGACTGGTTGCTTCAGTAGCACCTCCTAAACAACGTTTTGAGGCTGCATGGATAAAAACCCAAGGATGAAGTTGGAACAGGAAAAAGAAACGCGCCATGCTATTGCAAATAACACCTATCTTCCTGAGTCACTGGTTTTATACCCATAATTGTAGCCCTGTATGCATAAAACAGATCAGTAGAAATTAGAAAGGCTACCCTATTCAATCTTTCTTTCTCCACAAAACGTACCATATATAGATATATGTACCAAAAAGTGTGCACAGTAGCTGGCATTAACAATTTAAGAGGAAATGACGTAAAGTAGGAGTCTTGCCAAAACGAAAGTACTGTGATAAGTCAAGCTTAACAAAAACAAAAAAGGTGATAGAGTTCTACCGTCCCAACTAATACTAAAACTGCAAAATTGTCTTTAGATTTCTGCTTGTGGATATCAGTAGCCAGTGTAAAATGCTGTAAAAACTTAGAAATAAGAGCATCCACCAGTAGATTATTCCCTTTGAGTTAAAGTTCGAGCCTTCATGTGGGCATCAACAGGTGGCTTAGAACAAGTCTTCACTGTACAATTGTTCCATCCAGAGTTCGGAATACAGTTTTCCCTTATTCTGTAACACTCCACAAGGAAATGGTTCACAGTGCAGATAGGTCAAGAGGCTACAGAGCTTCCTTTATTTGTTGCAGTCAGATGGGTACCTGAGACTTTTACACTTTAACTCATCTAATGACTTCCAATACTTGTAGTTCTCAGTTAAGTGTTGTATGAGGTTTGGCAGATGTGCAAAAGCTGAAAATGAAGAAGACATTGAGATTAGTAAAACTTTCAGGAATCAGTGTCACCCGTTAACACACTGGACATCCATCCATAGTGTTTGTGGCAATGAATCATTGCAGTGACATAAGAGTAAATTTACTAAAGACAAATAGGCAATTCACTTTGTAAGGGTTTTTTTTTCCTTTAGCTTAGTGAAAGCGGTGAAAAGTCACTTTGCAAAAAATACCCAATAACATGGAAGGAACACTTTTTTCTTTTTTTAATTATTTTAGTTTGCACATGATTGGAGAATGAAAGTCAGCAGTTTCACCTCATTCACTAAGCCAAGGGAAAATTCTCTTGCAGAGTAAACAGCCTATAAAACCTTTAGTAAATTAACCCCATAATGTACAGTACAAGAAGCACAGTTCAATTTAAATAAAGAATTGTTCCGTTTGGCAACTCAAAGAAAATGATGTCTTACCATCCCACGCATCAAACATATCTGTGATAAAATAATCTATAAATGATATTTGGGATTTAGGTATGCTACATGTGTTCCGGTCAAATACTGGCATCACCACTGGCAAACCTTGTCTTTTTTCTTCATCGGTCTGGAAAAAAAAAAGTGATTTTCACATTGAAAAGGCTTTTAATATGCAGGACCAAAGTGCCACAATTACAAATAATACAAAAAAAAGGTTTTTTTTATTTAAAGGCTTACACCCCACCTTTATCACAATAAACATACTTTAAATCCTGAAATGTTCTGGCCGGGTATATGATGCCATGTTTCGGTTCTTCTTCTTCCTCCTGGAGTGGGTGGTCTTGAATGCTTCAGATAATGGTACCATGTAATGTCATCAGCGCCATTCTGTGAGCCCTGAGTGGCTTGATGACGCACCCCCAAGGGTATACATCCATACCACCCTGGGCTCACAGAAAGTGATCTGACCAACACAGGGGATCATTCATCCTGGAAGAGGACCAGTGCTGGAGCCCACAGTCTGG
Source organism: Pelophylax lessonae (assembly GCF_965119305.1). NCBI lineage: Eukaryota > Metazoa > Chordata > Amphibia > Anura > Ranidae > Pelophylax > Pelophylax lessonae. The sequence goes on from NC_138768.1 coordinate 127,078,252, forward strand.
ATATAGCATGATACACTGCAGGGCAATTTTTTTTTTTAATTTTATATTTAAAGCAGGAGCTTTAGGAATGTGCACAAAGTGTTAGTGTTATAGTAACCACATTTTCCTACTGTATTTTCCACTTGACATAATATGGCCAATGTTTGGTGATGGTACTGGCCAATTCTTTTATAAACATAAACACACGTTTCAGTTACTGCTCCCAGGTAGTGACTTTAGACTAACCTGCTCCCCCCTGATACTTTGTATAACAAAGTGTTTCATCCCATTACATTCCGTATGCATTAAAACTGGACACAAATAAGATACAACAAGCACATGTTGATGTGACTTCAATTTTACTTGGTATCAGCCACTTACTGTACACTCTATACAACTGAGCTCATTGAAGGAGAGGGAACACAAGCCAATGAGGTGTTCTGGAGTACAAGGAGCATGCTAATAGGAGGAGTGAGCAGAGTGACAGAGAAATCAGCTCATTAGTCTGCTGCTTCTTCTTTCACTATCCAGTCACAAGGTGGAAGTGGGGAAACTCCAACAAAGAAAGATCAGCAGCCTTACCCTGCTGGACACAGCTGCATAAATCTCAAGACTGGATGGACAAAAATACAAATCATTTGGTAGGTAAAGCAAATCTCAAACATGCATGTAAGTTTGGTCTAAACCAGCAACTGGCTCAGCTTCTCAGTGATCTGCTGAGAACCTGAGCCAGCCTCTCCCACCCCCTCCTCAGCCCAGTGCTCCAGTGAGCACTGGAGGAGAGAGCGGAGAGCCGGTGACTGACAGTCACGGCTCTCTGTTCAGAGCGGAGGGGAGAGACAGTCAGCTGTGTATGATCACTCAGTTTTCACTGCAGAGCAAGCAGGGGACAGATGCAGCATCAGATCGATCCTGTATCCACCTAGGTGAGTATAACTGTTTTATTTTTGTTTTGTTTTTTTAATCCTGAACTTCTCTTTCAACACTCCTTTTCTAAACATATAAAATGCTCTGGTAAATGATAATAAATATCCATGATACCTTACAGATCACAGCGGTATCTTATGTTACAAAACAAAAAATTCACAGAACCTGGTTCTGGAAAACACCAGCAAAGGCACTCCAAAGGTGCTCGATTTGTCAGGTTTTAAATACAGCAAAGATGTCTCCGCTGACATCCGATGCCCCATAGAGATGCATGGGGCATCTGTTCAGATCCGCCTGAAAAACTGACAGGTGGATCTGAACGGTCCGCTAGTGTAAAAGGGGCCTTACCCACATCTGGAAAACGATTCAAACTTGCATTCTCCAACTGTCATTTGTCGGGGCTAGGAAGATGCCCAGAAGTAAAGCTGGCCATAGATGGACCAGCCAGTGAGCTGATGGAAAAAAGTGAACAGATTCCCCCATCCACACAAGTAATGTGAATGGAGGAATCCTCCCGCTGTCTAATTGTATTTTGACAGCAGAGAATCCTCCACTGTCAGAATACACTGATCAGCGCTACAGCCAATTGGTGGCAGTGCTGACTGAAGGTAAATTTTCCAATGTGATAGAAATTTTAAATTCTGTATAAAACTGTACTCCACATTGTATGCTTTGCCTATGCATTGCACACTGCACTCATTGTGCACATGGCACTAATAAATATTTAATTACATATTTGCATTCTTTCGAGTTTGATACCATGTCACCTTAAAGGATAAGCTCACTTTTTTTAAAAAATAATGAATGCACATCTTTTTGCAGTTAAAAAATTGTGCATTGATTTGTTTTTTTGTTTTTTTTTGGAGCCTGTAAAGCTTTGCACCCGTGATCTGCCATGCAAGACTCCTACAGACTTGTCTGAGTAAGCTGTCTGCTCATACCTCGCTACGGGCAGGCAGATACACACTGACAGGAAGAGAGAATAAACTACCAAAGCTCTCAACAGTGCCATGCAGTGGTGGGATTCAGCCGGTTCGCACCGGTTCCATAGAACCGGTTACTAACTTTCTGCAAGTTCGCAGAACCGGCTGAATCGCTCTGCGCGTCCGAGCGCAGTACAATTAAATGTCCCGTGCTCGGACCGCGCAGCCACAGACGTGGCGGCCAGGGAGGGAGCAGCGCGCCCCGACCCACCCATTCTGTGACGATAGCGAATGAGAATTCGCTATTGTCACACGGATCCTCCTCCTGGCCAATCAGGGAGCGGGTCCTCCCGCTTCCTGATTGGCCGAAAGGCAAACACCGTGCCATTGGACGAGGAGGAGGCGCCGCGGGAGGACTGAAGACTCGGAGACGCGGGGAGCCAGGGACTGAAGAGAAGCTGCGTGAGGTAAGTGCGGGGGATCGCTGGCACTCTGCAATCATTGGGGTCAATGTGTGGCTGGCACTCTGCAATCATTGGGGGCAATGTGTGGCTGGCACTCTGCAATCATTGGGGGCAATGTGTGGCTGGCACTCCGCAATCATTGGGGGCAATGTGTGGCTGGCACTCCGCAATCATTGGGGGCAATGTGTGGCTGGCACTCTGCAATCATTGGGGGCAATGTGTGGCTGGCACTCTGCAATCATTGGGGGCAATGTGTGGCTGGCACTCTGCAATCATTGGGGGCAATGCTGTGGAACTCTGCAATGATTGGGGGCAATGCTGTGGCACTCTGCAATGTTTGGGGGCAATGCTGTGGCTGGCACTCTGCAATGATTGGGGGCAATGTGTGGCTGGCACTCTGCAATCATTGGGGGCAATGTGTGGCTGGCACTCTGCGATCATTGGGGGCAATGTGTGGCTGGCACTCTGCGATCATTGGGGGCAATGTGTGGCTGGCACTCTGCGATCATTGGGGGCAATGCTGTGGCTGGCACTCTGCAATCATTGGGGGCAATGCTGTGGAACTCTGCAATAATTGGGGGCAATGCTGTGGCACTCTGCAATGTTTGGGGGCAACGCTGTGGCTGGCACTCTGCAATGATTGGGGGCAATGCTGTGGCACTCTGCAATGATTGGGGGCAATGCTGTGGTCACTGTGCATTGAAAGGGGGCACGCTGGTCACTGTGCATTGAAAGGGGGCACGCTGGTCACTGTGCATTGAAAGGGGGCACGCTGGTCACTGTGGTTTGAAAGGGGGCACGCTGGTCATTCTGCTGGGAAAGTCAGAACTGGTTACTAAAATTTTTGAATACCACCACTGGCGCCATGGTATTTCAATGAAACTACAAGCCAACAGCCACAAAGGCTGTACCTGTAGTTTCCCATTCACAGAGCCCCGTGTGGCCACGTTATCTTCAAGCAGTGACATCGGGCGCCTGGAGAAGGTGCCTGCTCGCTGTCATAAGGGAAAGGGAGGAGAGGTTTCAAAAGGTTAGCTTATCCTTTAAGGCCTCATTCACACCATGTGCAGATACATGAGTTTTTCTGCACACATTCTGCAAAGGTACAACGAATATAAAGGTTTTCTATGTGCCCTGTTGACACCACAACACTGGTATCACGCGCAGATTTTTTTGCCACAGGAATCAGCAATGTGTGAGATCAACATTGTGGTATGAATAGTGCAGAAAGGTACAATCGTAATATTAATGAGATACATACATAAGCATGGGTATAAAAAAAATACACTATTATCAAAAGTATTGGGATGCCTGCCTTTGCACACACATGAACTTTTAATGGCATCCCAGTCTTGGTCCGTAGGCTGTACGCAAGATTTATTAGTGTGTCTATGGGAATGTTTGACCATTCTTTGTTTGTGAGGTCAGGCACTGATGTGGATGAGAAGGCCTCACTCGCAGTCTCCGCTCTAATTAATCCCAAAGGTATTTTATCGGGGGTTGAGGTCAGGACAGTCAAGTTCCTCCACCCCAAACTCGCTCATCCATGTCTTTAAGGACCTTGTTTGTGCACTGGTGCGCAGTCATGTTGGAAGAGGAAGGGGCCATCCCCAAACTGTTCCCACAAGGTTGGGAGTCTGAAATTGTCCAAAATGTCTTGGTATGCTAACGCCTTAAGATTTTTCTTTACTTAAACTAAGGGGCCAAGCCCAACCCCTGAACAACCCCACACCATAATCCTCCCTCCACCAAATGATTTGGACCATAAATACATGGATCAGAGAGTTTGGGGGTGGAGAAATTTGACTTGCCTGCACAGTCCTGACCTCAACCAGATAGAACACCTTTGGGATAAATTAGAGTGGAGACTGTGAGCCAGGCCTTCTTGTCCAACATTAGCGCCTGACCTCACAAATGCGCTTATGGGAGAATGGTCAAACATTCCCAAAGACTACTAAACCTTGTGGACAGCCTTTGCAGAAGAGTTGAAGCTGTTATAGCTGCAAAGGGTGGGCAAACTCAATATTGAACTCTACAGACTAAGACTGGGATGCCAAAAAAGTTCATGTGCATATAAAGGCAGGCGTCCCAATAGTTTTGCTAATATAGTGTACCTTCAGAACACCTTCAGAAGATGCCGAGTCTTTTTTGTCTGTTCCGAACTGCAGTAGTTATTATAAAATGTGGTACCACTTATCAATAGATGGATAAGTTACCCATCTATAATATTTCCAAAACACCATTATTCCCGTGTGACATAAGTCGATTGTTAGACAAACTTCTGTGATACGGGGTGCTCCTGTCTATCATCCGGATCTCTGTGCTTGAGTCATACACCACTATTATTTTATTTTATCTGTATTCACTTTTATTTATTTATTTATGTTTTCTTAGTTGGTTCAGTTAATTGCAACCATCTATGGTTTCTGTATGGTTTCTATGTACCATCTTTTTTTTTGTTGGCCCTTGTGTCAATTTTGAATGTATGGCAGACAGGGGCTGACTGGCAACTTTCGGCCCAGGGGGCAAGTACAAACCAGAGGTGCATGGTGCAGCAACTCAGCCCCCTCCCACTCTCCATCTTCTCTGCCTCCTCTTGACCCCCATCCCATGCTCAATCTCCGATCCAGGTGCTCTCTACTCACCGGCTGTATCCAGGTTCCTGACCTGGCCAGCAGGGAGTAGTGGGGGGGGGGGGGGTTTGGGACAGCTCGGTCTCCAGTGGGTCATGGAACCGGCCTCTGCTCAGACACAGTTTACACAATCTATGCTGGTGGGGAGGCCTGCTCTCTGTGCTTGTCTTCATCCTGCACTTAGTAGGTCAGCAGTAGGGACTTTATACTTCACCAGGAACCCTTTAGGCATGTCTATGGCAGAAGCGGTGCAGCCTTTTTGCAGGGCATCAGAGCAGCCCGGGGGGGCAATTGCCCCCCTGCCCCCTGGCCCAGTCCTCCCCTGATGGCAGATGACCCTGCATGGGCTAACTGTGTCTGCCACAGTTTTTTTTTCAGTGTTATTCTACAAATTGAATTAAAAAAAAAAAAAATCCCTCTGTGATACGGGAACAGCCATTGATAAATTGAAATTTGACCGGTCCTGGCTAAACTGGCCGAATTTCTATCTATGGGCAGCTTTACATTGGCTTTGCTAGGTGCTCTTCTTTCAGACACACTGACAATACACAAATTGATTCTCTTGCATGATAATTTCATGACAATTTCAGTCATACATACCTGAGCAAAATACTCCTCCGAGATTCTCCCGGCCCATTCTATACATAATTCCAGAGGTCGGCAGGGGTTAGCTACGTCTGCACATTTAATCATCATGCGTTTGATGAGTACGCGATTCTCAGGAGAGTTTCTGATGCTAGGAGAGCATTCACAGTCACTGCCCTCGCTCTGCAAACACAAGTGTTACAAGAACCATGTATCAACAAAACTACAATTTCAAAACTGTACTGCTAAACACTGATAAACCTATGTACATTCAGGCCTCATGCACACTGTGTGTTTAGCCCCGATAACTGCAAAAAGATGGCGCACCAGCCTAGCACATTACCTTTCTATACCATTTATTGATTCAATTAAAACAAATATTATGCTCACAACCCAATGTGTTAACAAGTTCATCAGTTTAATCCAGAACCAGGAAACGTTTTAGGGGAGCTAATTTTTTGTCTCTGAAGTAGAGAGTTCTCCCCTTGAAATGTGTCAGCCTTTGTAGACCTGGGTGGCTGCTTCCTATGATAAGGAGTCTGTAAAGCAGATCTGGTTCTAGATTAAATTGATGAGTTTGTTAACACATTGGTTTGTGAGTATAATATTTGTTTTTATTCATCAATAAATGATACATAGAGGTAATGAGCTAGGCCGGTGTGCCCTCTTTTAGTTCTTTCGGTGTATCGGGACTTTCACAGTCCTAAAAAGGGCAGCAGAGTATGGTGGCCTTTTGTGCATTTAAAGTGAAACAGTGAGAATCAACTGTTTTCTGAGCATCACACTTAAGCACAGGAGGTTGTCCTAATTGTTAGCATTTAGCTCTGGTACATGAGACCTCAGCATTTAGGTGCAGGCAGAGGGCACAGTTGTACCATCCACCCCCGCAACCGGGAACTGACAGGCTGAAAGATGCTGCACCTGGTTGTTACTAGCAGGGCTGTATGGTGCACTGGGTGTTACTAACGTTTAGGACCGTATGCACAGACCACTTGAGTTCCAGGCATTTGTCCCTGGGCTCATACTGCCCCAAACATGAGGACTGCTCGGTGCAGCTTTACGCCTGTCAGACATTTGACCAGATTCAGGGCTGGACGATGCACCTGTACCCCCTGCCCACACCTAAACGCAGGAGTCTCAGCCACCGGGGCTAAATGTCCAGTGTGCATGTGTCCTTACACATTATAATGTCTTAGGAGCACTTCATATTTACCCAGTGCAATAACCTTGTGAGTCAGGTGTTAGCATTACAAGCAGAAAATAGCCTGAAAAAGTTCCTGTTTTTATGAATAAATGTACATCACATTTGATATTTACACTTCATTGGCTACTTTTCATATGTGATAAGTGTTACTTCAACTAGGTGTCTAAAGCCAGGTGCTTGGAAGATTGGAAGGAGGCATCCATCTCTCTTGGGCTCTGTGAGTACAGACACTGGCAAGATCTTGGGGACCATGTGCTCTAGCTACCCCGCTGGTACCTAGTATAGTCAGCTGTGAGTCTGTTAAAGAGAACACCGGCTGGTGTCCTGAAGAACTCTGCCCAGATATTGTCCACTAAAGAGAAGGGACTTTTCTCTACTTGTTCTACTTCCACTTAAAGCAGAAAGGAAGATTACGTTCTCAGTGTTCATAGTTCTCATTCCTGGAGTATGCCACCACTACCCTCATCCTTCTCCAAAAATAAAAACAACAAAAACAACATTCCCTAGACTGTTTTTTGGAGAAATAGTGAATGAGCCTGCTGTGTGCATATTTGCGGGGCCGAAGTTTGGAAGACCTGGACAAGTAAATCCAGCGGCTCTTACACAAGTAGCGCTGCATACATAAGCAGAAGCCGAAAAATATTTCCTCTCCATTTCTTACATTTGAGTTGGTCTCCTCAGCTGCAGTTGATTTGTTGATGCTGTTTACAAACTTGTTCACATGTTCAAAATGTCTGGTCATCTCTGTGGCTAATACCATGTCAATTATGGCTTGGCGAAGTGTTCGATACTGGGTCCTAAACAGAAGAAGCCATGTTATTAGTTCAAAATCAAAATTGGGTTTATAAGTCCTATTTAAACATGCATCAAGACACATCAGGGGAAAATTACTAAAACCAGTGCACTTAGAATCTGGTGCAGCTGCATGGTAGCCAATCAGCTTCTAACATCACCTGGTTCAATTAAGCTTTGACAATACAAATTGGAAGCTGATTGATTTCTATGCAGAGCTGCACCAGATTTTGCGCTCTCCAGTTTTAGAAAATTCTCCGGATGGTTTACTTGGGTACCTGGTTAGGATATCATTTAATTAACAATGACATTGATACAAACTATAGTGCGGTTAAAACCTCCAGTCTTGCACAGTTATACAGGCTCCTCACCTGTACCGAAATACAACATTTATTGGATAAAGTTGATCCAAGGAATATCCGATTGTCTCTAGGGGGGATCAGGAAGGAATTTTTACCCCTGCTGGAGCAAATTTGATGATGCTTTGCTGAGATTTTTTGCCTTCCTCTGGAACAACTGTGGGTATCGGATTGTCTATATGGGATTGTATGATTTTTTTTTTGTTTTCCCTTTTTACTGGTTGAACTAGATGGATGTCTTTTTTCAACCTAACTATGTAACTATGAAATTGCTTTCACTGCACCATCTGAACTTTTCATAGCGTCTATTAGAAGTTACAGCATATCAGACAGAGCCTGACTCATAGCTCCTTCCACCCCAGACAGCTTAATGTTCCTGGTTGGTCCCATCCATTCATTAGGCTTACGTTTTTGTTTTTTGTTTTTTTACAATCATGGAGGCAAAGGAGCATTTGTGTTACCTAGGACAGTCTGCATTCAAATGCAGCCTGCTCTTCTAGACTGACATCCACCCATCATGGCATTTTGATATTTGCATAAGGCCACCAAACTGCCAGCCCACTGCTTGTGTTTCCCATAATCTCAATGTTAAAATGATTGTAAAGGAATTAAAAAAAAAAAAAAACCCAAACATCTCTGTATTCACCTGCTCTGTACAACTGCACATAATGACCCCAAACCTCCTCTTCTTGGGTCCCCTGCTGGCCCTCCTGCTTCCTTTCCTCTGTCCAGTGTTTCCACGGAAAGCCACTTCAGATTGAGGAACTCATGGGTGCTCTCTCATGAGCCCCACTGCTGCATCCATTGACACAGACAACGGGACTTGGCCTTATCCCCAGCTCCCTTGCCACTGGCTTTGATTGACAGCACTGGGAACCAATGGCTCTTGGTGCCACAGCAAAGCCAGTGAGACATGGAAGTGAGGGGAGAGAAGAGCGGCAGACATGCACAGAGCTGGATCTAATAAGGGCTCAGGTAAGTAAGGGGGTGAGGGGCCAAAATCGATGCCTAAACATTTTTTACCGTAATGCAAACAATGCATTAAGGTAATAAATGTTTAAGCTTTAGAACCACTTTAAGAAAAAAAACTGTAGATAGGCGCAGCAAGCTTATGCTTAGGCCTCATGCACACTGTATGCTCTTGACTCTTTTTTCGCCTGCAGGAGTTTAGAGGCAGCAAAAACACATCAAAAAGCTGAATTTTGCATGCGTGTTCACACGTCTGGTGTTAATACATTCTATTGCCCAGAATTCTGCCCATTAGAATACATTAATGTGGGAACGCGAAAGGCGCTTAGCGTTAAGGTGTGTTAAAGGTGCTTTTGAGCGTTTTTTAGGCTCAAAAGTTCCTCTCCTGAACACACAAATAATGTTTTTTTTTCTGCCACTAAACTCCTGAAAACGCCTATAGTGTGCATGGGCATTGGTAAAATTAGCTTTTTTGAACTGCAGTGTGCATGAGGCCTTATGAACCTATCCCACCTCTACCTAACAATTGATTTTTGTTTTGCTTTCTCCATCAGCATATCCCCCATAGTTATTACCCTTTGAATAAATTACTCCTCCTGTTTAGATTGTAAGCTCTCATGAGCAGGGCCCTCCTACCCTTGAATTGTATTGTAACTGTAGTCTTCCTTTATATTTTAAACTTTTGCCACTTTATAATTCCTGTTTAATATTAATAATGATAAGTGACAATGGGTCTTGTTGGCACAAGATTCTTCACACCCTCTGTCTTCCTCTAACAGACAAGGGGGTTAAGCTTGAACATCACTTTGTGATGATGGAACTCCATTTGCTCTCTCAAAGTAGAGTCAACCAATATGTCATTTTAGCTCTCACCTTCATTCTGCATTGTCATTGAAAATCTAAAATAAAGTAAGGCATTAAAGTAACAAACATAAGTTCCCAATGTACCTGTCCATGTTTTTGAAAATATTGCATTTGTTGTCCTTTGCAGTGAGTTGAAAAGCCAGCGCAGAGTGGTGACTTTCTAGGACGGCCGTGTCATTGTAAAGCAGGGCTAATTCACTTCCTGCGTTGCAGAGGAAAGAGTTGGTGCGTCCAGGGTGATCAATATCATGTACCGTGGCAGCTATCAGAGCAGCTACATTATCCAGCTGGTCAAGGCTGGCCTACAAAAAGAACTGTAGTGGTCATCAATTTAGCAATATACAACAGATATAAGTCAGCTGCGGCTGTAACATACACCCCCCCCCCCCCAATACCCAATCCCTGTTCATAGGTTCATTCACACAGTACTAACAACTGATTAATAACATCTAAATTTTCACCAACAGCTACAGGCAACTCATCTGGGTTTAGTTAAAGCGGAGTTCCGGCCACGGGGGTGGAATTTAGATAATAATACCCCCGGGACAGTCAGGGCTAGTACATTCCACAATGGATAGCCTCTGTACTGTCCCGTGTCGCACTTACCTTTTAGAATAAAAACTTACCTTGAAAATTTCTTCCGAGCATCTCGGATGTGGGCAGCTGAAGCCAGCACGTCCTCTTCTGCGTCCTCTTCCGTGTCCCAGAATGCGCCTGCACTGGCCCCCCTCGTCACATGAGGCGTCTGCACCGGAAGTGACGAGCGGGGCCGGTGCGGGTGCATTGATTTCTGGGGGCGATGGAGTTCAGCTCCCAGGAATCAATGCAAAGAGGAAGTGACGGCGCAGAGGGAGGAATTGGAAGAAAGGTGAGTAAATTTTCTTCAATAACAAGGTAAGTAAACAAAAAAAAATCGTAACTATCCATTTGTTTTTCTGGTGACCACGAGCAAGCGGATGGCCCAAAATCGATGTCGATTTTGTGGCCGGAACTCCGCTTTAAAGTAGATGTGCAGACCAGCTTCACTACCTGACGAACATACTTCACTACTGAAACATGCATGCATAAGGGCTCATGTCCATTGACGAATTTCCTGCATTTGACAAATCAGGTCAGATAAATCCCGTTGACCCTAAAGGAGGGTTCAGGGGCTGTGTTTTATTTTCTTAGAAAGCAGCATGTCCTACTAGGGTGCAAGGGAAAGCATGTCAAACTTATATTTTCTTGTCAACTTCTGCATTTTCCATTCAAACACAGCTACATGCATTCAAATAGAAAATGCAGCATTTGACAAGAATGCCTGTTGACCCGAATACATTCATTCTGGACAGCACCCCAATACACTGAGGCAATAGACCTGCACTTCATCGAACCATAAAACACATTAAAAAAATATGCTGCTTTACCAAGAAAGGGTCAGGACTGTTTTTTTATTGTGAAATGTGATTAGCTGGTAATGGATGGGCTGCCTTAATGTAATGTACATTAGCACATGTTGACACGTATATGATAATGAACCGCAGCACACCACAAATGTGCGAAGGGAACCTCACCCTATACTTTAACTTTCCTTTATATACAGTAAATTTTCCAATTAGTAATAAGAAGTTTATAGTGCTTACAAACAGATTTCATTATAAATTTCTTTCCTTGCTGTGTGATCATTGGTCTGTCAACTGTGTGTCAAATGCCACAGTTATGGTCCCATCACCTTATGGAGAAGCACTCTGATACAAGAACGTAGCTTGCCCAACCACACGTGTAGTCCACTCTCTGTCATTCGCAGGACACTGAGTTCAGCCACTGAAGCTAGAGACAGAGGATTGTGCATGCATGGTTAGGCACGCTGAATCCATATATCCAAGTGCTTGTTTGTGAAGTGTTGAGACTGAACATCCAGATGCAGCCCACAGTAAAAGCAGCATAAAAAAAAACTTTTTTATTAGGGATAGACCAATATGTTTTTTTCAGGGCCGATACCGATATTTTGGTCACAACGTATCGGTATCGGCCGATATGGGCCAATATTTTGTACATTTAAAGTTTTGAAAAATAAAGACAATTTTTGACACAAATCTGATACTGAACATGTTAATTTTTGTTGAATGCTTAATGGCTGGCTTGCTGGCACCCTGTGGTGGGTGGCTGGCTGGCACCCTGTGGTGGGTGGCTGGCTGGCTCCCTGGCACCCTGTGGTGGATGCCTGGCTGGTACCCTGTGGTGGGTGGCTGGCTGGCACATTGTGGTGGGTGGCTGGCTGTCTGGCACCCTGTGGTGGGAGGCTGGCTGGCACCCTGTGGTAGATGGGTGGCTGGCACAGGGGGTGTGGGTGGCTGGCTGGTACAGGGCCTGTGGGCGGCTGGCTGTCTGGCACCCTGTCTGTTGGTGGCTGGCTGGCTGGCACCCTGTCTGTGGGTGGCTGGCTGGCACCCTGTGGTGGGTGGCTGGCTGGCTGGCACCCTGTGGTGGGTGGGAGGCACAGGGGCTTTGGGTGGCTGGCTGGTACAGGACCTGTGGGTGGCTGGCTGGCTGGTACAGTGCCTGTGGCTGGCTGGTACAGGGCCTGTGGGTGGCTGGCTGGCTGGTACAGAGCCTGCGGGTGGCTGGCTCACACAGAGCATGTGGGTGGCTGGCTGGCTCACTGGTACAGTGCCTGTGGCTGGCTGGCTGGTACAGGGCCTGTGGAGGTGGGTGGCTGGCTGGCACCGGGCTGCTGTGGGTGGGCGTATGGCTGTGATACACTCCTGCGAGACTAGTCTCAACTCCAGACGAGGCTGTCCAAGGCGAGGGAGGCGGCCTAAGAAGGCAGAATGATGTCACAAAAATATGGGCAATATCGGCCAGTTCCGGGGCCGATACCGATATGTCGGGGAAAGTGCCTATCGGGCACCGATATATCGGCCTTGCCGATAATCAGTCTATCGCTAATTTTTATTGAGAATAGCTAAACATGAATACATTTTTAGGAATGACCTCTTCTTTCAGATGCCCAAAGTGATAAATACAGGTACCTCTCATAAAATTAGAATATCATCAAAAAGTTCACTTATTTCACTAATTCAATTTAAAAAGTGAAACTCATATATTTTATATAGATGCATTACACACAGGGTGATATATTTTAAGCATTTCTTTCTTTTAATTTTGATGATTTATAATTTACGGCTAGTGAAAACTCAAAATTCAGTATTTCAGAAAATTAGAATATTACATAAGACCAAATAAAAAAAAAAAAAAAAAGGATTTTTAATACAGAAATGTTGGCTTACTGAAACTATGTCCACCTACAGTATAGTATGCACTCAATACTTGGTCGGGGGCTCCTTTTGCATGAATTACTGCATCAATGCGGCGTGGCATTAAGGCGATCAGCCTGTGGCCCTGCTGAGGTGTTATGGAAGCCCAGGAAGCTTTGATAGCGGCCTTCAGCTCGTCTGCATTGTTGGGTCTGATGTCTCCTATCATCTTCTTGGCATTACCCCACAGATTCTCTATGGGGTTTAGGTCAGGCGAGTTTGCTGGACAATCAAGCACAGTGATACCATGATCATTAAACCAGGTATTGGTACTTTTGGCAGTGTGAGCAAGTGCCAAGTCCTGCCGGAAAATGAAATCAGCATCTCAATAAAGCTGGTCATCACTTGCAAACGCATGATAATTGCACGCATGTAATAAAATTGGGACCAATTGCCTCCAGGACTACCAGAATACTCCTATGGTGTTGGGTGATGTTATGGTGCCCGCATATGCGTGGCTGACGCTTTTCGAGGGAGAACCCTCTTCTTCAGAGCCAAAAATACTACACTACAGTAGTATTTTTGGCTCTGAAGAAGAGGGTCCTCCCTCGAAACGTGCCAGCCAGGCATATGCGGATGCCATCACGTCATCCAGCACCGTAGGAATATTCTGCTAGTCCTGGAGGCAATTGGTCCCAATTTTCTTACATGCGTGCAATTATCATACTTTTGTGAGTACACTGTATGCTACCTTTTTGGATTTTAATAAACTTTTTTAGTTGGTGCGCCCTTCTCTTGTTGTTTTTCAGTGCATTTGGATACCCTTGGTCCTGAGGGGCAGCAAGACCTTAGGTGGTATGCACAAAGACCATTAAGACCACACACCTTCTCGCATACCACTTGAGCCCAGGAGCTACACTGTTTTGGAACCTCTCCACTCTTCCTCCAGACTCTTGGACCTTGATTTCCAAATGAAATGCAAAATTTTCCACAGTCCGTGATGATTTGGGAAACCATGTCATCTGCTGGTGTTGGTCCACTGTGTTTTATTCCAAGGTCAACGCAGCCCTCTACCAGGAAATTCTACAGCACTTCATGCTTCCTTCTGCTGATCAGTTTTATGGAGAAGCTGATTTTATTTTCCAGCAGGACCTGCCCACACTGCCAAAAGTACCAATACCTGGTTTAATGATCATAGTATCACTATGTTTGATTGGCTAACAAACTTGCCTGACCTAAACCCAATAGAGAATCTGTGGAGTATTGTCAAGAGAAAGATGAGAGACATCAGACCCAACAATGCAGATGAGCTGAAGGCCTCTATCAAAGCAACCTGGGTTTCCATACCACCTCAGCAGTGCCACAGGCTGATCGCCTCTATGCCACGCCGCATTGATGAAGTAATTCATGCAAAAGGAGCCCAACCAAGTATTGCTTTAGTGCACACTATAATGTACATGGACATATTTTTTAGTAAGCCAACATTTCTGCATTAAAAATCCTTTTTTTATTGGTCTTATGTAATATTCTAATTTTCTAAGATACTGAATTTTGGGTTTTCACTAGCTGTAAGCCATAATCATCAAAATTAAAATAAAGAAATGCTTGAAATAGATCACTCTGTGTGTAACGCATCTATATAAAATATAGGAGTTTCACCTTATGAATTTAATTACTGAAATAAATTAACTTTTTGATGATATTATAATTTTATGAGATGCACCTGTAGTACATAGATCTAGTGAAGATAATATATTTTAAAACCCCCTTCAATGTGATAATGAAGATAAGTATAAGCTTATACAGTATATAGCCTTTTGTTATGTTATAGGCATAGGTGTGCACACAGGGTGTGCCAGGTTTGCCCAGGCAAACCCTAATCACCCTGTGCAGCACAGATTCCCCCTACTGCCCTGGAAAGGGGCCAGTAAATATATAATTCTCCCTTTCTGAATGAACATCGTGAGTGATTGGTAGTGTGTGTTTGAGCTTTGGTGTGCACACCCTAATGCATTAGGTTGCACACACCTATGGTTATAGGAAACATTTAGAAATGTTAATTATACCTTAGCAGTACCCTGAAAAAATTACCTTTTGTCTACAAATTCTCCTGAAAAATAGCAGTTCTCTTTCAGGAATGTGACTGTGCTCATAGCATGTATACCTGCAGTGAGATCTAAGACACTGTTGCCTCTGATTGCTGGTCTCAGGAGATTTGGGTAAGGCCCCTTTCACACTTGTGCGACTTAAAAGTTGCACGATTTCACCGCAATTTTGACGCGACTTGAAGCAATGCCTATGTCTTTGGACCTCAAAACACATTAAAATTGGCCAAACGTTGTGCAGGGACTACTTTGAAGTCGTTGCGACTTGAAGTCGTACAGATATGAACGGTACTCATTGGAAATCATGGAGAACGACTTGTCATGCGACTTTGCAGCCCCAAATCACAGGACAAGTCACACAAGTGTGAAAGGGGCCTAAAATTTGGTGATGTCACTCATCTTTTTCCTTGCTGGAGGCTCTGATATGAGGAAACAAATCCCTACCTCTACCAAGATGGTTTCCTCCACAGAGGCAAGGCAGAATCAATTGACATTGAGATAAAGATCAGCTACAGGGACAGCACTGGTGATTAGTCCTTTGCCCTCTGCCTGTCTTTTTTGGGTGCAGCTTCCAGAGTTCAGTTTCTCTTTAATATTTTACTTATTCGGTATTTACAGGTACTTAAATAGCACAGTCAATTTATAGTCAATTTACACACTTTTCATATACCTGCATCTGAAGCTGAAAATGGACGTACCTTTACACTCTCCTTTTGCAAGAAGAAGGCTGTGGCGTGCAGGACATCCGCAGCATGCGTGGAGTTGTGGTAAGCATTAGACGCATGGTAGTTGGCTTCAATCACTTGCAGCCAGGAACGGAGAGTAGTTTCCGAACAATTGAGAAATTCACATACTCCAAAGCAGGTAAATACTTTAAGTCCAAGGTAAACTAATGGCCTACAAAAGACAAATACAAATATGATTAACTATAAAGGCCATGTATTACAATTTTTCAAACCTGAATACAATTTAACGATTCCAATCTTTCCAAAGCCATCTAATTTATAAGAAGTATTTTGTTTTACAATGAGGGTTTGATATACAGTACGTAAGCACTAAAAACAAATATTAGACTCTTTATATTTTATTGAGAGAATGTTAAAGCTTATAACCTTAACCTTTAAACCATTAACTGTGTAAAGGGTTCCTTACTGTTAGAGCAGTAAGTATGTGACACTCCTTTCCACACTGGGTGGTGTCAGTCTGGAGCGTCGATAATTTCAAAAACCTTTTGGAGCGGTTTCACACTACTTTGCTATAGTTTAGCAGTGCAGTGTACCCACGGTTTTCATGCAGATAACCCATGGTTTCCCATAGACTTTCTATAAGATTGTGCATTTATGGTGCATTTTTCTGAAAGCACACCAAAAGTCCAGCATGCTGCATCTTTTGTGGTCCTTCATAAACCGTGCCAAAAACGTGCAACCTAATAAAAAAGTCTATGGGAAACTGCGGGTTACCTACACAAAAAACATGGGTACACCCGCACTGCAGCAAAACCGTAGCTTAACAGCGTGATATAAGTACTAGATGGGCATCTTAGCAAACACAACATACAGAGATATGGGAAATGGTAAACCTATAATTGTAAACCCACCCACAAAGTTTAAACTTGATGGATGGGTGTCTTTTTTCAGCCATACCAATTATGTAACAATATATAACTATAAAATGTTGGTCTTGATTTAGACTTGTATTTGTTGCTGCTTTGTGGAATTAGGTGTACAGGCTCATATTAAAACTTGTGTTTGAACAACTTTATAATATGACCACACAAACGTACTTTTTAAAGCACTGAACAAAAAAAGCCTTTGCAAAGGTTCTGATATCACAGCTGCTTTAGGTTAACTACACACAGATGCCAAATGGGGGGGGGGGGGGTGAAGTGTCCCGCAGGTTAGAAAGGGTGTGCTGAACAAGGTACAGTAACTTGGAAGAAACACCAATAATTTGTATTGAAAGCTCCTATGTCATTAATAGTAAATTATCTGTTTGGCAAGGAGTTACTGCACCTTGCTTTTACTGCTCACACTGAAGTGGCTTATGTATCTCATTAAAGGAAAGACTACACAGACCCGGGACCCCAGTGTAAAAGGGAGAAGCTGCATAACGAGCTAATCAGTTATGATGCAGTGATCATGTGTGAACAAGCATCTTGCTGATAGGAGGAGGAGAGAGCAGACTGACAAAGAGATAAGTCTGCTGCTTCCACTTTGACTGTCCAGTCACTGGCTGGGGAAGGGACCTGTAAGTGATACCTAACTGCAGCAAAAAAAACAAAAAAAAACAGGTCTCCTGCCCCACCAGACAGGACTGTGCTGTGTGGCAGAGCCATGTAAATCTCAGGACTGTATGGACAGAGATAAAAATCCTTTGGCATATAAAAAAAAGCTCCAGATATGAATTTCATCTGTGTATTTAGTTGTTTTCCTGAAGTTCAGCTTTAAATGACAGTCATTCTCTGCTCCCCAACACACCCTCTCTTCACTTTTCACTTTGCTATACTGACCCCTGCACTTACCTTTTAGATGTAACAGATTCTAGGTCAAATATGTTAAAGTCCCAGGAATCCTCATTGTCGAGTAATTGCGCTATACGAGGTGGAACATCATTGATTGTAACTGGCACTGATAGGTGACTATGGCTGTGCTGCATATCTGTAATAATTAGTAATTCATTGTTAGTTCTTAGTCGCTCATTGATAAACCATGGAAGCAGTTTACTCTATCAATATAATAAGGGTCTATCCACCCATAATGGATTATTTCAGTTTTTTGTATATGCTGGAGAGTTAAAAGACCTTCTTTTTTCCTACAACATTTGCAAACTCGAGTGAGAAGATCTCTCAATTTGAGTTTCCACACCTGGCAAAGCCATTTTGAGGATCTTCGTCTATCTGGTTTAATTGCAATTAATCTCATGCCACCAAGAATGCAACAGGAGTGTGGACAACCCAAGGGGAGCTGAAAACATCTAAAACTCCAGCGTAGATTGGAATGAAGTAAAGTGAAAACGATGGATTTACTATTGCTTTGAAGGAAGGCTAGAGAATGGATATAAAAAGGCCTGCAAAAAAGAAATGTATAAATTTGGAGAAAATATGTTTTTTTTTCCATTTTTTTTCCTGTCATTCTTTATTTTTTCCCAGAAATTAAAAAAAGAAGTGTGGAATATGTTCTTTTACAGTTATAAATATTATATCTATGACATGGCATTAAAACAATATAACATGAAGACCCTAATGAAAGATTTCTGAGACTTTTCTTCCACTAGGGGGCACTGCATGGGAAAAGGCACTAGTTAAGTCTGCCTACAGTTGGGAAAATTGTACCTCCTACAGTTGTGTGATTGGTGGGATACAGTAGATAATAGTTTCTGTCCTCTCAGGCCCTAGTTGACAGATAAGAGGGTACATTTGTCTGACAAATTAGTTTATCTTTATAATCTTTAAATGATTCCTGTTCTCCACCATCACAGAATAATGTTTCCATGTAGTCTGCTCAGTAAATTGCAAAGCTGAAATTTGCAAATATTGTGAGAAGAAATATTCTTTTCCAAAAAGAATGACAAAAGATGCCAGAGGTGCCCTAAAGACATTAAAAAAATACTCTATCAATGTAATGATGAGGAGTGACCATAATAAAAGTGCAAACAGCTTTTTGTTTCTGAAAAAAACCAGGGGAAATTTTTTTTTTTTTCCCTCATGGCTTCAAAATGTCTATATATGTTACATCTCTAATGGAGACAGACTACTATGGAGCAGCCCCACCATTAAATCAAATTGTGCCGTGCTCCTAAAAAATCATATTTTGTATATATAGTGCATCCTGTAAACCAACATGTGCTTTTCTACATCACTAATAAAAATCAACAGTACTATCATTTAAAAAAATATATAATACCTTTATACCAATAACAAATTTGTAAAGAATTACAAAATTTTAAAAAAAAGTTTATACGTGTCCCTCAGAAACCAAATTAATCAAAAATGAATATGCATGAACATAATAAAATATAAATTGTGTGCTATAAAGTCCCCAATAATATGTGGTCATGAAACAAACTTATTATTATTATCCACCATGCTGTGCAACAACTTTATTCATGCAATTGTGAATATCCCTTCACCAGATGTGCCCTCACCTGGGATAAATGACCACAGCTATGGTCTATATGTGCTTTTTCCCACCACAGGGGATCTTTAATGGTGTTCCAGATATATGGATAACACAGGTTTTATTATTCCCTTCCTTGGTCTCTCCTCCACTCAGCCAAGGTAATATAGAAAAGAACCATACATATTGTTTCATCCTTAAACTCAACTGGTCCTTAATTGAATAAAACTATTGTCAAAACCTCACGGCGTGTTGGAGAGAGGAGGAGCTGCGGTAATTACACTACTCGGGAGCATTGTATTATCATGCTGCATGATTACGGTGCTGTTATAGATTGGTGCACTGTTAGCACCATGGAAATGTTAGTGTTTTGACAATTTTTTTTATTCAAATAAAAGACTGGTTATTTTTAAGAATAAAGCACTATTGGCACTTTTCCACTGCAAGTACTGGTTTGGCTCTACTCGGCCCTGCTTGCTTTTCCACTGCTGGTACCGCATGGTACGGTGTTGGAAAGGTTCGGTACGGTATGGTATGGTTTGCTTTTCCACTAAAGTAGTACTAAAGTTAAGTGGGTGGGATAACAACGGGGTGGGTGGGATTCTCTGACCAATCATTGGCTAGTAGTGACTGCATGCAAAGGATTGTGGGATATGGTACCGGGTATGGTACCTCTTGGAACCACAATCGAGGTGGTACTGTTTTTGAGAGCCGTACCGTTCAGTTCCATGCAGTGGAAAAGCGCCGCCGTACCGTACCGTACCCAACTGTTCCTACACCATACCATGCGGTACCAGCAGTGGAAGAGCACAAAAGCGAGCCGAACCGTTCAGTTCCATGCAGTGGGAAAGCCCCTTATGTATGGTTCTTTTCTATGTTAACTTGGCTATGTTGCCATTGAAATGAGTCAATGAACGCCCAAGTGCTAAACTCGCCTTGCATTTAAGCACCTTTAGGTGCATTAGGCATCTTGTTTGCCAAAATGCTCCTATCCTGAACATGCAAATGGTGTTTTTGTTTCCTGCCTCTAAACACTTCTGCCTCTAAATGCCTGCATGGCACATAGCCTAACATATACAAAATTAAGGGGCAGAATAAAAAAGTTAGACACCCTTAAAAGTGGCATTTGTGATGCCCAGTGTGCTTGAGGCCTAAAAATTGGTAAGCTGTAATATAATAAATGCTTGCTTTTGGGTTTAAGACCACTACAGAAGTGCTGATCACTAACCCTCCCTAACCTGTATTTTTGCAGGAAAGCTAAACGCCGATCTAAGGGTATTTAGTCTTGTGCCCAAGGTCCTTGTTCAGGCACTTCCCATTAAAGTGTGACAATGCTTTGTCCCTGTCTCCCAAATTTGCCCCTGTGTTGTCCCCCCTTCATACAGGCATCTGATAGAGACTACAAGTTGCCATTTCAACACACATTACCCAGGCAGAGTTTACTGTTGTGCAATGCGCCCAATGCTGTAGTCCATATAGACCAGAAGCAACTATAGCCAGGATGAAGGTATTAAGCAGCAATGAGATTCAGCAAAGGAAACAATTGCAGAAACAAGTTTTTTTTTTTAATAAAAAGCAATGTATTATGATACCCAGTGCTCTTAACAAAATAAAAATGCACAGTAGAATGTACAGGATACATGTATTTTTTTTTTTTTTTTGTTAATAAAACATATTCTCAGCTGCTAAAAAGTTTCAACTGACTGTCTGATTCCACTGATCAGGGGCTGCAGGTGATTGGCTGCAGTTACTGATTGGGGACAATTTTTCAACATGTTCCTTCAACAGAATTTGATCAAACTATTGACTTTTGTCAAGTAACGATGGCCACACACTGATTGAATTTTGGTCATTTTTGATATTTTCAGGACCAGCTTAAGTTCAGGACACAGCTAAGATTTTCCTAAGGCAACCACAGTCATTGCAAAAGTCAAAATGTTGTACAAAACTTACTTTTTGAGAAAACATATTCATTTCCTGAAAGTCTTCTCAAACCATCCTGCAACGAAAAAAAAATATATATATATTAGCTCAGAAAGGATCTGCATGGTTATATAATGGAACTAATAAAGTGACTATCTGGCTCAATTCTGAACACACACCTATATCCGTAAAGAAACATCCCCTCTTGAATACCACCCTATCCTCCTTTAGAGAAACCTGCAAGCTAGCATCTATTTCCTCAACCCCAGGCCCCCTGACCCCAATCAAACACAACCCAGACTTTCCTCCGGGTATGTCCTCCTCATTCCTACGGGATTATTGGAATAACGACTCCATTGAAGCTTTCCGCTTTTTCGACAAAGGATCCCTCTTAGAACGCCTCCAGATCAAATCACCCACCACGCCTTCCCCCATACCCAATTGGACCTACTTTCAAATTAGACATTTTCTCAAATCCTTGAATCATAATGGGGCCCTTTCCAGAGACCTCACCCCATTCGAGAAGCTTTGTACAAGCACCACTCCACAACGCCATCTTATTTCGGTAACATACAATCTCCTGGTCTCGGAAGTCCAAGAACACACTAACAAAGCTAAGCCCAGATGGGAATCAGACCTCAACCTCTCCTTGTCTGAAAGAGAATGGCAAAATCTATGTCACATTGCCCATAAAAGTTCCCTCAATGTATCCACACAAGAAAATTGCTATAAGTTGCTAACTAGATGGTACAGGACCCCTTCACTCCTACATAAATACAACCCAGATATCACTGACACTTGCTGGAGATGCCACTCTGATACAGGGACACTCATTCATATCTACTGGTCCTGTCCAAAAATACAACCATTCTGGTTATCTATCCATGAAACCATCACGAAAGACCTAAAAATTGATATCCCTTTCTCTCCTGCGCAATACCTCCTGAACTATACTATTGTCCCACCTTACAGGTACTGCAAATCTCTCTCTCCACACCTACTCAATGCAGCCAAAGCATGCATACCAATCCACTGGAAATCAGACGTAATTCCACATAAACGGGAATGGCTTCACAAAATGGACAAAATTGCTAGATTAGAAGAACTTGTTGCGATCGCTCGAGATAGAACAATCTCCTATGCTCACATTTGGGCTCCCTGGAAATTATTTCGAGACCCACAAAACCATGCATTGCTAACCATCACTCCCACTTCTACGACTGATCCTTCAGTTTCCACCACATGACTTTCTTTCCCTCTAATACTTTGCCTCATACATCATGACAACCCTTGGCTTCTCGCTCACACACCAAGACCGATAGCACACCGGTAGACCCCTCTCACCCCTAAACAAGGGCTGTAAGTGAGAGAGGTTTACAGAGCACAATGCGGTAAGCCTAACACCAACGCCATATACTGCCATCTCTCATTTTCGGTCACCATATTGTTTTTCAACCCCCCCAGGCTGGCAAGGCGGAGACCGATGACTCCCTACCCTCCTTTCCCCCTTCCTCTCCCTCCCTTCCTCCCCCCACCCCCTACCCTCCCCAACCTTGATGAGTAGGTGACCTCTTCTCCCCAGAGTGGTCGCCTCCCACCAAATCATCTTACTCTTACATATAGTCTTAAATGTTTGACATTTCTTTCCATTTATTATCATATCAACTTCTAACAACCCAGTTGATATCTTGCAACATACCCCCTTTGTTTTACCTCAAAGTCACATACACCGAGATGTGCCTACAGTTATCTACTTTATTGTACTATGGTTAGAATAGTACTTCCAATCTGATACAATTGAGCTTCAAGTTGACACTCGTTTTGTCTCTAGCTTTTCTATTGACTTAGTATTAAAGGCCACTCCTGTTGAGTCTCCTGTTTGTTAAAAGGTCAAGCCTTTTAATACGTGTCTTACGTTGATACTCGTTTTCTCTTGGATTATTTGTAATAACTTTTCAATAAGCTATGTTGCTGTACATTGTATGTACTGTCTATACGTTGACTTTTAAGAGACTGTATGTATTCTTTATATTGTTATAATTCTTTCAATAAAAATTTTTTGGAAAAAAAAAAAAAAAGTGACTATCTAGTCATTAGTGGCAGAGATGAACATCTACAGCAGGAGACTGATCAGGGAGTGCATAAACCAGCCGAGTCCCTATTCAAACCTGACTGTTTGTGACATGTGACAAGAATCTAATTATTTTCAATGGGCCTATTGAGCGCTGTCAATCGATGACTGTCATGTGAAGCTTGATTCTTTGGAGCACCCCCAATTACTTGAAAGGGAGTTTACACTCATTTTCCAGGCCATTGAATTGAAGTGTGAATAGGGACTAAGTGACATTAGCAGCTAAAACTGAAAGTTCCTGACAGTAAACCTCATTGTCGCTTCTTAGAAAATAAAGAGGATCATAAAGGCTTTTTACATGGGGAAACATTTTGTACAAATACTGGTAATACTGTAGTCACAGTATCCTACATCTCTTTGGGAATCCAGTGAAGGGACTTTTGTACTTAAGGCTAAGTTCCCGCTATTCCAGTTTTCCCGCAGCCGCGTTTGCGCAGGCACAGGAGCCCATTCATTTGTGCTGTACCTGCAGGAAACGTAGAAAGAGATCCTTGCAACTTTTCTAAAATCGCAGCCACAGTGAATCTGCAAAGCGCTTCCCAGCAGGGGAAAATGCGCTGCAGTTACCAATGTTTGGAAGTGCTATAAAATATTTAATGGCATTCCCATTGTGACTGCTAACAGCAGCAAATTTTGCTACAGGTGCACAAAAGCGTGCAATTTACATGCAGTCCTGCATCCGCATACATGTAAACCCTAAGGTTAAGGACAACTATATTTATTTAGGAACACTATCTGCATGGAGTTTGCGTGGTCTGTCTGTGCCTTGAAGGATACAGTAAGCTGAAAAAGAAACTGATAGCTTTAAAGAAGAACTATAGGCAAAACTTTTTTTTCATTTTAGATAGAGAAAAGGAGGGTTATTTTTGTCCCATTGCAGAGGTTTCCCTTCACTTCCTGTCCCATAGCCAAACAGCAGGTGGGAGGAAATCCCTGCCAGTTAAGAAAATTCCTTCGGACCACCCAGGTCACTAGGACTAGTGCCCTCACTGAAAGATTACTTACATTATTCCTTTTCTGGGGACAAAACAAAATTTGGGGTTTTCTTTTACTTTCACCTTCAATGATAATTGTAAACAGGACAAACAGAGGTAGAAATACAAATCTAAATATGTGTTCTAATTCACCTCCACTCTGTCCAAAACTTAAAAAAATGTTTTGCCTTTAGTTATACTTTAACCCCTTTCCTACTCTCTCCAAAGTGAATATAAAAAAAAGGTTTGGCTTTAAACACACTTTAAAGCATAATAATTTAGCTTTGTTTGCTAAAGATAATAAGGGATTTGTTCCGCTATATAGTAAGGGGTGTTAGGTACTGAATGGCTCTGGTGCATTTGTTCTGCACAGGTAACATCATTTTGATTGTTTTGCAATTTTTGACAGCTCAAGTATTGTATCTAAACATACAATGGCTGGTAAAGGGCAGTCTAGGGCAGTGATGGTAAACCTTGGCATCCCAGATGTTTTTGAACTACATTTCCCATGATGCCCTACTACACTGCAGAGTGCATGAGCATTATGGGAAGTGTAGTTCCAAAACATCTGGGGTGCCAAGGTTTGCCATCACTGGTCTAGGGAAAGTGGGTTGACAGTCTAGGGAAAGTTGGTTGCTATCATTTTGAAATTGCTTACCGTCATCAAACCACCAACAAGGTCACTTGTGTGGGGATCCTCTTCTTTGGTTGCCAGCTGTGGAGAATAGAGCTCTGTGGTCCTTAGAATTTCCAACACTCTGTCCAAAGCCTCTGCCACCGTCACAGGACTGTTCTCCTGAGCTGCATTTATTATGTTAATGACCTTATGAGACAAAAAATAAATAAAAAGAGTCAATAATACTTTTTTCAGTATATAGCACATAAGAGGATAGATCCATAGCTTCTTTATTATGTCAGTATCAATGGATTTATCCTTCCAAAAATAGCAGCAAGTCAGCCTCATGAGGTATCTATGCACCCTACTGCATTATACCTGTACATATCCATATCCATCCACGAAGTAGGGCCTTTTATAATAACTATTCTGCTTCAAAACAAATGCAGAGTGTTAGTGTGACTGAGGCCGACAGTGCAGACCTGGCATCACATTGAGGCAACAGGAGGAAATGCCTTCCCAAAAAGAATTATGTGTCCCTTGCACATCCTTCAAATGGCATTTCCTGGGTCCCCCCACTCCCCTATACTTTACTTCCCCTGTATTGTTTTTTGTCTAGGATGGTGTGGAGTTTGAGCTGAAGGGGATGGACGGGGGGGGGGGGGGTGTGCATGTTTTGGGTTGTTTCTCTTGAGCCCGCCCATACTCCCACGTTGCTAAAACATGTTTTCACAGATTGACAGCCTCTATCATCATGGACACTTTATCTGTTTGATGCCGTCAGTTTATGTTATTGTCTCCTACGCGGGGGCCGTTCTCATGTTTTCCATGTATGGCATTGTGCCTTGCTTTTATACTTGTATTGTTGTACCTTTTTTACAAAACTTTCTAATAAAAATTATTGAAACAAATGGCATTTCCTATTTTTTCTTTAACAATGGCACCAAATAATACAGACACAATGCCCATCCAACCCCCCCTCCCCACGCTTTCGGATTAGTGAATGCTGCTACCACCTCTCTTAATTAAAGTAGACAGGAAAAGAGTAGAACCCTTTGTGGTTACCTTTGTAATGGGAGCCTCTATGGTCATGGTGTGTATCCGTGCCATTGATGAATACCTGTGGTTCTGTAAACTTGCTGCTGTAAAGTTAACACTCAATTGTTATTACAAAGGTAAGTCAGTAGGATATATTAAGAAATATATTAAATTACATGCGACATAATGCTTTAAAAGAAAAACACGTAGTAAGGTAAATCTGTAGACTGCCACTGCTGATCCTCGTTTAGAAGATTGCCTGGCAAGTTCTTGCTGCATTACTTCATAAATTACAGAAACCCCTAAAATGTATGCAACAAGTGAAGTCAGAAGTCATGTTATTCATGTTCTTTATTTGAGTGGATTGACATGACAATCAGGCAACTAGCATTTTCTGAAGGAGGTGAGCAATGGCTGCATGCATATTTCTCTGTGAATGGTTCTCTTTTAAGCAAGTAGAGATCTTCCTGGACAACAAAGATCACCGGTGTGCAGCGCCATTTTTTATTTTTATTTTTTAAAGAGTTAACTTGCAAGCTCCCAATAAAAAAGTAAAGACAAGGACTGCACAGAGAAAAATATAATAAAAGTAATGTCATTGTAAAATTATAAACTTAGTCTACCTTAAAAGTTAGCTTTAGCAACCCCCACAAGTCTGATACAGGAGTCCATCATGAAAACAGAAGCGGTGGAACTGCAGGCTGACTTGCTCGACTAGTTTCAGGCCTTGCTGGCTGCTCTGAATTCTGGCAGTGTAAGTAGTATGCAGGGCAGTGTACAGGGGTCATCAGGATATATGGCAGTCTACAGGGGGTCAGCAGGATGTACGGCAGTCTACAGGGGGTCAGCAGGATGTACGGCAGTCTACAGGGGTCAGCAGGATGTACGGCAGTCTACAGGGGTCAGCAGGATCTATGGCTGTCTACAGGGGTCAGCAAGATCTACGGCTGTCTACGGGGGTCAGCAGGATGTACGGCAGTCTACAGGGGTCAGCAGGATGTACAGCAGTCTACAGGGGTCAGCAGCATGTACGCCAGTCTACAGGGGTCAGCAGGATGTACGGCAGTCTACAGGGGTTAGAAGGATGTATGGCAGTCTACAGGGGTCAGTAGGATATACGGTAGTCTACAAAGATCAGAGGTATGCAGGACAGTGTACAGAAGTCAGTAGCAGGTAGGGCAGTATACAGGGGAAAGTAGGGCAGTGGACATGGGAGAGCAGGACAGGGGGTCGGAAGGGCAATGCAAAGGGGAGTTAGGTGGGCACGGTACTGGGAGCTCAGGAGGGCACATCACTGGGAGGGGCCAGGAGGGCAAGGTATGGGGGGGTCAGGATGACACTATACAGGGGGGTTAGGAAGGCACACCACTGGCGTGTCAGGGCATCAGGAGGGCACACATCACTGGGTAGTTCAGGTGGGCACACATCTGGGGTGGCCAGGAGGGCACACCACTGGGATGGTCAGGAAGGCACACTACAGGGGTGGTCCCATTGGAGAGGGTTAAGAGGGTACACCAGTGGGGAGAGTGGGGTCAGGAGGGTACACCACTTGGAGGGCGTCAGGAGAGTACACCACTGTTGGGGGTCAGGAAGGTACAGCACTGGGGGGGGGGGTCAGGAGGGTACACCACTGGGAGGGGAGTCAGGAGGGTACACCACTGGAAGGGGAGTCCGGAGGGTACACTGCTTGGGGGGGGGTTTAGGAAGGCACCCCACTGGGGTCAGAGCATTGTTCTGTGTTCTCTGTTCTATGTTCTCCATTCTGTGCTGATCCCAGCCGGCTCTCCTCTTTCGTCCACTCTACATGTTGTCATCCACAAGTGCTTTGATGAGCTGAAGAGGATGGCCAGCTGGGATCAGCATAGTACACTTCTGGCAGGAGCGCAGGCACGCTTACACAAGAGCCCGAACCCACCGAGCTATTCTGCAGCTGTCATAGGCGGCAGAGGCAGTCCCTGCCCCACAGCCGCATGTAAGCAAAGGGCATGCTGCAGGGCTGGAAATGCTTTTGATGGCTAGGATTACTTATGGCATGTCCCTGATTTGCTGCGCAGCTCTGCCAGTTGGGGGTCGGCAAGGCAGGGACAAGATCGTGATCTACCCCCGGATTAAGGTGTCTAACTGTGTGGAAATACAGTAAATGCTCTGAAAATGGAGCAGGTGGAAAACTGTATTGTAGCCTATATTACCAATGAATGATTAATTTTCATACTTGGAGACAAATGCAAGGAATAGAAGAGATCACACTATTTGCTATAGGCAATGCTCCAGCTTGTACAAACCAACCACCACAACTTATCATTAGTCTCAGTCTTTCAATATGGAAAATAATATATTTGTAAGGTTTGTGTTAAAAATCGAATTAGGTTATTTTCCTTACCATCACTACTCCGTGATGTGATTGACCTTACATCTATTGACTCTTTCCTTCTGTTCTTATGTCTGAATGAGTGTGAATGAGACTCTGAAAGACAATGTAAAAATACAATTTATTGTAAAGTGTGTTAAGCATGCAAACTTCAGTATTTAGTTCACAGACAGCAATGAGTCTAGATGTGCCCTTTCCCAAACAAAATAAAATTGGCCTCCAATACCAATGTGTGTGGGAGATTTTTTTTACATTCCCCTAATGCTTTGGAGAAAATAAAATCTATAATTTGACAGGTTGTTTTGGAAAGCATAGGCTAAGACTTTTCTTAAAAAGAGAAG
The DNA here is from genome assembly GCF_965119305.1 of Pelophylax lessonae. Classification (NCBI taxonomy): domain Eukaryota; kingdom Metazoa; phylum Chordata; class Amphibia; order Anura; family Ranidae; genus Pelophylax; species Pelophylax lessonae. The sequence continues at coordinate 127,106,798 of NC_138768.1, forward strand.
TATGGCCAAAGCTTTTTTACCCTTCAGATCTAGTATGGATTGTAAGGGGAACCCCACACCAAAATTCATACCAGACCCTTATCTGAGTATGCAGCCCAGCAGAGGAGGGGACGAACGAGCGTCCCCCCTGCTGAACCATTCCAGACCACATGCCCTCAACATGGAGGGGGGGGGGGCGTCTGGGGCACGTTGTTGAGGACAAGGGCCTCTTCCCCACAAATGCTGCCACATTGATGCAGTAATTCATGCAAAAGGAGCCCCGACCAAGTATTAAGAGCATACTATACTGTACATGGACATACTTTTCAGTAAGCCAACATTTCTGCTTTAAAAATACTTTTTTTATTGGTCTTAAGTAACATTCTAATTTTCTAAGATACTGAAATTTGGGTTTTCACTAGCTGTAAGCCATAATCATCAAAATAAAAGAAAGAAATGCATGAAATATATCAATTTGTGTGGAACACATCTATATAAAATATGAGTTTTACTTTTTGAATTGAATTACTGAAATAAATTAACTTTTTGATGATATTCTAATTTTATAGGATGCACCTGTATGTTGTTTCTAACTGTAAAACAACCGCCTGGACCACATAAAGGATCTGCTTTACGTTCCTTACAAGTTTTGCTGCATCCAAAGAACTACATAGTGTATAATACGATAACCGACAATTCCTTTTATGCTCCTGCCTAGTACAACACTGTCTACAGGGTCACTGGAACTAGTGTGCCTACTGGAAGGTTTCCACTCTATTATTGTTCTGGGGACAACCCAAGACTTTGGGATTTACTTATACTTTCACTTTCGATATTAACAGTAAACACATAGTTGCCAACATTTGAAAAATATTTCCAGGGACACTTTGCAGCACAGCTATCAATTACTTACCACACCCACTTCCCTGAAGCTTCGCCCACTCCACATAATTAATCTCTGCCTACTTATCATCAGATTATAGGGTCTACTCAATAAAGAAAATTGAAAAGGGAATTTAAAATTTAAGGCCAAAGTAGCAGAGTTGGAATAATTCTCCCATTCAGCTGCACTACTTCTGCCTAAATGTTTAAATTCTCAGCACAATTCCCTGCAATTCTAAAGTGTCAAATGTGCTCAGGTGTGACCATCCAAAAAATATAATATGTATATATAAATAAAGTGCGAAGTGTAAATAAATAAGTGCATTAAGAAAGTGCAAAGTGTAAATAAGTACATTGCCGGGACAATGTAAATTACCCGGGACAGGCTCCTATTTGCAGGAACTGTCCCGGCAAAAACGGGACAGTTGGCAAGTATGTAAACAGGACAAATAAAGAGCATTATTCACCTAACAGTGGCACAGACATGGAATAAAAACCTGACATGTGTCCTAATCCCTCTATCCCCTGTCCAAAACTACAAAAAATAGTTCGGCTTTCAGTTATACTTTAATTCCTGTGCAGCGCCAATACATCAATTTCTAATATGTGTCGAAACATCCAAAAACACCAATATTTTGAACTTCATCCAGGATCTGGGAAATGTTTGCTAACCACATTGATACATTTATGTGAAGACTTACAGTATATGTGAGTAGTTATTTTACACTGATTTTAAAAAAAGTGAGATTTTATGCCATGCACAATTCTGCTCTTTTCCTTTCAAGCATAAATTGAACATTCGTTCAAACCGGTTCAAGTCAAGTTCCTTTATCCAAAACTCGCTCATCCATGTCTTAATGGACCTTGCTTTGTGCAGTGGTGCACAGTCATGTTGGAACAGGAAGGGGCCATCCCCAAACTGTTCCCACAAAGTTGGGAACATGAAATTGTCAAAAATGTCTTGGTATGCTGACGCCTTAAGAGTTCTCTTCACTGGAACTAAGAGGCCAAGCCCAACCCCTGAAAAACAATCCCATACTGTAATCCCCCTTCCACCAAATGATGTGGACCAGTGCACAAAGCAAGGTGCTTAAAGACATGGATGAGTGAGCTTGGGATGGAGGAACTTGACTGCCCTGCACAGAGTCCTGATCTCAACCCGATAAAACACCTTTGGGATGAATTAAAGTGGAGACTGCGAGCCAGGCCTTCCCGTCCAAGGACAGTGCCTGACCTCACAAATGTGCTTCTGGAAGAATGGTCAAACATTCCCATAGACACACTCCTAAACCTTGTGAACAGCCTTCCCAGAAGAGTTGAAACTGTTTTAGCTGCAAAGAGTGGGCCAACTCAATATTGAACCCTACAGACGAAGACTGGGAAATCATTAAAGTTCATATGCATGTAAAGGCAGGCGTTCCAATACTTCTGATAATATAGTGTATGTTAGTATAGGTCAGAAGGGGAGTAATATCCTAAGGGGAGTGGCACTAAACTGGGGATTTTTTTCTCTAATCACTTGGCTGGATCACGTGGAGAACAGTCAAGAGAGGATTTTTGGACAATGTGTGGGGATTGTTGTTTTAACCGCTGTAATTGAAGATCATAAGTGAATATCACTGGATACTATATGAACACTATTTATGTGGACCATATGTTTTTTTCTCACTATTTGGTTCTATGACACTGGTGTAAATTTGTTTTTAAATGAATGCGTATGGTATATATTTATTCCAAATACTGGTGTTTTGTGAATTTTTTGATACGTTAGAAATTGATGTATAAGCGCTGCTTAGGAAAGGAAAGGTGTGTTACTTTCCTTTTTTTCTCTTTTTCATGTTATTATTAATATTATATATTTTTATATTGTACAGTACAATACATTTCACAATTTGTTGTCTTTAAAAACTATTTTGTGCATTACTATATTTTTTTAAACATATGAAAAGGAGCAACCTGTAAGTGAATTTTCTCCAGTGTATTTCTCATCCCTGCTTATCTTGTAGACCTGGAAAAAAATAGAAAAGTAAAAGGTAAACCAGTTAGCTTGCTTTATCTATCTTATTTTTACTTTGATGATCACTTAGTGATCACTGAGCACTCAGATTTATTCTTAGTGGTCATTGAGTGCTTTGATGATCACTTGGTGGTCATTCAGCACTTGGATCATTAAGTGTCATTAAACCCACAACAATAAAATCAGTCTGTATATATGTAGTAAAGCATGCTTTATATACTTACTGAGGGGTCTAAGGGGTTAATCCTCTGCATTGTGTAACAAAAAGTTGTTTGATCCTGTATGCACAGATCCTCCCCTTCTTGCACTGCCACCAAAACATGTCCGGATAAGACAGAGTAAATGGAGTCAGGCTGCACATGCTCAGTTTGGTGAGTATTGCTAGGGAGTTTTTTTTTCTCTTTGTTGGGAGAGTGCATGTGATCAGCACAGCGCCAATCAGCACTGTCCAGACAGAGGGTCAGTGGTCCTGCATCCTGATAGGACAGCAATGAAGTATGAAAACTCCCCCTACAAGCTTTAATCAGGCACTGATAGAAGTCACAGGACTGAGAAAAGGTATTTAGCAGTTTATAGTTACTAAAATAATTGCATTTCCATGTTCTGTGTACTGTGGGAGACCAGATATAGTGAATGCAGTTCTGGGTTTACAGTAGAAACACTTTAAAGCTCACTGAATTTTTTGATGATCATTTTAGTGTTCACTTAGTGGACTCTGATTACTTTGCTGATCATAAGATGGTCACTGACCACTAAATACTTTATGAAGAGTTCTATGTTCCTGGATACCAAGCTAGAAAGGGAACATTTTTAATAGTTTCATGCATTTGGATTCCATTTTACATTTTTACGCAGTTTCTAATTCCTTCTAATGGAAGACAAGCAATCTTATTGTATGAAACTTAGTTCTTGCTGCTAAACATCCGAAACATAAACCATTTTTTCCCCCAAAAACAAAACAAAAGCTCAAGGAAATAACCATTTACAATTCATGTTTTATACTAAATGTCGGTTTCCTTTAAGATTCCCCTGTACACAACACTGAACCAAAGACTGATTATATGCAGTGTAAGGGCCTACAAAAAAAAATAATTTAATTTGCATCCTGTAAGACAGACCCTCACACATCAATCTTGCTTTGTTATATTTTAATTTCCTGATGCGGTTTTCAAAAAGGAAACTATTCACAAGAGAATAATGAAGGCTGCCATAACTGACCTCTCCTTTTTTGAGAATATTTGTTCCATAGCTGACATGATACAAGTATAGAGGCTAGGAATATGTACACCTTTTTGCCATACAGCATGCTTGTTCCAGCAAACAAGTAAATTCCAAAAGGAGGCCAGCAATGGCAGTCCCCATACTGTCTCATGACAGATTTACTTAAAATGTATGTCAAGCCCAAACTTTTTCGTTTTGTTTTTGATAGCTTTGAGAAGATTTAAAACCCCTATCAGATTATTTTTTGATGCCTATGTCCCACTAGGGAAAATACTCTCCACTCCCTGTTCTAAAGATGTAACAGGAGGTGAGAGGAAATCTCTTAGAGAATGGAATTCCCATCTTAGATAGTTAGGTATACCAGATCAGATGTACCCATTGGAGGGCTTTCCCTCACCTCTAGCTCTTTTTTCTCTAGTGACACCTCAAAATGATTTCCCCCCACTTCCAGCCTCTGTGACAATGATCAGGCCAAATAGAGGTGTAAGCTCCTTAATGGGGACACAGAGAGTAAAAAACATGACAAAGGGTCTCATCTTTAATATCTTCTATCTATCTTCTAACTTCTCTATCCAAAACTAAACACAAATGTCTTTCCATAAACTTTAAGCCTGGGGAGGATTTAGAAGTTTATTAAGAGGAGATATATAGAAGATTGGGCATTGATTATGTTTGATTGGCCTAGGTCACTCTTCAGTCTCCATGCAAAGTACAATATAACGCTCTTTACGGACATGTAGCATGAAACTTAACTGCATTTTTGAGAAGACATTTTAGGTAATAGACATATCAGTATACATACTGGACTAATGTAGCCTGTCCTTATTCAGTGTTTTAAAAGTTCAGGCCAAGTTTGTGTTTGGTTTCACAGTGGGAAGCTAATATTTTCTGGAGTCGTAACACAGACAATACAGAAGCTTAACGTCTGGCTTGCAGTACGATTGGTGGATTTTGCTAATAAAAGAAAGATGCTATTTGACATCATCTACAGTCTTCCCATACCTGACACACTCTATTTGGAACAAATGCACTGGCCCTTTTGAACTGCTTTTATATTTTGTGGTTTATTGAAGGACTACAGGTCATTAATTTAGTTAGTATAATTCCCAAGAGATTTATTGAGGGCTATAATCAAATGTGCATATCTTAACCCAACTTCTTGATAGAGAAAAAGACTTGTCGACTTTCAAAATCCAAGATCAATTTCAACTTATTTTCTAATAATTGTTGCAATAAGGCCAAGTTTTTTTTTTTTGTAAAGTTATATTTATTGAGGTTTAAAAGAAGTACATACAACCGAACACAAACACGGCCACGCAGGGCCAATAAGGCCGAGTTTGATCTTTGGGTTTTCTACAGTTCCCTAAACTAATGAAAAAAACACCAACAGTGTTCTTGTTCACATCATTTCATACCTAAGGCAGGTTCTGTGATTGTTGAAATAATCTACTTTGTTTGGCCATGTATGCCAAAAAATAACCTATTTAGAGGCCTAATTTCAGCAGGCCCTTCCTCATTAGTTGTTTCCCTAATATGAGCAAAACTTTTAGCGATTTTCTCTTTGTGGTGACTAGTTCTTTGCCCTCTGCTTATCTTTTTGCATTTTCTACAGGTTGCGCCCTTTCTAAAGTCACCCCCAAGTTTAAGGTTTTAAAACAATTTTCTTGGAGAAGTGGAAATAAATAAAAAAAAAAATCAAGCCTAGGTAAATTTTAAACATATATATTAACAAATTTCTGGCTTTTTATTTTGTACTATAATATAAATATATTTTTATGTTCATATCTATTGTTTTGACAAGTGTGTGATACTGTAATATGCTAATAAAGACAATAGCTACTTTTCCTTTTTTTTTTTTCTGCCTCTAAAAGAAGTTGCTAGTGTGTCCATAATCCAAAAATGTGTTTCTCTGTAAAAGCACTGCATCAGGGAAATTCTTTATCAATCTGTGTCCAGTTTACACCATTACACAGTGGGATAAATCTGGATTCCATTCGTGTTTTCCACACTGTAGTGTATTAACACAGACCAGGCTGTACAGGTTGCTTCTTTATTCCTTGAACATCACGCATGCAACTAACTTCAGCCACACCCAGCTCCCAGACATATACATAATTGTAACATTTTGCAGACAGCAACTTAACCCGTTGCTTACCATACTACATTCCCTCCTCTCTTTGAATAAAACATAACATGCACAACGTATTAATAAGATTAACAAAATGCATGGATGAACAACTAAAAAATTTAAACTATAAACTTCTGACTATACACATAGTCCTTAAGGTAGGCCGGTGGATTAGTTGCTCGTTTTTCTCTTGGCCATTCCAATGTGGATGGTTGTGGATTGAAGTCTGGATCACTGGCAGTATCATCACTACTCTTTGCCTGTTCGCCGTCTTCCGATACTTGACCTTCTGACTCAATAAATTTCTTCACAAATGAGGAATTACGCACTTTTGTGTGTCCATCTAAATCCTCTAAAACCACTTGAGTACCTCTTTTCTCCTTTACAACATAAGGCTCAGGTTCAAAGGACGGAGCCAGTTTGTTAAACCGATCATTTTGAAGCAACACCTTATCACCCTGTTGAAGGCCACTAGGTTGACACTGGCGGCGGTGGTTTGCATACTGTTCAGCCCATATCTTCCTTTCCTCATCAATATGCCGAAAAGGTTTCTGACTCGTAGGAGGACCCCCAATGTCTGGCAATCTTGTCCTGAATTTGCGACCACAAAGAAGTTCCGCAGGACTAACTCCAGTGACAGTATGCGGAGTTGTGCGATAAGCCAAAAGAAAACGCCACAGTTCCTTTTTCCAGTCTCTTCTCTCTAAATGAGCAATCCGCAAAGCTTTCAGCAAGGTTCGATTCTGGCGTTCCACTTCCCCGTTAGCCTGTGGCCAGTATGGAGTTGTACGATGATGTTCAATAGCATTTGATTTCAGATAATCCTGAGATTCCTGAGAAGTAAATTGGGCACCATTATCACTCACAATCCGTTTAGGCAACCCATGAGACGCAAAAATGCTCTCCAACCCCTCAATTACAGTTGATGATGTAGCTTTAGTGAGAACTACCACCTCTTGCCACCTTGAATAATAGTCCACAACAACTAAAAGATGGTGTCCAGATGGAATGTCACACAGATCAATGGCTAAATCTTCCCATGGTCCCTCAGGTAGAACAGTGTGAGTTACTGGTTCTGGTTTAGGTTTGCTGCCCACCAACTGACATGCTCGACATGAAGAAACCAAACGTTCCACATCCTTGTCAATTCCTGGCCACCAGACTTTCTCACGTAATCTTTGTTTGGTGCGTACAATGCCTTGATGGCCCTCATGGGCTAAATGTAATGTACGTTTCCGTAAGTCTTTAGGCATCACAATACGATTGCCACGTAAAACTAGTTGTCCTGCAATACTCAGCTCTTGTTTGATTCTGTGATAGCTTGAGTCACAATCCACCCAAACCCCTTGTCTTACACATTTTCTCAACCAAGCAATTTCCGGATCCACAGATGACAATTCTTCAACCTCCCGCGGTGTCAATGCCTGAGGCATGGCGTTAGTAGCCACAAAACGAATGTACTCTTCTGCTAGGTTATGAACAGGTGCTGAAGACTGAGGCAATCTGGAAAGTGCATCTGCCGCATTAGTCGGTCCAGGTCTGTACCGCACTGTAAATCGATACGGTAACAATCTGAGAACCCATCTTTCAATTCTGGCGGATGGTTTTGAGCGTGGCGAATATATCACTTCCAGAGGCTTGTGGTCTGTGATGATTTCAAAATCAAGGCCGTAGAGATAGGTGTGAAACCTTTCACATCCCCAAACAACAGCCAAAGCTTCTTTCTCGGTCTGAGAATAACGTCTCTCTACATCAGTAAGGGATCTGCTTGCATACTGAATAGGCCTGTAATCGCCTGTGCATTGTCTCTGAACCAAGATGGCGCCCAACCCCACAGGGCTAGCATCGACAATAACTTGGATGTGTGCAGTAGGATTGAAATAAGCCAAAGTTGTGGCGCAAGTCAGCCGTCTCTTAAGTTCATCAAATGCACCTTGTTCCAAAAGGCCCCACTTCCAAGGGACTGCTTTGCGAGTCAACAATCTCAGAGGTTCACTGACAGTCGCCATATCTGGAATAAACTTGGCACAGTAATTCACTAGCCCAAGAAAACTGCGTACTTCTGCAGGGTTTTCAGGATTTCTGGCATCAGACACAGCTTTAATTTTACAGTCCTCCGGACCAATGCCCCTGTCAGACAGCACATGGCCCATAAAAGTCATTTTATTCATTTGAAATGTGCACTTCTTCTCATTTAACGTTAACCCTTTCTCCTTCAAGCGATTTAGCACTGCACGGAGACGTTCATCGTGCTCCTGTGTGTTTGTTCCCCACACAATTATATCATCAGAAATGTTATGCGTGCCTTCACAACCATGTAGATGTAGCACCTGCTGAATCACATGTTGATAGGCCTCCGGTGCTGACGATACGCCAAACATCAACCTCTTGTATCTAAAAAGACCTTTATGGCTTGCAAATGTAGTGATGACTCTAGATGCTGGGGTCAATTCAATCTGATGATAACCCCATTTCAAATCCAGTTTACTGAAGACACTTACCCCATTCATTGCATGTAGAACATCTTCAATAGTGGGAATTGGATGTCTCTCTCTCTGCACAGCTTGGTTAGCACATCTCATGTCCACACAAATCCGAATATCTGTGCCCTTTGGTACAACGACTAACGGCGATACCCACAGAGTGGGTCCTTCTACAGGTTCAATAATGTCAAGGTCTAGCAGCTCTGCCAGTTTGTGCTCAACAGGTGATCTCAGGCTATAAGGAAGTCTGCGTACTGGCTATGCAATAGGCTTTACATGTGGATCAATGTGAAGCTCCAACTGAAAATTTTCCAAACCCAGAGAAGCAATCTTTAAATTCCTCTTTCAATGCAGAAATAGCAGGAGACACCATATTCACTCTTGCGCTGCCTACATCACGGCCAATCTTTAACACCCCTAGTGCCATTGCGGTTTGACGACCAAGCAGAGGCGACCCTGTGCCATCTACAACATAGAATTCGGTCTGCAATGGAGGACCAGTCTCATGTGTTTGAACAGAGGTATAAAATTTGCCTTTAAGTTGTAGTGGTGTACTGGAGCCATAAGTATAAATCTGTTTAGTGGTGTTACACAATTTAAGGTGATTTTCTCTGCCATTAAGACTGTGCCAAGACGCTAACTCCATAACATTGCATGTAGCTCCAGAGTCAATCAACACTGACACATCTGTATTTCCAATCTTAATGGTTAATGTCCCAGCTTGCAGAGAACACAGGGAGAATATAAATTCACAGTCAGGAGAACTCTCTTTATCCTCAGCTATAACATTTACTTGTGCTGATGGTCCTTTGGTTTTGTTATCTCTGGGTGTACTTCTACACACACCTGCAAAATGACCTGTCTTTCCACAAGCATAGCACATTTTATTCTGTACCACAGTGCAGTCCTGACTTGTGTGTCCCTCTCTGCCACATTTACTGCAGGTTACATGTAAAGTCCTCTTTGGAAAACTCTCTTTCCTACTCCAGATATTCCTATTATTATAGGTAGGTTTGGCGAATGTATTGACAGATGCAGTGTCCTTGGTTTCAATATGCAGAGCCTGGAGCTCAGACAGTTCAATGGCTCTTGCAATCTCCTGCAGACTAGTAAGTGTGAGACTAGGTTCTCTCAATAATCTCCTCCTGAGGTGCACAGATGTGCATTTCTCTATGACCTGATCTCTGATTATCTCCTCAGTTACAGTCCCAAAATCACAAGACTTTGCCAGATATTTCAGCCTAGTCACATAACTGTCTGTGGTTTCTCCCGGTTCTTGCACAGCCTAAACTTATATCTTTCATAGGGAATATTTTTCTTTGGCTCAAAGTACTCACTCAGTCTATTCATGGCTGTCTCATAGTCTGAATCTTCCCCTGTTACTCCCAGGGTTTCAAAAATGTCCTGAACTTGAGGTCCAGCTAGATGCAGCATCATGGCTCTCTTCTGAGCAGGTGCAGTCACTCCTGTTGCTATAACATAGAGCTGAAATCCCTTCTTCCACTTGTCCCAGCGCTGTGAGAGACTAGTGTGGTCTCCAGACACATCAAACGGTCCGATAGCCGGTAAATCCAGAAAGCTAGCCATCCTCGTCGCCAAAATGTAGTGTATTAACACAGACCAGGCTGTACAGGTTGCTTCTTTATTCCTTGAACATCACGCATGCAACTAACTTCAGCCACACCCAGCTCCCAGACATATACATAATTGTAACATTTTGCAGACAGCAACTTAACCCGTTGCATACCATACTACACACACCGTGTTCAAAATGCATTAGTCCTCTGATCTGCAGTGGGTGTCAGTGCAATGCTAACAACACTCTAAATGAAGGTTTCAAACACAGTATGTCTGCCAGCATTGGGTTACATGGTTCAGATGAATGTACTACTGTTGCTGCAGTCTGGCGCGATTTCAGCCCATACAAATAAATAGGCTGAAATCGCACTGCACCCAGATCGCATGTGAATCGCACGGGGGGTTCATGGTGTGAAATGTCCCTTAGACCCTACTCTCTATGGTAATGAGGTTCCAACTGTTCACTCTCAAATGCATCTTAACAAAGTCAAATTAAACTTTGCACCAAAGTGGGAATAACTGGAGAGATAAATGTTCTCATTCCTCTACAAATTCTTTTTATTTTTTCATACAAAGATATTTAATTCCTTATTTTGTGTTTTGTTAAGAAAAAATTTAAATATTTTGTGAGTTAATTTCTTTTAAAGGGTGGCTCACTTTGTAGAACATATGTTTTTAAAGTTTTTATTTGCGTCAGATTACATAATTTGCTGTTTGTGGTTAGTATGGTCTAAGCATGTGGACTGGTCTCATAAAAAAAAGATTTTAAAAAAAGATTTTAAAAATCACTGCTTAAGAGCTAAGAATGAGATATCAAGTTCTACCAGGCTATCCCACACAGGGACAGACACCTTCTACTTCCACATAGCAGAAGATTCAAAATCTAAAAAATTAAATCATGTTGTGACCATCAATTCTGAGGTTTGCCATTATTTCTAGGCATAGAGGGTTGCTTTCTTATTATTAAACTTTAAAAATGTGTGAAATGCACCATCACTCAATACGATATTCTGAAAGTCTGTTTCTTCCCCTGAGAAAGTTGGTGAAGAATGGGGAGTTTTGGCTGAGCTAAAGATATCTTGAAATTTGCATATCTCTTTATTTAGATAATAGGCTTGATTAATGTTGGCTATTGATGGGCTAGGTTTCTGAACACCTGTTCAAAGACAATTTCCAGCAAATGTTCTGCTATTGGAAGCTAATACTGTATGTTATAATAGTTCATGCAATAGCGAAATAGAGAAAAGTAGTTTTACTTCTAACTGACTACTGGGCTATTTACTGATTCTAGAGCGAAGTGAAGATAAACATGTTCAGCTTCTATGATTAAAGAGTACAGCTCAGAATCCTAAGACTAGTTATTCTTTTCTAAGTGCTGAAGCTGTTTCACAGGTATGAATCCATTGAATACTGGAACTATATTTGTCTAAAAAGAACAGCTGATATAGCAAGAATACATTTGACAGTAAAAAAATCATTAATATCTAAATTCATTCCTTTCAGAAAATGTGGGGAAAAAAAAATCACCCAATACTTTGTTGCGTTTGACCAAACAAATAACCATCATAACAAATGTGGTTTTATTCTGCACAGACATATTAAAGCGATCGTACCTGTTTATTGTTGTCACTGCAAAGCTTCTTGATGGACACAAAATGTCTAATTTTCCTAGTAATGTAAACAGACAACAATTAGCCATTTACATTTTACTAGTTAACAATTCCATGCACATTACAATGATTTTGTAGAACCGTCTTTTTACATTAATTTTATGTTTATGTTATGTTTGTAGGAAAAAGAGAAAATGTAATGTTAGTGAATCAATATAAAAGTGTAGCCAAAATTAGAAGAAAGCCAAAACTTTATGGCAAAGGCCATTTGGTATCAGGGAACATCGTGGCACTGTTTAAAACGGCACTATTCTATATTTAGGCCTTTTCACCAGAGTTAGAGCCAGTACACTATATAAAATAAATGATGTGGTCAGACACACTCCTCTTCTCTGCAATTCAAGTCTGTGTGAGAATACTTGTGTTGAGATGTGTGGCTGTTACTCAGCTCTGCAAGCACAGCAACTGGAGAGGAGGGCAAAAAGCAGCACCCGAGAAATGGGTATTTAAGGAATTGCCTAATTGGAAATCAAAAGTGCGGCATAAGACTATAATGAGATAAAAATGTGAGAGGCCTACAGTGCTTTGAAAAAGTATTCATACCCCTTGAAATTTTAAACATTTTGTCTCGTAACAACCAAAAATATAAATGTATTTTATTGGGATTTTATGTGATAGACCAACACAAGGTGGCACATAATTGTGAAGTGGAAGGAAAATGATAAACGGTTTTAAACATTTTTTATAAATAAATATCTGAAAAGTGTGGCATGCATTTGTATTCAGCCCCTGGAGTCAATCCTTTGTAGAACCACCTTTAGCTGCAATTACAGCTGCAAGTCTTTTTGTAGATGTTTTTACCAGCTTTGCACATCTGGAGAGTGAAATTTTTGCCCATTCTTCTTTGCAAAATAGCTCAAGCTCTGTCAGATCGGATGGAGAGAGTATGTGAACAGCAATTTTCAAGTCTTGACACAGATTCTCAATTAAATTTAGGGCTGGACTTTGACTGGGTCATTCTAACAAATAAATATGCTTTGATCTAAACCATTCCATTGTAGCTCTGGCTGTAGGTTTAGGGTTGTTGTCCTGCTAGAAGGTGAACCTACGCCCCAGTTTCAAGTCTTTTGCAGATTCCAACAGGTTTTCCTCTAAAATTGCCTTGTATTTGGCTCCATCCATCTCCCCTTCAACTCTGACCAGCTTCCCTGTTCCTTCTGAAGAAAAGCATCCCCACAACATGATGCTGCCACCCTATTTCACGGTGGGGAAGGTGTGTTCAGACTGATGTGCAGTGTTAGTTTTCCACCACACGTAGCGGTTTGCTTCTCGGCCAAAAGTTCAATTTTGGTTTCATCTGACCAGAGCACCTTCTTTAAATTGCAACTTCACTTTTGTTAAGAAAAAAAACATTCCCTTCTGGGTGATTTATGTACATTACAAGGATTGTAACAAACTATGTTGCAGATTCCTATCTTTTGGTATTTCTGAAGAAATTGTTTGTTCCTCTGTTCCTCTGTGCTGAGTGGGTTAAATAGGAGTGGTTTCATAATTATCTGTCAGCTGTGGCAGCTGCAAGGCTCTAATGAGGAAAGCTGCTGGGCCTGCATCCCTTTAGACATTTTTTTATTGGGAGTATCTCACCAAAAATGACATTTTTGTTGCAGGGGGATGATTTGTGTCGCAATTGTTTACGTTATATTGTTTTTCTTTATTTTCTATTTTTTCCCCCATGAAAGTGGAGTTATCCTTTAGTATGTTTGCTGTGTCCTTCACATGGTTTTCCGCAAACTGCAAACGGGACTTACCTTATGGCTTTCTTTCAACAATGGCTTTCTTCTTGCCACTCTTCCATAAAGGTGAGATTTGTGGAGTGCATGATTAATAGTTGTCCTGTGGACAGATTCTTGCACCTGAGCTGTGGATCTCTGCATCTCCTCCAGAGTTACCATGGGCTTCTTGGCAGCTTCTCTGATTAATGCTTTCCTTGCCTGGCCTGTCAGTATATGTGGATGTCTTGATAGGTTTCCAGTTGTGCCATTCTCTTTCCCTTTTCGGATGATGGATTGAACAGTGCTCTGTGAGATGCTCAAAGCTTGGGAATTTTTTTTACAACCTAACCCTGCTTTTACCACCTCTGGCTGCCTGGGACAGAGAGAGAGAGGAACTGACATTGTTCCCCTCTCTCTGTAACCCTGGAAACCGGAAGCGACGAGTATTCATCACTTCCGGTTCTACCCCTATGTTTACCTGGCCACCAGTCTGATCGGCTGCATGGGGGGCCAGATAGGAGATTTGGGGGTCTAATAGACCCCCAAATCTCTCCATAAAGAGGACCTGTCACAGCCCATGCTATCACAAGGGTTGTTGTTCATCCCTTGTAGAAGCAATAAAGTTTGTATAAATTTTTTTTTTTTTTTAATTTAAAAAAAATTGTATAAAGTGAATAAATAAATAAAACTTTTCACGTTATACAAAAAAATTGGGCTAACCTTACTGTTTTTTTTAATTATTATTCATGAATGTGTTTTTTTTTCCAAATAATTTGCGTTTGAAAAACCGATGCGCAAATACCGTGTGACATAAAAAATTACAAAACACACCATTTTTTCTATAGGGTCTCTGCTAATATATATATATATATATATATTAAGTAATTTTATAAGTAATTTTCTATCCAAAAAAAAGTAGATTTTTACATGTAGGAGCGAAGTATCAGAATAGGATTGGGAAGGAGGTGGTTAAACTTCTCCAAAACTTTATCCCTGACCTGTCTGGTGTGTTCCTTGGCCTTCACAATGCTGTTTGTTTACTAAGGTTCTAGATTTTAGTTAGGGGTATCAGAGTAAAGGGGGCTGAATATAAATGCACGCCACACTTTTCAGATATTTATTTGGAAAAAATTTTTAAAACCATTTATCATTTTCCATCCACTTCACAATTATGTGCCATTCTGTGTTGGTCTATCACATAAAATCCCAATAAAATACATTTAGGTTTTTTGGTTTTACATGGCAATTCGTATGTGGAAAATTTCAAGGGGTCGGAATACTTTTTCAAGGCACTGTACATTGAGCTTTAAAGTAAATCTCCTCTTTTCCAAACCTGCATACTCCTAATATACATTTACACCTCACTTTGAATTTGCTGATGTTTTTAAGTTAACCACAAAACAGGTCTAAAATTAAATGGTAAAACAAAGTTATTATTATTATTATTAATAAGGATTTCTATAGTGCCAGCAATTTACGCAGCGCTTTACAATATTAGAGGGAGACAGTACATATACAATACAATAAAATACAAGAGGATTTAGAGGGCCCTGCTCAGAAGAGTTTACAATCTAAAGGGGTGGGGCAGGTGTTACAAGAGGTAAGAGTAGGGAATGAGCTGATGCCAGATTAGTTGGCGGTGTGATAGGCTTCCCTGAAGAAATGAGTTTTCAGGGATCGCCTGAAAGCAGCTAGAGTAGGAGATAGCCGTACAGATTGAGTTAGAGCGTTCCAGAGGATGGGAGAGGCCCTGGAGTAATCCTGGTGACGAGCATGAGAGGAGGAGACAAGGGAGCTTGAGAGTATGAGGTCTTGAGAGGAGCGGAGAGGACGATTTGGGTGATATTTGGAGACAAGATTGGTGATGTAGCTCGGGGCAGAGTTGTGAATGGCTTTGTATGTTGTGGTTAGTATTTTGAATTTAAGCCAGTGTAGGGATTGGCAGAGAGGGGAGGCAGACGCTGAGCGGTTGGTAAGGTGGATAAGCCTGGCAGCAGCGTTCAGGATAGACTGAAGAGGGGATAGCCTATGAAGTGGTAGGCCTATGAGAAGGGAGTTGCAATAGTCGAGGTGAGAAAAAACTAGGGAGTGAATGAGTAGCTTGGTGGTTTCAGTTGTTAAAAGGGGGCGAATTTTAGAGATGTTGCGGAGGTGAAGTCTACAAGCTTTTGTCAATGATAAGATTTGGGGCTGAAAGGACAGGTCAGAGTCCAGGATTACACCTAGTACCCTGGCATGAGCGGAGGGATTGATGGTTGCATAACTCATTTTGATAGAAAAGTCATGGAGGGGGGCACGGGCGGGAGGGAATATTACCAGCTCAGTTTTAGAGAGATTTAGTTTGAGGAAGTGGTGCGACATCCATGTTGATATGTCAGTAAGTAAGTTAGCAATGCAAGAGGAGACTGAAGGAGTGAGGTGAGGAGAAGACAGATAGATTTGAGTGTCATCGGCATATAGATGGTATTGGAAGCCGTGGGCGGTTTTCAAGTGACCAAGGGAGGCGGTGTAGATAGAGAAGAGGAGGGGTCCAAGAACAGAGCCTTGGGAAACCTCCACAGAAAGGGGCAATGGGGAGGAGGAGGTAGAGTTGTGGGTAACACTGAAGGAGCGCTGTGATAGGCAGGAGGAGAACCAAGATAGAGCAGAATCTTGGAGGCCAAGGGAAAAGAGTTTATTAAGAAGGAGTGGGTGGTCAACAGTATCAAAGGCCTCAGAAAAGTCGAGTAATAGAAGTATGGAGTAGTGGCCATTGGTTTTAGCAGTTAGTAAAGTTAAATATAATTCCAATTTAAACTGAAATATCACATTTTCTCTTCTGATCCTGTTGCATTTTTTTTCTTAAACCTGGTGTGCTAAAGTTCCAATATATCCCCCAATTCACTGAGGTCTTTTGTTTGTATATAGCATTGGTCTTCAAACAATGGCCCCGGGGGGCCAGATGGAGGCCTTTGCTTGCCTTTATCTTGCCCTTGGGACACTTTTCCTCCACCGGACACCTTTGATGGGGCACCAATCCTCCCACTGACACCATTCCTCCCACAGACACCACTCATGGGATACGGCACCATTCCCCCCGCTGACACCATTGATGGGGCACCATTCCTCCCACTCATATTAACAGCGAGACACTATTCCCCTACTAAAACGAATGACGGGGCATTGTTTATTCCCACTGATGCTGGGGAATTTTCTAATTCCACTGTCCACAGTCTAGCCTCCCTAAAGTCTGAAGGACAGTAAACTTGTCCCTGTGTTTAGAACGTTTGGAGACCCCTGGTATATAGCATTAACAAGATAAGTGATCTCTAGAAAGCGTGAAGTAAAATCATTAAAGGGAAAAAGGGTTTCCTAAATTTAGTTAGTCTACTTGATGATGTCTACTCACCCTCCTTGACCGACTACAGGAGTGACTCTCACATGTTGCTGGATGCTGTCACCCGATTTCCGTCTTGCATAATAAATCCCTTGCCATTCCTTTCAGAAAAGTAAAATATAAGTACCAGAAAGTTAAAAAGAAGTGGTTGCATGTTCACTTTAAGTTGTAGACATTTTGCTGTTGGGGCAGACTGGTAAGGTATGACAGTTTGTTATTCGAGATCCTCCGTCTTTTTTGTAAAGTATTGTAAGGAACAATATTGTGCAAAATGCACTCAGACACATCAACCAACAGGATTTAAGTTCACTGGAGTCAGATCATTGAATAATATGTTGAGTGGTTGCATTTATTACATTACTCTAAAGCTGGCCAAAAACAGATAGAATTTAGAATTTTGAAAAATTTGTAGGAAAATTCTCATGAACATTCTCAAAATATTCAAATGTCATTCAAAAGATTTCATTTGCTTTAAAGATTTGATTTTGGAATGAATGGACTTAACTAAACTAAAACCATATACACTGTTACAAATTCATTAATTCAAGCTAATTTTTCCATCCTGCTTCTTCAAAATTTTTTCTGTCAGTGAGGTTGAAAAACCAACACCGATCTGACCTACTAATGATTAGAAAGGCCATTCATAGAACATTCTTTTCCTAGGAATTTTCATTAAAATGTCTACCCATCTATGGCCAGCTTTACTGGCTTACTGAATACAGGTTGATCAGACATTTGGATGACAGTTTTAAAAGGATGCAAATGTTTTATTTTGATGCAGCCAATGCCATCTGTATGCTTACCTTTCCCTTTTTGATGCATGTATTGATGGTATCCAAAAGGTCTGCTCGGTTCTTGTCACTTTTTGGTAATTCTATCAGTTCTTTCCCCAGGAGTTCCTCTTTGGTATAGCCCATCATCCGCTCAAAAGCTGGATTAACATACTGACAAGTTATAAGTAATTAGAACTGTGAAGTTATTAAGAGCTTGTATAAAAATTATAATAATTGAAGCTAAATCCAATAATCTGGTTGTTCATGTCAATCTTTTTTTGGAGTAGTAGAGTATGTTAGCCTTGGATTAATGCAAAAAGTTTGGAGTTGTGTTACCCTTTATTGGTTACTTAAAGTAGAGCTATATACAATTTTTTTCATCTTGGATGGTATAGGGGAGGGTTATACCCCCTGTCAGTTTTTTTTTTTCTGCAATCTGTCTCTCATTGGGCAAATTTCCTTTTATTTCTTGTACCATCGCAAAAAGTGAGAAAAAAACGCTGCAAATAACAGAATCTCATGGGTCCCCCCAAGTCACCAGAACTAGTGTCACCATTGGAAGATTTCCCCTTTACAAATGTTCTGGGGACAACCCAAAATTTGGATTTTCTTTTACCTTTATTTTCAATTCTAATAGTAAACAGAACAAATAGAGAGGGTGAATCTCCCTAACAGGGGCAGAGGTAGCAATAAGACCTGGCAGGTATTCTAATCTATCTCCACTCTTTTCAAAACTAAAGGCAAAAATACAGTTATCCAGTGGGGGCACTGTGCTGTCATCCGGCCTGACCAAGGTTGGGTGGCAGCTATGCAAACCTGCTGGAGTGATGGGGGCTTGGAAGGAACCCACCCTCATGGCCACTTGTGAATGACTGCCCTGAAAGCCTTGGAAATGATCACTGCTCCAGATGTGGAGGCGGTAGAGGATGAGGATGAGGAAGCGGAGTAGGAGGAGTTAGCAACAGGAGGCAAACTGAAGCGCCCTGCAATCCTCGGTGGTAGAAGGAGATGCGTCAAACAAATTTAAAGGGTGTATCTCACAGTAACATAATCATAAACATAAAATTATTAATTACCCCCTAAATGGGTGTTTATTGAATAGCAGAATAGAACAACACTATCTAAAAGGGTGTATCTCACACGTACAGATACAGACTAAAGCCCCGTACACACGTACTGATCGTCGGCCGAACGATCGTCAGTCTTTTGTCCAGGGCTGTCGTGTCTGTTGAAAACTGCAAAAGACTGCGCACGAATTTTGTCGGCCAACAACAGCCAACTGCAGAAGTGATGTCATGTGATGGTTAACTTTCCTTGTATTTTTTCTTTTCTGAGCATGCCCAGTCTTGCTAATCTGCTGTCTGTCGGCCGAAATCTGTACAGACTGGCGAACAATCGGCCGTTCTGGCGTTCTAGGCCGCAATTTTTTGTTTTTTTGCCCTAAATGGGTTTTCATTGAAAAGCGGAATAGAACAACAGTATCCAACGGGTGTATCTCACAGTAAAATATGCAGACTAGGCCGCAATTTTTTTTTTCCCTAAATGGGTGTTTATTGAATAGTGGAATAGAACAACAGTATCCAAAGGGTGTATCTCACAGTAACGAATGAATGAAAAATTTGTATTTTTCCCTTTAATTGGTGATTTTTGAAGAGCAGATTAGAACAAAGCAGTGTCTAAAAGCTTTAGCTCACAGTAACGTATGAATGAAAAACTGAAAAATAATTATTTTTCCCTTAACCACTTGCCCACCGGCCACTGTGCTGCTACTGCGGCACAGTGGCTCGTTCCCGTCCAGCGACGTAGACCTACGTCGCTGGACTCCTCCCCCTGTAGGCGGCGCTCCCGCTGTTTTCATTCACAGCGGGAGTCGGGCCAGGGGAGGAGCAGCGGCGATTGCCGCTGCTCTTACACGATCGTCGGGGATCGAGTCTGGATATCCGCCCGCTGTGTGTAAACACAGCGGGCGGATCTCCATAGTGACAGGGAGTGACAGATCGGACTGTTCAGCATAGCTGGACATCCGATTTGTCCTTCTGTCACACAGTCACCTCCCCCCCAACACGTCAGTAAGCACTAGGCATACATTAACCCCTCCCTCTCCAATAAAATTAACCCCTTCACTGCCAGTGTCATTTTTACAGTAACAGTGCATATATATAGCACTGATTACTGCAGTAATGTCACTGGTACCCCCAAAAGTGTCAAAAATGTCAGTCAAGGGTCCGATCTGTCCGCCGCAATGTCGCAGTCCCGCAAAAAAATATCACAGATCACCGCCATTACGCGTTAAAAAAAAAAACACCAAAAATGACAGAAATCTTTCCCTTAGTTTGTAAAAGCAATAACTTTTGCGCAAACCAATCAAAATACGCTTATTGCGATTTTTTTTACCAAACATAGGTAGCAGAAAACAAATTGGCCAAAAATTTAAAAAAAAATTGATTTTTACATATTTTTTGGGGGGAATTTCCTATAAAAAAATGTTAAAAATATTGTTATTTTTTCAAAATAAACGCTCTTTTTTTGTTTATAGCGCAAAAAGTAAAAATCGCACAGGTGATCAAATACCACCAAAAGAAAGCTCTGTTTGTGGGAAAAAAAGGACGTAAATTTTGTTTGGGTACAGCGTCGCACGACTGCGCAATTGTCAGTTAAAGTCGCACAGCGCCGAATCGCAAAAAGTGGCCTGGACGGAAGACAGCAAAATCCTCCGGTGGTAAAGTGGTTAAATTGGTGATTTTTGAATAGCAGATTAGAACAGCAGTGTCTAAACATTTTATGTCACAGTAAAATATGAAGGAAAAAGTTTTTTTATTTTTAAATCCAGATTATGCACTGAGCTTGCATTACATGGCTGATACACGCCGCACCCCAAACAGGTTGGATACTGTTGTTGTTCTATTCCTCTACTGAATAAAAAAAAAACCCATTTGAATGAAAAACTGAAAAATAATTTTTTTCCCCTTAAATTGGTGATTTTAGAATAGCAGATTAGATCAGCAGTGTCTAAACACTGTATGTCACAGTAAAATATGAAGGAAAAAAAGATTTTTTTTTTAAATCCAGATTAAGCAGACACATATGCACTGAGCTTGCATTACATGGCTGCTACACGCCGCACGCCGCCTACCTAACAGACTGATAAAAGTTTTTTTTTTTTTCCTTCTCCTCACTGGGCTCAGGTCAGGGCAAAAAGATTGTGCACTGCACCTCCACACAATAAAATCGTTGTACATCGCTGTCTGATTAAAGAAGATTCTCCTATTCTTTCCCTAAAAGCAATCTCCAGCCTGCCCCTACAATAATCTCCTATCTCTCCCTTATATCAGCAGCAGCAGGAACCTGATCCTACAGTAGTTAGAGCAGAGTGACGCGCGGCGCTACTTGACTCCAGCTTATATAGAGGCTGGGTCACATGCTGCACTGGCCAATCACAGCCATGCCATTAGAAAGCATGGCTGGGATGGCTTCTAAGGGCACACTAGTTAAACGCTTGTTGATTGGCTACCCTGCAGCTGTTGAAACCGCACCATTAAAACCGTGCCAAAACATTAAAACCGTGCCAAAACATAAAATAAAATTACCGAACAACGGACTGTAACCCGAATATAGAGTAAAATGTTCGGGTCCGTGTCTGGGTACCAAACACCCAAAAGTCTGGTACGATCCTGAACAATACAGTCCGGGTTTGCTCAACCCTAATCCTGAGTCATAGATCCATTATTATCCGCAGAGGCTCACTGTGACTGGAAAGTTTTTTTTAAGGCTACCTCCACATTAAAAAGGTTGAGAAAGGCTGGCCTAGAAGAAGGTGATTGTTCATGGTGGGCATCCTCAGTAATAATATTCAAGAAACTGGAAAGATACACCAGCATGGCATGTCCTGCTGAACTACATTCTCTGACATGTGTCACATAGCAGTATGGATATGAATATAGTACAAACCTTTGTGGCAAGGAAATACTACTCATATACAGTATACGTGTGTAGTCAGATATTAGCTCTTTTATTACAACCACTCTTATCTACTCTCTTGGCTGTGCCAGGTCTCTTGTCAAACTTCTGAAAGTAATATACTCCGACAATAAACATGACCATACAACCTGAACACTACTAATTGCATAAATAACTTATCTGTACCTGTATAACATGTTCTTCGCTTGTAATCTCTATGGCTTCTTGGCAGTGTTCTAATGCTGTAAATATTGAATTGCAGGACCTACAACAAACACACAGTCAATGATTATTATTAAGTTACGCACAAAATAGGCTTTCACGTTGAAAATTGACATAGACGCATTAATGGAAACCTCCCACTGGCCAAACTCACTTTAGTACGAGCTATTTAACTTCCTAAGATCAATATCACCGTGGAGTAGAATGCCCAGCCAAAAGAAAGTAAGGCAATCTAATTTGTGGAGATTGTTATTGTCTTGTTAAAACTGATGTTTGCAAAACATTAAGAGCAACTCTAGGCCACACATAAACTCAATCCCTGAATGCTAAGATTATCTAGAAAATGCTGTATATGTGTGCTTGTGTCCGAGAACCCACTCTATAAACCTTTATTTTCAGCTGTATAATATCTATGGCACCCAACTCCAGCAAGTTCTACACTGTTCTCCTGAGTAGGATTGCAGACTCTTGAAATAACATAGACATAGCCAAAGACATAACAGACATAGCCTTATCTTTTGAGGCCTTTTTGTAAACAACAGCAGCATCATTATCTACATTTTAAAGTATGTATGACAGTTTAAAAAAGCCACAAATCCAATTACTATGGGATGCACAAGCCTCATAAATTAAAACAAACTTCCTTTACCCTCCCTGATCCAAAACCTTCTTTATCTGTGTCTCATATGCTCCCCCTCCCGAGCTAGGGTGGGCATTTGAGGTGGATAGAGCTGCTGGGGGCATTTGGGGTGGATGGGGGGGTGTATGGAGCTGGGGGGGTGGATGGTGCAGAGTCCGACCCCTGCATTCTGTACATTACATACTCCTGTCTCCTGCATTCTGTACATTACATACTCCTGTCTCCTGCATTTTGTACATTACACTCTCCTGCACTATATACACAATACTGTACATTATATACTTCTCACCAAAGTCTTCATTGTCTCAACAGTTGCTGGTTGCTATGCAGTCTCTGACTATTTATATGAAGTTCTTCTTTAAGGTAGGCTGAGCAATCAAAGCATATTATTCGTACTAGGAAGTCTGGGTTTTGTTTACCCTATTCCTTAAGCCCCTCCCATTGCTAAGCAATTGGCCACACCCACAATTTGCCGCAGCGTGCGGAGAGCGCCGCACGTTTTGTTTCTCTTTAGTGTCCCTCATTGCGAAGTTCAAAAGTTGGGAGGTATGCCTAACACTGCAGCCTACAGTGGCACGGTTTCAGTATAAGAAACAGTCCTGTCAATCTAAAATTCAGTGGGCAGGACTTGGTATGCCCAGGTGTTAGCTGACACTGCCTACACGAGAGTGGCACCTCTGCTGTAAATTCAGGAGTGGTGCAGCATCATTTCCCCTCTAGAAGCTGCATTTGGTGGACTTTGCTTGAAGGGCTCTGCAGGTATTTATGGGACTTTTCCCGAGGACTAAGAGAAAACTGTCATTGCAGATGCCCTTATAATTAGGTACTGTAGCACATTTTTTTAATGGGAGGCAACAGTTCTACTTTAACAGTTACAAGATATTTTATATCATAACACACCAGCAAAGTGTTTACATAAACTAATATTATCAAGTTCTTTAACAAAGTAAAGGGAAGCATTTCAAGTATTACTAAACCCAGGATCCTGAATTCACTATATCTGGTCTCCCACAGTACACAGAACATGTAAGTGCAATTATTTTACTAAATATAAACTGCTAAATACCCTTTCTCAGCAGTATTTAGCAGTTTTGTGACTTTTATTAGTGTCTGGTTAAAGCTTGTAGGAGGAGATTTCATTCACCTCTGACTGTCTTATGAGGCCGCGGGACCCCTGACCCTCTGTCTGGACTGTGGCAATCATATGCACCCTCCCTCCAAGAAAAAAAAAATAATCTTTAGCAATATACACCAAACTGAGCATGTGCAGAGTGCCCACAATGCTCTGTACGGTCAGGAGATGGATTGGAGACTGTGGAAGAAGAGGAAGGTCAGAGAAGACAGAATCAAACAGCCTTTCTACACAATATGGAGGATTAACCCCTTAGTTTCCACAGTGAATATAACAAGCATGCTTTACTGCATATACACACTGATTTTACTGTTGTGGGTTTAGTAACACTTTAAGTAAATATGTTTTTCTTCCAATCACCAATCACAAAAACCTGTACTTTATGGTTTTTGGGGGGGGGGGGGGGGGGGGCTGCCAACCCTTTTACAGGTACTGCATATAGAAATTTGGGCTGCATGGATTTTGCTGGCTAAAGACCTTTGACAATATCACAGGACAGGTGACTTGTTTGAGTGCCTGCTGCAGAGATTAATTGGTTGGTTTATGGTACACCAAAAAAACAAAGTATATTGTGCAATCACAGGTATACACACACAGTATCCCTTTTGGGTCCTAAAACAAGGTGCTAAATGAATAGAGAAAGTCCATGCGAATATGAAAAGTCCAATAAAAGTTATAGCACAAAAGACAGCTCCACCGAGAGCCAGGAACAAATCTCTGAAATTACAACAAAGCAGAACTGCATTGGTGGATGAGCCAGGGTGCCGCAAGCATCCTGGCTCATCCACCAATGCAGCTCTGCTTCTGCTGACATCCTGGCTCAGTGTGAGTATGATCCTGATATAAATGCTGCTGTTACATTACACGGTTCCTCCTTTTGGACTAATGTGAGTGCACATTTAGCTGCCTAATAAAAACGGTTTTTAATACTGCAGTTAGTGGCGCCCCCCTCTGTCCTTTTTTGGTGGGGTTTATGGTACACCACAGCTAGTTTACTATTGGTTGGAAACTAAATAAATGTAACCTTTCATGAGAGAATAATGGAGGCTGCCATGTCCCTGCTTCATATTGATGCTTGGTTTCAATGCTGTTGGAATAGCTGACATGAACAATGTATAGAGATAGGAATTCTTAAACATTTCTACCACTTGTATAAAGCATTCTTCCTATGGGTCTGTGACTCAAAATCAGAAACATAGTCAGGAGGCCAGCAATGGCATCCCCCAATACCTCTCTAGTGATGGGTTCACTTTAGAC
This sequence comes from Pelophylax lessonae, assembly GCF_965119305.1. NCBI lineage: Eukaryota > Metazoa > Chordata > Amphibia > Anura > Ranidae > Pelophylax > Pelophylax lessonae. The sequence goes on from NC_138768.1 coordinate 127,131,825, forward strand.
TGTAAAGCAAATAACTGGCCCATGATAGAATCAAGGGGGTGGGATGTCTCGACTTGTCATTAAAGAGGACCAATAATGACTGAGTTTATGCAGGAATATGAATATTTGGTCTTAAAGCGGTAGTAAACTCAGACAATGAAACCATATTTAAGCAATATATAAATCCAATCAGTTGTTTTTATTTCAAAACCTACTAATAGTATGCTCAAGGAGCATTCTTACTGTTAGAAATCAATGAATTCTGATCGCTCCCGTTTGTTCCTAACCGCGGCGCACACATCACAACTATGGCCTTCCGCGTTTCTGCAGTGCTTTTTTTCCACCCTCTGTATATTTCCCTGGCTATAATCCCACGCATGCGCACTACACATCGTATCCGTGGCTTGTCAATGGGGAAGGAGTCTCGCGGGATCTCGGGGCTGACGCAGACAGAAGGAAATGACACAGCCCCGGCATAGACCCAGCATTTTTCCGGCAGCCTAAGCTTGCCAGAAAATAAGGAATAACGGCGCTTGCGCAGGTGACGCCATTAAAAAGAAAAACAAAGATTTCTCTAAAAAGAAGTGGGTAAGAGGAGAATAAAAAATACCAAAAAATACTGGGAAAAAAAAAAAATTGTAAGTGATTTGCCACAGATGTCCAAATGCCTCCATCCCTATGTATATGTGTACAAGCAGAAAAGATTTGGGACTTTGATTGAGGTCAATTGGACAAAAAATATATATAAATTCTTTATTATTATTTGATGACAAGAGTCATATAATAAAAGCATAAAGGTACTGTAGCATATATACATACAGAAATAGCACACACAGTAGGTACAGCGATACATATTGAATACATAATAAATACAATCTTTTTCTAGGACCAAAAATTGGATCACTCAAGAATAAAATGAATACAATGTAGCATATATATTCTGTGTGCGCATGATCTTACAATATATTGCAATAAAATGAAACATATGGATAAATATTAACATTGTCTTTCGATATATCGCAAATAGATAAAACATATGAGTATATAAAGGCTCGACGCGTTTCATGGACCTCCGTCCATTCATCAGGAGCTTTGAATGTTTGTCTAGAGATAATAAAATATGAGTTATATTAATGTACTAATATGGATTATTGGGCTAGAATGAAAGATGTATATAGTGGAATGGACACTACCTTGAGCAGTGTCATAAATCCAGGAGCAATCCAGTCGGGGGCAGACAGACCAAGGCTGAACCAGGATGCGCCTGACCCGGGGCTGAGGCATGGGTCACCTCCAAGAAAACGGGCAACATAGAGGGAGGGATCTCAGATGGAATAAAAGTATATAGGAGAGTAAAAAGGCTTTAGGAGCGTCACTCCACGGATTGATGGAACAAACGTATTGGGAGCGGTTATAATCTGAAAATATATATAAAACAACTAAATAAATATAAATGATATATATATTTATATATTGAGAAAGTCAATCTCTCCATCTCTATAAAAAGTGAGATATATAAATCAGATCATTGGACCCCGAAAGAGAGCCTTTGAATAGCCAGCTAAGAATAATAAAACTGAATAAGAAAAGTAAAGTGCATATGATCAGAGTTTGGAGCTTATGTTTGTATTGGTATTTCTTGCAATAAAGCTTTTTATTGGAAAAAAAAAAATGATCAGAGCAAGAGTCCAAGGAAATATAGGAATTGAATAGACACCCAACACCCAACAATTAATTAATATATTTCCCTCATTCGCATTATACATCCTCAATATATTTTCTACAATCAGTCTTCATACTGATATGTGATGGTTATATAGAAAACATACTTTGTTTGAGCACATCAATATCCAGTCTGGGTCCCGTGGACTCGAGCTGTATACAGGTCTTCTGTCCGGGGCTGCGATGGACGGCCAACCGCCTCCCCCTTTGCCTGTCTCTGCTTTGGCATCCGGGATAGGGGCGGGCGGGTTACGCCCTCCATCGGCGCCATGTATGAGTTGCATGGGACATGACGCCTCACGGCGTCGCGTTACCAGGGCAACCCCTTTTCTTCCATCTTTCATGACGTCAGTGGGCGGTTCGTTCCTACCAATGTCCGGTCTTATTGACCGGATGTGGGAGGGTTACTAGCCGCCTATATATACTGACGCCAGCATGGCGTTGGCGTGGTCTCACCCCGACTTTTTGGACAAATGAAGCGGATGGATCTGCACATGTTTATAGAGACTTCTTTTTTCTGGTATTTCATACAATATTTTTACTCAATTAGACTATACAAACTCATTACTGACTACTTGTGAGACTGAATATGAATAATGGATGTCCATATCTCTGTCACTTTCCCAATGCACTGATCCTCACTTGGTTTATAGCACTTCATCTTGGGCACTCTCTTTTAAGGGTTGTTTTGTCTTTTTCTCTATTCCCCAACTATTTGTACACTTAGTTTGCAACTTTTATTAGTTTTCCACACATACTCTCCATTTGGATCTTATTATCCTGCTATATATATATAAATATATATACACTATTATTTTTCTTGTATATCTCACTATTGGTGATTCATCTATACACTGTCCCGACTAAGTTGCACAGCTTTCTATCATATATTTGGTGGGAGTCACTCCCCAATATGCACCTCGAGTTCTTTTGTGCACTCTTCACTGTTGGGTGTCTATTCAATTCCTATATTTCCTTGGACTCATGCTCTGATCATATGCACTTTACTTTTCTTATTCAGTTTTATTATTCTTAGCTGGCTATTCAAAGGCTCTCTTTCGGGGTCCAATGATCTGATTTATATATCTCACTTTTTATAGAGATGGAGAGATTGACTTTCTCAATATATAAATATATATATCATTTATATTTATTTAGTTTTTTTATATATATTTTCAGATTATAACCGCTCCCAATACGTTTGTTCCATCAATCCGTGGAGTGACGCTCCTAAAGCCTTTTTACTCTCCTATATACTTTTATTCCATCTGAGATCCCTCCCTCTATGTTGCCCGTTTTCTTGGAGGTGACCCATGCCTCAGCCCCGGGTCAGGCGCATCCTGGGTTCAGCCTTGGTCTGTCTGCCCCCGACTGGATTGCTCCTGGATTTATGACACTGCTCAAGGTAGTGTCCATTCCACTATATACATCTTTCATTCTAGCCCAATAATCCATATTAGTACATTAATATAACTCATATTTTATTATCTCTAGACAAACATTCAAAGCTCCTGATGAATGGACGGAGGTCCATGAAACGTGTCGAGCCTTTATTTACTCATATGTTTTATCTATTTGTGATATATCGAAAGACAATGTTAATATTTATCCATATGTTTAATTTTATTGCAATATATTGTAAGATCATGTGCACATAGAATATATATGCTACATTGTATTCATTTTATTCTTGAGTGATCCAATTTTTGGTCCGAGAAAAAGATTGTATTTATTATGTATTCAATATGTATCGCTGTACCTACTGTGTGCGCTATTTCTGTATGTATATATGCTACAGTACCTTTATGCTTTTATTATATGACTCTTGTCATCAAATAATAATAAAGAATTTATATATATTTTTTGTCCAATTGACCTCAATCAAAATCCCAAATCTTTCCTAAATACCAAAAAATACAATATCCTGCTATTATTATTTTAAAGAAACATGATCAAAATGGGGATACAACCACTTTAAATAAATCATACTTGTGCAGGCTTACTTAGTGAGTGTATATAAGTATATATACACTCACTGGCCACTTTATTAGGTAATTAGTTCAATTGCTTGGTAACACAAATTGGTAATCAGCCAATCACATGGCAGCAACCCAATGCATTTAGGAATCTAGATGTGGTGAAGACAACTTGCTGAAGTTCAAACAGGGGAAGAAAGGGTATTTAATTGACTTTGAATGTGGCATGGTTGTTGGTGCCAGACGGCCTGGTCTGAGTATTTCAGAAACTGCTGATCTACTGGGATTTTCACACACAACCATCTCTAGGGTTTACAGAGATAGGTCTAAAAAAGAGAAAATATCCAGTTGTGTGGACGAAAATGCCTTGTTGATGTCAGAGGAGATTGGGTAGACTGGTTCGAGATGATAGAAAGGCAACAGTAACTCAAATAATCACTCGTTACAACCAAAGTATGTAGAATACCATCTCTGAACACACAACACATTGAACCTTGAAGCAGATAGGCTACAGCAACAGAAGACCACACCGGGTGCCACTCCTGTCAGCTAAGAACAGGAAACTGAGGTTACAATTCGTACAGGCTCACCAAAATTGGACAATAGAAGATGGGAAAAACGTTGCCTTGTCTGAGAAGTCTTGATTTCAGCTGCGACATTTAGATGGTAGGGTCAGAATTTAGCGTGAACAACATGAAAGCATGGATCCATGCTGCCTTGTGTCAACGGTTCAGGCTACGGTGTAATGGTGTGGGGGGATATTTTCTTGGCACACTTTGGGCCACTTAGTACCAACTGAGCATTGTTTAAATGCCATGGCCTACCTGAGTATTGTTGCTGACCATGTCCTTTATGACTACAGTGTACCCATCTTCTGATGGCTCCTTCCAGCAGGATAATGCACCATGTCACAAAGCTCAAATCATCTCACCACTGATTTCTTGAACATGACAATGAGTTCACTTTACTCCAATGGCCTCCACAGTCACTAGATCTCAATCCAATAGAGCACCTTTGGGATGTGGTGGAACATGAGATTAGCATCGTGGTTGTGCTGTCAAACTGTGTGATGCCATCATGCCAATATGCTCCAAAATCTCTAAGGAATGTTTACAACACCTTGTTGAATCTTTGCCACAAAGATATAAGGCAGTTCTAAAGGGTGTACCTGATAAAGTGGCCAGTGAGTGTATGTCCACATATTATGTATAAAGTAGATGTAAACCCAGTTGTTAAACATTGTATCAGTATTAACATGGTAGTCGTAATTTCAAAAAGTTGTTTTAAACCCTTTTGGGGCCGGTTCACACTGGGGCGACTCAAAGTTGGCCTGACTTTGAAGCCGCCCCGTGCAGCAGGACTTCATCGTGGCTTGCAAACGACTTCTCTAATAGAAGTCAATGCAAGCCACTCCGAAGTCGCCCCCAAGTAGTGCAGGAACCTTTTTCTAAGTCAGAGCGACTTGAGTCGCTCTGATTAGAACGGTTCCATTGCACAGAAGTCGCCTGACAAGTCGTGGCAGTGTAAACCGGGACTTATCATTTAAAAAAAACTACTGTAGTGTTATGACTATGTAGCTGGAAGACAGCATGTGTTCTCAGGATGAGTTCAGGTCGCTGACAGGGCAGCAGCTGTCAAACCTTAGGGTGGTCTATAACCTCTGATTCTAAGCTCTAAGAGGTATCTGTAAACAAATTACAGCCTAATAAGTGAATAAATATAAACCTTATATAGGTAAGCCTGCTAAATTCAAATCATTTAAAACTGAATAGTCAGATCCTTGCATAAGTCCAGGTGTGGCTGACTTTTTCCAACAACCAGTCTGATTTTTACCACAGCACATGAGATAAATCTGCCGATTGTACTCCTGTGAATAGGACTTCTTTGCACTTCTTAAAATAATAAACCAATATTTATCAGTGGAGTGTTTCATTAATATAAAAAAGAAAATATTTAAACTAGCTAATCTCCCACATATATCTTGTTATAGGTGCATTGAACTTGACCTTTAACACAAGCATCCATTATGCTGGTCATGCTGCATTCATATAAACATCATTTTCAACAAGAATAAGCATACATACCTTAGTTTGAAGTGTGAGCGCACCTCCCCGTGTTCTATCTGGATAAGCTCATTGTAACAGGCAATCATACTGTTATTCTCATAAAATCTCTGCAAAATATATTAATAAATTGCGGCTTGTTTTAAAATGACAGTATTTATGAACAATTACTACAGTTAAACTACAGCTTTGTTGGGAAAGATTCAGTTTCCTCCAGGTCAACACAGTGTCCTTTGGGGTGGGGTTACTGGGTACACTCAGGACAGAAAGCGGGCTCCTGAGTTTTAGAATGAGCCAACTGCACCTTTGCATGCTATGTTGCCTGGTTGTCTTGACCACTGTGTTTGAGGTCTGGTGTTCAAACAATCGGCATAACAAAAACAGCTGACATGGATTTTACAGCCACATGTGGCACATTATTGGTTGTCGCAAACATCCATAAACCACCTATGCTGGAATAATCCATGTGTGCAGGTAACCCAACTGTAGACTTCTGCCAACATAGTAAAATAATCACTAAAGCAGAAAATTAGATTTTAGAGGTTGTTCTTTGCACAGAAATAGAAGCTACAAAACGGGCTTGTGTAGCAAATGTGCGTGTTACATTAATGTTTTAGAAAAAGTATAGTTTTCTTTAAAAAAAGACTTTTCAGTTTCTATTTGGTAGAAAGCTACTCTCAAACTTGTTTCATCAGAGTCCCACATTCATGTTAAAGATCAATTCAGACCTCATCTATTTTTATAAAGGGTTATCTAAAGAAAAAAGTTTTCTTTTTAGGTTTAGGATGGAACGTGGAAGGTTTTGTACCCCTTTCAGGTTGTTATTGCTGCTTAGGTTATTGTTTGCCTTCTTTAAGTTTCCTAATGACCATTGTCACCAAGAATGAAAATAAAGAAAAGTCTAAAATGTGGAGTTGTCACCAGAATAGGAACATCTTCCAACTGGGACGTGTGTTGTCAAGACAACTGTTTATGGAAGCCTTTCACAACAAGGGTTCCTCCAGGGCTTGCTAGGGTTTCCTTGAGCTATGAGCAATGATGGATCTTGATCTCCCACCTACACTGACCATCAATATTAGGGGGCTATTTTCCATGGTCATCCAATGTAAAGAGCCACTTTTACACTTACCAACAATGCAAAAGGCCACTTTTCAATGGAACACTAATGTAAGAGGGAACTTCTCCACTGACCCCTAGTGTATTCATTTGTTTTAATAAATATTGAAAATAATTTTGTCATGTAGAACAATTGGGCATCGTAAAATGATCCACCCTATGGGGTTGTTTTACTAAGACTGGAAAGTGCAAAATATGATGCGGCTGTGCATTGTAGTCAAACGGCTTCTAACTTCAGCTAGGTCAATTAGGCTTTGACAAAAATTCTGGAAGCTGATTGGTTTCTAAGCAGAGCTGCAATAGAAACATTAAAAATGTAACATAAAAAAGTTTAGCATGCCTTTCTTTATATGTTCAAAAAATATATTAGCAAATTGGTTTCACAGCTTGTCATTGATCTTCCAACCCTATTATGTACCACTTGTCACCTTCACTATTGTTCAGAATGGCACTGGTAGGAATATCAAAGACAAGGTGTGAAACAAATTTGGAAAATGTTCATGCAATATATATATATATATATATATATATATATATATATATATATAGTGACAGGAAGTCAGGTAAATCTGTGGATGTAGTCACAGACAGGAGATACATTTCCACCTGGTTTAGAAAATTCACCAATTACTACAGGGTGTCGGCTGAAAAGGTAGCCAGGACGGCTTAAGGAAGTTGAAAGGCCTCCAGCTGTACGGAATGAGGAAGTTAAGGCCTCTATAATTTGTGCAAAGGAAGTCTATTGATTGCTGCCTCCTGACGCTGTGTGAGCTGGGGAGAGGAGGACAGTCAGATGTGTGCCTCCCGACGCTGTGTGAAGCATGGGAGAAGGATTGCTGCCTCCTGACGCTGTGTGAGCTGGGGAGAGGAGGACAGTCAGATGTGTGCCTCCCGACGCTGTGTGAGCATGGGAGAAGGGATGCCCCCTGAAGCTGTGTGAGCATGGGGAAGACCTCCTGAAGCGATGTGCGCTGAGGAGGGTAAAAAGTGTGAAGACTTCTCAAGGTGAGAAAATTAACTATTTCTATGTGAAGAGTGTGAAGAGAAAAACCAATGGATGTTTCTATGTGAAAGGAAAGTCCAATGAACATGTGCTGTGTGAAGAAAAAAGGGACATTCTCGATGTGAAGAGATAATAAATGGACTATTGATAGTCTGCTGTATGATCAGCCAAGTCTGCCCAACAGTAGGTTGGGGACAGACTTCCGTAGGTAGGTTCCTGTGTGTGAGAAGGTAGCTGCCCACAGTGGCAAGGATTTATTTTGTGTTTTATTTTATTTTGGATGTTTTTGACGCTTGCAGTCTGGTGAAGAAAATTGCATGAATAAACCAAACTGTTGTTTGCAACCACTTCTCGGCTATCTCCCTGTGTAACTAACCCCCCCAAGGGGTCATCCACACTCACCACCGAGCTAATCAACCTCGCTATATATATATATATATATATATATATATATATATATAATTTATTTTATTTTTTTTAAATCAAGAAATGCAATATATTTCTGAACGTATAAAAAAATCCATGCTAGGCTATGTCATGTTACATTATAAATGTTTTATATGAATTTAATAAATCATGGAAATTTTAACAGTAGTGTATATGTTTTTTGTTATTTTGTAATTTTAGGGATGGTGATGCCTATTTGGGCAACTATGGCAATATACTGTATATGTATAGGTCTCAATAGACCACTTGGTCTTTTTATGGAATCGGTTTATTGTGTTTCACTCTTTCTTCTGATATTACCTTTTATTATTGCAACATGTAACACAGCACACTATTTTAACCAAGAATAGGTGGTAAATTCCTGGCTCAGGTTGATGTTGTTTTAATAGGAAGGGGAGAGCAGTCCTTCACCTCTAGTATTATGTTTATAGAAGTAGAAGGGAGGGGAGAGTAGTCCTTTTCCTCCCAGTATCCTATCACTATTTTACTAGTGTAACAACCTTTTAAATGCTACCTGAAGGCATAGGGTGACAGCTTTCCATTTTGTCCATTTGTGTGACCTATTTAGAGTAAATGCAGGTTGAGGTAGATCAGATCTTGCACAACTGGCTTTAGAGGTCTATGTCCTGCCTAAGCCCAATGAAGATCTGAATATGATCCCTGAGTCACCATTTTCTTGTACAGACTACAAAACCTAACATGGTTAAATGCCCCTCACCCTGTTGAATCCAGCATGCAGGAGAGGAAGGACCGATGTTTCTTCTTGATCAGATGCTCTGCAACAAAACAGAAATATTCTTATGAATACATACTATGTCCTTAAAGCAGTAGTAAACTCTCCTTATACACCTGTACCTCCAGGTAAGCTTACAATAAGGCTTACCTGTCCATACAATAAATGTCCCCTAAATGTCCAACCTTTAGGAGATGTTCATATTGACAAAAGCGAATGACATCACTGGAACATGCACACATTGCACAGTGATGCTCTGCATTCAGGGCACACAGCGTGTATCGTGGAATGCAGAGCACCATGCTGCTATCATGACTCCCACACGCACGCGCAGGAGTGATGTCATTGTGGCCTAGTCATTCAGGCAACCAGAGTGCATGAACCCAGAAGAAAGACCGGGGGAAAATTAAAGCGCTGGCAGCCATGATAGTGCACCACTGGAGGGCTTTGTTTGAAAGGTTAGTTTGGCATAATGTGCTAGTAGTACTAATGATTTAAAGTGGAATTTAAGCTAAACATTTAACTAGCCTTAAATTGGTCTCCTCCTCCCTCTCAACATATATGCTAACAAACCTGTGTAAGAAATATATTGGCAGCTAGTGCATATGCTAAGTTTTACTTTCTACCCTGAACATCTCCTTCTATCACATCTGAGCAGCCCATGTGACTATAGAAAAATATACAAAAAGAGTACAATCATTGCAGAGTAAACAAACTGCACAAAAGATGCTTGGACATACATCTCAAGGATCAGAACATTAAAGGGTATGAGAAATGATTACGGCCACACACACCTACACAGGTTGAACTGGATGGACTATTGTCTTTATTCAACCTCAACTACTATGTAACTATGTAACAATGCTGCTAAACATCAATAGTGTTTTTCACTATACCACACAAACTTATCATATATATAAAAATGATGTAGCCTAGAATTCAACTTAGAATAAATAGTATGTGGCAAAGTCCTCCCCATCCACCAGTTCTTCATGAATATATCAAAAGCATGTGAGATCTTCCAAAGTCTTCTTAACATTTCTCCACCCCCAGTGCATCGTGGGTTAGGAAGTGTTAAGAAGACTTTGGAAGATCTCACATTATTTTGATATATTAATGAAAGATTGGTCGATGAAAAGGACTTTGTCACATATTATTTATTCTAAGTTGAAATTTGAGCTACAACGTTTTATATGTGATAGGTGAGAGTATACACAGTGATAAATGACAGCCAGGTCCCTCCCGCCTCCTCCATGTCCACTAACCAGCTATGCACAAGGGGGGGTATTAAATCTTTATTGATGGAGGCTTCGCTTTCCTCTTATTCCAAGACATAGGTTGGAGGGGCATAACACATCCTGTGACTGACAGGAATCTACACACACTATGTTATTGTAGCACTACCCCCACAAGGGCCGCTGGATTTTTGGGTCCTCCCTTACACACGCAGACAGGCAACATTCATTTTTGCAGCTTTCATGCAGACTCAAGAATCACTCCAGGGGATGCTTGCTTTTGTTTATTTAGGGGGGTTAAAACTGGGATGGGGAGCGGAAGCATGGGATGCCCAGAACTGTAGAACTTAAATGCAAATTTGAGGACTTGCTAACTTTCTGGCTGCTAAGAACTATTGTTACAAAGCTGTCTTCCTGTAGGATTGATGGTACAGCAAAAACAGATAGGAAAAGTTCCAACTGCTGAATACAGGTGCTACCCTGTAGAGAAATTGTAATTGCCCGGGCTGCTCTTGAATCCCCAGCTAGAGGTGTAGGATGGCTCTTCTGGTGGAAAACTGTCACTAACCTGTTCCCTTAGTTATAGACAAGCAAAGTTGTGTACCTTGCTCTCCCTCCTCTGTCCAAGCTTAGGGTGTGTAGAATAAAGGTTACTTAGTTCCTCTTGAGGCAGAGCCCCCCAGCACAGTGCCCCCCTACAGACAACTAGACCTTGGACTCTGCTCCCACATGTTGAGGTTCCAGAATATTTACGGCCTGTCTCCCCTGGGGCTAACCTACCCAAGAATTGGTGGAGACTCCATAAATATTCAGGCTTAGTATCTGTTCCTCCACCCTCTAAGTTCTAGAACCATGTAGCCAGTTACAGGGAGGGAGGTAACAGAAAACTAATTAACCCCAGATCCTCTGCCTACAAAGGAGTCAACTAAATTTACCTACTTTGTACACTGAGGGTGCAACATTATTGTCAAAAAAATATTAATAATTTGATTTAAATTATACAGTGCCTTGAAAAAGTATTCCCCTTAATGTTACAACAAAAAACGTAAATGTATTTTATTGGAATTTTATGTGATAGACCAACACAAAATGACACATAATTGTGAAGTGGAAGGAAAATTGTTTTCAAAAATTTTTTACAAAAAAATATTTGGAAAGTGTGGCATGCATTTTATTCAGCCCCCCCCCCCCCCGAGTCAATACTTTGTAGAACCACCTTTCCATGCAATTACAGCTGCGAGTCTTTTTGGGGATGTCTCTACCAGCTTTGCACATCTAGAGAGTCAAACTTTTGCCCATTTTTCTTTGCAAAATAGCTCAAGCTCTGTCAGATTGGATTCTGACACTTTTCAGATCTTTAATTGTAAAACATTTTGAAAAGCTTTGATCATTTTCCTTCCAGTTTACAATTATGTGCCACTTTGTGTTGGTCTATCACAGAATATCCCTATAAAATACATTTACGTTTTTGGTTGTAACATAACAAAAACGTGGAAAATTTCAAGGAGTATGAATACTTTTTCAAGGCACTGTATATTTTCATGACAATTTAAACAGTTCATTGATTATTAATTATTTTTACTCTGTATCCCAAATGCTGTTTTTAAAAAAAATGTATTTTCTATATGTGAACAGTAGCAGAAGACTAGAAGCTCCTCCTGCCACTGTTTCTTTACTGACGGGCTGGTTAAGAGAAGGGACATGTGACAGCTGTATTAGGAAAAAGGGTACATATATATATATATATATATTTATACACACTTTATAATAATTACAGTGCCATCATCCACATACAGAAAGAGAAGGGATAATCTAAATTAAACAGTGTGTGTTTAGTATCACATTAAAGTGAATCTGTTGCTTTGTCCTCTATCTACAAAGTAAATGTTCACTCTAAGTAAACATTTAGCCTGAAAACCCAAAAATTTGGAGAAGGGGGTATTTTTTTGTTTATTACGAAAGAGGCATACTATATCTCTTCTGCAATAAAGGCTTCTTATCCTCTTCCTGGCAACCTTCTTTACACTGAGATGCATATGCATAGCTCAGTGTACAATTCCGGCAAATGTTCGCCATTCCATGCTGGCCAATCAAGATGGTTGAAGACAGGCCCGGATTGGCTAATCGGGAGCACCAGGAGAATTCCCGGTGGGCTAGTCGGTTTTTTTGGCCGCGATGGCCGTTGTCATGGCACTGGGTCTCCTGCTAATTAGTACAACTTGAAGACCCCAAACATGGAAGAGGGCAGAGGCAGAAGGCAGAGAGTAGATTTCACCACTAGGAGGGCAGTAAGTATGGATAGAGTGGGTTTAGTTCACCTCCTCCCACAACTCACAGCTGGTTCTGTAATGTGATGGACAGTCGCATTGATCAATAGTTGGAATTCATGGGAGGAGAGAAGCTGGTCTTGGTTTATACAAGAAATATACACATAACCTCAACTGCCTATATCTCCTGATGATTTAAACACATGGTTTTTAATAAAGTTATTCTCTATGGATTTCTTTGTGATATGCTCAGTTAGAACTGCCTAGGTTTATTAGAGGTTTACTTTAAAACTGAACCTAATGAGGATAAAATGACTAACAGATTTACAGGAAAGACCTTTAGGAAACCAAAAAAATAAAACACAAACTTACAAACGCGGGACAACAGCAAGTATTGTAGTGTGCTCTGATGGCTTTGTTGCACGTATTGATCTGCAAAAGAATGAAAAATTTGGATGTCAAAAGCAGCAGTGCACTATGATCACACCAAGCAATCAGATAAAGTGTTAAGAAAACCGTGTAAGCTTCTAAAAGCTGAATTCTAATAGGATGCTATAGTCTTTGATAACATTTAAATAAATTACTTCTTTGGGTTAATAAAGATTTCTGTGTTTATCTAGGACCCATATGCAATTGAATTATTCAAGTCATTATTCAGTAAATTGCTTTTACTACAGAAACTACCACACACAAGTGTCAGCCCCTATACTAAAATTCAGATGGAATTTATCAAATATGTTGCAGTCGATGACTGGAAACAGTTAAAGTAAAATCGAGGTGTACGTATGTGAACTGGAATGCTACCCCTTAAAGCTTGGAATGCCAGTTACTGCATTTTTATCCCACGTATTAAGTGCCAAGAAAGGTTTGTCTTTGCCAAAGTTGTGACTTTAAATCATGATTGCCACCTTGTTCCTTAATTACCACAATACATAGTTTATTTAGCTTTAATATTTTAAAGGAATCCTATTGTGGGGCATAGATTTTATAATCTAGCAGAACTTTGGTACTCTAACACTAGCAGAATTTACTGTAAAAAGGGTCTATATTTTTAAATCCAAGATAGCAATTTTGGAATTGCTTCCATCCTGCCAATCTGGGTGGGTTTAATATAGATATTAGTCATTCTGTGACCAGCTTCTTAGTTTAGAAGAGGGTTTAAATGAGTAATAAGTTCCTAGATAAAAAATACTCCAAGAGGTCATAACTTTGGATGAATTATGGTAGAACACCTATTTCATCATTGAGGAAATACAGTATATTACATGTGATCAAAGCCACAATAAATCTATGATGGAGGTCAGGTTCATGGGAAATCACAGACTGTCCTTGTAAAATGATCTCTTAGTGTCTCAGGACATAAATAGTACTTTATTTAGGTTGATATCAAACTATTTTGGGACAAATCCCTTCATGTCTCACATACATTCTCATCTTAGCACTCTGTTCTCTGTAATGGTCAGTGATGAATAAGTATACTGCCTTCTACAAAATTATAGAAAATACAGAATATAGAAGTAGACTCATTGGGATTGATTTGTCAAAGACAAATAGGCTGTTTACTTTGCAAGGGATTTTCCCCCAAAGCTTAGGAAATATTGGTGCTCTGCTGGCTTCCATCACCCACTAATGTTTTAGCAAAAATGCAGTTTTTGTTATTTTCCTAGAGCATTGTTGGGTATTCCTTACAAAGTTAAACTTTACCACATTCACTAAGCTTTGGAACAAATTCTTGTCGAACAGAAGATTCTGGGCAGTGCATTCCGTACATGTTGAGCACTTATGTGCAGCACCCATACAAATAATTTGTTGGTAATATTACAAATTTGTCACATACAGGGTGACAAAAGATGCATATGTAGGGGTGACCTTCAATAAAATGATCAGTAGATCCAGAGCTATAGACAGCTGAATTATATATTTTTTTTCCAGTAAAAACTGAGCTTGACCCAGCTTCTCCATCTACTGCATTTCCATACTGATCTGTAAAGTTGTCCATCTAAGTTGTCCAACTACTGTAATAAGAGACTGGAAAGGCAGTAGGAGGTGGAGCCAAGTTCAACTTTTTGGGAAAGGGTAATATTCAAGGCTAATACGTTCAAATGAAATTGACTACGGTTGTGATAACTTTACATATTAAAGCACAATAAATAATATGAATTGAAAACTGATCTCATGGAAACTAAACAGTAACAATAATAGATTTCAGTCCATACGTTGTACTTGCCTGCAAACCGCCTCTGCGTCAAGGTATCTTGAATGCCTGTGATCTATAACAATGATTTCATGATGTTTATCAAGGAAACACTCCAGGGCTGATTCTGGTGTTCTGGCTATGTTACACCTGAACCCAGCCCGGTCACAGGCCCACCAGAAGCCATCGCTCTGACTGTCTTCCTTTGCGAACACCAGCAGCACCTGACAATGAGATGTTGAAGCACAAGACAACAATTCATATAAAATACAAAGGTCCACTACACAGAGTAGGTAGTTGTGACTTTTATGTAAACACAAAGAATATGTGCGCTTGGATAAAGGTATATGTTAGCAGCCAGTCACACACCATACGCAACATACATGAAACAACAAGCTCTAACCAAATATTCAAAAAAAATCTCCAATATAAAAGTCTCCAAGTCCAAATTTAAAATTGATAGCGTAGAATCCCCACACCAGCGTCTATGGAAGAGATGTACATGCACACTCGTCACCACTGTGAGGGGGGTAAGCCTGCGTACTGGAACCTGTTTACCCTCAATTTATAGAGAGGTTAACAGCAGCATGTATATTAAAAAAGAATAGCGCACACATGCAAAAGAAATGACTATCAAATATGGAGACAATCCATAAATAAAAATGGGGATTTAGTCCCACCATATGGCCATATCGTGCTCAAGCCCACCATAAAAAAGGGGTGAATCCAGCCTTTCTTACCCTTGGAGACAACACTCCTTGCTGGGAAGGTGTGCTAATGCACTACAGGGGACTCCTCCTATATCTACTTGATAGTGGACACCAATAGAGTACAGGTGCGTGTGGGGGATGGGATGCTCAACCCCAGAAGTCTGGTCAGACCGAATACATAATAAACAAGCAAAAAATTGGGGGAGCAAACCCTGAACATGTATATCTAAAGCCAGTGCAGCTATGGACCAAGCAACATGTATATTAAAAAAGAATAGCGCACACATGCAAAAGAAATGACTATCAAATATGGAGACAATCCATAAATAAAAATGGGGATTTAGTCCCACCATATGGCCATATCGTGCTCAAGCCCACCACTGCGTCAAAGTACCCCATTATCAGTGGGTCCTACACTATCCATAAAAAAGGGGTGAATCCAGCCTTTTTGCTTGTTTATTATGTATTCGGTCTGACCAGACTTCTGCGGTTGAGCATCCCATCCCCCACACGCACCTGTACTCTATTGGTGTCCACTATCAAGTAGATATAGGAGGAGTCCCCTGTAGTGCATTAGCACACCTTCCCAGCAAGGAGTGTTGTCTCCAAGGGTAAGAAAGGCTGGATTCACCCCTTTTTTATGGATAGTGTAGGACCCACTGATAATGGGGTACTTTGACGCAGTGGTGGGCTTGAGCACGATATGGCCATATGGTGGGACTAAATCCCCATTTTTATTTATGGATTGTCTCCATATTTGATAGTCATTTTTTTTGCATGTGTGCGCTATTCTTTTTTAATATACATGTTGCTTGGTCCATAGCTGCACTGGCTTTAGATATACATGTTCAGGGTTTGCTCCCCCAATTTTTTGCTTGTTTATTATGTATTCGGTCTAACAGCAGCATGACAGGAATCTATGGCCAGATGAAACAGCCAAAATCTCGCAATGATCCTCACATCATCCGTCACTGCAGGCCACTCTAATATGCAGGTCTTATATTCATCTAGCAGGAAGATCCACTCTTCCAACGATATTGACAAGACCAACGATGATACCTCAGAGGGATGTAAACGACATAACCATAGTGCAATACGTCTGAGAAGCTAAAATCACTATTTATTTAGGGGATTTAAACTCACATGCAATAATATCAGAAAAGGCACAACAAACAAACCTCAAAAGGTGGCCGTGGCTATTAGCACGCTGAGGTCATATGTTCCAGTCCTGCCTTACGCGTTTTGTCATATTCTGACATCATCAGAGGCGTGGTAGCTGGAAATGAGAACGCTATATTTATAGTAGACAAGCCAGATATGACCAACCAGAAGTTCAGCAGCTCCACAAGGTGCTTCCCAATGCTTTACAGATTGCGGAAGCTAATCTCCCACTGGTCATATGGCATAACGTATGCACGGTACTAGCCGCAGCCATCTTTGAGCTTTGTTTGTTATGCTTTTTCTGATCTTATTGTATGTGAGTGTAAATCCCCTAAATAAATAGTGGTTAAGGATAAAGATTAAAGTCCATAAATCCTAAGGGACACCCAGGGTGCAAAACCAAATGAATTGCTGGTGGATTTATAGTCCTCCACTGACACCATAGCACACCGGGCCTCTTACCCCAGGGTATGGACCACTAAATTATAGGTGGTCATACAAACGTTCCAACACTTCTCTGGCTTGTCTCTGTTCATTAATGATAATAACAGAATGGATCCTGTTTGCCCCTCTGAATTAATCTCTCCACAGGTCACATATATCAGAATAAAGAACATGCAACGCCTCATGGTGCAGAATATCAAAACATTCAAAGGCTTTCTATGGACATGGAGCTGTAGGAAGAGTCTGCAGGTGCCTGGCATTCCACCCACAATCCACTTCTTATGGGTACAGTGCTCTTCAGGTTTCAAACCAGGAAAGTTCAAGACAAGTGATTCTTTCAGCGGGATCCAAGCTGCACACAGATCCCCTCTCTGTCTTGTTATTGTTCACTATTAGTTCACCTGCAGCTCATTTGGTTTTGCAACATGGGTGTCCCTTAGGATTTATGGACTTTCATCCTTATGATTGTTTACTTGCTGTGCTGTTTCTTGGTGTTTGTGAACCTTTATGAATTTTAAGTGCTGCTTTTTTTCCTTTTTACTTTTTTGATTGTTACCAGCAATTTAAGCTAGCTGCTTTGAAAGCCTAAGCGCAGTGGACATTTTTCTTTTTTACAGTGCATTTGTATTGTATTTTCGGACGACATCTGTACTGATAAAATTTAAATCATACAAGAAAAATTTTCGAACTTGTCTAATCAATTGGTTAATATCGGATAAATGGTTGTGATCAGCTTTTGAAAGCTCTGTACCAAGGACCCAATTATAGTACAATCGCTTTGAAAAGCAGTATTTTTCGTCTGATTTTCGGATCGTGTGTACGGGGCCATAAGGTCTAGTGTTTTCTGTGATATTGAAGTAAGTAAGACCAGTAAACCTATTGTGAGGGATTAGCTCGGTGGTAGGCGTGGATGACCCCTTGGGGGGTGCGTTTTCCCAGAGAGGTAGCCGACAAGTGCTTGCAAACAAACAGTGTGGTTTATTAAATGGTGTTTTCTTCACCAGGCTGTATGCAGCAAAACATCCAAAATAAAATAAACCAGAAAATAAATCCTTGCCTCTGTGGGCGGCTACCTTCTCACAACTGGAACCTGCCTAAGTGTCTGTCTCCAACCTACCGTCGGGCAGACTTCCTTGTCCTACAGCGGACACTCAATAGTCCTTTTATAATAGCTTCACAGGGCAACACAGTCCTTTTGTTTCTTTCACATCAACAGTTCGTCTTCTCACCTTTGAGACGTATTCACCCTTGGTTACCGTCCCGGGCACACATCACTCCGGGGGGTCTTCTCCCAGGCCCACACATCCTGTCGGGAGGCACACGCTGACTGTCCTCCTGCTCCCAGCCCACATGGCTTCAGGATGCAGCTTCTGGAGGCAGCAAACAATAGGAATTTCTCTGAACAAATTATAGAGCCTTAACTCCCTCATTCTGAACAGGTGAAGGCCTTTCAACTTCCTGCTGGCTAGCTCTGTAGCCAACACCCTAAATTAATTAATGGACTTTCTAAGTCAGGTGGAAATGTATCTCCTTCCTGTGACTACATTCCCAGATTTAGCTGACTTCCTGTTACATACCCCCCCCCTCTTGTTTCAACCCTAGGGTTGGGACACAGATTTCCAGGCACGCATGTGTCAAGCACTGCTGACTCACTGATAAGCCTCCTATTATCCTCAAGCTTCCGGATGAAACTGTTTTGTCATCTTCATTGACGGATTTCTCATAAATGCCACACAGTTTGTCTCTCATCTCATATACACATTCTTCAACTGCATTTTTGGCATCATTTCGCTCCTTCTCGTTTCTGTCATCTTCATTGACAGCTTTCTCATAAATGTCAGACAGCTTGTCCCTCATAACCGTCTGTCCAATCCACCATGGAGGACCGTGATCCATAGGCAACTCAATTGGGCTAGTCTTAATGTCTTCAACATTCTTAAGACGCCTCTCTCTGCAATCCATAAATGTTTTCCACAAAACTTTGAGAACCTTTGCTTCACTAAGCTTTGTTCCAAGTAGGGACTCTTGACATCCCTCTGTGACTTGAGTTGCCTCTCCATACAGCTGTACACAATCATTGACTTTTTGTTGTAAAAGGGAATGATCTTCCTTCTTGAGCTTTGCTTGCTCTAAGATGCTGTGCAGAGGATTTTCCAATTGAGACAACAGGCTGTCACACATTTCTTCAAAGTGACCCCTGTTCCTTTTCCCAGAGATATCAATATCATTCACCAAACATTTCATATTCATAGGCAGATCTGAAGCAGTTGCACTCATCAACTTCTTAAACTTTTCGCCCTCCTGAGCGAGTCGCAGTAAAGGCCTACTATTTGATTTGATATTCAGTTTATATTTCTTGCCAAACTCTTCACAGAAGTAGCCAACCAGAACATCATCAACTTTCCTTCCACCAACATAGGGGTTAAAGGCAACAACACAGTTGAACCCAGCGATCTGGGTGGTATCCATTATAGACCTCCTCTCTGCATCAGTGAAGAAGCATGGAACTGTAACACATTCTTTTACAGGTTTCTTCAATGCACTTTCTGCTGAACTATTTGACCGCTCAAGGTCACCTAGTTCCTTTTCTCTATCTGAATTCCACATGGAATGTATCTCAAGATCACGATCAAATTTCTGCCACCTGTCTTTCACCAGTTCCATTTTGGAAATATTCCCTGAAAGGCACTTGAACTTAATTTGCTTCACGTTTTCATCAACAGCCTTAGTTTTCTCCACTAGGTGGCGTTTGCTTTTTTCTCCCAGATTTATATCACTTGCTTTAGTTTTCTCCGCTTTAGTTTTCTCCACTAGGTTTTCAGCCTGAACTGAGAAAACATCACATTTCTTACACAGCTCCTTTGTTTGCTGAAGTTTTTGAAGGAACGGTTTATTCCACAGGGGTGATTCAAGCCACATGTCATCACATTTCTGAGGCTCACTCAGGACAGACCCCAAAACTCTGATCCTTTTAAAAACTGCATCAGGCACACTATCCCCTCTTTGGGACAGATCCTCTGTTGCCTGTAATTCCTCTTTCAGTTCCTGCAACGGAATCTTCATCTCTTCTACTTGCTGTTCTAAGGCTCGTTTAGACTTTTCTAGCTCCTGAACGCTTTTCTCAACCTCATCCTTGTAGCTGACCACATGTTCCATCTCTGTACATAGCTGCTTGTTAACTCTTTCTAGTTCAGCCTTAGACTCTAGAGCTTCCTCCAAAGAGCGAGCCAAGAACAGGGCTTTGCTCTCGTTATCACGCGCCTCCGCTTCTGCGCGGTCGCGTTCTTCTGCATATTTTGCAGACACAGTCTTCTCTTCACCAAGCATCTGATCAAACTTCTTTTTCACATCTTCAACACACTGTAATGAACCAACGCTTTCTTCCATGCGTTTTTTCATATCCGCTATCTGAGCTTGCAATGTTGCGACTTGCTCTGATAGGTTTTTCTTTGCTTCCGCCTCCTCTTTTAATTGTTCCAGGAAGCCATTTTTCTCATCTTCCATTTGTTTGAGCTTTGTGCTAAAACTCAGCCTTTGACACCTCTCTTCCTGTAAGAGTTCCTGCGTGTCTTGCAGCTGCGATTCCAAGATAGAAAAATCTTCCGCAATTTCTCTAGATTTGCTGTCTGCTTGAGAAAGCCGATTTGTGACACTGTCCAACTCAACCTGCAACCGGTTTGCCTTCTCTGACAGCTTAGCACACAATCGGTCACCTTCTGACACCTTGACTTGCGATTCCAGAAGCTGTGCCTCTACTTTTTCCCTCTTATGTTCACTATCTCCTTTTCCCTGCATAAGAGCCTTCACCTCATTGGCTAGAATCTGGGAATAAGAATGTAATTCTGCCACACAGGCTTCTTTCTCCTTTAACTGCTGCTGGACACGTTGGGCTTCCCCTTTCCAACTTTCACAGTCCGCACGCCATTCATCTACCACATTGCTCAAAGTAGTGAGCTCATACACAGTACTCAGTAATTTAGCCTCTCTTTCACTTTTCTCTTTGTCGCTGAGAGACAATGTCGCTTTCAGAGCAACATTCTGTTCCTGCGACTCCTGCAGGTCTATTTTTGTAGCTCCCAAAGACTGAAGACTTTTTTCCAGCTGATTACGCAACTCCAACATTTCACACATGCTTTGCTTCTGCAAAGTCTGAATTTCACTTTCCTTTTCCATGAGGATGGTATCTTTCTCCATTATAGTCTCTCTGCGTTTTTGCAACTCGACCAAAAGAAGAGCAGTGGATTCTTCCCACTGTGACACATGAGACTTGAGTAGTTCATTCGTTTCCTGCAAGTTTCTATGCTCCATTTTAAGCAATTCCAAGGCTTGTTCCTTTTCTTCCATTTTCCGTTGCAAGGCATCCAACTCAGCCCTGCACACATACTCGGTTTCCTCCAAACCGATGGCCTCCATTGGCTGCTGGCGTCTCTGTTTCCAGCCTGCCATGCTCTCTTGATGAGCCTTTTGTTGAGCTGCAAAGCTCTGCTGAAAATCCCCATTTGCCTGCTGTTGAGCTGCATTTGCTTGCTGTTGAGCTGCATTTGATATAATCAGATGTTTCAACATCTCCTCCATTTTGAGTTTACTTTTCATCTGAGCACACTGCGTCTCCATAGCGGTTTCATCAGTGTTGCTAGGGACAACAACCTTCCTCTTTAGTAGACTCTCTTTAGGCATGGATGGGGCTGGTTCAGACGGCAACATCCCCTCCATCCATAGAATTCGGTCTCTCATTTCATCTATCTTTGCATTTTTCAGGCGTTTGGATCGCCCCATCTTCAATAACTCCACAAACAAATTTTTCACAGTCCAGCAAAAAAATTTTCAGACCACTGTCTCTTCAACACATGTAGTTTTTCTCTCTCTTGCAGGATCTCTTTTCCTGCGCACACAGTTTGTGCAGTCACTTGCACCAGACACAACAAAGTTCATCAAAAAATTTTGAGACCCCTGTCTCTTTAAAACACTTTTTTTTTTTTTCTGTCAGGATCTTCTCTCCTGCACACATAGATTGTGCAATCTCATGCACCAGATAAAGTTCATCAAACATTTGCACTTCCTTGCAGGGATCTCTGCTTATGCCCACTGCATACCTCCACCATATGTGAGGGATTAGCTCGGTGGTAGGCGTGGATGACCCCTTGGGGGGTGCGTTTTCCCAGAGAGGTAGCCGACAAGTGCTTGCAAACAAACAGTGTGGTTTATTAAATGGTGTTTTCTTCACCAGGCTGTATGCAGCAAAACATCCAAAATAAAATAAACCAGAAAATAAATCCTTGCCTCTGTGGGCGGCTACCTTCTCACAACTGGAACCTGCCTAAGTGTCTGTCTCCAACCTACCGTCGGGCAGACTTCCTTGTCCTACAGCGGACACTCAATAGTCCTTTTATAATAGCTTCACAGGGCAACACAGTCCTTTTGTTTCTTTCACATCAACAGTTCGTCTTCTCACCTTTGAGACGTATTCACCCTTGGTTATCGTCCCGGGCACACATCACTCCGGGGGGTCTTCTCCCAGGCCCACACATCCTGTCGGGAGGCACACGCTGACTGTCCTCCTGCTCCCAGCCCACATGGCTTCAGGATGCAGCTTCTGGAGGCAGCAAACAATAGGAATTTCTCTGAACAAATTATAGAGCCTTAACTCCCTCATTCTGAACAGGTGAAGGCCTTTCAACTTCCTGCTGGCTAGCTCTGTAGCCAACACCCTAAATTAATTAATGGACTTTCTAAGTCAGGTGGAAATGTATCTCCTTCCTGTGACTACATTCCCAGATTTAGCTGACTTCCTGTTACACTATCAAAGGCCTTCAAAAGGGAAGTTGTGGGTGCCTAGGAGTCTTGCATGGGAATTTAAAAAGCCTGGCGAAAGATTTGAAATCAATTATTCCACTGTAAGAAAAAATCTACAATGGCATAGATTTCAAACAAATGACTGACCATTTGATACTAGAAAATTTTCACCAATAATCCAAAATCTTTATCACAGGGTTCCGTAACTCTTGCAATAGTTTGGGTTAAAGTGCATACATCTACAGTCAGGAAGAAACTGTACCAATTTTACCTGGGTAAGCGGTATGTTGGGAAAAAGCATTTACTACGAAACAAAAAATTAGAGCAATTGACATTGAACATGTAGGCAAAGGACTTGCCTTCTGGAAGAATTTGCAGAAGACTGATCAATCAAAGATAGAGTTTTTTGGACATAGCAAAAGTAGATATGCATGCTACAGATACTGGTGGGCAGTTATACAAAATGCCTACAAGAAGTAATTTTGGCTACAGGGGACTATACCAGCTTTTGATGCTAAAGATGCAATTGCTTTTTTTTTTTAAGTCCATGATTACATCTATTGATGCTTATGTTGAATACACGATTGAATGTCACATTTTTCTTGTGTTTTTATTCAAGTTTATCATCCTTATCTGTAGGCACTGTTTGAATAATTCTCTGTTTGCCTGTTGAAATATGTTAAAAGGGTCAAGGATTTTCATTGGGTGCACTTTTTTTTTTTACATCACTGTAGTCCACAAGATTCCCTATATGACATGCCAGTTAAATTATTAGCATTGCATAGTGGGTACTCATGGATATCTGTGACCAGCATTTTTTGTGCAACATATTGCCCTCCCATCTTTAAAACACAACCAATACATTAAATGACACCTTATTTATTATATTTGTCTACCATATTTTCCATGCACTGGATTTCTGTCAAATTATAGTTACATTTGAACAGTAATGTCATGCTTCCTGCGGGAATGTACTTCGCTTTGGATCACTCGCTTCTATAGATCTATATTGATAAAATATGCAATGTTTAACCAGGGAATTGTGTTATATAAGGGTATGCTTCTTGGGGAATTAGGAAAGGCTGCAGTCATTCAGACTCTTGTAAACACAGCACTGTTCCGTGACCCTGGTTTGTTGGAGTGTATTACCATAGCAACTCTGCTTTGTGACAGAATCAATAAATTCCCCGGAGTCTGACAAGAGCCGCTGGACTTAGTGACCTGCTTTCAAACTTCTCTGCACACTGGACTGCTTTTCTAATATGGATACTTCAAAAACGTACTTGACAAAATTTCAAAAAGGAGCAAATGTGTTTATTATAAATAAAGGCACATTCGGATTATTATAATAGTTCAAGCTAAAGTTTAAGCAGCTCTAAAACCCTTCAATTTTACCCAGTTGAATTTCCAAAAAACATCATGACGTGTTTTTAATTGCAGCTGGTATAAACACACATATCTGCCTTTATATTGGCTTCTTTTTGGCCTGATAGCCATGCTTTAGCAATATAATGTCCCGTGTTTTCAAGGTAAGAAGATAGATGATTACAAAAGGGAAGATTTTCTTGGTAGGTTTTGCCAGGTTTAGTAAAAACAGCTTAACAAAGGCAGGGGGTGCAAGAGTAGAGTCCTTTAGCCAAATATGCCATATTTTCTAATATTTCTGAATTTTGAGAACTGCCTCTACAGTTGCAATTTTGTCTTTGTAGATGCAGGGTGGAATTTACCTTATCTATCCAGAGGCCGGTTGTGGGAGGTTGAGGAGATAGCCAATTGTGGGCTATAGTTTTCATGGCTAAGTATAGGGTTCAGTGACTGCTAGTTCTATGTGAGAATCAGCAGGGAGTCCCAGTAATCCACAAATGCACAATCTAAGAGGTAGACACAAGTGATAAGTGAAATGAAACAAAGCTGTACATGAGGTAATAGTGTGTGCCTTAGGCAGGCAATACATTATAATCGTGGTGGAAGGAAAGAAAATCACTTAATTCCCCCATCAACACAGTCAGTGTTGATGGAGGAATCCCTTCCGCAGAGCAATCATGCTCTGACGGCGAGCAGCCTTCCCTGCTGGCAAAACATAATGATTATCTATAGGCGGTGGCAGTAATTGTTCAGGAAAAACCCCATACGCTGGTTGTACACAGGTCGATTGATGGATCGACTTGTGTACAACCAGGGTGCCCATACATGGATCGAAATTCAGACCCAAACTGGCTAAATTTAGACAAAGAAGCACTGCTGGATTGAACTGGATTGGACTAAAGAGAATTAGGGCCACTATAGACATCAGAGAGCAGTCAGCCACCCAGAGACATCAAAGGTGACTGCTGGGTCTCTGAACATAAATAGTCTCATCCGGCAGCAGTCTGAATCCAAGCTATGAAGGGAGGCAAGGAAGGTGTACTACAAGTGCCTTTGGTGCCAACTTATCAGGAGAAAAAAATAGCAATCTGCACAGGTTATCCCATTTCTCTGATTGTTTCTCTTGCTGATAAGCCTCAGGCTTCTGCTGGAGACCCAGAGTCATTAGGTGAAAATGCCTGGACCAGGAGACTTCTGTTTTGGCACGTTATGTAGTTACATGCTTCTCTAAAGAGGTGGGTTTTGAGGGTACACTTTAAGGTTTCCAGGATTGGAGTGTGCCAAATCATATGCATGCCCTGGTCAGCTCATTCTCTGCTGTACTCTGGCACTCTCAGTACTCACGCACTGAGCCACTGAGAATAATATTGGTCACCATCTGTAACTCAGAATACCCACTATTTTGTATAGTCAGGCCAAACATTAAGTAATGGTTCTGGAGAACCAGGCTAACCTATACACTGCAGCAAACTTTAGTTCAGTACATGTGAGATCTGTATTTTTGGAGTTATATGAGAAGGGTAGGGAGACAGAGTGAGGGATTTGTTATGAAATTGTATTTATCCTTAAATGTTATTTTTTAACTATGTAGGGATGTACCAAAAAAGTGAGTTGGCACTGATACTGATAAAATATTATTGCCAACAATTGTTTGTTAATGACGTATAACTGTACATTCTAGGGTGCTATAGAGTTGGCCATCCAAGGCAAAGAAAAAGGTACGCTTTATTGCCCACCTCTTCAGGAGAACATACCTTTCCTTTGTTTTCCAACCACTCTGCTCAGTCACTGGTAGCAGGGAAGTAATGCCTTGTGTAAGCTGCAAGTTGCTTTAGTTGGAGCTGACATAGGACTTCCTATGCCAAGTGGCAAAACAGGGCCAATGAAAAAAAAAAAAGAGTGCCCCAGGTGTTTTCCTCATTCCTGGCTAATTGAACCAGTGGGGGATCAAAGGAAAAGTAAGTGTGTTGCCCGCAGGGCCGCTGATAGGGCAGTACAACCGGTTTTGTTGTACCGGACCCTGGTCCCATTAGCTCAACATGGAGAGCCCTGGCAGCTTTATAGTTAATTTCTCCCAAATAAAAAAAAAGGGCTTCCTAAACTACACTCCCCTCCCTACTTGCTTAGGGAGGGGGTGAATAACTACATTCTCCTGGGCCCCATAAGGTCAACAGGAGAGCCCAGGAGGTAGGAGCAGAGGAGGGACTTTTTGTTCTACTTCGTAGGCATAGGTACATAATTCTGCACTGCTTGTTGTATTTCCGGTCAGCCACCCACTGCCTTCCCTGGTGGAGTGATCTCATGTACATGCTCCTGATGTGAATCAGCTGATAGCAGGGACAACGGGTACACTAATATCTGCTTAGAGTCCCCAGAATCTTTACCGTGCTTATTTTATAATCATCAGCATTATGGTAATCTCACAGCACAGCAGGTGCTCTGTGGCTCTGTCACAATGCCACATGGTTGGTTGGTGCTGGCTTTGATAACTCTTGGCTGTACTGTGTGTTACAGACTAACA
This sequence comes from Pelophylax lessonae, assembly GCF_965119305.1. Taxonomy (NCBI): domain Eukaryota; kingdom Metazoa; phylum Chordata; class Amphibia; order Anura; family Ranidae; genus Pelophylax; species Pelophylax lessonae. Next base: position 127,158,554 of record NC_138768.1, read on the forward strand.
CAGTAAAGTCATAACCAAGTCAGCACCTAACAGCCATGTGACATTGTGACAGAGACATACAGCACCTGCTGTGCTATGAGATTACCATAATGCTGGTGACAAGCATAGTACTTTACACTTGTGTTTGGGGGCAGTAAAAACGCAGCTGAGCTGCTTTTTTTACCACCCGACAACCACTTACCTTTAACCCCTTTACACCCCAGTAACCCATATGTGCAGCGACAAAATACTGTACTTTAACACCCACGTCGCACTAATGTGTCACTTGGCAGGCCATGTTTATGTTTTAAGACTGAGCTGTTGAAAAAGGCTCTTGGTCCCAAGAAAACATCTGTAACTGGCGGGACTGGGTCAGGGGCGGGGTGAAAGGGGGCCTCGTCAGGTAGGCTGTATGGGGCCCCCATGATTTCTAACAGTGGCCCTAGATGCCTGGGAGTTGGGGGAGAGCAATTAAGAAATCTAAGAAATCATGTTTTTCCAATAATCTTCTTTCCACACAAAAAGCTCACAAATCACCAACTAACACGTGTTAATTTTGCAGTATAAAGCTAAATAATCTTTGTAGTTATAGTCTCTGAGTTAAAAGGTAAGATTGAATTACCTGTATAGGATCCTGTGTTAGTCTCATAGGTCCCAGCCACAGTTCTGTTGATGAAACCTGCTAAAAGTGAAGAATACAGTTCATTATTTTGTATTCTTTCTATATATAGTACAGTAAAGTAAATTGGGTGTCTAGATTTGCAACACAACATGTAACAAAGACAGAACAGAATATCATAAAATACATTTTCTTGCTGTCCTGACCTGTATAAGCAGATTTATGTTCCCTTGCATGCCATTTATCTATGTCATGACATTAAACAAAGTTGTAGCCTATGTATAGATTTATGTATAGTCCCAGAAACAATAAAAAAGTTACTTACTGTGAATAAACCAAACATTTTAAATACTTTTTATTCATTTGGGTAATTATGTTTCCCAGAAACGTGTTGGGTTGTTCGTTGTGAAGGATATGTCTTATTATGCAATACAGACAATAAAATCTTTCATTTAGACCTTTCATTACAAAGAACATCTTGTGATATACCTTCCAGGCGTATACATATCCTACACACTTCCACTGTCTAGTATAATTCTTACCAAATGTCCTTAAATAAAAAAATGTTTCCTTAGGATGTTAAGTACAGTGAGTGATTTATTTAAGCTTCTAAGTATCTGTGTTTTATATATTTGTCTCTAATATATATATATACATACATACATACATACATACATACACACACATACATATCACACACCATTATTTTCCTCAAAATTCTACAAACAATACCCCATAATGACAATGTGAAAGAAGTTTGTTTGAAATCTTTCCAAATTTATAAAAAAAAAAAAAAAAAAAAAAATCACATGTACATAAGTATTCACAGCCTTTGCCCAATACTTTGTTGAAGCACCTTTGGCACCAAATACAGCCTCAAGTCTTTTTGAGTATGATGCTACAAGCTTAGCACACCTATTTTTGGGCAGTTTCTCCCATTTTTCTTTGCAGGACCTCTCAAGCTCCATCAGGTTGGATGGGGAGCATCGGTGCACAGCCGTTTTCAGATCTCTTCAGAAATATTCAATCGGGTTCAAGTGTGGGCTCTGGCTGGGACACTCAAGGACATTCACAGAGTTGTCCTGTAGCTACCAATTTGGATCTTGGCTGTGTGCTTAGGGCCATTGTTCTGTTAGAAGATGAACCTTCACCCCAGTCTGAGGTCCAGAGGGCCCTGGAGCAGGTTTTCGTCAAGGATGTCTCTGTACATTGCTGCATTCATATTTCTCTCAATCTTGACTAGTCTCCCAGTTCCTGCCACTAAAAAACATCCCCACAGCATGATGCTGCAACCGCCATGCTTCACTGTAGGGGTGGTATTGGCCAGGTTATGAGTAGTGCCTGGTTTCCTCCAGACATGACGCTTGCCATTCAGGCCAAAAAGTTCAATCTTTGCTTCATCAGAAATAAAATAGAAACGCATTTAGCGATACAATCAGCAAAATGGAGTAAAAGCTGCTGAACACCAGTAAAGGTCAAATCTATCAAAACCCAGAAAGAGCATAAAATACAGAAAGGGGTGCAGCGCTACAATATAAAATAATAAAAAAAATGTACACTCAAAATGTATAATGTGAAAAAAGTCCTGTATGAACAATCCAATCACAGATACTGTGTAAGCATAATAGTGAAGAAGAGTCTTTTAGATGCCACAGAGCCAAGCCATAGGATTAAGGGAAACCCGTGCCGTGAAGGATGAAACTACGAACAGCAGGTATGTAGAAACAGCACAGCCGGCTGGCCGCTCGGTGTGCGATCCCTTCGGAGCGACGCTGTTCGTTATGCACTTGGAAAGTGCTATGTTTGTAAGTGCATTACTTTTTACTAAGCAATAAATTGTTGAATATACGGAGAGCACTAGATGTCCTTTTGTTCCCTCCTCTATATGGCGGAATCTCTCACTATGTGATCGGTCTGAGGTTGGAGGTTGGAGGCAAAGCTGTGCAAATTGAGAGCCCATCTGGTGTTTGATATCACACTGCGTAATGACCCTAGAGGTCTGGGAATTGAGGTGAGAGGCTAGCACACACTCTGGTGATGGAGTCACATATGAAGAGGTGTAGTAGTTTCATCCATCACGGCACGGGTTTCCCTTAATCCTATGGCTTGGCTCTGTGGCATCTAAAAGACTCTTCTTCACTATTATGCTTACACAGTATCTGTGATTGGATTGTTCATACAGGACTTTTTTCACATTATACATTTTGAGTGTACATTTTTTTTATTATTTTATATTGTAGCGCTGCACCCCTTTCTTTGCTTCATCAGACCAGAGAATTTTGTTTTTCATTTTCTAAGAGTCCTTCAGGTGCCTTTTGGCAAGCTCCAGGTGGGCAACCAGGTGCCTTTTACTGCGGAGTGGCTTCCGTTTGGCCACTGTACCATACAGGCCTGATTGGTGGAGTGCTGCAGAGATGGTCATTCTTCTGGAAGGTTCTCTTCTCTTCACAGAGAAATGCTGGAGCCCGGTCAGAGTGACCATTGGGTTCTTGGTCATCTCCCTGACTAAGGCCCTTCTATCCCAAACACTTAGTTTGGCAGGGCGAGAGCAAGAGTTCTGATGGTTCCAAACTTCTCTCATTTACAGGTGATGGAGGCCACTGTGCTCATTGGGGCCTTCAATGCTGCAGAATCTTTTTCTGTACCCTTCCTCAGGTCTGTGCCTCCATACAATCCTGTCTTGGAGGTCTACAAACAATTCATTGGACTTCATGGCTTGGTTTTAGCTCTGAAAAGCCCTATTAACTGTGGGACCTTATATAGACAGGTGTGTTCCTTCCCAATCATGTCCAATCAGCTGAGATTACCACAGGGGGACTCCATGCTGTGAATACTTACAATATGTACATGTGATTTTTTCCTTTTTTTAATTTTAATACATTTTCAAAGATTTTAAACAATCTTCTTTCAAGTTGTCAGTATGGGGTTAAGTTTGTAGAATGTTGAGAAAAATAATGAATGTAATCAGTTTTGGAATACGGCTGTAACATAGCAAAGTGTGGAAAAAGTGAAGCGCTGTGAATACTTTCCGGATTCACTCTATATCATGGTAAAAACATTTTTTTGGAGAACAGAGAGGATACTGATTTTCCAAAAAAGTGAGTTATTTTCAGCCAAATCCAATAAGATTTTAAAATTCTAGTTACATGACTAGAATTAAAATCCTTATCTGTATATTATAGCCTTGTGAATTGAGCCTATTGTTATCCATAGTGCATCCTTATCTGAGTTCTGGATGGTCTGTTTCTTCTGTGAGCTGCACTACAAAGCTGGCCAAGAACTCTGCAAGTGACCACCCCCAAGAAAGCCTGCCCCCTAGGCCTGAGGTCACAGAATCCTGGAAACTGAACTGAACTGCAAATGCATTTCTTGCATAGTTTGATTTGTTACCAGCCAACAAAATGGTGGCCTCTGGTGTCAGTATTATGATTCATCTTAGCTTTTCAAATATGAATCCACTGACAGTGGGCAGTCATCACTCCTTTGATGTTAGACTGGGAAGTAACAAGTTTCACTTTTCAGCAAAGCATGCAAGATAGCAGTGAGGCCATACAGATCTCAGTCAATAGGAACTTTGTTATGGCTGGATTTACAATTTGAACAAAGTCAGTGGGTGCCTATTTTTAAAATCAATAAGTAAGGTTTAACCACAGAATGTTTTAGGTAACTAATACTCTGAAGAACATTGAAAGGATAAGGTTAACAACAAGAATAATGGAGCATCTGCAGACAATAATAGAACTTATTGGGTTGGATTTGGTTTACAGCCTGGCCACGCTAATGAGAGAGCCGTCTGAAGGGGCCTGTGTTGGTGACAGTACCATGACAGCTCATAGAAAGAATGTCTATTCATAGGTAATGGTTTAATAATAAAAATTTTAGCACAAAGGTGAACAAAACAAGAGACATTTGCAGAGGCGTAACTAGAACCTTCAGGGTCCCGGTGCAAGAAACCATGAAGGGCCCCCTGGACCCCTGGGGCCCTTTACTCTAGTTGCGGGGCCCTTTATTACGGTCCCGCAGCTGGACCCTTTCACAAGTTCTGCAGTGGGCCCCCTTCCTGCCATCTTGGGGCCTACCCATGGTGGTGGAATGCCAGGGCCCTGTCGCAAGTGTGACCTTTGCGATCCTGGAAGTTCACCCACTGGTGTCAGTAGTTTTCTTTTTTGGTATTTTAATTGTATTATTTTTTATCATTTTATTTAATTTTTTTACAATGTCACTGACTATGACTCTGTCCATTCAGAAAAGGAGCTTGAAAATTACATATTTACCGACCCCTTCCTGGTTCTCTATTGTGACACATCCCCTGCAGCAGCCGGCAGGAGAGGGAAGGGAGCATTCCGAAGGGGGGGGGCAGCACAGAAGGGGGGGGACCAGGGGAGCACACAGGGGCTCAGAGACAGCAGAACACAAGTATACTGGATAGGAGAAGTGGCGGGGGCAGCATACAGAGGAACCAATCTCCTCCATTTTCCTCCTGCAGCTACAGAAGGAAAAAAGGAGGACAGTGATTTCTCTACATGCTGCCCCCGCCGCCCCTCCTATTCAGGTGTACAGGGCAGCCACATGGGCCCCCTTGAGCATGGGGCCCAGTTGCGATGGCAACCCCTGCAACCCCTGTAGTTATGTAGTTATTTGTAGATCTCTTGATGCGAATTGATGGATTTGGTTAATGATCATAAAGGTACTATAGAACAGAATATACAATAATAATGCCCCTGTTTTTATTGCATGCAGTCATTTCATATTGTTTTCCAATGAAGGATATGATTCAGCCTGGAAAATTATGTTTTATACACCTTACATTATTCTCATTCTAAGCATTAATGAAAATAGACATCCATGAATACACACAAAAAAAAAGAAAATGCAATCTCACTGTATACTGCTTACAAATGATCCTTGCAAAGTATCTCAGGAGATGATGGGGGTTATCTGACATGATTTTGAATGATCCTTGTTTCCTGCAATCCCTGACCACCATTCAATATAGAATGTACAAAAAATAAAAATAAGAAAATTAAAAACTTTGACTACGCAGGGCAAAGAGACAATGTCTCTGCAACCAGAACCCCCTGTGCCCCCTATACTCAATGTGCTGCTGCTCTCTTGTCACGTCACTCCTTCCTCCTCTGCAGTGGCCACTGAAATGGGCTGTGTTAGCAACAGTGCCATCTTAAGAGCATTAAAGGGCCCCCGGGTAATGCAGTGCACTGGGGCCGCGCCTACACAATCAACCACGAGAATAAAAATGCAAATTTTTCGATAAGGCGATATTTATTGGTAGAACAGTGCCAGGCTAATGACAGCTTCCAAGTTCGGCGGCTGAGTCCGGTGAACACACACACACACGGATGGGAGTCAGACTCGACTGTCCTGTGTGTGCCTGTTCCTGTAGAGGCAGACAGGCATTCCTGCAGTTGTGGGCTCCCCATCCACGGGCCAAGTGGCCTGACAGTAGCACAGGGCCGACAGGAGCTTGCCACCTGCTAAGTTCGGCAGAGGGATGCACACGAGAATCAGGACTAATGCTTGGCTGGGGGTGGGGCTGGGGCTGGGTTGCTGGGCAGATGGGGCCCCCCAGGCAAGTGGGGCCCCCGGGCAACTGCCCAGCGTGCCCATTTGGTAAGATGGCCCTGGTTAGCAACCTAGGAGCTGTAAAGTGACAGTGACAGTGCTTGGGCCTAGTAACTAGCTGGAGCTGGTCTTTAATACCTTCAATCATCAGTGTGCTTAATCAAAACTACTCCTTTAATATGTCAAGATTGTACATATTGATGAAATATAACAGTGAAAGTATTGTGACATATGAAATTATAGTGAATCAGTGTGCCTGACAACAGCAGTTTGCGTTAATTTGGCACGATCAGAACACACTAACGGATGGTTTTTGTTTGGTCTGTGGAGGAGTTCTAGGTATAGAATTGTAAAAAGTAAAGTTAGGTGTGCAGGAAAACAGGATGAAGGGCTTCAGGGTAGAATTTTGTCTCATTTCTTCAACCTGGGCCTTGGAGTTTCAGTATTTTTGACAGTGAGAATATAGGATCAGTACCTAAAGAAAGGTCAAAAGAGCACCAACAGAGCACAGAGATCCACTGACGTAGGAAAGACTACGAAAAAGCACTGCCCAAAGGGTTGAGTTAATGTTTGATTCAATAACAAACATAAAATACAGTGATTTTCTATGTCTTGGTACCCAACGTGTGACTGCTCAACACCCCTTGGTACTTGCTATGGGAAACCTGAACCTCAGCAAACATGGGGCTGTTATGTTAGCGATCCAGAGCAGGTGCATGAATCTTGTTTCCAGTCTCTAACTTTCTCCTGCACTATGTCTCCAGTAACCAACTTGTCTGTAATCTCTAACAGTCCTCTGTGGTATTATAGTACATAAATAAAATGTGCTGGTGGCCCTATGTTATAAGCAACAAAAAATCCCAGCACACTTACCAGCTAGCCTGCAAAAAACCCAGTTTAGCCCAGTGTAACAGTTCATGTCAAAATCAGATAGTTTAGTTGCACACACTTGCAAATATACTGTATGTGAAAGCCACAGTGCCTCGTCAAGGTCCCTCTGTATACTGTGGTCCTAACTCTATAAGTATGAGAGTCTCCAAGTTGGAGCACATATAGCAGTGCTTAAGTTAAGGACAGGTCTGCTTGGAGGGGGGGGGGGGGCACTCCTCCCTAATGGCGCAGGTAGGAAACATTGGATGCCACGAAAAAGCATAATGACAGCTGAAAGCATCCAATGTGTTCGTACGCACAATTCAGCCGACAAGCTGTGCAGGAAAGTGGCAAATACCCCAATCTATACCTAGGCTTTGCAGTAGGGCGCACATGGAAGGTGCTTAGCACATTACAAACAACAAAAAACTTCACAACCACTGCTCTATGTAAACCACAGTATGGGTAAAGTGTGACTCCAGTACACCAAGCATTGCAAACAGCAATGGAATGCAAAAGCACAAGTTCACTTCAAAGAATATTCTATTAGGAACAAAAGCTGAGACATTTTCCATTATTATATAAGCGAAAACAGCAACTGGTCTGTGAGAGATAAATATAAAACAAATGGTAAAGGATTAACCTATAAATATATGTTTAAATGAATAGGGAGTAACGTAATCAATCCTCTCCTATATACAGTATATCTGTCTTTTTACTAAAGCCACACTGAGGTGTAATGGTTAGGCATTGTTTATTCTAGCAGACTGTGGAAGGAGCGATAAGATATGTAACTGCTAGAGATCATAGAAAGCAGAGCATGGTCTTTTACAACACATCCTATCAGTTGTTTGGTCCATATTACAGGCAGTGTGAGAACAACGAAAAAATAAGTATGGCAATTAGGCTAAATATAGGGTGAAAAGTGCATCGCTTGGTGGATATCACCAACCCAAATTGTATATAAACTGCTAAAGAGTTCTTAGGTTATGCAATAAGCCCTTTCAGAAAGGCGTTCGAATCAGGTCCAGTCCAGGCTAGTTTTACAGGAGGTCTTGATCAAAAGGTCCATTTATCCCTATGGACAGGTGGATGGAAACAGATTTGTGTTAGTTTTCACCTGCCCACCTCCGATACTGATAAGGCTTACTAAAAAAATGAGAGATGGATCTGTCCTCTTATGTGGAGTGGATCGGAGGTAGCTGGATGTAAACAGCGAGTCCGTTTACTACCGGCCTCCCATAGAGTAGAGCAGGCTCTTCCCATTTCCACTCTGCAGAAACTGACCGGACATGGATGTGTCATTCGCCCACTCTGCTCTGATCAGCTCACAAATCCCCTGCTGATCAGAAAGGTATCTCCCCATGTGAAAGGGGCCTTAACAGTATATGACTTCCTCAATAGGGCAGCGATGTTATAGGCAGTAGGACCTCCTACCCACCAGTGGTGTAATGCTAGGTATACACATATCAAAATGAGGCTGGTTCAGTGGGAACCAGAAGAATTTCAGTATGTGTGTACCACTGTCTGTTCAACAGAAGCTGATTGTTAGACCGGCTTCTACCAAACGGTCCTGGTGTAAAACCAGAATTTGATCAGTGCTTGCAGCCAATGTCTGCAGCGCTGATCACTGTATTTTGATGAGGTGAGAAAGGGGAGGGAAGGAGGAGGTCCCCACTGTCAGAATACAATCAACAGGGCGAGGGAAATCCCTACATCCACATCGCTTGCGTGGATGTAGGAAGCGAAAAAAAAACTGTCAGTGTACACCCTGCTTAACAATAGCCATAGCAGTCTATGGAACCTGGGGTGTGAAGTTGCTAGAAGTCAGACATCAGGATTGTTGCTAATCAAAGATTCCCCTCTCTGTGCAGTAAGAAGCATTTGTTTAGCTGCCTTAGCAGTGTAGATTTACTGCCCTCCGAACTTCTATTACAGGTTGAACGTGACCCTGCTGCCTAAGCCTCCAGGGATTCCACTTCTCATATCTGAGGATGCTGTAGGAGTAGGCACTTATAGCGGCCAATGGACAGAGCTGCAGTCATCATTGGGGGCTGGCTGCCTAAATCTGGAAGAGCCAGACGGCTTCCGATAACTAAGGACTAAGATGACCCGGCTTCAGCACATCACAGGAAGGCAACGCTGGATCTGCTGGGCAGGTGAGAATCCACAACAATGACGTTCCTCTTTAAGGTTATTTTTTTATTTTTTTTTAAGTACCCCACCCCCTCTCTGGTCCTGTCCTCTGCAGTCATTTATTTTTGCTAGAAAATGTCTGCAGACTTCTGATGACTGAGGACATACCAACAGTGCAGGGCATCAGAGACTTCTAAGCAGGCTTTAAAAGTTTATTGATGCAGAGAGCAGCCTTAGCATCTTAATGTCAGAGAAAATCCAAAGGGGATAAGGACCCGGCGCTTCACATAACCGGCTTAAAGACATCCAAAAAGTTTTACATTTGCACAAGGCCTCAAGGAAGGGGGTCCCCTGGGGGAGCCCAGCGTTGGGCTTTAAGCATACTATAATATAAGTTCAAGAACAAAATAATGCATTGAAAAAAATAGAACGCAATATTACATACTGGTCACTGGAAATGTAAAAAAAAAAAAAAAAAACGAAATTCCTACTAATGCAAAAAAACGAAATGAAAGGAAAATGTCTGCTATGAGAATAATGGACACATGACAGAAAATGAGATTTGTTTTCCTAAGCTGCTATAGTAGTGTGGGGTTTGCGTGTAAGCTGGTTAAGCTAGCTTTTTAGTGAGCAGATAAAGGCATCATTGAAAATGCAGCTGAGAAGATTTCTGGCTAATTCCAATTCTTTCCCTGTGTGAATGCTCAATAATGATCTGTACTCTAGAAACATAACACAGGTAATGCTTCACACACGTCTCACTGATACCGCTGTCTGCTCTGGATGGAATAACCTTCTGTACAGGTAGACATAGGGAGCCACACAATATATACCCCCGTTAAATGATTGATCAAACCAACAAGGGCTTTTTTTTTACCACTACTGTTCCTTTTGGGTGGCTTTTGACATTTACAAATGCAACAATTGAGGAGGAAAGAGGGACAAAGGGACCTTGTTCCCAAAGAAGAGGTACAGTCCCTCCAAATCAGCAACACTTGGGAGCTACAGTATGTTCACACAGCTTTCTGTATTAATATTCACTGGACATTTCTGCCTCATGCACACTGCTGCTCCTGAACTGATGTTTTTTGGGGCTTTTGACATTTTTTGCCCAAGCTCCTGAACGCACTACAACAAAAGCCTATGTATCCATGCACACATAGACTTTTAGAGGAGTTTAGGAGCAGCAGAGTTTAGAAGCAGTCAAAGCTCCTTCTCCTGAACATAGAAGAATTACATTCAGGAAAGGAGCTTTTTGTGAATAAAAAAGCCAAAGCCCTAGGCACATTTAGCACTTCATCATTTATTAATTTCAATGGCCAGAATAAATTAAAATGTTGGCCAATAAAATAAATGCCCAAACACCAAACGCTGTTAAACTTGCCTAAACTGGTTTGAAGGAAACATAGGTGATTTTTTTAAGGCTGATTTTCGCAGGAGAAACAGTGTTTACAGTAAACCAGTGTGCATGAGGCCTTCATGCAGCACTTTGGTGGTGTCAAGGGCTGCACTTGAGGCCCCTTATATCAAGTAAATTGACCACCACTGGGCTATGACATCTGATCTTACTTAAAGATGAATTCCAGGCATGGTACATTTTTACATCCAAGCTGGACCATTGTAACTATGTGCAGCGGGTAAAGTATTGAACACATCACCATTTTTCTAAAGTATTTTTCTAAAGGTGCTATTGACATGAAATGTTCACCACATGTCGGTAACAACCCATGCAATCCATACAGATAAAGAAACCAAAACAAATAAGTTCAGAAATTAAGTTATGTTTAATATAATGGAATGACACCGGGAAAAAGTATTGAAAACGCTAGTTAAAAGGAAATTTATTTAATACTTTGTACAAAATCTTTTGTTGGTAATGACAGCTTCAAGACGCCTCCTGATGGAGAAACTAGTCGCATGCATTGGTCAGGTGTATTTTGGGCCATTCTTCCACATAAACAGTCTTCCAATCTTGAAGGTTCCACGGGCCTCTTCTATGAACTCTGATCTTTAGTTCTTTCCATAGATTTTCTATTGGATTCAAGTCAGGTTATTGTCTGGGCCATTCTAGCAGCTTTATTTTCTCTTTCTTTGAAACCAATTGAGAGTTTCCTTGGCTTTATGTTTGGGATCATTGTCTTGCTGAAATGTCCACCCTCATTTCATCTTCATCCTCCTGGTAGATGGCAGCAGATTTTTATCAAGAATGTCTTGGTACATTTTTCCAGTTATCCATCCTTCAATGATATGACGAATGCCAGTACCGTATGCTGAAAAACAGCCCCACAATATGCTGTTCCCACCTCCAAACTTCACTGTTGGTATGGGGGTGTTTTTGGGGTGATGTGCAGTGCCATTTGACCTCCAAACATGGTGTGTATTATGGTATCCAAAGAATTCAATGTTGGGCACATCTGACCAGACTATATTCTCCCTGTATTTGTCTAAATGTTGTTCAGCAAACTATAAATGAGCTTCAACATGCTTTTTTTTTTTTTAACAATGCATACAGGCCATGGCGGTTGAGTCCATTACTTATTGTTTTCTTTGAAACAATTGTACCTGCTAATCCCAGGTCTATTTTAAGCTCTCCAGAAGTGGTCATTGGCTCTTGGACAACACTTCTGATAATTATTTTCACTCTTACTTTCAGAAACCTTGCAAGGAGCACCTGGTCATGGCCAATTTATAGTGAAATGATGTTCTTTCCACTTCCAGATTATGGCCCTAACAGTGCTCATTGGAACATTCAGAAGTTTAGAAATCCTTCTGTAACCAATGGCATCAGTATGTTTAACAAGGGTATGAGATGTTTCTTGTGTGATACCTTGGTAATGAGACACCTTTTTGTAGGCTATCGGTTGAGACTGAACCAGCTGATGTTAATTTGCAGTGACAAAGGGTAGGATTGCTTTGTAATTAATGTCAGATTTAAGCTGGTGTCTTGACTTTCAATGCCTTTTAGAACCTCCCTTTCTTCACTTGTTCAATACTCGTTCCCTGTGTCATGCCATGTGATTACACAACTTAAAGTGGTTGTAAACCCTCATATATACCCAGTAAAGTGAACAGCCTCAGATGATACACAGAGATGAAACAAATCTCCCTACATAAGTTTTATTTGTATATCTTCTGTCCTTAGCTTTCTACACTGTTTAGAAATTGAGCATCGTGTTAGAATTTTTTCTTCCTGTTCCAGCACTGCGTGTGGAGTCTTGGCATACACTGTGTGACAGCTGATTGGAGGAAAGGCACACTCCCTCCACATAGGCAGAGCAAGTAGCATGCAGAGCTGTGGTGTGAATAGAATAGACCAGCTCTCTGCTAATCTATCTCTTTGCCTCCACCCGGACAAAATTTTTCAGCTGCTTTTATCTCCTGTGTAGGAGAACTTGTCAGAAGTCGTCATGCTCATAACAGAGGAACGGAGTAGCAGAAAGACATGGGAAAATTTTATGTCAATAGCACCTTTAGAAATATATTTACCTTTGGAAAATGGTGATGTGTTCAATATTTATTTTACCCGCTGTATATACCATACTTGGCTGATGCTCCTGGAAGCTGAACATCACTGAAATATACTTCAGTGATCTCCACTTGCTTCCGGGTCCCGTGCTGTCTGACTGGACCAGCATCATTCAGAACACAGGAGGACAGACATTATTTCCTGAGTATGTTTTGCACTTTCTGAATGAATGCGAAAAAACATTCTCTGATTGGACGAAGTGGACAGGGGGGAAAGTGACAATTTTCCACCTGGCTCTTTTTTCAGTCGACTTTTGTTGATCCAGTTGTAGCAGACAGCACCACCAATGGAGCAAATTTCAGCTGATTTAGCATGAATCAGATGAAATTTAATGCATGTAAGGCCAGCTTAAAAATAAAAAGCTAGCATTTTGTAATTATAAAAAAACCCAGAGCAATGAAGATAAGGAAATCTACAAGATTAGGCAGAAAGAGGCCAAGCAAGTTATAAGAACTTCCAAAGCGCAGGCAGAAGAAATACTAGCTCAGTCTATGAAAAAGGGGGATAAGACATTCTTCAGATATATAAATGAAAAAAGGAAATTAAAACAAGGAATAACTAAATTAAAAACAAAGGACGGAAGGTATGTAGAAGAGAACAAAGGGCTAGCCGACTGCCTTAATGAATACTTCTGTTCAGTTTTTACAGAAGAAAAAGAAGGAGAGGGACCTCCACTTGAAAGGATGACTAATAAATCGTTTGATGCATGTGTCTTTACAGAGGAAGACGTTCTAAGATTGCTGTCTAAAGTGAAGACAAATAAGTCACAGGGTCCTGATGAGATACACCCAAAATTATTAAAAGAGCTTAGTGGTGAGCTGGCAAAACCATTAACAGATTTATTTAACCAATCATTAGTAACAGGAGTCGTCCCGGAAGATTGGAAATTGGCAAATGTCGTGCCCATTCATAAGAAAGGTAGTAGGGAGGAATCGAGCAACTATAGACCAGTGAGTCTGACATCAATAGTAGGCAAATTAATGGAAACCCTATTAAAGGATAGGATTGTGGAACATCTTAAATCCCATGGATTGCAAGATGAAAAACAACATGGGTTTACTTCAGGGAGATCATGTCAAACAAATCTTATAGATTTTTTTGACTGGGTGACTAAAATAATAGATGGTGGAGGTGCAGTAGACATTGCATATCTAGATTTTAGTAAGGCTTTTGACACTGTCCCACATAGAAGACTTATCAATAAACTGCAGTCATTGAGCATGGACTCCCATATTGTTGAGTGGATTAGGCAGTGGCTGAGTGACAGACAACAGAGGGTTGTAGTCAATGGAGAACATTCAGAACAAGGTCATGTTACCAGTGAGGTACCTCAGGGATCTGTACTGGGACCAATTGTGTTTAATATCTTCATAAGTGATATTGCAAAAGGCCTCGATGGTAAGGTTTGTCTTTTTGCTGATGACACAAAGATATGTAACAGGGTTGATGTTCCTGGAGGGAAACGCCAAATGGAAAAGGATTTAGGAAAACTAGAAGAATGGTCAGAACTCTGGCAACTGAAATTTAATGTGGATAAGTGCAAGATAATGCACCTGGGGCGTAAAAACCCAAGTGCAGAATATAGAATATTTGACACAGTCCTGACCTCAGTATCTGAGGAAAGGGATTTAGGAGTAATTATTTCAGAAGACTTAAAGGTGGGAAGACAATGTAATAGAGCAGCACGAAATGCCAGCAGAATGCTTGGATGTATAGGGAGAGGTATAAGCAGTAGAAAGAGAGAAGTGCTTATGCCGCTGTACAGAACACTGGTGAGACCTCACTTGGAGTATTGTGCGCAGTACTGGAGGCCATATCTCCAGAAGGATATAGATACTCTAGAGAGAGATCAGAGAAGAGCTACTAAACTAGTACATGGATTGCAGGAAAAAACTTACCAGGAAAGGTTAAAGGACCTTAACATGTATAGCTTGGAAGAAAGAAGAGACAGAGGGGATATGATAGAAACTTTTAAATACATAAAGGGAATCAACTCGGTAAAGGAGGAGAGCATATTTAAAAGAAGAAAAACTACCACAAGAAGACACAGTTTTAAATTAGAGGGGCAAAGGTTTAAAAGTAATATGAGGAAGTATTACTTTACTGAGAGAGTAGTGGATGCATGGAATAACCTTCCTGCAGAAGTGGTAGCTGCAAATACAGTGAAGGAGTTTAAGCATGCATGGGATAGGCATAAGGCTATCCTTCATATAAGATAGGGCCAGGGACTATTCATAGGATTCAGATATATTGGGCAGACTAGATGGGCCAAATGGTTCTTATCTGCCGACACATTCTATGTTTCTATGTTTCTAGCCAGTAAAGGTTTATGCCAGATTTGGACCTGCTGGGGGTATGTGATGAAATCATGCATCCCTCATAGACACCAAAAATTCTGTTGAAATAGTATACATATCTTAATGGTACAGAGTGCTGTTCAGGCTTGGTAATTGCAGGTTGGTATTACAGTAGAGATAGGAAACAACTTTAGATTATATATTCATGCAGTTGATTGTGCAATCCTTTTATTTGTCTAGAGACAGCACAAGTACTTTTACTTATTGAAATACATACTATTAGTAAAGTAAGATAGTGACTGAAACAATTCAATGTCAGGCTCTAAAAAAATATTCGACTATATAAAGATTGCTCAATATTCTTATCGCACAACCCGGATGTCCTTTCATTATCAAAGTCAGCTGTGTGTACATTTACAGATTTATGGAACTCTCTATATAAGGCATTACCCATACAGTATATGGGAAAACAGATTGCCCATTGAGTCATAAAAACTGGAGGTCTCCGTACATTAGAGATAGGACTCCTGGCAGGGGGGCACTGTTACCTGGGTTAACCTAGCAATTCAGGCTAGTGAAGAGAGGCCATCCTTCAGGAGCGCATCTAAAAACCCCAGTAGAAAAGAAAAGTAGTGGTGACAAAAATGATAAGTAGATTTAATAGCCCATTTTTTTTCATTCATTTTTCATAGTGCATGTAATGTAACTGAGGTGGGAGAGGGGTGTCCTTAGCCTCCATATACTACATAAATAAAACATTGCTCTTCTTGATTTCCCAGCCTAGGCAAGCTAGATCACATGGTCTTTGGCTTCCAAACTATTTAAGCTATGGCAACCATTGTGTTTTCAGACTCTCCCCATCTGGCAGATTTGGAATGTACACACGCTGTAAACTATAGAGCAAATAACGTTTTAATATATTACCGCGCATTCATAAGATTGCTACATTTCTTTCACATGTACAGGTGAAAAACACAAATGCCCATTTAATCTGTTCCCCCCTCCCCCATTCAGGATTTGAAATTGCTACAGCAGCCTCTTATTTAAAGGAGTTATAAGAATAGGCAGAAGGTTTTTTTATCTTAATGCATTCTATGCATTGGGATAAAAGCCTCCTGTGTGTAGCAGCCTCCCCAGCCCCCCGTAATACTTACCTGCGCCAATCTCTGTCCAGCAATGTCCATGAGTCCCTCGGCCATTGGGGACTCTCCTTCATGATTGGCTGAGACACAGCCGTGGCGCCATTGACTGCCACAGCTATCAAAGTAAGTTAACCAATCAGGAGAAAGAGGGGACGGGCTGAACCACAGCTCCGTGTCTGAATGGATACACGGAGCTGCAGCTAGGCTCGGGTGCCCCCATAGCAAGCTGCTTGCTGTGAGGGCCCTCGACAGGAGGGAGGGGCCAGCAACAGTGAAGAGGGACCAGAGAAGAGGAGGATCCAGGCTGCAATGTGCAAAAACAACTGCACAGAGCAGGTAAGAATAACATGTTTGTTATTTAAAAAAAAACAAAAAAACACAAGACTTTACAATCGCTTTAACCACAATGAAACAATTGACAATCTGATTAATAACCAAAAACAAAATACACCATACTGAATAAATCAAGTAAGGCGGCTTGTACTTACACTGACTGCTTACATTTAACTCCCTTAGCGGTATCCCCGAGCGTGACTCGGGGTGGATTTTTCATGCTAGGATCGGTATCCACAAGTCACGGTAGATGTGCAGAGCCTGTAGCAGTGTTCCTTACCTTCTCCTGGCGATCCAGCGATGATTTCCCATTGCTGTGATCGCCGCCGAGATCCCCGCCACTCTGATGACTTCCTGGTTCCGTTCCCTGCAGCAGCAATGGTGCATAGGAGCGGAACTGGGAGGGAAATTCAAAAGTTGCACCAACACAAACACATATATATACTGTAATACATTTATATTATATATATATATATATATATAATATAAATTTACTATATATAATTTCAGATTACATTGTATCACCTCCTTTTTATATATATATTATATAATAAAATTATATTATTGATTAGATTATAATTCATGCGTTTGTGTTTCAAATTTATCACATCTGGGATGTCTACCAGAGTCTTGTTTTGGTCAGGTTTAAGTCAGTAATTACTAAGAATTGTAGGCCTATAATACACAACGCCAAATTTCCATGCAAAAAATTGTACCGCTTTTGGTACATAATTCCTGACATAATCATACCGCCAGGGAGGTTAAAAACTCTTTTTTAAGACTATTCTTACACCAGTCATGTAGCCCTTCCATTATTTTATTCAGCCAGATCCATCTTTAGATTGTGTTAATAGCTACGCTTGGTCATATAACTTTTAGAGGTAAAACTGTCTAAAAATGAATGCCTCAGGATCCTTGTATAAGCACTTCTAGAGCAGCATGACTATATAAGTGTCTCTTCAACCAGTGCGCCTGTTACCCTTGTTAAAAAACTGAAAAGGAAGCCATGGAATGCATACAAGCACAGCATGCCAAGCCAACAATGTTTTTTTTTTTTATTCAGGCATGGATGTAATGCACCTGGCTACACTGCTGATAATATCTGCTGTGAAGGGTCCATTAAGGCATAAAAACACATTCCAAGAATTAAACCCAGCACACAGTACAGAGGTTCTACTATGCAGTGTCCATACATACAGAATAAAAACAGAAAAAGACAAAGAGAAGAGAAGCAGCACAAAGGTGCCAATAGCATAGTACTTTGATAAAAGTTTTAATAAGAAGAGGATTAAAAATCACTCACAAACATCAATGGTGTATCGGCATCGAGTTTGGTGGAATACGTGTCCCAGAGGGAAATTGTCTGCCCTGACCAGTGAGTCCTCCCCTATCAAAACAGCTTCCACTGGGAAGGCAGCATCAGTGGATTAAAAAAAAAAAAAAAAGCCACCCTCCAAACACCAATCTAAGATCTGCTTGGTGGAGAGACTCCCCCATTCCCCCAGAATGATGTGAAATGATGTGAAAACAGTGCCGGTATGTGTTTCATGAAACCCCCCCTCAGACTGGGGAAACCAAGTGAGATGTAGAAAACTCAGCAACTCCCATGGTTTCAGTGGCTGAAAAAACTGCTACAGGTAGACAGAACAGCTGAAACGATAAAAGGGAGCTTACTGAGGCATTGAGTGGAAGGAGGGCAGGAGGACCAAAGATACGGGTTTGAAAAACAACGAGGACACTCAAATGAAAGTGTCTATCGCAGGCAGCATGCCAGCATGAACCTAACACAAACTAGGATCAAGAGCCCTACAATTAAATCCCTGGTATACAGTATAGCCAACAAGATTTAACAGTATTGAAGTGGAGTGGCTTTGCTGCTACATTTCATTACAACATGACCAGGCTGGTTGCTTAGTGACCTGCTCACAATCATTTTTTTCACATGAACTCTATGAACTTGAAGATTAAATGGCTAGAAGTGTTTTTCCTGAATGACAAAATCCTATTTTCCCATATTATGATTATACCCAATTCTCCAATACAAAGTAAGGGAATGTTTGTGCTGAAATGCACCTATACTTTTCCCTGACCCCCAAACCTCTGATAATATACTGTGTTTATACCTTTTCATGTGCTTTGAATCATAGTTTACTGATGAATTCAGAACATTTGTAGACTGAATGTGTTATTTATATCAAAAATCAATTATGTTCAAGTTCCGTAACCCAAGAAACAGGTAATTACCAATTTTACCTTTTGAATACCTTGAAATATGTAACTTGAAAATACTGATTTCTGCTATACATAGACAGTAAGTTTATATTATTAAAATGCCATCTAGTGGAAACACCTATATAAAACCCATTTAACATACATTAGGTCTTTGAGTATATATATATATATATATATATATATATATATATATATATATATATATATATATATATATTGTATATATATATATTTTTTTTTTCATTATTATTCTTTCTAAGACCTTCATCTCCTAGTTCTACTATGGTTACTGGTGTATTTTGTTAAGTGACAGCATAGTGTGTGATTGGACGGTCCTTTGTCACAAGTTGGTGAGGAAGACAGGGAAGACAGGGATCTGATATCTTCGTTCGTTACATATTGGCTGGTAACGTAAGTAGGATAGTGTTGCATTAGCGCAGTCATTACACTGTTAGGAATTAGCTCTGCACTGAAGGATTGTGACCTTTGTGGAAAAAAGACTTTAGAGGCAAGCCAGTACTTATTTTTGTTTTTAAAGAGACAAACAGCAACAGCTCCTTCCTATCTCTGCTTTCTGTTCTATGTTTTTTTACTTGCAAACATGTCTGTTTTTAGAATACAAGAAGATGACCAAAAATGACCTATGTGCTGAGTGTGTAGCAAGAGGGATTGACGTCAGTGGCAAAAATCATAAAATCTTGATTCATGCCCTACAGGAGGATGATATTGTGGCAGACCAGAACCTCGGGGAACCTGGAACGTAAGGGGTTCCCACTACTTCAGAGCCCAGTGGTTCAGAAACAGCCTCGCAGGTTAGGCAAGCAGAGACTGACACTTGAATATCACTGAAAGTCACCTTCAAACCACAGTATGAGCAGGCCAGCACCAGAGCACCAGCATAGACTCTCCTCAAAGGCAGGAAGCATTACAACGCGTCAGGGAGATGGACCCTTTGGCATACCTGCAGTTTCTCAAGTGCCAGGTTGCGGCTAAGAGAGAAGAACACCAGGCTACGGCTAAAGCGAGAGGAATGCCAGGCTGAGAGAGAGGCTGACTGCCGTCACAAACTGGAGATGGCTAGGCTCCAGCAGCAGGGACAGGCTTACAACCTTGGGTCCTAGAGCACAAGGATGCCTCTCTGCCTGTTAGCCAGGCAGCCAAATTTCCAGTCATGGAAAAGGACAGTGACATTGATGTATATCTAAGGTCGTTTGAAAAATTTGTTGTCAGTACCATCGGCCCCAAGCACAATGAGCCTGGTAACTGACGCTAGGGCTGCAAGACAAGGCCCTGAATGCTTATGTTGATTTGCTGGTAGAGCAGGATGACGATCATAAGGTAATTAAGGCTGCGATCATCCAAAAGTATCAGCTAACCCCAAAAGTGTACCGGAAGCAATTTAGGTCCTTGCAAAAAAGGGTCTGGGGACCCTGTCATGCTGGACGATAATCTGCAGGTTAGCAAGCTGTAAACTGTAGATATTCAGAGATATAAATACTTTTAGAAAGCTATATCTGGGATGTGGTCATGAACATTGTGAAATCCCAGCAACCACGCTTTAGACCAGATGTTTGGCCTGTCAACACCCCCCTCGATGTGAAGAAAAGTGGAATGCATCCACACTGGGAGAGATCTCGTGTACCATAAACCAAAGAACATCTGTCAAGTTAGGAGAGCCGATCATACCTTGCTCATTGACTGAACTCTGCTTAAACCAAGGACACTGCAAGAATTCTTCCTTTTCAACCCTTTTTTCTCTGTTGCTTTATTTTCTCCTTATTGCTGATAACACCTTTTTTTCTGTAAATATTGTATTTGCACCATTTGGCCTTTTCATTATTAAACATTTTTTTAAAAAAGTGTAAACCTTGTCCCTAAGCTTTTAATGCAAATTGTCTCTTAAAGCGGAGTTCCACCCTAATTTTACACTTAACATCATTGCTACCTATATCCTTTTCTAAACTCAATTTGGCTATTCTTTTTTTTTTTTTTTATGTTCACTTACCTTTTTTTTTATAAAAAATATCTTCCCTTCTTTCCACTTCCTCCTTATGGGGCCGCCCACGTCATTTCCTTCTTTGCATTGACTCTTGGAAGATGAGTGTCATCAATCCCAGGAGTCAATGCGCCTGCACCGGTGTCCCTCGTCACTTCCAGTGCAGGCACGAGAACAGCTTCTGGGCATGCACAATGACAAGGAATCCGGCTGTGGGATGACGCGCTTGCACCCGAAGTGACGAGCAGGGCATTCTGGGACTCCGAAATCCAGGAAGAGGGACACTAAGAGGGACACTGCGGCTTCAGCTGCCCACACCGCAGATGGCAGCGCTGGACAAAAACTTCACAAGGTAAGTATTTCTTCTTACAGGTACACTAAACAGGGAACAGTTCAGAGGCTATCTTTATTTAAATGCACTAGCCCTGACTGTTCTGGGGGTATTTTTAGGTTAAAAAAAAAATTTGGGTGGAACTCCGCTTTAAAGAAAGCTACTGTATAGCATAAATCCTCTGACCATACCTGTGTCTGTGGTGACAGTGTGTGTTACAGACGTTTATTGTAAAATCAGTTGGTATTACTAAGATTATGAGCTTTCTCCTTCTCGGTCAAAAGGTGGTGGTGGTAGCTGAAAGGGTTAATTGCTTTAATAATTTAACCCAGTGACAATCACTCTCATGCTGCTGGCATATAGATTGGGTCCCGCAAGCTGGAACATCTTTGTGCAGGGTGCAGCTGAGAGTTGCATTGTTGTGTAAGCAACAGCGAGGTGCAGTGGCGTACCTAGAGCATTTGGCACCCGGGGCGGACCCTATATCTGGCACCCCCCCCCCCCCCAACTTTAAAATGTAAAAACACCCACAAAAAATGTAATGTTTTCAAGAATATTTTTTGCACAAATTTCACAGCCCCCCATCACAGTGCCCCTTGCAGTCTGCCCTCCGTCTCTCTAATCACAGTTTCCCCTTTTGTACTCTCTGCCTCCCCTGCACAGTCCTACCTTCAGCATAGATAGATAGCTAATATTAGCAATGTGTTTAAGTTTGAGTAAGAGATTGGAGACTAGCTAAGGGAGATGGTCAGAGACTACAGACATGATACAGGAGATGGTCAGAGACTGAGGACATGATACAGGAGATGGTCAGAGACTACAGACATGATACAGGAGATGGTCAGAGACTGCAGACATGATACAGTAGATGGTCAGAGACTGCAGACATGATACAGGAGATGGTCAGAGACAGCAGACATGATACAGGAGATGGTCAGAGACTGAGGACATGATACAGTAGATGGTCAGAGACTACAGACGTGATACAGAAGATGGTCAGAGACTGCAGACATGATACAGGAGATGGTCAGAGACTGCGGACATGATACAGGAGATGGTCAGAGACTGCAGACATTATACAGGAGAGGGTCAGAGACTGCGGACATGATACAGGAGATGGTCAGAGACTGAGGACATGATACAGGAGATGCTCAGAGACTGAGGACATGATAGAAGATAGAAGAGCACTAGGGGGACCGGAGAGCATAGACGAAGCAGAGAGCACTGGAGGAGCTGAAGGGCACGGTGGGGGGGGGACAGGAGAGAATTAAGAGGGGGTTTGGAAAGCATTGTAGGGGGGTTGGAAGGTGCAGGGGGTGGAGTGCACTGGGTAGGACAGGGAGCACTTGGGGGGCGAGCAGGGAAAACCAGGGGGGTGGAGACTACTGGGGGGGCAGGGAGCACTTGGGGGTGGGCAGGGAAAATCAGGGGGGTGGAGACTACTGGGGGGGACAGGGAGCACTTGGGGGGTGAGCAGGGAAAACCAGGGGGGTGGAGACTACTGGGGGGACAGGGAGCACTTGGGGGCGGGCAAGGAAAACCAGGGGGGTGGAGAGCACTGGGGGGGACAGGGAGTACTTGGGGGGCGAGCAGGGAAAATCAGGGGGGTGGAGAGCACTGGGAAGGACAGGGAGCACTTGGGGGGCGGGCAAGGAAAACCAGGGGGTGGAGAGCACAGGGGGGGACAGGGAGCACTTGGGGGGAGAGAGAAAGCACTGTGGGGAGCTGAAGAGCATGGGGGGGGGGGGCTAAAGAACAGGGGGGTCTAGTGCACTGGGGAGGGGCTAAAAGCACTGATTAGGAGAACTTTGGGGGGCCAGCAAAAGAAGTTGTATAGGAGGGGGATGGGGCAGCTGCATATAGATGAATTGATCTTTCCCTATTCTTCCTGTAGGAGGGAGAGGAGGAGAATCAGTTATTCAGCAGGAAGCTCAAGAATAGGGAAAGATGAATTCCTCTATATGCAGCAGCCCCATCCCCCTCCTATCCAGCACACACACTTTTGCAATGGGCACTCACCTTCTTCCCGCTGAGGCTCCGCCCCTTCTCCCCGCAGAGGCTCCGCCCCTTATTCCCGCCGCGGCTCCGCCCCCTTATTCCCACCGTGGCTCCGCCCCCCCCGCTAGTAGCACGGACTGAAGGAGCTGCCACTGCAGCTGCCTTCACACTGCGGGATCTGTCTGAACACACCGGGCAGGACACCGGCTGACACCCCCCAGTGAGTGGCACCCGGTGCGGGCCGCCCCCCGCCCCCCCCATTGGTACGCCACTGGCGAGGTGTGAGATTGGCCAGTCCTTTGTCACAAGTTGGTGAGGAGGGCAGGGATCTGATATAGGCATTCATCATACATTATAATAAAGCTTAATTGTAGATATAATCTCCTAAACATGCACCATTTAAGAGATATTCACTATTTCTGCAGCCGGTGATGTCACCTGTTCATGCACACTGTGCTCTGAATTGAGGGCACACTCAGAGCGATGTGCCGCGACTGACTCCCATGCGTATTAATGATGTCATCACGGCTCAGCCATTTAAACATCTGGAGCCCACAAACCCAGAAGAAAGACCATTTAAAAGGTAAGTCTCTCATAATGTGCAAATATGTGATGCATACAAGCACATTATACCATTAACTTACAGGGGAACCATTTGCTTTGTTTTTTAATAGACTTATCTATCGCTTTACCCAGGTCAGGCCAGACAAAGAGAATGTTTTAATGTGATTGGTGCTTGACAACCACATCGCCTCTTCCCTGCCCTTTCCAATCCATTATATTAGTTATACACAGCAAAAACTTTCCAAAATATTAAGTGGATTTTTCAATGTGGGTTGGATGAGCAATGAAAGACAAGAATGAGGAACAGGATTAATCAAAAGCCACAGGAGAAAATTGTATAGTCTACTGGAAGCCTGCCTACTGTAAATGGTATAATGACTTTTGGTTAGAAGAGTTGAAAATCCAAACGTTAATACCATCTAAGGCCCAGTTCACACATGACAAGTGGCACCCCATTAAGTGCAATGGAACCGTTGTAATAGGAGCGTCTTGAGTCACTCCGACTTAGAAAAAGCTTCCGGTACTACTTTTGGTGCAACTTCGGCACGACTTGCATTGACTTCAGTTAAAGAAGTCATATACAAGTTGTGCCGAAGTTACGCTGGGATGTGAACCGGGCCTTAAAGTGGAACTTTGGTCAGAAAATTAAATCCTGATAGACCACTTAATGTTGGCCCATTTTGCAAGGTATAGCTACAGTATGTAAAAGATTAAACATTAGCGCCTATACTGTTTAAACTCCAGTAATGCATGGTCTCAATCTGCTCTGCACAGCCTCAGTTCCCTATTCTCGGCACTGTGCTGAAAATTAGAACTACTAGAGGTCAATCTTCTAACAGCCTAAAGATTTACTGCTGCTCAGGGGATCTGGTTTTCAGCAAAATGGCAGCCTCAGGCAAGAAGAATCAGGAGCAATGCTGGAGGCAATTTACAGCATGCACTCATTTTGGTAGCATAATTATTAATGTGGAATGTATATTCCTTGCTAAAGAACAATATTTTTTAAGTTGCTATGGGTAAAGTTTCGCTTTAAAATGAGGTCTTGTGCCGTTAGCATACTGTAGGTCACACAGAAACCAAAAGTAAAGGTAACTTTGAGTACTTTGTACTCAAAGATTGCCCACAATCTAAATCACAAATCTCCAAACTAAGGCTACATTCACACCTGAGCGTAGCGTTTTCGCGTGTTTTATTTACCGCGATTTTACCGCGATTTTTACCACGATTTTTACCGCAATTTACAGGCGTTTTTACAGGCATTTTTTGTGCAGGCGTTTTTAGATTGAATAGAGACCAATGGAAAACGCCTGTAATCTGCCCAAAAAGAAGATCATGTACTTTTTTGAGCGTTGGGCGTTTAGCTCACAGCGTCAAAACGCTCAGATGTGAACAGGGGTCATTGAAATGAATAGGATTTGTCTTGTTGGGCGTTTTGAGAGCTGATCCTAGAGCAGAAAAACTCCCCAAAACGCCTACATGTGAACGGAGCCTAAGGGTGTAATGTACAGCTCATACACCCTGCTCCATACGGATTTTTTCTGTGTAAAGATACATTTAACTCTAGAATCTGTTATGAAACAGAAGTATGAGCTGTTCTTCAATGACGTCAGCAGTCTTCTATTTTTGACCATAACTAGGTAGATTAACTATTTAAAAACGTGCATTACAGCAACAACATTTTTATAGTGTTTATACCACTATACGATTTCAGTTAGTAACATGCTCACTGAGAATTCAACAGCCATAGTACCATCGAAAGTCTTAGGAATAAATAAAAATTGATTTGACCTTCTTTTAACTTTGATGTAAAATATCCTTCTAAGCCGACGAGGCACCAGCTATATAAACATGACAGCCGCCTAAGGGCCCATTCACATCTACCAACCGCAGTGGTAATGCACGTTTGTTACCACCCGCTAAACTGATCATTAATGTGCTTTGGCCAAGACAGCTCATCCATTGGAATGGCTACCAACGTACCAGAACAGACCATAAATCAGACATGAACCAATCTACCAGGCACAGGGTACCGCAATGCATAGTAGTGCAATACAATGCTTTGTGGTGTACTACAATACAGGTGCATTGGAGGCGAGTTCCTATAATGGTTGGGATGCCATTGAAAAGAAATTGCACCACAATGCACTAATGAGCTTTGGCTTTTTAATCAGCTTTGATTTCTTTTATTATTATTATTATTATTTTTTGTTATGTTATAGGGTTGGAGTTAAGGTTAGGTTGGGGTTAGGATTAGGGGTTGAGAATAGGGTTAGGAATAGGGGGGTTAGAGTTATTATTATTATGTTTTTAGTTTGGGTAAGAATGTTAATAAAACTACTACTAATAATATTAATAATAAAGTAATACATAAATGTAAATTAAATACACAAATAAACATAATCATGAATATATAATAAATAAAATAAAGGAATACTATGTAATAATAAATAAATAATTAACCCCTAACCTTAACCCCTAACCTTTAACAAAAAACAAAAATGAATAAATAAAATAGCATAAAATAAAATAGCATAATAAAAATTAGCCAAACACTCTAACCCTAACACATGACAAATAAATAAAAATAATTATTATTAATGTATTTTTGTTCGGGTTGGGTGTTTATTTTTTATTATTATTATTACTACTACTACTACTACTAAAAATAATAATTGTGTTAATATATATATATTTTTTTTTTGTAAATTTTTTATTTTTCAAGAAAGGCATACAACACGAGCATGAAAATCAACATTTGACAGATCTATAGCTTGAGGAGGGTATAACAAGTATAGTGCACCGATATAACACGAGACAGGTAAAAAAAAAAGTAAAACTGCATGGTGCAACAGGTAATACATCTCGAAGAATAGAGGTTAGATCATATACATGACATTCATGAATAGTCTAATATTTTTTTTTTTAAGGTTAGGGGTTAATTATTATTTATTTATTATTATATATTATTATTGTATTTATTATTTATTTCTGATGATGTTTAGTTATTTGTGTATTTATTTTACATTTATTTATTCATATATTATTACTATTGCACTATTATTACAAATCACGTGTTTCCATTCATTTCTATTGGAATAAAAACATGCCAAAAACATGCAAATCTGCCCAATTTGAGCTACAAAAAAGCTTGATAACTTTTTTGAGCTTCAGGCGGCATGGAGTGGAGATGTGAACTAACTCCATAGAAAATAATTTATTTTTTCTCCTCCAGCCTTTTGGAGCTTCAATCTACAAAACACTGACGGATACTTGAGGAGACAATGAGCAATGGACAATTGACACATCTGATCTGTTATTTATGCCAAGGATTGCACCTCATTACCTGCAAGCCCAGAACCATTTATTTTCAATGTATATCTAACCATGTAGGGCAGGGGTGTCAAACTCCATTTCATCGTGGGCCACATCAGCATTATGGTTGCCCTCAAAGGGCCGGTTATATCTGTAAGATTAGATGTCCAGAGCAACCCACGCTCCCTTACATGAGATGTCAACCCCCCACCATCAGAAGTCAAGAGTCACCCACCCTTCCTTACATCACACTGCACCCCCTTACCTTGTGCTGCTGCCAGGAAGAGGATGCAGGTGGATCTGGGAAGAAGAAAGTGCAGGGTCTGGAGGAGAACCAGTGGAGGGCTGTAGTAAGCTTCAAGGGTCTGCTGCATGCTGTGACCAGGGGGGGCAGAGACAAGGTGGTGTTGCAGCTGCACAGAGAGCTGAATGAGTTCTGCCCTTCTCTCTGCTGCAGACTGCTGAGAAGAGGTGGGGGGGGGGGCAAACTCAAGCCTTTCTGCAGCTGCACAGAGGAGTGCAGGATCTTTCAAAGGAGTTCTGTCCTCTCTGCTGTTGACTACTGAGACAAGGTGGGGTCAGAGACAAGGGGGTTGCCGCAGCTGCAGGAGAGGTTCGAGGGCCATATGGAGTGGCCTGGGGGGCCGCATGTGGCCCGCGGGCCTTGTGTTTGACACCTGTGATGTAGGGAATGCAGGGAAACTTTGAAGCCAAAATCAAGTAGAAAAAAATGCCATCAAATTAAAATACCAAACAACAAGACATCACTAGCACATTATATTCAAAGATGAAGACCAGACATATTTGTCACCCATAGGAAGCAATGTATTGAGCCCACTACTAAGGACCTCTTGCTCAGACAGGAGTGAAAAGAAAGAAGTACCCAGAGGCCTCACAATGTTGCTGGTTTGGGTGATGAATACATATCCTGACTTCATCTTTGATTATGGTGAGATTGTGATATCATATTATTTGGACCTTTGCTATATTGGTGCAATCCACCACTTCACTTTAGCAACTGCTAATGATATGCTTTATTGCTGTATGGAGCTTGCTGGATTATTTGTATTTATGATCAAAGAGAACCTGTCACAACATCTCACCCTTACAGCTAAACACAGGTCAGCCGTCTGTATTGGTGTACTTATATAAATTCTGTCTGAAGAAATTTAAGACTCTTAGCAAATATATGTCAGCACTGCAATTCAGCCAGAAATATTGACACTTTCAGGAACGTCGGACTGTAAGTCTCCAGGGCCGCCTGCAGTGATCTCACCTGCAACCAAAATGTGGGTCGAATACAAAAGTTCACTATGAGGTCTTATTCATTAATGGGGAACGCAGACCCCCCTCCATTCCCTACGTCATCACAGTGTCTCTTCTGGAAGTACAAAACTCTCATAAGAACGGAACTGAAAGCCGCTGCATAATAGACCTGCTGTTATTGTTTACTACACATTGGAAATCAGAGCCAATCTTTTGAGATGATTGTTCTTTCAGAAGAAACACTGATGACGTAGGGACTGGAGGGGTCTGCATGCCCCATTAATGAATAAGACCTCATAGTGAATTTTTTGTTTTAGACCCACATTTTGTAAGCCAAACCTGGAGGATAAATTGCAGATTAACCATGAACTGCAATGCAGAAAACATGACACAAAGCCACCTTCACCATGGTAGCACGCCTTCAATGTACATGTGAACTCCAGTGAACTCTGATAGATATCTCTGTTGTCTTGAATACACTTAAGTTTTCATACCTATTTGTCAGCTTTTAGATAATGGTATGTCTTTATGGCAGATCATCATCTTACACCAATGACAGCATGTAATGCACTTCAACAGTTATCATCAAATGGTGTATTACTGACAGTCATTGATCGAGGCACTTTAATTCTCACTAATCACCATGGGCAGTGTATTTATTAATGTAATCTTGCTAATATCTCTGATTCCAGGTAATGCAGCAAGAATACATTATTCTGATTTCCTAAAAGCAAAAGCAATGTTCAAGTGCACTAAAAGCATGAAGGTCCAACTTGAAGCTGTATAAAACAAAAAGCTATCAGCGCACCAAAAACTTGAGGTGCATACATATATTGTACAATAAATCAATAGTGCAACATATAAATAAATGAAGAGACCGGCAGCACACACTCAATGTGCCTACACCTCACAATACAAACTCAATAATAAAATAATAGTGATGCGCCAGTCAAAAAATATGCACAAATAAGTGATTCACAAACTTATAAATCAATGTCCATAAGCAATGCAATCATCCCTACCGAAGAAGTCAACACTGGTGAGGCGCCGACGTAACGCGTATAGGGGGCTGGATGCCGTCTCTCTTCCTGTACACGCTGACTGCTATGCGCTGTGGAGCGCCATCCTTGTGAGTATGGTCCTCTATGTTTAAATAAAGCCATTTGCTTGATGAAAACAGAGAGCACTAGATTTTTTATTTGTTCCCTATTTATATGGTAATCGCTCTGGAGGTGAAAAGCTATCTATATCCTATATGGTCCGGGTATCCCTGTGTTTACAACAACGCTGTTACTGACCCGTGACTGGGTCTTCAGTGGAGGTGAGAGACCAATTCACCTGGTGGTGGGATTGCACAGCTCACAGAACTATACATTTAAGTTTACACAGGATTTCTTTTTTGGACACGTGGGAGTTGATTTACTTATTGATTTATTCATTATATATGGACACTCGGGATGATTGCATTGCTTATGGACATTGATTTATAAGTTTGTGAATCACTTATTTGTGCATATTTTTTGACTGGCGCATCACTACAACTTGAAGCTGTGCCTATGTGAATCTGAACACACATTTATTCATTATACAGGTGCACCTCAAAAAATTAGAATACCTTAAAGAAATATATATATATTTCATTAATTCAATTCAAGAAGTGAAACGCATATATTATATAGATTAATTTACACAGCGAGCAATATATTTATTTCAAGCATTTCTCTCTTTTATTTTGATGATTATGGCTTACAGTTAGTGAAAATCTAAAATTCAGTATCTACAAAAATGATAATATTGTGAAAAAATTCAATATTGTAGACTTGTGGTGTCACACTCTAATCAGCTAATTAACTGAGAGTTTGTAAATGGTCTCTCAGTCTGGTTCAGTAGGTTACACAATCCATGGGGAAGACTGCTGACTTGACAGTTGTCCAGAAGACAGTCATTGACACCCTCCACAAGGAGGGTAAGTCACAAAAGGTCATTGCTAAAGAAGCTGGCCGTTCACAGAGTGCTGTATCCAAGCATAACAAAGGAAAGTTTAGTGGAGGGAAAAAGTGTGGTAGAAAAAGCTGCACAAGCAAACGGGGCCAACCACAGCCTTGAGAGGATTGTGAAGTAAAGGCCATTCAAGAATTTGGGGGAGATTCACAAGGAGTGGACTACGGCTGGTGTCAGTGCTTCAAGAGCCACCACACACAGACGTATCCAAGACATGGACTACAATTGTCACATTTCATGTGTCAAGCCACTCCTGAACCAAAGACAACATCATAAGCGTCTTACTTGGGCTAAGGAGAAAAAGGACTGTATTGTTGCTCAGTGGTTCAAAGTCCTCTTTTCAGATGAAAGTAAATTTGCATTTCATTTAGAAATCAAGGTCCCAGAGTCTGGAGGAAGAGTTGAGAGGCAGAGAATCCCAATTGCATGAGGTCCAGTGTGAAGATCCACAGTCAGTGATGATTTGGGGAGCCATGTCATCTGCTGGTGTTGGTCCACCGTGTTTTATCAATTTCAAAGTCAGCGCAGCCCTCTACCAGGAAATTCTAGAGCACTTCATGCTTCCCTGCGCTGACCAGCTTTATGGAGATGCTGATTTTATTTTCCAGCAGGACTTGGCACCTGCCAACACTGCCAAAATTATCAATATCTGTTTAAATGATTATGGTATCACTGTGCTTGATTGGCCAGCAAACTCGCCTGACCTAAACCCCCATAGAGAATCTGTGGGGTATTGTCAAGAGAAAGATGAGAGACACCAGACCCAACAATGCAGATGAGCTGAAGGCTTCTATCAAAGCAACCTGGGCTTCCATAACACCTCAGCAGTGCCCCAGGCTGATCGCCTCCATGCCAGGCTGCATTGATGCAGTAATTCATGTAAAAGGAGCCCTGACCAAGTATTGAGTGCATACTATACTATACTTTTTGATGATATTCATATTTTTTGAGATGCACCTGTAGGTATTTTGCTGTGGGGGTCAAAACAGAGAGGAGAGAGTTTGCCCATAAGGGATTCACCATAGTAGAGGTTTTTCTATTTGCACATTCTTGCAGCACTCACCTGGGAGTGATATACACTCACCAGCCACTTTATTAGGTACACCTTGCTAGTACCGGGTCCGGGTTGGACCCCCTTTTGCCTTCAGAACTGCCTCAATTCTTCGTGGCATAGATTCAACAAGGTGTTGAAAACATTCCTCAGAGATTTTGGTCCATATTGACATGATAGCATCACGCAGTTGGTGCAGATTTGTCGGCTACACCTCTATGATGGGAATCTCCCGTTCCATCACATCCCAAAGGTGCTCTATTGGATTGAGATCTGGTGACCGTGGAGGCCAGTGGAGTACAGTGATCTCATTGTCAAGTTCAAGAAACCAGTGGTGAGATGATTTGAACTTTGTGACATGGTGCTGGAAGTATCCTTCAGAAGATGGGTACACTGTAGATATATATGGACATGGTCAGCAACAATACTCAGTTAGGCATGGCGTTTAAACGATGCTCAATGCCCAAAGTGTACCACACCATTAAACCACCCCCACCAGCCTAAACTATTGATACAAGGCAGGATGGATCCATACTGTAATGTTGTTTATGCCAAATTCTGACCCTACCATCTAAATGTTGCAGATGAAATTGAGACTCATCAGACCGGGCAACATCTTTCCAATCTCCTATTGTCCAATTTTGGGTAGCCTCAATTTCCTGTTTTTAGCGGACAGGAGTGGCACCTGGTGTGGTCTTCTGCTGCTGTAGCCCATCTGTATATATATGTATATACAGAATGCCCATCAGAGATGGCATTCTGTATACTTTGGTTGTAACTAATTGTTATTATTATACAACTCGGATGCTATAAACTCATTATCTTTTTATTCTGATTATGCATGAAATATTCTATACAGTGTTTTATATTGAAATTAATTGTAGAGATCCTATTTGAGATCCCAATTTTATATATATGTATTCTCATTATGAATTGTATATTGTTTCAATATTTGTTTTCAAACACATGAATTGTATTAATTTTATGTTTTAATAAATTTCCTCTTTTTCTCAATTTATGCCTCATTCAAAGTCCCATTGCCCCAATTTCTCCTTTAAACACATTTTCAGGGATGGAGGCTTTTTTCCCTTTTTTTCTTTGTGGCAGATCATTAATATATTTATCTTTGAGATATTGGGTGGATAACACACCCCGGCCCCCCTGATCTACCACCATTCTTTTTCTTCTTTTAACTAAAAATATATTGTTCATCCATTTTGCATCATAACAGCGAGTATTTTTTATATTTTTATTTTTAGTTTCATGTCCATTTCAAATCCATCAATTATCCACATGTATTCATGATCCATCCTGGGTGGTTTTCAGTGGGGCATGGGAGGTTTCTCTCTCCGGGGCTGCGATGGACATTGGAGCTCCTCCCCCCTTTCTGTCTCTGCACATTTGCATCCAGCCTCGGGGCTGAAGCGACCATGTCCATCGGCGCCATGTGGGGTTGTCCGGTGTGTGACGGCTGGTTTGATTCCGCCGCACCGCCGTTGACACTTCCCCTTTCCATTCCTTCTCCGCCCTAGATGGTCTGACGCCACCCACTTCCGTTTCCACCGGATGTGTGGTGGGCGGATTTCCGTTTATATTGGCGGGTACATGGCGTTGGTGCAGACTCTGCCGGCGTCTCGGATCACCGGGCTGGGACACTATCAGCTCTCCTTCTTACCACCTACTTTCAAGGGCATCACCACATCTCTTATGTCTGTTCCACCTACGGTATGTTTTCATTTGAAATAACAATCTATGCACCTCGCAGATGCACAAACTTCTCACTGACTCTTTGGTTCTTGTCCACCCTATTATTACTTTTATTGTCACTCCTACATTGACTATTTTTCTTTCTATGGGGGTCTCTCCTTGGATCGGTCTATTTGTTCTTGTGAATAATTTTGTGTTTAGATAGTCTATTTTTTTACTTCATTTTCATTATTTTGTATGTCTATATAGTTCAATACCGATCCATGGATACCCCATTATAATTACCTACCTTCTATCTGTGAGGCTTGCACTCTCTGTTCGGACTGTCAGTTCTACTCTTTGAACTCCAGTTCATAGCACTTCGATGCACTATTCGTTTCATGGTTTTTTGGTTTTCTTCTCATTCCACTTTTTAGTTATTCTCTCATATACTTTCCTCACCACCCTCTTCCATTTTTTTTCACCCACTTTTCTCCTGGGATCGGTGTATTTGCTTCTAGCAATATATCAATTCATGGTAGTCCTATGTGACCCAATATATATTTTTGTTTGTTTAGATGATTACCAATCCCAGGATATCTTACATTGCAATCATTGTTGCCCAAACACGGGAGGTCTGTACCTCCTGCCCGGATCGTCCCCGATCGATACTGGCTCTCTCTGCACCTCAGCCCCGGGGGAGACTTTGCCTCGAATGCCACCATTTTTCCTCCTAGGTTGGGTCCTATTTTCTCCTGCGTCGCAATTGACCCCGGAGATGTTAAAGGTAACAAACAATGTCTAGAGATTTCTAGACTGGTACATTGTGTACATACTCACGTGTTCTGGTGCAAAAATATAATAAAGTCCCCTTTTTTCTTTAGATACTTTTATATGTATCCATTACTCCTGATGAATGGACGGAGGTCCAGGAAACGCGTCGAGTCTACAATACAACTCGGATGCTATAAACTCATTATCTTTTTATTCTGATTATGCATGAAATATTCTATACAGTGTTTTATATTGAAATTAATTGTAGAGATCCTATTTGAGATCCAAATTTTATATATATGTATTCTCATTATGAATTGTATATTGTTTCAATATTTGTTTTCAAACACATGAATTGTATTAATTTTATGTTTTAATAAATTTCCTCTTTTTCTCAATTTATGCCTCATTCAAAGTCCCATTGCCCCAATTTCTCCTTTAAACACAATTGTTATTTGAGTTACCTTCCTTTCTATCATCTCAAACCAGTCTGCCTGACTGAACTCTGACATAAACAAGGCGTTTTCATCCACACCACTGCTGCTCACTGGATATTTTCTCTTTTTCAGACGATTCTCTGTAAACCCTAGAGATGGTTGTATGTGAAAATCCCAGTAGATTGGAAGTTTTTGAAATACTCAGACCAGCACCAACAACCATGCCATGTTCAAAATCACTTAAATCCCCTTTCTTCCTGATGCTGATGCCTGGTTTGAACTTCAGCAAGTCGTATTCACCACATCTAGATGCCTAAATGCATTGAGTTGCTGCCATTTGATTGTCTGATTAGCAATTTGTGTTACCAAGCAATTAAACAGGTGTACCTAATAAAGTGGCAGGTGAGTGTATACAACACAAGTTGCATGGAACTACTACATTCAAGAATATATGGACTTTTGCTGTTTTATTGTTTATGATTGGTTGATTTTGGTTATTTTTCCGATTAATTGATAATTGCTGAAAACACACAGATTACCAGATTACAGACATTGGTTATTAGATTATTGGGGATAGTGCAGCATTTACACTTTTACCCCCGGTTCACATTAGTGCAATCACGGAGATCACATGTTATGCGGAGCGCACTTCTCCTAAATTACATGCGATCTCATGTGCGGTGCAAATTTCAGCCATACACTTTGTATGGCTGAATTCGCACCGCATCCGCACTAAACACGCACATGACCCTTTTTTTTATCCGCAGCAGAATCCGATGGCATAGTGGTTCACACTAGTGCGATCCGATTCTGTGCAAACTTGCAGATCGCGCTGCGATATGCGATCGCAACCCCCTGCGTATCGCATATGGCAGTGTGCAGGGGCGGACTGAGAACCCTCAGGGCCCCTGGGCAAAATAAATCAAGGGCCCCCTTCCAGACCCCACCCATATTCCGCCTCCAGCCACACCCTTGCCCCGCCTCCAGCCACACCAATTTTATTTGGGTACAGTGTCACACGACCGCCAATTGTCCGTTAAATTAACGCAGTGCCAAATCGCAAAATATGGCCTGGTCATTAAGGGGGAAAATCCACTTTAAGAAGTGGTTAAATGATGTAGTTTTAATAAAATGGTGCATTATAAAGATGGGTCTTATTACACTTATAAGCCATGCTGCTCCTAATCTTGTGTTTTTATATAATGTATGGCTCAACAACAAGGCCTCTATTTGAAATAATTGTGCTCTATGTGCATAAAAATATATATCCAAGTGCTTAAATTGGTGGAGGTCAACCACCTACATGAGTATGTGCCAAATATTTATAAAGCAAAAACACTGTGCAATCACGTATCTAAATAACAATCACATAAAGTGAAAATAGCTGAACCAATATAAGGTGCCAAGTGCAAATGTACAAATACAGTATATGTCTCTTGTGCTCACAACAGTTCCATAAAGTTCTTGTGCAAACAATATGGTGAGAATAAATCACAAAGTGCTGGTTATTCCACTGCTGAAATTATAATTCATGCGCTATCAGCAGTCTCACAAAGTCCTGGTGTAAACACAGAAATGATAATGAATCTCAAAAAGTGCCCAGTGCCAAACAAGAAGTGATGATCAATCACAAAAAGTACCCGGTGCTCCACTGTGTGCTCCCCTCTTGTTCCCTCACTCACCAGATCTGTAGAGGTATAGCGCCCATATACTCCTGGTAATGTGCCTTAGGATGCCAGGACCTCTCTGATAGACCCTCCGGATATCGAGCGGGTAACTGCACACTATACTGCTGCACGGGTTGAGTGCTTCCTGGTTGCGGTATCTTATCACTCAATTACATCCCCATAAAGTATGGCCATGAAAAGAAGAGATCCTCCATAGTGTAGTAGTGAAGCAAGGAGAAAATACAAATTTGTTTGGCTTTTAACTTTTAGCCCCGGTTCACACTTGTGTGTGTGCGGGGTTCGCATGTCATGTCGGAGCGCACTGCTCCGACATTACATGCGATCGGCTGTGCGGTGCGAGTTTAGCCATACAAACTGTATGGCTAAATTCGCATCGCACCCGCAGCAAACACGCACAGGAGGCATTTTTGCAGCCGCATCAGGATCGGATCGCACAGCGGTTCACACTTGTGCGATCCGATCCTGTGCGAACTGCAAGATTGCACTGCGATATGCGATCAAACTGGGGGTGTCGTTAAGATTACATTGACACCCCCAGCGGATCGCATATGGCAGTGTGAACTGCCGGGGGTGCGTGTGCGATGCGGGAACAGGCTGCGAATTCGCAGCCTTCCCGCATCGCATCAGTGTGAACCGGACCTTAAGTGAAGTAATTTTATCTAATAAAGAGATTATGTTAATTACTACACCTATGGAGGATCTCTTCTTTTCATGGCCATACTTTATGGGGATGTAATTGAGTGATAAGATACCGCAACCAGGAAGCACTCAACCCGTGCAGCAGTATAGTGTGCAGTTACCCGCTCGATATCCGGAGGGTCTAGCAGAGAGGTCCTGGCATCCTAAGGCACATTACCAGGAGTATATGGGCGCTATACCTCTACAGATCTGGTGAGTGAGGGAACAAGAAGGGAGCACACAGTGGAGCACCGGGTACTTTTTGTGATTGATCATCACTTCTTGTTTGGCACTGGGCACTTTTTGAGATTCATTATCATTTCTGTGTTTACACCAGGACTTTGTGAGACTGCTGATAGCGCATGAATTATAATTTCAGCAGTGGAATAACCAGCACTTTGTGATTTATTCTCACCATATTGTTTGCACAAGAACTTTATGGAACTGTTGTGAGCACAAGAGACATATACTGTATTTGTACATTTGCACTTGGCACCTTATATTGGTTCAGCTATTTGCACTTTATGTGATTGTTATTTAGATACGTGATTGCACAGTGTTTTTGCTTTATGAATATTTGGCACATACTCATATAGGTGGTTGGTGATATATAGTATACATTTAAGCACTTAGATATATATTTTTATGCACATAGAGCAGCGCTGACACATATATTAAAATCTCTATTGAAGGATTGACCCTTTTCTCAGCAGCAGCTCAAAATATATTATAAAACACATACAATTGCACTAAATAGGTTATATTCCTGAGCGCAGGTTTACTTGCACAATTTCTATTTGAAATAAATCTCCACGCAAAAGTCTCTCCTCTGAGGAATAGTGTGTACATTTGCATTATCCCAC
This sequence comes from Pelophylax lessonae, assembly GCF_965119305.1. Taxonomy (NCBI): domain Eukaryota; kingdom Metazoa; phylum Chordata; class Amphibia; order Anura; family Ranidae; genus Pelophylax; species Pelophylax lessonae. The sequence goes on from NC_138768.1 coordinate 127,195,913, forward strand.
AACATTTTTATAAAAATATATGAAAAATATATGAATCATATATTTTTCATTCATATATTTTTATAAAAATGTTGTGGGATAATGCAAATGTACACACTATTCCTCAGAGGAGAGACTTTTGCGTGGAGATTTATTTCAAACAGAGCGAGGCTATAATATAGGACATAGGACACAAACTACTCACATTTTGTGAGAAGAGGAGAGAAGAGAACAAGCAGGTCAGGAACTCGTCTCCGGTGCGGTGCAATGAGGGGACCGTCCATTACCCGCGGCTTCTGGAGGCGTGGCACGCCGACGTCACGTCAGTATGCGACGCCGACACGCCCCCGCTCACAGGACACCATACAAAGCAACCCAGCGCTGGGTCCCTCCTCCCACCTACGCATCGCCGTCAGCCGGGCCCCGCTCCCCTCCTCCCACCTACGCATCGCCGGTCACCGGGCCCCGCTCTTCTCCTCCTACCTATGCATCGCCGGTCGCCGGGCCCCGCACTCCTCCTCCTACCTATGCATTGCCGGTCGCCGGGCCCCGCTCTCCTCCTCCTACCTATGCATCGCCGGCCCAGATAGCCCGATGTTGTCTCAGAGACAACATCGGGTGAGTTAATTCTGTACTGGGCGGCGGGTCTCCTTCCAGGCCGGGCCCCTCTTCACGGCCGGGCCCTCGGACCACGTCCGAAGTGCCCGACCGTTCAGTCCGCCCCTGGCAGTGTGAACTGCCAGGGGTGCGGATGCGATGTGGGAACACGCTGTATATTCGCACAAATGTGAACCGGGATTTATGATAATTTTTATGTTTACTTAAACTCCTTCATGACCAGGTCATTTTTTGCTAATTGGCACTGAGCTATTTTAACTGACAATTGCACGGTCATACAATGCTGCATCCAAACAAAATGTATATAATTTTTTCACACAAGTAGAGCTTTTTTTGGTGGTATTTGATCACCAGTGGGTTTTTTTTTTTTCCAAATGAAAAAGGACGGACAATTTTGACAAAAAACAAAACAATATTTTTTACTTTCTGCTATAAAACATATCCCATAAAAATTAAAAAAAAAATCAAATATCTTAATACATTTTGGCCAAAATGCATTCTGCTACATGTATTTGGAAACAAAAACCCTATAATTGCATATTAATTAGTTTGTGTGAAAGTTATAGCGTCTACAAACTTGTGTGTAGACTCTTACAATTAAACGGCACAATTATCAAAAATAGTTTCTCAATATTACACCTAAAATTAAAAATGAATACAAGATACAAAAAAAAAACAAAAAAATAAGATACACTTCAAAAGTGAATTACAGAAATTCATTTTTTATCGAGCCTGGTGAAGTAATTAAGTATTACATATCTCATATTGTAGAAAAGCACCTCTCATCAGTTAACCACAGTTTCCATTCTTTTATAAAGTTCTTTGATTTATGGCATTTAATTACAATCATAAACCGGTTACATGTAAGAATAGAAAGTACTGCTTCATAAGAGGGAACGACTCGTTAGCAAGCTAAAGTAATTAGATTACATTCCAAATTCCAATAAAAACATGTTTTAGTATTAATGTTTATCTGCGCTATGAAAAGCCCAACTTCAGCTAAGCACTCTGACAGTACATAGCACTCATCTGTGTATATAACCATCGACTTTCTTATAATGACAACCGATGCAGGCTGAGCAGCTGCCCCACCAGGAGACCCGAGCAACCAGCCGGCACGTCTGCTGGCTGGCAGAAGACTCGAACAAATTCGGCTCTGATTGGGATTTCTGATGTAAAAGCCTAGAAGTGTGACATCATTCCCGGGTACTGGAGCCCTAAAGGAGCCAGATTAAAAAAAAAAAAAAAAAAACAGCATTCAAAACAGCCAAACTTGGTGTTTTGAATGCTTTTAAGTGCAAAAGAGGGATTTGGGGTCTTTTAGACCCCAGATCCCTCCATAAAGAGTGCCTGTCACTGCCTATTACTGTCACAAGGGATGTTTACATTCCTTGAGAGCCGGTTCACACTTGTGCAGATGCGCTGATCGCATGTAATTCGGAGCGCACTGCTCCTTCATTACATGCGATCTCCTGTGCGGATGCGAGTTCAGCCATACACTTTGTATGGCTGAATTCGCAGCGCATCTGCAGAAAACTCGCACAGGAGGCATTTTTTGAGCCGCCTCAGAATCGGATCGCACAGTGGTTCACACTTGTGCGATCCGATTCTGTGCGAACTTGCAGATCGCACTGCAATATGCGATCAAACTGGGGGTGTCGTTAACATTTAATTGACACCCCTGCTTATCGCATATGGCAGTGTGAACTGCCAGATGTGCGGATGCGATGCGGGATCACGCTGCATATTCGCAGTGTTCCCGCATCGCACAAATGTGAACCGAGCCTGAGACAGCAACAAAAGTGAACTAAAAATGTTTTTTTAAATAGATAATTTAAAAAAAAATAAAAAATAAAAAATAAAATTATTAAGAAAAAAAAAAATTAAAGTGCCCCGTACCTCTGTGCTCGCACGCAAAAACGAAAGCATACACAAGTCGTGCCCTCATATGTAAACTGTGTTTTAAACCACACATGTGAGGTATTGCTGTGATCATAGAGGGAGAGCAATAATTCTAGCACAAGGCCTCCTCTGTAACTCTAAACTGGTAACCGTTAAAAACTTTTAAAGCGTCGCCTACTGAGATTTTTAAGTACAGAAGTTTGTTGCCATTCCATGAGTGTGCACAATTTTAAAATATGATATGTTAGGTATCTATTTACTCGGCCTAACATCATCTTTCACATTATAAAAATAAAACTGAGCTAACTTTACTGTTTTTTTTTTTTTTTAATTCATGAAAGTATATTTCTTTTAAAAAAATTGCATTTGAAAGACCACTGCGCAAATACCGTGTGATATAGCATATTGCAACGATCGCCATTTTATTCTCTAGGCAGGGATCCTCAAACTACGGCCCTCCAGCTGTTGCTGAACTACACATCCCATTAGGCATTATAAAACTCCGACATTCACCCACATGACTAGTCATGATGGGAATTGTAGTTCCTGAACAACTGGAGGGCCATAGTTTGAAGACCCCTGCCCTAGGGCCTCTGCTAAAAAATATATACAGTATATTTATAATGTTTGGGGGTTCTAAGTAATTTTCTAGCAAAAAAAAAAAAAAAAAAAGATTTTCACGTGTAAGCAACATATGTCAGAAAAAGGCTTAGGCTCCAAGGGGTTCAACTTTTTTGAGCTTTAAGCATAAGCATTTTTTTTCCCACAAACCCTCCCCTCAGTTGTGTGTGTTTTCGAGCTTCTTTGAGATTTTTCATGCTTTCATGCTCATTCGCGCTTTTTTCCGGCGTTTTTGGGCACTTAGACGTCTTTTCTGCTCAAAAGCTCCGGTCAAAAATGCGAAGCTGGTGGGGTTTTTTTTTCTGCCTGTAAGAGCATACACCTGTGAACTCCTGAAAAAGCCATAGTGTGAATGGACACATTGGCTAACATGGAGGGGAGTTTCTAGGCAAAACAAAATAAGAGCCCAAAAGCCTGTAGGAGCCGCTTCTTTGAGCTTCAGTGTGCATCAGCCCCTATACTTAGGCCCCTTTCACACAGGCGGACCGTTCAGATCCGCCTGTTCGTTTTTTTGGCGGATCTGAACGGTCCCCCCATGCATCCCTATGGGGCATCGGATGTAAGCGGAGACATGTCCGCTGACATCCGACCCGATCCGATCCGTCAAATCTGGACGGATGGAAACCCTATTTTCCATCCGTCCAGCGGATCGGATCGGATGGGATCGGGTGAGAACGGACTGACGGTCCGTTGACATCAGATTTCCCCCATAAAGCGCAGTTGCTATGTGTTGGGGATGCATGTGATTTTGCGTGCATTCCTTGACATGCAGTAATGTAAAGCAAGCCTTAGACTGGGGTGCCTCGAGACTGAAAATATTTTTCAAGGGTGCCCTGACTATAAAAAGGTTGAGAATACTAATTAAAGTCATCAGTATTAAAGCTGTAAAGACAATTTCATAAAACCAAAATCACATGGGAACCTATGCAAATGCCTTTCTAATGAATAATGAATTGGTCTGTGAAATGTAATTACAACTGTGTCTCAGCAGTGTAGCAATACAACTCTCTCAGTACATGCTATAACCACATGGTCAACATTGCAGAAAAAAAAATAAAATAAAATAAAAAACCATGCTCATCGTTTCCAAGGAAACCACTCACAAAATAATTCTGGCAGCACAATGATGTTACACCCCCTTACCAGGCAACCACACAGACCCTATCAGACTTATTATCTCACGGAAAGAAACAATGCCCTGAAAATAAGAATCATTTACGTTGATATTGCAGTTTTTATTTTTAATTAAAAAAATTTCTCTCTCTAGAGCAACCTTTGAAACAAGTTCTCAGGGAACCCCTGCCAACAATTACTATATCTACAGCTCACTGTACATTCGTGTGGTGATCACTGTGGTGAATGCTCCCTATATTTGTAGTCATTCGGAAGAATCCCACCCAAACAAAGAGCTAAAACAGTGGTTTGGGGGCCAGATGTGGCCCTTTGCCTATCTTTATCTGGCTCTTGGGGCACTATTCTTCCCTCTGATAAAATGGCACTATACCCCCTACTGACACCAACAATGGGGCATCATTTCTGCCACTGAAACTAACAATAGGCCATTATCCATCGCACTGACACTGAGGCACTATTCCTTCCACTGACACCAACATTGGGTCATTATTTCTCCCCCTAATACCAAAGATGGTACATTGTTTACACCCACTGACGCCAAGACATTATCTACTGCCACTGACTACAGTACAACCCCCCCCCCCCCCCCAAAGTCTGAAGAACAGTAAACTGGCCCTTTGTTTAGAAAGATTGTAGATCCCTGAGCTAAAAGATTTCAGGTGTCAGCGGATACTGATCAGAGAGGCAAATGTTGCTCTCAATTCTCAAGGAACCTCTAGAAACTTTTGGAGGAGCCCAAGGGTTCCACAGAACCCTGGTTGAGAAAGGCCACTCTAGAGCCTTTTCAATTAAACATAACTTCATATGCGGCCTCAAACCTGAACTCCAGGAATGTTACTTTGGGCCAACTTGGCCCTTTAGTCATAGGCCCACACAGGGCTGAAACGTGTAAGCGTTGGGATATAGTTTGTAACTTTTTACCTGTGACAAAAAAGAAGTTGCAATCTACTATGTGGGTGCCGTTTCGTTTTACCCAACTGGAGGATTGGCTGACAGAAGCTTATAGTAAGCACCGTGAACCTGCACAAATGAGAACAAGGCCATACTCACAGTTCATCTACAATACGGTCACAGCTCTGTGCAATAGGTCAAAGCTCCAACTCCCTGATTTTAAGAGATTAGGAACAATCAGGGACAGTCCCTCTTTCCTCCTCATTTGTCCCTCATTTTTGTCTGATCTATGTAAATGTATATAAAATGCACTTTTTAATCTTTCAAAAAGTGTTACTCAGTCCTAAACCTTTTATCCAATTTCCAAATTACTGCATATGTAAATGTCAAAAGCCAGTATAAAGGAATAGTAGTGGTTAAAAAAAGCACTTGTGGGTTTAACTAATCATTTTTTTGAATAATTCTCCTTTAAGGGTTGTTGTCCTATGCCTACATACTTTTGCTAATAGGTGTCCCTCATTTCCATCTCAGAAAAGTTGGGAGGTTTGATAAGAAAACGGAATTTTTGTAAAATCTTACCTGTAAAATTCCTTTCTCTGAGTCCTCCGACAGTCGCCGCCCCTTCATATTCATCACCAATGGGTTATGTCCTCTCATCCGTAGGAGTAGCTAGGCAATAGAATATGTTAGTACAAAGACTTTTAACATATCCCACCCCCAGGGGGTGGTCCCCTCAGTACATAACCCTCCACTTCCTGTATCCAACTCAGTTTCAGTGGAATAGCAGTAGAGAGTATATCAAAACCCCAAAAGAGGGGCGGGGGCGGCGACTGTCGGAGGACTCAGAGAAAGGAATTTTACAGGTAAGATTTTACAAAAATTCCGTTTTCTCTTACGTCCTCCGACAGTCGCCGCCCCTTCATATTCATTACCAATGGGATGTCCCAAAGCAGTGTAAACATGAGGGGTGGGAAGAACGCAGCCGCGCCCAAGGCAACGCCGTCTCCCCATCAGAGAAAGGAACCTTACCAAAGGAAGGAAACCAGTTGGGCATAAGAACAAAACACCCGCTCAACAGGAGCAAGAAAACCCAGGGAAAAACAAATGTCCCAAACAGTCAAAGAACCCGTAACAAGGGTTCTAGGGAACTGCCGCACTAAGAACCTTGCGGCCAAAGGAAGCATCAGCCGATGCCTGAACATCTACTCTGTAGAATTTAGTGAAAGTGTGTACGGTCGACCAAGTCGCCGCCTTACACACCTGGGCCACAGAGGCCCCATGACGACAGGCCCAAGACGTACTCAGAGATCTGGTAGAGTGCGCCTTCACAGGTACAGGGGGAACTTTCCCCTTCAAAGCATAGGCCTGTTCAATGGTCTGTCTGATCCATTTGGCGATGGTAGAAGCCGACGCCGCCATGCCCTTCCGAGGACCTTCCGGAAGAACAAACAAGGCATCCGACTTGCGAAAAGACTCAGTCGAGTGTAAGTAGACTCTAATCGCCCGGACAACATCCAAGGAGTGAAGCAGCACCTCCGTCGGATGCTTAGGCTTCGCGCAGAGCGAAGGTAGGACAATGTCCTCATTGAGATGAAAGTCCGAAACCCTTTTTGGAAGAAAAGAAGGGTTAGGTCGCAGGACCACCTTGTCCAAATGCACAACCAGATACGGAGATTTGCAGGACAAGGCTGCCAGCTCCGACACTCGACGAGCCGAGGTGATAGCCACCAAAAAGGCGACCTTCTTGGATAACAAAGACAGCGAGATCTCCCTGATCCTTTCAAAAGGAGCACGCTGCAATACAGACAGGACTAGATTCAAGTCCCAAGGGGGAAGAGGGTCCCTCCTAGGAGGGATCAGATGACGTACCCCCTGCACAAAAGTGCTAACCAAAGCGTTAGATGCCACAGGACGTTGAAACAGAACGGCCAAAGCGGACACCTGACCCTTGATCGTAGCCAGCGCCAAACGCTGTTCAACACCCGTCTGAAGGAAGGACAACACCCTAGACACTGAATAAGTGGTAGGAGAGAAACCCCTGGATTCGCACCAGGCAAAATACGCCTTCCAAGTACGGTAGTAAACCTTCCCCGAGGAAGACTTCCTCGCATTGATCAAGGTGTGAATGACCTCAGGGGAAAGACCCCTGTTCTTCAGGACCTCGGTTTCAACAGCCAGGCCGTCAAAGCCAGCGACTGTAAAGCAGGATGGAAGATCGGTCCTTGCGACAGAAGATCTTCTCGAAGAGGCAGACGCCACGGGACGTCGATTGCCAGATTTACGAGGTCTGCGTACCAGGACCGGCGAGGCCAGTCCGGTGCCACAAGAATCACCGCAGTTGGTTCCGAGTGCAACCTGCGAAGGAACCTGGACAGCAATTGAATCGGTGGAAACGCATACATCAGTCGGTACTGATGCCACGGGGCAACCAACGCGTCCGACGCGTCTGCCCGAGGATCGCGCGTCCTTGCCACGAACCGTGGAACTTTGTTGTTCAGACGAGACGCGAACAGGTCTACCTCCGGGAGGCCCCACTTCGCGCACAACATCTGGAAGACATCCGGAATGTGAACTGCTGATATCGCCGGGACATGCGTCTCGGCCCAAGACAGAATCGCGGCCACTTCTCGAGCCGCCTGGGCACTCCTGGTGCCCCCTTGGTGATTGATGTAAGCCACCGCCGTGGCATTGTCCGTCTGCACCCTGACCGGACAGCCGTGAAGACTGTCCGTCCAACGGCGAGGACAGAGGAGTATCGCTCGCAGTTCCAGAATGTTGATCGGGAGGGAAGACTCCTCCGTCGACCAAACACCCTGGGCGGACAGAACGCCCAGAACACCACCCCAGCCCGACAGGCTGGAGTCCGTGGTGATCACCGTCCATGAAAAGGGACGAAAAGACTTGCCCCCCGACACTGAGGGGGACAGAAGCCACCACAGAAGATCCCTTCTGGTCTGAGAACTCAAGGATACCTGAAGATCCAGAGAGTGCGGTCGCCCGTCCCACTTGGACAATATCTCCGCTTGGAGACCCCGAGTGTGAAACTGGGCGAAGGGAATCGCCTCGAAAGCCGAGACCATCAATCCCAGACACCGCATGCACGTCCGAATGGACGAGAACTGATTGTCCCTGAGGGACCTGACTCCCTCCTGAAGAGTCCTGAGTTTGTCGTCCGGTAGGAAGACCTTCGCCAGGACAGAGTCCAGAATCATTCCCAGGTACGGGAGGCGGACCGACGGGCACAATGTTGATTTTGGGAAATTGATCGTCCAACCAAACTCTTGCAGAGTCTGCAACGTGACGGACAGATCCTTCACCAGACCTTGGTTGGTCGCAGACCGAACCAGAATATCGTCCAGATATCCCAGGACCGATATGCCCTGGGCTCTTAACAAGGCCAGAACCGGAGCCAGCACTTTGGTGAACACCCTCGGAGCCGAGGCGAGACCGAAAGGCAAAGCCACAAATTGGTAATGATCCTCCGCTATGGCGAATCGAAGGTACCTCCGGTGACCCTCGAAGATGGGGATGTGAAGATACGCATCCTTCAAGTCGATGGAAGCCATGAATTCCCCCGGAACCAGGGCAGCCACCACCGATCGCAGGGATTCCATGCGGAACTTGCGCACCCGCACAAAGCGGTTTAGCGCCTTCAAGTCCAGAATCGGACGTACCTTGCCCTCCTTTCTGGGCACGGTGAACAGATTGGAATAGAACCCCCGAAATCTGTCCCGATGAGGCACCGGGACTACCACTCCCTGAGCCGTCAGGTCCTGCACCGCTAGGCGCAGGTCCCGCAAACGCTCCGGGGACAACAAAAGATTTGAGGGAAAAAATCTGCTCTTCGGCCGAGAGAGAAACTCGATCTTGTAGCCAGAGTGAACGATTTCCTGAACCCACCTGTCCCGAACCCGGGACAGCCATGGCCGAGAGAAACCGAGCAAGCGTCCCCCCACCCCAGACTCGGGTGAGGGCGCCCCTTCAGGCCGCACTGTTGTGGGCCGCAGAACCGGATTGGCCGGACTTTTGCTCACCTGCCCACGGCTTCTTGTGGGAGCCTTGACCCTTTGACGGCTTGCCCCTATAGTGTGACCGAAAGGCACTAAAGGACCCCTGATGGGGTCGAAAGGAAGCATGCTTCTTACCAGGAGCCGCCTTGGGCTCGTGGGATTGAGGCAAGAGCGTGCTCTTGCCACCCGTGACTCCCTTAATCAGTGCATCTAAGGATTCGCCAAAAAGGCGAGAACCATCAGAAGGCAGATTGGCCAAAGTCTTACGGGAAGATTGATCCACAGACCAACACTTCAACCAAACCAGGCGGCGATTTAACACCGCCACACTGTGTACACGTGCAGCCAACGGAACCATATCCAGGTCCGCAGCGCACAAATACATGACACCCTGGTGGATTTGATCCACCATATCCAAGGTCGCCTGGGGGGCAGAATCAGCCACCAGGACCCGCCTAAGCACCTGCGTCCAGCTCGCGACCGTCTGGGCCGCCATAAGAGAAGCAAATAAGGCTTTTAACATAGAACCCCTAATAGAATAGGTGTGACGGGCAAGAGATTCCATTCTCTTGTCCGTGGCATCCCGGAACACCGGGGTGTCTTCAGCCGGAATCGCAGTGGATATGTTCAAAACCGCTATCGCATGATCCACCGGCGGTGGAATACACCAGCGCTCATCAGTAGCAGGCGTAAAGGGATAGCGTAGCTTAAACCTACTAGGTACAGCAAATGGTTTGCGTATATTACGCCACTGTTCTTTCACAGCGTTTTGGAAATCATCAGTGCAGGGGTACACCTGCGACGCTTTGCGCCTTTTCTGCGTTCCATAAGCCGCTAAGGCAGCTGGAGGACATGATTCCTCCTCTAACCGCAGTGTTTGCTTGATAGAAGCAACCAATTCATCCATGAGTGCAAGCTCTTCAGACGAGCCAGGGGGAGAATTATCAACCCCCTCCACCTCAGCCTCCATCTCTGACCCGATAAGGTCCAGGGAGGAACGGGACCCCGATAAGGAGACCCCAGCCACAGCAGCCCCAGCACCATCACCCTCTGAATCAGAGGAAATTGACACCCTGGGCCTTTTTGTGGATTGAGCAGCCACCAGCTTTTGCACCTGAGTCGCAAGGCTAGCCACCATCGCAGCCAAATCCCCCCCGGGGGGGGAAAGTGCAGACCCCTGGCTTCCCACTAAGGCTGTAGGAAATTTGTTTTCCTGAGAAACCATGCCCCTGTAGCAGAAAAATAAATGGGTGACCGCCCCTTTAAGAGAGCGCTGCGATCGTAGCCCACTTCACACAAAAACCCCCCACACAAGGGACCCCCACAGGGACAATGAACCAAGGCAGGACACAGGGAATAGAGGGAAATGAACCTGGAGATCGCTGCTGCTGCTGCTGCTGCCTGCGGTGCTTCTGAAGGAAAGGAAAGTGCTGGTATACAGGGCGCTCTATGAAAGCCTATGGAGGCTACAAGAAAATGGCCGCCATGCATGTAAAACATGCGGCCGGAGCGATCGCAGCCAAAATGGCGCCGTTTGGCGCCGAAACCGCCGCTCCCACACCCCATGAGGGTGAAGTATAAAAACACACCAATTGCCCAGCAAAAGGAATAAACATGTTAAACCGCCGCAGCGGCTCCTGACAGCTAGACAAATGAAACTGAGTTGGATACAGGAAGTGGAGGGTTATGTACTGAGGGGACCACCCCCTGGGGGTGGGATATGTTAAAAGTCTTTGTACTAACATATTCTATTGCCTAGCTACTCCTACGGATGAGAGGACATAACCCATTGGTGATGAATATGAAGGGGCGGCGACTGTCGGAGGACGTAAGAGAAAGTGTCATTTTCCATCCCTTAAACCTTCTGACACTAATGGGATGAACAAGAGAGGTTTTTTTAATGCATTTTCATCATACTATTTTAGGCAAAATGTAACAGATTTCTGGCTATAAACTTCTACCAGTTTTCTTGTTGACTAGGGGTGTGAGAGTTTAATTTACACAGAAAGAAATTGGGTCATTTTGCCATTATGAAATTAGAGTCAATATGGAAGGTGAAATAAAGGACCACCATAGTGAAAAAGAAAGGATAATATAAAGATAGAAACATAAAAGAGTGATGGTAGAAAATGACCTAGTTTATTGTTTTTTTCTTTTTGGCTAAGTATAGATCTATGTTTGTTCCAAGCATTTTTAATTGCACTTACTGTTGACTGACTCACTACTTCTGTCGGAAGGTGATCCTTTAGGCTACATTCACACCTGAGCGTAGCGTTTTTCGCGCGTTTTTTTACCGCGATTTTACCGCGATTTTTGCGGCGTTTTTTACCGCGATTTTTACCGCGATTTTTGTGCAGGCGTTTTTAGATTGAATAGAGATCAATGGAAAACGCCTGTAATCTGCCCAAAAAGAAGCTCATGTACTTTTTTGAGCGTTGGGCGTTTTGTATACAGCGTCAAAACGCTCAGATGTGAACAGGGGCCATTGAAATGAATAGGATTTGTCTTGTTGGGCGTTTTGAGAGCTGATCCTAGAGCAGAAAAACGCCCCAAAAACGCCCCAAAACGCCTAGATGTGAACGGAGCCTTAAAGTGATATTAAAGTCTCGTTTTTCTTTAGTTAAAAATAACAAACATGTTATAATTACCTAACCCATTTAATGTTTTTTTACAGAGCAGGCCAGATCCTCCTCTTTTCGGGTCCTTCTTTGGCTCTCCTGGCCCTCCTGTTGAGTGCCCCCACACCAAGCAGCTTACTATAGGGGCACCCGAGCTGAGCCGCAGCTCCGTGTGTCCATTCAGACACGAAGCTGGGGCCCAGTCCCACATCATTTCATCATTGGCTGACTGACAGAAGCGGGAGCCAATGGCACCACACTGCTGTCCTAGCCAATGAGGAAGGGAGTCCCGGGCAGCCGAGACACTCTTGCAATATCGATGCATCTAAATGGACCTCAAGTAAGTATTGGGGGTGCTGCTACACTCAGAATGCATTAAAATAAAAAACGTTCTGCTTTTACAACTACTTTAAGTAATGATGCTGGACTTTAACCACTGCCAGGCCAAACTTTGATGATTCACCTGAAAAAAAAAAAAAACTAATCTTTTCTGTCTGCAGTTCTGGCCAACACTGCTCTCCTAATATTGTACTCTGACAGAGGATTTTTTTCCCTTAACTTCTTGCCGCCCGCCCACTGTCAAATGACGGCGGAGCGGCTCTTGTTCTGGGAGGACGTTATATGACGGCACCCCAGAACGGTCGCAAAGCGTGGCGATTGCGGCCGAGTCGTGTTCCTAGGAGATGGCTCTTCACCCATGTGATCGGCTGTGTCCAGTCACAGCTGGTCACATGTAAAATGAGGAAGTGCAGTTTATTGGCACTCCTCGCCTCACACTGTCAGTGTGTGGAGAGGAGAGCCGATCAGCAGCTCCTCCTCAAAGGGGAGTCCAGGACAGGTAATCAGGGCACTGATCATCAGTGCCCTGATTACAGTAAAGAAAAAACAATGCACATCAGTCAATGCCCATCAGTGACACCAATCAATGCCCATCAGTGACATCAGTGCCCATCAGTGACCCCAATAAGTGCCCATCAGTGACCCCAATCAGTACCCATCAGTTATGCCAGTCAATGCCCATCAGTGCCGCCTGTCAGTGCCAATCAGTGCCGCCCATCAGTGCTCATCAGTGCCACATATCAGTGCCACCTATCAGTGCTCATCAGTGTGGAATATTAGTGCCTCCTCATCAGTGCCACCCCCATTAGTGCCCATAAGTGCCACCTCATCAGTATCCATAAGTGCCATCTCATCAGTGCCTATAAGTGCAGCCTATTAATGCCCATCAGAGCCGCTTCATTAGCGTCCATCAGCGCCGCCTCATTAGCGCTTATCAGTGAAGGAGAAAAATTACTTATTTACAAAATTTACTGACAGAAATTAAGAAAAACCTTTTTTTTTTTTTTTTTTTCTAAATTTGCTCTTTTTTCTTTTTTTTTGTAAAAAATAAAAAACCCAGCGGTGATTAAATACCACCAAAAGAAAGCTCTATTTGTGTGAAAAAAATGATAAAAATGTTATTTGGGTACAGCATTGCATGACTGCGCAATTGTCATTCAAATTGTGACAGTGCTGAAAGCTGAAAATTGGCTTGGGCAGGAAGGGGGTGAAAGTGCCCGTTATTGAAATGGTTACAGTATAACTAAAAGAAAAACTTTGTTTTTAGTTTTGGATAGAGTGGAGAGGGATTAAAACACTTGTCATGTTTCTATTGCTGTCTGTGTCCCTGTTAGGGAGACTCACCCTCTCTATTTGTCCTGTTTACCGTTATCATTAAAAGGTAAAATAAAAGAAAATCCAAAATGTTGGGTAAGTACGGTAATACAGATGAAATCATCCAATGGGGACACTAGTTCTGGTGACCTGGGGGTCCCCAAGTGATTCCCTGTATTTGCAGGGATTTCCTCTCACTTCCTGTTTTGGCTATGGGACAGTAAGTGAAGGTAAATCTCCCCAATGTGACTAACAGGGCAAAAATAAACCTTACAGGGTTTATAACCCTCCAATACTCTATCCAAAATGAAAAAAAAGTTTTGCCTATAGTGCTTTTTTAAGTGCATGATTTTGCTTTTAAAAATCTTGAAGTGACATTTCCACTGCTTTGACCATTCTTCCAGCACTGTTCTATGTTACAATTACCTCCAGGAATACCAACCCTTATTGCACACATCAACAGAAAGACATAACTTGCCAACAAAACCTTCCATTATATCACTAACAAACAGTTTAAATAGAACAGGATGTAGTACAGAACCCTGTGGTACACCACTAGTGACGGGTTCCTGTCTCAAAAGAACCTCATATACAACCACACTCTGATATGTACTCTTTATTCAGCTGGGTTAAGTCCTAGTTTGTACAACTTTTTTATGAGATCATTATATGGAACTGTATCAAATTCTTTGCTGAAATCAAGATAAGCTATGTCCACAGCACCACCAAAACATTCACGATATACAGCTGCAAGAAAAAGTATGTGAACCCTTTGGAATGATATGGATTTCTGCACAAATTGGTCATAAAATGTGATCTGATCATCATCTAAGTCACAACAATAGACAATCACAGTCTGCTTAAACTAAGACCCCGTTCACACTGGGGCGACCTGTCAATCGACCTGGTCGCCTGACAGGTCGCCTGCCATAGAGAAGCTGTGGACCCATTCTAATAGGAGCGACACAAGTCGCTCCGACTTAGAAAAAGGGTCCGGAGCTTCTTTGGGGCAACCCGGAGCGACCTGCATTGACTTCAATGATATGACTTCACAGGTCGCCACCGAAAAAGTCGGGTCGCTCATATGTGAACCGGCTCTAATAACACACAAAGAATGAAATGTTGCCATGTTTTTATTGAACACACCATGTAAACATTCACAGTGCAGGTGGAAAAAGTATGTGAACCCCTAGACTAATGACATCTCCAAGAGCTAATTGGAGTGAGATGTCAGCCAACTGGAGTCCATTCAATGAGATGAGATTGGAGGTGTTGGTTTCAGCTGCACTGCCCTATAAAAAACACACACCAGTTCTGGGTTTGCTTTTCACAAGAAGCATTGCCTGATGTGAATGATGCTTCGCACAAAAGAGCTATCAGAAGACCTACGATTAAGAATTGTTGACTTGCATAAAGCTGGAAAGGGTTATAAAAGTATCTCCAAAAGACTTGCTGTTCATCAGTCCACGGTAAGACAAATTGTCTATAGATGGAGAAAGTTCAGCACTGCTGCTACTCTCCCTAGCAGTGGCCGTCCTGTAAAGATGACTGCAAGAGCACAGCGCAGACTGCTCAATGAGGTGAAGAAGAATCCTAGAGTGTCAGCTAAAGACTTACAAAAGTTACTGGCAAATGCTAACATCCCTGTTAGCGAATCTACAATACGTAAAACACTAAACAAAAATGTATTTCATGGGAGGATACCACAGAGGAAGCCACTGCTGTCCAAACAACACATTCTTGCACGTTTACAGTTTGCACAAGAGCACCTGGATGTTCCACAGCAGTACTGGCAAAATATTCTGTGGACAGATGAAACCAAAGTTGAGTTGTTTGAAAGAAACACACAACACTATGTATGGCGAAAAAGAGGTACAGCACACCAACATACAAAACCTCATCCCAACTGTGAAGTATGGTGGTGGGGCATCATGGTTTGGGGCTGCTTTGCTGCGTCAGGGCCTGGACGGATTGCTATCATCGAAGGAAAAATGAATTCCCAAGTTTATCAAGACATTTTGCATGAGAACATAAGGCCATCTGTCTACCAGCTGAAGCTCAACAGAAGATGGGTGTTGCAACAGGACAATGACCCAAAGCATAGAATTAAATGAACAACAGAATGGCTTAAACAGAAGAAAATACGCCTTCTGAAATGGCCCAGTCAGAGTCCTGACCTCAACCCGCTTGAGATGCTGTTGCATAACCTCAAGAAAGCGATTCACACCAGACATCCCAAGAATATTGCTGAATAGAAAACAGTTCTGTAAAGAGGAATGATCAGGAATTACTCCTGACTGTTGTGCACGTCTGAACTGCAACTACAGGAAATGTTTGGTTAAGGTTATTGCTGCCAAAGGAGGTTCAACCAGTTATTAAATCCAAGGGTTTACATACTTTTTCCACCTGCACTGTGAATGTTTACATGGTGTGTTTAATTAAAAACATGGCAACATTTCATTCTTTGTGTGTTATTAGTTTAAGCAGACTGTGATTGTCTATTGTTGTGACTTAGATGATGATGATCAGATCACATTTTATGACCAATTTGAGCAGAAATCCATATCATTCCAAAGGGTTCACATACTTTTTCTTGCAGCTGTATGTAGCAAGGTTTCCAGGCCTGTGGCCTGAGGTGGGTCTGCCATTGTTACCGATTACCTCTCCAGCCCATGTGAGCTGTGGCCCTGGGTGTAAGAACTGACACATTGACAACTCCGGCATCTTTGTTTGGTTGTTTTATTGTATTTTTAGGGGATGTGAGAAGGGAATGAGTGGGATACTCCTTTGGCTCGACTATGTACAATTCTGGGACTTTTGTAGCAAAAATGCCCGTTAGCTCTGTCTTGATGCTTTGAACACACTGTATTTCTGAAAGCTGTGCTGGAACTCCAACTTAAGTCTAGCAGATTCAGGACTGTAGAACCTTGAACATCTGACACTGCTTGAACTGCAAAGTCACTGACCACTCTCTCCAGCCTTGCCCTGGCTTGAGTTAGCGTGCTGTGTATTCCTGTATGGCTGCAACTCTCAACTAATGCACTCACACTGTGCATTAACTCTTCAGGGCCCAAACAGTAGGCACCCCCTTTACCACTTCAGGGCCCTCAACCTAGGTACCCCCTCTATTACTTCAGGGTCCTCTGACCAGGTACCCCCTTTACAGCTAGCTGACACTTGGATCCTAGAACCTTTATTAAGATATATGACATTTTGTTTATATGCCCTTATACAGCTTATCCATTGATCTACAGTGATATGAATATGTTGTCTGTTTGTTAACCAGGAAGTGTTTAAATAAAGTTGCACTCACTAAAAAAAAAAGAGAAAAAAGAGGCAGCAGAAACTGCAGTGTGTGTTCCTGAGAAAACTAAAGCATGGTGCCTGTGTGAGTCTGTCCTCCATCAAAGATCTGCTATAATCCGGTTATCCTATCTCTTAAGTAAAAAATGGCAACAGGTTATGGGCCCAGGAGAGAGGGAACAAGCCGATGGAACAGGCTGCTTTTCGATGGAGATGAGAAAAATTATGAGCTGTGGGAGACAAAATTCCTAGGCCATCTGCGCTTGATGAATCTTAAAGAAACAATCCTGCAGGAACCATCAGACGGAACAGACCCTGTGCAAGATAGGAATAAGAATGAGGAAGCTTATGCTGAGTTAATACAATTCCTGGATGATAAAAGTCTATCTCTTATAATGAGAGAAGCAACTGATAATGGAAGAAAAGCGCTGAAAATCCTGAGAGATCATTATGCTGGCCAAGGTAAGCCACGTATCATAAATTTATACACAGAACTAACATCTCTTCAGAAGTCTGAATGTGAAAGTGTCACAGACTATATCATACGCACAGAAACAGCGATTACAGCACTTAGAAATGCAGGAGAGACCCTCAGTGATGGACTATTAGTGGCTATGATTCTTAAAGGCCTGCCTGAATCATTCAAACCATTTGCAATCCACATAACACAAGGTAAAGAAGATATGACTTTTACTGACTTTAAAACCCAGTTAAGGATTTTTGAGGACACTGAAAAATATCACAGCAGCACAAGCACTGATAATGTAATGAAAATCAGCACCCCTGTTGTACCAACAAGGGAGAAAGACATCATTGTCTGCTACAGTTGTCATCAGAAAGGTCACAAAGCTAATGCATGTCTATACAGAATGAATAAGAGGAAGACAAAGTGGTGTAATTATTGCAAGAGTTCCACTCACAGTGAGACATTGTGCAGACGAAAGGCACGAGACAATGTAAAGCAGGTAGTGGATGATACAGAACAAACATTTGCTTTTAAAATAAGCGAAGACCAGTTAAACAATCCCAAAACAAAAAGCCTGATGGTAGATACAGGAGCAACATCGCATATTATCACAGACATCAAGAAATTTAAAAGATTTGACACCTCGTTTAAGCCAGAGAAACATTACATGGAGTTGGCAGATGGGAAAAGAACTTCCGGTGTAGCACTCAAGAGAGGCGACGCTGAGGTATACCTAATGGACAGTAAGGGAAGACAAAGGAGGACATTGCTACAGAATGCATTGTTTATCCCCACATATCCACAAGACATTTTCTCTGTTGAACCAGCAACAAGAAATGGGGCGTCTGTTGAATTAAGACAAGATGACAGTATTCTGATCCATAAGAATGGTACAAAATTTGTTATAAAGAAATACAACAGGCTTTACTATTTGAACACCTATAAGGAATGCGATGACAGTTGTTACGGTTGTTATGATATTCAGACATGGCATGAAATCCTAGGCCATTGTAATTACGATGATATCTTGAAACTACAGAATCTAGTAGATGAAATGAAGATCCAAGGTAAGGTTGATAAGTCCAACCTGAATTGTGAGATTTGTATCCAAGGGAAATTTGCTCAGAGTAGAAACAGGGAGCCTGACACCCGTGCAAAATACCCACTTGAACTAGTACACACAGATTTAACAGGTCCTATAGAGCCAGTTGCAAAGGACGGATTCAAATACGTCATAGGATTCACTGATGATTATTCTGGTGCAGTGTTTGTATACTTTCTGAAAAACAAGAGTGACACAGTTCTAGCCCCAGAGAAGTTTATCGCTGATACTACCCCCTATGGGATCATCAAGAGAATGAGGTCAGACAATGGTACCGAATTCACATCGAATGACTTCCAGTCACTACTCATAAAGAAGAGCATAAGACATGAGACTTCAGCACCTTATTCACCACATCAAAATGGAACAGCTGAAAGAAACTGGAGAACACTGATAGAGATGGCAAGATGTATGCTAATAGAGAGCAAAGTACCAAAAGAGTTATGGACATATGCAGTGATGACAGCAGCTATGATTCGAAATAGATGTTTTAACAATTGTTTGAAGCAAACACCATACAACATACTGACAGGGAAGAAACCAGACTTATCAAAAATGAAGATTTTTGGGTCAGAATGTTTTGCATACAAACACGATAAGAAAAAGCTGGATCCAAAATGCACAAAAGGAATTTTTGTAGGATATGACAAAAATAGTCCTTCTTACCTAGTGTATTACCCTGAAACTGGCAAAGTCTTCAAGCACAGACTAGTAAAATTCATTGAAAAGGATGTAATCGAGAAACAAACTCAGACTGAGCTGTTGGACAATAATGATGATTTCTATGAGGAAAGGAGTGTAATTCCTGTATCAGGTCCAATGACTAATGAGACCCCAGATTCTTTAGAGAAGATTGTAGAGGACAAAGATGAAGACCATGGTACAAGATACCCTACAAGAAATAGAAAAACTCCTCAGTATTTAAATGACTATGTACTAGAATCTGTTGATGATGATCAGGTACTAATGAACATAGATTACTGCTATAGAGCACATGATGTACCTCAGACCTTCAGAGAAGCTATGGAAACACCCCAGTCACAAAGTTGGTTAAATGCAATGAAAGATGAGATGGAATCACTAAGTGCCGGTTCACACTTATGCGCTTGCGCTTGCAATGCGAATTTGCAGTGCGAGTTTACCTTATGTTTTTCAATAGTACCAGCGCGATTGTAATGAAAATCTGATTGCGTTGATTATGTTAATTAAGCTCAGGAGGGGTGGAGCTGAGGGGAAAATCAAGCAAAAAATAAGAATTCGCACATAAGAATTCGCACATATCTGAACTGATAATGCGAGTCCAGACCGATTTACATTGATGTCAATGGAGACTAAATTCGCAACGCAGCACTGTAAACTCGCACAAGACCCTTTTTATCATCGCATCACATTCGCATCTGGATCGCAACGCATAGATGTGAACGACCGTCACGAATTCAATGTATTTTGTAAATGCATGCGATTGGAGACTATTTAGAACGCATCGCATTCGCAGTACAATCGCATAAGTGTGAACCGGCACTAAAGGAGAATGATACCTTCAAATTGACCACATTACCAGAAGGCAAACATTCAGTGGGGGGTAGATGGGTGTATGCAATAAAAAGCAATGCAGATGGAACTGAAACGTACAAAGCCAGATTTGTGGCAAAAGGCTATAATCAAGTAAAGGGAACCGACTACATGGAAACTTTTTCTCCAACTGCGAATTTTACTTCATTACGCATTTTGATGCAAATGGCAGCACAATATGATTTAATCTTGCATCAAATGGATGTGAAGACAGCTTACTTACATGCCCCAATTGATTGTGATATATATATAGACCAACCAGAAGGTTTTGAGATCAAAGATGACACAAATAAAAAGCTAGTTCTCAAACTAAAAAAGTCACTGTATGGTCTTAAGCAATCGGGAAGAAACTGGAACAAGATGCTACATGATTATCTATGTTCAAATGCATTTATACGAAATTCTGTAGACCATTGTGTTTATGTCAGAACAGAGATGAACAAGCAATATTACTAATATGGGTGGATGATCTCATCATTGCTGCAAGCAATGAAAAACTACTCAATGATGTGAAGTCAACACTTGCGACAAAATTCAAAATGAAGGATCTTGGAAAACTGAACTATTTTTTGGGCATTGATTTTAGACAGACTAGTGAAACGGTGAAGATGAATCAGAAGAGATACATTTTGAAAATGATAGAAAGATTTGGTATGTCAGATTGTAAACCGAGATCTACTCCTTGTGAACAAAAATTAGATTTCGACGACAAAAGTGAACTTGCAGATGTAAAAAGCTATCGGGAGATAGTAGGCAGTTTGATTTATGTGGCTACGTGTACAAGACCGGATTTGAGTTGGACTATAAGCAAACTGTCACAACACTTTTCACAACCAAGTGTACAACACATGATCACGGCCAAACACTTACTGAGATATTTGAAAGGAACTGTCAATTTTGAACTATGCTACAGAAAATGTAAAGAGAAGTTAAAACTAGAGGCGTATAGTGATGCCAGTTGGGCCTCAGACCAGATTGATAGGAGAAGCACAACAGGATATTGTTTTAGCCTGACTGAAAATGGACCTCTGATTTCTTGGAAATCAAAGAAACAACCAACAATTGCACTATCTTCATGTGAAGCTGAATATATAGCATTAGCTGCAACCACACAGGAGAGTCTATATCTTGCACAACTGCTGAGAGAATTGGACAGAGAATGTCAGTTTGAGCCAGTGAAGATTTTTGAAGACAATCAGAGTGCGATAGCTCTCGCAAAGAACCCAGTTTACCATCAAAGATGCAAACATATTGACATTAAATTCCATTTCCTTAGGTCTATTCTGAGTGAAGGCAAGATAGATCTTGAGTATTGTTCTACGGATAAAATGGTAGCTGATGTTATGACTAAACCAATAACAAAGTTTAAGCTTGATAGGTTTGTGAGTTATATTTTTGGAGTATAGAGAGTAAAATGATGTAACTGTACTAAACTATTTTTCATGAGCAGTATAAGAGCAAGTGGGGGTGTTAAGATATATGACATTTTGTTTATATGCCCTTATACAGCTTATCCATTGATCTACAGTGATATGAATATGTTGTCTGTTTGTTAACCAGGAAGTGTTTAAATAAAGTTGCACTCACTAAAAAAAAAAAAAGACAAAAAAGAGGCAGCAGAAACTGCAGTGTATGTTCCTGAGAAAACTAAAGCATGGTGCCTGTGTGAGTCTGTCCTCCATCAAAGATCTGCTATAATCCGGTTATCCTATCTCTTAAGTAAAAAATGGTAACAACATTCTCTGGAGTGGTCCCCTCTGACACTAGGCAGACCCCCAAGGGCAATCCTAAATACTCACGACCTGTGTAGGCTTTCCTGGGACCGGACCCCTCTCACTCTCCACTGGTTCTTGGCACACCGGATCCCCTCAGCTCAACTCAGCACTCTCTGGATTCTCAGGCAGCACCCGAGACATCCGCTTCCTCTGACAGGAGGAGAGACAGCCATCCTCTCCCTCCTGGGACTCTGCTTCCCACCAAAGACAATGAGTCATGCCCTCCCTCAAAATTATACCCACTCCCAGAATCCTTTGCGGCAGAATCTGCCTTCTGGGGTAGTTACGAGCCTGAATGTATCCCTGATTGGGTTTCCTCCACTGCCCTATGAGAAGCCTCTCACAGAGCCAGTGGGGAGACTCCCCCTTCAGCAGACACACCTGGAAACCATGACACCCTACAAAAAGAAATCATGGCCTTGTTGTTAGGAAGACAAGGCCCACTATACATTTACCTAGCACCTACCTGTAGGGTGCTACATATAGACAGATTAGCCTGGCATAAACTGCCCTCAGTAAAGCGATGCTGCTTTGGGTTCAGCAAGTTGTGTGATTTTTTTGAAATTACCGCTGATCCTTATTTTTAAGGCTGGGTTCACATATGTGGAGCTGCGGTTTCTAGCCTGGGGTCCGGTACGTTCCTGTTCACCAGTTCAGGTGCGATTCAGGCCCGAATTTTAGGCTGAATAGCACCTGAACCGGACTCAAAAATGCACAGGACCCCTTTTGAAATTGGAACTGCGGCCGTCCAGGACTTGTCTGAACTGGCTTCATTTAAAGACAGTCACACTCGCATGTCATGCAAACTGGATGCAGTGAAAACCACATCCAACTCGCATATATGTGAACCCAGCCTAAGAGTGATTCCATTGATGATACTGGTACTGTAGACCGTTAGACTGTAGACTGTTGCTTGTATTTTCTAGTGTCTTCTATACTACCCTTTGATCATTCAGCTACTAGGGTTCATACTTCCCTTGGTGCGCACACACAAGAGGAAAGGGGCAGGAGGAGAAGGAGCAGATCGGCTCTCTCCTCTCCCATCAGGGCAAGGGAGAAGAAAGGGGGAACTGTCAGTGCAGGCTCTAGGCTGTATGATAGAGACGTTCTGAGCTCAGAGTCCACAGACACAGCGTGAGAGGAAAGGACTGCCGATAACCAGCAAGTCTGTTTACATGTGATCAGTTGATCACATGGTAAATGGCCTCTTTGATTGGCCCTTTGAAAGACCCAGCAGTCACAGAGCATGCTGGATGCATGAGCCAGGGGGAACGTGGTGGGGAGGGTTCTGGGAGGATGTCCATGGACGCCCTCCCAGAACTGGATGCCCGGGGCTCGGATGGAAGGGGGGAGGGGATGTCAGGGGGCCTTTCATGGTTTCTTGCACCAGGGCCCTGAAGATTCTAGTTACGCCTCTGGTTCAATGCTTCTACATGTAAAATAATGCACCCTGGGAAAAAGAATCCCTTGAAAGAGTACTAACCTGAGGGAACAGTGTGGGCCAGCACTACACAGGAAAAAGTTTTGGGGGTACTTATTTCAGATGATTGCAAAATGGCACAGTGTAACCAGGCAATGGGAAAAGCGAACAGAATTCTAGGATTCTAGGATGCATCACTAGAGGGATCAGCAGCAGGAGGAAGGAGGTTCTGACCTTATTTAGAATACTATGTCCAGTTCTGGAGACCTTACTTACAAATACAGTGCCTTGCGAAAGTATTCGGCCCCCCTTGAACTTTGCGACCTTTTGCCACATTTCAGGCTTCAAACATAAAGATATAAAACTGTAATTTTTTGTGAAGAATCAACAACAAGTGGGACACAATCATGAAGTGGAACGAAATTTATTGGATATTTCAAACTTTGTTAACAAATAAAAAACTGAAAAAATGGGCGTGCAAAATTATTCAGCCCCTTTACTTTCAGTGCAGCAAACTCTCTCCAGAAGTTCAGTGAGGATCTGTGAATGATCCAATGTTGACCTAAATGACTAATGATGATAAATAGAATCCACCTGTGTGTAATCAAGTCTCTGTATAAATGCACCTGCACTGTGATAGTCTCAGAGGCCCGTTTAAAGCGCAGAGAGCATCATGAAGAACAAGGAACACACCAGGCAGGTCCGAGATACTGTTGTGGAGAAGTTTAAAGCCGGATTTGGATACAAAAAGATTTCCCAAGCTTTAAACATCCCAAGGAGCACTGTGCAAGCGATAATATTGAAATGGAAGGAGTATCAGACCACTGCAAATCTACAAAGACCTGGCCGTCCCTCTAAACTTAGGGATCAATAAAAATTCTCCATTATCTCTACTTCAAAGGTGACTAGGTGCAAAAAGGTGATTGCTGCTGTGAACAATTGCACAAAAGTTATTTTATGTTGATAATAACAAAATTAAGTGCTACAGTGTGTAAATAAATAAAAGAAAAAAATGGATCACTCTTTAAAATTAGTAGTTCATAGAAATGCCAGTCCCAGGCAAAGCTTGACGGTGGGTGGTAAAATAAAGGTGCTCATGCTCCCCGCTCTCCCAGTACCGCACTCACCAGAATGGAAAACCCCTGCAGGGGTATCACATCTTAATTACTAGCTGGATCTGGCTGGTGCAGGTCTGTCTCAGATCCCTACAGAGATGGAGATCTCTTCCCAATTATCTGCATATATGTGTGTACATATGTATATGGATATATTCCTTTGTATGTGTATACACATATACGTACAGATTTTATTTATTAAATATTTTTATCTTCTACATTAGTATTTATTTCACAGAAAATATTTTTACTTATTATTCATTTACGGTATACACTCGAGTATAAGCCGACTTTTTCAGCACTTTTTTTATGCTGAAAAAGCCCCCCTTCGCTTATACTCGAGTGAGGGTCCCACTTACCTGTTCTCTGGTGCAGTGCACATGCGCTGCCGCCGCTCGGGAAAGTCCATACATGTTCGGCTATTCCCGGTCAGACGGCGCATGCGCAGTGCCGTGTTGCCGTCACTTTTCTATGTTTTTTAGGTTTCTACCTCCTCTGAAAACTTGGAAGCAGACATGGGAGTAAGTCACACATGTGCAAGTCACAAGCAAGTCTCAAGTCTTAACCTTCAAGTCTCAAGTCCCAAGTTACTGTGGCGAAAAGCAAGCAAGTCAAGTCCCTGCTAGAAGTCAAGCAAGTCAAGTGAAGTCATTTATTTTGGTCAAGTCACAAATCAAGTCAAAATACTGATCTACCCCAATTTTCACCTTTAAATCAGTTAAAAGTCAGTGGTCAGGAAAGGTTTTGTTTTATTTTCAACATTAACAAAACTGCTTAGTGCTTTTTTCTTGGCATATTAACCACTTAAGCCCTGGAGGATTTTCCTGCTCAAAGACCAGGGCCTATTTTGAGATTCGGCACTGCATGAATTTAACGGACAATTGCGCGGTCGTGCGACGCTGTACCCAAATGAAATTGACGTCCTTTTTTTCCCACAAACAGAGCTTTTTTTTGTGGTATTTGATCACCTGTGCGACTTTTATTTTTTGCGCTATAAACAAAAAAAAAAGTGTCAATTTTGAAGAAATAACAATATTTTTCACATTTTTTTATATGAAATTCCCCCCAAAAAAAAAATGTAAAAATCTAAATTTTTTAACATTTTAGGCCAATTTGTTTTCTGCTACATATTTTTGGTAAAAAAAAAATCGCAATAAGCCTATTTTGATTGGTTTGCACAAAAGTTATTGCGTTTACTAACTAAGGGAAAGATTTATGTCATTTTTATAGGTTTTTTTTTAAACTAGTAATGGTGGTGATCTGCGATTTTTTTTTTTTTGTGGGACTGTGACATTTCGGCGGACAGATCGGACCCCTGACTAACATTTTTGACACTTTTGGGGGTACCAGTGACATTACTACAGTAATCAGTGCTATACATATGCACTGTTACTGTAAAAATGACACTGGCAGGGAAGGGGTTAACTTTATTAGTGATCAAGGGGTTAATGTGTCCCTAGGGGCGTGATTCTAACTGTAAAGGGGTGTGGCTTGTGATGTAACCACAGAGACATACGATCCTACATAGCAGGATTGCATAGCCTCTGCAGTTACACCAGGGAGAATGACAGGCGGCTTTGTTTACATCAGCCGCCTGCCTTTCTCCCTCTCCAGCAGAAGATAGCAAGTGGCCGGCGGACATCGGAGCCGCCGGTCCCTCGCGCGGGGATGCACTGCAGGCTCCTGGGCGAGCGACGTACTACTATGTCGCTTTGCCCAGGAGGGGCTGTCTGCCGCAGTAAATATACTGTGGGCGGTCGGCAAGCGGTTAAAGAAACACTTTGAATGCCCAAACAGCTCAAAATCCTTTGTCCGGTCATGTTTCAACACCACAGTCACTAAAAACATGTTAATTATTTCATTGTTAAACAGCCAGTGTCCTAAAAATCAGAACATACTGAGGTGTTTTAAGTGACTGTTGTGTCAGAAACATAAGAGGCGCATTCATTTTGCTTTAACACATCTTGAGAAAATGCAAATATTTAACAACTTAAAAAAGTAAAGTCATTTCTAGTCATATGTCTCAAGTCAAAGTCAAGTCTCAAGTCATGAATACCAAGTCAAAGTCAAGTCGAGTCTTTTATTAATTTTAGTCAAGCAAGTCTCAAGTCCTCAAACTGGTGACTTAAGTCTGACTTAAGTCAAGTCATGTGACTCAAGTCCCCCACCTCTGCTTGGAAGTACTGTAAATTCAACATCAGAATCTAATGATGAGGGGTAATTAGACTGCAAAAGAAGAGTTAAAATGTTCTCTGCAGCTCAAGTAACCTAACTTAAAGAGCTCAATATAATAGCTGTATATATATATATATATATATATATATATATATATACACACACACATACACACACACACACATATATACTGGCCATATCTATAATCCTTTTAAAAAAAATGATTGGTAGGCATGAACCTGAGGCCTGTTCCTGTACAAAAATGCTGCAAACACAAATAATAATCATATGACATATCCTTGAATGACTGAGGATAGAAGGCTATTTGTTAAGGCAATCTGTTTTCTCATACGTGTTGTACATCAAAAAGTCCCGAAATAGTTTCCTATGAAATTGCTTGAGGCTAATTCATGAGTGTGATGAATTTAATAGAGCAATTACGCAACTTCATAGTTTAAGCCGCTCTCCACAGTGCTTTATGAGGCTTAAATGCCATGCTTTAAAATACACAGTTAAGTCAATGATGACTGCAAATATAAGAGAAACATTTAATCCTAGATCACAATGGACTGAGAAACCTGGTTTTATGAGGAATTGTAAAAAGCGGTGTCTAAAAAAAGTTTTTATGACAGTATAAACATATAAAAACACTGTATACCATTCCGACAAAACCTACTTACACAGCTGTCTATCTAAGGCCTTGTTTACATGGGGCTTATACACCGTGGCCCCATGTGAGGGCCATGTATACCTGCACCCGCGCACGTCACATTGGGATTAGCGGCTGTGTCTATGTGGGACTGCCTGCACAGGGATGCATGGAACATATGTGCACCCCTGTGCGGCCCCGTGCATGGAACATATGTGCACCCCTGTGCGGCCCCGTGCATGGAACATACGTGCACCCCTGTGCGGCCCCGTGCATGAAACATATGTGCACCCCTGTGCAGCCCCGTGCATGGAACATATGTGCACCCCTGTGCGGCCCCGTGCATGGAACATACGTGCACCCCTGTGCGGCCCCGTGCATGAAACATATGTGCACCCCTGTGCAGCCTCGTGCATGGAACATATGTGCACCCCTGTGCGGCCCTGTGCATGAAACATATGTGCACCCCTGTGCTGCCTCGTGCATGGAACATATGTGCACCCCTGTGCGGCCCCGTGCATGGAACATATGTGCACCCCTGTGCGGCCCCGTGCATGGAACATATGTGCACCCCTGTGCGGCCTCGTGCATGGAACATACGTGCACCCCTGTGCGGCCCCGTGCATGGAACATACGTGCACCCCTGTGCGGCCCCGTGCATGAAACATATGTGCACCCCTGTGCAGCCTCGTGCATGGAACATATGTGCACCCCTGTGCGGCCCCGTGCATGGAACATATGTGCACCCCTGTGCGGCCCCGTGCATGGAACATATGTGCACCCCTGTGCGGCCTCGTGCATGGAACATACGTGCACCCCTGTGCAGCCCTGTGCATGGAACATATGTGCACCCCTGTGCAGCCCCGTGCATGAAACATATGTGCACCCCTGTGCAGCCTC
This sequence comes from Pelophylax lessonae, assembly GCF_965119305.1. Classification (NCBI taxonomy): domain Eukaryota; kingdom Metazoa; phylum Chordata; class Amphibia; order Anura; family Ranidae; genus Pelophylax; species Pelophylax lessonae. Next base: position 127,223,816 of record NC_138768.1, read on the forward strand.
ATGCATGGAACATATGTGCACCCCTGTGCGGCTTCATGCATGGAACATATGTGCACCCCTGTGTGGCCCCGTACATGAAACATATGTGCACCCCTGTGCAGCCCGTGCATGGAACATATGTGCACCCCTGTGCGGCTCCGTGCATGGAACATATGTGCACCCCTGTGCGGCCCCGTGCATGGAACATATGTTGTTGTTTGATTTGTTGTTGTTGGTCAAAGCTAATAACATGGTACAGATGGGCTGTGATTGGCCCGGTCTGTACTATGTGATCAATTTGACCAATCACAGCTAGCAACACAATTGTTCACAAAAGATGGTATGAATGGAAGCCATCCATTGTGTACAACTGTTATGTGACCTGATGTGAGTACAAGCCAGTACTCTGAGCAGTCATCGGCTGTGCCCCCTGGACACAGTTGGTGACAGATCGAGCCCCTGCATGACACTATTTGACAGGACGTCGTATGAGGTCCAGTCAGGATCTTAGGCTCCATTCACACCAATGCGTTTTTTCATGCTTTTTGCAGAAATGCAGGCAATTTTTTTTAACATAGGTTCCTATAGAACACGTTCACGTCAATGCATTTTGTGCTTCTGCGTTTTAGCAAACGGTTATGGACTTTTTAAATGTAAATGCTTTTTTTTGCTTTTATGGTTCAATAATTTTGATGCTATTTGCGTTTTTAAATCTGCCTAAAAACAACCCCCCCCAACAAAAAAAAAAAAACATTAAAAAACCGCAAGACGCAAATCACAGTAAAATCACGATAAAATTGTGGCAAAGTTGCGGTAAAAAAACATGGAAAGCACAGCAAAAAACACTACAGAAACGCTCCAAAGCAACATGCATAGGTGTGAATCGAGCCTTCAAGCTACCACCTAGCCATCATTGTGCTATAGGCGGGTGTGAAGGTTAAAAAGAGTCCTGTGTATTTTCTGAGCACTGCAGTGCAGTTCAGATGTGAATTCCAGGTTCATTGCCTTCTATGGGAATGCATCTGAACTGCACATCTGATCAGTTTTAAATACAAATTCAATCCGAAAAACAAAAACAGCGTTGGGGGTCCACCCTCCAATCCATACCAGGCCCTTTCGGGTCTGGTATGAATTTTTAAGGGGAACCTTTTTCTAAAACAATTACATGGGGTTCCCCCCCAATCCATACCAGGCCCTCCTGAACCATACCAGGCCACATGCCCTTAACATGCATGGAGGGAATGCTTTGTGGCAGGGGGACTCTTTCCCCCCACCCCAAAGCACCTTGTACCCATGCTAATAGGGACAAGGGCCTCTTCCCCAGTCCTGGCTGGTGGTTGTGGAGGTCTGCGGGCAGGGGGCTTATCGGAATCTGGAAGAGAAAATCCTGCCCACCCTCCCATGTGATTGAGTATGGGGTATATTTTACCTCTACTCATTCACCAAAAAAAAGTATCATTGACGATAGATCTACACCGGGGACATTGTTTTTTTAATAAAGGAATTGCCAAAAACGATCTCTGTGTTTTTATTACGTTCTGACACTTTTTTTGGGAATGAGTAGGGGTACATTCAAAAAGGGGGGCGGATCTGGGAGCCCCTTTGTTAAAGGGGGCTTCCTGTTTCTGATAAGCCCCCTGCCTGCAGACCCCTACAACCACCGGCCAAGGTTGTGGGGAGGAGGCCCTTGTTCCAATAAATGGGGACAAGGTGCTTTGGGGCGGGGTGGAAGAGTCCCCATCCCTAAGCACCCCCCTATGTTGAGGACATGTAGCCTTGTATGGTTCAGGAGTGAAGGCGCTCGCTCGCCCCCCTTCCTTCTTTCCTGCATGCTCAGATAAGGGCCTGGTATGGATTTTTTGAAAGGGAACCCCACATTTGTTTTTTAAATTTGGCATTTGGGTTCCCCTCAAAATCCATACTAGACCTAAAGGGTCTAGTATGAATTTGGGGGGTCCCATGCCATTTTTTTTCTTAATGTCGGTGTGGGCTTCCCCCTAAAATCCATGCCAAACTTGAAAGGGCTTGGTATGGATTGGGGGGACCCCACACTTTTTTATTTTCACAATTTTTTATTGCCTGCAATGTTTTTTTTTTCACATTCAGCTGTCAGCGGAAACTCCAATGATAGCTAATGAGTCATCCGTTAAGGACGCGTCAGCCGGCTTCCCGGCCCGCTCCTTAACAAACACCTAATGTAAAAGACTCCAAAAATTCACATCTGAACCGCTGAACAGCTGCTTTGGAAAACGGAGGGGGAATTTGCACTGGACATGTGTGATAAAATATCCATACTTCTGAGATACAAGGGGAAAGATGATGCTTATTCTGACTCTTCTTTCTTTTTTTTTCTTTTGGTGCATAAGATTGAGCCACTTATCAGCTCCTCTAGTTATTATGCTGAAGAACCTCTATTGAGAAATCATGGAATACAAGTGTTCAAAAACCAGGCAGTAAGTAAATCTAATGTACTTGCTAGCCTTGATTCACAGACCTCTTTTCACTTGACAAGATACAAGAAAGCCTGTCACATGAGTAATTCATGCGTAAAACAAGCTCTGTGAAGAATCTTTCATCACAGAAATTGCATTAAATGATCATTAGCTCTTGGTAGGCATCAATCATTCTTAGATTATATATTTAAAATGCAAATCCACCCAAAACTGATATTGTCAAGTTTAATTGCATGCTGTTTTCTATTACCTTTTGCACATTCCAGAGGGAAGATCTCCTCAACAGAATTCCACATTTTAACCTGAATTCAGTGGACAATTATAAAAGTAAATAATTCAGTTAAGCCTCGTTCACACGACCTGATTATTGGACAAATTTTAATCCATTTTTTGTTGCATGTTAGTCTCATATGGAAAGTGAAGAGGTTAGTTTCATATGAAAATTCTCATACGACAGATTCTAACTTCGGAAGTGATGTCATGTGTTGAATTGTTTTGTATGTATTCTTTTGATTCCGAGCATGCCTAGTCTTGCTCTTACGATTTTTTTCGGAAGAAAACTGTACTAATTAAAATGAAAATTGGACGTTGTGTTCACATCCGATAAAAATTTTATAGCCTACACATTGTTTTTGTTGTACGAAAATTCCTAATCGGCTGTCGAAAGCACTATACTAACGATCCGAAAATCGGCAGCTCGTTTGTCGGATGAACTTTTACTTACGATTTTCCTATCGTGTGTATGGCCCTTTAGACTCCCTCAGTGGTTCCTTTTAACCACTTTACCACCGGAGGATTTTCCTGCTAAAAGACCAGGGGGTTTTTTTGCGATTTTTTACTGCGTGACTTTAACGGACAATTGCGCGGTCGTGCGACGCTGTACCTAAACGAATTTCACGTCCTTTTTTTCCCACAAACAGAGCTTTCTTTTGGTGGTATTTGATCACCTGTGCAATTTTTTGATCACGCGCTATAAACAAAAAAAGAGCGTAATTTTTGCAAAAATAACAATATTTTTCACTTTTTTTATATGAAATTCCCCCCCAAAAAAATGTAAAAATCAAAATTTTTTTAAATTTTCGGCCAATTTGTTTTACGCTACCTATGTTTGGTAAAAAAAAAATCGCAAAAAGCGTATTTTGATTGGTTTGCGCAAAAGTTATCGCGTTTACTAACAAAGGGAAAGATTTTTGTCATTTTTGGTGTTTTTTTTTTTAACGAGTAATGGCGGCGATCTGCGATTTTTTTTGCAGTACTGCGACATTGCGGCGGACAGATCGGACCCTTGACTGACATTTTTGACACTTTTGGGGGTACCAGTGACATTACTGCAGTAATCAGTGCTATGCACTGTTACTGCAAAAATGACACTGGCAGGGAAGGGGTTAACTGTATTGGACAGGGAGGGGTTAAGTGTGTCCTAGGGGCGTGCTTCTAACTGTAGTGGGACATGGCTATTGGTGTAAAAACAAAGATCAACGGTTCTACATAGTAGAACCGTCTGATCTTCATTTTTACACAGGGAGAACTGACAGGCGGCTTGTTTACATAAGCCGCTCTGTCTTTCTCCCGCTGTACCGGCGATCGTAGTGTGACCGGCGGACATCGGGTCCACCAGTCACACTCCCGCACTCCTCCGTGAACGAGCCGAGGCGGGCGCGCGCTCGCCCGCTATTGGCTCTAGAAGGAGTGACAGGCGAGCGACGTAGACCTACGTCACTCTGCCTGGCCGGGGCCGACTGCCGCAGTAAATATACTGTGAGCAGTCGGCAAGTGGTTAAGGCCCCTTCCACACATAAGGAATGTTCGTCCGTTTTTTATCCATCCGTTGACGGATGAAAAACGGACATCAATGCATTCCTATGGAAAAACAGATGTAAATAGATTTCATTTACATCCGGTTTCCTCGGCTTCCATCAACATCTGTTTTTTTGAATGGATGAAAGCCCTATTTTTCATCCATTAAAACCGATTGGATGAAAAATAGATGAAAAACGGATGACAGTGGATGAAAAACGGATGAAAAACTGATGAGAGCGGATGCAAAACTGATGACAAAGGATGAAAAACAAATGGGAAACTGACGTTGACTGAAAAAATATGATGGCAAAAAAACGTGACTGAACTGATGAAACGAACGGTCTTTTAATAAAAAAAAAAAGCCTGGCCGTCCGTTTGTCCGTTTTTCATCCATCTGTTGACAGATGAAAAACGGACATCAATGTATCTCTATCTATCCCTTTTTTAAACTGATCAGAGCTCTATTTTCCTTCCGTTAGTAAGTTTTTCATTTGGATAGAGTAGAGATGGATTTGAACACCTGGCAGTTTTTATTGCTGTGTGTGCCTCCATTAAAGTGTTTCTAAAGGCAGAAGGTTTTTTATTTTAATGCATTCTATGTATCAAGATAAAAACCTTCCGTGTGTGGCAACCCCCCAAATACTTACCTGAGCCCCATCTTGATCCAGCAATGTTGCACGGGAGCCTTGGCTGTCCAGGACTTTCCCTCCTGATTGGCTGAGACACAGAAGCGGGCACCATTGGCTGTCAATCAAAGTCAGTGGGTGACCCCATGGAAAGCGGCTTGCTATGGGGGCACTCAGGAGGAGGGAGGGGCCATGAGTGCCGTCGAGGGACCTGTGAAGAGGAGGATTGGGGTTGCTCTGTGCAAAACCACTGCACAGAGCAGGTAAGTATGACATGTTTGTTATTTTAAAACAGAAAAAAACACAGACTTTAATATCACTTTAAGGAGATTCACTCTCTCTAATTGTCTTGTTTACAACTATCATTGAAAGTGAACGTAAAAGAAAAATCCTAAATTTTGGGTTGTCCCCAGAAAAGTAATAGAATGGAAACCTTCTAATGGGGACTTCTAATTCTAGTGACCTGGGGATCCCCAAGAAATTCCCTTAATTTGCAGGGATTTCCTCTCACTTCCTGTTTGGCTATGGGAAAGGACGTGAAGGGAAATCTCCCCAAGGGGACACAGATGGCAAAATTAAAATCTGACAAGGGTTATAACCAGGGCTTTTTTTTCTCAGAGAATAGGTGCAGGAACTCCCCCTTTCAGAGTTACCCCTTGTCTCCACCCCCTAGCCACCTCCGAACACCGTCCCTTGGTTCCAACCTCTACCCACTTTTAGAGAATACAACATTTGTGGTGCTAGGTAATTTGTATGGAATTTGTCAATGATAACAAGAAAAGCAGTAAAATAGATCCACGGCAGCAAGCAACAATAGACCCCCCCATCAACAATAGATCCCCCCAGATACAATGGACCGCTTGCAACAAAATACTCCCACCCCTCAGCAACAATAGACTCCAGGCAGCAACAACAAATATCCTCACTGCGAGCATCAATAGATCTCCAGCAGCCAGAAACAATAGACCCCTTCCTCAACAGTAGATTCCTCCAAGCAACAACTGACCCCACAGCAACACAAGACACACCTTCAGCAACAATAGATCCCCCACCAGCAACAATACACCTCAATCAATAGACTCTACAGCACACCTCAGAACCCCTTGCCATTACATGCATTCAGTGCTGGAGGTGCCGGAACTGCGTTCCCCCCGAGTTCCCGCTGAAAAAAAGCCCTGGTTATAACCCTCCCTTACTCTATCCAAAATGGAAAAAAAAAAAAGTTTTGCCTATAGTTTTACTTTAAGATCAGTGTGAGTTAGAGGGAAATGTTGTGTTTCTTTTTGCCCCACAATATTATGATATCACAAACCACCCATGAAGTACAATAAGAAAACCATTTACAGGTTATATATTTCTTGAAGCTTTCTCATAGACATACGAGCAGAAGGACACGGGATTCTTTATGATCTCTTGGCTGGATCTCTGCTACCTGGTAAAGGGGGCTTCCAGATTCCGATAAGCCCCCCACCCGCAGAGTCCCACAACCACAGCCCAGGGTTGTCAGGAAGAAGCCCTTGTCCCCATCAACATGGGGACAAGGTGCTTTGGGGGGCACCCCAAAGCACCCTCCCTATATTGAGGGCAAGTGGCCTGGTATGGTTTAATAGGGGGGGCGATTGCTCGTCTCCCCCCCCTATCCTGACCTGACAGCAGATCCGCCCATGAGCAGGGGATTTCTATGCTGATTCGCGCTGAGCAGGTGGGTGACAGGTCTGTGTCCGCTCCACTGATGCAGAGTGGACATGGAAACCACCCACTTTCCTCTTTGGGTGGCCAGATGTAAACGGACTGCCTGTCTGTTTACATTTGACTGTTATCTGATCCATCAAATGGATGGGGAATGGATTTCCCATCCGCCTGTTTTTGTCGGAAAGGATTGAATGTCAGCAGATGTCAACAGACACATGTCCATTGGCATCTGCCGCTGTCTAGAGGGCAATAGATGGTCCGATCGGGCTCGCCTAAAAAAACAGAAAGGCAGACCCCATCAGTCTGCCCACGTAAAAGGGGCCTAAGGGGATCTATACCATCAGGTCAGGAGCTTATGTGCGCAATTTTTAACTTGCAACTTCAAAATTTTTGCAGGGTAAAGTGACAGTGTTTCTGTAAAGAGTTTAGAGGTATAAGGGAGCAGTAATTCACTAGGGCCGAGATGGAGACCTGGCATCAAATGCTGTTTTAGTGACGGCTGTAACAGAGGAAGTATTGGTGAAGGTGCACAGGAGAGGGGAGCATAAAGGAGACAATGGGGGGGGGGGGCCTTTGCAAAGACACTGTGGGGTTGATTTACTAAAGGCAAACAGACTGTGCACTTTGCAAAGTGCAGTTGAACTCTGCAAGAGCAGTGGCTCCAAAGCTTAGTAAATGAACAGAAGTTCTGCTGACTTCCATCATCCAATCATGTGCAAGCAAAAAAGTGTTATTTTTTTCTTGCATGTGATTGGGTATTCTTTTCAAAGTGAAGCATTACCTCATTTACTAAGTCCTGGAGCAACTGCACTTGCAGAGGGCAACTGCCCTTTGCAAATTGCACAGTCTATTTGCCTTTAGTAAATCAATCCCTGTCACTTCTCCTGCACGGGCAAGGTGACAGGATCTCTTTAAAGCCACGTACACTTGATCAGATTATCGAACGATCTGTCGTCCGTTTTTTGTGGCATGCTAGTCTGATGTGGAAAGTGAAGAGGTTATTTTCATACGAATTTTCCCGTATGACAGAATTCTACTTCAGAAGTGATGTCATGTGTTGGATTGCTTTGTAGGTGTTCTTTCGTCTCTGAGCATGCCTAGTATTGCTCTTAAGATGTTTTTCCATCGAAATCTGTACTAATGAGACGAAAATCGGACGTTGTATTATGGACAACAAAAATTTTATAGCCTGCACATCAGGATTTTGTCAGCCCAAAAGTCGGAGTTGGCTGTCGAAAGCACCATACTAACAATCCGAAAATCGGCAGATCGGTAGTCGGACGAATTTTCCCTACAGATTTTCTTATCGTGTGTACGGGCCTTAAGAGACAAAGGCAGTAAGTACAAAGAATGTTGCAGCAGTGTGACTTGTGGCCTCTCCCACATCCTAGGTCACAGAATGTTCCACTATATAGAGCCTTTATGTTCTTTTGGAGCTTCCATTGATGCCTTCCCTAAGAGCTATTCTTGATGACAAATACCTTCCTCCACATAAAGAGAATCTTAAAGAAATTTCCATTAGAAAAACCTTAGTTCTGTCCAATAAATATCACAATTACTGTGCCCTTATAGCAGTGATCGGATTGTTCAGGGCTGCGGTTATCGATTGTCTGTAGGTACCTTTAACACCGAGACAAACACAAGCCTTGTGCTGCTTTCTCTAGCGTGTCACATGGGTATTTTGTTCACACCAGAAAAAAACTGGTGCAGATGTATTCTGACTGTTTTCATAGTGTCACATCCGCTAAGATTTACGTCACTCTAAGTTTCTTCTCAATAAAAAGTACTCTGGGGAGATGCTGGCGGAACTAGAGTCTCCTGTATATTGGTCCCAAAGGGAAGCCTGCTCGAACAGTTGGGATCTTCCTGTTGTAATCCCAAAGGGACAGATCTTTTCCCTCTACATTTGTTCCTTGTCAACTTCTCAGCACTCGCAGCTGCTGCATTCTATCAAAACATTTGTTTTTTTTTTGGTTCAGAATCAATGTGTATCAACCGCCCACTAAATATCTTTGCTCTGCGCATAAAAGCAAATATATTTTAAATATGCATCATGTTAAATGCACTTTTATGCATTGCTTTGTTTCTGATGTGTTTTTAATGCTTATTCTCTCTATAGGTTGTCATGAGTGTCACCTGCTTAAAGAAATGGCTCCACTGAAGTCTATAGGATTTGACTGTGCAAGTGCATCCCACTGAAAAAAAAAGACATTGGAAGGAGGCCTACAACATTTGCAGATTTGTTTGTGGATGGCAGAAAAGATAAGTGTGCTTTATATCAAAATGTTTAACAGGATTGAAAGTGATTCTTAAGGTCCTTTTTTTTTGTAAAGTAAACATGTCATACAATGGTTTCGCACAGAGCAGCCCCCCTCTTCTGGGGTCCCCCACCGGCGCTTCTGGCTATTTTTCCATTACAAAAGCACCCATAGCAAGCCTCTTGCTATGGGGGCACTCGTGCGGGCTCATTCCCAACCTGGGCTATGTGTATCTATTGACACACACACCCCATCCCCAGCTCCATCCTCAGAGGATTTGATTGGCAGCAGCAGAAGCCAATGGCTCCCACTGCAGAGAATACATTAAGGTAAAAAAAACTTTTGTCTTTGCAACCAATTTAAGTGGTACGAGGATGTCTTCATTATTAAACACCTAAACTGCAACATTGTTAAATTTGACAAAACTTCAAAAAAGTGGTCTAGGTGCTCCTTCACAAAAAAGATCCTTGGCTTGCACTTTTTCATCTCAAATCTCCCTTTTTCAAACGCCCCAATCTAAATTAGCCACTTATGTACTAATAGCTGCTAAACAAAGTATTATAGGAGCTTAGAAGATGCAAGCTACACAATTCATTAAAGTTCAGCAGCATTTAGCACACTTGTATAAAGTACTCGAAACCCATAATTGAGTAAAAGTACAAGTGCTCGATCAAAAAGTGACTTGAGTAGAAGTACAAAAGTATTCAACGTTTTTTGTACTTAAGTATTGCAAGTATTTTTTTTTTTAATTTTGCTACTCAAGTACTGAAAGTAAAAGTACCAGTAGTTTTTTAAATAAAATTGCTACTCAAGTACTGAAAGTAAAAGTACAAGTACTGTGTTATGTAGTTATTAAAGAAAGAAGTCAAAAGTTTGAACATCATATTGTTTTTTATTATTTCAAATGATTAACCTAAAGGACAATCACAATTCCTTTGGCTGTAACTTTTTGTAAACAAAAACAGTTAAAGTATTTCCCTCCCTTTCTCCTTTAAAGCACCCCTCCTTCTCTTCCCTGCATGTTTTTTTTTATATAAACCAATGTGATATACAACAATATATTCCAATAATGAAATAAAGGAAGAGTGTATGAAATCAAAGTCAATAAAAAGTTAATATATATAATGCCATAATACCATATATATGTGACAAAACAAGATGAATATATTTTCATAGGTGCAGGAATCAAACAGGTGCTATTCCAAATAATAGGTGCAGACTCCCACCACCTTGTGGATTTCCCCCTTACCCGGCGGATGAAGGTAAGTGCAAAATAATATCCAAATAGACTCTTCCAGTGAAACAAAACTGCAAAACCTGTGCTCTCAACTTCCAGTGAAAAAAGCAAAATCAGCCTCTTACCAGAAAAAAGGTCTATGTACGCTTGTGACTCTCCTTGGTTGGGAGGTTCTCTTTCCCCTTAACAGCAGATATGTAGACCATTTTATTTATACATACAGTATCATTTATTTTCCTATGCGCTGATTTACACATGACATTATACACATTTTTTTGAACTTCATGAAACCTGCTATCTACTGCTCTGGCAGTGGTCATTTTTATAATTGTAACGAGTAACTATGCAGCACAAAAAAAAAATATCGAAGTAGAAGTATTGAAATCATTGAAAAAATGTACTGAAGTAAAAGTGGAAGTAGAAGAAAAAAATTCTACTCTAGGAAAGTACAGATACCGCCTTTCGGTACTTAAGTACAGTAGTGAAGTAGTTCTACTTAGTTACTATACATCTCTGGCATTTAGACGCAGTTTATTACCGAAAAACTTACTAGTATTCTCCTCGGCACTAAGGCCTCCCATTCACGGTTCGAATCTCAGGCAGTTCAGCAGGAACCGGCCAAGATTCAAACCATTAATGGGCAGGCTGAATGTACCAAGTTGATCAATGTTGTACAACCAGCCTGCTGGATTCATTTTTGATTATAGCAAGTGGATAGCCACTAGCAATAATCACTGCCTCCCCCCCCCCCCCCCCTGGAAGACAATTACTTGGCAGGAGGGATTCTCCTATCAACACTGTGTTGATGGGGGAATCATGCAAATTTCATTTTTGCACCATCTATGGGCTGCCTTCCATTAAATGTCTTGCTGGTCTTGGACCCCCTGGATTCAATACACTCATCCCTCACTGTCACTTAAAAGTTATGCCCCCCTAAAGGTTTACTCCAGATGGAAACATTGAGAGCTTCAAAGTCCCTTCCCTTTCTTTCCCTCATCTCCCCTTCCCCTATTTTTACCTTTTATTATCTTCTTAAGCTGGCCATACACTGATTGAAATTCAGGCAGTTCAACAGGGACAGGACAAAATTTGATCATTTTGTGGCAGTTGTCACTTGACTGAGGTTAATCATTTGATTGACTTCTGTTGAAGGGACACATTGGAAAAAAATTTCCATCAGCAGCTACGGCCAACTGGCTGCAGCCTATGATCCGTGTACTGTGACAGTGACCAGTGCAGCTGTCAAAAATACAATATACTGGTAGAGGGATTCCTCCATCCACCTCATTTTTGTGGATTGTGGAATCTGTTCAGCAAGCTGGCTGAATGAAAAAAAAAAAAAAAGCTAACGGTGTATGGCCAGTTTTACTTTGCTCTACTTTCTTCTTTTCCTTTATGTTTCACAAAATAAATAGCCCAGACTGTTTGCACACTCGCTCACTGCATCTTACTAGGTCCATTAAATACCAAGAACCTGTATCCATCACCTTTACCATCTTGATAAATTATTACCAAGTGTATGAATACATAACTCTCTAATGGCCGGAATACACGATTAGAATATCGCCCGATCATTCGACTTATGAAAAAGTGTTCGTTGGTCGAAAACGTGGCCAACATTCACGGCCGAATATCGCCCGACCGTTGACCGCCGACCATCGAAACAGTGTCCGTCGGTCGAAAACGTTTGCCAACATTAACGATAAAAAAAAAAAAACGTTACAGACCAGGGTAAACTATTTCCGGTCATGCCAGATGATGTTCTACAGATTTCAAATGAACGACCTTAACAGCAACATATAGAATATCGTTCATTCGCAAACGAGACGACAGAATTTTTCGTTTTTTTTTCAAACAGTATTTTAAGTAAAAAACTTATTAGGGGGAAAAAATTGGCCTTCAAGAAGTATAAATCAGAGGGCACAGTATCGGCTTTCGAGCAATACAAGGAGGCAAATAAGAAAAGTAAACAAGAAATCAAGATGGCTAAAATCAACTTTGAGAGACAAATAGCAGAGGATAGTAAAAAAAACCCAAAGAAATTCTTTAAATATATCAACAGCAAAAAAACTAAGGCAGAGCATATTGCACACATAATTAACAATGATGGGAGGATGGTTACAGAGGACACTGAAAAAGCAACCGTGCTAAATGCTTTTTTCTCGTCAGTCTTTACACAGGAAAAGGAGGGGTACACTGACCATGACTGTATGGTTAGTAGTAATAAACAGGACTTGCCACCATGGCTAACAGAGGGGGAAATCAGGGAAAGGCTGGATAAACTTAACACAAACAAATCACCAGGACCGGATGGCATACATCCGAGAGTACTCAAGGAACTCAGTAAAGTTATATCGAGACCACTGTTCCTGATCTTTGCTGACAGTATTAGGACAGGAGATGTACCAGGGGATTGGAAGAAAGCTAACGTGATTCCAATATTCAAAAAGGGCCAGCGGCATATCCCGGGAAATTATAGGCCTGTCAGTTTGACATCAGTAGTATGTAAACTTCTGGAGGGGATGATAAGGGACTATATCGTAGAATTTGCTAAGGACAACAACATCATCAGCAGTAATCAGCACGGGTTTACAAATGGGCGTTCTTGTCAAACCAATCTCCTAACATTCTACGAGGAGGTGAGCTGTGAGCTAGATAGGGGGAGACCAGTGGATGTGGTGTACTTGGATTTCGCTAAGGCGTTTGATACAGTTCCCCACAAGCGCTTAATTTATAAAATAAGGTCTGCAGGTATCGATAGCAGGGTTTGCTCTTGGATACGGAACTGGCTAAAAAGGCGTGTCCAAAGGGTAGTAATAAACAGCGCATACTCAGACTGGTCTGAGGTGGTAAGCGGGGTCCCCCAAGGCTCAGTCTTGGGACCAACCTTGTTCAATTTATTCATAAACAACATTGAGGTCGGGATCAGTAGTTCGATATCAGTTTTTGCAGATGACACAAAATTGGGCAGGGCAATAACTTCACAACATGAAGCAGATATCCTACAGAATGACCTGGACAAAATAACAGAGTGGGCAACGACATGGCAAATGAGGTTTAACGTGGAGAAGTGTAAGGTTTTGCACTTGGGGACTAAAAACATAAAAACACAATACACGTTAGGAGGGGAGCCCTTGGGGGAATCAAAAATGGAGAAGGATCTGGGAGTCTTGGTTGATGATAGATTAGGAAACAGCATGCAATGTCAAGCGGCAGCTTCCAAAGCCAACAGAATATTAGCATGCATAAAGAAAGGGATGCATTCCAGAGATAAGACTATAATCCTTCCACTTTATAAAACTCTGGTCCGACCGCATCTGGAGTATTCCGTCCAGTTCTGGTCGCCAGTCCTCAGGAGGGATGTGTTGGAGCTGGAGAGAGTCCAGAGAAGGGCAACTAAACTAATTAGGGGATTGGAGGACCTTGACTATGAAGAGCGTCTACAATCGCTCGATTTATTCTCCCTGGAGAAGAGACGTCTGAGGGGGGACATGATAGCAATTTATAAATATCTTAATGGGGATCCCAGCTTAGAAAAAAAGCTGTTCATTCGAAGGGATTGCATGAGGACTCGAGGGCATACAATGCGATTAGAGGAGAAGCGTTTTAACCTCAGGCAACGCGGGGGGTTCTTTACTGTTAGGGCAACAAGATTGTGGAATTCTCTACCACAAGAGGTGGTTTCTGCGGGTAGTATGGTGGCTTTCAAAAGACTCTTAGACTTACATCTCAAGGATCAGAACATTCAGGGGTATGGGAGATGATTACAGCCACACATACCTACACAGGTTGAACTAGATGGACTATTGTCTTTATTCAACCTCACCTACTATGTAACTATGTAACTATATATGTAAGTTCACAATATCGATATCGGTCATTGATTGCTGGGCATTAACGAGTAGAATATCGGCCGATCGTTCGATCGCCGAAGGTTAATCTTCAGATAATCTAAAATCTATGAATTGTGGAATAGTCTTCCACAGAATGTGGTTACTTTGGAGAAAGGTGTTCTTTTCTTCTTTGAACCTTGGCTGCAAGCACTGACCAGTGTGTTCTGGCGGGGTGGACAATCCCCCTGTCAGAACACAATAGCTCAGCGGGGAGATTGCTGTACCAACATTGCATAGTTAGTACATCAAACTCCTCCCGAGCGCCTCAGGTTGTTCAGCCCGCTGGGTTTAATGGAAAAGACCTTAAAGAGATAGTTCACCTTTACAAAAATCCTACCTATGCAGGTAAAGAATGTTTCTAGATAAAAACAAACTGTGCAGCTCTGACTAAGGATGAATATTACCCTTGCTATAGGTGTAGGCCATTTACATACTGTACCTTATGAAGCCTGACTGGAATACTCCCAGGATGTTGCTAAGTACTTACAGGACTTTGCTAAGTGAGGTCTAGTCATTATTGCTCCAAATCCATCACAGGAGTGAGCTCTTTCTCTGATTTAAACCCCCTCACATACTCTTTCTCTCCCCTGATGCTGTAGCTCTGAGCTCAGTATTAGAGAGCTCACTCCTGTGATGGTGGAGGTGAGCAGTGAAGACTAGGCCTCACTTAGCAATGTCCTGGGTGTACTTAGCAACTGTCAGGTCACCTGTGGCCAGATGACAACTGTACCCTGTTGGAGGCAGGGGTACAGCGCAAGGTAGTGAACCCTATAGCAGACTGCTGCGGAGGGACCGGAACGTGAACCCAAGATTCCCCAGGGCGCGGAGTCTAAGACCCACCAGGTGTTCACCAGGGCCTCTAGTGGTGAGGATGGACTTCGCTGCAGCTGGGCCCAGGTCGCGGCCCCTGGGGTCCCCCAGGTCACGCTCCATACGGAGAGAAGGGAAGCAGCCACTCAGGACACACAGAATGGTGAAGGGTAAGCCGAGGTCGGGGTAACAGGCAGACAAGGGGAGTCAATGGACAGGCCAAAGGTCAGGGTAACAGGCAAACAGAAATAGTCAGAGACAAGCCAAAGTCGGTACACAGAGGAGTAGTTTTAAGCACACGGCAAACAGGAAACAGGAACTAATACCGTTGAACAGCAAGGCAGGCCTGTAGTGCGCTGGTTAATATAGGCTTCCTGTGATGACCTGGGCGGGCCAGGAACAGGAAGTAGAGGTGATAAATGCAGCCAGAAGGAAGAGTCTGGCCCTTAATGCAGACATGAGAAACAGGTAAGCTACCAGACATTATTGCATATCCATGACAGTACCCCCCCTCTTACGAGGCCTCCCCCTACCCCGCCTGGGCCCAGGTTTAGAGGGACACCTCAGATGAAACCTTCTTATCAGACGAGGTGCAAAGACCTCCAATGCAGGAACCCAAGACCTCTCCTCAGGACCAAAGCCTTTCCAATGAACAAGGTACTGAAGAACGCCTCTACAGAGTAGGGAATCCAGAACTTGACTGACCTCGTATTCCTGATTATCCTCAGAGACCGGTGCCATGGTAGGCAAAGGACGAGAAAACGTATTGAGGACTAAAGGCTTCAGAAGGGAAACATGGAAGGAGTTAGCAATTCTGAGGCTTTTGGGGATCTGAAGTTTGAAACAAACCGGATTCAGTTTAGAAATTATGGTATATGGACCAATGAATCTTGGAGCAAACTTCAGGGAAGGCACTCGAAGCTTGATGTTCCTGGTGGAGAGCCAAACTTTGTCCCCTGGCTGAAGAGAAGGTGGTTTACGCCTGCGGCGGTTCAAACTGTCAGGTCACCTGTGGCCAGGTGACAATTGCACCCTGTTGGAGGCAGGGGTGCAGCGCAAGGTAGTGAACCCTATAGCAGACTGCTGCGGATGGACCGGAACGTGAACCCAAGATTCCCCAGGGTGCGGAGTCTAAGACCCAGCAGGTGTTCACCAGGGCCTCTAGTGGTGAGGATGGACTTCGCTGCAGCTGGGCCCAGGTCACGGCCCCTGGGGTCCCCCAGGTCATGCTCCATAGGGAGAGAAGGGAAGCAGCCACTCAGGACACACAGAATGGTGAAGGGTAAGCCGAGGTCGGGGTAACAGGCAGACAAGGGGAGTCAATGGACAGGCCAAAGGTCAGGGGAACAGGCAAACAAGAATAGTCAGAGACAAGCCAAAGTCGGTACACAGAGGAGTAGTTTCAAGCACACGGCAAACAGGAAACAGGAACTAATACTGTTGAACAGCAAGGCAGGCCTGTAGTGCGCTGGTTAATATAGGCTTCCTGTGATGACCTGGGCGGGCCAGGAACAGGAAGTAGAGGTGATAAAAGCAGCCAGAAGGAAGAGTCTGGCCCTTAATGCAGACATGAGGAACAGGTAAGCTACCAGACATTATTGCATATCCATGACAGCAACGTCCTGGGAGTATTCCAGTCAGACTTTATAATGTATTTAAATTACCTTTACCTACAGGAAGGGCTTTATTCAACTTTAGTCAGAGCTGCACAGTTTGCTTTTATCTAAAGACGCCCCTTATCTGCATAGGCAGCTTTGTGGTAAAGGTGAACTATCCCTTTAAAGTGTGTACCAGGCTTAAGAAATATGTCTTCTTTAACTGAATTATATAATTAGGTTTTCTATACCCCTGTGCCCAGGAACAAGTTTAAACTATAGTCTTGGGTGGTTGGGTCTTCAGACACGTAATTTACAAACCACTCATTTTAATTAAGTATCCACCCACGATTTCTGCCAAACTTCACCTGCCTTCCATTGCCGTTACAAAAAATAGCAGAAATAATACTATGTGGCAGAGGAGGCTCTGGAAGACAGAAGCTAAGGCTGCCAAGGTATAACAGAGTGAAATCGAATTCTGATTAGCATAATGGGAAGGAGATCTTAGACCAGTGCTCTTGTCCTTTTTTAATGACACACACACCTCTTCAATGGCATCTAAAATCCTTCAATCTACAAGAGAGGCGCATTAGTGCTATTGACACATGGACTAGAAAATAATTCTAATTGCCTTCACATTACAAAATCCACTTGTCTACCAATAAACAGACTTAACCTTCTGGCTTTGACCTTGACATACTATTCAGTGACTAAGCTCTGCGTTCCACATTATCCCTACTTCATGTATACCACCACTTTACACCTCTCTGTTATTGAAAAGCTGTCACTTCAGTTCAGTGTTGTGCTGTGTTGCGTTGCGTGGATTTTTTAAGCACTTTGTCACATTTTAAAACTGTTATGTATTCCTTTTTTCAGGGCTTCCCTTCTTTTTATTTCCTGAAAAGTGATAAAAAGGAATACTTTTCCTCCTCCCAGAACTCAACTAAACATTCTTGCAGATAAAATGTTAGCAATGTACAGAGACAGACCCACTTCCTGGGACTATTAATGATTGCTTTACTTTGGGTCAATGTTACACTGAGCTTTTGGTTCCTGAGGTCTGGTGGGCTCTTACTGCATACTATGCCAGTCATATGCTGCTCCCCTCATCATTTCATATAACGGTGTAACAGAGAAAAATACAGTCAATGAAACCCTTGGCGGGTTAAAATGAAACTGGGCTAGTAAAAAAAAGAAAAAAAAAAAAACTATGGGTAACAGTCTTCTTGCAATTTTTGAATAGTCATATTTGTAAATAGACATGTCAAGAATGGAAAAATTAATTTAGTTTCGGATAGATTCATTATGTTACTATTTTTGTTTTGCTGATTTGTTTCAGAATTTGTTTATTTTCATTTCATATAATTTATTTTCGTTTTTTCATTTTCTAACGAATTCCAAATTTTCGGAAACTATTCAAATTCAGATCAGTCAAAAAATGATAGACTGATTTGAAATCTGAGTGAAGAATAGCTGGTTGTTAAAAAGCGGGCTGGGAAGATGCCCCCCGTGTCCTTAACTCCTTAGCTGTCAGTGGGCTTCCCCACTGAGAGCTGAAATGTAAACAAAAGAATGTCAGCAATAGATAAGGCAGAAAAAAAACAGTGTGGGGTACCCCCTAATCCATACCAGGCCCTTCGGGACCCCACGCTGCTTTTTTTCTGACTTCAGCTGACAAGTCATTCGTTCCTAAGGACGCGACAGCCGGCTTCCAGACCCGCTCCTTAACAACCAGCTGTTCTTTACACAGAATTTGAATCGGTTGATAATTTTCGACCAATCTGAATTGCTTTGACAATATGGAATTCATTAGAAAACAAATTAACAAAATTAATTTCAACGAATCTCCGAATGACCAAGAGTTAGTCTGAATTTACATTCGGACTGAAACGAATTGCACATATCTATTTCTTACCTTGTTATGGTTATCCAATTCAAACGGTCAGCAAATTTATACAAAAACTGGTCCTGCAGACTTAACCACTTAAGTCCCAGAAGATTTTACCCCCTTCCTGACCAGGCCATATTTTGCGATTCGACACTGCGTGACTTTAACGGACAATTGCGTAGTCGTGCGGAGCTGTACCCAAATTAAATTGATGTGCATTTTTTCCCACAAACAGAGCTTTCTTTTGGTGGTATTTGATCACCTGTGCGATTTTTACTTTTTTGCGCAATAAACAAAAAAAGAGCGACAATTTCAAAAAAATAACAATATTTTTCACATTTTTTTATATGAAATTCCCTCCCAAAAAATGTAAAAAATCAAAAATTTTTAACATTTTAGGCCAATTTGTTTTCTGCTATATATGTTTGGTAAAAAAAATCGCAATAATGGAAGTAAAGGAAATCCCAAATTTTGGGTTGTCTCCAGAAAAGTAATGGAGGGGAAATCTTCTAATGGGTACACTAGTTCTGGTGACCTAGGGGTCCCCAAAGAGTTTCCCTAATTTGCAGGGATTTCTTCTCACTTCCTGTTTGGCTAAGGGACAGGAAGTGAAGGGAAATCTCCACAATGGGACACAGATGGTGAAAAAAATTTGACAGGGGTCATAACCCTTCCTTACTTTATCCAAAAAAAAAAAAAATTGTACTTAATTCTACTTTAAGTTCAGATTATACTACTGCCATATCACACATTGTGTAAGATACAACACACTGTTTTTGTTTCTTCTGCTTAGCCTACTTAGAATATCAAGCATCCTATGCTTTCATATAGCTGCCTGGCATGGCAAAAAGAAAAATCGGTACTGGAATATACTGTACTGTATGTGTTCCAGCATTGTCACTACTGGCTATGCACAACAAGCATAGAGGGTTTACAGTTGTCCCCTATTGTGAGAACATGTACCAGCCTTAACCATTTTGCTATTAGAGCCTAGATGTTACAAAATGATTTACAGTATCTTACAAAAGTGAGTACACCCCTCCCATTTTTGTAAATATTTCAGGAGCAGGTGTGTTAAATTTGGTGTTATCGCTCTCATACTGCTCACAGGAAGTTCAACGTGGCAACTCATGGAAAAGAACTCTCTGAGGATCTGAAAAAAAGAATTGTTGCTCTACATAAAGATGGTCTAGGCTATAAGAAGATTGCCAAGACCCTGAAACTGAGCTGCAGCACGGTGGCAAAGACCATACAGTGGTTTAACTGGACAGGTTCTACTCAGAACAGGCCTCACCATGGTCGACCAAAGGAATTGAGAGCACACGCTCAGCGTCATATCCAGAGGTTGTCTTTGGGAAATAGACGTATGAGTGCTGCCAGCATTGCTGCAGAGGTTGAAGGGGTGGGGGGTCAGCCTGTCAGTGCTCAGACCATACGCCGCAGACTGCATCAAATTGGTCTGCATGGCCGTCATCCCAGATGGAAGCCCCTTCCAAAGATGATGCACAAGAAAGCCCGCAAACAGTTTGCTGAAGAAAAGCAGACTAAGGACATGGATTACTGCAACCATGTCCTGCTGCTGTCAGACGGGGAGAGGAGAGAGGCAGCAGGTCATGTGACTGTTTTTTTTTTTTTTTTTATAAAACACAGTGACAGGCTAGCATTAGGGGAAAAAAAGAGGATTATATATACTTAGCAGTGTGGGTTAACCACCACTTTAATGAAGAAAGGAGAGAGTGATGTCCTTATGGGTGTGATAATGCACCTTCATTATCCAACCAACAAGCGGCAGGGATTCTGTGACAAAGCGGTATTTCTTGACTGCAGTAGAGAAAACTGAGATCACCCATGTGGCTATGCTGTATGGCAGGGGTACCTGGATCACAAAGATAGCTGAGTGCAGTAATTAATGCAAAGTGCAAAATCCATTAGTAACCAATGAGATTTCACTTTAAAGCTCGCAATTTGAAAAAAAAACTGCTACCAGGCAGGGTTTTTATAATAGAAGATACCCTTTTCTCATAAATGTTTCTCTGCCTGTCAGCAGTAATGTACAGTGCGCCACGCATGCGCAGGTCAGAGTACATTTACGCAACCTCTCCGTGTTGTGATAAAGTCATTCCCGTATGCATGCATGGGAGTGACTTCATTGCGGCCCAGCCATTGAAGTAGCCGCACTGGGTGAACCTAGAAGGAAGACCAGGTGAGGATGTGTGCACCCTGGACCAGCTGGAGCAGTGACACCGCAGCACTGGAGGGTTTTGTTTGACAAGCCATAATGTGCTAATATGTAGTGCTTACCAGCACATAACAGCACAAACCGCATGGGAACCCATTTGTAACGGAACAGGGCACCCCTGACTGGGTACCTCCGTTGACAGATGCTCCTAGTGCTTCCCGAGGGGCTCCAACCACTTCAGACCCCACGAACCGCCGCAGCTTGTTTAGGGTCTCGCAATCTCCTACCCACCCTGGACCTACGACAAGGCTCCAGGTTCCTGTGGGTGAACCTCCTTTACCCAGAGAGTGCAGCATGAATAAGCTCTTACACAAGCTCTTACAAGAGCTTAGTGATTATCCAAGGGAGTATGGAAGACCATAGCAATCCCTTGTAGCCGATTCCCCAAATGAGAGACAGGACTCTAAATTGAGGGTGAACTAACTCTAGAACAACTTTATTGAACACGACTTATATACAGTTTTCACCCACAAGGTTACCACCCAGATGGACCTTGTTGAAGACTGAACATAATATTCACCATCCAATAGGAACAGAGTTTTACACTCTCATACAGTGTACAAAATATACAATGTGGGACAATCTCCCCTCCCCCTTAGCATCCAATCCACATATCTTTTTACATCCCATAATACGTTTCTCTTAAGGCAGACAGACAGAACAATGGGAGGTCATTAGCACTTAACAATGAGACAGGGCAATCCACATTCCCTCCCAATACACAACAAAAGGAAAACCTTTCTGACATTGAAAGCTATGTAATATACACAGCATTAAGGAATTACAGATTTCATGGCAAATGGGAATAAATCTTAATATTTCTATATGGAGATACTGCTGGCAAATATGAAGCAATCTTAACCATTACTTATCTGTCTTTAAATTCCAGTGACGGTGAATACTGTCACACCATTAGAAAAAGAAAAAAAAATAGGAGAGTTTAATTCTGCTTCAATAAAGTTACATTAGTGATAGGTGAGGAAGACGCTGTTCAGTGTTTTAACCCTACCAAAAGTGTTGCAGAACTACAAAGCCCAGCATATCTTGCAGCTACACATAATGCCTAGGAATGGTTGTTTTCTTTGTATAAATAAAAGCCACATACTGTATATACAGTACATGTTTTCTTTCACAAGAGGTTATTCATTAATCCCCACTGGGCCCCAATGTGACCCTGTCAGACATAACTCTCTTTCAAGTCAAGGGGAATTTTTGCTGGAGAGGCCTTGCAAACCCCTTAAAGCAATTAGATGAATGACCCCACTGTGGCTTTCCTAGTAAAATATTATTTATAAAACCTGATAACATTGTCAGCCTTTACAAAAATAGCATGCCCTGTACATGTTCAGTCATAAACACTAGGATTTTTTTCCATGTATTCTGCTGTTCTTGAGTGCCTTTCATTTTATTTCTGTAACATGTTTACTATAAAAGACAGAATGTGGTGTAAAAAGCAAGACAGGGAGAGCATGCAATCTGATTGGTTGGAGAACCTCATTCGTGTCATTTGCACAGTTTCATTGATTAAAACGAAGAATAAATATTTTGACTAATTTTACCCTTTTTTTTTATAAAATAATACGTTTTTTAGTCCCTTTACAAGTCTGCAATACAGTAATTTTACAATTTGCATTGTAGGAGTAGGGCATCCTTTTTTAAAACAGACACAATGTTTTTCTTGCAAATATGCCTTGTTTTGTTGCTTCTATTATCATAAGTTTTTGGTGACTGCTCTTTTCTGACAGTTATGTAAGTATGTACAGACTACTGTATAATTTATTACAGCCCAGGACGTAACGCGTACGGGGGAGGAGCTATGTCCGACGTCACCCGTGGCCATCTTTTTGGTGTATAGCCTGAACTATGAGCGCTCATTGTATGCACTTGTTACAAGTGCTGGACGCAGAAGTTCTTTTACCCGTTTTAATAAATTGAACTATCAAGCAGAGAACATTACATGTTGCTTTGTTTTATTTTTGCATATACGCCACAGATGGATTCATATCGTTGTTGTGTGTCCACTGGAGGAATTGTGTCCCCATATTGGGGAAGGCGCATAGGGACCATATTGGTCATAACAAGGAGGTGAGCGGCTGCTTATGTCTGTGGTGGAGGAAATTGATTCACATTAACACCCGCATGCCTGACTTGGAAGCAGTTCCTCACAGTTGTCATTAATGTGTTGACTTATGAATCATCAATTTACACATTTTTTTTGATGAATATATGTTTTGATGAATACATTTTATCTTTTTATCATTTATTATCAGTTTGCGCTACACTATTTGAGTTAATATACATTATCGAGGTGTTGCATATTGGCCTTGAAGTGTTCCTTTATCACAAGCCAATGTTTTCAGTTTTCAGTGTTGTGATAGTTTGACTGACAACTACTTGGTCATGCAACACTGTACCCAAATTAATTAACCTCCCTGGCGGTATGATTCTTTTCGGATTTTAGGTGCTGAAAGCGGTACCATTATTTTGCTAGTAATTCTTAAGAATGAGCAGCCCAAACCAACTATTTACATATGATTTTTTTTTTACTGTGCGTTCTTCTTTATAACATCTCGGGTATGATAAAGTTTGAAGACAAAATCATAAATTATAATATAATAAAAAACTATAAATAAGTTAAAGTATGTATGTATGTATACATACATATATGTGTGTGTGTATATATATATATATATATATATACTGTATATATACATACATATACGTGTATATATATATATATATATATATATATATATATATACATATATATATATATATATATATATATATATATATATATATATATATATACACACACACATATTATATATATATATATAATAAATATATATATATATATATATATATATATATATATATATATATATATATATATACATATATATATACACATAAGAAGT
Source organism: Pelophylax lessonae (assembly GCF_965119305.1). NCBI lineage: Eukaryota > Metazoa > Chordata > Amphibia > Anura > Ranidae > Pelophylax > Pelophylax lessonae. The sequence goes on from NC_138768.1 coordinate 127,247,207, forward strand.
ACAGTAAAACTGCAGGAAAGGGCACTGGGGGGGGGGGCAAACTAATGTGAATTTATTTTATTTTGAATTGTATCAGTGTGTTTTACATTTGAATTTGCTGCCGGTTCCACCCCACTGCGAACGTCACATTGCAGGAGACGGAAGTCGGGGGAAAAACAGAGGATCGGGAGGAAGACCTGCCGCCACACACCGCCGGGATACATCGCTGGATCCTGGGGGCAAGGTAAGTAACCCCTCTACCAGGATCCAGCGATCTTCCTAGCGGTACCCCGAGTGTGGCTCGGGGTTACCGCTTTTGGCCCTGAAATGTAACCCCGAGCCACACTCGGGAATACCGCTAGGAAGGTTAAGACAGAGCTTTCATTTGGGGATTTATATTTTATGGATGTAAGCCTTTCATTAATAATTGTACTTTGTAGGATCGGTGATTTCTATGCTTTGTTATTGTCTGTTTCGTGGTCATGAAAATATAAGTATGTTCTCGGCGAGTAACATGTTTGAACGGTTGGTGCAGGAGCACTTCCCATGGGTTCTTTTGTAAATCAGTACGAAGTGTCGTATTGACTATAGCGTACAGTATACCTGTATCCACAATCTCCTAACTTTAGGACACATCCATCAGATGTGTTCCATATCTCTCAATTCCTGACAGCCACAGAAACAAGGGGAATGAAAAGTGGGAAACGTGCTATCCTAGCAGGAGTGTAATACAATTGAGACATAACTTTAAAAGTATTCTCCAAAGCCAGGATGTTGCGTGAGGGTTGCGTGAGGATTTAAATAAAGCATCCCATATTTTGTTCCAGGATTCAGGAGGCAACGTTGTTTCAAAGTTGTACTCTCAGTGTGTACAGTATATTGGGGCCTGAATGTCAATATTACCCTAAATAGAGTAAAAAAATTAGACATAGAGCTGTGAGGCTTGACCAACACATTGACTCAAAAGCTATAAAAAAATCAGGTTCTATCTTAAGTTTGAGCAAGGATTCAACAAAATGGCAAATCTGTAGATAGCAGAAGCTTTCAGAATCCGGCAAGTCATCAGACTCTTGAAGCTGTTAGAAGGAATATACACCCTTCGTAGTTATAAAGGAACGAACCATTGTGATAATGTGGGTGTTATACCTATGATTGCTCTGAAGATTTTCCATCTCGGGGTAGAAGAGAGGACAGTTGAATAGCTGCAGTAGTGGTAAATGGGGGGAGGGCAGGCAGGCTGAATATTTTACAGAGTCTTATATCGCCAATGGGGAGTTTAATGCTGTGCTAAGAGGTTTCGATTGTAGCAGCGGGGGAATACATGGCATTAAAGAGAGAGGGATCGACTCCAAGACATCTATGAAAATCCATTGGGGCTTCACTTTGCCGGTGTGCAGTTGAACTAAGAGGGCGATTTTAGCCACTTTATAATAATGTGAGATATTAGGGACTCTCAAACCTCCCTTAGTCTTCTGTTGGTATAATATTCTTCTATTCAATCGTGGTCTAGTGGAGCCCCAAATAAATTTCAAGATGAGTTGTTGGAGAGCGAAGTGTAGCTGGGGAAATAAGGATTACAAGGACTCTAAAAGAGGTTTTGGAAGGAATGACATCTTAATCACATGTATAAGGCCCAGCCAAGAAATACTAGGTATATTCCAAGATTTAAGCATTTGGGTTACAGGTTTGATAAGAAATGGGTAATTAACTGTATAAAAAGTGTGGTAGGAAGGGGAGAGATTGATTCCTAGATATGGGAGCGGATTAGACCATTTAAAAGGAAAATTGAGCCTTTATAATGATACTTACATTATACAGTAAGGCTGCTTTTTATTTTTTACCTAATGAGGAAAGAAGTTTAAAAAAATGAATGTATCTCATTTTTGAGGCACTAAAATGCCTCCAAAATTTTTCATACAGTATACAGCATAGCAGTTAGAGTGCAGGGGTCAGGAGTATGCAATGAACAGAAGGTTGCAGGTTTCAGTGGTCAGTAGTTAGCACCCCCTTAATGGGAGGGGGGGGGGTTGGTTGTGAGTGCCCCTTTAAATGTTGGTGGTCAGAGATATGTGTACTCATTAAAGTGATTGTAAAGTCTCACTTTTTTTTTTCAAATAAAATAACAAACATGCTATAATTACCTGCCCTGTGCAATGGTTTTGCACAGGGCACCCTAGATCCTCCTCTTCTCGGGTCCCTTTTTGGCTCTCCTGGCCCCTCCCTCCTGTTGAGTGGCCCCACAGCAAGCAGCTTGCTATGGGGGCACCTGAGCCAAGCTTCAGCTCCATGTGTCCATTCAGACACAGAGCTGCCATTCGGCCCTGGCCCCTCTCTCTCCTGATTGGCTAACTGAGTTTGATTGACAGCAGCAGGAGCCATTGACGTCACTTCTGTGTCTCAGACAATCAGGAGAGAGAGTCCCGGGTGGCTGAGGCATTCGAGGACATTGCTGGATAGAGAGGGGGCTCAGGTAAGTATTGGGGGGGGCCCGAGGGGAGCTGTTGCTCACAGGCTTTTTATATTAATCCATAGAACGCATTAAGATAACAAAATCCTTCTTTCTTCACAACCCGTTTAATGATGGGGATCAGTGGTGGTCAGTGGTGTTTTCCCCCATAAGACTGTCTGTCAGTGTGCAAATGCCCCCTGTGTGCTCATCAATGTGACCCTTTTTCATTGGTTGTCAGTGGAAGCAAATTTACTCACAGGACCAAGCTGGAGAAGTGCTGGCTAAAAAAGAATAAAGGAGATCTGGACAGTTGGCGGCAGAGAAGAAAGGGGTGGGTTCTCATATGTAAACACAAACTGTGCTTACATTTGTTATCACTGTGATTGGCCCTCTAAGTGATCACAAGGCACAGAGCAAACTAGATCAGCTCTGTGCCTTTTGCCTGTTACATAAGCTGTCTAATGCCTTATTTCCCCCAGTGCTGGTAATGCCCTATTTCGCCAGTGCCATTCATAAACTACACTCCAGAAATTTGCATTATTGAAATTATTTTAATTTCCTTTTAAGTGCACTGAAACCTTCTGATTGCAATAGCTCTCCATGGTGCTGAAACCATGTTTGTATACAGTTTCAGCACCATGGAAAGCTATTTCCGGCAAATTCACCTGCAAACTATTTGAAATTTTACCGACAAAATACGTGAGATGGGTAAGATTTGATAGCAGTTCATTGACATCTGCATTCACCTGGTCAAATATAGGTCAAAATAATAGTTGTTGCATTTACCAACTAACATGTAAATCTTTAATCAGGAATGTCAATAGTCCCTGGTGTTGACAAACCACCATTAAAAACTACAATCTAAGTGATTCTAATGGAATCACACATCCCTTGCTCCCTTTTTGCATTAAACAGAACAAAAATTCTGGGCATCCCTAAGAAGAAATCTCATCTCCATGGTCAAACTATCATGGAGAAGTCACATTTGGGTGTACTGTCCCTTTAGAAGTTAGCACAGGACCTTCATAAACTCCATAAAAATATGTAACTTCTAGTGCGCCTTTACTTACTTTTCCCAAAACCTCCATATGCATTACAGTGTCTTTAAAAGGTAAACCTACCTTTAAGGCCTTGTTACACGTTAAATGCAAATTTAGGGTGTAATAAGTAACATGGTAGCAGAAAACCACGCACGCACGCACAAACTGAGTCCTCTCCGACAGTGTGCGGGCATTCTTCTCCCTTATAAGCAGCTGTCAAATTTGAAATTGGCACTCCTGTGTGGAGCTCTGCAGAGATCTGTGAATGCATATACAACAAGTTCCGTTTCCACTGTGGCAGATGGACACAATGGAACACAAGTGTGGTGATGGCACACCTTCAGTTCATTGACACTTCCCCCAGTTCTCCAACTGGAAGCTTGCACCTCAGTAAGAACATAGAGCTGGAGGAAAGTAGAGTCTGCAAGAGACTTATGCCTCGTACACACGCATCGATTATTGGCCGGGAATTTTCGGCCATCGTCCGATCAGCTGATTTTTGGCTTGTTAGTATGATGCTTTCGACAACCGACTCCGACTTTTCAGCCTAACAAAATCTGGTGTGCATGCTATAAAATTTTTGTTGGCCGTCAACACAACGGCCGATTTTCCGTCAGTCAGTACAGATTTCGGCAGACAAAAATCTGATGAGCAAGACTGGGCATGCTCAGAGAAGAAAAAACACACGGAAAGTAAACCAGCACATGACATCACTTCTGAAGTAGATTTTTGTTGGCCGAGAAGATTCGTGTGCAGTCTAGGCACATTTCAACCAACAAGACACCACTCTGGACAAAAGTCGGACGATCGGTCGGCCAATAATCGTTGCGTGTGTACGAGGCATTAATCACAGTTGCTAAGCTTTGCAGGCTCATCTGCAAAAATATATGTGCATTTTTTATTATTATATTATTTATTTTTATTTTTTGCAAAAGGTTGGCTTAGCCTTTAATACAACAACATGGTCTGCTCCATTTTGTAAATAAATACTTACATTTTAAATGTTCACGTAATTGTCCTCCTCCAGATAGTAGAACATACCCAGCGTTGGATAAGGGACCCTCCTAGCTTTGTTCCCTATCCACGCATGTGCAGTCCTTTCACCCTTAGAGGATGCTGAGCTACAAGAGAGCTAGATAATATTTTTATTTTTAAGAAAAATAGTAAGCAGCATATTTTTAATCACCCTATTTGTTTGGGAGCAAGTAACAAATATAAAGTAGGTGTTATCCCAATTTAGCTGCAAAAGTGGAAATACACTTTAAAGTGGTTGTAAACCTCCCTGTAGTGTTTGTACCTATAGGTAAGCCTATAATAAGGTTTACATATAGGTACTGTAAATATCTCCTAAACATGCACCATTTAGGAGATATTTACATTGCATGCAGCTGATGACGTCATCGGCGCATGCGCTCTGAAGGAACGGCCGCCCGTGCTGTTTCTTCAGAGCCCTGTGCCATGACCGGCGGCTCCCACACACATGCGCGGGAGTGACTTTGTGGTTTTGGCCAGTAGCACAGCCAGAGTTTGCAGACCCAGAAGGAAGATGGGCGAAGATGGATGCAGCCTCCAGCGGGGACGACGCGGGCTTGGTTTACAGGTAAGTGTCACCTAATGTGCTAATATGCATTGCATACTAGCACATTATGCATTTACTTTGCAGGTAAACAAAAACAAAGCATGTTTTCAAGACTTTACTTCCTCTTTAAGGACTGTGGATTTTTAGATCCCATTTTACAAACAAGTACTGTATGCACTGAGCACTAATAGGTCAAAAAAAGTATAATAGAAACTGAAAAACTACAAGTTAAAAGCACTGTCCAAATCTACATTTACACCTAAAATCTGTTCAGTTATAAATGAACTCAATTGTAGGTGGTTTTTCACAGGGTACATTGTAAAAACAAGCTTGTACATGGGATTAGCATGATTTGTGGTTGTGGTTAAGTTTGATTGAGGCATTTCCCTGTGTTTGGAGATGAGGCACCAAGAAAGGGGCAGAAGGAGCCAACATTAATCACCTTCCTCCTCCTCCCATTGGAATTCTCATTACATTAGCTAGAAGTACAACATGATTATTAATTAAACACTGAAAATGATAAGGCTCTCTGTTTTCACCAGGAAACCTTGAGGAACACCTTTGAATAGGATCATTATTACCATTAAATATCATAAAAAATATAGTAAATTACTGTATGGGAAGGGAAAAAACTAAAATGTAGTGCAACTAGAACAGTAGAGGTCAGCTTCTGCCATACAAAAAGATTTCTTAAAGCAAAACTTCACCCTCCTACCACATATTTATTTTATTTTTTTTACCCCATACTTGTCGGGTTGCAGACTCTGCACAGTTACTTATATTGCACCCTCAATTTACATATACAGTAAAATCTTGGATAGAGAGTAACTTAGTCTGAGAGTATTTTGCAATTTTTTTTATAAGTTTTTACTTGATAAACAAGCGATGTCTTGTTATACAAGTAGTGTTATGTCACACCTGAGTATAAAAAAGAAGAGAGGCGCCTTTAAATGTAGCAATATGATTACATTTAATGAAGGTACAAAGTTTAGCAACTCACATGGTTGATGATTAACCACTTAAGCCCCGGAAGATTTTACCCCCTTCCTGACCAGGGCCTATTTTGCGATTCGGCACTGCGTGACTTTAACGGACAATTGCGCGGTCGTGCGACACTGTACCTAAACACATTTGACGTCCTTTTTTTCCCACAAACAGAGCTTTCTTTTGGTGGTATTTGATCACCTGTGTGATTTTTTGATCATGCGCTATAAACAAAAAAAGAGCGGCAATTTTGCAAAAATAACAATATTTTTCAAATTTTTTTATATGAAATTCCCCCGAAAAAAATGTAAAAATCAAAATGTAACATTTTCGGCCAATTTGTTTTATGCTACATATGTTTGCTAAAAAAAAAAAAAAAATCGCAATAAGCGTATTTTGATTGGTTTGCGCAAAAGTTGTTGTTTTTTGCGCAAAAGTTGTTGTTTTTTTTTTTTAAACGAGTAATGGCGGCGATCTAAAACAGGCACATCTAAGTATGCAGGTATCCGGGGTAACGCTGTCCTCATAGACCATGCTCCGCACCGGCGGCGTCCCTTCCACACGGCGCTCCACGAACGCTTCAAGTCTTTCATCCAATTCTAAATGGTTGAATTTCTAGAATTCAAAATACAGTTTAAAGGAATAGTAGTGATAAAAAAAAAAAAAAAACACTTGTGGGTTTAACTAATTTTTTTTGTTTAGAATTCTCCTTTTAAGGTGGTGTAACAAGGAAGAGGATGGTTTATGTGGACAGCCTTACCCCGGATGCCTGCATACTAAGATTTGCCTGCTTTAATCATCAACCATGTGAGTTGCAAAATGTTGTACCTTCATTAAATGTAACCATATTGCTACACTTAGAGGCGCCCCTCTTCTCTTTTATACTCTGTAGCTCTTACTGGATTGTGCTTCTAATCCCCTTGTGGAGGCTTCCATTTGTGGATGGACATTTTATGGTTACACAACGTCCACATTGCTATAATCTTTTTATATGGACACTAAACTGAATAAATGGTTGTGGAACAAATCATCTGAATTTCCATTATTTCTTATGGGAAAATTTGCTTTGATATACTGTACAATGCTTTGGATTACAAGCATGTTTCCAGAAAGAATTATGCTCCCAATCCAAGGTTTTACTGTACTGCATATTATACATTCACATCCGTCCCTGCTCTCAAGGAGCTTTCAGTCTAAGGTCCCTAACTCCCATTCATACATACACATACTAGGACCAATTTGTACAAGAGCCAATTAACCTGCCAGCATGTCTTTGGAGTGTGGGAGGAAACCCCATGAAAATATGCGAACTCAATGCAGGTAGTGCTGTGGTTGGGATTTGAACCAACAACCCTTGTGCTACTAAGTGGAGGTGCCACTGTGCTCATAATCTCCATTTTATACTTTGTTGAAATGTTAATGTTAGTCTCTTTGTATTATTCCCAACTTTGCCAGTACTTAAATGTGTACATTTTTGCTAGTTTACATAAAACAAGACATTGTGCTGTATGACATACTCTATAGCACTCCACTTTGTTGCTGAAATACATCTTTCCTCCTCTACTACACCTCCCCTGTCTGCTTGGTTCTGCATTCTAAAATCCATACTCTTAATCTCTGTTTGCTGTGCTATACGATATACACTCCATCAGTGGCGGCTGGTGCATGATAATTTGGGGGGGGCGGCAAAACCAACACACCCCCCCCCCCCCGAAGCGGGACGGCTGGCCGGGGGCGATTTTAAAGACATCTGTGCAGATTCATGCACAGATGTCTATTGAAATTGCCCCCGAAGTCACCAAAAGTAGTACAGGAACTACTTTTGGAAATCAGTGCGGCGGCACAAAGTTGACATCACACCGTTTCGAATGGTGCCGTTGCCGGCAATAGGCTGCAATTTGGCATGAGATTTGACATGTCAAATCGCCCCGATGTGAACCGGAGGCCAACTGTCAAAGCTTGATTGAACAGGCTGAAGTTGGAAGCGGATTGGCTACCAAGCACAGCTGCACTAGATTCCGAGTGCACCAGTTTTACTAAATCTCGCCCTGTGTGACATTTCAATAAAGTTATAAAGTTAGTTTTAAAAAAGTAAACAGGGCAATGTGTCGCAATCGCCACACTGCTGTCATTCCACCACACACTAGCTGCAGCATTCTAACACAGCCGATGGTGTGAATGTACCCTTTAACAGTGCAGTATGACATACTACATACTACATGCCAGTCTACTCTACTATTCACTGTGCTGCCAGAAATATATTTCCACACCACTCCACTGTGTATACTGTACTGATTGACACAGCACCGCCATCTCATGCCATATATACATCTGGCCACCACGTTGGTGAATTGTTCCTTTCTAGTTATATTGTAATTAGGGGTGTCCCTTCATGGTTCCCGGCTGGCCCAATGGAACAGAACGATTATATTACATGTTTACAGTGCTGATACAATATGTTCCTATAAAATCATACTTTTTAAACTTTGTATAAATAAAATGTGTGTTTTTTTTATATAATGTACCATATGATATTTATTTTAGGCACTTCAAAATCCCCATTTCTCATAACCTTTTCTCTTGGGGGGGATATGGGGACTTGCCTTTGACATAGTCAACACAGCTCTACTACTGTTTACTGTGCTGTAACATACAGCCCACACCCGTCTATGCCAGTGTGCTTTATGAGATATCCTCCACATTGCTTTGTGTAATTGTGCTTTATGAGATAACCTCCATACCACCGCCCCTGAAGAAGACACGTGTCCCTGTGTCGTCACACGTAGGGGAGGGGCCCGGACAGTATTTGCTGTAACCAGGAAGTGAAGGAGCATACAGAGAGATCGTTCACTTCTTTACCCTGTTGCCATTACAAATTTCTCACCAGAGGCTGTTCCTGCTTGGTGCACTATAGCACCTAATTAATGTGAGTACTTTTACTTTTAAATAAAAACAATTTTTAAAGAGATATAAGCACTATTGGAGTTCCCTTCTTTTTATGACAAACCGAGTCCAGAATGGCACGCTATACTGAGGGACCTGACCAAACATCTATGACCCCAAGAAAGGGGACCTGAGCTTAACTGCTAGGTCACTGGAGCGGAGGTGAGAACCCAGTCACATAGGGTGTTGTGGTGAAGGCACCATTCACTACGGAGGGGTCATTTTGGATACACTATTTTTTCACTTTTGAAGTGGACTATATATACACATTTTAATGCTATAGCACTCTAGTCACTTTATAAAGATTAAACACTGCTTACAATTACGTTCTTTAAATCACTTGGATATATTATTTTTATTCACTATTTTTACCTATATTTATTCATTTGCTAATCACGTTTGCACGTTTTTATCACTTTTTTAAACATGTTGATTATCACATATGTAATTTAGTTATTTATAAATATTTGTTATTTATCATTTACAGAGGTTGATCACTCTGTTTTATTGTTTTTTTCAACTATTTAGATATCTTTACACGTATTTATACATATATCCCTTTTGCAGCACTTTATACTGCGTGACACTATTTATTTATTTAATCACTTACACCCATGAGAGAGTGCTGTGCTTGCAGCAGTCCTTAGATAATTGCCAGATCTGGTTTGCTCGCAGGAACACTTTTGTTTTTGCTACTGTGTGGCTGTCTTTTATGAGATATCCCGCACCTCTCTACTCTGTTCACTGTGGTGTATAACATATATGCATAGCTCCCGACGGTCACTGATTTCGAGGGACTGTCCCTGATTTGGTACAAAGTTGCTCTGTCCCTCTTTCCTCCTCATTTGTCCCTCATTTTGGTCTGATCTATATAGTTGCATATAAAATGCACTATTTATTTCTCAAAAAGTTTTTCCCAGTGCTAAACATTTCATCCAAATTCTAAATGGTTGAATTTGTAAATTTCAAAATACAGTTTAAAGGAAAAGTAGTGATAAAAATAAAGCACTTGTGGGTTTAACAATTTTTTTTTTATTTAGAACTCTCCTTTAACCACTTTACCACCGGAGGATTTTGTTGTCTTACATCTGGGCCACTTTTTGCGATTCGGCACTGTGCGACTTTAACTGACAATTGCGCGGTCGTGCGACGCCGTACCCAAATGGAATTAACGTCCTTTTTTTCCCCACAAATAGAGCATTCTTTTGGTGGTATTTGATCACCTGTGCGATTTTTACTTTTTGCGCTATAAACAAAAAAATTAGCGTAAATTTTGAAAAAATAACAATATTTTTCACATTTTTTTATATGAAATTCCCCCCAAAAAATGTAAAAATCTAAATTTTTTTACATTTTTGGCCAATTTGTTTTCTGCTACCTATGTTTGGTAAAAAAAAAATCTCAATAAGCGTATTTTGATTGGTTTGCGCAAAAGTTATTGTGTTTACTAAGGGAAAGATTTATGTCAATTTTGGTGTTTTTTGTTTAACGAGTAATGGCGGCGATCTGCGATTTTTTTTGCGGGACTGCGACATTGCGGCAGACAGATCGGACCCCTGACTAACATTTTTGACACTTTTGGGGGTACCAGTGACATTACTGCAGTAATCAGTGCTATAAATATGCACTGTTACTGTAAAAATGACACTGGCAGGGAAGGGGTTAATTTTATTGGAGAGGGAGGGGTTAATGTATGCCTGGTGCTTACTGACATGTGTGGTGGGAGGTGACTGTGTGACACAAGGACAGATCGAGGGTTCAGCTATGCTGAACCCTGCAATCTGACCCTGCCTGTCACTTAGGAGATCCGCCCGCTTGTGTTTACACAAGTGGGCGGATCTCCACACTCGATTCCCCGACAATCGGGGCCTCCCCTGGCCTGACTCGCGCTGTGACTGAATACAGCGGGAGCGAGCCTCCGGCGGCGCGCGCATGCCGCCTAGAAGGGGGAGTGTCTGCCGACGTAGTACTACTACGTCAGACCTACAAGAGCCACTTTGCCGCAGTACAGCTCTAGTGAGCAGACGGCAAGTGGTTAAGGTGGCGTAGCAAGGAGGTGTGTCCTATGCCTACATACTTTTGCTAATAGGTGTCCCTCCTTCCCCTCTCAAAAAGTCGGGAAGAATGTATACATCACACTGCTTCCACCCTGTCCTAAAGCCCCATATTCTCATATTCGGTTGTGGCTATGACTGGTTCTCCAGGACATATTCAAATTATTCATCTAACATGCAGGTATCAGAAAACTTAGGCTCCATGTACACGGGACGTTGTTAAAAGTCCCTTTGAATGCTGGAATTTTTAGGACGTTTGAAACGTCCATTCGGTCGAGTTTGTACCCGCGTTTAGCGGGCGTTTAGCGGGCGTGTAGCGGCGTTTGCGGGCGTTTGCGTTTAGAAGCGTTCCTAGAGGTCAAAAAAATTATTCCCCTTTAAAATGGAAAAACGCGAACGCTAAACGCGGGTCATCGCGTTCGGACGCGTTTGTGCGTTTGAAACGCCGGGAAACACACGTTCGAACGCAAATAATTGCGTTCTAAAAACAGTCCCTGAACGCAACTGCCTGCAAATGACTGTAAACGACCCTGTGTACATGGACAGATAAGATAAAATGTAGATGGGTTCAGGGGCTTCTGAAAAAAACGCCCAACTGCTCCTAAACAGCCATTTCCAGCGTCCCGTGTACATGGAGCCTAATAAAGATAAACATAAATGTTTAGTTATGTATTCATTAAAATAAGCTGGATTAGTTGAAGCTTGTGCAGAGCGAAGGAGCAACATGTTTCAGTTTTTGTTGGGGTTTGCCTTAGGGAATGTGTTGGGAATGTACTTGGCTCCGACGTAGGAGATATCTGCGCAATGATTGCTCTATTGTTTCCTTATATATGCACCTTGAAGAATATTCCCATACGGATTGTATGATCGTATCTAAATGCTCAAGCGATTGATATATGCCCTTTTCTGATCTAATCCAAATGTCCAAGTGATGGACACGTGTTATATCTGACTGCTGTTTATCCTGTGTCATCTGGTAAGAGGCTGCATGTTTTAGCTCTCCTGGTGGTGGACATATCGTTTTTTTTCCTTCACAGTGTTTATACATTTCACTGGGGGACTACTTGGAATTTACATTTTTGAGCGCTGCTGTTTTATTTGATTGTGCTTGACCATCCTTTACCAATAGGACTTTGTGCCAGCAGATCAAGATCCATTCATTAGACTCTTATTCACCATTGTCATAGGTTTTTTGTCTTAGCGCAATTTTTCTAAATTGATATAAGTACTTCCATGTATTTTTGTATTGTCTCCCTGTAATATGTCATACAGAAACTCAACAGGGAGGACAGCAGGAACCAGCAGATAACTGTGGAGCAAAGAGGAGGCCCTGTGAATATTTAGGACTCATAAGGCATATTAGCGATGGTGAACGACAATTTTTTTTATTCCTATATAAAAAAAACTGTTTTCTAATATTTGTTTTTGACTATAAAAATCTTTACCAAAATATGCTTACTTTGAGTCATCATAGTACAGTAAATCTAAATTCTGCACATTTCATTTCATCGCCTACATTGCATCACATTACATGTGGACATATGGCCCCGAGAATGACTCACACTGCTACACATTAATGCTGCTTCTGAACGCACTGTCTCATTGATTTGATTTGATTTGGTAAAACAGAGGCAGCAGCTGCATAAACACGCAATACAGCTTAGCATGTGATGGAAAAATTCAGCATGTTAATATGCATGCTTTCCTTTCTCCCTGTGTACACTTGTATGTATACATTTAATCACACACAAGTGATCAGTGGGGCTGTGATAATTACGGACAGATGTGCAAAGGTCAACGGGAGTATTTTTATTAACAGAAAAGAAGGCAAGTGGAGTTAAGGTGATGATCATCCAGCACCAATAATAATCAATGGCCAGGCGTGGCATGCAACAATCAGGCCATTGCACCATAAATCCACATCCGGTAAATGCAGCTATTTCCAGTTCAGCCCCAACGCATAGACAAGGCAAAATGCCTTGATTCCTAAACTGTCAGTTCACAGCTTTAATGTGATATGTGTTTGAAGAAAAGTACTGCATTCAGTGAGTTGCAAGACAAACCGCTGCAATGCAATGCTGCTGCAGTGAATACAACTGTATTGAAAGGTCATTTGTAACATTTAAGCAAAGTTCTGTGAAAAAAACTGGAATAAATAGTTCCATGTTCCGGGGCACTGTGTCTCTCAATACTCACCAGTGGCCGTGCGTTCAGCATGGCTCACAGATGTGAAGGAGCCCTAAAGTTCATATAAATGCAATAACTAGTGTCTCAAGATTTAACATGGCAATGCAATTTACATGTTTCAATCTCTTTTTGTAGTCAATGATGTCACCTGGTACTCTCTGGAATTCTGTCCAGTCAACAGGGAATGAACTGTTATTTGTTCAGCCCATAGATGAGTCTATTTTTTTCGTTCAACCAGCAGACTGAATGAAAACAATTGACCCGATTCCCCAATCCACACGTTTGAGACTGATGGAGGAATCCTCTGCATTGTGTTGTTGTATTGTTGTTGCATTGTGACAGCGGGAGACTTCCCCATCGTCAGAATACACTGATCGAGCATGGAAAATCCAACAGGGCAGTTGTACAGAAGTCAATTGGTAGATCGACGTTTTAACAACCTCCCTGCATATACATGGATCAAAATTTGGATGAAATGGATGCCACTTAACATGCAGGTTTAGGGCATCCCCCAAGTTTTCTAAAGAAATTGTGTATATTGCACTTAAAGGTTCCGTTCACATATGTCTGGCCGTGGGTTCATGCCTGGGGTCCCATGCGTCCCTGTTCAGCTGTTCAGGTGTGAATCAGGTACGAATTTTAGCCTGTATTCACACCTGAATTGGACCAGAAGACGCACAGGACCCTTTTCAATTTGGACTGTGGACTTTCCAGACATGTGTGAACTGGCTCCATTGAGAGCCAGTCACTCTTGCCTGTCATTCGAATTGGATGCGGGGGAAACCTGCATCCAATTTGCATATGTGTGAACCCACCCTAAAATTCATTAAAAGACTCACTACCTACTGAACGGTATATTTCAAAAAATGTTTTTGCACGTGTACTGTCCTCCATGGTAGTGTCTAATTAACAGATGCCCCTTTTTTATGAAGCCAGAACAAAATAGGATTCAGGATCCAATAGATTTAATTGGGTTCAGACACCATGTTCGCCAAATGAGGATTTTGAGGCTGCATTTTGGGATCCTCTCATGAACCAAATTCGCTCATCACTACCTACAATATAAAATGAAGCAGACCAGCATGTTTCCTGATGGGCAGCTGTAAGTGTCTTCATCTGGCTCTCAATCATCTCCTGCTTTTGCCAACAGCAAAGACGTGAGTTTATAACTGCCAAACTACAAAAGATAAGGTAATACGAGAGCACCTCTAGGTCCCAGCAGCTAGCACTCCACAAACCCTGAGTGTAAATTCAACAAAAAAAAAGTTCACTGCTTAAAATAAAAAAATTTATATAAATACAATGGGTGTACTAATCCAGAGTATTAATCGAGTTTAATGCAATCCACCAGCAGTAAAGGTTCCTCAAGAAGAATGAATATATAACTGCTCCAGTGCAACTTTCTGTGATATGAATAAATGTAAATGTCCACCACTGGCACCACATGATATTAATCAATACTTCTATGACTCCACCACCATCCATTCATTCCCCATAGGAACATAATGATCATGCCCATCAAAATCCTCCCCATATGGTTTGGTCTCCCAGGACACCGGGCCCACACCAATTGTTCTGATGTGTCACAGTACCCTTTAAAACACTTAAAAAGGTCACTCCACTTGTTCAAAATATGTTGTTCTAGATTCGGCATAGTCTCCTACTGTGTCATTTAGAAGTCCTTGCAACCAGGCAGCCATTAGAGCATAGCAGCAGCAGTAGGAAAGAATATCCTTTTGTAAATCACTTCCCCATACCTTGGGTGATGAGGTGACTCAGGGGGGCCAGGTTCGACCCAGAATGGACAGAGCAGGTTCAAGCCAGAATGGACACTCCTAGTGGTCGAGGGTGTCTGAGTGAAAAGGAGAGGGCGCACATATAGATATGTAGACCTGAGGTGTCTGATCCCAGTACCCCCTCCTTTCCACTCAGACAACCCCGACCACTAGGAGAGTCCGCGTTCTCAAGAGTTTTTTTTACAGAAGGAAATGCTTAGTTTAAATTCAGTACAGTGCTTTGCAACAGCTGAAACGTGTACTCTTGTAATAAGGGGAAAATTTCCAATCCGGAAGTAAAATCCAGCCAAAAACTTTTAACTTTTGACAGACTATGGAAGGGTTAGAACTTCTATCAGGTTATTATCCCAGTATGTCTTAAAAAGAGAGATTTTCCTATTGCCAGCAACAATGCTGTCTACATCACAAGTGCCAGGTGCTGTGGTGATGCCCCCCTAGAAGGTTGGTTCACAATGCCCAGCACTTGCAGAATGTGAATGACATGTGCAATATTATGTTTTATACATTAAGGCCTGGTCCATACAAGTGTGATTTTAGATGTGACCCGAGTCACACAGAATTGTATGACAATGGAAATCGCATTGTTTTCAGTGGTGGCTCTTCACATCAATACAGCACAGAATGGCATGATTTTGGAAAAGGGTACTGTGATACTTTGGTATGATTCCAGCATAATTTAGTCCCCATGGAAAATGCAAACCAAATCCAAAACACAACCAAGTCACACTATGTAATCACACTGAAAGTCAGATAAGATCACAGTTGCAGTAGCGTGAACCTAGCCTAAGACAGCCAATCGAAGTTAAAAGTAGAATATGCATAACATTCTCTCATGAAGATGTAATTTTGTAAAATAATCCTCTACCAAAATCAGGATAACCCTCTTTCTGTTCACTACCACTTCAGAGTAAAGGCCTAGTACACACGATAAGAAAATCTGTAGGGAAAATTCGTCCGACAACTGATCTGCCAACTTTTGGATTGTTAGTATGGTGCTTTCGACAGCCGACTCCGACTTTTGGGCTGACAAAATTCTGATGTGCAGGCTATATAATTTTTGTTGTCCGTCAAAAAAAAAACGTCTCATTAGTACAGATTTCGACGGAAAAAAATCTTAAGAGCAAGACTAGGCATGCTCAGAGACGAAAGAACACATACAAAGCAATCCAACACATGACATCACTTCTAAAGTAGAATTCTGTCGTACGGGAAAATTCGTATTAAAATAAACTCTTCACTTTCCACATTAGACTAGCATGCCACAAAAAACGGACGACAGATTGTTCGATAATCTGATCGTGTGTACGGGGCTTTAGGCCTAGTACACACAATGAAGCTATTGGATGAATGAGCGTCTGGTTTTTTTTTTGCATGCTAGTCTCCATATTGAAAATAAAGAGGTTAACGTTAATAAAATTTCCATACGGCAGAAAAATTTGGAAGCGATGTAATGTGTTGTATTGCGTTTGTATTGTATTTTTGGACGAAAAACTGTACTGATTAAATGAAAATCGTACGATCTGGTATCGTATGAGGAAAATTCTCGTGCTTATCCCTTCAGTGTTCTAACAATCAGATTATTATATGATCTCTGCGAAAGCGGTATTTTTCGTTCGATTTTCTGTTCGTGTGTACGGGCCTTTACAGACAGATGGACTATAGTATCATGCTTATACGCAAACCCCCTTGTAATAAATATTTAATTCCTATTTCTTATTCTGTTACAGACAATAGCAATTATACATGTATTGATCTTTCCATTTTTGGCGTGCTATTTTCTCTGTGTGCTCTGATACAGTTAATTATCAGTGCTCTCTGATCTTATTATGGGCTAATAGGAGGGGAGTGCCCTTCATTTCACTTAATAACTAATTGATCACTCGAAGCCTTAAGCTCCTACACTAGTTTGTATTTTTCGCTAGAATAAATCTATGTTGAGTGGACAAAGGGGAAGAGAAGAATACATAACATCCAAATGAAACCGATAAAGATCAAAAATAGAAAGGGAAAACCTTAGAATAACCAACGCAAGCAGCACTGGGGAAATAAGGGACACTTGTAGTACGCTCATTAGGGACCTGGTGGATTAGGTGGGTCATCGGCTATACATCCAAAGAGCCAGTACCTTCAAAATATCCATATTATCATCCACTAATATACCGTTCACATTACAAGTTGATTCTGCCTCAAACAACTTACCCTTCCATAGTCAAAACAGTGTTTTTGAAGCTTTCTGCCTTGCCATTAAAGAATCCCTTGGGTTCTGTTAATGTATTTTTTTTTAACTTGTTACATTTAAGGCTTTCATTATTAAGAACTTCTCTCATAGAACACGTTGTGGGCATTTTCTCCATTTCAGAAAGCTTTGGTAAAGTCAAGAGAAATAAAATCTTAGTTGTATTTTCTTTTAGGAATAGACACTTCCAACTCGTTTTGGGTTTCTAAACCTCTTCATCTCACAATCTTGTCTGGTATTATTGCCTCTGCGCCCCACCTCCCATGCTCTCCATACATG
Source organism: Pelophylax lessonae (assembly GCF_965119305.1). Classification (NCBI taxonomy): domain Eukaryota; kingdom Metazoa; phylum Chordata; class Amphibia; order Anura; family Ranidae; genus Pelophylax; species Pelophylax lessonae. The sequence goes on from NC_138768.1 coordinate 127,264,733, forward strand.
TCTGTGCTGTCATTCATAATGTGCAATCACTCTACAATTGCTGATTGAACATTTGATACAAAGACAAATGGCCATCCCAAGGGCATCTGCAACCCAATTTTAGGTTCTGACCAATCGTTTAAAAAATACTGACTTAATGGATTACTGGCAAAGGTAAGCAATATCTACAGTGCCTTGCGAAAGTATTCGGCCCCCTTGAACCTTTCAACCTTTTGCCACATTTCAGGCTTCAAACATAAAGATATAAAACTGTAATTTTTTGTGAAGAATCAACAACAAGTGGGACACAATCATGAAGTGGAATGAAATTTATTGGATATTTCAAACTTTCTTAACAAATAAAAATTGGGCATGCAAAATTATTCAGCCCCCTTAAGTTAAAGAGGAAGTAAAGTCGAAAAAAAAAAAACGAGAAAAAAAAGCCCTGTAAAGAGAAAGGCATAATGAGCTAGTATGCATCGCATACTAGCTCATTATGTAGTACTTACCTTAGAACGAAGCCCCCGCCGTGCCGCCACCTCATCGACAGGACGCGACATGTCCTGCCGTCCTGCTTCCGGGTTCGTGTCCTCCGGCCATCTGATTGGCCGGAGGCGCGATTACATCACTCCCGCGCCTGCGCGCGGGAGCCGCCGTTCAAGGCACTGAGCTCTGAAGGAACGGCACGGGTGGCCGTTCCCTCAGAGCGCCTGCGCCAATGACGTCATCGGCAGTTTGCACTGTAAATATCTCCTAAACGGTGCAAGTTTGGGAGATATTTATAGCACCTATAGGTAAGCCTTAATATAGGCTTACCTATAGGTAAAAGTTATACAAGTGGGTTTACAACCTCTTTAATACTTTGTAGCGCCTTTTGCTGCGATTACAGCTGTAAGTCGATTGGGGTATGTCTCTATCAGTTTTGCACATCGAGAGACTGAAATTTTTGCCCATTCCTCCTTGCAAAACAGCTCGGGCTCAGTGAGGTTGGATGGAGAACGTTTGTGAACAGCAGTTTTCAGTTCTTTCCACAGATTCTCGATTGGATTCAGGTCTGGACTTTGACTTGGCCATTCTAACACCTGGATATGTTTATTTGTGAACCATTCCATTGTAGATTTTGCTTTATGTTTTGGATCATTGTCTTGTTGGAAGACAAATCTCCGTCCCAGTCTCAGGTCTTTTGCAGACTCCATCAGGTTTTCTTCCAGAATGGTCCTGTATTTGGCTCCATCCATCTTCCCATCAATTTTAACCATCTTCCCTGTCCTTGCTGAAGAAAAGCAGGCCCAAACCACGATGCTGCCACCACCATGTTTGACAGTGGGGAGGGTGTGTTCAGGGTGATGGGCTGTGTTGCTTTTATGCCAAAAATAACGTTTTGCATTGTTGCCAAAAAGTTTGATTTTGGTTTCATCTGACCAGAGCACCTTCTTCCACATGTTTGGTGTGTCTCCCAGGTGGCTTGTGGCAAACTTTAAACGACGCTTTTTATGGATATCTTTAAGAAATGGCTTTCTTCTTGCCACTCTTCCATAAAGGCCAGATTTGTGCAGTATACGACTGATTGTTGTCCTATGGACAGAGTCTCCCACCTCAGCTGCAGATCTCTCCAGTTCATCCAGAGTGATCATGGGCCTCTTGGCTGCATCTCTGATCAGTCTTCTCCTTGTATGAGCTGAAATTTTAGAGGGACGGCCAGGTCTTCGTAGATTTGCAGTGGTCTGACACTCCTTCCATTTCAATATTATCGTTTGCACAGTGCTCCTTGGGATGTTTAAAGCTTGGGAAATCTTTTTGTATCCAAATCCGGCTTTAAACTTCTCCACAACAGTATCTCATACCTGCCTGGTGTGTTCCTTGTTCTTCATGATGCTCTCTGCGCTTTAAACGGACCTCTGAGACTATCACAGTGCAGGTGAATTTATACGGAGACTTAATTACACACAGGTGGATTCTATTTATCATCATTAGTCATTTAGGTCAACATTGGATCATTCAGAGATCCTCACTGAACTTCTGGAGAGAGTTTGCTGCACTGAAAGTAAAGGGGCTGAATAATTTTGCACGCCCAATTTTTCAGTTTTTTATTTGTTAGCAAAGTTTGAAATATCCAATAAATTTCGTTCCACTTCATGATTGTGTCCCACTTGTTGTTGATTCTTCACAAAAAATTACAGTTTTATATCTTTATGTTTGAAGCCTAAAATGTGGCAAAAGGTCGCAATGTTCAAGGGGCCAAATACTTTTGCAAGGCACTGTATATTGGGTCCATCTTGTAAGGTGAGAGCAGGATAATACTGGTGGTGGGATATAAGCACTACAAATACAAGCATTCTCAGCTCCACACCTGGTTCACTAGGCCGACTGCCTAAGACCACCTTCCTCACACACAGCAGAAGGAGAGACAGCCGTCTGCCTCCTTCTGGGACTCTGCTTCCTGCCAAAGATGCCCTGTCACATGCTTTTATGAGCAATCCCAGGATGCATTGCAAGAATGCCCTCCCACTGGGACTCCCACAAAAGCCAATGTGTAACTGGCTGGTTTTACTCCACTGTCCAACAAGCTCCCTCATTGGATACAGTGGGGACACTCCCTCAGATCCAGTGAATGACACCTGGAAACATGCAACAGGCTCCCCTGCTAGGAATAAGGAGCAATAGATGCGTTTTCCTAGCACCTACCTAGGAGGTAGTTTTAATTGTTTTAAATTTGCACACAGTGCACTTTATTGCATACAGGAGATTTGCACATGCAAGGATTGCATACAATTGTTTTGATTTTCACATATTGCACTTTATTGTATATACAAGTTTTTTTGGGGGGGCAAATTAAGAAAACTCTGATATAAGTGAAGTTATTTACAGGAAATGAAAAAGAAATCTGAATGGTTTGCTGAAGGTTTAATGTTATCTTAGACTGGATTCACAGAGTCCATATAAGCAGGATGTTGTCTAAGACAAGCTTCACTTCCTGCTACAAGCCTAACAATATTTTTTCCTCCAGATGGTACATCCAAAAACAAAAGCATATGGCTAATCGCTTTGCTAAAGAAGGACATCTTTGTTCATATCATTGTGCGCTGCGAAGCTCAAAGAAAAAATATTGGGTAGAAACCATTTATTGGGTAAATATGCAAGACCTTGTGTTCAATTAAGACGATAAAAAAACTTGGAATACATCATGAGAATGGCTCAATAAAAGTAACAAAAGACACATGTTCTTCCTTCCGTTAGTCACATCAGCACCTCATGGGGATAAACTCGTCTATCTGCACGTCTCTGCTAACACAACCATCAGTAATGCATTAAAAAAATGACATATTTGGACAATTTTAGGAAATCTACTATTCATATTTCCTGGTAAGAGTTTTATTACCCATAATGACCAAGAACAAATACTCTCAAGAGATTCCACAACAAAACTCACTGATTACTGAAATAATGTTGACCCTTGAAAATTAAGCTTTTAAAAGGATGTTCTTCAGTAAAGTGGAGCCCCAGGAAAACAGATAAATACAACTGGAATGTGCAGTGTATATGTATATACATACAGCGAGGGAAAAAGGTATTTAATCCCCTGCTGATTGTGTACATTTGCCCACTGACAAGGAAACGATCATTCTGGTAGGTTTATTTTAACCACTTAAGCCCCAGAGGATTTTCCTGCTAAAAGACCAGGGGGTATTTTACGATTCGGCACTGCGTGACTTTAATGGACAATTGCGCGGTCGTGCGACGCTGTACCTAAACGAATTTGACGTCCTTTTTTTCCCACAAACAGAGCTTTCTTTTGGTGGTATTTGATCACCTGTGCGATTTTTACTTTTTGCGCTATAAACAAAAAAAGAGCGTAAATTTTGCAAAAATAACAATATTTTCCACATTTTTTTATATGAAATTCCCCCCCAAAAAATGTAAAAATCAAAATTTTTTAACATTTTCGGCCAATTTGTTTTATCCTACCTATGTTTGGTAAAAAAAAAATCGCAGAAAGCGTATTTTGATTGGTTTGCGCAAAAGTTATCGCGTTTACTAACAAAGGGAAAGATTTTTGTCATTTTTGTTGTTTTTTTTTAACGCGTAATGGCGGCAATCTGCGATTTTTTTTGCGGTACTGCGACATTGCGGCAGACAGATCGGACCCTTGACTGACATTTTTGACACTTTTGGGGTTACCAAAAATTTCTACAGTAATCAGTGCTATATATATGCACTGTTACTGTAAAAATACACTGGTAGTGAAGGGGTTAACTTTATTTGGGAGGGAGGGGCTGTGTGTGTCCCTAGGGGCGTGCTTTCTACTGTGATTGGCTGTGGCTTGAGCTGTAAGGACACTGATCAACGGATCTACATAGTAGATCTGTGTGATCAGTGTCTTTACACCGAGGAGAATGACAGGTGGCTTGTTTACACAAGCCGCCTGACTTTCTCCCTCTCCCCCGCCAATCGCCGAGTGACCGGCGGACATCGGGTCCGCCAGTCACACGCGGGGGGGGAGGTCCGTGACTGCGCGGGAGCGGGAGCGCGCCTCCGCGGGCGCACGCTCGCTCCCCAGACCCTCCCAGGCTAGTGACGTTAATTAACGTCACTCTGCCTGGCAGGGGCTGACCGCCGCAGTAAATCTACTTGCGGCGGTCAGCAAGCGGTTAACAGTGAGAGAAAGAATAACAACAAAAAAATTTAAAAGAAAAACGCATTTCAAAAAAGTTATAAATTGATTTGCATTTTAATGAGTGAAATAAGTATTTAAACCCCTTTGCAAAATATGACTAAAGCCTCGTACACACGCAACGATTGTTGGCCGTGAATTTTCGGCCAACGTCCAGTCGGTCGATTGTCGGCTTGTTAGTATGATGCTTCTGACAACCGACTGCGACTTTTCGGCCGAAAAAAATCTGGTGTGCAGACTATAAAATTTTTGTTGGCCGTTAACAGAACGGCCGATTGTTCGTCAGTCAGTACAGATTTCGGCAGACAAAAATCAGATGAGTAAGACTGGGCATGCTCAGAGAAGAAAAAACACACGGAAAGTAAACCATCACATGACATCACTTCTGAAGTTGGTTGTTGTTGGCCAAAAAAATGTGTGTGCAGTCTAGAGCACCAACACAACAACACTGGACAAAAGATGGCCGATCGGTCGGCCAACAATCGGTGCGTGTGTATGAGGCTTTAGTACTTGGTGCCAAAACCCTTGTTGGCAATCAAAGAGATCAGACGTTTTTGTAATTGGCCACCAGGTTTGCACACATCTCAGAAGAGATTTTGTCCCACTCCTCTTTGCAGATCCTCTCCAAGTCATTAAAGGAAAAAATTTGCAAATAAAGAAAAAATAATATAGAGAATACAATTGCGACACAAGTCATATTGTGATTAAATGTTAGTAAACATCACCTTTCCTTTTCAATCTGCAGTTGTTGTAATTTTCTGAGAATGCAATGCAATATGGCTACCTGGAGCTGTTCTGTATACAGAATGCGTATTGACCACCCCACTAAACATAATTTCTTGCTTGTGTGATTGGCTCACCGATTTTCCCAGAAGTCTGCCTAAGACACAAGTCAGATTTCTGGCATCCCCTGCAACAAAAATGTCATTTTTGGTGAGATACTCCCAATAGGAACATGGCTAAAGGGATGCGGGCCCAGCAGATTTCCTCATTGGTGCCCTGCAGCTGCACAGCTGATAGGTAATTATAAAACCACTCCCATTAGACCCACTTAGCACAGGGGCACAGAGGAACAAACTGTGATTTCTTCAGAATAACAAGGTAGGAATCTGCAAAAAAAGGTTGTTATAATCATTGTAATGTACAGAGATCACCCAGAGGGGAATGTTTTTTCTCAACAAAAGTTACGCTTTAAGGTTTCAAGGCTGACGTTTGGTAACTCGAACTTTCAGCTCCCTCCACATATTTTTTATGGGATTAAGGTCTGGTGACTGGCTAGGCCACTCTAGGACCTTGATGTGCTTTTTCTTGAGCCACTCCTTTGTTGCCTTGGCCATGTATTTTGGGTCATTGTCATGCTAGAATACCCATTCACGAACCATTTTCAGTGCAATGGCTTTTTTTTTTTAATGTACTCCTCCGACCTCCTTTCTACAATTTGCAACAATTTGGTCGGTTGCTGTGACTCAGAAGAGACAGCCGGCCTCCTGATGATGTCACAACAAAGATGGAGGGGCAGAACCTGGAGTGTGGCAGCTTTCAGCAGATCACAGCACAGCAGTGCTGGATTCCCTGGGCAGGGGAGCATGCTATACCAACTTAACCCAGTATACCAGTTAAGAAGGAGTTAAAGCGGAGTGCCAGTCAAAAAGTGTAGCTGTGACTTTTAATAAACAGCCACTCCCACGATTCAGCAGTGCACTCACCCCAGCCGTGTTCTCCCCGTGTCCTCTTTTGGCATTTCCGGCATCTCTACTATGTGCACCCGGCTGCGACAGCTTGATGCTTCACAGCTGGGGTGCCCACTGCGCATGTGCGAGTGGCGCTGCTCTCTGTGACTGGTCCCTGAAGTCTCCTAGGACCTGTCATGTGTCCGAGAAGACTTTGGGGGGGGGGGGGGGGAGAACTTCCTCTTCTGATCACCCGATTTAGTCAGGTATCCGTTCCCTCCTCCCCAAGAGCTGTTTAACAAACAGGAGTCGGGGAGGAGGCCTTAAAGTAGAAGTTCAACTTTTGAATGGAACTACGCTTTAATATTAAAATGAAAGCGATTGTTACCCCCAACACTTCATATTCCTGATATGTGGCTGCAGTACCATGTACTTGTATGAGAAAGTATCCTGTTCTCTTTGTATTGTTTCCTTTGTGTGAAATCCCTTATGTTCCTGCCAGTCCCTCTGCTTTCTTATTAAAACTGACCACACTAATTAGAGGAGCATGCTGTGGTCAGTTCTCTAGCTGTGCTGGGAAGTCAGTATGCTTTTCTCCAATGATCAGACTTTTCCTGACATGCCCCCCCCCCTGCACAGCCATTCACTGGGAAGCTCAGTGCGCTGCTGCTGCTTCTCCTCCCCCAGCTCTTAGTTCACACTTTAGCGATGTCAGACACCGCATGTGATTTGCAGCACACTGCTCTGCAAATCACATGTGATGTCTGAGGGTTGTATGGATGAATTTGCGTTGCATTCGGACCAAAGTCGCATAGGACCCTTTTTTTGGTCTGCACCAGAATCGGATCGCCTAGGTGTTCACACCTAGGCGATCCAATTCATGTCGGAAGTGACAGTTAACTGTGTATTGACGCCCCCAGCGATTCGCATAGGGCAGTGTGAACTGCTTGTGAGTCGAGTGCAATGCGGGAACCCGCAGTGGATACGCAGGATTCCCGCATCGTATATGTGTGAACTGGTACTTATGCAGCTGAGAACAGAGGGAATGTGATCAGTTTTAAAATAAGGGTTTTTTTTTATATCCATACAAAAAAAATGTTTTGCCTTTTATTTCTATTTTAAACAAATGGGTTGTTCTACAACGTGATCATCTACAATCACTTTAAGTGCCGGTTCACATTTGTGCGATTGCGGAGATCACATGTAATTCGGAGCGCACTGCTCCTAAATTACATGCGATCTCATGTGCGGTGCGCATTTCAGCCATACACTTTGTATAGCTGAATTCGCACCGCATCCGCAATAAACTCGCTTTTTTTTATCCGCAGCAGAATCGTATCGCATAGTGGTTCACTCTAGTGCGATCCGATTCTGTGCGAACTTGCAGATCGCACTGCGATATGCAATCGCAACTGGGGGTGTCGTTAACATTTAATTGACACCCCCTGCGTATCGCATATGGCAGTGTGAACTGCCAGGGGTGCGGATGCGATGCGGGATCACACTGCATATTCGCAGCGTTCCCGCATCGCACAAATGTGAACCGGGACTAAGCCAGGAAAGTGAAGTTCCTCTCAAGTGATTGTAGTCTCATGTTTTGAAAAAAAAATAAAAATAAAATAACAAACATGTTTTATTTACCTCTTCTGTGCAGTTGGTTTTGCACAGAGCAGCCCCTCCTCTTCTCAGGTCCCTCTTTGCCGCTCCTGGCCCCTCCCTCCTGCCCAGTGCCCCCACAGCAAGCAGCTTGCTATGGGGGCACCCGGGCTGAGCTGCAGCTCTGTGTGTCCATTCAGACACACAGAGCTGCCATGCGGCCCCGCCCCTTCTCTCTCCTGATTGAATAACTGGTTGGATAGAGACGGGGCTCAGGTAAGTATTAGGGATGGGCACTTCTCCCATTAGAACTCCATGTTATCTTCAAAGTTCCCCACAGTGCACTGAAATCAGGGAATCAAAGCTTTTCTCCTTACTGCCAATGCTTGGAGATCTTCTTTGACAAGTACTTTTCTCTGGCACATTTTCTACAACTACCAGCAATGGAATCATGCAATTTATTTTAATACTAAATCAATGTTAAAGAAGTAATCTGCTCTGAAGCCGTTATGTTTTCAAACTTACTACAGCGCGAAACAATCATCTCCATTCTATTATCGGCAGTGCCAGTCCCTACGGACAGCTTTCCAAGCCACAAAGTAGTGAATAATTGGAAAGGCATTGATGCAATTAATATCAATTGAGCCAAGTACAATGTGCAACTATGTTACAGCCGCACGTATCAAGTGCTGCTTTATCTTTGTTCTAAATATGTCACAAATCTGAACTAGTTTCAGGTGTCAGTAAAGTAACATATATGACCAATTTAGGATCTCCTATCCAAAAAGTCATAACCCAGAGAGTTCCTATATATACGGTATATATATATATATATATATATATATATATCTTAAATAGTGGCATGTAGTAAACAATATTTTCTGGGAAAAAAAAAAAAACAATATCATTAACCGCTTGCCGACCGCCGCACGACTATATACTGCGGCGGTCAGCCCCTCACAGGCAGAGTGACGTAGCGGTACGTCACTAGCCTGGGAGGGTCTGGGGAGCGAGCGCGCGCCGCCGCCGGCGCGCTCCCACGCGGTCACGGACCCCCCCCCCCGCGCGTGTGACCAGCGGACCCGATGTCCGCCGGTCACTCGGCGATCGGCGGGGGAGAGGGAGAATGTCAGGCAGCTTGTGTAAACAAGCCACCTGTCATTCTCCTCGCTGTAAAGACACTGATCACACGGATCTAGTATGTAGATCCGTTGATCAGTGTCCTTACAGCTCAAGCCACAGCCAATCACAGTAGAAAGCACGCCCCTAGGGACACACACAGCCCCTCCCTCCCAAATAAAGTTAACCCCTTCACTACCAGTGTATTTTTACAGTAACAGTGCATATGTAGAGCACTGATTACTGTAGAAATGTCACTGGTAACCCCAAAAGTGTCAAAAATGTCAGTCAAGGGTCCGATCTGTCCGCCCCAATGTCGCAGTACTGCAAAAAAAATCGCAGATCGCCTCCATTACGCGTTAAAAAAAAAACAACAAAAATGACAGAAATCTTTCCCTTTGTTAGTAAACGCGATAACTTTTGCGCAAACCAATAAAAATACGCTTTTTGCGATTTTTTTTACCAAACATAGGTAGCATAAAACAAATTGGCCGAAAATGTTAAAAAATTTTGATTTTTACATTTTTTTTGGGGGGAATTTCATATAAAAAAATGTGAAAAATATTGTTATTTTTGCAAAATTGACGCTCTTTTTTTGTTTATAGCGCGTGATCAAAAAATCGCACAGGTGATCAAATACCACCAAAAGAAAGCTCTGTTTGTGGGAAAAAAAGGACGCCAAATTCGTTTAGGTACAGCGTCGCACGACCGCGCAATTGTCCGTTAAATTCACGCAGTGCCGAATCGCAAAATACCCCCTGGTCGTTTAGCAGCCAAATCCTCCGGGGCTTAAGTGGTTAAATATAACAAACATCAGCGCAAATGTTCAAATTCACTATCACAAGTGTCCGGTTAAGTGTGCAGCTGTGCATGGTAGCCAATCAGCTTCTAACGTCAGCTTATTCAATTAACCACTTCAGCCCCAGAAGGTTTTACCCCCTTAATGACCAGGCCATTTTTTGCGATTCGGCACTGCGTTACTTTAACAGAAAATTGCGTGGTCCTGCGACGCTGTACCCAAACACAATTGATGTCCTTTTTTTCCCACAAATAGAGCTTTTTTTGGGTGGTATTTGATCACCTCTGCGGTTTTTAGATTTTGTGCTATAAACCAAAAAAAGAGCGACAATTTTGAAAAACAAAACGCCATATTTTATACTTTCTGCTATAAAACATTCCCAATAAAAAAAAATTAAAAATTAAATTTTTTTATCAGTTTAGGCCAATTTGTATTCTGTTACATATTTTTGGTAAAAAAAAAAGTTCCAAAAAGCGTATTTTAATTGGTTTGCGCAAAAGTTATAGCGTTTACAAACTACGGGATAGATTTTTGGACTTTTTATTTATTTCTTTTATTAGTAATGGCGGCGATCAGCAATTTTTAGAGGGACTGCGACATTGCGGCGGACAGATCGGACCCCTAACTGACATTTTTTACACTTTTTTAGGGACCAATGACATTAATACAGTAATCAGTGCTAAATAATATGCACTGTTACTGTATAAATGACACTGGCAGGGAAGGGGTTAATATTGGGGGTGATCAAAGGGGTAAAATGTATGCCTAAAGTGCTTACTCACTGTGTGGGGGGGAGGGGTTCTGTGACAGGCACAGAGAGATCGCAGTTTTAGCTTAGCTGAAACTGCTGATCTCTCCCTGCCTGTCTGACAGAAGATCCGCCTGCTTTGTTTAGATAAGCAGGCGGGTGTTCTCTCGGTTTCTCCGACATTTGCGGGAGGGCAGCGGCAATTGCAGACACAGTGGGAGCGCGGCACGCCACATGCACTCAGTCATTTAGTACTACGTGACTGGACGCAGCCGAGCCGCCCGGCCGCAGTAATATTACAGCGGGTAGTTGGCAAGTGGTTAAGCTTTGCCAAAATACCTGGAAGCTGATTGGTTGCCATGCAGAGCTGCAACAGATTTTGCACTCTCCAGTTTTAGTAAATGAACCTCTGTGTAGCCTGGATAATATTCTCATGCACTTGTAAATGTAAATAATCAAAAAAATAACTGTTTATCAGGAACAAGGCAGCAGACGAAAAAAAAATAAAATAGCCTCCGTTCACACTGGTGCGACTTGTCATGCGATTTGACAGGTCCAAATTGCATGATAAGTCACACCCTATTGTCGGCAATGAAACTGTTCAAATTGGTGCAACATCGACTTAGAGGTGCCACACCGATTTAAAAAAAAAAGTTCCTGCACTATTTTTGGCAATTTGCATTGACATTTGTGTATGAAGTGGCATGAATTTCAACCAAGTCGCACTGAAATGCCACTTTAAAACTGTGCGATTTCAAGTGAAACCCGCATTCAGTGTGAACGGGGGCTTAGGGGGGAAATTTACGTAACCTGGCGCACACAGAATCTGGTGCAGCACAGTGCATACCAACCAATCAGCTTCTAAGTTCAGCTTGTTGAATTAGGCTTTGACAATAAAACCTGGAAGCTGATTGGTTACTATGCACAGCTGCAGCAGATTCTGTGTGCACCATTTTTAGTAAAATTCCCCCTCAATTGAGACTCTCACTATAGAGGACTATGCTTTGTACAAATTTCATGTGTTAGGTTTACAACCACTTTAAGCCCATGTTCACATTGTTCTGATTTGACATGCGATTTAGATCGGAGCCAATTGCACCGCCTGAATCTGTGCAACGCTGACTTTGCGCCACCACACCGATTCCAAAAAGAAGTTTCTTTACGACTTTTGGTGACTTCAGGGGGCGATTCCCATAGACATCTGTGCAGGAACCCGAACGGATGTTTGTGAAATCGCCCCCGAAATCGGACTGAAATGCCGGCTTGAAATCATGCGAGTTCAGTTAAAAAAATATCTATTTCAATTGATGCTGCATAAAAATGTTGATGTTTAGGACCACTTTCACAGGGGTAGTATGTGATATCTGTGTCCATTCAGTTTTTTTTTCCTCCATCTTATAACGTAGGAAAGATGGATCCATGTAATCCAGGGATGCTCAACCTGTGGCCCACGAGCCACATGTGGCCATTGGAGCCCTCTGATGTGGCCCGTGACCTCAAACCAGGGAAGCGAATGCTAATGCCCCGTACACATGTGCAGATTATCTGAAGACTTTTGTCTGTAGACTTACCAAAACCATATAATATGAGGTCAAACCTAAACACTTTCAATTTGTATGCAATCCGGCCGTCCCTTGCACTATATAGAAAAGGTAAATCTGAAGACAAAAGTCTTCAGATAATCTGCACGTGTGTACAGGGCATTAGGGTGGGCAACCTGTTGATTTTGATCTGGGCTTTCTGCCCTGCCATCCCAGAGCTTCTGAGTACAGTGAGCTGGTGCTGGTAGCGGAGGGAGCAGCCCCATAAGTCGCTGCTTCCTCTGCAGGGCCGGCTCCTGTCCCAGGCAGAGTGATACCAAGTGCACCCCACCTCTAAACCTTTCTAGCAGCCTGGGCAGCAATGCAAACAGCAGCTGGAAGAGGAAAAGTGTATTAAGCATTTCCCTACCGGGCCAATTCTGACACTTCTCTCCTACATGTTCAAATAGAAAATTACTTAGAACCCCCAACACTTATTTTTTTATTTATTTTATCTAAAACGAATTTTTCACACTGCCACCTACATTTTTTTTGTACTAACTTTATTGCTATCACAAGGTTTGAACAACATTTCTTGTGACAGCATGGGCCGTAAAAGGTCCTCTTTATGGAGAGATCTTAGGTCTATTATGCCTCGTACACACGTTCAGATAATCGTACGATAAAACTCGCTTTCGACCTAATCGCGCAATAATCTGATCGTTAGTACACAGCTTTTGACAGCCGATCACGACAGTTGGTCCAACAAAATCCGAAGGGACAAACAGGAAAACTTCTGTCGTACGATAGCCTAGCAAACAACAATCGTTTTTAATCAGTACAGTATGCGTCCTCTAAAAATCTATCGACAAAGACTGCGCATGATTAGATACACTAAAATAGCACAGAAAAAGCCTGTCTTCCATTGTTTTTGTTTTGCACCATCTGATACGTAGCTACGCAACCAGGAAGCTTTTCCAGAATCGTACGAAAAAATTCCTACGTTTATACGCATTTTTGAATTCAATATTAGTATCATGCAACAAAATGCGAACAATAAGTCGTCCGATTATCTGAACGTGTGTACGAGGGCATTAGACCCCAAATCTCTGCTCTGGCCTCGAATGCAACCAACCGCTTTCAGTGAACCTATTGCATGCCTCTATATAGGTAGAATACAGGTTCAATGCTACGATGCTAGAGAACAAAGAAGACAAGACAGAAATGGCAGAGCAGCTGTGATGAGGACAGGTTGTTCAAGTGCAACTCTCCTCTCACTCTTATTTGACGTAGAGCTGAGTGAATGGAATGCAGTGTTCTGTTCGTTTACAATCATCCTAAAGGCCCGTACACACGTACCGATCGTCGGCATACAAACGTCGGTGGACGAAGGATCTGCCGATTGTACGCGTGTTAGTATGGTGCCTCCGACAGATGTCTGCGCACAATCCGCGGACAAAAGTCTTTCGTGCAAACATGAAAATATTTGTATGCCGACACCAGAACGGACGATTGTTCGCCTGTCAGTACACAATTCGGCCGACAGACCGCAGATTTGCAAGACTGGGCATGCTCAGAAAATAGAAAACACAGGGAAAGTTAACCATTACATGACATCACTTCTGCAGTCGGCGGACAAAATTCTTGTGCTGTCCTTGTGCTGTCTTTGCACTTTTCAGCAGACACCGACATCCCGGGGAGAAAAGAGGAACATTTGTAAGCCGACCATCGGTACGTGTGTACGGGGCTTTACAGACACAATCTGTTCTGCCAAGAATTATTGTTAAAAAAAAAAACACACAACATTTTCCCAAAAGAAAAGGAATTAAAAATAAAGAAATAAAAATAAATCTACTTTTCTGGAACTATGCAAATTGGGGGACATTAAAAAAAAGTTAGAAAACCAGATGATGTCTGTGATTTTCTAAAAATGTGCATGTTTTCTGTTTTTTATCACAAAGCTTGATGTAACAGATGTAACTGTGCAGTATTAACTACTTGTGGGCCAGGGATTTCAATTAAAGCCAACTTCCAGGCAAAGGGCTAAATACACAGTTGAAATACACATATGTGAAATGTCATATTTGCCGAAAGATTTGTAGTTTCGTCTGACCTCTGACCGTTTTTGTGATTCATATTCTTCTGCCAGACAGCACAGCCAGGAGGATAAACCCCCTTCTCCCAGTCTGCTGCTCTGCTAATATAAGCAAAGATTTAGGTATTTCAGGTACTTATATGCCAGCAAATATTACATTTCATTTTAATTTATATATACTGTATATATATATATATATATATATATATATATATATAGAGAGAGAGAGAGAGGATTGATTTCAGAAATAGAAGTGCTAATAGTTTATTTTTATCAATTAACAAAATTGAAAGTAAATGAACTGAAGAAAAATCCAAATCAAATCAATATTTGATGTGACCACCCTTTGCCTTCAAAACATCATCAGTTCTTCTAGGTACACTTGCACACATTTTTTGAGGGAACCCAGCAGGTAGGTTGTTCCAAACATCTTAGCGAACTAATCACAGATCTTCTGTGGATGTAGGCTGCCTTAACCACTTGCCGACCGCCGCACGACTATCTACGTCGGCGGTCAGCCCCTCACAGGCAAAGTGACGTAGGGCTACGTCACTAGCTTGTGAGGGTCTAGGGAGCGAGCGCGCGCCCCCGGAGGCGCGCTCCCGCTCCCGAGTGGTCACGGACCCCCCCCCCGCGCTTGTGACCGGCGGACCCGATGTCCGCCGGCCACTCTGCGATCGGCGGGGGAGAGGGAGAAAGTCAGGCAGCTTGTGTAAACAAGCTGCCTGTCATTCTCCTCGCTGTATGAGAGCTGATCATCTGGATCTACTATGTAGATCCGTTGATCACTCTGCATACAGCTGAAGCCCCAGCCAATCACAGTTAGAATCACGCCCCTAGGGACACACACAGCCCCTCCCTCTCAAATAAAGTTAACCCCTTCACTACCAGTGTATTTTTACAGTAACAGTGCATATGTATAGCACTGATTACTGTAGAAATGTCACTGGTAACCCCAAAAGTGTCAAAAATGTCAGTGAAGGGTCCGATCTGTCCGCCGCAATGTCGCAGTACCGCAAAAAAAAAATCGCAGATCGCCGCCATTACGCGTTAAAAAAAAAACAACAAAAATGACAAAAATCTTTCCCTTAGTTAGTAAACGCAATAACTTTTGCGCAAACCAATCAAAATACGCTTTTTGCGATTTTTTTTACCAAACATAGGTAGCATAAAACAAATTGGCTGAAAATTTTAAAAAATTTTGATTTTTACATTTTTTTGGGGGGGAATTTCATATAAAAAAAAGGGAAAAATATTGCTATTTTTGCAAAATGGACGCTCTTTTTTTGTTTATAGCGCGTGATCAAAAAATCGCACAGGTGATCAAATACCGCCAAAAGAAAGCTCTGTTTGTGGGAAAAAAAGGACGCCAAATTCGTTTAGGTACAGCGTCGCACGACCGCGCAATTCTCTGTTAAAGTCACGCAGTGCCGAATCGCAAAATACCCCCTGGTCGGAATGGGGGTAAAATCTTCCGGGGCTTAAGTGGTTAAATCCTCCTGTCTCTTCATGTAATCCCAGGCAGACATGATGATGTTGAGGTCAGGGCTCTGTGGGGTCCAAACCATCACTTCCAGGACTCCTTGTGCTTCATTACACTGAAGATAGTTCTTTATTACCAGGGCTGGGACAAGGTAATTTGGTGCCCAGGGCGAAGATGGCAAACTGCGCCTCAACTCCCCCCGACCCCGTTCCCCGTCCCCCATCCCGTCCTGGGTGTAATATAAGAATCAATGTAGTTTCAAAACAAGGAAATACTTAAAACATTACAAATTCAATTAGGTTTAATGCGATAGAAACATAGTTCACTCACACATTTTAATTATATGTATTTTTATATTAGGCACTTAAAGTGCTTTTTCTGTCATACCAATTTGTATTTATCACCTCACCAGACAGAACCCCCCCCCCCCAATCTGAATATAGTTATTTACCAATTTGTTATTATCACCTCACCAGACAGAACCCCCCCCCCCCCCCATCTGAATATAGTTAGTTACCAATTTGTTATCTCCTCACCAGACAGAACCCCCCCCCCCCCCAATCTGAATATAGTTAGTTATCCAATTTGTTATCTCCTCACCAGACACCCCCCCCCCCCCCATCTGAATATAGTTATTTACCAATTTGTTATTATCACCTCACCAGACACCCCCCCCCCCATCTGAATATAGTTATTTACCAATTTGTTATTATCACCTCACCAGACAGAACCCCCATCTGAATAGTTAGTTACCAACTTGTAGTTATCTCCTCACCAGGCAGGCTTCATGCTGCTGCAGACAGAGAGACAGTGTGTGTACCAGCCAGGCTGTGCTGTGACTTCAGCTCTCTTCGGCTCCTCGAGGTTGGTATGCTCCTCCCATCCAGGCTGGCTTCTCAGACAGTGAATGACATCACTGCCGGGACTACAGAGCTCCTGTCGGGGGGGGGGGGGGGAGTTTTCTGCTCCGATCCGCTGACAGAAGAACAGAAGGGAAGGCTTCCGGCTGTGTTGAGTGCAGGAGCACACTCCACACATTGCAGGGTGCCACAGACCTTTTAGCAGCTGGCGACCCCCGGCCGGCAATTACACACACACAGTCAGTGTGTGAAAGAAGTTGTCCAGCCACTTTTGGCGCCCCCCATATCTCTAATAAATGTTACCGCCCAGGGCACCCGTCCCTCTTGCCCCCCCCCGTACCGGCTCTGTTTATGACATTGACTGTAGGTTTGGGGTCGTTCTCTTGTTGCTAATCACACGCCCCCCTGATGGTATGGCATGATGGAGAAGTATCTGCCCGTATTTCTCAGCATTGAGGACACCATTGATCCTGATTCCTGACCAAATCTCCAACTCCATTTGCAGAAATGCAGCCCCAAACTTGCAAGGAACCTCCACCATGCTTCACCATTGCCTGCAGACACTGATTATTGTACCGCTCTCCAGCCCTTCATAAACAAACTGCCTCCTGCAACAACCAACTATTTCAAATTTTGACTCATCAGCCCAGAGCACCTGCTGCTATTTTTCTGCACACCAGTGCCTATGTTTTTGTGCATAGGTGAGTTACTTAGTGAATCTGGAGTATCCCATACTACCCTACAACCCATCAAAGTTCCTTTACAATAAAACCGAAAAGACATCCCCTAGACCAGCCTTTTTCAACCAGGGTGCCAAGGCACACTGGGGGGCCTTGAGGTTTCTTCATGGGTGCCTTGGCAAAATGTCTAAAAATGTATCAAAAATTGTATACAAGCCAGCAGGTGGATGAAGCCTGCCTTTTAGTTATACAAAGCCACTGGTTTTCATTATACACCATCATTGGTTGTTAGGATGCTAGTGTCTAGAAAGTCGTAAATGAAACCAGTGGCTTTGTATAACTAAAAGGCATGGTGACATTTCAGCGGCTCTAGAAGGAGTAGCGCTATATGTATGCACACTGACTTGTGCAGTGTACACTCTCAGTGTCTGGAGCAGGGACATGCAGTTAGGGGAGGCAGGTGGGACAGAGCCTTACCTGCCATGTACATAAAAAAAATGATCAAGCAGGGGGGGGTAGGTAGCCAAAGTCCTATCCCACCACTGGTCAAAATACGGGGCTGTCAGAAGCTACATACAGCGTGGCCAGTTTAAATACAAGCTGGCACACACTGTTTGCAGCAGACTGAAAAGGTGAGCTCACAGTGCCTCTGACTTCTTTTCAGAGGCACTGAGCTCAATGGACAGCTTGGAGCCTTTGACCAATGGTAAAGCATCATTGGTCCAAGCTGTCCAATAAAAATGCTGCAGTGGAGGCTCTCCTCTCACTGCAGTGTCTAAAAAAACAAATTCTCCCTTCTAGCCCAGCCCTCTTAACTACAAGGAAAAAACATCGGTTTATGGGTATAAGGTTTACCCATAATCCCATTTTTTTCTCACACAATTAAGAGGGAGAATCTGCTGCTGCAGAAAAGGTCCTTTTTTAATCAAGCAAAATAATTAATTAATATGCTCTATCTTCTAACATAATATATATTATTTATCTATTTACTGTGAAATTACTGGTTTGAAAGTTTAAATTCAAACTTGGGTAATTTGTCTGTTAAGCCATCTGCTTGAGTACAGTTTTTGAAAATATAGTAAAATTACCTTAAAAACAATATATAATAATTATTTGTATATTACTTACTTATGGTAATTATCCACTTGCTACCCAAGCCAATTCTGACACTTCTCTCCTACATGTAAAAATAATATTTTTGCTAAAAAAATTACACTCCCAAACATTGTATATATTTTTTAGTTGGACTGTTTCACTGTTTTACCGTTTGTATTAAATTCTGCGTTTCACCTTTTTGTAAATAAAGCGGACCCTTTAGACCGCATTCACACTGAAGCGGCACGACTTCGGGGGCGACCTGTGAAGTCCCCTGCACCGCGACTTTGGCGCGACTTGCACGGACTTCACATAGTGGAAGTCAATGCAAGTCGCCTCCAGGTCGCCCCGAAGTAGTACAGGACCCTTTTTCTAAGTCGGAGCGACTTGTGTCGCTCCTATTAGAACGGGTCCTGTACCAGTGCATGGACCGCGAGGGACCGCGACTTGTCAGGCTGTAGTGTGAATGGAGCCTTATGGTTTACTTGTTTATTACTGAATATTACTGTTATATTTCTGGCTTCAGAAAATAAAATGTATTTTTCTACAATCTTTATTGTCCTCTTTGCTAGTAATAATGTTTCCAGCATCAACAAAAAGGGTGATTAAAAAAACATCTTGTTAAAGGGACAGCGTTTGTATATATTTTTGTTAAAGGAGTATAACTAGTAGAAATGTAATGGCCTACATAATGAGAATTGAATACGTAACTTGTAAGTATGTAAACTCTGTGTATCTGGCTTTGATACTAGCCAGTGCCTCACCAGCCACTGGCCTCACCGCACGTCCCTAGTAGGGATGATCGAACTTTTGAAAAGTTCGGTTCGACC
The DNA here is from genome assembly GCF_965119305.1 of Pelophylax lessonae. Lineage (NCBI taxonomy): Eukaryota > Metazoa > Chordata > Amphibia > Anura > Ranidae > Pelophylax > Pelophylax lessonae. The sequence continues at coordinate 127,283,879 of NC_138768.1, forward strand.
AGAACACCCGAACTTCACGAAAGTTCGGTTCGGATTTCAGAACCCCATTGAAATCAATGGGACCCGAACTTCTGTAATCAAAAAACACCATTTTTAAGCCCTAAAACCCAATAAATGCCCCTAAAAAGTGCCTAGGGTTCTGGGTCATGCCCCAGGGACTATTAATCACACAAAAAAAAGTTCTTAAAAATTGTCGTTTTTGATAGATAGCCAATTATTGAAAAAATTTAAAAAAAAAAAAAAGAGAGATTTCTTTGGATTTAGTGTCTGGGGGTTCTAAAAGGTGTACCTGTGAAGTTTCAGCTCTGTAGCATGTCCAGAACCAGAATTACAGCATACTAAACCTTCAAAAATGACTTTTTTGCTTAACCGCACCTTTCTTTTGCTCCTAATCAACGGCTCAGCCAATGTGTATGATGGGGACATAATGCAGTGCACTGGGAACAAGATTAGAGGTTTTTTTGGAAAAAGGTGCTGTCTCTTTAAATGTGCATATAATTAACGGGTGTATTTCCACAATGGGGCTATTATTACCAAATGTTTCAAGAAGTCCAAAGATGTATGTAATTGCACTTTATTTCATGTAAAATGGTGTTTGGTGCACTTTAACTTGAAATCTCACAAGAAACAGACATATATGCACGGATACATTGAGGGTTAGGGGTAGGGGCCACAATGTAGTGCACAGTGAACAAGATTAGAGATGTTTTGGATGAATACTGTTGTCTCTTGACTTTGAATAGAAGTAAAGGATGCTTAAAAATTGGGCATTTGGTGGTGCGGACGATGCCTTGACACCATATCCCTATGAAAGTGCTGGTAATGAAAGCAATAATTGCCTTTGTAAGGAAAAAAATTACAATGATATGCATCTGTGTGACAGGTGCGCAAAAATTGTTGTTTGGGTGTTGGCGGAGCCATACCACTGTAAGCCCAAAGAGCTGGTGTTGAAGAAGGCGTAAAAATTATGAAGGTGTGCACATGTGGAACAGGTGCGCAAACATGGTAGTTTTGGTGTTGGCGGAGCCTCCCCACCATAACCCCAAAGAGCTGGCTTTGAAGGAGGCCCAAAAATTGTAAAGGTGTGCACCTGTGGAACAGGTTCACAAACATGGTAGTTTTTGTTTAGCATAGCCTCCCCACCTTAACCCCAAAGAGCTGGTGTTGAAGGAGGCCCAAAAATTGTAAAGGTGTGCCCCTGTGGAACAGGTGCGCAAACATTGTAGTTTTTGTTTTAGCATAGCCTCCCCACCTTAACCCCAAAGAGCTGGCGTTGAAGGAGGCCCAAAAATTGTAAAGGTGTGCACCTGTGGAACAGGTGCGCAAACATTGTAGTTTTTGTTTTAGCATAGCCTCCCCACCTTAACCCCAAAGAGCTGGTGTTGAAGGAGGCCCAAAAATTGTAAAGGTGTGCCCCTGTGGAACAGGTGCGCAAACATTGTAGTTTTTGTTTTAGCATAGCCTCCCCACCTTAACCCCAAAGAGCTGGCATTGAAGGAGGCCCAAAAATTGTAAAGGTGTGCACCTGTGGAACAGGTGCGCAAACATTGTAGTTTTTGTTTTAGCATAGCCTCCCCACCCTAACCCCCAAAGAGCTGGTGTTGAAGGAGGCCCAAAAATTGTAAAGGTGTGCACCTGTGGAACAGGTGCGCAAACATTGTAGTTTTTGTTTTAGCATAGCCTCCCCACCTTAACCCCAAAGAGCTGGTGTTGAAGGAGGCCCAAAAATTGTAAAGGTGTGCCCCTGTGGAACAGGTGCGCAAACATTGTAGTTTTTGTTTTAGCATAGCCTCCCCACCTTAACCCCAAAGAGCTGGCGTTGAAGGAGGCCCAAAAATTGTAAAGGTGTGCACCTGTGGAACAGGTGCGCAAACATTGTAGTTTTTGTTTTAGCATAGCCTCCCCACCTTAACCCCAAAGAGCTGGTGTTGAAGGAGGCCCAAAAATTGTAAAGGTGTGCCCCTGTGGAACAGGTGCGCAAACATTGTAGTTTTTGTTTTAGCATAGCCTCCCCACCTTAACCCCAAAGAGCTGGCGTTGAAGGAGGCCCAAAAATTGTAAAGGTGTGCACCTGTGGAACAGGTGCGCAAACATTGTAGTTTTTGTTTTAGCATAGCCTCCCCACCTTAACCCCAAAGAGCTGGTGTTGAAGGAGGCCCAAAAATTGTAAAGGTGTGCCCCTGTGGAACAGGTGCGCAAACATTGTAGTTTTTGTTTTAGCATAGCCTCCCCACCTTAACCCCAAAGAGCTGGCGTTGAAGGAGGCCCAAAAATTGTAAAGGTGTGCACCTGTGGAACAGGTGCGCAAACATTGTAGTTTTTGTTTTAGCATAGCCTCCCCACCTTAACCCCAAAGAGCTGGTGTTGAAGGAGGCCCAAAAATTGTAAAGGTGTGCACCTGTGGAACAGGTGCGCAAACATTGTCGTTTTTGTTTTAGCATAGCCTCCCCACCTTAACCCCAAAGAGCTGGTGTTGAAGGAGGCCCAAAAATTGTAAAGGTGTGCACCTGTGGAACAGGTGCGCAAACATTGTCGTTTTTGTTTTAGCATAGCCTCCCCACCTTAACCCCAAAGAGCTGGTGTTGAAGGAGGCCCAAAAATTGTAAAGGTGTGCACCTGTGGAACAGGTGCGCAAACATTGTCGTTTTTGTTTTAGCATAGCCTCCCCACCTTAACCCCAAAGAGCTGGTGTTGAAGGAGGCCCAAAAATTGTAAAGGTGTGCACCTGTGGAACAGGTGCGCAAACATTGTCGTTTTTGTCATAACCAAAATGAGGTTCTGTGAACGTAAAGAGAATGAGAGGAGGGTTTGAGGGTGGCACCATGGTCCAGGCTTAAACTGAGGCTCAACTGCCACATCACAACGATAGCCTAGTCTACAAGGTCTGCATCAGGTGCATCAAAGCTTGATATCCACGACTGATTCATCTTAATGAATGTCAAACGGTCGACTGAGTAGGTGGAGAGTCTCGTTCGATGGTCTGTGACGAATCCTCCTGCTGCGCTGAATGCCCGTTCCGATAGGACACTGGAAGCAGGGCAGGCCAACAACTCCATGGCATACTGGGCCAGTTCTGGCCAGTGGTCTAATCTTAAGACCCAGTATGCCAGTGGATCGGATTCGTCACATGAAAAGCCCTCTGTGTCACTTTGTGCCCTCACGTAATCGTCCACCATGTGATGCAGACGGTGTCGATGCGATGTGGCAGCTGAGAGGCCTGGGCGGTGAGGACTAAAAAAAGACCGAAAGGCATCCGTCAACCGCACGCCTTCTCCAACGCTCCTCTCGTGACCACCAGTAGAATCCATGGTAGGTTGTCCTCGCCCCTGCACCCTACGGGAGTCGGGGAACATGTTCACTAGATTCCTCTTGAGACTGTCCTCAAGGGATTTGATCCTGGGGACTCTCTGGGTGGATGGGAAAAGCTCCGAGACTTTACACTTGTACCGGGGGTCAAGTAGGGTGGCCAACCAATAGTGGTTAGTCTCTTTAATGGCCTTGATTCTGGGGTCCTTTCGCAGGCTCTGGAGCATGATGTTTCCCATGCGTCGCAAATTAGCGAAGGCCTGAGAAGCTGACTCCTCGGGGTCACTCATAACGACATTATCTTCAACGGGCTCCTCCTCCTCCCAGCCACGTACTACTCCAAAGTGTCCCGAGGGAGTCAAACTAGGCCTTGCAGATTGCCGCATGTCTTCCTCCTCCTCCTCCTCAAACCCTGCAAAAGTTCCCGCAGAATCGTCCTCCTCCTCCTCTTCCACCCCTGGATCCTGCTCGGGCCTCTGGGAGCTAGGCATAATGGGGTCAGGATTCTCAGGATAAAGGGGGCCTTGAGAGGCAAGGAAGTCCTCCTCTTCCTCCTGCTGCTCTGCCTCCAGTGCCCTGTCCATAATGCCACGCAGAGTGTGCTCCAACAAAAACAGTACCGGTAGGGTGTCACTGATGCATGCGCTGTCCCGGCTGACCATCCTTGTGGCCTCCTCAAATGGCGAGAGGACAGCGCATGCATCCTTAATCAAAAGCCACTGCCGTGGGGAAAAGAAGCCCAGGCGCGCAGAGCCAGTGCTGGTGCCGTACTCGCATAGGTATTCATTGAGGGCCCTCTGCTGCGTGTACAGGCGCTGCAGCATAGCCAAGGTGGAGTTCCAGCGGGTGGGCATGTCACAGATGAGGCGGTGTACCGGCAGGTGAAACTCGCGCTGCACTTCGGCCAAACGTGCAGTGGCACTGTACGACCGCCTGAAGTGACTGCACACCCTTCTTGCCATCCTTAGCACATCCTGCATTCCCGGGTACGAGTTCAAAAACCGCTGTACCACGAGATTCAGGACATGCGCCAGGCATGGCACATGGGTTAACTTTCCCTGACGAAGGGCGGCCAGGAGGTTTGACCCATTATCAGTAACCACCATCCCTGGCTGCAGCTGGCGTGGTGTCAACCACCTCTGGGCCTGTGCCTGCAGAGCCCCAAGAATCTGAGGGGCAGTGTGCTGCCTGTCCCCTAGACACACAAGCTGCAGCACTGCGTGACACCTTTTGGCCTGAGACATAGAATAGCCCTTTGAACGTTTACGTGGTACCTCATCATATTCAAAGGACCATTCTGCAGAGGAGGGCATGGAGGAGGTAGAGGAGGAGGAGCAGGAGGGGGTAGAAGTGATCGATCTACCCGGATCAGCGACACCACCAGCTGTTTGCAGACGTGGGGGCAACACTGGCTGCAGCACCGAGCCCTGGCTACAATCCCTTCCGCTGGCAAGCAGTGTCACCCAGTGAGCAGTGACAGAAATGTACCGTCCCTGCCCATGTTTGCTTGACCAAGTGTCAGCCGTCAAGTGTATCTTACGGCTGACTGACTTGGCCAGGGACGACACTACATTGCCTTCCACATGTTGGTATAGGGATGGCAGGGCCTTACGGGAAAAGTAATGCCGACTTGGCACCTGCCACTGTGGAACTGCACATTTTGCGAAGTCACGGAAGGGAGCAGACTCTACCAGGTTAAATGGTAATAGTTGCAGAGCCAGTAGTTTAGCCAAACTACTGTTTAGACGCTGGGCATGTGGGTGGCGGGGAGTATACATTTTTTTTCGTTCCAGCATGTGTGGAATCGAAATTTGGCGTCTAGATGTTACAGCTGGTGGTGTGCTGGAGGTAGATGCGACACTGCCTGCTATATCATCATCCCTGCCAGTGGAGGCTGCCAACAGGTGACGAGTGACTATAGCAGGGCCAGGAACAGACTGATGTGCAGGTGGAGCAGGTGGAGCAGATGGAGCATGAGGAGGAGCGCGAGGAGAACTAGGAGGCCGACTGACCGATCTTTGGCCCTTTTGTGGGTTCTTTAAATGCTCCTGCCAACGGGCCGAGTGGTGGGTTGTCAAATGCCTGTTTAGGCAGCTTGTACCCAGGTGGTTGACATTTTTGCCACGTTTTATACCCTTCTTACAAATCTTGCAGATCGCAACTGTTTTATCTGCATGGGATGTCTCAAAAAAGGCCCAGCAAGATGAGGTGTGTATAGTGGCCCGGGAGACAACAGGTGCGGCCTTAGATGGAGTAGGCCGTCTGCTCTCCCCTCTTGCTTGCTCTGCCTCCTCCTCAACCTCAGACCCAACATCTGACTCCATCAAAGACTGAGCATCAGGCCTGGCCTGGGAGACAACAGGTGCGGCCTTAGATGGAGCGGGCCGTCTGCTCTCCCCTCTTGTTTGCTCTGCCTCCTCCTCAAACTCAGACCCAACATCTGATTCTATCAAAGACTGAGCATCAGGCCTGGCCTGGGAGACAACAGGTGCGGCCTTAGATGGAGCGGGCCGTCTGCTCTCCCCTCTTGTTTGCTCTGCCTCCTCCTCAAACTCAGACCCAACATCAGACTCCATAAAGGACTGAGCGTCAGGCTGGAGTAGATGGCCGACACTGTGGTCAAACAGCTCAGCTGACTCCTCTGCCATGTCTGAAGTTGGGTCTAAGGGAGGACATGAGGTGGACATGGACTCATCTGTATTTGTTCTGACAACTGCAGAAGACTGACCACTTTTCTCTGCCTGGGTCACTGTAGTTGCAGATGATGCCGATGATGAGGGTTTGTTCATATAGTCCACCACCTCCTGTACATACTGTGGACGTATAGCTTGGCCACTGCCGGAGAACAATCCAAATGGTGGCCTGGCTGAGGACTGACCACCACATCCACCCCTGCCTCTAGACACCCTAGAAGCTGTGCCCCTTTCCGCAGCAGGGCCACGTATGCCTTTTCTTGGTCTACCAGGCATATTTCTCACTGATGCGTTGGCAACTGTGTGCGGTGAAAAACGCACACTGCTATGCGACCCACAGTTGTCGCTGGATACAGCACAGAAGATGTGTCACGCACAGTAGCAAAGCCTTTTGCACAGTGGACCTAACGCTTTGAACAACAGGCGTTAGGTTGTCACTGATGCGTTGGCAACTGTGTGCGGTGAAAAACGCACACTGCTATGCGACCCACAGTTGTCGCTGGATACAGCACAGCAGATGTGTCACGCACAGTAGCAAAGCCTTTTGCACAGTGGACCTAACGCTTTGAACAACAGGCGTTAGGTTGTCACTGATGCGTTGGCAACTGTATGCGGTGAAAAACGCACACTGCTATGCGACCCACAGTTGTCGCTGGATACAGCACAGCAGATGTGTCACGCACAGTAGCAAAGCCTTTTGCACAGTGGACCTAACGCTTTGAACAACAGGCGTTAGGTTGTCACTGATGCGTTGGCAACTGTGTGCGGTGAAAAACGCACACTGCTATGCGACCCACAGTTGTCACTGGATACAGCACAGCAGATGTGTCACGCACAGTTGCAAAGGCTTTTGCACAGTGGACCTAACGCTTTGAACAACAGGCGTTAGGTTGTCACTGATGCGTTGGCAACTGTGTGCGGTGAAAAACGCACACTGCTATGCGACCCACAGTTGTCGCTGGATACAGCACAGCAGTTGCGTGTCACGCACAGTTGCAAAGGCTTTTGTACAGTGCACCTAACGCTTTGAACAACAGGCGTTAAGTTGTCACTGTATTTTGCTGCCTAGCAAGCACGTACACCTGCTGTGATAGAGCAGCACTGTGCCACGTGCTCACTAAACAGAACCCTCACACTTTCCCTACAGAAACTAAATTTTCAAATCTAACTAATGTAGTACAAAGTTCCCTAACTACACTAGATATCCCTTTCCACTAAATAGAAAGCTCCATACAGCAGAAGACTGACACTGTCCCTTAAGTTTTTTTTTTTTTTTTTGTAACTCTAAGAACCAGCACAATCGCTGTATCTAACTACACTGGCTGTAAGCTAAATACAATTCTGCTATATGGAGCTTTAGAACCACTCGATATATAGGAAATGTAGTGTAGCAAGCAGGAGTCAGACAGAACTGCTTCAACTCTCTTCAACAGGCTCTGGATAACTGTGCTAGGGGTTAGGCGGGGCCATCTTATATAGTGTGGGGCGTATTCACTCCTGATTGGCCTCTGGTCCCCGTAGTCACTCCAATCATGTTCCTAGGAGACTCCTGCCCCCTCATTGGCTTTTGCAGACGTTTCTGGGCCAATCACGGGCTTTTAAAGCCCAGTTCCTGTCCCAGTGCATTTTGGGCGGTTCTGGTGGCCGAATACTGAACTTTTGCCGCAAAAAGTTCGGTATTCGGCCGAATATCGAACATCCAATGTTCGGGTCGAACCGATGGTCGACCCGAACCGTTCGATCATCCCTAGTCCCTAGTCAGGAGAATGTGAATCTGCTGTATGCATTGGACTTTTTAGTGGAGCCAGATTCCTTCTAAAATCCAAAAACACAACAACACAACACAATTGACCCTGGAGTGTGTTTATGGAAGCAACCATGCAGTCTCCATTAGTCTAAGTGCAAAAGGGTGGGGAACATGCTTGTGCTTGTCAAGGGCACTGGGAAAGAGGATAGAAAAAGTGAGATAAAAAGAAAACGTCAGGGCCGAGAATATGAGTAATCCTATTCAGACATAGGAAACACATACACTCCAACTGCCTCCACTTACAAATGATGGGGTGTGAGCTGGGGATAGGTAGCCGGGACATAACCCCCCCCTGGGATAGGCAGTCTTTCAGGAACAGATACCAAGTCCAGTGAGGTAGTGGTAAACAGTGGTGTGTTTATTGGTGCTATATACAAGTCTTGTTCACAGGTGCTGTACAGTGTTCCAGAAAACAACAGGCAAACAATCAGCAAACAAAAGTCTAGCTGTATCTCGGCACTAACTACACCAACAACACAGATCCTAACTAATACGCTGAGCAATCCTAAAGCTTGTTAGCTTCCACATACACAGCTTGTTATTTTTCACCAACCTTTTAGCTATCCTAGACATGACTTGTCTCATCCCAGGCTTGAGGGCTAAGGCTTCAGGTTCCAGGTGGGATTAAAGTACCAGAGGGGAGAGGAGTAAACCCTGTGCTGGTCCGTGGACTAGAGATCTCTAAACCTATATGAGAGGACCCTGGGAGATATACTGTATAAACCCAAAACAAGACTCTCCCAGGCTCCTTCTGGGATGCTCTGCTACATATCATCCCACCTTGTTTCAACCCTAAGGTTGGAATCCCTGCGACCCCCTCCTGGGTGGCTTCTACTTTGTCCAATTGAGGATTTATGACTCCTCGACCAATAGTGTAGACCACAACCCTGGCCCCCTCAATGACATCTAGCTCCCATCTCCTTTTGACTTCGCCACCAATGCCTTTACTCCTAGCTTCAGGCACCAGGGGGGACTCAGTAGCCTTTAGAGTCACAGAGATGGACCCTACCATCAATGCCAGCTTATCCTTCCACGGCTTTAACAGATTTATATGGTATGTGTGCCCTGGCTTTCTTTTACTCAGTTTATATACTTTGTATATTACCTCCCCAACTCTCTAAATTACTTTGAAGGGACCCTGCCACTTAGCCAGGAACTTGCTCTCAACAGTGGGAACTAACACCAGGTCCCTGTCTACAGGCGAGAAAACATAGTCAGGTCTCCCTATTGTACATTCTTTATTGGGCTGCTTGGACCTGAAGTAAGTGGTCTTTTACCATGTGAATGATCGCTTCAATCCTGTCCTGCATTTGAGCAATATGCTCAATGGCACTTTTGTGGGGTGTCTACTCCCCCTCCCAGGTTTCCTTCGCTATGTCTAAGAGTAACAGAGGGTGTTTCCCATAGAGCAACTCAAGTGGAGAGTACCCCGTAGAGGACTGGGAGACCTCCCTAATGGAAATGGAAACATCTAGTACAGAAACCTAGCCTTATCCTGGCACTAACTACACCAATAACACAGATCCTAACTAACAGACTGAACAAGCCTACCGCTTGTCAGCTTAGCTCTCACAGATAGGACTTGTCTGATCCCAGGCATGAGAGCTAAGGCTGCAAGTTTCAAGTGGAATTAAATTACCAGAAGGGAGAGGAGTATAACCTGTGCTGGACCGTGGATCCAAGATCCCTAAACCTATATGAGAGGACCCTAGGAGATATTTAAACCCAAACAGCGCTCTCCCAGGCTCCTTTTAGGACGCTCTGCTACAGGTGGTGTCAGAGGCTCTTCTAAGAGCTGTTTGACACCAGAGTGCAACGGTTCCGACACATGTGCAGAGACCCGTTAAAGTTCAATATTGTAACACGTTGATATGCATTCCTGTTGTAATTGCAATGCATTTATTTGCCTTTTGAGGGCATTTTTGTTGAGCTGAATTTTTTTGCAGTGTGTCGTCTGCCTATTTCCTGTGACTTCACTTCCTACATGGTTGCTGATCGAATGTAATGTAGAAAAACCAGTGCTTTATATCAGGGGTCTTCAAACTATGGCCCTCCAGTTGTTCAGGAACTACAATTCCCATCATGCCTAGTCATGTCTGTGAATGTTGGAGTTTTACAATGCCTCATGGGATGTGTAGTTCTGCTGGAGGGTCGTAGTTTGAGGATCCCTGCTTTATATTATATCGATATTGATATCGATATCGATTGCAAGCTTTTTTGCAATGAAGGACCTGATGTTCATAATTGTGGTGCTGAAAACTGCCCAAAGTAGGAGGAGGAGGCACTGTCCCTTTTGTAACCAAATTACACTTTATACGATGGGGTGTTACACTGTATAGTGCTGTTACAGCATGCACCATTTTAGTTCAGCTCAAGCCAACACAGCGCATTGGTGTGAACAACACCAATTGAAGACAATGTTTTTTCCCCTTTTACTGCATTGTGGTTGTGATGCCAATTCCATCCAACACACAACAGTGGCTTTGCTGTGAACCGGCTCTAAAACTTCTACTCAGATAAATCTGCTCTCTTCCAGATAACATGCTAATACATAGGTTTCTGAAAACACTTGCGCTTCTTTCTCTAGCAGTTACAAAAATTCTCTAAAGGTCAACGTTATCTAAACTGGTCACTTCTACCACTTAGTGCAAACATATAAAATAATAAACTGAATCATTAACTTGGAATATTTAAAAAAAAGGTGGGCAATGCATATAGACATTATTTGAAGGGTACAAAAGGCATACACCAGAGGCGTAACTAGAACCTTCAGGGCCCCGTGGCAAGAAACCATGAAGGGCTCCCCGGACCCCTGGCTGGGGCCCTTCTTTTCAAGCCTGGGGCTCTTCCCACTGATTCTGGGGCCCTTTACCCTTGCTGTGGGGCCCTTTATTACGGTCCTGCAGCGGGACCCTTTCACAAGTTCTGCAGTGGGCCCTCTTCCTGCCATCTTGGGTCCTCCCCACGGTGATGGAATGCCAGGGCCCGGTCGCAAATGCACTATAATGGGTGCACATTTTTAGTCCGCCCGCTAGTAACCAACAACATGGCCGCCTCCAAGGCGGTGACAACTAGCGGGTGGGCAAACAATGTCCACTCATTATAGTGTGTACCAGAGCGTATAGGCAGCCGGTGTTTTGTGAAAACACCAAGTGGTTGAAATTTTCAAATATTCCTGGTGTAGAGTCAATGGAAGTGAAGTGGTTGGCAAGTTGGAGTTGTGGGCAGAACACCGGACAAGACATTTTCAAGGTAAGTATTTCTTCTAAAAGGTAAGTGCGACCTGGGACGTATCCATTATGGAATGTACTAGCCCTGACTGTCCCGGGGGTATTTTTATCTAAATTTCATCTCTGAGGCCGGAACTCCGCTTTAAGCTAAGCATTTAGAGGCAGAAAAAAAAAACCCACCCTGGAATGTGTTTTCGGGAGGAGTTTTCTGGCAGAAATACACCTAAACACATGTACAAAACCGCTCTATATGAGTGTTTTTTATTTCTGCCAAAATAACTGGTGTTTTTTAAAGCCCAGTGTGCATGGACCCTAATTATCTAGTTTTTGTTAAAGGAATATATAAAAAAAGAAAGAAAAGGCCTGAAAACACTGTACAGGTAAAACAGAGGGATATTCATGATTCAATAAAATCCATATTTTTATTGTATCAAGGATAAAAATGAACACAATACAAAATAACACTTGTATAAAAACAATCCCTTGGGGGGAAAGGAATATATGGTAACTGGTCTGATAAGCACTGTGTAGTTAGAGGTCTTCGTGCCGACGCATTTCACCTATTGCTTCTTCAAGGCTACAAAGACCATACAGTAATCATCTCTAGTGGTGCACATGCAAGGAAAATATTACCTGGGTGGGCGCTGGGACCATATTTTTAGGACAACTATCTGATCTTAATCTTTAGACATCCTATTACCTGTGTCCAAACAGACAAATGACACAATGTATGTGAGAAGGGCTCTCGATACACAGGAGGCTTCCTGGTAAAGGGCTGTTCCTCTATTGATAAAGTTGTTGCCCCAGAAGGTTAAGGGGGGCAGATGGATAGCCCCGCTATTGGCGTATCCCTATACCAGTCAGAGTCAATAGAGCTATATCACTTTAAGATGTATCAACTGCTCCAAAGATCAATATAAAGAAATCATATGGGCTTATATTATCATGCATTGCCATGTGGTTGTTAAAGGCATAGTTGGACGGGAAAATGGAACATTGGAAACCATACAAAAACTACAGTAAGGATCTGGTCAAATCCATTCACTTACTAAGGATCAGTTCTGGCCAAAACAAATTACATCAAAGCATCAGTACCCAGAAATGAATACAAGCATTTAGCCTCATTACAATCAGGTTGTCTGACAACACAAACATGAAATGTGATCTTCCTCTATCACACATAACCTTAGGGACCTCGCTGTTCTCCAAAGCCGCAATTATTGTTTTACACTGTAATTTACATAGACATTAGGGACCAACAAATGCCTTGCATGTACTATCCGCTGTATCTTTTTGATACACAGTAGATAGATAGATAGATAGATAGATAGATAGATAGATAGATAGATAGATAGATAGATAGATAGATAGATAGATAGATAGATAGAACTATATTACCAAAAGTATTGGGACACCTGCCTTTACACGCACATGAACTTTAATGGCATCTCAGTCTTAGTCGGTAGGGTTCAACATTGAGTTGGCCAACCCTTCGCAGTTATAACCGCTTCAACTCTCCTGGGAAGGCTGCCCACAAGATTTAGGAGGGTGCCTATGGGAATGTTTGCCTGACCTCGCAAATATGCTTCGGAAGAATGGTCACTGATATTGGACAAGAAGGCCTTTATGGACCTTGCTTTGTGCACTGGTGTGCAGTCATGTTGGAACAGGAAGGGGCCATCCCCAAACTGTTCCCACAAAGTTGGGAGCCTGAAATCGTCCAAAATCTCTTGGTACGCTGATGCCTGAAAAACAACCCCACAATATAATCCCCCCCTCCACCAAATGATTAGGACCAGTGCACAAAGCAAGGCCCATAAAGACATGGATGAGCTAGTTTGGGGTGGAGGAACTTGACTGGCCTGCACAGAGTCCTGACCTCAACCCGATAGAACACCTTGGAGTGGAGACTGCGAGCCAGGAAAGGGCCATCTCCAAACTGTTCCTACAAAGTTGGGAGCATGAAATGTCCAAAATGTCTTGGTATACAGATGCTTTAAGAGTTTCCTTTACTGGAAGCACGGGACCAAGCCTAACCCCTGAAAAATGACCCCACACCTCCACCAAGTGATTAGGACCAGTGCACAAAGCAAGGTCCAAAAAGAAATGGATGAGCGAGTTTGGGGTGGAGGAACTTGAATGACCTGCACAGAGTCCTGACCTCAACCCCATAGAACACCTTTGGGGTGAATTGGTGTGTAGACTGCGAGCCAGGTCTTCTCATCAAACATCAGTGCCTGACCTCACAAATGTGCTTCGGGAAGAATGGTCAAAAATTCCTATAGACACACTCCTAAACCTTGTGGACAGCCTTCCCATTATTGAACCCTACAGACGAATTCTAGCCATACACTCGTTGAAACTCGTTTTTGAATAATGAACACTAGGCCGTTACAGCAAACATTTTTGCCATCATGTAATGACCGAATTTTGATCAATAAATCCTTCAATGGACATAAATAAAGCTGTTTTTCATTCGTTTTGCCACATATGCCCAGTGAAAACAGTTTGGGCGAGAAACAGAATAACCTTTCAATTTACCGTTGATTTGGCAGAATTTTCCAAACTGTTCCTTCGATTTTTCAGCTCTGAAAAGTTAAAACCGATTTTATTCTATTTGTGCCCATTACCTGGATGAAAAACAAACGACTGGTCCAAATGACAGATTTTCAAACGATTTTTCGGCTAGTGTATGGCCAGCATAAGACTGGGATGCAGTTAAAGTTCATGCACATGTAAAGGCAGGCGTCCCAATACTTTTGGTAATATAGTATAGTATAGATAGATAGATAGATAGATAGATAGATAGATAGATAGATAGATAGATAGATAGATAGATAGATAGATAGATAGATAGATAGATAGAACACACGGAATATACACTGCCAAAAATAAGGTCACACACTCTAATATTTCATTGGCTTTGATTATGGCACACATTCCCTGTGGCATTGTTTCGGTAAGCTTCTGCAATGTCAGAAGATTTATTTCCATCCAGCGTTGCATTCATTTTTCTCCAAGATTTTGTATTGATGATGGGAGAGTCGGACTGCTGTGCAAAGCCTTCTCCAGCACATCCCAAAGATTCTCCATGGGGTCAGTTCTGGACTCTGTGGTGGCCAATCCATGTGTGAGATGTCTCCGGCTCCCTGAACCACTCTTTCACAATTTGAGCCCGATGGCATTGCCATTTTGGAATATTCCCGAGCCATCAGGGAAGAAAAAATCCATTGATGGAATAACCTGGTCATTCAGTATATCCAGGTAGTCAGCTGACCTCATTCTTTAGGCACAAGCAGTAACTATCCAATAGTATAGTTACTGCATGCCTAGTTTAGTTAGTTTCTTATTTAAAGAGGAAGTAAACTCTTCCTTTTGTTTTCCCCCCTGCAAAGTAAATGCATAATGTGCTAGTATGCATCACATACTAGCACATGTGCCACTTACCTGCAAACGAAGCCCGCGTTGTCCCCACTGCCAGCCACATCCATCTTTGCCCGTCTTCCTTCCGGGTCTGTGGACTCCGGCTGTATTACTGGCCAAAGCCGCGTGACTTCACTCCTGCGCATGCACGTGGGAGCCGCCGGTCACGGCACGGCCGTTTCTTCAGAGCGCATGCACCAATGATGTCATCGGCTGCATGCAATGTAAATATATCCTAAACAGTACAAGTTTAAGAGATATTTACAGTACCTATAGGTAAGCCTTATTAAAGGCGTACCTATAGGCAAAAGTTATAAAAGTGGGTTTACAACCGCTTTAATTCCAGGTGGCAACTTTTTTTTTGCCAGGCAGTGTAGATCTGTTTTAGGGCTTGGCAGCCCACTTTTATTTATTTTTTTTTTTAACAGAGTGAAGCCCACTTTCAGCGCCGGTTCACACTGGTGCGACGCTACTTTCAGGGGCGACCTCCGAGATCGCGGTGCGAGCAGCGCGCCGCGACCTCGGAGCGGCCGCCACGGACTTCATAACATTGAAGTCTATGGCGGTCGCCTCCTGGTCGCCCCAAAGAAGCTCCGGACCCTTTTTCTAGGTCGGAGCGACTTGTGTCACTCCTATTAGAACGGGTCCGTAGCTTCCCTATGGGAGGCGACCTGTGAGGCGACCAGGTCGCCTCACAGGTCGCCCTAGTGTGAACCGAGGCTTATTTAACAATGAAAGAAAAGTCCAACAAAATAAACAGCTTCCCCTTGCAGGAGTTTTTACCATCAGTTCAAAATACAAACAAAACATCCTCTAGCCTCCTGGCTTGGTTTTGCAGCACAGCTGCTCAAACTTCAAGCTTAGGCCTTTGGTAAGGTCCCTCAGACCACCTCACAAGACACCTGGCTTACATGTGTCCTCTGTACACTATCTGGGCTCTCTGTACAGACATGCACACTGCTGGCTGCCCCTCTGCCGCCTCACAGACACTTTGGGAGGGTGGAGGCCTGATCTACTGTCAGGTCCTTGATTATAACTTGTCTCCAGTAGGACTGGGACACAAGGGTACAAACATTTCTTCCCTCCCAAAGCTCTTATAAGCCTTGGGACTCAAGATCCTAACCCAGGAATTACAAAACCCCAAGAAAGCTGCAAGATCAGATCTATGGATTAAACCACCAGCCTGAGCCGTTGAGATATATATATATATATATATATATATATATATATTGTTTTTTTTTTTAAGTATCTCACAAAAGTGAGTACACCCTTCACATTTAAATATTTTATTATATCTTTTCATGTGACAACACTGAAGAAATGAAACTTTGCTACAATGTAAAGTAGTGAGTGTACAGCTTGTATAACAGTGTAAATTTGCTTCCCCCCTCAAAATAACTCAACACACAGCCATTAATGTCTAAACTGTTGGCAACAAAAGTGAGTACACCCCTAGCAAAAAAATGTCTAAATTGGGCCCAAAGTGTCAATATTTTGTGTGGCCGCCATTATTTTCCAGCACTGCCTTAACCCTTTTGGGCATGGAGTTCACCAGAGCTTCACAGGTTGCCACTGGAGTCCTCTTCCACTCCTCCATGATGACATCTTGAAGATGGTGGAGGTTAGAGACCTTGCGCTCCTCCACCTTCCATTTGAGGATGCCCCACAGATGCTCAATAGGGTTTAGGTCTGCAAACATGCTTGGCCAGTCCATCAACTTTACCCTCAGCTTCTTTAGCAAGGCAGTGGTCGTCTTGAAAGTTCGTTTGGGGTCGTAAACATGTTGGAATACTGCCCTGCGGCCCAGTCTCCGAAGGAAGGGGGATCATGCTCTGCTTCAGTATGTCACAGTACATGTTGGCGTTTATGATTCCCTCAATGAACTGTAGCTCCTCAGTACCAGCAGCACTCATGCAGCCCCCGACCATGACACTCCCACCACCATGCTTGACTATAGGCAAGACACACTTGTCTTTGTACTCCTCACCTGGTTCCCGCCACACACGCTTGACACCATCTGAACCAAGTAGGTTTATCATGGTCTCAGACCACAGGACACGGTTCCAGTAATCCATGTCCTTAGTCTGCTTGACTTCAGTAAACAGTTTGCGTCTTTCTTGTGCATCATCTTTAGAAGAGGCTTCCATCTGGGATGACAGCCATGCAGACCAATTTGATGCAGTGTGTGGAGAATGGTCTGAGCACTGCCAGGTTGACCCCCCACCCCTTCAACCTCTGCAGCAATGCTGGCAGCACGTATATGTCTATTTCCCAAAGACAACCTCTGGATATGACGCTGAGCATGTGCACTCAACTTCTTTGGTTGACCATGGCGAGGCCTGTTCTGAGTGGAACCTGTCCTGTTAAACCGCTGTATGGTCTTGGCCACCATGCTGCAGCTCAGTTTCAGGGTCTTGGCAATCTTCTTATAGCCTAGGTCATCTTCATGTAGAGCAACAATTCTTTTTTTCAGATCCTCAGAGAGTTCTTTGCCATGAGGTGCCATGTTGAACTTCCAGTGACCAGTATGAGAGAGTGAGAGTGATAACACCAAATTTAGTACACCTGCTCCCCATTTACACCTGAGACCTTGTAACACTAACGAGTCACATGACACCTGGGAGGGAAAATGGCTAATTGGGCCCAATTTGGACATTTTCACTTAGGGGTGTACTCCCTTTTGTTGCCAGTGTTTTTAAACATTATTGGCTGTGTGTTGAGTTATTTTGAGGGGACAGAAAATTTACACTGTTATACAAGTGGTACACTCACTACTTTATATTGTAGCAAAGTGTCATTTCTTCAGTGTTGTCACATGAAAAGATATAATAAAATACTTGCAAAAATGCGAGGGGTGTACTCACTTTTGTGAGATACTGTATGTATATATATATATATCTTTATGTATATATGTGCATGTGAATGGGCTGCTGCACCTTCGGGAAGCTCAGAAAATAGGTCCCTGCACCTTTTGAAAACCGTAACCGTGCAGAAATAGCATAATGCTTTTGCACTATGTGATTTCCCACACAAGGAAACACACTGCATTTTCAGATGCCTTCGGGTGTTATAAGGCCCTGTTCATACCTGAGCGTTTTTCAGCTCCTAAAACGCTCATCTCTGAAGTCTCAAAACGCCCAAAATCCAATTAATTTCAATGGCCCCAGTTCACATATGAGAGTTGTCCCCTGAAGCAAAACGCCTGAAGCTCAAAAAAGTACACGAGCTTCTTTTTTGGCAGATTACAGGCATTTTTGTTAGATGTTAATGGCTGCCTCCAAACACATGCAAAAAACGCCCAAAAAAAAGACTGAAAAAACGCCCAAAAAATACCTGAAAAATGCCCAAAAAAGATACGCTCAGGTGTAAATGGAGCCACTAATGGCAGCCCTGCACATCTGCCAAATAACTGCATGCTTTGTCTGCGGTTGTGGGAATGCGTGTGATTTACATACGATCCTGCACCTGCATATATGTGAACCTAGCCAAAGACCACATATACATGTATTGGCTACAACTAAAAAATAATTATTAAACAATCCCCCAGAGATGCTGCCCTCTTCTACCTCACTACACTAGCCACTGGCCCACAAGTGCCCTCAAGATACCTATAGTTCAAAAGCCACAAATGTTAATGCAAGATATTGGACCTGCTTAGCCAAGCTTTAACTAGCGCTTAAAGTGGTTCTCCAGGCAAAAAAAAAAAAAAAAATGTCTTTTGTAGGGTACCAATGAAAAATCCTAATGAGCTAATTTTTGTTAGCCTTAGCTGTGTTAAATACATTTCCTGGTGATCCTGCAGTTTCCTAATGTCAAACCCTGGTTCCAGTGCTGGCCAACAATGGTGTTCAGCCATTATTGAAATGGCTGATCCCCTTGGCCCTCACCACTGTAGCACACGGAAGTTTGCCATCAATGCACATGTGTCTATCCCAGACAACACTGCTGGGAAGAAGGTGACTGCACCTAAAATTCTAAAATTTAAGTTTGAAATTGGCAATTTTTAAGATTGTAAACAGGGCAATAGGACTTTAGGCTGTCCTGCTATGGTGTTCATATAGGTTAGCTTACACAACTACTTTACAGCATGTTAAAGTGTACAACGCTCTCACCAAATTAAAGCTCCCAGTATAAGAGCTCTCTTTAGAAAAGAAAATGAATACTTACCTTTCCTGCCACCCACATTACCGAATGTCAATCTGTTGAGCAAAAATCCCCAACTGAAGTCTGATACTTTCTGCTGACCCCTATGTCTCAATAGGACACAATAGTGGCATGGACTGTGTCCTGTAGTGACTGTAGGAGGAACCACTGAGGAGAGGAGGATGTGAGGAACTGACACTCCCAGAGGTCTACAATTTTTATTTCTACTAATACAGATATTATAGAATAAGCCCACTGGGTATATGGGAATTACCATGACTGGGGTTGTGAAAGCAATCACGTTTTTTTACATTTTGAGGCTTGCTAAAACCTTACTTACCCTGCTGGCCCACACGTGCCATCATGGCAAATACATCCCTGTTTCTTTTTATAGTAGGGGTGCTTGTCCGTTTAGGTTAAAATCCACCTCTCTGGTCAGGATCTGTTGCCGGTTCAGGGAAGCATGCCCTCTTTCCCATTATCAGATATAGATTTAAAGTAGGCAATAACAGCAGAAAAAGGGATTTTATAAAACAGCTTGTCAGACGTAGCATTCAGGGTGAAGAACCCTAGGACTGTCTCTGGACATCATGGAGCAGATCAAGTATATTCCCAACCTGTGCTTTATACAGACTGTAATACATGCACTCCATATACAGAGATTGGCATCAATTCACTAAAGGGTTCCGCATGCGATATCATTTTTCCGAAATATTGCATGAGATAATAAGAGAGTCGATTCATCAAAGTAAAATATTAAATGTGAGGTAAAAAAAAAAAAAATAAATCATTAAAGTCAATTCACTAAAAAACACACACATCCATTATTTATCACCTGGCAGTAGGCAGTCGGTATTTTATGGTTATGTAACAAAATAACAATGTGGGGAACTCTGCACTGGCCAGTAAGTTTATAAAGTATACAATGTATCAGTGTGGAAATGATCTGCCCTGAGCTCAGGAATGAAAATAAATTGTAACATTTCATCAGAGGAATGGAAGCACACTAAAATGTTTTTAATAATATTTCTTTGTGCATTTATTTACAAGACTATCTTCCTCTGGTGCAGTGTCAGCACAGCATGTAAAATAAATAAATAAATAAATAAAAAAAGTGAACAATCCAAAAATAACGCTAAATATGAAAAAAAAAAAAAAAAAAAAGGAAAAAAATAAATTATTAATGCATTCAGTAAATAGCGGATTTTTCTCCCCCAGTGAACTGACTACTTTTGAGATAAATATCGCATGAGTTATTTTAACTCAAAAATGAATGCGATATTTATCTTTTAGTGAATTCCCACAGTCCACAGAGGAAAGGATTTTATGATACAGTCTAGCAGACCTGGCATCCAGGACAGGGGCCTTGGAACTGTCCCCGGGCATTATGGAACAGCTCTAGTACAAAAAAATCAAATCTGTTCTCCATGCAGGAAAAGTCCACACTGCAGTCCATACACCTAATATTTACATTGACATTGCCCACTGGTGAGCAGTATAGGGATTTTATAATATAGATTCTAAAGCCGATTCTAAAAGCCTAAAGGGATTTTATAATATAGATTCAGGCACATGAACCCTGGGACTTTCCCTGGGCAGCAGGGAACAACTATTACAATTAAACCCAACCTGAGCACCATGGATTAGAACCCCTGACTGCAGTCCTTACACACTATACCAGTGATGGTGAATCTTTGCACCCCAGATGTTTTGGAACTACATTTCCCATGATGCTCATGCACTCTGCAGTGAAGATGAGCATCATGGGAAATGTAGTTCCAAAACATGGTGGGTGGCAAGGTTCGCCATCACTGCCCTATACTGTATATAACACAGACAATCGCCTAAGCAGATGTGATGCGTAAGCAGAAGTGATTTTTTAATTCAGATTATCAGAGCTAGCATCTAGGGACAAGAACCCTGGGACTGTCCTTGGACACAGTACAACAAAATCCAACCTGTGCACCATGGATTAGAACCCCAGACTGCAGTGTTCTCACCCTAAATATAATATAGACATTACCCATTGGTAAGCAATAGAAGGGATTGTATAGTACAGATGCTGAAGCCTGACATGAACAGGTACATAAACCCTGGGACCGTCTGGACAATAAAATTCAACATGTGCATCCAAACAGCAATGTATACATGCTATTCATAACATAGACATTGGCCATAGGTAAACGGAAGAAGGGATTTTATATTACAGCTTGGACGCGGGACTGTCCTTGAACCCAACCTGTGCACCATAGATTAGAACCCCAGACTGCAATTTATACACTCAATTTATAACATATACATTTCCATAGGTGATCAGAAGGTGTTTTATAATATAATTTGATCTATAATTTAGGGACAAGAACCCTGGGACTGTTTCTGAATACCACGGAGGACCTTTAGTACAAAAAAAAACACCAACCTGTGCACCATGGATTAGAGCACAGGTGTCAAACACAAGGCCCGCGGGCCAAATGCGGCCCCCAGGCCATTTCATGTGGCCCTCGCACCTCTCATGCAGGTGTGGCAGCCCCCTTGTCTCTGCCCCACCTTTTCTCTGTAGTCGGTAGCAGAGAGGACAGAACTCCTTTGCCAGATCCTGCAGTACTCTGTGCAGCTGCAGAAAGGCTCGTCTTTGCCCCCCCTCCTCCTCAGCAGTCCGCATCAGAGAGGAGGGCAGAACTCCTCCTACAGAACCTGCACCTCTCTGTCCAGCCGCAACACCACCTTGTCTCTGCCTCCCATGGTCTCAGCATTCAGCAGACTCTGGAAGCTGACTCCAGCCCTTCTCTGGTTCTCCTCCAGACCCTGCACTTCTTCCCAGATCCACCCTCTGGTAAGGGGGTGCATTTTGATGTAAGAGTGCAAGGGGGCGTGGGGTGCTCTGGACATCTAATCTTGCAGATATAACCGGCCCTTTGAGGGAAACCATAATGCTGATGCGGCCCGTGATGGAAGTGGAGTTTGACACCCCTGGATTAGAGCTTCAGACTGCAGTCCATACACCCCATATATAACAAGGACATTGTTCATAGATGATCAGAAGATGGGGCTTTACAATAAAGATGATAAGAGCTGGTATTCAGGCGCATGAGCACTGGACACCACAGAAGAACTCTAGTACAATAGAAACCCAACCTGTGCACCAGGGATTAGAACCCCAGACTGCAGTCTATACACCCCATTTATAACATATACATTGTCCATAGGTGATCAGAAGATGGGGATTTACAATAAGTATACACCCCACAAGTAACATAGACATTGTCCATGGGTGATCAAAAAAAGGGGTTTTATAATATAGATTATATGAGCCATCGTTTAGGGACAAGAACCCTGGGACTGTCCCTGGATATTATGGAAGAACTTTATTACAATAAAATCCAGCCTGTGCACCATGAATTTGAACCCCAGACTGCAGTCCATACACCCCATATATACCATAGACCTTGGCCCTAGGTGATCAGAAGATGAGGCTTTACAATACAGATTATAAAAGCTGGCATTCAGACACATGGGCACTGGACTGTCCTTGGTACAGAGAAGAACTCTAGTACAATAAAACTCAACCTGTGCACCGTGGAGTAGAACCCAAGACTGCAGTCTATACACCACTTATGTAACATAGACATTGTCCATAGGTGATCAGAAGAAGGGGTTTTAGAACATAGATTATTTGACCTATCATTTTGGGACATGAATCCTGGAACTGTCTCTTTAAACTATAGAAGAACTCTAGTACAATAAAACCCAACCTGTGCACCATGGATTAGAACCTCACACTGCAGTCCATACACCCCATATATACGTAGACATTGGCCCTAGCTGATTATTATACAGAATATATGATCTCGCCCCCTGGGAAATTAACCTCTGGGGCTGTCCCTGATTACCATGGAACACCCCTGGAACAATAAAAACCAACCTGTGCACAATGTATTAGAACATCACACTGCAGTCTAAACACCCCAAATACAATATAGACATTGTCCATAGGTGATCAGAGGAAGCGGTTTTATAATATAGATTATATGACCTATCATTTAGGGACAGGAACCTTGGGACTGTCCCTGGACACCATGAAAGAGCTCCAGTACAATAAAACTCAACTTGTGTACCATGGATTAGAACCCCAGACTGCAGACCATAAACCCAATATATAACATAAACATTGTAGGTGATCAGAACAAGGGGTTTTATATTAAATATTACATGACCTATCATTTACGGACAGGAACCCTGGGACTGTCCCTTGACACCTGTAGTACAATAAAAACCAACCTGTGCACCATGGATTAGATCCCCAGACTGCAGTCCATACACCCCATGTATATAACATAGACATTGTCCTTCGGTATTAAGAAGAAGGGGTTTTATGATATAGATTATATGAACTATAATTTAGGGACAGGAACCCTGGGACTGTCCCTTGAAACCATGGAACACCTCTGGTACAATAAAATCAAGCCTGTGCACCATGGATTAGAACCCCATACTGCAGTCCATACACCCCATATATAACAGGGACATTGTCAAGGGGTTTTATGATGCAGATTGGCATGCAGGGACATGAACCCTGGTACTGTCCTCTGACACCATGGAACACCTGTAGTACAATAAAACCCAACCTGTGTACCATGGATTAGATCCCCAGACTACAGTCCATACACCCCATATATAACATCGACATTGTTTATAGGTGATCAGAAGAAGGGGTTTTATGATACAGATTGGCATGCAGGGACATGAACCCTGGGACTGTCCTTTGACACCATGGAACACCTGTAGTACAATAAAACCCAACCTGTGCACCATGGATTAGATCCCCAGTCTGCAGTCCATACACCCCATATATAACAGGGACATTGTCTATAGGAGATCAGAAGAAGGGGTTTTATGATTAGCATGCAGGGACATGAACCCTGGTACTGTCCTCTGACACCATGGAACACCTGTAGTACAATAAAACCCAACCTGTGTACCATGGATTAGATCCCCAGACTGCAGTCCATACACCCCATATATAACAGGGACATTGTCTATAGGAGATCAGAAGAAGGGGTTCTATGATTGGCATGCAGGGACATGAACCTAGGGACTGTCCTCTGACACCATGGAACACCTGTAGAACAATAAAACCCAACCTGTGCACCATGGATTGGATGCCCAGACTGCAGTCCACCCCCATATATAAAACAGGGACATTGTCTATAGGAGATCAGAAGAAGGGGTTCTATGATTGGCATGCAGGGACATGAACCTAGGGACTGTCCTCTGACACCATGGAACACCTGTAGTACAATAAAACCCAACCTGTGCACCATGGATTAGATCCCCAGTCTGCAGTCCATACACCCAGACATTGGCCCTATAGGAGGTGATGGGCCCCTTACCTTGACACTGGTATGGCTGGTCTGGGTCTCGGCCTCTATACAGCTGTGCTGTCCGGGCTCCCTGCGTTCTTTCCTGGACCCGGTTCGTGCAGCAGGCGGCTGGTATCGGCTCTGATAGGCGATCACGGATGGGATGGTGTCGGCAGCGTCAGTCTTGATGAAGAGCCCGTGTAGGGTGGCAGCGGTGCCCTGGGAGATGGTGGTGGTTTGGTGTGGAGAGTTGGATTCGTCTGAGTCCCTGCAGTAGATGACTCCGCTCTGAGAGACGTGTATACTGGGAGCGCAGCCCATCCCTGACCACCCACGAGGGATCACTAGTGCCAGGCTACAGGGCAGCCCCGCGGAGCATAGTGGAGGAGCGCATCTAAGCCAACAGAATGGGGGCACTTCTTACATGGGCTGCCAAACAGACATCACCCACTGGCTCATTTTAACAATGGAGCAACTCTACAACGTCAATGGAGGTGTGCCAATGCCTACACATAAGTAAGGTGTCATCCCATGTGCCAGGGGGCATAAAGGCCCTTTAAACCTCCCCCTCCCTCCAGATGCTGCCAATCTCTCAGCCAGCTGCTTCCTCCCACTAGTTGCACAGAGAAGGAATGAATGAAATGGAGCAGAAGTGGGGATTCCCTGCTATGGCAGTACCACCCCCCAGCCTGGCATGGATCACAAGCTCCCTTCCTTCCACAGGTTCTTGAATTCTGCTCAGCAACTCGATGATTTTCCCAGCAGCTCTCTGCCCCTGCAATGCTTTGACATCATCTGTGCCTGCAGTAAGTAGATGACAGAGGCACACACACAGCTCTAAGGTTGGTGCATGGCATCTGGACCTGGCACTGACCACCTGGCACTACCTTCACCCAGCTAGACCAGTCCAGTCTCCTCCCAGTTCACCACCTTTGCCAGATCACTGGTTCTCCCCCCTTGTCCAGATTGCTGTTTAGCATTGCATCCCTGCAGCAGGTAAGCCTATTGCATGCATGTGATCTGCAGTGACCCCATAGCAGGCAATGCTGGCTGTGTCCCCCTCGATCTCTGATATTAATCCCCTGGTAGTGATCCTTCCTGGAGACTGCAGAGATTCCTGTTCACGTCCAGCTGTAGATCAGCGTCTCCTGAGCCCTCCCAGCCCTGTCACTGCTGCTGCTGCTTTCTCCTCCTCTTGCTGGAAGCAATGAGGCGTTGTCCCATTTACACATCTTTTCATCTATTTTATCTCAGTGGGATCAGCAGGTGATCTCTTCTTTATCTCCTGCAGGCAGCCTGACAGGTGCTGGTGCTGCTTTCATAGAAGTCAGGGGATGGAGATTACTGGTGGCCTGCTCTGATCCCTTATATTATACAGCTATCTGCAGTCTATGGGCACCCACTCACTCAAATCTCATAGTATGGCATTTCCAATGCCATCTCCAACAGCTTTTCATTCAAATAATACTTGTGATCCTGCCTAAAGGATCTGCTTGCTATGGGTGACACCGCTCTGCCCCTTTTCCCATTGTGCTCCTGGGTTGTCACCCTGTCACATAGACTTCTGATGACCATTTCAACACACATTGTACAGACTTGGTCCACTAATGTCAACCTGGGGACACCCCCATGAGAAATGGCATGCAGACATCACTGGGTGCATGCAGGTAGGCAGGAAGTGGATGCAAAGAGGCTGCAGGAGATCAGCAACACTGAGATGCAAGAAAAGTAGGGTTGCGCAGATACCAAGTATTTTTAACCACTTAAGCCCCGGAAGATTTTACCCCCTTCCTGACCAGGGTTTTTTTTGCGATTTTTTACTGCGTGACTTTAACGGACAATTGCGCGGTCGTGTGACGCTGTACCTAAACGAATTTGACGTCCTTTTTTTCCCACAAACAGAACTTTCTTTTGGTGGTATTTGATCACCTGTGCGATTTTTTGATCATGCGCTATAAACAAAAAAAGAGCGTCAATTTTGCAAAAATAACAATATTTTTCACATTTTTTTATATGAAATTCCCCCAAAAAAATGTAAAAATCAACATTTTTTAACATTTTAGGCCAATTTGTTTTCTGCTACATATGTTTGGTAAAAAAAATCGCAAAAAGTGTATTTTGGTTGGTTTGCGCAAAAGTTATCGCGTTTACTAACAAAGGGAAAGATTTTTGTCATTTTTGGTGGGTTTTTTTAACGATTAATGGCGGCGATCTGCGATTTTTTTTGCGGGACTGCGACGTTGCGGCGGACAGATCGGACCCTTGACTGACATTTTTGACACTTTTGGGGTTACCAGTGACATTACTGCAGTAATCAGTGCTATACATATGCACTGTTACTGTATAAATGACACTGGCAGGGAAGGGGTTAACTGTATTGGAGAGGGAGGGGTTAAGTGTGTCCCTAGGGGCGTGTTTCTAACTGTGATTGGACATGGCTACTAGTGTAAAAACAGAGATCAACGGTCCTACATAGTAGAACTGTCTGATCTCCATTTTTACACAGGGGAGAATGACAGGCGGCTTGTTTACATTAGCCGCCTGCCTTTCTCACTTTCCAGCGAACGATCGCGAGTGGCCGGCGGACATCGGGTCCGCCGGCCACTCGCACTGACTTGTTAGGGAATGAGCCGGGGCGGGCGCGTGCCTCAGCGGGCGCGCGCTCGCCCGCTATTGGCTCACAAGCGAGTGACAGGCTAGTGGCATACTGGTACGTCACTTTGCCTGGCCGGGGCTGACCGCCGCAGTATATGTACTTGCGGCGGTCGGCAAGTGGTTAAGAATGTTCATACTAATGAAGATGCTCCAACACCTTTGCGGTGCATTTGAGCCCGTACAAAAGGAATAGGCGCAAATCGCACTGCAAGAGTCGCATGCAATTTGAACAGGAGTGCACTGATTTCCGCCTGGGTTCATACTGCAGGAGCAGTGTGGACAGGAATCGACCCTCATCCCTGTTCAATTTGCATGCAATTTGAGCCTATTCATTTTGTATGGGCTCAAATCGCACCAGAAATGTATCGGTACTCGGTATCTGCTGCTGCTTTCTCCTCCTCTTGCTGGAAAGCAATGAGGCGTTGTACCATTTACACATCTTTTCTTCCCCTTTATCTCAGTGGGATAAGCAGGTGATCTCATTTTTATCTCCTGCAGGCAGCCTGACAGGTGCTGGTGCTGCTTTCATAGAAGTCAGGGGATGGAGATGACTGGTGGCCTGCTCTGATCCCTTATATTATACAGCTATCTGCAGTCTATGTGCACCCATTATTATATTTCCAATGCCATCTCCAATAGATTTTCAATCAAATAATACTTGTGATCCTGCCATGAAGGATCTGCTTGCTATGGGTGACACCGCTCTGCCCCTTTTCCAACGGTGCTCCTGGGTTGTCACCCTGTCACGTAGACTTTTGATGACCATTTCAACACACATTGTACAGGCTTGGTCCGCTAACGTCAACCTGTGGACACCCCCCATGAGAAATGGTATGCAGACATCACTGGGGTACATGTACAAATGCATCCCATAAAAATAGAATAACGTCAAAAAGTTCATTTATTTCAGTAATTCAATTCAAAAAGTGAAACTCCTATATTTTATTTAAATGGGTTACAACCAGAGTGATATATTTCAAGCATTTCTTAATTTTGATGATTATGGCTTACAGCTAGTGACAACCCAAAATTCAGTATCTCAGAAAATTAGATTACATAAGACCAATAAAAAAGGATTTTAAAGAGGTTGTGTAAACTCAAAAAAAAAACCCCCTGAAAGTCAAAGGCATAATGAGCTAGTATGCATCGCATTATGAAATACTTACCCTAGAACGAAGCCCCCGCAGTGCTGCCCGCTCACCAGTGACATGGCCGACATGTTCAGCCGTTCTACTTCCTGGTTCGCATCCTCCGGCCACCTGATTGGCCAGAGGCGAGATGACATCACTCCTGCGCATGCGCTGATTACGTCATCGGCTGCATGAAAAGCAAATATCTCCTAAACGGTGCAAGTTTAGGAGATATTTACAGTACCTTATCATAGGCTTACCTATAGGTACAAGTTATAAGAGTGGGTTTACAACCTCTTAGAGAAATGTTGGCGTACTGAACAGTATGTCCATGTACAGTATAGTATGCATTCAATACTTGGTCGGGGCTCCTTTTCATGAATTACTGCACCAATGCGGCGTGGCATGGAGGTGATCAGCCTGTGGCACTGCTGAGGTGTTAGGGAAGCCCAGGTTGCTTTGATAGCGGCCTTCAGCTCCTCTTCATTGTTGGGTCTGGTGTGTCTCATCTTCCTCTTGACAATACCCCCACTGCAAAAAATCGAATGCGTTTCATCTATTTTATCTCAGTGGGATCAGCAGGTGATCTCTTCTTTATCTCCTGCAGGAAGCCTGACAGGTGCTGGTGCAGCTTTCATAGAAGTCAGGGGATGGAGATCACTGGTGGCCTGCTCTGATCCCTTATATTATACAGCTATCTGCAGTCTATGGGCACCCAATCACTCCAATCTCATAGTATGGCATTTCCAATGCCATCTCCAACAGCTTTCCATTCAAATATTACTTGTGATCCTGCCTAAAGGATCTGCTTGCTTTGGGTGACACCGCTCTGCCCCTTTTCCCATTGTGCTCCTGGGTTGTCACCCTGTCACATAGACTTCTGATGACCATTTCAACACACATTGTACAGACTTGGTCCATTAATGTCAACCTGTGAACCCCCCATGAGAAATGGCATGCAGACATCACTGGGGTGCATGCATGTAGGCAGGAAGTAGATGCAAAGAGGCTGCAGGAGATCAGCAACACTGAGATGCAAGTAAAATTAGGGTTGCGCCAATACCGAGTATTTTCACAAATGCTCATACTTGTGAAAATGCCCAGATACCCAAACCGATACATTTGCGGTGAATTTTGAGCCCAATGAATAAGCGCAAATCGCGCTACAAATAATCACATGCAATTTGAGCAGGAATGCAGTGATTTCAGCCTGGGTTCACACAGCAGCTGTGCGGGAAACTGCATGCAATTTAAACAGAAATCACACCACATTCCTGTTCAAATCGCATGAGATTCTTCACAGTGCGATTTGAGCACATTCATTTTGTGTGGGCTCAAATCGCACTGCAAAGTTATCAGTACTCAGTATCTGCGAGTACTTGACTGAAAGTATCGGTACTTGTACTCGCGGGTACAAATATGATATCAGTGCAACCCATAGGCATGGTTCACGCATCGATTCCCGCACCGGCAATCACCCGCAGCCGAATCACACTGCTCTTGCAAGATTCACAGGGCTGACAACCATTCTGAATAGAACCCGACGCATCTCAGCCCGCAGTGCAATCACAGGCGCAGGAACCGCTGGTAAACCACATGGTCAAAAAGACCATGCAGTTTCCCTGTGACCGCGGTTTCTGTGCGGTTCATCCGGCACAGCAGCCCATCCAAATGAATGGTCTGCCATACTAGAGCAAATGTGCTAGTGTGAACCGAGCCTTAGGGCTCTATCACACGGTCTGCCTCCGTCGGCTAACTCCGTGCTGCTCAGCGGGGAATCGATCCGCCAATCCCTACTGAGCAGGACGATCGGGGAATGAAGGCAGCAATTGCCGCCTCTCCTCCCCCGGCCCGACTCCCGCTGTGTCTAAACACACTAGGAGTCCAGCGACGTAGGTCTACATCGCTGAACCCAGGGGAGCCGACCGATTACTGTGAGCAGTCGGCTAGTGGTTAAGCATTAGAAATTTTGTCTCGTGTGAACAAGCCCAAACACACATTCAACCAATCTCCAATAACTACGGTACTTAAAAATCTCCATTTTAAATGTCTTTACAGACTACCTGTTTACAGTTAAACAGGAGGTCTAGTACTAGAAATGTTGCTCATGCTCTATTGTTGGCGATGATACCTCACATGTGTGGTGCGAATACCGTTTACATATGCGTACACGACTTCTGTGCGTGAGCACAGAGGGATGGGGGTGCTTTAAACATTTTTTTCTTAATTTTTTTTTTTACTTTTTTTTTACTTTTGCTTTAAAAACTTGGACCTGGAAGTGGCGTCATGACGTCACTCTGGTCCTCCAAGGCCATAGAGACGATCAAAGAGGATCTATTTAGTTTCATTTCTTCAGTGTTGTCACATGAAAAGATATAATAAAATATTTCCATAAATGTGAGGGATGTACTCACTTTCATGAGATACAGTAGTTGCTACGGTAGATCTAAAAGAAATTGTACAATTAGATTGGAATACATGTGGTGAGCTTAAGAAAGATTGTGGA
Source organism: Pelophylax lessonae (assembly GCF_965119305.1). Classification (NCBI taxonomy): domain Eukaryota; kingdom Metazoa; phylum Chordata; class Amphibia; order Anura; family Ranidae; genus Pelophylax; species Pelophylax lessonae. The sequence goes on from NC_138768.1 coordinate 127,314,132, forward strand.
AAGATCATCTGTGAAGTCAGAATCTGACACCGTTTTCTATTAACCACTTGCCGACCGCCGCACGACTATCTACGTCGGCGGTCAGCCCCTCACAGGCAAACTAACGTAGGGCTACGTCGCTTGCTTGTGAGGGTCTAGGGAGCGAGCGCGCGCCCCCGGAGGCGCGCTCCCGCTCCCGCGTGGTCACGGACCCCCCCCCGCGCGTGTGACCAGCGGACCCGATGTCCGCCGGCCACTCGGCGATCGGCGGGGGAGAGGGAGAATGTCAGGCAGCTTGTGTAAACAAGCCACCTGTCATTCTCCTCGCTGTAAAGACACTGATCACATGGATCTACTATGTAGATCCGTTGATCAGTGTCCTTACAGCTCAAGCCACAGCCAATCACAGTAGAAAGCACGCCCCTAGGGACACACACAGCCCCTCCCTCCCAAATAAAGTTAACCCCTTCACTACCAGTGTATTTTTACAGTAACAGTGCATATATATAGCACTGATTACTGTAGAAATGTCACTGGTAACCCCAAAAGTGTCAAAAATGTCAGTCAAGGGTCCGATCTGTCCGCCCCAATGTCGCAGTACTGCAAAAAAAAATCGCAGATCGCCGCCATTACGCGTTAAAAAAAAAAACAACAAAAATGACAAAAATCTTTCCCTTTGTTAGTAAACGCGATAACTTTTGCGCAAACCAATCAAAATACGCTTTTTGCGATTTTTTTTACCAAACATAGGTAGCATAAAACAAATTGGCCGAAAATGTTAAAAAATTTTGATTTTTACATTTTTTTGGGGGGGAATTTCATATAAAAAAAAGTGAAAAATATTGCTATTTTTGCAAAATTGACGCTCTTTTTTTGTTTATAGCGCGTGATCAAAAAATCGCACAGGTGATCAAATACCACCAAAAGAAAGCTCTGTTTGTGGGAAAAAAAGGACACCAAATTCGTTTAGGTACAGCGTCGCATGACCGCGCAATTGTCCGTTAAAGTCACGCAGTGCCGAATCGCAAAATACCCCCTGGTCGGAATGGGGGTAAAATCTTCCGGGGCTTAAGTGGTTAAGGGCCATACACACTATAAGATTTTCTGAAGACTTTTTCCTTCAGATTTACTGTTTTTATGTAGTGCAAGGGCCTGCCAGATTGCATACAAATTGAAAGTGTTTAGGTTTGACCTCATATTATCTGGTTTTGGTAAGTCTGCAGAAAAAAGTCTTCAGAAAATCTTATAGTGTGTATGGCCCATTAGAAGATACATTTTTTCACATTTCTATTTTGCATCTTAAAGCTCTAGGTAGATATAAAAGACAATGATTAATGCAGCACTGTAATCATCAATACATCATGATTTTTTTTGTAAAATTATTATATGCAGTGTAAGTGCCTGAATGTGAGCTGGTATCAGTCTTTGGCAGTCACTGCACAACAGAACTGGTATAGCAATACAGGAAACAAATTAGTTCATGTGCTGATAGGAGGAAAGAGCAGAGTGTCAGAGAGCTGAGCTCATCACTGTACTTCATGCAGTATCCCTTCACAGTCCAGTCACAGGCTGGGGTGGCTCCAGGATGACCTGGGCTCAGAAAAAATGGATTTAATGATGTGGACTATCAGACCGAGGGCATCTTGTGGCAGAAAAAAAAAGTACTGCAGTGTCCTGATTATCGGTTTAGCCCCAACGCTGCCCATCAGTGCTACCTATAAGTGCCAATCAGTGCCCAACAAATATGCCAATTAGTGCTGCGAATTAATGCCAATCAGTGCCCATCAGTGCTGTCAACCAGTGCTGCCTATCAGTAGTGCCCATCAGTGCCACCTATCGATTCCCATCAGGGCCACATATTAGTGCAGTCTCACCAGTGCCCACCAGTGCAGCCTATCAGTCCTGCCTATGAGTGCATCCGTGCCCTCATCAGTGCCCTTCAGTGCAGCCTATCAGTGCTGCCTATTATTGCATCTGTGCCCTCATCAGTGCCCACCAGTGTAGCCTATCAGTCCTGCCTATGAGTGCATCCGTGCCCTCATCAGTGCCCACCAGTGCAGCCTATCAGTCCTGCCTATGAGTGCATCCGTGCCCTCATCAGTGCCCTTCAGTGCAGCCTATCAGTGCTGTCTATCAGTGCAGCCTGGTCAGCACACATCAGTAAAGGAGAAAAGTTACCCGTTTGCAAAATTTTATTACAGAAACTAAGAAAAGCGTGGGTTTTTTTTCTTCAAAATTTTTGTTTTTTTTTTTTCATTTGTTTAGCAAAAAATAAAAACCCAGTGGTGATTAAATACCACCAAAAGAAAGCTCTATTTGTGGGGGAAAAAATAATAAAAAATTCATATGGGTACAGTGCTGCATGACCGTGCTTCTGTCATTAAAAGTGCGACAGCACAGAAAGCTGAAAATTGGCCTGGGCAGGAAGGGGGTGAAAGTGCCCAGTAGGCAAGTGGTTAAAGTGGAGTTCAGCCCCCCAGGAAAAAAAATGAAAAGTCAGCAGCTACAAATACTGTAGCTGCTGACTTTTAAATATTAGAACTTACCTGTCCAGGGTTCCAGCGATGTCAGCTTTAGGTGCTGCCGCCACCATTCAGGGCTTCACCGCTGGCTCCCTACTGCTCTGCGTTATCTAATTGGCCCAGTGGCGGAGGAAGAAGGAGGGGGGGCTGAACTTCCGAGGGACGGCGCTTCTTTTAGGGGGACAGGTTATGCATAGATTATCCAGGATCAGGAGTTCCATGGGCTGAATGTTCACAGGAATGACTGCTGTTGGCTGGGAACCACCACAGCCGGGATCATCACTGACGGACGTACGGCCATCTTTGAAATGTTTACACCATTCAAATGTTTTACTGCGGCTGAGCCTCTCATCACTGTACTGCGTTTGAAGTCTTCTGTAGCTGTCTGCAGGTTTTAGGCCTTCGTTCACAAGAAATTTCATCAATACACGCTGTCCTATGCACACACTAACACTAAGTGCCGGTTCACACTAGGTCGCTCCGACTTCGGGGGCGACTTGTGAAGTCGCGTGCAGTGCGACTTCGGCGCGACTTGCACGGACTTCATAAAATGAATGTCAATGCAAGTCGCCTCCAGGTCGCCCCGAAGAAGTACAGGACCCTTTTTCGAAGTCGGAGCGACTTGTGTCGCTCCTATTAGAACCGGTCCTGTACTACTCAATGACCGCAACGGTGCACGACTTGCCAGGCTGACCAAGTCACCTGGCAAGTCGTAATAGTGTGAACCGGCACTAACACTGTTGTCTGCCATCTGGGTAACGGTCTCTGGACTGGCCCGCGACATATGCCACTTACTACTGCGTGTAGTATCGCCACGCTAGCATCCCTTTTTATATATGTTAAATTAAAGTCCCGGTTTGACTTGCTCATCCCTTGTACTTGAGTATCCCTTTGTCGTTTCCTGACAAATACATACATAGTGTCAGCAATCCTGGAAAAGCAGTGTTCTGCCTGATCAACATGGAAGATATCAAAGACCACCAGAATGCATTTTTTAGGGCAATAACCTATTTAGGACCTATTAAAAAGTAAGGAGGATAACATATATATAATTACATAGTCTGGTTGAAAAAAGACACAAGTCCATCTAGTTCAACCAATAAAAGATTAGAAAAAAAATGATACAATCCCATATACACAATCCTATACACACAGTTGATCCAGAGGAAGGCAAAAACCTCAGCAAAGCATGATCCAATCTGCTACAGCAGGAAAAAAAATCCTTCCTGTTCCCCCGAGAGGCAATCAGATATTCCCTGGATCAACTTTACCTATAAATATTAGTACCCAGTTATATTATGTACACCTAGGAAAAAATCCAGGCCTTTTTAAAAGCAATCTACTGAGCAGGACAAAACCAGCTCTTGAGGAAGTCTATTCCACATTTTCACGGCTCTTACTGTGAAGAAATCTTTCTGTATTTGGATATTAGGGCTGGGTTCATAGTGATGCGAATTGGTTATGGGTTTCTCCACATCCGATTCTCATGATAGGAGAGTGTGATCAGCTCTCAATAGAGCCAGTTCACACAGCTCCGTGTCGGGAGCGGTCCGGTTTGCAGAAGGGTCCTGTGCGTCTTTGGGTCCGGTTCAGGTGCAAATTCAGGCAAAAATTCTGACCCGATTCCCCCCTGGAACGGAGAACGGGGACACGCCGGGCCCCCTGCTGTGAGCCGCTCCACAGCATGTGTGAACCCAGCCTAAATCTCTTTTCCTCTAGACATAAAGAGTGCCGCCCTGTTCTCTGTGATGACCTTAAAGTGAACAACTCAACACCAAGTTCACTATTTGGACCCCTTATGTATTTATACATGTTGATCATATTCCCCCCCCCCCCCTTAATCTCCTCTTCTCAAGAAAGAATAAATTCAGTTCCTCTAATCTTTTCTCATAGCTGAGCTCCTCCATGCCTCTTATCAGTTTGGTTGCCTTTCTCTGCACTTTCTCCATTTCCCCGATATCCTTTTTGAGAACTGGTGCCCAAGACTGAACTGCATATTCCAGATGAGGTTTTAGGCCTCTTGCACACGATACTCTTGTTTGAGGATGTTCTCTTTCTGCCTTTTTTTTTATGTATTTGCATGTATTTATGCGCATTTTTGCACGCAATCGTACTTTTTTTTGCGCAAATGCGTGAAAACTTTTTCTCACATTCTTGTTCAGCACAATATGTAAGTGGAGGTATTTTGCACGTATTTGTACGCATTTGCGCTCATGAGGCGTAAGTTACTGACCAAAAAAATGCAGATTTTTCTATTTTTTTTTTTTTTACTGAAGAATGCACGGCGCTTGTTTACACACCTGTGTGTACAGGCACATTACAATTAATGACCTGTATTTTAGCTCAGTAAAAAAAAAAGCTGTACTGAGCTTTTTCTAGCTGCAGTGTGCAAGAGGCCTTACTAATGATTTGTACAGGGGCAAAATGATATCTCGCTCTACAGTAGTAGGTAACACTTTTAAAGTGAAAATTAAGCTGGGCTTTGACAAAAAGTGCGTATGATTGTACTGGAAATGATATTTTTCACATCAATGACACAAGGTGATAAACACTGGGTGACACATTCTAATTGTGCCACCTGCTACTATAAAGCAGTGTGTACAAAGAAGGATCATTCTGTACAAACCCATAAGTGGTTTAATTATTGCAGGATACAAATGTATCAAAAAGAAACATAATAAAGACAATTTGAATGAAGAACACTATCACCCTACTTTCACTGGTACAGTTCTTTAATATGATTATTAAACTGTATTATTTACAGAGATGAATCATTTTCCTAATAAATGATTAGATTACTACTGAAAGCCTCTGAGAGTACGCTGCATAATAACTTCGTATGTCTAAGCCTTAGTGTATTTCATTTATATATTACATCAGCACTTTACATATTGTACATTCACATCAGCCATTGACCTCAAGGAGCTTACAATTTAAAGTGGAACTTTTTTTTTAAATCCCTATTTTTTTTACTAAATAAATAGGATAGTATATTATATTTACTTGTATTAAACTTTTTTTTTTTTTTAACATTTCTTCAGTTACTTCCTGGTTTCTGGATTAGGCAAATGATGTCATACATCCCAAAAGTCTTCAGCATGGAGGTGAGAGGTTTTCTCAAGCTAAGCACACCCTCCTATCTGCATGCCTGAGCTAAGGGCAGTTTGATTTCAGGAAGTAAATGCTAAATGAATCATTTGCCCTTATTCAAGATGGGCCACAGCCAGAAATGCTTTTTCAAAGTGATTTCTCAGAAAGCTGAAGCATGGAGACATGAGTGTGTGGGTTTGCTTTGAATTTTTAAAAATTAATTTATTTTGGTTTTTGGTGCTCAGATGCCATGTAGTTCTGCCGTAAAGTGTTACTAAACCCAGGGCCCCAACATTCACTATATCTGGTCTCCCACAGTACTCAGAACATGGAAATGCAATCGTTTTAGTCAGGTCTTTTTTTCCCAGAAAAAAAGGTGCAGGAACTCAATCACGAACCCCCCCCCCGAAAAAATAACCCTCCCAAAACTGGTCAAAATTTCACTAACAGTGGGAGGATCTTAAAGGGGCATCAAATACCAAGGGTGCATTATGTACAGAGTGCAGAGTTTGGCAGGGTTACACACAGAGTGCAGAGTTCAGGGATGTGCTAAATGCAGCGTTTGGGAGTGTGCTACATACATTGTGTGCTGCGTACAGAGTTCAGGGGTGGGCTACACACAGAGTGCAGAGTTTAGGGGTGGGCTACACACAGAGTGCAGAGTTCAGGGGTGTGCTAAGTGCAGAGTTCAGGAGTGTGCTACATATATTGTGTGCTGCTTACAGAGTTCAGGGGTGGGCTACACACAGAGTGAAGAGTTCAGGAGTGTGCTAAGTGCAGAGTTTGGGAGTGTGCTACATACATTGTGTGCTGTGTACAGAGTTCAGCGGTGGGCTACACACAGAGTGCAGAGTTTAGGGGTGGGCTACACACAGAGTGCAGAGTTCAGGGGTGTGCTAAGTGCAGAGTTCAGGAGTGTGCTACATATATTGTGTGCTGCTTACAGAGTTCAGGGGTGGGCTACACACAGAGTGAAGAGTTCAGGAGTGTGCTAAGTGCAGAGTTTGGGAGTGTGCTACATACATTGTGTGCTGTGTACAGAGTTCAGCGGTGGGCTACACACAGAGTGCAGAGTTCAGGGGTGTGCTAAGTGCAGAGTTCGGGAGTGTGCTACATACATTGTGTGCTGCGTACAGAGTTCAGCGGTGGGTTACGCACAGAGTGCAGAGTTTAGGGGTGGGTTACACACACAGAGTGCAGAGTTCAGGGATGTGCTAAGTGCAGGGTTTGGGAGTGTGCTACACACATTGTGTGCTGCGTACAGAGTTCAGCGGTGGGCTACACACAGAGTACAGAGTTCAGGGGTGTGCTAAGTGCAGAGTTCGTGAGTGTGCTACATACATTGTGTGCTACATTCAGAGTTCAGGGGTGGGCTACACACAGAGTGCAGAGTTCGGGGGTGTGCTACATGCAGAGTTCAGGAGTGTCCTATGTATAAAGTGCAGAGTTCAGGGGTGGGCTACACACAGAGTGCAGAGTTCGGGGGTGTGCTACATGCAGAGTTCAGGGGTGGGCTACCACAGAGTGCAGAGTTCAGCCTTCTTCCACAGCTGCTTAGTTCTGCATCCCCCATCCGCATCTCACTTTTATCCCTCTTCTTCTCTAGTACCCCCCTCACACTGTAGATGGCGTCACCTCTCTCACTTGCAGAGAGATCATCCAGTGGGGGTGTCAGCATTCGCACTGCACCCCAGGCACCGACATCTCCTTTGTCCCCATACTGCACTTGGAAAACACAGGAAGTCAGACCTCTGTGTTCATGAGTGATAGTGGTGACCAGGGAGCAGAGGGCCTAAGCCAAAGGTGGTGGAGCTGAGTTCCACCAAGTTCCAGCTGAACAAAACCCTGGTTTTAGTAAATATAAACTGCTAAATACCTTTTTTCATCAGCAGTATATAGCAGTCTTGTGACTTCTATCAGTGCCCAGCTGAGCACTTAGGTTCCATAGTGAGTATAGCAAGCATGCTTTACTGCGTATACAGACTGATTTTACTGTTGTGGGCTTAGTAACACTTTATATTCCCTCTGTCACATGCTTGCATACACCTACTATCGCCAATTTACACATGAGTATATAAAAGTGTGGGAGGAAACCCATGTAAGTACTAGGAGAACATACACACTCCATGCAGATAGTGTCCCGGTTGGGATTCATACTGAAGACCCGAGTGTTGCAAGGTAGGAGTGCTACCCACTAAGCCACTGCACTGCCTCATGCAAAATAAAGAAGATAAAGTAGAAAGATACACAATGATGTGTATTATGAGATAAAGGCAACCTGTCAAAATAGAAATGCCTAGAGCTTGCTTCCTCTTAAAATTCTAGATGCTTGGCTGTCTCTTGCTTTGGTGTCACCTAAGCCAGTGGTTCTGAATCACTGCCAGGCCGCAGCCTTCCTCCTACCGGGTCTCCAGCCAACTTCTGATCTCCTAACCTTGCACAGTGTCTCCCAGCTCCCATAGTGCCACCTAACCTTCCATTGTACTACCAAGCCACCAAGTTGACCTCAGTGCTCCTCAGCCCACACAATGCCTCCCCCAACCACCCATAGTACCACCATGCCTACCACAGTGACCCTCAGCCCCCACAGTGCTGCTCGCTAATCTACCATTGTGCCTCTCTCTCAGCCCACTGCAGTGCCCCCAGCCTTCAGCCAAGCCTCCAGCACCCATAGTGCCCTCAATCTCCAACATTATCCCACACTGCCCCCAACTCCCACAGTGTAACTTTGGACATCAAAGTTCCTCTACCAGTCAAGTTCCTCCACCCCAAACTCACTCATCCATATCTTTATGGACCTTGCTTTGTGCACTGGTCCAAATCATTTGGTGGAGGGGGATTATGGTGTGGGGTTGTTTTTCAGGGGTTGGGCTTGGCCCCTTAATTCCAGTGAAGGGAACTCTTAAGGCGTGAGCATGCCAAGACATTTTGGACAATTTCATGCTCCCAACTTTGTGGGAACAGTTTGGGGATGGCCCTTCCTGTTCCAACATGACTGTGCAGCAGTGCACAGAACAAAGTACATAAAGCCATGGATGAGCGAGTTTGGGATGGAGGAACTTGACTGGCCTGCACAGAGTCCTGACCTCAACCCAATAGAACACCTTTGGGATGAATTAGAACGGAGACTGCGAGCCAGGCCTTCTCGTCCACATCAGTACCCGACCTCACAAATGCGATTCTGCAAGAATGGTCAAACATTCGCCAATTTTATGACTTTGGAGTCATACAATTGTGAATAGAGGTTAAATAATGAATACAGGGCTACATTAATTTGTGTATTATATCTGCTTGGAGTTCATATTTATTACCTTTCTTTCTATTTGTTGCATTGTACCTATCTGTTTTCCTTTGCCTAGGACAGGGGGATAATAATTAATAAAAAAGTAGTGTTTTGCTATGCGTCTTCGTTAGCTGATCACTGTAAAATGACATTGCCTGTTACAGAGAGTGTACAGAACATTGGAGGGCACCCTTTTCTGCAGATGCATGTACACATAGGTGTGCGCAGCCTGTTGCATTAGGGTGTGCACCCCAAAGCTTAAACACACATGGGCGAGCGTGTGTGTATATATATATATATGTATACACACACACTTCTCTTATAAGCAGAGCCACTCTTTCTCATCTCCCCGCTTGCACAGGAAAATAGAAGTGTGAAAGCACTTCTCTTATGGCAGAGCTTGATGGTTGGAGATGTTTCTCATCTGCCCGCCGGCACACAGAGTGATAATGCTAATGCCATAGTTGCCAACATCTGAAAAAATATTCTAGGTACTCCTGAATTCAGCAAGCAAATATAGGCATGGAATGTATTTTAGTTAGGGTTGGGGCATTAACCAATTAAGCCCCAGCCCTATCTTGGACACTTTTTGTTTACAAGTTAAAATCAGTATTTTTTCCTAGAAAACTACTTAGAATCCCCAAACATTATATATATATATTTTTTTAGCAAAGACTCTGGAAAATAAAATGGCGGTCATTGCAATATCTTTTGTCACGCGGTATTTGTGCAGCGGTCTTTAAAATGCCATTTTTTTGGAAAAATTATGAAAAATCACATTTCACTTCATTTAAAAAAAACGAAACAGTAAAGTTAGCCCATTTTTTTTTGTATATTGTGAAAGATGATGTCACGCCGAGTAAATAGATGCCCAACATGTTACGGTTTCAAATTGCGCACACCCGTGGAATGGCGACAAACTACTGTCAATAGAAATCTCAATAGGCGACGCTTTCAATTTTACCAGTTTAGAGTTAGAGCTTAGCTATTTTTTTTAAACTATTGCTTACGCTCTGGCGATTGCAGCGATACCTCACATGTGTGGTTTGAACAGCGATTTCTTTCGCAGCTCGACTTCCATATACGTTTTCTTTCGTGCGTGGGCTAACGGTGATGGGGGCGGCTAAAATTATTTTTTTTTTTTCCTATTTATTTTATTCTTTTTTTTACTTTATCACAGGTTTTTTTAAAAAAAAAAATCTGATCACTTTTATTGCTGTCACAAGCAATGTAAACATCCCTTGTGACAGCAATAGGCAGTGACAGGTACTCTTTATGGAGGGATTGAGGGTCTAAAAGACCCCAAACCCCTTCACTACACTTCCATGTATGCAAAACGCCGAAAACTGTATTTTTGAATACAGTCGTTTTTTAAATCTGCCGCCTTTTGCAGCAGAGTAACCCAGGTATGGGAAGGCACCCTACACTATGATGTTGGTACCAAGTTTTTGGGAAATTGTAGTCACAAGCATCCTTCCTATATAAACTAGATTTATTACAGGTACTTATATAGCACCATCACTTTACATATATATATATATATATATTGTACATTAACATCAGTCCCTGCCCTCAAGGAGCTTACAATCTAGTCTTTAATGCCTCGTACACATGCGTCGATTATTGGCCGGGAATTTTCGGCCAACGTCCGATCGGCCGATTTTCGGCTTGTTAGTATGATGCTTCCGACAACCGACTCTGACTTTTCGGCCGAAAAAAATCTGGTGTGCAGGATATAAACTTTTTGTTGGCCGTCACCACAACGGCCGATTTTCCGTCAGTCAGTACAGATTTCGGCAGACAAAAATCTGATGAGCAAGACTGGGCATGCTCAGAGAAGAAAAAACACACGGAAAGTAAACCAGCACATGACATCACTTCTGAAGTAGATTTTTGTTGGCCGAGAAAATTTGTGTGCAGTCTAGAGCACAATTCAACCAACACTGGACAAAAGTCGGCCGATCGGTCAGCCGATAATCGTTGCATGTGTACGAGGCATTACTCACATTAATATACCAAAGGCCAATTTAGACAAGAGCCAACTAACCTACCAGCATGTCTTTGGAGTGTGGGAGGAAACCCCTGCAGGCACAGGGAGAACATGCAAACTCCAGACAGGTGGTTGGAATTCGAACCAATGACCCTAATGTTGCTAGGCCGAAGTGCTAACCACTTAGCCAATGTGCTGCCTGTATCATTGTTATTATAGTTATACAGTGTGTTCCTACTATCTATTTACACTACACTACCATTATTTATCTCCAGGTCTAGAGATCTGGGAATTCCCAATGCTGCCTACTGTGTCTATGGCCCCATCTGGCATAATTGGTAACTTGCAGCTAATTACAGCATTATTTAGAGCGATCATTTACCATAATATGTACACACCAAACAGCAATAATGTCACTTTATCCATAGTCATCCACACAGCTTCAGTCTGCCATCTTTCTTCCAAAACCGTCTTTTATTGGAACTTCCTATACACTTACCACTTCTGGATATACAGTATATATATATATATATATATATATATATATATATATATAATGTCATCAGCTAATGATGAAAATTGGCTCCCATGAACAAAACAACATTTTTTTTCGCAGTCTGTTGAGGTTATTTTCTTTTTCTTAAATCCTCCTTCATAAGTTGTACCTATTTATCTGCAGTCTTCTCTTCTCTACATTCATTCGAAGTCCAGAATTTAAAAAGCTTGTCTGAGCTGTCAGAAAACATGGGGCGGTGAGCTGAAATTACTTTGAGAGCTGAGTGGAGGGAAGGGACACACCTCCCCTGTCACCTTTTTTTTTTGGGGGGGGGGGTCAGAAAAACTTGTCAGAAGTGACTCATGTTGATAGCAGAGGAACAAAGCAGCATGTAAAATGTTAAATGTAAACAAAAAATGATGTATAAAATATAATAAAACTAAAAAAATTTAAAGTGCCCCCATCCCACTGTGCTTACGCGCAAATAAGAACGCATACGTTACTCCCGCAGCCATATGTAAACAGTGATCGCACCACACAAGTGAGGTATTGTTGCAAACGTCTGAGCGAGAGCAATAATCCTAGCACCATACCTCCTGTGCCACTCTAACCTGGTAACCTGTAAAGGCATTTAAAGTGTCACCTGTGGAGAATTTTAAGCACTGTAGTTTTCCACTATTCCACGGGCAGACACAGTTTTAAAGCGTGAAATGTTAGGTATCTATTTACTTGACATAACATCATCTTTCACATTATACAAAAAAATTGGGCTAACTTTAGTTTTGTTTTTTTTTTATTCATGAATGTGTTTTTTTTTTCCCAAAAAAAATTGCGTTTAAAAAACTGCTGCGCAAATACCGTGTGACATAAAAATTGCAACACACACCATTTTATTCTATAGTGTCTCTGCTAAATATATATATATACAATATATATATATATATATATATATATATATATATATATATATATATGTATACAGTATGTGTATATATATATATATATATATATTTAATGATTGGGGGTTCTAAGTAATTTTCTAGGAAAAAAAAGTTAATTTTTACATGTAGGTGCGAAGTGTCAGAATAGGCTTGGGAAGGAGGTGGTTAAGGTAAAAAAATGTTTAGGCTTTGGAACCAGCTGCTTATATATTGCTTCCCTGGTCCATCTTTCTTCCTTCTTCAAAATACTAATAAAATGCTCAAATAAAACTTTTGTTACCTTATTTTAGACCCAGCGCCATCATTACTGGGTCTCTGTGCTTCTCTATGCAACTCTGTGCCTCAGTACTCCTCTCAAAAACCTTCAGTCCTGATGCAATGTGTGGACTGGCTCTTGAGAGGAGTTATGCAAGATTCAAAACCCCTTAAAGCAGGGGGTCTTAAAACTATGGCCCTCCAGTTGTTCAGGAACTACAATTCCTATCATGCCTAGTCATGTCTGTGAATGTCAGAGTTTTACAATGCCTCATGGGATGTGTAGTTCCACAACAGCTGGAGGGATGTAGTTTGAGGATCCCTGCCTTAAAGGGTGGTTGTCAGTTTGGAGGCATGCCGACCCTCCTAGGTAACACTCACGTCTGATATCCTAAATTATTGGAATAACTGAAATCCAAGCTAGGAACAGTCAGGCTGGGCAAGAACAGGGCTAGATGATGCTGGATGTCCTCCAGCCCAGAAATGAGTTGCTGCAGTTTTTAATGCACACTGTGAAAAGCTCACAGCATGCAACGAAATCAGAGCAAGCAATGTCACTAGAGGAAGGCTGGGGGTAAGGCTGGAGTTCTCTTTTAACCACTTGCCGACTGCCGCACGACTATTTACGTCAGCAGTCAGCCCCTCAAAGGCAGAGTGACGTAGATCTACGTCGCTAGCCTGTGAGGGTCTAGGGAGAGCTCTCACTCCCGCGTGGTCATGGACCCCCCCCCCCGCGTGCTTGTGACCGGCGGACCCGATGTCCGCCGGTCACTCGGCGATCGTCGGTGCAGAGGGAGAAAGGCAGGCGGCTGATGTAAACAAGCCGCCTGTCATTCTCCCCTGTGTAGGAATAGTGATCATACGGTTCTACTATGTAGGACCGTTGATCACTGTTCCTACACCTCAAGCCACAGCCAATCACAGTTAGAATCACGCCCCTAGGGACACACATAACCCCTCCCTCTCAAAAAGTTAACCCCTTCACTACCAGTGCCATTTTACAGTAACAGTGCATATGTATAGCACTGATTACTGTAGTAATGTCACTGGTCCCCCAAAAGTGTCAAAAATGTCAGTGAAGGGTCCGATCTGTCCGCCCCAATGTCGCAGTCCCGCAAAAAAAAATTGCAGATCGCCGCCATTACGCATTAAAAAAAAAAAACAACAAAAATTACAAAAAATCATTCCCTTTGTTAGTAAACGCGATAACTTTTGCGCAAACCAATTAAAATACCCTTTTTGCGATTTTTTTTACCAAACATATGTAGCATAAAACAAATTGGCCGAAAATGTTAAAAAATTTTGATTTTTACATTTTTTGGGGGGGAATTTTATATAAAAAAATGTGAAAAATATTGTTATTTTTTCAAAATTGATGCTTTTTTTTGGGTTTATAGCGCATGATCAAAAAATCGCACAGGTGATCAAATACCGCCAAAAGAAAGCTCTGTTTGTGGGAAAAAAAGGACGTCAATTTCGTTTAGGTACAGCGTCGCACGACCGCGCAATTGTCCGTTAAAGTCACGCAGTGCCGAATCGCAAAATAGGCCCTGGTCAGGAATGGGGTAAAATCTTCCGGGGCTTAAGTGGTTAATGAGAGTGTCTAAGAAATGCATGTCATTCTTCATGCCTGTAAGTCCTCCTGGGCTTTCAAAATAACTGGAAAATGATTTTATTTACCAAATATATGCAACTAAATGTATAGGCCTTGTTCTATAAAGCCTCTAAGTTAGTCTATTTTTTTCCAAAGCCTTCCCTTTCTGACATCTGTTGTGTAATATGGAATGCCTGATTGTATAAGTTTAGGTTTAGTGACCCTTTTATAGTAAAAACACAAACAACCAAGGATGACGGTCAGAGCCGGTCACTGAACACACCACCAGCTGCTGCTGCTATTTTAAGTTAAATCAGGCGATGATGCTTGCGGCATGCACCCTGCGTGTTTTACCTTACCCTGAACAAATGACAAATATAAGAACTGTTTTTGTGCTTGAGTAAGAAAAGTGTAAATGTTTTCCTCCCAATAGCAGCGGTGCAGATGTTTCAGGGATCTGCATGCTGTATGTGGGAAGCGTTGTGTTTAAAAAACAATCTCCGCTAAATTTGTTATTGACATGACTTGGAAAGACACCAAACATTTGGAGGGATCTTCGGAGTATGGGAAACAGGAAATGAAGACCATGGAGAGGACATCGTATGGGCACGCAAATTCTTCTTCTTTCTTTTCTGCTTTATAATGTATCAACTATAGTACAGAAACTTTCTGTATAGGGAAATCATGTCAATGTACTTGTAGACATGGATGATTCCTGACAATTACGTCCAATTTTCGATGATGTATACATTATGTAGATTTACTGGTGCATCTCAAAAAATGAGAAGATCATTAAAAAGTGAATTTATTTCAGTAATTCAATTCAAAAAAGTGAAACTCGTATAGTTTATAAAGGCATTATACACAGTGCTTATATTTCAAGCATTTCTTTCTTTTAATTTTGATGATTATGGCTTACAGCTAGTGAAAACCCAAAATTCAGTATCTCAGAAAATTTGAATATTGTGAAAAAGTTCAATATTGTAGACTTGTGGTGTCACACTCTAATCAGCTAATTAACTCAAGACACCTCTAAAGGTTTCCAGAGCCTTTAAATGGTCTCTCAGTCTTGTTCAGTAGGTCACACAATCATGGGAAAGACTGCTTACTTGGCAGTTGTCCAGAAGACAGTCGTTGACACCCTTCATAAGGAGAGTAAGTCACAAAAGGTCATTGCTAAAAAAGCTGGCTGTTTACAGAGTGCTGTATCCAAGCATATTAATGGAAAGTTGAGTGGAAGCAAAAAGTGTGGTAGAAAAAGGTGCACAAGCACCAGGGATACCCGCAGCCTTGAGAGGATTGCGAAGAAAAGGCCATTCAAGAATTTGGGGGAGGTTCACAAGGAGTGGTCTATGGCTGGTGTCAGTGCTTCAAGAGCCACCACAAACAGACATATCCAGGACACAACTACAACTGTCGCATTTCTTGTATCAAGCCACTCCTGTGCTCCGGAGAAAAAGGACTGGATTGTTGCTCAGTGGTCCAAAGTCCTAAATTTTGCATTTAATATGGAAATTAAAGGAGTTGGAAAGTCAGAAGGTTTTTTTTTTTTTTATCTTAAAGCATTCACTTGCATTAAGATAAAAAGCCTTCTGTGTGTAGCAGCTGCCCCGGCACCCCCCAATACTTATCTGATCCCCATCCCTGTCCAACGATATCCACGAGTCCCTCAGAAGTCCGGGACTCTCCCTCCTGATTGACTGAGACACAGCCGCCCCACCATTTGTTCCCGTGGCTGTTAATCAAAGTCAGTTAGCCAATTAGAACTGAGAGGGGACTGGGCCAAACTGCAGCTCTGTGTCTGCAGCTTGCTGCGGGGGCACTCGACAGGGGGGAGGGACTAGGAGCAGCAAAAAGGGACCCGAGAAGAGGAGGATCCAGGCTGCCCTGTGCAAAACCAACTGCACAGAGGAGGTAAGTATAACATGTTTATTATTTAAAAAAAACTATAAATAAAAAAAAATGAGACTGTACAATCACTTCAAGGTCCCAGAGTCTGGAGGAAGAGCAGGGAGACATTGAATCCAAGTTTCATGAGTTCTAGTGTGAAGTTTCCACAGTCTGATGATTTGGGGAGCCATGTCATCTGCTGGTGTTGGTCCACTGTGTTTTATCAAGTCCAAAGTCAGCGCAGTCCTCTACCAGGAAATTCTGGAGCACTTCATGCTTCCCTCTGCTGACCAGCTTTATGGAGATGCTAATTTCATTTTCCAGCAGGATTTGGGACCTGCCCACACTGCCAATACCCGGTTTAATGATCATGGTATCACTGTGCTTTATTGGCCAGCAAACTCGCCCTACCTAAACCCCATGGAGAATCGGTGGGTTCTCAAGGCCGCTATCAAAGAAACCAGGGCTTCTATAACACCTCAGCAGTGCCACAGGCTGATCGCCTCCATGCCACGCCGCATTGATGCAGTAATTAATGCAAAAGGAATATACGGTACATGGACATACTTTTCAGTAAGCCAACATTTCTGTATTAAAAATCCGTTTCTTATTGGTCTTATGTAATATTTTAATATTTTGAGATACTGAATTTTGGGTTTTCATTATCTGTAAGCCATAATCATCAAAATTAAAAGAAAGAAATGCTTGAAATATACTGCTCATAAAAATTAAGGGAACAGTTTGAAAACACATCAGATCTCAATGGGGAAAAATATCATGCTTGATATCTATACTTATATGGACTGGGTATTGTGTTAGGAACAAAAGGATGTCACGTTGTTGAATGAAAATGAAAATTATCAACCAGCAGAGGGCTGAGTTCAGACACCCTGAAAATCAAAGTGAAAAATGTATGCAGCAGGCTAAGGCATTTTGCTGAAATTTCATTGCAAAATGGTACTCATTCGTTTGTATGGCCCCCCACGTGCTTGTATGCATGCCTGACAACATCGGGCATGCTCTTAATGAGACGACGCATGGTGTCCTGGGTGTATTTCCTCTCAGATCAGGGCATCACTGAGCTCCTAAAGAGACTGAGTTGCAACCTGGCAGCGTTAGATGGCCCGAAACAATGTCCCAGAGGTGTTCTACTGGATTTAGGTCAGGCGAGCATGGGGGCCATTCAATGATATCAATTCCTTTATCCTCCTGGCTGCATACTCTTGCCACATGAGGACAGGCATTGTCGTGTACCAGGAGGAACCCAGGATCCACTGCACCAGTGTAGCCTCTGACATTGGGTGCAAGGATTTCATCCCTATACTTAAAGGCAGTCAGGATGCCATTGTCTAGCCTGTAGAGGTCTGTTCATCCCTCTTTGGATATGCCTCCCCAGACCATCACTGGCCCACCATCAAAATGGCCATGCTGATCGATGTTACAGGCAGCATAACATTCTCCACAGCTTCTCCAGACCCTTTTATGTCTGTCACATGTGCTCAGGATGAACCTGTTCTTATCTGTGAAGAGCACAGGGTGCCAGTGGCGGACCTGCCAATTCTGGTGTTCAATGGCAAATGCCAATCGAGCTCCAAAGTGCCGGGCAGTGAGCACAGGGCCCACTAGAGGATGCCCAGCCCTCAGGCCACCCTCATGAAGTCTGTTTCTGATTGTTTTGTCAGAGATCACTGGAGTAGCGGTGACTACTTTAGGGATTTCCAGTTTCAAGGGGCATCAGCCTGATATGATATATACATGATTACATTGGTCTAAGTTGGACCAATAAAAAATGGACTAAGTACGCTCCCGGGTAGTGGTATCCTGAGCGTCTATATAGCGTAATAAGTGACACATCCAATTAAGTTGGACCAATGTAACTATGTATAAAATACCTATACCTGGAATTCTTCTTTAACATTTTGCTAAAGCCTTGTGTATCTGTACTGTTTGGACCGGGGTGATGGGAACACCCTGAAAGCTCATCCTGAAAATTGAACTTTTAGTGCAAATAAAAAAAACATTTCAGATAGTACTCAACTGTTTCATTTCTCTAACAGAAACAGAATCACTAATACATTTTGTAGTAGGATGTTTGTTACAAGTAGTGTACGTCTGATTTTCTTCGAAGAGAAACTGAACATTTTGACCTGAAAAAATTTGGAACAATCACAATCTGTTCCTCAACTACACAGCATCACTTCACATCATCCAGTACATCGCAAACATCTCAAATCCTACAGCCGGGCTTCTGTGTTGGAGTGCTGATTAAAGCCCTTCATGTGTGATATGATTGTAGTGGTAAGATTATTTTTCACAAATGGGTTAGACTTCATTTTCTCTTTACAGAAAATGACAGCAAAACTTCAGCTTCATCTAAATTAAAAAGTAAATGTTCCAAGCTCATTACATTTCAGGGATTTTAGCAAAATTTTTGCAAATACGGTCTTGTATTCTTTTAGTTCTGTTTTTCAGAACATAATCGCATGTCCCAGCATACTTCACTGCTTCCAGGCTGTAAGGGGCAAGGGTATACACAGTATATACGATATATAATAATTCTGTATAATAATAAAAATTAACATTTTATATTATATTATAAAACTACGTAAGCTTGTCTGTTGAATATTATCAACTCAATAGATTATATCTTGGATAGCTTGTTTGAACATACATATATATATATATTTCCTTTTGTCAGATGCCTCCAGTATAAACTGGAGGAATTCGCATAATGCTATAAAAAAAAAAAGATCTCTTCCTTACACTAGCAAGTGATGGTTTCTGCCCATTTGTTTTTATTCAAGTAGAGTAACCTTCATTACTGTTTATTGAATTATAAGCTTGGAAACTATGGAGATGACTCTTTCAGTGCCGTTGGCCCCCCTCTGGACCCTATCCCACGGCTGTCTTTTTTTTTGTCTATGATGGCATGTGGTGGGTGGCTGGGCCCTCAGGCCAAGATGGTACATAAATATGACACATCTACTGAATATGTATATATTTTCTTCTTCAGATAAATTTTGATACAATACTAGACTTGCATCGAAGTGGAGTATTCCAAGAAACGCGTCAGCCCACAAAAGACCATCATATATGTACTGTATATCACTTTTACAAAATGTTTTAGTGAAACCAATAAAAAAGTTTGTATCATGTATCTATTTTATGGAATATTGTATGGTATATTAGTATGTTTTTATACCTAATTGAATAAAGAAAGTATGTTTTTTAATAGTTGTGCCTCAAAAATCTCATCTTTCACAATACGTTACTATAAGCCTCGGTTTCCACTAGTGCGGCTACGAAGTCGTGCTACTTCTAGCACGACTTCGTAGCAAAAGTAAACCACGGCTTCAGTTAGACTTGTCCCTCATATATAGAGGGAAGTCGCGCTCAAAAGTAGTACACGATTTACTTTTGAGGTCGCGGCAACTGAAGCCGCGGCAGTGGAAACGTGCCCCATTGAAAACAATGGGTTTTGACTTGCTGTGCGACTTGACATGTGTCAAGTCGCACCGCAAGTCGCACTAGTGGAAACCGAGCCTAAATGTTATATTAGATAACTACACGTCATAAATTAGTGTAATGGAAATTAAAAACAATATTTATATTACACTGGGCTTAGAGCTTGCTGTGCAATATTTTTCAGTCATTGGAAAAGACAAACCTGCTTCTTCAAAGGTGCCCATATACAATATTTTATATAACATCATTCTGATCCAGCCATTGCCAGTCAAATGAGGGATTAGTCTAATGTCTATGAGGCACCATCCTAGTACATGACCGTTGCCAGGATTTAAATTTATTGGATAGGTTAAAAAAGTCTGTGTTCACTACAATGTTCCCTCTAATTTTTTACTGTGCTGAGCAAATAAAAAAATTTCTGAGCGCAAACCTTTAGACTGAGCAATTTCATCCACAGTGTCCATACAAAATGCAGAGTGCCCACAGCATTGCCCCCAATCAATGCAGAGTGCCCACAGCATTGCCTCAATCAATGCAGAGTGCCCCCTTTACATCACAGTCCCCCCCTTTACATCACAGCCTCCCCTTACACCACAGTGCCCTCTTTTACATTGCAGTCCCCCCTGTTTACACCACAACACCTTCTTTTACATTGCAGTTCCCCTCCCCCCCTTTACACCAAGGCACCCCCTGTTTGCATCACAGCCCCCCTTCTGTGTCTTCAGCCCCCTTTACATCACACCCCCCCTTTTACATACAGACTCTTCCTTTTACAGCAGTGTCTTTGGTCCCTCCTTCACATCACAGTCCCCCACATTATGTCCCAGTTCTCTTCAAATAATAGCAGTCAATTCTCATAAGAGCCCCCCCAACCCCCCCCCCCCCGCCTTTCCTTTTATCCTGATCCACTTTACATGAATGCCTCCATAATATCATTATCCTCGTCAGATTACAGCGCTCCCCCAATCTTTAGAATCCTTCAACATCAAGCAGAGGGCAGGAGGCGCGGCATGACTGGACGGCGGGTGGGAGCTGCATAACTTTTCATGTTAACAGGTAGGTAATTTGTTGCAGAGTGCCCACAGCATTACCCCCAATCAATGCAACCCGTGCACTTACCTCACGGCAGCTTCTCTTCAGTCCCCGCGTCCCCGCATCTCCTCAGTCCTCCCGCCTCCTCCTCGGCCAATGGCATGGGGTTTGCCTTTCGGCCAATCAGGAAGCGGGAGGACCGTTCCCTGATTGGCCGGGAGGAGGATCCGTGTGACAATAGCAAACTTTTAATTTGCTATTGTCACACAATGGGCGGGCTCGGGGCACACTGCTCTGCCCCCCGGCCGCCACAGTAAAACCCCGGTCCTCTTACCTTTACGTCGTCTGCGCGGTCTGAATTTGTGCTGCGAGGGACCTGCAATTAGACTGCGCGCAGCTTAAAGGGAACATTGGTTCACTAGTATTTCCCCCAAATTAGCCAGCAAGCACCCCTCTCCATCTCCCACACCTCCTCCATTAGCAATACTGTACTTCTCAGGCATCCTAAGCCATACTGTTTAGGGTACAGTGTGTACCTACAGCACTTGTAGGACGGTCAGATCTGAATGTTTACCTAATAACCCCTCAGAGCAACACATCCAGGGATAGAAGATGACTACTGCCATTGCTGCTAGTAAATGGTTTCTAACTTAGCAACATAGACATGCGCACAGGGTGTGCTGGATGTGCCTGGGCACACCCTAAACACCCAGTGCCCATTAGCATTATCGATCTGTGTGTCAGCGGGAAGATAGGAAACATGTCCCTCTTACCGGCTCTGCCATAAGAGAAGTTCTTACGCACTTTGCTTTCACTGTGTCGGCAGGAAGATCAATGTGCTAGGGCCATATATATGTAGACACATACAAACACATGTGTTTTGTGCTTTAGGCTGCATACCCTAATGCAATAGGCTGCGCACACCTATGCTTGGTGAAAAGCACTTTATAAATGAGGCTGTTTGGATATTAGGAGATTTGACTCATAGCTGTATAAATATCCCAAACCAAGTAAATATGAACATCAGGAAATGTATTCAAATCCCAATTGTGATTCTAAGTTTAGAAAAGAAAAGTAATTTTGTGGCTGAACAAATGAAAGAGGTAACCCCTGCTGCTGTTTTTTTTCCTGCTGATATGGTGTGCAATGAGCTGCACTGACACCATGGGATTTTGCAGTAGAGCCTTTGGTGAGACACTCACCTGGAACAGAATATATACAGTACAGGTTTTGGCCAGGATTTGGAAATCCACCTTAAAAATTTAAATCATGATGGTCGAAAAATGACAAGGTACATGTATTCATGTTTAATTCTATTTTGATCGACCTAAACAGCCTTGAAAGAAGTAACACCTTTCTTTTTTTTTTTGGTCACCCATAAGTTGTAGCTCTAAGGTTTAACTCTCCCACCCCCACTCTTCCAATCAATATTGATTATTTCTAATTCTCATGTTGTTAGCATTAGTAAATAGATAGGAAAGTATATCATATTTAATTGTTTTACATTTTTTTTTCTTTACATTTCTTCATTTACTTCCTGGTTTCTTGCCTAGGCAAATGATGTCATACATCCCAGGATTCTTCAGGGGGGAAGGGAGGAGAGGAAGAGGGTGTTTCTCAGCTAAGCACACCCTTCTGACTGTATGCTTGAGCTAAGGGCAGATGGATTCCAGGAAGTAAATGCTACATGAATCATTTTCCCTTACTCAAGATGGCCACGGCCAGAAATGCTAGGGGGTTGTTTTTTAAAGTGATTTCTCAACAAAATAAAGCATGGAGACATAGATAGATGGGGGAGTTTGCTTTGAATATTAAAAATTAATTAAATAGTGTTTTTGGTTTATAGTGCTCAGAGGCAGTGAATCTTTGCTTTAATGGTGGAGAGCTGGAGGAGCTGAGACTATCCTGCAGCTTATTTTTTTATGTATTAGAACAGCGATTCTCAACCCTTTTTCAGTTGCGGCACAATTTAAAAGTATGCAAAATCTCCCTATAAATGAGAGCCCCCATTGCATCAGAGTTTCTCCAATATACCTGAGGTCTCCCATCATATTAGGGGTTCCTTATCATATAAGAGGCCTCCCCTTCACGTCAGAGTCCCAATCACATCAGAGCTCCATATAACCATGCCCCCCCCCCATTACACAGTCCCCACTTTACATCAGTGCCTCCTAAATACACAGACCCCCCCCCCCCCCATCACACAGTTTCTCCCCCCCATCACAAAGCATGGCAATCACACAATCCCTTCTTCACATCAGAGCTCTCCATTTTGGCTCAAACAGCACTGCAAAAACCAGGAAGTGGAAGAAATGGACTTGCCCTGTATTGCCATGGTGTGGGTGAGCCAGCCACCATCATAGCAACAAATCACACTGTGCCTCCTGACCCCTATAGCCTCATTGGCTGGTATGGTCCTGTCAGCCAGCCCGCACCATGGCATGACACCCACTGAAGACAAGAGAGGGTACCATTCCTGCCATCTTTAACCCCCCCCCCCCCCAAATCACATGTGTGAACAAGCCCTAATAGTGTAGCTAGTCCCAATATCCCTATTCACTACAAGGCCTATTTCACATGTGCAGTGCTGAAGAGTAATCTGTGTTCAGATCTCCCTTCAGAGAGCAATTTTATCAGGGCCTGGATTTGAACCCAGAACCTCTGCTGTGTCAGGCAATGTCTCTTCTTGCTGAGCCACCTAGAATGTTGGACAGTTCCCTTGTTTGTTGTGAACCTTGAACTCTTTGCTCCTCCCATGAACTTCCTGATTTAAGCCATATCTCTGTACCTAGTGTTTGCCAGATTATTGTTCTCTCTCCAGCCAGTCTCTCGCTTTTCTCTTCCCTCCTGCCAGCCGTATGTTTACTTCCACTCGTTACTAATCCTTGACATTTTGCTCGACTACGCTTCAGCTTGATTCCAACCTGCAACAACTTGTTACTAACCTTTTGGCTTGTTTACTGACTGCGCTTCTACTTGATCCTTACCTGCTATATCAACTACTTGACCCCAGCTTTCTCACCTCCTGATTGGGAGATCCTGAGGACTGTGACCTGGTACTAACAAGCAGCTAATCCCATCTCTACCACCAGGTGCTCTGGTGAACACTGGTTAGTACTTAGACTCCACACCTCAGATGAGCCTGTGTTATTTGCCATGGTGACCTGCTTATATACCTATCCTCCTGGTCAGCCGAAGTCCCTCTACTGCTTTAGCTACTGGACTCTGAGCCTCACCCCTGATTGTGACAATTTGACAGGCAGTGAGAAGGCATTATATCATTTTGGAGTGTAACATTAAGTTTTCCTATGCTGTATGCTGGAAATATCTTATTAATTGACAACTTTGTGTAAAAAAATACATTTTCATTTTCATTCCAAGTTTTCCAAAAACTTGTAGCAAAAAAAAATGAAGTCTTCAAAAGTCTTAACATGCTTCTTAGAGAATACTTTAGGGTGTCTGCTTTCCAAAGTGTAATCACTTTATGGGTATTTCCACTGTCCTGGTGCTTCAGGACCTCCAAAAAGGTTGTCAGGAAAATAGATGTGTAATTTATGTCCCTGGAAAGCCTGAAGGTTCCCCTTGGATCTTGTGGCTATATATGTTACTAGGCTGTAAAAAAGTCTCACACATTTGGGATCACCATACTTGAGAGGAATAGCAGAATATGTTTAAAGCTGTAATTCTATGTATGCCTACGCTATATGTTAGAAATATCATATTAATTCACAACTTAGTGTAAAAAAATACATTTTCATTTTCTTTCTAGCATTTTCCAAAATTTGTGCCAAAAAATTACATTTTAAAAAGAATCAATATGCCTTTCAAAAAATACTTTGCAGAGTTTGCTTTATAAAATGTGGTCATTTTTGGGTGTTTCTCCTATCCTGGCAATTTCGGGATTCCAGAAATGTGATGGGTAGTCAGGAAATAAGATGTGTAATTTATGCTCCTTGAAAACCAAAAGGTGTTCCTTGGATTTTGGTCCCCTATTTGTGTCTAAGCTGTAAAACACATATGGTATCCCCATACTCTATAGGACTATGTGTGACTATGTGGATTTAATTGTAAGTATGCCTAATTTGTGTGAGAGAAATAACTTTATTTAACTTATTGATAACTGTATTTATAACTTAAAATGACAAATTTGTGAAAAAAATAAATAAATCAAAAACATTTTATGTAATTTCTTTTTTTTCCCAAAAAATTGTGACAAAAAGTTACAACTTTAAAAACTCATCATGCCTCTTACTAAATACTTTGAACTTTCTACTTTCCAGAAAGGGGTCATTTTGGGTAATTGTACTGATTTTACATTTTAGGGTCTCAAGAAATGAAATATTCAGTCACAACATCAGGACTGATCCATTTTAAAATACCATATATATATATATATATATATATATATATATATATATATATTGTGACAGGAAGTCAGGTAAATCTGGGAGTGTAGTCACAGAGAAGAGACACATTCCCACCTGCTTTGGAAAGTTCACTAATTACTATAGGGTGTCGGCTGCAAAGGTAGCCAGAACTGTCTAAGGAAGTTGAAAGGCCTTCAGCTGTTCAGAATGAGGAAATGAAGACCTCTAGAATTTGTCCAAAGGAAGTCCTATTGATTGCTGCCTCCTGTCGCTGTGTGAGCTGGGAAGAGGAGGGCAGACATACGTGTGCCTCCCGACGCCGTGTGGGCGTGGGAGAAGGACTGCTGCCTCCTGTCGCCGTGTGGGCTGGGAGAGGGGGACAGTCAGATGTGTGCCTCCCGACAAGCTGGTGAGCATGGGAGAAGACCCCCTGAAGTGATATGCGCTAAGGAGGGTAACCAAGTGTGAAGACGTCTCAATGGTGAGGACATGGACTGTTTTGCTATGTGGAAAGAAAACAAAGGTACATGTTCCATGTGAAGAGTGTGAAGAGTAAAGGGACCTGTTAAATGAACTGTGTTCAATGTGAAGAGTCTGAAGAGTAAAGGGACCTGTTATAAATGAACATGTGCTGTGTGAAGAGATAAAACATGGACTGTTGAGTATCCGGTGTAGGATAAGAAAGTCTGCCCAACAGTAGGTTGGGGACAGACTCTTAGGTAGGTTCCAGCGTGAGAAGGTAGCCGCCCACAGAGGCAAGGATTTATTTTGTCTTTTATTTTATTTTGGCTGTTTTGACGCATGCAATTGTGTGAAGTAAATTGCATGAATAAAAAACATTTTTCATAGTTTCTCTTATAACATTTTGAAAATAAATAATCTTTCTTCTAAAAATTAGGCCAAAATGTATTCTGCTACATTTCTTTGGTTAAAAGAGTCTACTAATTATAATATATATATATATATTGTGAGGGATTAGCTCGGTGGTAGGCGTGGATGACCCCTTTGGGGGTGCGTTTTCACAGAGAGATAGCCGAGCAGAGGTTGCAAACAAAACTGATTTTGAAACTGTTCGTTGTTCCTTTTATTTGCAAGAAAAAAAAAAAAAACAACTGGTGATTAAAAACCACCAAAAGAAATCTCTATCTTTCACAAGAAAAAAAAAAATGATACAAATTAATTTGGCTACTGTGTTGCATGACTGAGTAACACTCATTTAAAGAGTGACAGCGCAGAAAACTGAAAAATAGCCTAGACTCGAAGGGGTTTTACAAACAGTCTGATCTTTAAATGGTTTAATTACATTTAGGCTTATGCTATATCATTTTTTTTTTTTTTTTGCTAAACTTTATTTAGCAATTAAATTAAGTTGCCCTTTACTTTCACAGTAAATTTCATCCTGAGAATATGACACCATCATTGGACTTTGCAGTGATTACAGAGGTTGGGGGGAGATGGGAATGCTGTGCATTACACCACTAGAGTGCCAGAGAATATACTGTATAAGAAGTCAGCATATGCTGCAACTTATCAGCAAAGATACAAAACAGACGTTTTTTTTTTGTGTGCAGATTCACATGTATCAGTAATTAAAAAAATTAGGGCAACTGATATTTAACCAGTTACTAAATCTCTTGTTACTAAACTTTACTTGCTGCTGCTGTGTCCATTAGTTTTTGTAGATGTTTTTGCAACACAATAAAGGTAGTGATTAGAGAACATATATTACATGTCTACTTAGACCACCCCTAGAGATTTCAGCGTAGTCCTAAGACCACATCTCCAGGAGGATATTAATAAACTTCAATAACTGTGCTGCTCGGCAGGCAGTCTCTGAATTACAGCACCGGCTTGCTGGATTAAAGGCTTTTAGAGTTCATGGCAGTTTGCTGTGGCTGTGTGCTGTCTTTCAGATGTAGCTGTACCCCGCTGACCACCAAGTTAAACAGGTGAACTTTCTAGAATCACGAGAACCCCTTCATTATAGAACAATCTCTTCCTACAACATACACAGGTTGCAAAGCTTACAAGCAGATGTAAAATGTCTGTGGTAAGGTGACTAAGTTCAAAACTTTGCAATGTCCTTTTTTTTCTGAAATCTTTTATAGCTATTTTTTTTTTACAGCTGAGCTCCAGGAAAGCAGCTAAATACATACAGTATAAGAAAACTGCTATACTTGTCAAGGGATCTGCATTTCTTTGCAGGCGTTTGTGACAGCTCAGCCACAATTATAGACCCTGCTGCTCTGCAGTGGCATAGGTGGGTCAAGAAAGAACACCCAGCCTGCTGACTAGTCAAAGAAGGAGCTGTAATTGTACCATACTGGTAAGGTAAGCACTCTGCTCTCCCCTATTGTCAACATACTACCCATAGCACATGAGCACCGATAAGCCTGATTGGTTTGGAATACTAGCCCTCTCTTTCTCTGTCTGGATGCTGCTGTACAGAGGATTATGGGTGACTGGTATCAAAACAAGTTCTTGTAATACACAGCCTGATGTCTAACTCAGAACTATAATTAGCAAGTGTTTTTCTGCCTATAGCAGTCCGTTTCCCTTAAGGCAAGCAGGCCCAAAAATATTTGGTTGCCCCCAGGTCTTAATACACACTGCTGGCCTTACTGACAGCGGGTCTGGGCAAGGTAACAAAAAAAGGGTACTTGTAGGTTCAGGTTGGAAGAGCCTGTGGACACTGGAGAGCACTAGTGTGACAGTCTAAGGTCAGGGCAGGCTGTGGGCAGTAAACTGTTCCGAGGTCAAGGCAGGCAGGGGGCAAGCGTAATTAGTAAATAGTCCAAAGTCAAGAAAGGTGGAAATCAAAAGGAGCAGTCAGTTATCTGTAATTTGCTCTGGCACCTGCACCACTCAGGAGAAGCCTTGCATTAAAGAGGGATGCTCTTCATTTAGCACACTGAGAGGAAGTTGATGGAAAACCTGTCTGAGGAGGACGTCGCTTCCTAGCAAATTACAAATTCACCGTCAGTCTCACGAAGGTGCCATCTGCATAATTTGTTTGAGCCAAGCTGGCCCAAAGTAAGTGTATAGAGTAAACCCATTCCTGAACGTCTTCTTTAAGCAGCAGGGTTATCTGGGTGAAAAGGTAGACATCTTTGGGTTTAGAATTGCCTGAGTTCAATTGAAGGTTTAAAGCAGGCATGTCCAACCTGCGGCCCGGAACCACAGGCAATGCGGCCCACTGCCCCCTGACAATTTTTTTGTTGCTGGGGAGGAAGGAAGCCAGGTCGGGGGCACGGCCACAGCAGCTTCCAACTAACGGTAGGCAATGGCTGCCTTGGAGGGGAGGGGGGGGGGGCGAGCATGTGCAGTGTTTCTGACTCCTACCACCATTACCACTTCAAATCACTGAAGTGGTCATGGTGTTTAGAGTGGTCCTTTATTATCTCTCAGAAGAAGTAAACCTCTGTATACCGATTTATACCATCCTGTCTGATCTGTTTAACCACTTTACCACCGGAGGATTTTGCTGTCTTCCGTCCAGGCCACTTTTTGCGATTCGGCGCTGTGCGACTTTAACTGACAATTGCGTGGTGGTGCGACGCCGTACCCAAACGAAATTTACGTCCTTTTTTTCCCACAAACAGAGCTTTCTTTTGGTGGTATTTGATCACCTTTGCGATTTTTACTTTTTGCGCTATAAACAAAAAAAGAGCGTTTATTTTGAAAAAATAACAATATTTTTAACATTTTTTTATATGAAATTCCCCCCAAAAAAAATGTAAAAACCAATTTTTTAAAAAATTTTTGGCCAATTTGTTTTCTGCTACCTATGTTTGGTAAAAAAAATCACAATAAGCGTATTTTGATTGGTTTGCGCAAAAGTTATTGCGTTTACTAACAAAGGGAAAGATTTCTGTCATTTTTGGTGGGTTTTTTTTAACGCGTAATGGCGGCGATCTGCGATTTTTTTTGCGGGACCGCGACATTGCGGCGGACAGATCGGACCCTTGACTGACATTTTTGACACTTTTGGGGGTACCAGTGATATTACTGCAGTAATCAGTGCTATATATATGCACTGTTACTGTAAAAATGACACTGGCAGGGAAGGGGTTAGTTTTATTGGAGAGGGAGGGGTTAATGTATGCCTGGTGCTTACTGACGTGTGGGGGGGAGGGGACTGAGTGAGTCATGGACAGATCGGATGTCCAGCTATGCTGAACAGTCCGATCTGTCACTCCCTGTCACTATGGAGATCCGCCCGCTTGTGTTTACACAGGCGGGCGGATCTCCACACTAGATCCCCGACGATCGGGGGAAGAGCGGCGGCGATCGCCGCTGCTCCTCCCCTGGCCCGACTCCCGCTGTGACTGAAAACAGCGGGAGCGAGCCTCCGGCGGCGCGCAAGCGCCGCCCAGAAGGGGGAGTGTCTGACAACGTAGTACTACGTCGTCAGACGATAACGAGCCACTCTGCCGCAGTAATATTACTGTGGGCGGTGGTAAAGTGGTTAAATATCCTGTGTGCCTGTTTGTCTGTGTTTTAAAAAATGTAAGCCGTTCTTTACCAGTTTTCAGAGGGCCGAGCGCCGCTCACGTGACCCGTCGGCTCCCTCCTCTTCCCATCTGACAGCTGCCTGCAGTGGGTGGGGTTGAGGAATCCTCACTGATGTCAGTCGGGAGGGGAGGAGGAGGGGAGGGGAGGAGGAGGAGGAGGGGAGGGGATGGGGAGGGGAGGAGAGAGGCGGCGGTTCACGTGAGTGGCGAGTGGCACTCTGAAAACTTGTAAAGAATTACCTATTTTTATAAAACACAGGCACAAGGGCACACAGGATTATTAACCTTCCTAGCGGTATTCCCGAGTGTGACTCGGGGTAAGATTTTAGAGCCAAAAGCGGTAACCCCGAGTCACACTCGGGGTATCGCTAGGAAGATCGCTGGATGCTGGAAGAGGTTTTACTTACCTTTTCTCCGGGATCCAGCGAAGACTGCGAGCGGTATGTGGCGGCGGAGCTCTCTCCCGATCGTCTGCGAGCCCCGGCTTCCGTCTCCGGCGACGTGACGTCCGCCGGGGGGTGGAACCGGCGGCAAATTCGAATGTAAAACACACCAAACACACTGATACCATTCAAAATAAAAATCACATTACATTGCCTCCCAGTGCCCTTTCCTGCAGTTTTACTGTACTTTTTATGTAAATATATGTGTATATATATATATATATATATATATATATATATATATATATACACAGTATATATATATATACACACATACACACACATATATATATATATGTACATATATATATATGTATATATATGTATATATATATATATATATATATAAACACGTGTATATATATATATATATATATATATATATACACATAATTCTTGTGAATGAGCAGCCCAAACCAACTGTATACATATTATATATATATATATATATATATATATACACGTATATATATATATATATATATATATATATATATATATATATACGTATATATATATATATATATATACGTATATATATATATATGTATACATAATATATTTATACATACATATATATATATATATATATATATATAATATATATAATAAATGTATACAGTTGGTTTGGGCTGCTCATTCACAAGAATTACATGCAAAATAATGGTACCGCTTTCAGCACCTAAAATCCAAAAGAATCATACCGCCAGGGAGGTTAAACAGACTGTAGACAGGATATGAAACTTTAAATAAAACGACAGTAGCAGGAGGGGAGGGGGCGGACACAGACACAGGAGAAGACAGGCAGGAAGGGAGGGGGGAGAGAGGACAGGAGGGCTGCAGATGACGGAGGCACGTAAACTGATCCCAGTGTCAGGGCTCAGCCACCATGGTATACCGTGGTCAGTTTACAGAGGGGAGGACATAGCCAGGTAGCATCAGCCAGGTATTTTAGGTGATAGAGGGGGCCAAATTACACAGCACAAGCACTGTGCTGTATAACATGCTTTAAGGGAACAGGATCAATTTTTTTTTTTTTAGGTTAACAAGTGCTTTAAATAAATGCTGCTGTTTGCTCTTTAAAAATAAATACTCAAAATAAGTATAATGACTAAGCTCTTCCCCTTCATGACATTGTTGAAAAGGGGCGGAGCACGGGTGACTTAAAATGTTGCCCCCCCCCCCTGAAAAAAGTTCTGCGGACGCCCATGTGTATTCATACAATCTATTCATATTATTCTTGTAGGAGGGACTACATTTGGGCAGGTGTTGGTGTCAAACTGTACAAGTCCCCACCTCTCTTCTTCTCAGATAGACCAACCACCCTCCTCTTGCTGAGGTAAATTCTCCGCCATATTTTGTCACACTCCTGGCCTGAGGCCTGCTTCTGACATCTTGGGCCATAGGATTTAATATTTGGGAATAAAGGAACGTCCATTCACAAACACATTTCCCACAGATTACTGTAGCTTTTACATGACCTATCACATTGATATCCTAGCAGAATCTTTGGTATGGAATGCCACATGCAAGGTTAGACATTCTGTAGCTGTCATTTCAGCACAGATTGCAACTTTTAAGCAATCTTCCCTCTACACCTCCCTTCCTCTCATTGGGAGCACCACAGAGTTGGGACCACTCCCATATGTATACCAAGTTCACAAAATTAGGCTTTCATCACCAATTTACGAGACCCGCAGCTGAGGGTCAGGGGTGATCAAGGTGCTTTCTTTAGTATACCATTTCCTATTGTCCCTTCCATAGCTCTGTCCAGCCAGACACTCTCCTAGATGGTGCATTCATTCCCAGGCTTCACCACTACTCACATAAAAGGACTCTGTACAGACCTCCAAGGCCCTATGTACTCCACTGCAGGACCTGCAGAAAAAGGAGACAGGGCGAATACATCAATTCCTCCCAACACCTCACCTGGGATCTCAGCACTAAAAAGAGCTCTATACATAAACTCTGCAGGAGACTACATCTTAGCACCTATGGGGTATCACATCCCATACCCCGTTTACTCTGGGTCCCTCCCACACTGGCATTTATATGGGCACTAACTACACCCATGACATCACTAAGGAAAGAGCTAACACCTAATTACAACTTTCCCATACCATCCTATAATGGGAACAGAGCCATCTGGTGGCAGGCAAGCGAACTTCACCTGCAAACATCCTGCCTTCCTACTTTTTTAATGCAATTAAATTAAAATTAATATTTTATAATTTAGTTTAGTTAATATAACACAATGGGATTATTATTCCAATTAAATCTAGGTTCAATGATGTAGCAATTGTTTCTGGAAACTTCACTTTTTTTTTTTTTTTTTGCAATGTGAAAAGGGCCTTTTGTTTTATCTTAAAAATCTTAGTAGATCTTTCAGGAAATCATTTTATTACATATTTGCCAGCCTTAGATATGATGAATACAGGTACTCTGGTGCTTCCTCATCCTCAGTAGTATATAGAAAAACAACTGTATTTGTTTATATACAGCCTGTGTTGTTCTCTGGTTAAAGCGGAGTTCCAGCCATTTACTCACCTGTCCAACGGTCCAGCGATGCGGCCGCCGGAAGCCTCGATCCTCTCCCTCGGCGCCGGCATCACTGCTGTGGGCACCCGGCTGTTACAGTTTGCGGCTTCACAGCCGGGTACCCACTGCGCATGCGCGAGTCGCGCTGCGCGCCGTGATTGGCCGGCAATCTTCTGGGACCTCTGACGTGTCCCAGAAGATTGCAGGGAGGGAGGGGGAGAGGAGAACTTCCGCTCAGGGCGCCGCGGCGCTCCGAGCGGAAGTGGGAGCGGCTACCTGTCAAAACTAGGTACCCGCTCCCCCCCCCCAAAAAATGACATGCCAAATGTGGCATGTCGGGGGGTCAGGACTCCCTAAAGCGGAAGTTCCACTTTTGGGTGGAACTCCGCTTTAATTGTTATTTATTATGCTGCCACCTAATGATCATTATTTTGTATTGCATGTTTCCTGTATTTCCTTCCCATTCTTGTGAGGTAATTTCCGTTTCCTCTGTGTGGGCTTTTTACACATTGGGGCTGGGAAAGCCAATACTCATTTTAACCTCTTTAAACACTTATACGTCAAGTCCTCTGCATCTTTTACAGGTGCATCTCAAATAAAAATTAAAATCTTATCAAAAAGTAAATTTATTTCAGTAATTCAATTCAAAAAGTGAAACTCATAAATTTTATATAGATGTGTAACACAGAGTGATATATCTCAAGCATTTTTTTTCTTTTAATTTTGATGATTATGGCTTACAGCTAGTGAAAACCCAAAATTCAGTATCTCAGAAAATTAGAATATTACATAAGACCAATAGAAAAACTGAAATTGATGACATGGCTCCCCAAATCATCACTGACTGTAAAAAAACTTCACACTGGACCTCATATAACTTGGATTCTGTGCCTCTTCACTCTTCCTCCAGACGCTGGGACCTTGATTTCCAAATTAAATGCAACATTTTCCACAGTCAGTAATGATTTGGGGAGCCATGTCATCTGCTGGTGTTGGTCCACTGTGTTTTATCAAGTCCAATGTCAAAGAAGCCCTCAACCAGGAAATTCTAGAGCTCTTCATGCTTCCCTCTGCTGACCAGTTTCATGGTCAAGCTGGTTTCATTTTCCAGCAGGACTTGGCACCTGCCCACACTGCCAAAAGTACCAGTACCTGGTTTAGTAATCATGGTAACGCTGTGC
The DNA here is from genome assembly GCF_965119305.1 of Pelophylax lessonae. Classification (NCBI taxonomy): domain Eukaryota; kingdom Metazoa; phylum Chordata; class Amphibia; order Anura; family Ranidae; genus Pelophylax; species Pelophylax lessonae. The sequence continues at coordinate 127,347,712 of NC_138768.1, forward strand.
TTGATTGGCCAGCAAACTCTTCCGACCTAAAGCCCATAGAGAATCTGTGGGGTATTGTCAAGAGGAAGATGAGAGACACCAGACCCAACAATGCAGATGAGCTGAAATCCACTATCAAAGCAACCTGGGCTTCTATAATGCCTCAGCAGTGCCACAGGCTGATCACCTCCATGCCACGTTGCATTGATGCCTTTACATAGACATACTTTTCAGTAAGCAAACATTTCTGCATTAAAAATCCTTTTTTATTGGTCTTATGTAATATTCTAATTTTCTGAGATACTGGATTTTGGGTTCTCACTATCTGTAAGCCAAATTCATCAAAATTAATATAAATGAATGCTTGAAATAGATTACACTGTGTGTAACACAGCTATATAAAATATTTGAGTTTCACTTTTTTATTTGAATTACTGAAATAAATGAATTTTTTGATGATATTCTAATTTTATGAGATGCACCTGTATATTTACACAGCTTTCTGCATGCAATACATGCATTAAAGACGTGCATTTCCAAGGTTTGATGAATTCAGCTATATACAGGATAGCCATAGAGGTCTCAGCAAGGGATAGTCACTATTATAACAATTGGAGTCAGAATAACCCTGCTGAATTTCTTTCTTCATCCCCACCCCAAATCAAGTGTTTTTTTTTTCTCACTTACTATTATACTTTATTAAATAAAATGACAAAGTTATGTGGAGAGTGTTATTTATATCAATGATTTTGATTTTTTTTTTTTTTCGTTATCTTAGTAAAAGTATGGAGCAATTGAAGATTAGCTTTTTTTTTTTTTGCTTCATGCAGGTTTTGTATTCCCAAGTCTATTAAAAAATGCAAATAGTTAAAGCAAGTCAAATATAGATTAGAACAGTGGTTCTCAAATCCGGTCCTCGGGACCCACCAACAGGCCAGGTTTGCAAGATAACTAAATTACATCACAGGTGATCTCATTTGCTTCTCAGTGATTGCAGTATTCTAGTCTGCATCCCCCAAGGTAATACTTAAAATCTGGCCTGTTAGTGGGTCCCGAGGACCGGATTTGAGAACCACTGGATTAGAAGAACGTCAACTACAATTCAAAAGTACCTGTCAATGAATAGTGAGTGATCTAAGAAGCATTTTAATGAAATGTCAAACTGATGCCATCGATGCAAGCCCAAAGTCTGATGACACAGGCCCATAGGCATAGCTCCCAACTGTCCCTGATTTCAAGGGACTGTCCCTGATTTGGAACAAAGTCCCTCTGTCCCTCTTTCCTCCTCATTTGTCCCTCATTTTGGTCTGTTCTATATAGTTGTATTTAAAATGCACTATTTATCTTTCAAAACGGGTTTTACAGAGTTAAACCTTTCCTCCAATTTCTAAATTGTTGCATTTGTAAATTTCAAAAGCTAGTATAAAGAAATAGTAGTGGTAAAAAAAAGTACTTGTGGGTTTAACTACATTTTTTGTGTATAATTGTCCTTCAAGGGGCATGGCAGGGGGTGTGTCCCATGCCTTCATACTTTTGCTAATAGGTGTCCCTCGTTCCCATCTCAAAAAGTTGGGAGGTATGCCATAGGGTTTAGAAAAAACGGGGCTTTAAACATTGACACACCTTTTCTGTGTTTTGTGTTTCTGAAGCTAGCAAAGCACCATAAATCAGGTAAAAAATGTTATTGGAATGAGCCAAGAGATTCAAGGCATTTAGTCTTGCTGTTGCCCAAACAATTATCCTACAGGGGTCAATTCACTAAAGCCTCGTACACACGCAACGATTATCGGCCGACCGATCGGCCGTCTTTTGTCCAGTGTTGTTTGTTGGTTGAAATGTGCTCTAGACTGCACACGAATTTTCTTGGCCAACAAAAACCAACTTCAGAAGTGATGTCATGTGCTGGTTTACTTTCCGTGTGTTTTTTCTTCTCTGAGCATGCCCAGTCTTGCTCATCAGATTTTTGTCTGCCGAAATCTGTACCGACTGACGGAAAATCGGCCGTTCTGTTGACGGCCAACAAAAATTTTATAGCATGCACACCAGATTTTGTTCGGCCGAAAAGTCGGAGTCAGTTGTCGGAAGCATCATACTAACAAGCCGAAAAGCGGGCGATCGGACGTTGGCCGAAAATTCACGGCCAACAATCGTTGCGTGTGTACGAGGCATAAGAGTCAAATAACAGCAAATAAAATGCAGTAAAATAGCTCTTGCGTTAAATCAGTTTTGAAAGTGTAATTCACTAAGAATTGTGCAGTATATACCTACTGCGGTAAAGTTTTTGATAATGCAGGAATAACCACATATTTTCATGCTGTAATTTATTGCATTGAGCTGGTTGCTAAGGAGCAGGCCGAAAGCTGGTCGCCGCATCCTTAACCACTTAAGCCCCAGCCCTATTTCGGACACTTTTTGTTTACAAGTTAAAACCAGTATTTTTTCATAGAAAACTACTTAGAACCCCCAAACATTATATATATATATTTTTTTAGCAAAGACTCTGGAGACAAACTCCGGTCAATAGAGATCTCAATTGGCGACGCTTTAAAGTTTTTTAACGGTTAACAGTTTAGAGTTAGAGTGTAGCTCTTTTTTTAATTATTGCTCACGCTCTGGCGATCGCGGCGATACCTCACATGTGTGGTTTGAACAGTGATTTCATTCGCGGCTCGACTTCAGTATACATTTTTTTTTTGTGCGCAAGCTAACGGTGACGGGGCGGCTAAAATTTTTTTTTTTTTCCTATTTATTTATTTATTTTTTTAACTTTATTACAGGTTTAAAAAAAAAAAAAAAATCTGATCACTTTTATTGCTGTCACAAGCAATGTAAACATCCCTTGTGACACCAATATGCAGTGACAGGTACTCTTTATGGAGGGATCCTAGACCCCTCCAGTACACTTCCATGTATGCAAAACGCCAAAAATTTGCCGCCTTTTGCAGCACAGTAACTCGGAAGTGACGTCATGGACGTCCCCTCCTGCTCACCCGGGTAACGATCGAGCGGCTCCCGAGCCACATCGGTCGTTACCAACGGAAAGCCGACCGTTGGCTCTAAACCACGGTACCAGGATGGTGTCTCTAGCTAGAGGCATCATCCCGGTATAACCCCGCAAAGTTTGCCGACGTAGTCCTACGTCACTTTGCGGTAAGTGGTTAACAACAGATGACTCTTCAGCTGTCAGCTGGGAACCCGCTGACAGCTGAATGTAAAGAAAGCATGCTGGCAATTAAAAACTATGAAAAATAAAACCGCGTTGGGTCCCCCCAATGCAAACCAGGCCCTTTGGGTCTGATATGGATTTTAAGGGGAACTCCATGGCAACATTTAAAAAAAAAAAAAACAGCGTGGAGTCCCCCCTTATCCAAGCATGCAGCCTGGTAGGTCAGGAAAAAAGAAGGGACAAGCGAGCGCCCCCTCCTGAACCATACCAGGCCACATGCCCTCAACATGGGGGGTGCTTTGGGGTACAATGCACCCCTACTCATTCACCAAAAAAAAGTGTCAAAAAGAAATAAAAACACACACATCTTTTGACAAGTCCTTCATTCAAAAAATAAAAAACAATGTCCCCTGATGTAGATCCATCGTCAATCACGATGCCCACTGGCACCACCTGACCCCAAAAAGAAGAGAAAAAAAACCTCCAGTCCTGACGAAAGGCTCACGCCGACTGCCTGCTCCTCCATCTGACAGTCCTTAAATAGCTAAGGGGAGGGGTCAGCTGGTAAATTCCCCGTGCGGCCTTGTCCCCCGTGTGACGTCACTACCCCAGTATGCTCCCAGGCGGTGACATCACATGGGACAGGCATGCTGACGTCATCATCCTGCATCCGGAAGTCGGGCGGCGGCGGTGTTTCTTGCATCCTGTAACCTTTTATTGACAAGCGCTTTTATGTATCTACAATGTGAGTATATTTCTTTGTGTTACTCATTAAATTCTCCAAAACCATCTGCACTATTTGCTATCCTCTCTTTTTCACGGGTGGTTATCCACCGGGTTGGAGGAGGAGTCTGGTGTTATACATTGGTTTGACGTGGAGGATCCCTGGACAGATAAGGATTTGGTGATGAGAAGTTTCCCTGTAGCTGATCGCCCTCAGATCTTACAAGGCTCTTAACCATATTCTTTTTGGTAAGCGTACACCTTAGCTTGCTTCACCGTGGTTTTGTTTGGAGTGACCTATTGGTGGTGGATTCATCATCCCTATACCTGCACCTTGGAATCCTCTTTCTGTGGACTGTCCTAATACCATCTTACATATTCAATCTGTGTTATTTTTGGACTGCAGTCTATGTTTTTCTGTGTTATTGCCAAATTCACAGTGCATCATTTGTTTAGCGCAGCTTTTCCATTTACATCACATGGGGACTGGGCCACACGGTGAGGTAGCCGGGTGGCCCCGTCTCTTTGCTAATTGGGAAATGTCACACGGTGGAGCAGGCAGACTGTGGGAGAGTTCATGGTGAGCGGAACTTTTTTTTTTTTCGGGTCCGGTGGTGGCGGTGGGTGTCATGATTGATGATGAAAGTACATGGGGGGACATTGTTTTTTTTTTTTTAATAAAGGACTTGTCAAAAACTCTTGTACTGTCTTTTTTCACTTTTACACTTTTTTGATGAATGGGTAGGGGTACTATGTACCCCATACTCATTCACTTAGGGGAGGTGGGATCTGGGGGCCCCCTTGTTAATAGGGCTTCCAGATTCTGATAAGCCCCCTGCCTGCAGACCCCCACAACCACAGCCCAGGGTTGTGGGGAAGGGGCCCCTGTCCCCATAAATATGGGGACAAGGTGCTTTGGAGTGGGGTGGGGGCAGTCTCTCTACAAGGGATCTAAAATGTTTCCAGTTGAATCCAATTAGAGAAAAATTGGGACCTTGTGTGAAAACCTTTATGACTTGACCTCAGAATATTAGATGGGGGTGAGTTTTTATACAGGGTTGAAGCATAACTCCAGTTTCTGATTATTGTATTCTAAAATAGTTCCCTGCAGTACTGAAAATGTATCTTTCATTACAAAAATTATCCAGTCTAGCACTGTCCCTTGCATAAGGTCTACTTTTCCAAGATTTTCCAGGTAAAATGCTAGGGGGCTTGTGAGCCCAGGCTGTCATGGATTTGCTGCCTCGGGGTGTATCATCATAGTTACATAGTTGGTAAGGTTGAAAAAAGACACCAGTCCATCCAATTCAACCTGTGTGGGTGTGTGTGTTCATGTCAAAAACCATGTCCCATATCCCTATATACAGTGTTTGCTAAGAAGACCATCTAAGCGTTTTTTTTTTTAAACTATTTATACTTCCTGTTGACACCACCAATTGTAGAAGGGAAGTGTACATCCATACAGCTCTGACAGTGAAAAACCCTCTACACAGTTTACGGTTAAACCGCTTCTCCTCCAATTTCATTGAGTGGCCACACGTCTTCTTACACTCTTGGAAATTGAATAGTTTGTTCCCTATGCTAGCATCACCATTGAGGTATTTGTATATTGCCATCATATAACCTCTCAAGCGTCTCGTCTCCAGGGAGAAAAAAAATTAATGTTTGCAGTCTTTCCTCATAACTGAGATCCTCCTGTTCCCTTATTAGCTGTGTTGCCCTTCTCTGAACTTTCTCCATTTCCAGGACATCTTTCCTGAGGATTGGTGACCAGAACTGGACAGCATACTCTAGATGTAGCCAAACCAGGGTTTTGCAAAGTGATAGGATTATAGTTTTATCTCTTGAGTCAATACCCATTTTTATGCATGCTAAAATTCTGCTAGCTTTGCTTGCTGCAGCTTGGCATTCAGATATTTTTCCATCCTGGATTTCCCCAAAGGTTCTCCCCCTAGAGAGTAATTTGCGTTCATATTCCTAGTCCCCAAGTGCATTACATTTTTTGAACATTAAACCTCATTTGCCATGTAATTGCCCACCCCATTATTTTATTGAGGTCTTCTTGTAATGTTTCAATATCCTGCAGTGAAGTTATTGCTCGACATAGCTTTATATCATCAGGAAACACTATTTATGATATTTATGTGATTTTATCTATCATTTATAAATAAATTAAACAGATTTGGTCCTAGGACAGAGCCTTGGGGTACCCCATTTACCACTCCAGACCAGTCTGAGTAAATGCTATTTACGACCACCCTTGGGACGTGCACCTGTAACCAGTTTACTATCCAGGTACAAACTTTGTGGTCCATGCCTACAGACCTCAATTTGTAAACTAAGCGTTTACGTGGAAATGTATTAAATGCTTTTGCAAAATCCAGATGTACCACGTCCACAGGCCTTCTTTTATCTAGATGACAGCTCACTTCCTCATAGAATGTTAGCAGATTGGTTTGGCAAGATCGACCTTTCATAAATCCATGACAATTACTACAAATTATACTGTTTTCATAAGCAAATTCTTGAATATAGTCCTTTATCATCCCCTCCAAAAATGTAGATACTATTGATGTTAGACTCACTTGCTTGTAGTTTCCAGGAACATATCTCTGCCCTTTTTTAAATATTGGTACCGCATTGGCCTTTCGTCAATCAGCTGGTACCATTCTCATCAGTAAGCTGTCCATAAAAATGAGAAATAACGGCCTGGCTATAACCTTTGTTACCCATTTGAATACACTGGATGGTACCTTTATTTAATATGTTCCTATAGTACTCACATTTTATCTCAATGTTCAATGCTTCCAAAATATGGGCCTATTTAATATCTTGTAGTATGAAGCGCAGTTTAGAAAAGTTGGCTCTTTTGAAATTTAGCATTCTTGCTCTACCTTCGTGCCTCCTTTTCCTATGATTTATGAATGTAATTATCCTGAGATCACTGGTTCCCAAGGTGTCCCGTATTTCCACATCTGCAATCAGATCTGTGTTATTTGCAATTAATAGATCTAGCAATGCATTTTTTGTAGACGGGGCATCCACCCGTTGGTACATGAAGTTGTCCTGCAAGACATTTAAGAATTTTCGAGCCTTAAATAGTGAGCAGTTCCTTCTGCCCAGTCAATATCTGGATAGTTGAAGTCCCCTAATATGAATACATTGCCCTGCCTCACTGCCATTTTTGACTGTGATAGGAGATCCAACTCCTCCTCATACTTCAGGTTAGGGGATCTGTAACATACCCTCACTATTAATGTCCCATTTGCTTTTTCCCTTTGAAGCTCCGCCCACAGGGACTCCACATCCTTCCTTGCCCAATTAGCTATGTCATCCCTCATGTTAACTAGCAAATCATTCTTGATCTACAGGCATTCCCCTCCCCCTTTTCTACCCTCCCTTACCCTCCGATACAAGTAGTACCTAGTTGCCAGCCAGTCATGAGATCTGTCAAATCAAGTTTCTGATGTTCTCACAAAGTCAAAATCCTCCTTGTGTACCAACAGATCCAGTTCTTCCATTTTGGTAGCTAAGCTTCTGGCATTTGTGTACATGCCCCTTTATTTTGTACAGGTGCATATTATTTCATTCTTAGATGTTCTGAGGCTGAAATTTTGTTCTGCCAACCCACTTACCCCTGGTATAGGTAATCTGGTTATACTACCGCTAATGCCTCCAGTAGCATCCTCTGGTCTTCTCTCAATGTTGGCTATTGCTTCCTCCAATCCCCCCCCCCCCCCACCACCACCTCCTTGTTTAAAAGCCCATCTAACTTTTTGTAAGAGAAAGGCAGGCGCCACTCTAAGCCCCCATTCACACTGGGGCGACGCTACTTCGCACCGCGACCTCCGAAGTCGCGGTGCGAGCAGCGCGCCGCTACCTCGGAGCGGCCGCCACGGACTTCGTAACATTGAAGTCTATGGCGGTCGCCTCCTGGTCGCCCCAAAGAAGCTCCGGACCCTTTTTCTGAGTCGGAGCGACTTGTGTCGCTCCTATCAGAACGGGTCCGCAGCTTCCCTATGGGAGGCGACCTGCGGCGACCTGTGAGGCGACCAGGTCGCCTCACAGGTCGCCCCAGTGTGAACGGGGGCTTAGTGTAGCAGGACTCGTATTTTATTTAAAAATTCAACACACTATATACTCACAAACGAGTAAGTATAGACAGCAGTGGATATTAAACCATGGAGTTCGTCCGGGGAATAGGTAGATCCGGATGCCTATGGAAAAAACTTTCCATAGGCATCCGGATCTACCTATTCCCCGGACGAACTCCATGGTTTAATATCCACTGCTTTCTATACTTACTCGTTTGTGAGTATATAGTGTGTTGAATTTTTAAATAAAATACGAGTCCTACTACACTTAGAGTGGCGCCTGGCTTTCTCTTACAGTACAAGTTTCTCTTCTCGCTTGTGACAGAGCAGCCTTCAAGTGTGTAAAGACATGAATTTTATGGACTCTATATATGTTATGGCATTATAGATTCTCCATATTTGCCCCATATGATAGTAATTGTTGGTATCCCTCTAACTTCTTTTGCGCCAGTACACCCCCAGTGTTGTGTATCTAACTTTTTGGCCATCCTCTCCCACAACAGAGCTGCACCTTTCCTATTTAGGTGCAGTCCATCCATGCTTCCTAGGATCACAGTGCTCCTTGACTGAGCAGTGCTCCCATGTCATAATATTAGTGCCATTTAACCCAATGTTCCTGTCTGTCAATTGGGCACTCAGGCCTGGAAAAATTGTGTTTTTCCTAAGGCTTCCATTTGCAAAATGAAAAAACACAAATGTGTATGCAGTGTGTTCTATTAAGAAAGGGTTAGATGCTTGAGTAGCTGTTTGGATTTAAGGATGCATGTGACTAACAGTAGCCACACACTGAAAAAAAACAAACAAGAACAAGGGAGATTTCAGGGACAGTCTTTAAAGCCATTTCCTAGCGACTTGCAAGTGTTCTGCTCAATAGCACAGATCTGCATGAAAATCAGCCCTTTGAGTCTGATGTCTGTCTATTTTTGAAATAATGACTTGTGCATGGCCACTTCTATCCTCAGCTTTCATTTGGATATACCGGCAGCTAATCTTCAAAGAGGAAGTACAATTCCATCTTTAAGTTTTATAAGTTTTACCTATACAGTGCATTGCGAAAGTATTCGGCCCCCTTGAACTTTTCGACCTTTTGCCACATTTCAGGCTTCAAACATAAAGATATAAAACTGTATTTTTTTTTTTTTTTTTTTGAAGAATCAACAACAAGTGGGACGCAATCATGAAGTGGAACTAAATTTATTGGATATTTCAAACTTTTTTAACAAATAAAAAACTGAAAAATTGGGCGTGCAAAATTATTCAGCCCCCTTAAGTTAATACTTTGTAGCGCCACCTTTTGCTGTGATTACAGCTGTAAGTCGCTTGGGGTATGTCTCTATCAGTTTTGCACATCGAGAGACTGAAATTTTTGCCCATTCCTCCTTGCAAAACAGTTTGAGCTCAGTGAGGTTGGATGGAGAGCGTTTGTGAACAGCAGTTTTCAGTTCTTTCCACGAATTCTCGATTGGATTCAGGTCTGGACTTTGACTTGGCCATTCTAACACCTGGATATGTTTATTTGTGAACCATTCCATTGTAGATTTTGCTTTATGTTTTGGATCATTGTCTTGTTGGAAGACAAATCTCCATCCCAGTCTCAGGTCTTTTGCAGACTCCATCAGGTTTTCTTCCAGAATGGTCCTGTATTTGGCTCCATCCATCTTCCCATCAATTTTAACTATCTTCCCTGTCCCTGCTGAAGAAAAGCAGGCCCAAACCATGATGCTGCCACCAACATGTTTGACAGTGGGGATGGTGTGTTCAGGGTGATGAGCTGTGTTGCTTTTACACCAAACATAACGTATTGCATTGTTGCCAAAAAGTTCGATTTTGGTTTCATCTGACCAGAGCACCTTCTTCCACATGTTTGGTGTGTCTCCCAGGTGGCTTGTGGCAAACTTTAGATATCTTTAAGAAATGGCTTTCTTCTTGCCACTCTTCCATAAAGGCCAGATTTGTGCAGTATACGACTGATTGTTGTCCTATGGACAGAGTCTCCCACCTCAGCTGTAGATCTCTGCAGTTCATCCAGAGTGATCATGGGCCTCTTGGCTGCATCTCTGATCAGTCTTCTCCTTGTATGAGCTGAAAGTTTAGATACTCCTTCCATTTCAATATTATCGCCTGTACGGTGCTCCTTGGGATGTTTAAAGCTTGGGAAATCTTTTTGTATCCAAATCCGGCTATAAACTTCTCCACAACAGTATCTCGGACCTGCCTGGTGTGTTCCTTGTTCTTCATGATGCTCTCTGCGCTTTAAACGGACCTCTGAGACTATCACAGTGCAGGTGCATTTATACGGAGACTTGATTACACACAGGTGGATTCTATTTATCATCATTAGTCATTTAGGTCAACATTGGATCATTCAGAGATCCTCACTGAACTTCTGGAGAGAATTTGCTGCACTGAAAGTAAAGGGGCTAAATAATTTTGCACGCCCAATTTTTCAGTTTTTTATTTGTTAAAAAAGTTTGAAATATCCAATAAATTTCGTTCCACTTCATGATTGTGTCCCACTTGTTGATTCTTCAAAAAAAATGACAGTTTTATATCTTTATGTTCTAAGCCTGAAATGTGGCAAAAGGTCGAAAAGTTCAATGGGGCCAAATATTTTTGCAATGCACTGTATGTAAGCCTATTTGAAGGCTTACCTATAGGCAGTGTAAATATCTCCTAAACATGCACGTTTAGGAGATATTTACTGAGCTAGCAGCCAGTTACGTCACTGGCACATACACTGTGAAGGAATGGCCACCTGTGCCTTTTCTTCAGAGCGGTGTGCCATCAATCGTGGCTCCTGCGTGTATGTGTGGGAGTGATGCCATCACAGGTCCGGCCAGTCACACTGCTGGAGCTGCGAACCCGGAAGGAAGACCATGTAGAGATAAACACTGCTTTTACTGAGCTAGCAGCCAGTTATGTCACTGGCACATGCACTGTGAAGGAATGGCCACCTGTGCTGTTTTTTCAGAGCAGTGTGTCGTTAATGGTGGTTCCTGCGTGCATGTGCGGGAATGACGTATCGCGGGTCCGGCCAGTCACATCGCTGGAGCTGCAAACCCGGAAGAAATACCGGGTAGAGATGGGCACTGCCTTCAGAGATGGCATTGCATCGCTGGAATGCTTGGTTTTCAGGTAGGTTTAACATAATGTGCTAGTATGCGATGCATATTAGCACATTATGCCTTTGCCTTGCAGGTAAGAAAGAAAAAAAGTGCAGCGGTTTACAACCACTTTCAAGCTCCTGTCCCTGTATCCTGCCACATGTCTTAGCTTTGAAGCTTGCTGCCTGATGTACATTAGTGGATGTGTGCCTTACATGGAGTGTTTAACGTTATTTTTGTAAAACAAGGAGATGTCTTCATTTCACATACATATGGACATGAGCCCATTTTAGCAATCAATGCTTTGAAGTTATTTCACATGCCATCCGTGCAAATTATTTTCATTTATATTGTGTATCTGGCTGCTATTAGGACTGTGTCATTTTTGCATATATTTAAGTATATGGGCTGTCCCACCTGCATCCAGCCTTCACAGGTAACATCCACAAGAACTTTCATTAGCTTTCATGCTTTTCCATGTTTCATGCCTGTTTTTTGTATTTTTTATTTTTATGGTTGCTGGTTAAGCAAGAAATGATTAAGGGATATACTCTATCCTGTTGCCAGATTGTTGCTACTTTTTATCCATGTAGTATGCTTTTTCCAAACTGTGGACATTTTAGCCACCAGTGAGATTTTTTAGGCTTAGGTCTTCATCCAAAAACGTTTATTATTAACCACTTACCGACAAGCTGGCGTAGTTTTACTGTGGCAGGTCAGCTCTGTTACGTAAAACGACGTACATGTACTTCGCTTCGTGTAGAAGTTAGTGTGGGTGTGTGCACGCGTCGATTGGCTAGATGGGGATCCAATCAGCAGCGGCTGCAACATCTGCCGGGGACCCGAGATTGCTCCCCATGGAGACAGAACGACGGTCTGTCGATGTAAACACGGCAGACCGCTGTTCTGTGAGCGATGAACACAGGGATCCTGTGTTCCTTCTATTTAGGAACACAGGTCTCTGTGTTCATCCAGTGAACCCATACCCCACACAGTTATAAAGCACCCCCCAGGCACACATTTGACCCTTTGATCACCCCTGGTGTTAACCCCTTCCCTGCCTGTGTCATTAGTACAGTAACAGTGCATATATTTTTTTTTAGCACTGATTACTGTAGTAATGTCACTGGTCCCCCAAAAACAGTGCCATCTTAAGAGCATTAAGGGGCCCCGGGCAATGCAGTGCACTGGGGCCCTGCCAAAACGATCACCCATGAGAAAAAAAATGCTAATTATCGATAAGGTGATATTTATTGGTACAGCAGTGCAAGGCTAATGACAGCTTCCAAGTTTGGTGGCTGGGTCCGGTGACCACACACACGGACGGGAGTCAGACTTGACTGTCCTGTGTGTGCCTGTTCCCCTGGAGGTGGACAGGCATTCCTGCAATTGTGGGCTCCCGCTCTACGGCATAAGTGGCCTGACAGCAATGCAGGGCCGACAGGCGCTTGCAACCTGCTAAGTTCGGTAGTGGGATGTACACAGGAATCGGGATTCAAAATGCTTGGCTGGAGCTGGGTCGCACTTGGCCAGGGGGACCCACTTGGCCAGGGGGCCCCACCTGCCCAGCGTGCCCATTCGGTAAGATGGCCCTGTCCCAAAAGTGTCAAAAATGTCAGTTAGGTATCCGATCTGTCCACCATTACTAGTAAAAATTCATAAAAATTACATAAATCTTTCCCCTAGTTTTTAGACACGAAAACTTTTGCGCAAACCAATAAATATACACTTATTGGGATTTTCTTTTTACCAGAAATTTGTAGCAAAATACATATTGGCCTAAAATGATGAAAAATTTTAATTTTTTATTTTCTTTATTAGATGCATTTTATAGCAGAAAGTAAAAAATATTGTTTTGGGTTTTTTTTCAGAATTGTCTGTCTTTTTTTGTTTATAGCGCAAAAAATTGCACAGGTGATCAAATACCACGAAAAGAAAGCTCTATTTGTGGGGAAAAAAGGACATCAATTTTATTTGGGTACAGCAGTTAAAGTAACACTGAGCCGTATTGCAAAAAATGGCCAGTCCTTAATTGGTTAAAGTATATTTTTGGTAAGTTTCCCTTATACCATTTTGTGTTCCAATTTTTCTTTTGATCCATTTCCAATATGGCATAGTTGACTAATAAAAATTCCATACCATAGTAAACCACTACAAATGGCCTTTAAAACTTTGCAAAGATTTCATTTAAGTGACCCATTGGTCAAAATGTAGTTGCCCTAAATGATCTTCAGTATGTCTGCAAAGAAACTGACACTTCGCAGTGTGTCAATCTCCTGTGCTTCTGCTGTACTCTGTGGTTCCTTCCATTCACCTTTATGTGACTACACGACACTGTAGTAACTTGAAGGTCTTCGGGAGGAACCACTGAACACAGAAGGAACACAGGGAATCAACAATTTTCCAGAGGCAGAGGCATTCAGTAGTGTGGTAAGTATTGCGTATTAACTCTCTTCCGTTTTTTATTTATTTTTTTTTATAAGCAAGGATTTCTTTATTATAATACATATAAAAAAAAAAAAAAGAATGACAATCAAAAATCAAATTGGCGTCATCAAGAAATAAAGCAAGACACATATCACAGTACAGAACAGTGCACAGTGCATTACATAAGCTGAATCAGAGAGGCTCATAGGGGCTTCTAACCTCAGCTTGTTTAACCACTTCTGGACCGGAAGGTTTTCTCCCTTAATGACCAGACCATTTTTTGCGATTCAGCACTGCGTTAAGTTTACTAACAATTGCTCGGTTAGGGGACACTGTACCCCAATAAAATATGATGTTCTTTTTTCCCACAAATAGAGCTTTCTTTTGGTGGTATTTGATCACCTGTTTGATCACCTGTGGTGAGGCTGCATTGCTGGGCACTGGTGAGGCTGCATTGATGGGCACTGATGAGGCTCCATAGATGAGCACTGGTGAGGCTGCATTAATGGGCACTGGGCAGGCTGCAAAGATGGGCACTGGGGAGGCTGCATTGCTAGGCTCTGGTCAGGCTGCATTTTTGGGCAGTAGTGAGGCTGCATATATGGGCACTGGTCAGGCTGCATTTCTGAGCACTGGTCAGGCTGCATTTCTGGGCACTGATGAGGTTGCATTGATGGGCACTGGTGAGGCTGCATTGATGGGCACTAGTGAGGCTGCATTGATGGGCACTGGTGAGGCTGCATTGATGGGCCCTGCATTATTTATGTAGTGGACTGCTGAGCCCTGCATTCTTTATGTAACGCACTCCTGAGCCCTGCATTCTTTATGTAACGCACTCCTGAGCCCTGCATTCTTTATGTAGCATGCTCCTGAGCGATACTTAGCCGCGTATTCCTTATGTAGCGCACTCCTGAGCCCTGAATTCTTTATGTAACACACTCCTGAGCCCTGCATTCTTTATGTAGTGCACTGCTGAGCCCTGCATTCTTTACGTAGTGCACTCCTGAGATCTGCATTCTTTATGTAGCACACTCCTGAGCAATCCTTAGCCCTGCATTCTTTATGTAGCGTGCTCCCTAGCCCTGCATTCTTTATGTAACGCATGGCTGAACTCTGCACTCTGTTTTTTCTCTATCTTATTTTTATAACGTTTGGTAGTGATATCTCAAAAAATTTTAAGTATCTTTTTTTGATCTCATGGACGAAATGTGAGAAACATTGTATATATCATACAATCATTCCATAAACACATACCACATACACTGCCAAAATAATTTCAGGAAAATATATAAAATAGTTACCATTTGCCAATAAAAAATGTGTCCCCGGATTTCATTTTAAATACCGTATATGGTCACCTTACCTTAGAAATTGAAATTAAACAGCAGAAGAAAAGCTGCAAAGTATTCTGGGAAGTCAGGACGTTGTGGAAAGATATGACCAGCAGACAGGCATACATAAAAGGTCATTTTTCAAGTAAGCTTACATTGGATTATTAAAAATAACTATTGTCTATATTATTATTACAATGCTTATGTTATAAAATGAAAGTGTATTCTGTGACCATAAATTTCCTTCAAGCAAATGAAAGACCGTGACTGCTTTGACGAGGTCAAGTGACTCAATTAGGGTTGGTTTTAAGCTGGTCATACATGGTTAAATTTTCGCTCAAACGTTCATATGGAAATTCAGGAAAATCAACTAATTTCATTTGAAAGCCTCTAAATTTTTGTGCAGATCAATTTGAATAGAGTCCCAGACATATTTAATTGGTTTAATTGCTAAATGTACATTTTTTTTCAGAACAAAAACTGCATTTGCACTTAGAATTTAATTAGTTGGAGAAAACATTTCTATCCTGTTTCTTTGAATTTTATCAGCACTTGAAAACATTCATCAATATGAACCTACTAACTATTAGAAAATCAAATGAATGTTTGGAAAACAAAAAATGTAAAATGTTAAAAAGTCTACTGTTATATGGCCAATGTAGAGACCCAACTGAACCAAAGTAGAAGCAAATGTAGATTTGCCCAGTTGTCTATGTGTCAGTGGTGTTCCTAAGAAGATAGGTTTACATCGGGTACCACCATGATATGCACAATTTGCCCAGCAGTACAAATATACACTGTTAAAAAAATTAAAGGAACACAATGAACACACATCAGATCTCAATGGGGGAAAATACCATGCTGAATATCTTTACGGATATGAACTGGGTAATGTGTTAGGAACAAAAGGGTGCCACATCGTTTGATGGAAATAAAAATGATCAACCTACAGAGGGCTGAATTCAAAGACACTACGAAAATCAAAGTGAAAAAATTATGCAGTAGGCTAGTCCCTTTTGCTGAAATTTCATTGCAGCAACTCAAAATGGTACTCCCACGTACTTGTATGCATGCCTGAAGACGTTGGGGCATGCTCCTAATGAGACAACGAATGGTGTCCTGGAGTATTTCCTCCCAGATCTGAACCAGGGTATCACTGAGCTCCTGAACATACTGAGGTGCAATATGGCAGTGTCGGATGGACCGAAACATAATGTCCCAGAGATGTTCTTTTGGATTTTGGTTAGTCGAGCGTGGGGGCTATTCAATGGTATCAATTCCTTCATCCTCCTTGAACTGGCTGCATACTCTCGCCACATGAGGCTGGGCATTGTCGTGCATCAGAAGGTACCCAGGACCCACTACACCAGCATAGGGTCTGACAATGGGTTCAAGGATTTCATCCTGATACCTAGTCAGGGTGCCATTGTCTAACTTATAGAGGTCTGTGCATCTCTCCATGGATATGCTTGCCTCCCCAGACCATCACTAACCCACCACTAAACCGGTCATGCTAAATTATGTTACAGGCAGCATAACATTCTCCACGGCTTCTCCAGACCCTTTCACGTCTGTCACATGTGCTCAGAGTGAACCTGCTCTCATATGTGAAAAGCACAGGGCACCAGTGGCAGACCTGCCAATTCTGATGTTTAATGACAAATGCCAATCGAGCTCCACAGTGCCATGAGGCAGTGAGCACAGGGCCCACTAGAGGACGTTGAGCCCTCATGAAGTCTGTTTCTGATGGTTTGGTCAGAGACATTCACACCAGTGACCTGCTGGAGATCATTTTGTAGGGCTCTGGCAGTGCTCATCCTGTTCCTCCTTGCACAAAGGAACAGATACCGGTCCTGCTGATGGGTTAAAGACCTTCGTTGGCCCTGTCCAGCTCTCCTAGAGTAACTGCCTGTCTCTTGGAGTGTTCTCAATGCTCTTGAAACTGTGCTTCTTTCTGGCAATGGCACATATTGATGTGCCATCCTGGAGGAGTTGGACTGCCTGTACAACCTCTATAGGGTCCAGGTATCATCTCATGCTACCAGTAGTGACACTGACCCTAGCCAAATGCAAATCTAGAGAAAAACAGTCAGTAAATAAGAGTAGTGAGATTAAGTTGCCCCTTTAGTGCACCTGTTGTTAATTTCATCAACACCAAAGCAGCTGAAACTGATTAACAACCCCTTCTGCTACTTAACTGACCGGATCAATATCCCAGGAGTTTATTTGACTTGATGATATACTCTGATTAAAAAGTGATCCCTTAATTTTTTGGAGCAGTGTAGTTTCAGCCTTGGGGAGAGAAAAGCATGACATGGGTGTGTTTGCTCAGATAAGTTAACACTGACCACAATTGCTTGTGGGGATATTATTGTTGTTCTCGCAAGACACTGACCACTAATGCTAGTGGGGGTATTTTTACTGCCAGCTATTGGCCAACAATGCTGGCATGGAGTTTCTTTTTACAACTTGTCACTGACCCCCAATGCTGGAGGGTTAACATTTTTACCACAGCCCTGCCCGCATAACCTCACAACCACCGGCCAGGGTTGTGGGGATGAGGCCCTTGGTGCTTTGAGCTGCCCCAAAGCACCCACCCCCCCATGTTGAGGGCATGTGGCCTGGTATGGTTCGGGGGGGGGATGCTCACTCATCCCCCCTTTTTCTGACCTCCTAGGCTGCATGCTCAGATAAGGGTCTGGTATGGATTTTGAGAGGGGAACCCCATGCAGTTTTTTTTACTTTTTTTTTTATTATTATTCAGCTGTCGGCAGGGAAGCTCACTGACAGCTGATGACTCAGGATGCCACGGCCATCTTCCCAGCCCCATTCCTTAACAACCAACTTTTACTGCGCCCTGATTGGGCAAAGCTTTGCCCAATCAGGGAGCAGAAGGCACTGTGCAGGCAGCGTGCAGTGCATTGCAGGGTGTTCGGCGGGGTGAACAAACGCAGAACACCCTGGAAAATGAGTGACAGATTCCATTGTCAGCTCGTCGTTAGGGTGGCTGTGTCAGTTTCATTCTGGTACACTGTATTGTTCCGGAATAAAGGTGCCCGGGACAAAGGACAGACCTGCAAAATGCAGGACTGTCCCGGCGAATTCGGGTCACGTGATCACCCTACCCCAATCCCTCTCCTCTTACAAGTTCTACAAGCAATACATCTAAAAAAGACATCCTCTAGACATCCTATTGTAGCCAGAGTGAATGGACTTTTGGTAGCCTCTGCACTGTTTGGGGACAAACCAGTTAAAATTAGCAGCTCCTATGGGGTAGCACTACAAAAGCATGATCCAATTTTCTCCAGCAGGGGGGAAAATAAATTCCTTCCTGATCCCTCAGAAGGCATGTATGTGTGTCTGCTAGACTACTTTGGGGGGGGGGGGGGGGTATTCTACACCACCCTGTGAAGTGTGATGCTAGATAATAAAATCAGGCCCAATACAATACTAAACTTAATTTAGGGAGACTGTAGATGTGATTTGTGTCAGCTGCTTTTCTCTGACCTTGCTTTCCATTTCAGGAGTCAGTATAGGCACTCCCACCATGAGGTTAATATAAGATATCAGCTGTTATGCAGGGGATAATGGGAGCTAAATGTGATGAGGGATTACAAGTATCTACACTAAGCACACCTTAGAAATACATTTAGTAGATTTAATGAGCAGATTGTTTTTTTTACTTTTGTTTTCTATAAAACTAGTTATGGTTGATAATATTGCATTGCGTGATCCTTGGACTACTGACAATACTTCAACATAAATCCTTACTGAATGATATGGTAACTCAGGCTGCCCTTGTGCATTTGCAGAGTAAATACAAAAGTTTAACACCCCATGGACCAGTTCTGTGAGAGCTACAAAGTGTAATTCCATATGACTAAATCTTAGCATGGAAGAGAACTTTTGAAATTCTGTGCTATTCTACAGAAAAAAAAAAAAAACACTAAAATACATGTACATTAAAGTACATGCGAACTCTTACCTTGTAAAACAATCCATTCAGTTTAAAATAGAAATGCAAGGCAAAAAGTTTGTAAATACAGTATATAAAATGGGACTTATAGAACTGGAGGTGGAGACTGCAGAGGGGCATGTCAAAAAGAGGCAAAGATCCCCCCTTTTTTTCTTTTTTTTTTTTCCCACTGTCCCCCCCCCTTTGTTCTTTCCTATTTCTGTTATTCTTCCCCTCTCGTTCTGTTCCTCTCACTGACTGTGTGCTGCTGACAGCTTATGTTGTATACGCCCTGCGATAGGTATGCTACCGGCGTCGGGTTCGTTGACCCGGTGGGTTGCGGACGCTCTGTCTGATATCAGTACTGGCTACTATGGTGTGCCGTAAACCTGCCCCCCCCCACCCCCCTCCCCGCCGCCCGGCTTGGGTGGTGGGTCGAGCAGTGGGAATGTCCTCTGCTGGGGCGACTCCCCAGGGAGCGGTATGTTGGAGGCCCTATTTGGCCCCCCTCTCCCTGGGCGAGCCCCGCCGGAGGCCCCCAATGGGGTGCCGTTCCTGTTCCTGATTTTTCTTTTTTTTTTTTTTTTTTTCGCACGCCAGGCAGACTGAGTGTTCCCCCTTTTTTATTATTTATTTATTTTATTTTTTTTTTTTGAGTTCACCGCTGACGCCTGGTGGCATGCTTCTCGCCCCTGGGCTATGGTTCACCAACCCTTGTTATTTCCTGAAGTTTACGAAGCCGTTACACCTTTGGATGCTGGGGATTGTTGTTCCCCACATGCAACACTTGTCACTTTGCCTATTGGTTAATTCGCTGTTTTTGCTATGCGTTTTCTTCTTGTACTGTGTGTTTTTGCGATAAGTTGAAAATAAAGATTGTTAAAAAAAAAAAAAAAAAAAAGAGGCAAAGAAACAGAAAAACCCTGTTCTTCTCATTGATATACTGTGCAGGGGGGCTTGTCAGCACAAGTTGGACCGCTGGAGTATAGTCAGGCTGTATTCCCAAGTAGAATGCAAGGAAACAAACTGATCATGCTAGGATGGATGTGCTTCCATGCCTAGCACGGTCAGTTTGAAACTGGAAAGCAGGGGGACTAGAAGGACCACAGTATTTCAAACAAAGGAAGCAATGAAAAGAGAGAAGAATATTTTTTAACAGCGGTACACAGTACAACATATACATATGTAGCAATGTTTCCAGGCCTTGGGCCTGAGATGGGTCTGCCATTAGTACTGGTAACACTCCCAACACATCTAAGTTGTGAACCCAGGTGTGAGAACTGAGGCAATGACCATTCCGGCATCTTTGGTTTGTTTTGTTTATTGTATATTGGGGATGGGAGAAGGGAATGAGTGGGATACTTCTCTGGCTCTTCTAGGCTTAACTGGATCTTTAGATATTTATGGTGTTGGAGTTTTCTTGGGTGGATGTGGCCACTGCCTCCCCTCTCCACATGGTAGTGTTTAAGCCTGGCAATTCCAAATAAGTAAAATGCAGTGCCAATGATGAAATATCAATCAACAATCATAAATAAAGTGCATGAAGTGAAATGGTGCACAAATATTGTGCAATAAATAAAGTAGACAAATATCAAATAGTCTATAATGAAATAAATAAATAAATTAATAGGTCTATAGTGCTGAATAAATATAAAGTGTTGGTGCTGGCGCTCACTCCACACCCTGGTGATCTGTGTGATACTGTGCTCAATAGCAGCTCACCTTAATGTCTGACCCATATATCTCAATGAGTGAGACGAGCTATAGCAATCAATATTGCCACACAACGTCCTCTACCTTCCTCCTTTAGGGCTGAAAGGCCCGTATACACGATATGAAAATCCAACGAACGATCTGCCGATTTTCGAAAGCCCATTATGAATTTTCGGACTACAAAATCTGGATGTGCAGGCTATAACATTTTTATCATACGGCAACACAACGTCCGATTTTCGTTTAATCAGTAGAGTTTTCGTCCGAAAAAAATCGTAAGAGCAAGACTAGCCATGCTCAGAAACGAAAGAACACAACAAAACAGTTCAACACATGACATCACTTGTGAAGTTGAATTCTGTCGTACGAGAATTTTTGTATGAAATAACCTCTTCACTTTCGACATGCATGCATTTAGACTAGCATGCAACAAAACCGGACTACAGATCGTTCGATAATCTGATCGTGTGTACGAGGCTTTAGGGATGCAGGATCTCAGACAGAATATCCAGCTGGAACTGTCAGTAATCACACTCTGTTTCCTCCACCTTCCTCTTAGGAGCTCAGGGGAGCAGGACACGATCAATGGAGGTGCATGAAAAACAAAGGGGAAATACACTCCTAGTGCTCTCTGTATACTTTTTTTACTCACTCAATGAGCACTTGAGCAGTTCAGGCAAACACGGTCTTGTCAGACTCAGCTGGGATGCGGCTTCTGTGCGCAGGCTTCGCCCCCCGTACGTGTTACGTAACACCAGTAACTTCGTCAGTTACAAAAAAAAGTTTGGCTTTAGTTATACTTTAAGGAGATTTACCCTCTATATTTGTCTCGGTAAATGTTATCACCAAAAATGAAATTAAATCCCAAATTTTGTGTTGTCATCAGAACAAGAAAAGATTAGAAATCTTTCGATTGGAACACTAGTTAATGGGGTACTTTGACGCAGTGGTGGGCTTGAGCACTATATGGCCATATGGTGGGACTAAATCCCCATTTTTATTTATGGATTGTCTTCAAATTTGGTAGTAATTTCTTTTGCATGTGTGCGCTTTTCTTTTTTAATATACTAGTTCTGTTGACACCCTTGGTTTCCCTCTTTGTGGAAGGATTTCCTCTCACTTCCAGTTTTGGCTATGGGACAAGAAGTGAAGAGAAATCTCCCCATTAGGACGCAGATGACAAAAAATAAACTGACATGGGATATAAGTCTTTCTGATTCCACATAAAATGAAAAAAGTGAAAAAAGCAAGCATTTATTATTTGCAGATTACCAGTTCCTAGAAGTGGTGGATGCTAGAGATGGGTGAATGGTTCGGGCTGAGCAAAAGTTCGGCCTGAACATCGTCTGTTCTCTCGGTGAACACCCAAATTTGTGGCGGGATCTTCCCTCACCGAGCGACTTACAATGCACTGCGTGCTGCACAGTGCACCCTAAGCTTTGCCTTATCAGAGCACAGTGAATAGCTTGTTGTTAAGGAGCAGGCCAGGAATCCAGTCGCGGCATCCTTAACAATGGATGAGTGATCAGCTGTCAATGGGCTTCCACACTAAGGGCTGAATAAAAAAGAAAAGAAAAAAAAAATGACATTTAAATTGCCGGCAATTCAATACCATTGCCGGTGTTCTGCTGAAAACTCCAACTCGTCAAAATCTCCAACCACGTCACTTCCGATGATTCTCAAGCAGAAATAATTGAAGATTTTGACGAGTTGGCTGTTTTCACAGAACACCGGCAGCGTATACACTATGGTACACTATGAATTGGCTGTTTTGACAGAACACCAGGTAAGGAGGAAAAAGGTTGCCGCTGCCCTGGAGGCGGCCATATTGTTGGTTACTAGCGGGCGGACAGTTCTATGAAAACACCAACTCATTGAAATCTCCAATTATTGCTGCTGGAGAGTCACCAGAAGTGACGTGGTTGGAGATTTTGGCGAGTTGGAGTTTTTGGCAGAACACCACCAATGCATAAATGTAAAAAAAAAAAAAAAAATGGTGTGGGGGTCCCCCTCCAATCCATACCAGGCCCTTTGGGTCACATGCCTTTAACATGGGGGGGATGCTTTGGGGCAGGAGGGGATAAGGGCCTTTTCCCCACAATGAGGGGCCCCCAGATTTCACCCCCCCCCATGTGTATGAATATGGGGTACACAGTACCCCTACCCATTCACCAAAAAGAGTGTCAAAAATAAATAGACAGGAGGCAGTTTTTTGACAATTCCTTTATTTAAAAAAATAGAATAGATAGAAGTCAGTTTTTATTAACAAAATAAAAAAAATAATGTCCCCTGATGTAGATCCACTGTCAATCACAACGCCACCTCCACTACCGGAACCGAAACCCCCCCCCCCCCCCCTCGCAACGAAGGCTAACCTCCTTATTTTTTTCTTATTTTTTCGGGCCCAGCAGTAGCGGCGGTGTTGTGATTGATGATGGATCTATATCGTGGGACATTGTTTTTTTCATTTATTTTAATAAAGGAATTGTCAAAAACTGCCACCTGTCTTTATTTATTTTTGACACTTTTTTTGGTGAATGGGTAGGGGTACAATGTTCCCCATACTCATTCACATGGGGAGGCTGGTGGCTGGGATCTTGGGTCCTCTTGTTAAAGGGGGCTTTCAGATTCCTGTAAGTCCTCTACCCAGAGACCCCCACAACCACAGCCCAGGGTTGTCGGGAAGAGGCAGAGCCCCCCCCCCATCCCAAAGCACCCTCCATGTTGAGGACATATGGCCTGGTATGGTTGGGGGGGCACTTGCTCACCCCCCCCCCTTTCATGACCTGTTGAGCTGCATGATTGGAAAAGGGTCTGGTATTGATTTTGAGAAGGCCCCACGCCATTTTCTTTTGTAACATTTTTGTATTGCCGGAAATGTTATTGTATTGCCGGCAATTTAAATATCTTTTTTCTTTTCTTTATAGGTGTCAGTTTTGCTGCAGCAGGTTCTATACACTGTACATATGTGCCACTTTACAAGCACATAATTACAAGCATATAAGAACATTTAAATTAATTTTTCATTTTTATTGTTTCACTTTAAGCATCAATAAAATCACTGCTCCTGTAAAAAGGATCTTTAAAAAAAAGTTTGCATTGATACATGTCCCCCAAGGCAGTACCTGGACCCCAATACCCTTTTTATGGCCAATAACTTGCATACAGTATAAGCCTTCAAAATAAGGACTTTTTCAAATTTGGGTCCCATAGACTTCAATGGGGTTCAGGGTTCGGGCCTGAACTTTTGCGATGTTCGAGAGTTCTGGTGTGAACAACACAGGGGGGTGTTCGGCCCATCTCTAGTGGCTGCATTCAGGTTTTTTTTAGGCTTCTTTTATTTTCACTTGATGATGCAGCCAGTAAGTCTGTTGTTTTTCAACAGAACAAGCTGCCCTGCAGATGTGGCAGTTAGATGGTTGAGACAAGCCAAGGGATGACAGGAGTGCTTTCAATGACCAGCTTTTACTCATTTATGTTAAAGCTTTATCCCAAAGGAAAAAAAACTGTTGCTTAAAAGGTATTAGCTGTAGTTTGGATTCAGTTTTTTTTGTGTATCTAAATCTGAATCTGCATCTTAAGCTGGCCAAACACTTTACAATTTTCTTATTCAATTTCCTTAAGCCCTCGTTCACACTAAACTCGGGTTTGAAATCATGCGATTTCAGCTGAACATGCACTATTTCAAACCCGCATTTCAGTGCGAGTTCAGGAGCAATTTAAATGACATCTGTGCGGGTTCATGCACAAATGTCTATTGAAATCGCCCCAGAAGTCACCAAAAGTAGTGCACAAACTACTTTTGGAAATCGCTGTGGCGCCGCCAAGTCACACCGATTAGGACAGTTTCATTGCCGGCAATAGGCTGCGATTTGGCATGCAATTTGCCATGTCAAATGGCATGTCAAATAGTGCTGATGTGAACGGGGGCTTAGATTTAGCTTCAGCCATGTAGTGCAAGAGCCTACCTGATTGCATACAAATTGAAAGTGTTTAGGTTTGACCTCAAATTATATGGTTTTGGTAAATCAAAAGGAAAGTTGTACAAGAAAAATTGTATAATGTCATAAGGCCAGCCTAACACTCCTCTCCCCCCCCCCCCCCCCCCCAAAACTACCAGTTCTGCTGTCCAAAGGTGTCTCTGTTTCTCCTTCATCCAGAGTGGGGGAACTCTAATACAGGAGATGTGTTACTGGTCAGTAGGAGAAAACAGAGGGGGAAAAAAGCCTAAAAAGCCTAAAAATAGAAAACGGATGCAGCCACCACATCTAATGCTTGGTAAGCTGAAATAAAAATATAAAAATTTGGGTTTTGGGGTTAATACTGCTTTAATGTTTGCATTAGAGCAGGTCCTGCTCTCCTCTATGGGGGACCGGATGATAACGGACCGCCTGTCCATTTTCATCCGATCCGATCCTCCAGAGGGATGGAAAATAGGGTTTCCATCCGTCTGGACTCCACAGACAAGACAGGATCAAATCGGATGTTAGCGGAGATATCACCGCTGACATCCATTGCTCCATAGGGCTGCATGGAGCATCCGATCAGGTCCACCTGAAAAAACTGATAGGCGGACCGGATCGGAAAGCCCATGTGAAAGGGGACATATTGTGCCAAGTAAAACAGGCAGCAAAGCAATAGTGAGAAAAACCTATAATGTATTTGAGTAGTACTCAGCAGTAGGGTGCTGGGATTCTGGTTTCAATTAACACTGTGCATCCTATTTCTAGTTTAACTCGTTATCAATTCTTAGTTATCACTAATTAGCCATAACAAACTTAACCATTAAATAATTATCTTCTTTTACCCTTTCTCCTTAGGCTGTTTCTATTGATGTAATTACTACAGTGTCATTGTGTTATGGTGGGGGTGGGGTGGGGGGGTGAATAGTAAAAAACAGGTGGTGGCAGCTCCTCTAGTATATAGGCCCTGATTATCTAATTAGTGTATGGTAAAGAACAATGAGAGAGAGAGGGTGCCTCCATCTGTGAAAGTCTCCGTTCACACCATGGCGTCTTGGATCACGGGCGGAATTACCGCGATTCTGCCCACAATCCCAAATTGCCACAAAAACGTGAGACGTGCTTGTGATCCCCGTTACTTTCAATGGCGCCCCACAGTAAAAAAATCACGCAAACAGAAACGCGGGACCCCTGTTGCCCAAAATAAGTTCTGGCTGTACAGAAATAGGGGTCAGGATTAAAAGTAATGTGCATACATACACACATGTACACATATAAACACACAAACATACACACGCACACACATATACATGCACACGCATATATAAACACACACACATACATATATAAACACATACGCATACATGCACACCCATATATAAACACACACATATATGCGCACACACACGCATACATACATATACATGCACACACATACATGCAGACATATATATATAAACACACACATACATGCACACGCACATAAACACACACAAACACACACATATAAATACATGCACACACATAAAACACACACACATACATGCACACACATATATATAGGCAGACATACATGCACACACACATACATGCACACAAATGTAGCACCCTACAGGTAGGTGCTAGGTAAATATATAGTGGGCCTTGTCTGCCTAACAGCAGGGCTGTGATTTATTAGGTAGGGTGTCAGGGCTTCCAGATGTGCATGCTGAGGGGAGAAGTATCCCCACTGGCTCCTGTGAGAGGTTTCTCATAGGGCAGTGTGGGAAACCCAATCAGGGGACACATCCCAGCTTGTAACTACCCCAGAAGGCAGATTAGGCTGCAAAGGATTCTGGGAGTGGGTATAAGTTTGGGGGGAAGTGCGTGACTGGTTGTCTTTGGCGGGAGCAGAGTCCCAGGAAGGAGAGTGCGGCTGTCTCTCCTCCTGTCTGAGGAAGGTGGATGTCTCGGGGTGTCGCCTGAGAATCCAGAGAGTGCTGAGTTGAGCTGAGGGGATCCGGTGTGCCGAGAGCCTGCGGAGAGCGAGAGGGGTCCAGTCCCAGGAGAGCCTACACAGGTCATGAGTACTGAGGATTGCCCCTGGGGGTTCGCCTGAAGTTAGAGGGGACCACTCCGGAAGAGGTTCTGGGATCCAGTGTCAGATAGCTGTAAAGGGGGTGCCTAGGTTGAGGACCCTGAAGTTGCAAAAGGGGGCACTGGCAGTCTGGGCCCTGAATTGTGCAGAGAGTGTCAGTACCTTAAGCTGTACCAAGCGGGGGACAGAATTTAGTGACTTCCACAGCACAGCAGTGTCAGGAGTTCTACAGTTCTCAGTCTTGGATCTACAGGACTATAAGTCGGGGATTCAACACTTCTTCAGTTATACAGAGTGTTCTCAGAGTCAGTGAGCGTTGGCTGGCGCCGGCTGGCGCAAGGAAGCGCCAACGGACATTTTTCCGTAATAAAGTCCCACATGTAATTAGTTCAAGCCTCAAGGAGTATCCCACTCATTCCCTTCTCCCATCCCCTTTAAATTACAGTAAATAAAAACCACAAACAAAAATGCCAGAGTTATCGATGCTTCAGTTATCACATCCAGGGCTGCAGCTCATATGGGCTGGAGAGAGTACCGGTGTTCCGTGAAAAAACCATACCCGTGAGAAAACCATACCCTCATCACTTCCGGAGGGTATGGATTTCTCACGGCAGTGTGTGTAACGTTATACTTGCCGCCGTTACATTAAAACAGCTCCTCTGCACTATGAGTGATCTCCGCTCCTCTCCCTGTCACTTCCCTGATCTGGGGTAATAAATATAAAAGCGGATCACGGAGCCGACATTTACATCTCATACACCCACCGCCGCTTTCATATTTATTAGCCCACATCAGGAAAGTTACAAGGATAGGAGCGGAGATGTCTCATAGTGCAGCCGCGCTGTTTTATGTAACCGCCGCAAGTTTAACATTACTTTCACTACCGTAATTATTTCATACCTTCTGAGCATGCGCACTTGTCATCTTCTCTGCTCTTCCGTGATGTTTCCGGCTCTCTGAGCATGCGCACTCCTTCGCTGCTCAGCTGTTTCTACACAAATATAAACACACACATCTATCTATCTATCTATCTATCTATCTATCTATCTATCTATCTATCTATCTATCTATCTATCTATCTATCTATATATATATATATAAACACAGACATACATGCACACACATATAAGCACACACACAAATATAAACACACACACATACATGCACTCACAAATAAACACACACACATACATGCACACACACATATAAACACACACATACATGCACACACACACACACACATGTACATTATCTCACAAAAGTGAGTACACCCCTCACATTTTTGTTAATATTTTAATATATATTTTCATGTGACAACACTGAAGAAATGACACTTTGCTACAATGTAAAGTAGTGAGTGTACAGCTTGTATAACAGTGTTATACAATAAAACAAAACAACTCAAAACAACAAATCAAAATAACTCAACACACAGCCATTAATGTCCAAACCGCTGGCAACAAAAGTAGAGTAGGTGCACCCCTAACTGAAAATGTCCAAATTGGGCCCAATTAGCCATTTTCCCTCCCCGGTGTCATGTGACTCGTTAGTGTTACAGGGTCTCAGGTGTGAATGGGGAGCAGATGTGGTAAATTTGTTGTTATCTCTCTCACTCTCTCATACTGGTCACTGGAAGTTCAACATGGCACCTCTTGGCAAAGAACTCTGAGGATCTGAAAAAAATAATTGTTGCTCTACATAAAGATGGCCTAGGATATAAGAAGATTGCCAAGACCCTGAAACCGAGCTGCAGCACGTGGCCAAGACTTTGAGGGGGACAGCATATTTACACTGTTATACAAGCTGTACACTCAATACTTTACATTGTAGCAAAGTGTCATTTCTTCAGTGTTGTCACATGAAAAGGTATACAAAAAATATTTACAAAAATGTAAGGGATGTACTTACTTTTGTGAGATACTGTACATGCACACACATATACATGCACACACATATAAACACACACACACATACATGCACACACATATATAAACACACAGACCCATACAAATAGCCTTTTTAAAAATCAGTATTAAAGAAAAATCTGTTCTGGTTTTACAGAAATAGGGGGTCAGGATTAAAAGTAATGTGCATACACATGTAAACACACATGTACACACATACACGCACACATATAAACACACAAACATACACACGCACACACACATATACATGCACACACATATATAAACACACACACATACATATATAAACAAACACACACACACACATACATGAACACACATATAAACACACACATACATATAAATGCATACACATATAAACACACACATACATGAACGCAATTATAAACACACGCATACATGCATTCACATATAAACACATATAAACACACACATACACATATAAACACACACATACATGTACATGCACACGCACACACATATAAACAAATATATAAATACACATATATAAACACACACATACATGCACACACATATAAACACACACACACGCAAACACACATATACATATAAACACACACACATAGATATATAAACAAACACACACACAAACAAATAATCTTTTTAAAAATCGGTATTACTTTCTTTCATTCTCCCTGCCGGGTACTGCACTGAAGGGGGAGGCAGAGAGCACAGCACACACTGTGTAAAGCATATTTCCCTTGCTTTCATTTACGATGGTGTAAACACAGTCTGAGGCGACAGCTTTTCTCTGCCAAGATGATGCAGCACCCCTGGTGACCTCAGGCGTCACCCTGAGGTGCCGCAGCACACCGTTTGAGAAAGGCTGCCCTAGAGAATCTAGAGAAATTACTCTGGGAAGGGTACATCTCGGACCCGAAGAGTTGATCTTACCAGATTTTCCCATCACACATACACAATTCAGACCAAAATCGACATTTTTATCCCAATCACTTCAAAGCCCCCTGTATTGACACCTTCTGCAGTATGGTCTATGCTAACTTGATTATAATGTGTAAAGATAGCAACATGTCACGCAGTAATCTTAACAAGGAGGACTGCCTCGCCCTCCAGTCACTTAAGAACAACCATGATCTAGTACTCAAACCAGTAGACAAGGGGCGGTGACAAAGTAATCTTGGAAAGAAATTATTACATGAAGAAAGCCTATAGGCTATTATCAGATCAAGAAACCTACACTAAATTGAAGAAAGACCCCTCTGGGTAATTCACTGATGATCTTCAAACAATCGTCCACAAAGCTAGTTCTGAAAGTATTTTAAAGGAGTGGGAGAAAGCTTTTTTTTTTTTTTTTTTTTTTAATTCTACCAGATACCATACTTTTACTATTTACCCAAGATTCACAAGGACCCAGTACAACCACCAGGTAGACCCAATTTTACCTCAATAGATAGTGTCACGCATGGCCTGTCCCAATATATTGATTCTTTTCTGCAACCCATCATTCAGGAATTAGTCTCATACATCCGCGACTCAACCTTCCTCTTGGAAACCTTGACCAACTACACCTGGGAACCCACCTACAGTTG
This sequence comes from Pelophylax lessonae, assembly GCF_965119305.1. Classification (NCBI taxonomy): domain Eukaryota; kingdom Metazoa; phylum Chordata; class Amphibia; order Anura; family Ranidae; genus Pelophylax; species Pelophylax lessonae. The sequence goes on from NC_138768.1 coordinate 127,377,739, forward strand.
GCATTCCCTGGACATTTCACCACTTTACACTTCCATTCCTCACCTCATAGGCCTCAAAGCATTTCCTATCACAACATTCCCAGATCAACCACAAGCAAGCTGCCTTCATCTTGAAAGCCACAAAATTCTGCCTCAAACTTAACTTTTTTTAGTGTGACGGCAATTCTATCTACAATCTAAAGGCAGGGCCATGTGGGCCTCCTTTGCCTCAGGTTACGCAAACGTAACCATAGGCCTATGGAAACAGCAACATATCCATCATCACAATTCATTTGCCAATATATCAATTTCTTTGGAAGGTATATAGATTATATTGTTCTCATCTGGAACAGCCCCTCCGCATCCATCAGGGAATTTGTGAACTACTGTAACAACAACAACTATGGCTTATCCTTCACCTATGTCACAATAGAAATTCTCTAATCTTTTTAGATCTGGAATTAGGCCACACCCAATCCACCATCACATCCAAAAATCACTTCACAAGTACTGTAGGAAATTCATATGTTAATTTCAATAGCTGCCACCACCCCAGGTGGAAGACGAATATCCCTAAGAGCCAATTCCAAAGGCTATGAAGAAACTGCGCCCTAGATGCAGATTTGAAACAACAAAGCGAGGTTCTAAGACAAAACTTTCTTCAAGAAGGATACAGTCAGACACTCATTGAAGAGGCTTCATAACATATGTGGGAAATTACAATAAGACTAAGAACGTACCATGCCATCACAATCCTGCTCCGGTCCGTTTCATTACACAATACCACCCCAAATACTGCTTCATGGAAAAGATCATCAAAAAGCATTGGAACATTCTCCTTCAAGACCCTGTCCTCCAGTGGGTCATTCCAGCAAGACCCCTAGTCACCTATCACAGATCTCGTAATATAAAAAAAATTGCAGATCTAGCAAGCTAAAAGAAAACAAGAACTCCACGAAAACTATTCCTCTCTTCTTGGGACAGGTTGGAATGTTCTAGCACTGCAAAACAAAATGTATCACCTGTCCTTTTGTACAACATGGATTAAAATCTTTCAAAACCAATGTAAAAAAACTACTCAATCTCCAATTTCTACTGTTGTTCCACTGAATACGTGATTTAGGGTTTAATATTACCTTGCCCTCTACTATATGTGGGACGTACCATCAGACCATTGAGAGCAAGATTCAGTGAGCATTGTTGGGCCATAGAAGGAAAAACCAACTAAAGTGTCCCCAGACACTTCAAAGAAACCCATGGGCAATCCACAAAAGGTACTCAATTTTGGATCATTGACAGTATTCCAGCTCACCGTGCTCATGAGGAACGCTTCAAGAAACTTTGTGAAAGAGAGACATATTGGATCTTTTCTCTGAATACCATGACCCCTCAAGTTCTCAACGAAGAACTAGAATTAAAGTATAACTAAAGACAAAACCTTTTTTTTGGTGTTGGATAGAGTGAAGAGGGATTAGAACACCTGTCAGTTTTTATTGCTGTCTCTGCCCCCCCCCGTTAAGGAGATTCATCCTCTCTTTTAGCCCTGTTTACCATTAATATTGAAAGTGAAAATAAACAAAATCCCAAATCCCAAAGGAAACGTTGGTCGGCATTCAGCTGGCATCAGGACAGCGCTAACAGGCATTTTCCTACAAAGTGTCCCAGTTAAACCTAGTTCAGCCAGAGGAGTATCCCAATCATTCCCTTCCCCCATCCCCATTACAAAATAAACAAAACAAGCTAAAGATGCCGGAATGGTCATTGTCTCAGCTCTCACATTTGGGTTTTCAACTTAAATGTGTTGAAAGTGTTACCGGTAACAATGGCAGACCCATATCAGGCCTAATGCCTGGAAATCCTGCTACATATACAATCTCAGTTATGACGTCCCAGATCTATCCAGTTACTGTATGTATTTATATTTTTATTTGGGTATTGGCCTATTATCCCCATTTTTCTTTCTCTTGCTCCAGTTCCTCCACTTTGGCGACTATGGCTGTTGTATGTTGGGGGGGATCCATTGAGGTGTGGTTAGTGCTCTGGCCTGCCAACCAGTTGGAACTTGGGTAAGTGACCCACATGGACATATACTAAATCAAACTTACATGTATAATTTGTGTTGTTGTAATATTACAGAATATATGATCTGGTATGTTGTAGATCAGCCTTTTTTCAACCATTTTACCCAATTAGCCAATAATTTTCAGGTCTCGAAGAACCCTTACTGAAACCAATTTATTGGGTTCTATGGGAAAAATGCTCCTTACATTGGTGGTCAGTAGGAAGAATGCAACCTTTACAGTGGATGTCAGAAAGCCACCATTACTTTTTCTAAGTCTCAATGGACATGCATTCGCGTAACCTTTTGGAGTAGTTTTGTTTCTTCTTTTTATGGATATTCTTGGCACGTAGAGTACTGCACATTTTGTTTATATGTAACGTGAATATAAATATCTTGGTCATTGGAAAACCAAAGAAAAGATTATTTAGAAAAAAAAGAATGTCACCATTACAGACAGCTAAAAAGATAAATTGTTGTCATGTTGTTGGCTTTGTCAAGTGGTGTTGACCCAGGAACTTTGCAGGCACTATCAGCTGGAGAGACAATCAGCCACAGCTCAAGGAAACCCTAGAAACCTCTGGAGGAACCCTGGTTGAGAATGGCTGTAGGCAGGTGCAGTCTACTTTCTCCACTACAGGTGGCAGGTGGTGCTCTTCCACAGCCGTACCGCAGCTCGAGAGGAAGTCGAGAGGAACACAGTTCCTCTATTGTTTCCTGGGCCACTGGGAAAGCACCCAATTGGATGCTGCAATCCCATGTGACTCTGGCAGGCACGTTGCGTCAGGCAGAGCCTATTTGAGGCCCTGACAGGCTTGGCACAAATTTTGTGAATGATCAGAGTAGGGAAAGGTACCATGTCTGTTAGGGACAGTACTGGCCTTAGGGAAAAGTTCCTGATGAGGAGGGAAAGTATAGGGTGGCATCTCTTCTGAACACCTTCTTGATTGGGCACAGGGCCAGGCCACATTCTGTCCCCTCTCAACAGACGCAGTCAGTCTGGCTGGAATCCGTTTATTATATATAATAATATATATATATATAATATATATATTTATGTATATTCCACGTGGGTATAAACCGTGAGTGCATCCGTCCAGGAGCCTTCTCTCTCCAGGTGTGTTGTGATCTGTTACTGCATTACTTCAATATAATTCTTCTATTGCAGTGGTTCTCAACCTCAGTCCTCAAGTACCCCCAACAGGCCATGTTTTCAGGTTTTCTTTTACTTTGCACAGCTGCTTTAAATAAATATTAATGACATGGTTTTCATAAGAGCTATTTTATCTAAGGGAAGTTCCCAAAACATGGCCTATTGGGGGTACTTGAGGAGTGAGGTTGAGAACCACTGATCTTTTGCACCTACCTGTGTGAGTTATTGCCCCCGGAGCACACTGAACCCCACCTACTGTACATGGCTGTTATAGATAATAACCTGCACAGTAAAACGCTGCACTTTACCAGGCAGGCCGGTGTGAACTGAATCTGCAGCAAAGATCATAGCTGTGTTAAAAATGTTATTGCAAAAATGATGACACAATGAATAAATGTATCTCATTGTTGGTTTTGAACGATCACCACAGTCCTCAGTAATGGCCATTATTACAAGGGGATTAATATTACTACCACTGACACATTGTGAAACAAACTAACAATACCAACATTGTAAAGGGCAACAATCCAAGCCGAGGACATTGCTGTGCAGGTCGATACGGTTGAGAGGAAAACGTGTAGTGTGCAGTGTTTGCACAAGAAAGCATGAGGTACTTAGGAATGTATACACATACTGCTAAAACACATACGACTGCTATGTGAGATGGGATTGACATTAACCATTATCTGCTTGTCCTGGCGTACACTGCGCTCAGCTGTCATTTCTTCATTGGAAGTCTAATCATATACTATACAGTTTGTGTTATGGATGCTGTTCCCTGAACAACCGAGTCATCAGAACCCAGTGGCTGTGTACACCGGGAAGGGGCACCTCTGACAGTGACAACTGAAAGCTCTACCTTTTCATTTTAGGGCCTCCTTTACACTTGTGTTGCTCTCTGAAGAGCAATCCATGTTCGGATCGTTCTTTAAAGAGAATTTGACAGGCAGTGCGGAGGGTTGTATCTGAATCATCTATGTTCATCCGCTAAATCAGGGCTCGACAAACCCCAGGCACCAACTCGACATGGCGGCGTGAAGTTTCATGCTGGCACCTGGGCTGCAATTGGAATACTGCCCCACCCCCTATATATCCTGGGCTCTGCTTGCCCATCTGCGGGCTCGGGACCGACATAGCAAATGCCACCGGATAAAGGGGGTGGGACACAATCTTCAGGCCTGAAATTATTTTTCAAACGTGTGCAGAAAATGCAAAAACGGTTTTGGTTGTGAAAGGGTTAAAGGATAAGTTCACCTTCGGGAACATGTTACTAGTGATTGACCAATTATCGGCAACACCAATATAGCACTTTCCCCGATATATCGGAATCAGCCTTTGGATTTACCGTTATTGCCGATATTTCGGGAAAGTGCTTGTACAGGAGTGATGCCTGCAGCTAGAGGCATCACCCCAGTACCGGCGTTCCATAGCCGACGGTCGGCTAACTTGTAATAACAACCGATGCAGCTGAGAAGCCTCTCGGCTGTCATTCCAAGGAGCGGGAGGGGACGTCCCCCCCCTCCCGCCGCCTTCCCCGGCTCCCGTCCCACCGGGAGCACCGGGCATCTTACCTGCAGGGCCGCCGAAGAGAAGACACCTCATTCGTCTCTGACCGGGTCTCCATTTTTTTTAATTTGGCGGGACAGAGTACCTGGATTCAAAAAACGTACAGCATTCAAAACAGCCAAACTTGGCGTTTTGAATGCTTTTAAGTGCAGAGGAGGGGTTTGGGATCTTTTAGACCCCCAGATCCCTGCACCACAGTACCTGTAGACATTAAAAAAAAAAAAAAAAATGTTTTTTTTAATGTCTGAAAATATCGGTCAATATCGGCCGATACCCGAAGATCAAAATATCGGTATCGGTATCTTTGTTGAAAAAACGATATCAGTCGATCAATACATGTTACATGTTTACCTGTAAGATTTCTTAGTTTAAAGAAACTGGCTCCTAACTTTTTTTTATCTGTCTCCTCGAATCAAAGCAAATTTGTCAGGCCCTGCCCTAAATGCTGGACTACTGCACCGCAATCGTATGCATTGCGCATTGTTGTGGGCCAGCTGAATGGGTTGCATCCAGCAAGCGATAGCGCTCCCTGAACGTGACAGGGGTATAATTCCAAAGCATCATGGCCATGGTATGTGTGCACCCCTGGCTGCTGTCTTTCCAGCTAAAGAGGTAGCGGGTGAGGGGTAGTAAAAACGTAGCTCAACCACATTGTTTTACCACCCTTCAACTGCTAGTGTAAACGAGCCCTACTTCATTTTTTTTTTTTAGACATTTATAACTATAAGAACTCATTCCAAACATTATACACTGCTCTAGGTGGGTCTGCCACAATCATTCAGCTCCAAAGAATCAGGCGCTGGTCCGATGAGTACTGTTAGATAGCAGAGATGAAGATTGGCTGACCGCACGCCAATATGCATAAGATCCAAAGGTTTATTTCAAGCCCACTCTGTGTGTTGTTTGTATGGACATTTTTGCACCTTGAAATAAACCTTTGGATCTTATGCATATTAGTGTGCGGTCGTCGAATTTTCATTTCTGCTGTAAGGGCTCATTCACATAATCTCAGCTTAGTTGTGTCAATCTGCATGGATCATCACAAGCTTAACACAAGGGGACCTGGAAAACATTTTTTTTATATGAGCCCTGTTCCATCACAACGCTGTGTTGAGGTGGGTTGTGGTGCATTGGATAAAAAAGGAAGACATGCTGCATTTTTACACAACGCAACTCCACCACACTTGCTTGTCATCTCAGCACACCGCAAGGCCTTTTGAAATACCAGCCCTCACATGTTTTAGGGCTTGTTCACACTTGCTGTTGAAGGGGGGGGGGGGGGGTGTTGGTATTAAAACTTCGTAGTTGACCTGCCATTATACCACTCCCCCCCCCCCCCCCAATGGCTCCCCCTCTACCTGAAAAGGCAGCAGCCAGAGATGGATATGCAGTATCTCACAAAAGTGAGTACACCCCTCACATTTTTGTAAATATTTTATTATGTCTTTTCATGTGACAACACTAAAGAAATGACACTTTGCTACAATGTAAAGTAGTGAGTGTACAGCTTGTATAACAGTGAAAATTTGCTGTCCCCTCAAAATAACTCAACACACAGCCATTAATGTCAAAACCGCTGGCAACAGAAGTGAGTACACCCCTAAGTGAAAATGTCCAAATCGGGCCCAATTAGCCATTTCCCCTGCACAGTACTGGGGAACTACAGTTCATTGAGGGAACCATGAATGCCAACATGTACTGTGACATACTGAAGCAGAGTATGATCCCCTCCCTTCGGAGCCTTGGCCACAGGGCAGTATTCCAACCCGACCCCAAACACACCTCCAAGACAATCACTGCCTTGCAAAAGAAGCTGAGGGTAAAGGTGATGGACTGGCCAAGCATGTCTCCAGACCTAAACTGTATTGAGCATCTGTGGGACATCCTCAAACGGAAGGTGTAGGAGCGCAAGGTCTCTAACAGCCACCAGCTCCATGATGTCATCATGGAGGAGTGGAAGAGGACTGCAGTGGCAACCTGTGAAACTTTTTTTCTTTTATTTTATTGAAGTGTTACACAACGATGATTCATTCAACTCAGTTCAACTCTACCCACGACATGCAGTGCTATGTGCTTTTATAAAAAAAAAAATGCAGACAACGGGGCACATAGAAAAATTGTATTCTATGTGCCCCTGCATTAGGCTTGTGTTGGTCTATGCAGATCAAGGCAGCTCAAAGGACATGGTGTGAAATAGACATGGTGTAAATAGACATGGTGTGAAATAGACATGGTGTAAATAGACAAGGTGTGATTAGACATGGTGTGAAATAAAAATGGTGTGAAATAGACATGGTGTGCAATAGACATGGTGTGCAATAGACATGGTGTGCAATAGACATGGTGTGAAATGGACATGGTGTGCAATAGACATGGTGTGAAATGGACATGGTGTGCAATAGACACGGTGTGAAATAGACATGGTGTGCAATGGACATGGTGTGCAATGGACATAGTGTGCAATAGACATGGTGTGCAATAGACATGGTGTGAAATAGAAATGGTGTGCAATAGACATGGTGTGCAATAGACATGGTGTGAATAGACATGGTGTGCAATAGACATGGTGTGCAATAGAAATAGTGTGAAATAGACATGGTGTGAATTAGACATGGTGTGAATTAGACATGGTGTGCAATAGAAATAGTGTGAATTAGACATGGTGTGAATAGACATGGTGTGAATAGACATGGTGTGCAATAGACACGGTGTGAATAGACATGGTGTGCAATAGACATGGTGTGCAATAGACACGGTGTGAATAGACACGGTGTGAATAGACACGGTGTGCAATAGACATGGTGTGCAATAGACATGGTGTGCAATAGACACGGTGTGAATAGACACGGTGTGCAATAGACACGGTGTGCAATAGACATGGTGTGCAATAGACACGGTGTGAATAGACATGGTGTGCAATAGACATGGTGTGCAATAGACACGGTGTGAATAGACATGGTGTGCAATAGACATGGTGTGCAATAGACACGGTGTGCAATAGACATGGTGTGCAATAGACACGGTGTGAATAGACATGGTGTGCAATAGACATGGTGTGCAATAGACACGGTGTGAATAGACATGGTGTGCAATAGACATGGTGTGCAATAGACACGGTGTGCAATAGACATGGTGTGCAATAGACATGGTGTGCAATAGACATGGTGTGCAATAGACCTCGTGTGAAATAGACCTGGTGTGAATAGACCTGGTGTGAATAGACCTGGTGTGAAATAGACATGGTGTGCAATAGACACGGTGTGCAATAGACATGGTGTGCAATAGACACGGTGTGCAATAGACATGGTGTGCAATAGACATGGTGTGCAATAGACATGGTGTGCAATAGACATGGTGTGCAATAGACCTCGTGTGAAATAGACCTGGTGTGAATAGACCTGGTGTGAATAGACCTGGTGTGAAATAGACATGGTGTGAATAGACCTGGTGTGAAATAGACGTGGTGTGAAATAGACATGGTGTGAAATGGACATGGTATGAAATAGACATGGTGTGAAATAGACATGGTGTGCAATAGACATGGTGTGAATAGACATGGTGTGAATACACATGGTGTGCAATAGACATGGTGTGAAATAGACATGGTGTGCAATAGACATGGTGTGAATAGACATGGTGTGAATACACATGGTGTGCAATAGACATGGTGTGAAATGGACACGGTGTGAATAGACATGGTGTGAAATGGACACGGTGTGAATAGACATGGTGTGAAATGGACACGGTGTGAATAGACATGGTGTGAATTAGACATGGTATGAATAGACATGGTGTGAAATAGACATGGTGTGAAATGGACACGGTGTGAATAGACATGGTGTGAAATGGACACGGTGTGAATAGACATGGTGTGAATAGACATGGTGTGAAATGGACACGGTGTGAATAGACATGGTGTGAATAGACATGGTGTGAATAGACATGGTGTGAATAGACACGGTGTGAATAGACATGGTGTGAATAGACATGGTGTGAAATAGCCCTAACAGAGCTTGAAAAGCATTTCTGCACAATCAGGGGGTTCGGCAATACGTTTACACAAATTGAGGGGTGACCCAGAAGCTGTGGCTGCAGCCGGTACCTGGTGATCAAAGGATAAGCAAATTGTTTAGTCACCCACCAGGTCTGCTCATGTATGACCATAGTAGTAAAAAATGTAATGGGCCTTATTTATCAAAGTGCCATATATGTTCCAATTTAGCCGTTTACAGGGCTTTTTTTCTCAGAGGTCAGACGCAAAAACTCCTCCCTTCTGAGTCACCCCTTTTCTCTGCCACCAGGGGATAAATTAGATACCCTGCTGCCAGCAATAATAGACACTCCAGCAACAATAGATCCCCTGGCAACAAAAGCCCCCACCAGCAACAATAGATCCCCCTTAGCGACATTAGACCCCCCCAAACAACAGTAGTCCCTCCCTCCACCAACAGGTCCTCCTCACAACAATAGATAATGGACCCCTGCAACAAGATTCAACTCCAGCAACAATAGACCCCAGCAGCAACAACAGATCTCCCAGGAGCCAGCATCAATAGACCCTCCAGCAGCCAGCATCAATAGACCTCTTCCTCAACAATAGATTTTAACCAGCACCCCCCCCCCCCCCGAGCAACAAAAGATCCCAATGCAAAAATAGATCCCCTCCAGTGACAATAGATCCCCCAGCAGACAGCATCAATTGACCCTCTAGTAGTACACCCCAGCACCCCTTGCCATTAAATACATTCAGTGCTGGAGGTGCCAGAACTGTGTTCCCCGTACGCCCTGGCTATTTGATGACACAACCTTTTTGATCTTCTGACTGAATTAAGCAGTTATTGGGTACCATTTCTATTGCTTGTTACTGATTTTTGTGGTCTAAGGGTTGCCATACACACTACAATCGGATTGCATAATCCCTGTACAATATAATAAACATTTACCAAAACTATGAAATAAGAAGACAAACCTATAAAATCCAATCAATCAATTTCTATCCATCTCTAAAATTATAATTTTTCATTTTTGTTACGTTTTAAAAAAAAAAAAAACAGAGTGATGCAAGTGGGTTTACTGTCTGTGTTGCATCAGAAGACCAATTCAGATCTCATATCAACCAAAATGATGAGAAGGACCAATCACATTAAAATCTGATGCATGTATGGCCAGCATAAGTAGAGAACTGCCTCATATAGACTGGAAATGACTTGGAGAATCAAAGTTTAGGTGACAACGCTGACTGTGACAGTTAATCCCTTCGATACAGAATTGGCAGATTGTCCACCTTCAGGCTCGGGTCATATTTGTGGGTTGAGGCAATGTGTGCGCTCCATCGCACCTGCATTGGTGTGAACTTAGTCTTAAGTGATCCCTGAAAATTCATCTCGGCAAAGAAGTCTATCCCTCCTCCACCTAAAAACTGAACTTTTACCTTCTCCACCATCTCATCCATCACCATTATTACATTTTCTATCACGTGGCTCTTCCTTTTTAGATTGTAAGCTCTTACAGCAGGCAAGGTCTTCCTATGCCTCTTGTATTGAATTGGATTGTAACTGTTTATTATTCTTATTTTTCTTAATATTTTTGTACAGGATTTACATAAGGCTCCATTCACACTACTGCGATTTGTCAGGCGACTTGTCAGCCTGACAAGTCGCGGTCCGTCGCTGTCCATTGTGTACTACAGGAACGGTTCTAATAGGAGCGACACAAATTGCTCCGACTTAGAAAAAGGGTCCTGTACTACTTTGGGGCGACCTGGAGCGACTTGCATAGACATTCATTATATGAAGTCCGTGCAAGTCGCGCCGAAGTCGCAGTGCATGCGACTTCACAGGTCGCCCCCGAAGTCGTGCCGCGTTAGTGTGAACCGGAACCTACACCAACATTTGCGCAGCGCTTTACAAAATATTTTAGAATTTTAAAGTGCTTACTTTATTTTGTAAATCCTGTACCATTCTAATAATAATAATAATAGTAATATAATAAAAGTTTACGCTAAACAATTTTTACGATAAACAGAGCACAATTCATAAACATGATTGTAAAACACATTTAAACAAAGTAAAAATCTACAATTGGATGAGTAAGCGACACACCGTGTACAATAGACATTGAGTGTAGAAAAGTTAGGATGCTCACACTGTCCTTCTCCTGGCTGCAGCCTTCCAGGTTCATGGTCAGCAGGCAGACTGAGTTCACCTGTCTGGACTGTCAGTTCTCCATGTCCTGTGCTGAATGCAATGGCTGAGACATTACAGTGTACACAGTGATCAGTCACCTCTTGTTGTCCTAGTAGAAGAGAAGGGGGGGTCACACCTTTTCATAAGCCATCTCCTCCTCCCACCCGGCCACAGGCCACCCCTCCCTGCCCTGGAAGTTGCTGCACAGCCAGCCAGAGAAGGCTGTTTGTTTTGCCTTTTTTTTTTTTTTTTCCTTTTACACAAGCTCCTTGTGAACTTCAAGTTGTGCCAAGTCCTCTGATAGAAGCAGGACAGGCACTGGAAAAGCTGCTCTGAGAGAAGTCTGCACTTGCTGACTTCTCATTCTAAAAATGCTAGTTGCCTGGCTGCTGTGCTGGGCCATTGGCTTCAGTACTTTACCACTCCAGAAGGCAAGGGCAAATTTTTGCGATGATTGCATTACTTTAACTGACAATTGTGCGGCCGGTCGCACAACGCTGTACAGAAATATAATGTACAGTATGTCCTTTTTTTCCCCCACAAAATAGAGCTTTCTTTTGGTGGTATTTGATTATCTCTGAGGTTTGTATTTTTTTTGCTTTAAACAAAGACAAGACAAAACAAAGACCAACAATTTTGGAAAAAAAATATTTTTTACTTTCTGCTATAAAATATATCCAATAAAAAAAAATGTAAAAAAAATCGAATTTCTTCATCAATTTACACCAATATGTATTCTGCTACATATTTTTGGTAAAAAAAATTCCAATAAGGCCCCTTCCACACGAACGATTCGATCAGATCTGCCTGTCAGTTTTTTAGGTGGGTCTGATCGGATCCTCCATGCATCCCTATGGGGCAGCGGATGTCAGCGGTGACATGTCCGCTGACACCCGCTGCTATCCGATCCTGTCCGTGAAATCCAGACAGATGGAAACCCTATTTTCCATCTGTCCAGGGGATCGGATGAGAGCGGACAGGCGGTCAGTTCTCATCCGATTCCCCCATAGAGAGCACCTCCTCTCCACACACAGAGCGGAGAAGGAGCTGTGACCTGCCTGCTCAGCGAGGATCAGAGGATCGATCCCCCGCTGAGCAGCACGGAGTCCGCCGACAGTGTGAAAGAGCCCTTAGTGTATATTGATTGATTTGCACAAAAGTTATAGCGTCTACAAACTTTGGGATATATTTATGGAATTTTTTTATTTTTTTTTTACTAGTATTGGCAGTGATCAGCAACTTATAGTGGGACTGCGATATCGCGGTGGACAAATCGGACACTAGGTGACACTTTTGACACTTTTTTGGGGACGAGTGACCCCAATACAGTGATCAGTGCTAAAAATATGCACTGTCACTGTACTAATGACTCTGGCAGGGAAGGGGTTAACATCAGGGGCAAAGAGAGGGTTAGATGTGTGCCTAGGGAGTGTTTACTTACTATGGGGGAGGTGCTTGTACTGTGGGAAGGCAGAGATCTTTGTTCCTGCTTAGCAGGATCACTACCTTCCCTACTGACAGAACAGCAGTCTGCCTTGTTAACATAGGCAGACCGCTGTTCTGCTTCTCTGCCGAACAATCGCCCAGTGGCGGTGGGGATCGAGTCTGCCGGACCCACTGATTGGCTCCCGCTTTATCCACTCACAGTGGGTTGCCCGTGGCTCATGTGCGCGCCCCCAGACCTGGAAGTGCAGAATCACGCACAGGTACGTGATTCTATAGGAACTCCCCCGAGCTCAAACTGCTGATGAACCAATAGGGAGCTGAGTGTCGGTGCTCAGGCTATAAAGTCCAGAAACATTTTTGAGTAAAAGAAAAAAGCCGACACACGAAAACTTCTTCTTAATGCAATTTTTTCCAGCAAAGGCAGCAATATGAACATGGAAACGCTAACGCGTTTCAGCTGCAAACTTTCTCATAGCATATATGCAAATAGTAAAATCAGACTTTTATAAAACAGCCCTTAAACAAATAGGGGCGGTACATTCTTAATTACAGTTAAGATGAAGTGTTGACATATGGGGATGGGTGGACTGGATCAAATGAAAAGAAAGAAAGAAGATACACACATAGTGGAAACCAAATGGCATTAACCATTTAAATGCCAAACTTATAATTATTGCAAAAAAAAAAAAAAAAAAAGGTTAATGTCCATTCTGCTGTTCATTCCATTAGGATTAGGTGCTCTAGTATATAACTGGTGTATCCACCACACCATATGTTGGAGTAAGATGCAGTGTGTGTGTCACCTCCTCTAGGTGGATTTTTAACCTGTTCCAAACCAAAGTAAGAAAAAGATTCAGGATTCCCTCCGTGTAGCTCTCGAAAAATGCTTAGACACATTGGAGATATTGTTGGCATTAACATTAGAGGTGTCATTATAAAGTTCTGATATTCTCACTCCTAAATTGCAAATGGTAAATTGTGATATTCTCGCAATTTAGGAGTGAGAATATCAGAACATTATAATGACACCTCTAATGTTAATGCCAACAATATCTCCAATGTGTCTAAGCATTTTAGAGAAATACATGGAGGGAATCTTAAATCTTTTTATTTCTTTGGTTTGGAACAGGTTAAAAATCCACCTAGAGGAGGTGACACACACTGCATCTTACTGCAACATATAATGTAGTGGATACACCAGCTAAATACTAGAGCACCTAATGGAATGAATAGCAGAATGGACATTAACCTTTTTTTTTTTTCTGCAATAATTATATGTGTTTGGCATTTAAATGGTTAATGCCATTTGGTTTCCACTATGTGTGTATCTTCTTTCTTTCTTTTCATTTGATCCAGTCCACCCATCTCCATATGTCAACTCTTCATCTTAATTGTAATTAAGAATGTACCGCCCCTATTTGTTTAAGGGCTGTTTTTTTAAAAAAATGTATTTGCATATATGCTATGAGTAAGGCTACGGCCGAAACGCGTTAGAATTTCCATGTTCATATTGCTGCCTTTGCTGGAATAAATTGTATTAAGAAGACGTTTTTGTGTGCCAGCTTTTTTTTCTACTCAAAAAGGTACGCGATTCTGCACAGAGGAGCCACCGCCCCGCAGTAAATGTACGTGGGGTGGTCGGTAACAGGTTACGTTTCTGATGTATGTTTTCAGGCAGTTTCAAACACTTCAAACCCACTTGGAATCCCAAAAATAATAAAAGTGTATGTAAACCCCAAAAATGAACTTCTCTTAGGCCTTGTACACATGGACATAATTAAGCCTATATTCCCGCAAAGGGCTGTGTTTGCCCATAAGGGATGCACAGATGTTCCATGCATCTGCATGCAGGTAGTAACGTTCATGTCTTCTGGGATGCAGCCGTTGCACAGACACAGCCACTGCTCCCAATCTGACAGCCATGCAAGTGAGGAAAGTATGGTTTTTTCATATTTTTTTTGATTTGTCAACTTTTTTATTTCGTGATTAGCATACTTTTATAATGACATTATTGCTTGAATAAACTATATAACTTTTTTCACTCAGTCTGGATATATACCCAAATAGTCCCAGGAAGAAACAACTTTTCTAGGGTGAAGTTTTCTCTCTTCCTCCAATTTTCTTTGTATGTTGGGGGAATATGTCCCCTGTGTGTCCCAGAACACAGAATTCTGTAATGCTTTTTCACCTGCAAGAAATTTTCAAGTGGTTTTAAAGGCTGAAGGTTTTTTTTTACCTTCATGCATTCTATGCATAAAGGTAAAAAACTTTTAGTGTGCAGTACCCCACTCAGCCCCCTTAATACCCACCTGATCCAGTGATGTGCATGAGAGCAGAAGCCCTCCCAGGTCATTGCTTCCTCATTGGCTTAGACACAGCAGCGGGAGCCAATGGTTCCCACTGCTCTCAATCACAGCCAGTGAGGAGAGAGCAGGGGCAGGAACAAGCCGTGCTTTGTGTGGCTCATAGGCACACAGAGGCACCTCGGGAGGGAGCACGCATAAGTGCCCCCAGAGCAAGCAGCTTGCAATAGTAGCACTCAGCAGGGGGGATGGGCCAGGAGCGCCAGCAGGGGTCCGAGAAGGGGAGGATCAGGGCTGCTCTGCACAAAACCATTAACCACTTTAAGACCAGAAGGATTTGCCCTTTTAATGACCAGGCCACTTTTTTCAACTTGGCACTGCGTGAATTTAACTGATAATTGCGCGGTCCTGCGACACTGTACCCAAACAAAATTTACGTCCTTTTTTTCCCCACAAATAGAGCTTTCTTTTGGTGGTATTTGGTCACCTGTGCAATTTTTATTTTTTGCTCTATACACAAAAAAAGAGTGACAATTCTAAAAAAAAAAAATCTATATTTTTCAAATTCTGCTATATAACATTCCCAAAAAAAAAAAAAAAAATTAAAATTTTTAAACATTTTAGGCCAATTTGTTTTCTGCTACATATTTTTGGTAAAATAAATTGCAATAAGTGTATTTTGATTGGTTTGCGTAAAAGTTATTGCGTCTACTAACTACGTGAAAGATTTATGTCATTTTTATTGATTTTCTATTTTACTAGTAATGGCAGCGATATGCAATTTTTTGCGGGACTGCGACATTGCGGCGGACAAATCGGGCCCCTGGCTGACATTTTTGACACTTATGGGGGGACCAGTGACATTACTACAGTAATCAGTGCTAAAAATATGCACTGTTACTGTAATAATGACACTGGCAGGGAAGGGGTTAACATTGTGGGTGATCAAGGAGTTAAATGTGAGCCTAGGGGAGTGATTTTAACTGTGGGGGGCGTGGCTTGTGAAATGACCATAGAGACCTGTGTTCCTATATAGAAGGATCACAGGGGCTCTGTGATCATTCCAGGGAGAAGAACAGTCAGCTCTCTTCTCTCTCAGGGGGGGAACGATCGCGGGTGTCAGGCGGCAATCAAAGCCGCATGCCCCATGCATTGGAGTCCCCGCTGACAAGCGGGGGAGGGAGCAGGCCGCCGGTGGCGCATGCTCGCCCCCTAGCCTCCTGTTAGCGACTGCCAAACAGTTACGGCGGTTTGCGCAGGAAGGGCTGCCTGCCGCAGTACATATGCGGCGGTTGGTCGTAAAGAGGTTAAACAGAGCAGGTAAGTAAGTAAGCAGGTGTTTGTTATTTGAAAAAAAAAAAAATGAACCTTTCCAAACGCTGTCACAAAACATCCTTGTAACCTGACAAGCCTGGAATAAAATACCTTGGATTTCAATCTTCTTGGTAAGTTGACACTGCCTGTGGATCTTGTTAGTAAGTTATTATTATACAGGATTTATATAGCGCCAACAGTTTGCACAGCGCTTTATAATATATAGGGAGACATTACAGCAACAATACAGTTCAATACAAGAGGGTTAGGAGGACCCTATTCCTGCGAGCTTACAATCGCTAATATACTGTCTGTACAGACTCAGCGGCGGCGGGTGGCTTCTTCTGAGATGACCGGCGGCTCGTCTCCTTCTGGTCCCGCCTCCTCCTCAGCCAATGGCAAGGGGTTTGCCTTGCGGCCAATCAGGAAGCGCGTATCGGACGCGCTTCCTGATTGGCCAGGAGGAGGATCGGTGTGACAATAGCAAATTTTCATTCGCTATTGTCACACAATGGGTGGAGTCGGGACGCACTGCTCTGCGCCCCAGCTCCACCCTTTGCATCGCCCTATCAGAGCCTCTGGCTCTAATCAGGTGATGAAAAAAAAAATCCCATTGAACTCCATGCGTCCGGCGCCCTGCATGCAGATTAGGGGGCCGGACGCATGGATGGGGGGGGGGGCGGCGCCCTGCGCTCTCTGTACACCGGCCGCCACTGTACAGACTGGGTCTCAGGTGGTATGTTTATTTGTATAAAGCGACATTTGAAACAGAACCTTCTGTCCAGAGAAGCATTTGATAGTGGCGAGAAACCCAATCCATGATATTTTCACCATTGCTATGTGTTATGCTAAAACATCGTTCTTGAAGTGGAACGCAGTCAGACTATTAAAGCAGTATTAAACCCAGAAAAGAACATTTATTATAATGATAATGCAGTTTACTAATTCATACATGTGATGGCTGCATTCATTTCTTTTTTTTAAGCTTTCTTTCTCTGATTTTCGCCTCATGATCTGGCCAATAAGTCTGTTGTTTTTCAAAAGCACAAGCTCTCATGTAGATGTAGCATTTAAAGTGATGAGACTTAATTTAACACTAACATGGGTTGCTTACAATGATCATCTTTTATTTATTAATGCAAAACTTTTAATCCAAATGGGAAAAAAAAACTATAGGTTGAAACTGATTACAATATGTTAGTTAGGGATTGGCTTCAAGTTGTTACTGTATCTAAATCTACTAATACATTTCAAACTCTCCCCCCCCCCCCCCCCCCAGACTGACAATGCTGCTGTCTACTGTACCTCTTGTGTTCGTTCATCCAGAGTGTAGATACTCTGGTACATCAGGTGAAAACAGAGGGGGGGAAGACTTGCAGCCACCACGTCTAGGGATTGGTAAATTGCAATATGTTACATTTTTTGTTTTTGGGTTTAATACCTCTTTAAAAGTAATATGTTCCCAGGTATGCCAAATCAAGATCTCATAACTGCATTCTTCAATCCATCAGTAACGTTGCATTAGCCTAATCACAGTGGTGTCCCCCGACTGGACCTGGCTAAAGGATCACATGCAGCAGCCAGGTGACACTGAAGTAGGAATGTCACACTGACAATAATAAAGAGTCCAGTAGGTGGCGATAGTGTAGCAACAGTATATGAGTTTGTTAGCCCCCATGCAGAAATAGGTCTTAAAAACTACCGATATATACCACAATGGTGGGGGTTGGGGGATTTCATTACCTACAGTAGTCCAGTAACAGGGTTAGTCAATGGTACCGTTTGGAGGAGGACTTCTACTGTACCTGGACAATCATCCAGTGTCATAGGTGTGCACAGCCTATTGCATTAGGGTGTGCACCCCGGAGCTTGAACACACATGCTTTTCTCTGCAGCCTCAGCTGCACTGGACAGTGAATGAATGGGGAGTGCTCTGTGCTGAGCAGCTTCCTGTTCATTCACAAACTGAAGCATAGTAAACACAGTTTACTATACTTCAGTTATGAAGAAAGTCTATGAGTGAGTTTGTTCACTGTGTTCATTTGGAAAAGGAGGGGGCCGGTAAATAACATATTTACTAGCCCCTTCCCTCACTCTCCATTCTGAAACATACCCCACAATAGTTGGGGGGAGATGAGAGCAGGGAAGCCAGCAGCACTACGAGAGATGGCGCAACACAGGAGAAGCCCAGGCAATAGGGGGAATCAGCAGCGCATGCATTGATTAGGGTGTGCCCAGGCTTATGTGCAGTGTTATGAGTCTGGTACAAAAGACCTATTATCACTGTATTATTTCTTCCACACTATGGGCTTTGCTGACTCGCCATCTCAGGCAATCAAACAGAGTGCAATGCAGAGGGACAACTTGTAAAGTTGGAGTTGTAGTAGGGAGCAAAAGCCGCATAAGCCGATGCCTCCTCTGTAGTTCCGACTTCTGTCCCATGCGGAGTGATACCAACTGCACTCCACCTCTTATCCCGGCTACCGGTCTCCAGAATGGTGCCAGCAGAAAGAAGAGATCTTCAGGTCAGTGTGACGTAACATACTGGGCATAATAGTAAAGGGCTGCTTTCACATTGATGTGCTGCGGTTTACCCACACTGCGGGTGCAGTGTAGTGTATCTGCAGCTTTCCTGCGGGTTTGCTGTGCTTAGCCATATACTTCTATTATATCCTGCAGGTTTGGTACACTTTCTGTAGGTAGGAATTTTGGTGAGCTTTCAGAAATTACACTACACCTGCAGGATATAATAGAAGTCTATGGCAAAGTGAAGCTAGCCCAGGAAATTTGCCAATGCACTGCACCCGCAGTGCAGGTAAACTGAAGCACATCAGTGTGAAAGCAGCTTTATAAGGGGCTCAGAACAGTAAGAGTTAATTTACATTTGCAGTTTGGGGGGGGGGGGTGGTAAGACATGTTTTTATCACCCCCGCCCCAACTGCACCCCCTTTAGCTGCAGTGGCTAGGGGTGTACACATGTTGCAGCTGCAGCAGGAGTTATATACCCTGTCATGGTTGGTGGGTGTAGCACCTGCCAAGCATGACCCATTCAAGTGAATGAGACAACTCTGCAAGTGCTCTGCAACCTTGTGCAGTACAGCAAACAAGGGGTTAATGCAGTCAGCACTGTGTTGCTTTCTCACCACCTGCTTTAACCCCTTGGGTCCCCTTGAAGCATGCAGTTGGGGGGTACTTGTAGAGAGGCCCAATTTGCTTGAATGGGTCATAATTGACAGGTGGTAGCACCCACCAAAAGCAACAGGAGTGCTTTATTTCTGGTGTGGCAAGAGTACACTTTTTGCTGATGCCTCGGCAGCTAAAGGGGGTAGGGATTGGGGGCAGTAAAACTGCAACTCAACTGCAGGGTTTTACCACCACCCCAACTTTACGTGTAAACGCGACCTAAGGGTGCCTCTGAAGAATGCAACTAAGGGCTCATTCACAAGTGCAGCAGGAAAAGTGATCCAAATGTGTTTAACGGGTGGTGAGGAGGCGATATGTTGCCTCCTCACTGTCGAATTTAAACCCATGGTTGCCATGCAATGCATGAGATTGTGACACGGTAGTACGTCATATAGAGGTTTAAATCAGGTGTGAGGAGGCTACACTGGTGCCCAGTGATCTTTGACTTCTCCCATGTTGTTCAGGTAGATCTCCACCTCTTTCAAGTTGCCTACCTCTGATGAAGCCCAAACTGTTCCTTAATCCATCTCTGACTGAATCTGGTAGCATGATTACAGTCACAAGGCTGCCACTTTTTCTTCTTTGGCTTCCAGACCAAGATCCAGCAAAAGAACTGAAGATACCGTATGTTCATCCCTTTAACTAACTCTGCTAAGATATAAAATATATGGTAATGTAGCACCCTCCTAGATAGGTGCTTGGATAAGTTAGATTTTAGTACTGGCTCACTGTGTCCAGCGGAGCTGGGTGTGTTTTGTTAAATACATTAAGCTTTCTTCACTGTAACCAATTTGGCTGTAATTATTGTGTAAGGTAGATTTAGTTCCGCTGACTGTAGCCCCTGCAGCTGATTATTTGGGTCTGGCCAGTGTTTACAGCTGCTGCCAGTCTGATAGCGTCCGCTACTTTCCATGGAGCTGTGAATCCCACAGCCAGCCTTTGCATAAATAGCATGACAGAACTGTTCAGCCCCAGGCCAGTAGAAGGAGCTGATGTTCCAAACCCGTAGCCTGTTGTTTCCAGCCGTCTCTCTGCCTCCGGTGACGTCAGGGGCGTAACTACAGGGGTTGCCATTGCAACCGGGCCCCATGCTCCAGGGGGCCTGTGTGGCTCCCCTGTACACCTGGATAGGAGGGGCGAGGGGGGGCAGCATGTAGAGAAATCACTGTCCTCCTTTTTCCTCCTGTAGCTGCAGGAAGAAAATGGAGGAGATTGGTTCCTCTGTATTCTGCCCTCATCAATCCTCCTATCCAGTTCACTTGTGTTCTGCTGTCTCTGGGCCCCTGTGTGCTCCCCTGCCCCCCCCCCCATTGTGCTCCCTCCCCTCTCCTGCCGGTTGCTGCAGGGGATGTGTCACAATAGAGAACCAGGAAGGGGTTGGTAAATATGTAATTTACCAGCTCCTTCCTCTTCTGAATAGACAGAGTCATAGTCAGTGACACTGTAAATAAATAAAATAAAATGATAAAAAATAATACAATTAAAATACCAAAAAATATGTTTTGGACTTATGGACACCTCATGGACTGAGTTATTTCATGTTGTTAATGTGTCCCTTTCTTAGGGTTTGTGTCCCTCATGATCACCCTGTCCTTGCCCCAGCTACTGTTGTTTCTTGTTATCCTCTAAATAGGGACATATGGGCATTTTAATATGAAAGAGCTGTGCAACAGCCAGAACATGTGCAAGCAATCTGCCCACTTTCCTGTCCTCTCTGTCAAACCAGTGGTTTGTCTTGGATCCTTGTCACATGTCACACAATAACCAAGTTGGGAATTACTCCTCCTTTAAGGCTGGGTTCACACTGGTGCGAATTGACGTGGGTTTCCCTGCATCAAATTTGCATGTCAGGAGACTCTGCCTGGCTCTCAATGGACTGGCGCTCACACAGCTCCGGGACAGCAGCGGAGCGGTTTTCAGGAAATACGTGTGCGTCTTCTGGTCTGTTTCAGGTCCGAATTCAGCCAAAAATTCAGACCGAATTTGGACCTTAACGGTAAACGGGACGCACCAAACCTCCTTCTGCTAACCACTCCACAATCCAGTGTGAACCCAGACTAAAACAAGAATATGGTAAAGGGCATTCAAAGGCGCTTTAACACAGCATTCATTTCTGATTCTGAAAAAAAGGACTGATTAATGCATTGCATAGGACAATCTATGGTAATTACAAAGGGATTTTCCTTTTAGGGAATTGTTGTACATTTTTTGTAGTGTTTTGCTCAAAAAAAATCTGTATAGGGAAATAAGTACAATTGGCCACAGAATAGTCATTACATGCTTAGTGCTCTGATATGGAGTACTGCTCAGCACCAGTCTTTGCCCAGTAATGAAAACTCTGTAGACTGTCATTATAGTGACAAGTCACAGCATTGCATTTCCCTTGCAATGATTGTTAATGCATGACAAATCTTTAAACTCAGGCTCCCAGTCCCAGTAAAAAGGAGGTGAAGGCCCTCCTTAGTATTGTACACATAGGGTAAAGGCAGTGATAACATTTTGAAGCACTGCTATTTAGAAATTAATCATGTTAGGTTATGATAACACAACTTAAGGTTTGCCTTATTAAAGTAATTTAATTGCTGTGATTATTTAATGACCATAATTCAGATAAAGAATTGTAGGATCCCCATCTAGTGGCTGTCTGTATGACAGACCATACCATTTTTCTCCCTGCTGAGTAACTGCTCCTTAAGAATGGAATGAACCACCTAAAGTCCTAGTCTAGTATTACTTAAGTGTAACTAAAGGCAAAACTTTTTATTTTTTTTTTAGTTTTGGATAGAGTGCAGAGGGATTGGAACACCTACAAGGTTTTTATTGATGTCTGTGTCCCCATTAGGAAGACTCACCCTCTATATTTGTCCTATTTACCAAGAGAAAAAGTAAAAGAAAATCCTACATTCCAAAACTGGAATAGAGGGGAAATTTCCAAAATGGGGACACTAGTTCTGGTGACCCTGCTGACAACTAGGGATTCCCTCACTTTGGAGGGATTTCTTCTCCTTTCCTGTTTTGAAAATTAACCGCTTGCCGACCGCCGCACGACTATTTACGTCGGCAGTCAGGCCCTCACAGGCAAAGCGACGTAGGGCTACGTCGCTAGCCTGTGAGGCTCTAGGGAGCGAGCGCGCGCCACCGGAGGCGTGCTCCCGCGCGGTCACGGACCCCCCCCGCGCATGTGCCCGGCGGACCCGATGTCCGCCAGACACTCACGATCGTCCGTTAGAGCGGGAGAAAGGCAGGCGGCTGATGTAAACACAGCCGCCTGTCAGTCTCCCCTGTGTAAAAATGGAGATCTGACGGTTCTACTATGTAGGACCGTTGATCTCTGTTCTTACACTAGTAGCCACAGCCAATCACAGTTAGAAACACGCCCCTAGGACACACTTAACCCCTCCCTCTCCAATACAGTTAACTCCTTCACTGCCAGTGTCATTTTTACAGTAACAGTGCATATGTATAGCACTGATTACTGCAGTAATGTCACTGGTAACCCCAAAAGTATCAAAAATGTCAGTCAAGGGTCCGATCTGTCCGCCGCAATCTCGCAGTCCCTAAAAAAAAAAAAAAAATTGCAGATCACCGCCATTACTCGTTAAAAAAAAACAGCAACAAAAATGACAAAAATCCTTCCCTTTGTTAGTAAACGCGATAACTTTTGCGCAAACCAATCAAAATACGCTTTTTGCGATTTTTTTTTACCAAACATATGTAGTATAAAACAAATTGGCCGAAAATGTTAAAAAATTTTGATTTTTACATTTTTTTTTGGAATTTCATATAAAAAAATGTGAAAAATATTGTTATTTTTACAAAATTTACGCTCTTTTTTTGTTTATAGCGCATGATCAAAAAATCGCACAGGTGATCAAATACCACCAAAAGAAAGCTCTGTTTGTGGGAAAAAAAAGGACGTCAAATTTGTTTAGGTACAGCGTCGCACAGCCGCTCAATTGTCCGTTAAAGTCACGCAGTGCCGAATCGCAAAATAGGCCCTGGTCAGGAAGGGGGTAAAATCTTCCGGTGCTTAAGTGGTTAAGGGAAATCTCCTCAACAAGACACAGATAGCAAAACTTAAAGCAACAGTGGTTAAAACCCTCAATGACTTCCAAATGAAAAAAAAAAATAAGTTTTGCCTTTAGTTCTATTTAATCATCATATAATCATAGTAATGGTAATCATAGAGGAACTCTGTCTGTCTAGTGATAAGTGCCTAGCATGACCTTTCTCAACCTTTTTAACACTCGGGAACCCAAAAAATAACTTTCTAAATTAAGGAAAGCCTTTCTAATAATTATTATATCTACTGTAAATTAGTGGGATGGTTGGTAGGAAGAGTGCTTTGCAGAGAGTGGAAAGAATCCCCTTCTTACAGATAGCTAAAAAGATCATTGGTGTCAGTAGAAACTTATCTGAGAGGCAGAAATCACCCCTTGCTCAAAGAGCCTCTAACAACCTGTGGAGGAACATTTGTTGAGAAAGCCTGGCCTAGTACAAACATTGGAAATTTACACACATGCACTTCTAAATCTTCATAACTCTATAAGTCTATGTAAGTGATTGGAAATTCACGGTTAGGAATTAGATATCAGTTTCTATCAAGTCATTATCATTTCCCCTGCCCAGCATTGCAAATGAAGAGATTTATAAATAAAGCAGACCTTGCATGAAAATAAATGCAAGGTCCGTGGAGCTCGGAACTCAGGTGCAAAGACCTTTTTGTTATTCTCCAAAAGATGCAGAAAGTCAGAGAGCTGTTCAACCCACCAGTATCAGAGTTGAGTAGCAAAGATATTTTCATGTCCCAACATTGATGTTTGTAGTCACTCTTAATTTGAACGGTTTAATTTTTATATGTCATAGTTGAAACTTCCCAAATGTTTTCTTCTCTGTCACAAGAATAACATAAGTTGATTTTAGAAAATATTACTTTATACTCTCATCTACAATATATCTGCCAAATCACTGTGGGAGTTAGCAAGCACCCAGAATGATTTTCTTCCCCTAGTTACACTTTGGGAGTGCCCACTTCATTCTGTTCCCCCATAGAATATTCTTGCATTGCTAGTCACCGGCCATGTCATGTGATGCGTAGGAGGTCAGGATGAAGCAGAATTAAGGCATGCCTTTCTAGGAATGGTGAGCTAAGAAAATGCTCCAACCATTTGTTGTCATGGATGCCGATGAGATCACAGACATTATTAGATATCACTTGTGCAGCAAAATCATTTACTGTATTAAAAGATGTTGACATATGTCATATGCCTATGATGCAAGTGCCCAATAAAATGTACGTAGGATGACATTATAAATAAATAGTCGAATTACTGATTAAAGTATAACTAAAGGCAAAACTTTTTTTTTAGTTTTGGATAGAGTGGAGAGGGATTAGAACACTCGCCAGTTTTTATTTATGTCTGTGCCCCCGCTAGGGAGATTCACCGTCTCTATATGTCTTGTTTACCATTATCACTGAAAATTAAAGCAAAGGAAAGTCCCAAATTTTGAGTTGTCTCCAGAAAAGAAATAGAGGGAAAATCTTCCAATAAGTTCTGGTGACCCTGGGGGACACCAAGAGATTCCCTTAATTTGCCGGGATTTCCTCTCACTTCCGGTTTTGGCTATGGGACAGGAAGTGAAGGTAGAACTCCCCAATGGGACACAGGTGGCAAAAATAAACCTTATAGGGGTTTTAACGCTCCCTTACTCTATTCCAAAATGAAAAAAAAAAATGTTGTCTATAGTTCTACTTTAAGGATAAATTAGGTTCTACCATTTCTGTTACAAACGATACTACACATGGACTTTACTTGTATAAATTAAGTAAAGCAGAGGCTTTACTTTCATATAAACCACACACTATTATAAATTCATGAAGGTTCAGTCAATATCTTTATAGGGCCCATCATGTTATTGATACACACGAGAGGTTCCTGATTAGGTGAATAGAACAGGAACTTCTCAAAATGTATATATAGCTAAAACTTTTTTTGGTTTTTAAATAGAGTAAGAAAGTATTAAAACCCTTCTCAGGTTATTTTTTGCTGTCTAATGTTCCTTTGCTTAGATTTCTCTTCACTTCCTGCCCTGTAGACGCACCAAGAAATGAGAAGAAATCTCTCCAAAGTGAGAGGAATTCCCACTTTAGACAATTCTCATAGGAACAGGTGTCCCAACTGGCAGATTTTCCTTCACCTTTTGCTCTGGTGAGAACTCTAAAATTTTGGATCTTCCTCTCACTTCCTGTCTTGGTAACAGGGATCACCAGGAGTTTAACAAAAAATCTGCCAAATGATGGCGAATGATGGTGAACAGGGATGAGCATAAGTTGGCTTGTACATGGGTCTGAACCCACCTGAGCTATCCCACCAGGAAGTTGAGAAAGTGGACAGCCAATCCTAGGTGGTGGAGGCATTCCTCATCCTGCAGCCGAACGTTTGCAAGGGGCATGTATAGTTGTTGCTGCAAGGCAGACAATGCCTCTGCAGTCTATGATTGGCTGTCCCCTTTGACAGCTTACGGATGGGATAGCTGAGTTCCCATGTCTGAACACACCTGAGCTCATCCCTGATGTGGAAGCTGTGTTCACTTTAAACACTCAGTCAGGTGCATGGGAAATTTAAAATATAGGATTTTTGCGTTTAGGTGATCAGATGATTGAAGAAAACACAGCTTCACTTTATTCACCTTTGAAAGTAAATATTCACTTTACTAAGTGAGCAGTCTATACAACCTCAGTGTGCTGTAGGGAGACTCCTAGCTCTGGTTCACATTGATGCTACTTTTAAATCGTGCTACTTTGCTTGAAGTAGCACGATTTTAAAGCAGCAGGTCAGTGCGATTTCAGGTTCTACTTAAAAGACACCTGTGTGGCTTCATGCACAGATGTATTTTTAGGTTGAACCCAAAATTGGTAAAAGTAGTGCAGGGACTACTTTTGCAAATGGGTGCAGCACCGGAAGGTCGGCGTTGCACCAATTTGAACGGTGCCATTTCCGGCAATAAGCTGCGACTTGTCATGCGATTTGACCTGTCAAATCGCATGACAAAATGCTCCAATGTGAATGAGGGCTCACTCAGTCACTGGTTATCCCCCTCAGCTATGAGCAAGAAGGGTAGATGACATTGCTAATCCATCTCTGCATAATAAGGATCATTCCCTAAAATGAATATATGCATAATTTCTCCCACTAACTCTAAGGGTCCTTTCACACGAGCAGTGCACCCAACGGACTCCATTTTGCTCTGCGGGGATCGATTCGCCGATCCCCGCTGAGCAGGCGGATAACAGCTCCGTCTCCGCTTACTTTGCAGAGACGGAGCTGTCAGATCCCCGCTCTCCTCTATGGGAGATCGGATAAAAACGGACCGCCTGTCTGTTTTCATCCGATCTTATCCGATCTGATCCTCCAGACGGATGGTAAATAGGGTTTCCATCCATCTGGATTTCACGGACAGGATCGGATCTCCACTGAAATCCGCTGCTCCATAAGACTGCATGGATCGTCCGATAAGGTCCGCCTGATAAACTGACAGATGGATCAGCCCATGTGAAAGGGACCTTACAGTTAACCAA
The DNA here is from genome assembly GCF_965119305.1 of Pelophylax lessonae. Classification (NCBI taxonomy): domain Eukaryota; kingdom Metazoa; phylum Chordata; class Amphibia; order Anura; family Ranidae; genus Pelophylax; species Pelophylax lessonae. The sequence goes on from NC_138768.1 coordinate 127,404,506, forward strand.
ACCTTTTAACTCTTAGTTAAAACTAATACTAGTGATGAGCCGAACACCCCCCCTGTTCGGTTCGCACCAGAACACCGCGAACAGGGGAAAAGTTTGTTCGAACAAACAAACTCCATTATAGTCTATGGGACTTGAAAGTTAAAAATCAAAAGTCCTCATTTTAAAGGCTTAAATGCAAGGTATTGCCCAACTAAAGTGTATGGGGGTCCGGGTACTGCCCTGGGGAACATGTAGCAATGCAAACATTTTTTTTAAAAAAGGAGCAGTGATTTACTGATTTTAATGATGCTTAATGTGAAACTATAAAAATGAAAAATTCCTTTAAATATCGTGCCTGGGGGGTCCCCTTAATGTACCTGTATAGTAGCGCATCTGTAAGATGTATGTAGCCTGCTGCAGCAATACTGACATTTCTAAAGAAAAAAATGTCATATGCAAATATACATACGTACAAAATTTCAAATTGCATGTACTTGTCATACAGGTGGAGAAAAATTGGGGCTTTGGTGTTGGTGGTGCCTGAACACCACAACCCCTCGCAGTTACTCTTGCTGGTCACAGGAATGGGCCATGCTGGTAAAAATTCCATACAAATTTGAAACCGCATGTATTTGTCTTAGATGTGCAGAAAAATTGGGCCTTGGTTGTTGGTGGTGCCTGAACACTGCAACCCCTCGCAGTTACTCTTGCTGGGCGCAGCAACGGGCCCTGCTGGTAAAGATTCCGTATGAATTGGAAATTGGCAAAGATCAAGTGTATTATCTGTTCTTATCAGTGATCTAGTTGGGGGGCGCTGTGCTGTAATCTGACCTGGCCAAGGTTCGGTGGCAGCTATGCAAACCTGCTGGAGTGATGGGAACCTGGAAGGTTAGTATCGGCAGGAACTGAAACTGAAATTGTGCCTTTGGTGTTGGTGGTGCCTGAAAACCGCAACCCCTCATAGTTACTCTTGCTGGGCACAGGGACAGGCCCTGCCGTTAGAAATTAGATACAAATTTTAAATCGCATGTACTTGTCATACAGTTGCAGAAAAATTGGGTTTTGGTTGTTGGTGGTGCTTGAACACCGCAATCCCTCGCAGTTACTCTTGCTGGGCGCAGGAACGGGACCTGCTGGTAAAAATTCCATACAAATTTGAAATTGCATGTACTTTTCATACAGGTGCAGAAAAATTGGGCTTGGGTTGTAGGTGGTGCCTGAACACCGTAACCCCTTACTCTTGGTGGGCGCAAGAAAGGGCCATGCTGGTAAAAATTCCATACGAATTTGAAATCGCATGTACTTGTCATACAGGTGCAGAAAAATTGGGCCTTGGTTGTTGGTAGTGCCTGAACACTGCAACCCCTTGCAGTTACTTTTGCTAGGCGTAGGAACAGGACCTGCTGGTAAGAATTCCATACAAATTTGAAATCGCCTGTACTTGTCATACAGGTGCAAAAAATTGGGCCTTTGGTGTTGGTGGTGCCTGAACACGGTAACCCCTCACAGTTAAGGCCCGTACACACGTACCGATCGTCAGCCGACAGAACGTCCTACAAATGTTCGCGGCTGGCGTGTTTGTTGTTTGTCTGTTGAAAAGTGCTCAAAACTTGCCCAGGACATTTGTCTGCCGACAGAAAATGACGTCACTACGTTCCATGCACGTTCGCCACTACAAAAGAGGAAGTGAGTGTTTGGCCGTGACCCTTCTGGGCATCTCGCGCTGATTTCGGTAGCATTTGTTTGGTTGACGACATTTCGCTATTTTCCGAGACATCGTTCGAGAATTTATTATGGCGACCGTGAATTCGTCCTTTGCTGTCGTTAGTGTTGGAGTTTTGGCTCTGAGACGACGTACGAGCAATAGGAAGAAGAAGCGGACCTCCTGGACGAAAAATTGGTTGCTTAACCGTGATCAATTTTCTCATATGTCCTTGCTGAGGGAGCTCCAGGAAAATAATCCTGATGACTTCAGGAATTATTTGAGGATGACGGATCCCATCTTTTACCGTCTTCTTGCCCTGGTGTCCCCCTATATTCTGAAGCAGGATACTTGTATGCGGCTTGCAATTACTCCTGAGCAAAGGTTAATTGCGACGTTGAGGTATCTTGCAACAGGGAGAAGCCTGCAGGATCTGAAGTTCACCACAGGCATCTCCCCCCAAGCACTTGGAGTCATCATCCCTGAGACCTGCTCTGCCATCATCAAGGTCTTGCAGAAGGACTATATCAAGGTATGTTTGATTTTTTACATTACATGTATTAGTTGTTTCACCAGAATTATTAGGTTTTTGGATGTACAGCAATTGACACAGGCCATTATTTTGTAACTACCCTCTGTCCGCATGCACATAGTAGTAAAGATGTAGATTATCTTAACCATTTGTAAAATTACCCACTAACCACCCCAGCATTTTCTCCTATGTGTCCCTAAATGCATTGCCTGTTAATAGTATTTTTAATTTGGGTCATTTTATTACTTTTTCTCAAACAATTATTCCTTGGCCAATGTTTTATTACCTAGTTTATGATTTATCTAAAATACATCAGTCCATCCATTCCCACCTATGATTGTGTATGTTTATGTAATGATGTTAAAACCTTCACTGACCACAAGCCCTTATTGATGTATAAATGCCCAGTTTTACTTACCCATCCCCCACCCACATGCTAAATCTCAAAGTCAGCATATACCAAAGCTCAAGCTCTGAGGTCTTCAAACTACGGCCCTCCAGTTGTTCAGGAACTACAATTTCCATCATGCCTAGTCATGTCTGTGAATGTCATAGAATTACAAGGCCTCATGGGATGTGTAGTTCTGCAACAGCTGGAGGGCCATAGTTTGTAAATCTCTGCTCTAGCTGGTGAGTATAATGGGCCATACACACTATAAGATTGTCAGAACAATTTATCCTTCCGATTTACCTAAACCAAATAATATGAGGTCCAACAAACACTTTCAAATCCTATGCAATCTGGTAGGCCCTTGCACTACATAGAAAAGGTAAATCTGCAGGAAAAAGTCTTCAGAGAATCTTATAGTGTGTATGGCCCGTTACAATATAAGAACAATAGGAGGTTGAAAATAAATGTATGTATATGTTACATCCCCTAATCCAAACGTTTGCCTTCCTGTTGTTTATATTTTTAACAAGTTGCATAAGCATTTAACAGACAACTGTGTGTGTAATTAATAATGTGATGTGCTCAAGCACTAATTTTTATTTTTTTTTTGTTTCCCCACAGTTTCCTTCAAACGCAGAGCAATGGCTGGAGATTTCTGCTCAATTTCTGGAGAAGTGGAATTTTCCCAATTGTGGGGGTGCTATTGATGGGAAGCACGTCCGCATTGTCCCCCCTCTGAATTCCGGCACATTTTATTATAATTATAAAGGTTTTTTTTAGTATAGTCATGCTAGCCATAGTTAATGCAAACTATGAGTTTATTTATTTGGATATTGGCAAAAATGGCCGCAATTCGGATGGGGGAGTTATTGAGCAGACGGAGTTCGCTCGTCGTCTAAAGAACGGCACTCTGAACCTGCCATCCAGGGAGCAAACTGTTGAGGGTATGAGCTTTGTGTTTATCGCAGATGATGCTTTTGCGCTTGGGGAGCATCTCATGAAGCCCTACCCTCAGAGGAACCTCACCCCCGACCAAAGGATTTACAACTACCGGTTGTCCAGAGCTCGCAGAGTTGTGGAGAATGCCTTCGGGATAATGGCCAACCGGTTCCGGATATTCCTGACGTCCATACACCTGGCACTGTACAAAGTGGATAATGTGGTCTTGTGTTGCTGCATTTTGCACAACTTCCTACGCAGGAATGTACACAATTATGTTTTGCAGCAACTGGATACAGACCCTGCTATGCCAGGTACAAGTGGAGAGGCCCAACCTCCAGACCAAGTGGATCCATGACGTCAATGCAAGTTGGACGGTCAGGATTGGCATCACACAGGGCCCGTCAGATCCACCAGGAATATCTGGACTATTTCTTGGGGAGAGGAGCTGTGTCATGGCAGCAATCAATGTCACACACACATTAATGTTGTTAAAGATTTGACACACAAGATAAATGTCAGCGATCTATTATTTTAGAACACATTAAACAAAAATTGTTATGATTCTGTATTGTGGATTCTAATCATTTGGGCACATATGGCCAACATAATTTTTGGTGTAAATCATGTGTTATATATGTGTGACTTTGGAAGGGTTAATACATTCATCATTGGGTTTCTTTGCTGTAGTCTCTCACCAGCTGATCCAAAGTGATGATGGCCATGTGTTATTTTTTAGCCAGTGGTGTAAATACAAGGGCCTTCTGCACCGCATAAAATTTCCACAAACCCTCTCACATTGAGAACTAGGTCACACCCAAGGTTCATCTAATGTCATCTTACATTGGTGGTCATTGTCCAGAAGGTGCCCATACTATATATTTCATATAATACATTAGGGTATTAACAACGTACCTACACCTGTTATGTTGTGTTCATTAATGACATCCTTCTCACTGCCCACCAATGTTAGGATATTTCAGTGTTATGTGAAACTTGATCATTGTTCATCTCAAAGTGTTATATATATATAGGTAATGGAAAGTGAACTAGAGCAACGAACAAGCAATACACTATAGATTACACTGATCTCCCTACACTGATTGCTACTGGCAATATCAATGCCATATTGAATCCTAGGACTGCTAGTACCTTGAGTGTTAAGTCACACTTATGCGATGTGGGAAGTCTGCGACTTTGCAGCCTTCCAGCATTGCATAAGGGTGACCCGCCACTTACTTTTTGCACAGGATTGTATTCCACAAGTGTTAAGCACTGTGCGATCCAATCCAGATACATCTGAAATAAAGGGTCATGTGCGACTTGTATGCGTGTTCATTGCGAATGTAGCCATACAAAGTGTATATGTCTCAATTCACACTGCACATCTGATGGCATGTAATATCGTAGCGCACTGCTCCTTTATTACATGCGATCGGATGTTCATGCGAAAATCATCTATACAGTTTGTATGGCTCAATTTGCACTGCACTCGCACAAAAGTCGCACATGATGCATTTATTCAGCCGCATCAGGATAGGATCGCACAGTCGTTCAAACTTGTGTGATCCGATCCTGTGTGAAATGTCAGATCGCACTGTGATATGCGTTAAAACTGGGGGTATCCCTTAACATTTCATTGACACCTCCAGCAACTCGCATATGGCAGTGTCCAAAATGCTTTCATTAACATGTAAATATGGGAATAGGACAGCCATCATACATTTAGTGCTTCTTTACACAGCTTTAGACCTCGACCCCCCAACGAAAGTCTAATAAAGAATTGAACACACATTGTTGAATGTAAAAATGTTTTAGTATCAAACATTCACAGGGTTAGGGTTAGGGTTAGGGTTAGGGTGTTGTAAAGTGCTTTTCCCAAACTTGGGATACCCTCTTTAACATCTGAGTGTCATAAAACTGGCATAAAAGATTATATAAAATTTTGAACATCAGGAACATCCCAATACAAACATTAAAAACGTTTAAAACATTTTTTTTAGAATTTGCCAAGCATGTCCACAAAATCACGCATTTTGGTTTGCAATGCCGTTGCAGTCTCCTTTATTTGCTCTAGGTCTGAGCAGCATTGAAGAGCCTCGCGGGTCAATTTGGCCAAAGTGCAACTATGTAATACATGATCTGAAAAATAAAATACAATGAAGTCAATGTGAATCACCTACATGAGGTCATAATAGAGAAACATTTGGTGTGCAGGTAATCTTAAAATCCTCTCGAGTTAATACCTACCCTGTTCTTATGCTCTTTTGCCCTAGGCTCTTCTTCTTCCTCCTGTCCTCCTCCAATGCTGTTGCTGATGATTCTGACGGTCTCCTGAGCTTACTATATATTCATTAGGGGTGTGAACGCATGATGACGTCATTGTGAGGGCATGGTCGTAATGTATATATATTAAGATGCAGAGACCAGAGACGGGCAGAATGCACGGCAACAGCATCGGAGGAGGACAGGAGGAAGAAGAAGAGCCTAGGGCAAAAGAGCAGACAACATAAGAGCAGAAGATTGGACAGCAGAAGACTGGAGAGGAGAAGATCCAAAGAGCAGAGTGGAGAAGACCGGATGAAGATCTTTAAGAACATTTCATAAACGTCTCCTGTCGTTATTCACATACACTTCCATTTATGTGGTTAATGTGTAGGGGTACTATGTACCCCATACCCATTCACATAGTGATTGGGGTCTGGGATCTGGGGGCCACCCTTTGTTAAAGGTTGCTTCCAAAGTCCTAGGAACCCCCTGGCCGCATGACCCCCCAAAACCACCAGACAGGGTTGTGGGGATGAGGCCCTTGTCCTCCTCTACATGGGAGCAAGGTGCTTTTGGGTGTGCGGTGCAGAGGCCCCCTGGCCCAAAGCAATAAACCCCCCCCATGTTGAGGGAATGTGTCCTGCTGTGGTCCAGGGGGTGTTTGGTCCGCTTGCTCGTTCTCTTTCCTGGCCTGACAAGCTGCATGCTTGGATAAGGGTCTGGTAGGGGTTTTGGGGGTAACCCACGCTGTCTTTTTGTTGTGGGCATACCCTCAACCTCAATACCACACACCAAAGGCCTGGTTGTGAACTTGGGGGGGACACCCACGGTGGGTTATTCAATTTGTCTGTGTAGTTCCCCCTCAAAAATCTTCACAGCGCAAGTGGCCCCACAAGTCAGAGCATCCTGATCTGACTTACGGTGCCACTTCCATTCAAATAAAGAGGCTCCCATAGGGAACTAGTGTTGACAATTGGAGGCTACAAATAACACTGATAAAAATCATTATGAAAAAACCTACGTGGGCACACAACTGGCTCTCTGACACTTGGTCCTGGATCCTCCACAGTTTCAGAAGTGGCTTCCACGCTGCTTGCCAAGTTGCCAGGAGATCGGGGTTCTGACATGGCTGGGGATGCCACATCCTGGCATGACGCAACATCTGCAATGTAAATTTGTAAGGGAATACAAGAATATAAGGTTAAACAATAATTGCAAATACACATATTTCTATGATCCCACTACACAAAAATCTGTGCCTACCAACCTTCTTGTTGCTCTGGTGTCTGGTCACTTGTTGGCTCCACCAGGATTATTTCCGGAATAATGTCTTCATCTACATAATACAAAAAAGTTGCCATATCATAAAAGTCACAAGAGGTACATTTGTTAGGACATGGTGCCCTGCTTGATAGCTCTTTTAGTAACAAATATGAAGACATGTACATGGTTATCTACGAAAAATATGGTACATTAATGTTTGACTGTGCATAGGAATCAATTACCTTTAGTGGAATCTGTGCCACCATCTGGGCCCATGTCCTCATCTTCTTCCACAACTGCCGATGGAGCTGCCAAACCTCTCCTCCTCCTTTCCCATAGTTTGGCACGGAGTTTTCGTTTTTCTCCTATTTAAAGGTTTGATTAACCTCCTAGGCGGTAATCCCGAGCGTGACTCGGGGTTGAATTTTCATATCAAGAGCGGTAACCCCGAGTCACGCTCGGGGTAGAGTTGCAGAGTGCCAGCGGAGCCTCCCTTGGCTCCCAGAAGCATTCCACTTACCTTGTCCCGGCGATCCAGCGATGTCCTTCGCTCCGATCGCCGGGTGACCGGCATCTGACTTCCTGGTTCCGTTCCCTGCGAGCAGAGGCGGCGCACGGGAGCGGAACTGGGCGGGAATTTTGAAAAGTGAAACTAAATAAAAGAGGTGATACAATGTAATCTGATAGGATTACACTGTATCACCACAGATCACCTCAGATCTGATATTACAGTGCCCCTCTCTTCAGTAAATGTGATTTGTGCCCAAAAAAAAAAATATATTATGGCATCAAAAAAGCGCCAGTCTAAACCGCTTTTGGACCAGCTGAGTGACAGCGGCAGCAACAGCGACCCAGAGGTGCTCGCGGAAGTGAGCGATAGCGAGTCATGCGGTGATTTGTCGTCCGACACTGACACTGACACGGATCTGGGAAGTGAGAACGGCGATGACCCTGACCTCAGCGATGTGCGCACTTGGTGCGCTATTGATTGCGATGCGGACCAGGTAGCGCCCCCAAGATTCCCCTTCACCGGATCACCTGGGATGAAGGTAGATGTCGAGCGTGACAATCCTCTGGCCTACCTTCAATTATTTCTCACTGAGGAGGTAATTGAATTAATTGTCGCCGAGACGAATCGCTACCAACAGCAGCAATCCGCAACGCTGCATGCCAGGCTTTCCCGAAGCAGAAGGTGGGAACCGGTAACGAAAGAGGACATGTGGCTGTTTATGGGACTCCTCTTTCTTCAGGGGTTGGTGGGGAAACCGTTCCAAAAATGGTACTGGACCACCAACAGGTTACTGGCCACACCGTTCTTTGGGACCGTGATGTCTGAGTATCGCTTCTCCCTGATTATGAAGTATTTGCACTTCACAAACAATGAGGAATTTGATGAGGCCACGCATCCTGCGCCCAAACTGAAAAAGATCTGGGAGGTATGGCAACTTATTGTGGGAAATTTCCAGCGGACCTACGTGCCAGAAAGGGACATCAGCGTGGATGAGAGTTTGATGGCCTACAAAGGTCGCCTAAGCTGGATTCAGTACATCGCATCAAAAAGAGCACGGTTTGGCATCAAATCATATATGCTCTGCGAGTCATCCACGGGGTACATATGGAATTCCGTAATTTACACCGGCAAAGGCACTAAATTCAACCCGAGGTACAGCGACTATGGGATTGCCACATCATCCGTCCTGACACTTCTTGACCCCTTGCTGAACCAGGGATATTGTTTGACGACGGACAACTTCTATACCTCCCCGGAACTATATGATGTTTTGCTACAAAATAGAACCGACGCATATGGTACCGTTCGGCCTAACCGTCGAGACATGCCATCTTTTTTTGCCAAAAAAAAACTAAAAACCGGAGAAATGGTTGCCTGGCAGAAGGGAAAGGTGATGGCAATGAGATGGAGAGACAAGAAGGATGTGTGTCTTATGAGCACTGTTCACACTACCTCCACTGCCACGGTCCATACAAAACGTGGGACTGATGTGCTGAAACCACAGGTCGTAATTGACTATAACAAAACAATGGGAGGTGTGGACAGAGCCGATCAGGCCATGACCTTCTATCCCGCTGTACGAAAACAGCAAAAAAAATATTATAAAAAAATATTTAGACATCTTCTGGAACAATGTCTATGGAACGCTTACATCCTGCACAAAGCCAACAGTGAAAACCCTCTTGCTCATTCCGAGTTTGTCTGGAAGGTGGCTGAGCAGATTTTTGCAAAGTACCAGACACCATCAGGAGTTGAAAATAGACCTGGACGTCGCGCTGTTGACGTGGTCAACCCAGAGCGTCTGACCGGCCGTCACTTTGCAGACTATATTCCGCCAACTGCAAAAAAGGCAGCACCAACCAGGATGTGTGTTGTCTGCTGCTCGAAACGCGATAGGAATGGAAAGAAAGTCCGAAAGGAAACTAGGTTCCTATGTCCTGACTGTGACGTTGGACTTTGTGTAGTTCCTTGTTTCAAGATTTATCACACGCAGCATTTGTATTGAATTTTCTTTCTTTGACAAATTTCCTTATTTACTGCATTATTGAATAAAATTACATTATTTATGAGATTATAATTCATGCGTTTGTGTTTCAAAATTTATCACATCTGGGATGTCTACTAGAGTCTTGTTTTGCTCAGGTTTAAGTCAGTAATTACTAAGAATTGTAGGCCTATAATACATAACACCAAATTTCCATGAAAATAATTGTACCGCTTTTGGTATGAACTTCCAGACATAATCATACCGCCAGGGAGGTTAATAATCTGTGATTAATAGGAATGTTTGCAGAGAAGATTCGTGCAGGAAAGAACGTTCGTTGCAACACAATACATATATTTTTAACTATGGCTTCCTGACTTTTAATGTCATATACTAAAACATCAACAATAGATCGATCTAATCACGACATGACAACTAAAATGAGTAATCTAACTTTTTACATAGACATTATAATCTAGACATGTTAATACAACATACACAAAATTATAAAAAACATATTGCATGTTTAAAAAAATAAATAAAAAATAAAACTTACTTTTTTTCAAAATCCGATGGATTTGGCCCAGCTGATCCTGCTCACGGTGTTTCAGGTCGGACCACCGTTTCCTAATTTGATCTTTCGATCGCTCCACACCGAATTTTTTTAGAAAACAGGCCACCACCTTATCCATGATGCCATCTTTCCTGGCATTGGGTCGGTCGTAATTTGCCAACTTGCCATCATAGTCCATTTTTTCTAAAATGGAGACCATCTCCACCATTTCTGGCTTTGTCATGGGTGTAGCCCTTGATTTTCTGGTGGCCCAATCACTTCGGCCCCCACTTGATGAACTCTGAGATCTTTCAGACATTCTTCTTGATTAAAAGATTGTTCCACTGCTTCAGGTGTGTGTGTCGCATGTAGGCCTGATCTTCAGCACGTACACACCCCTGCACAAGCCCGCCACTGGAGGAGGAGTTGACGCATGGGCTGTATTTAAAGGACGCCTGATCTTTCGGCCGACGATTCGCTAGCGGACATATCGAGGGTTGGAGCACGATCGAGCGGCGAATAACGACTTTTCCCCACAAACAAAGGTACGACTATTTTAATAGAAAGTGTGTGTTTTGGGCCCTATACAGCTTTTACTATGAATATCTTTATTATGTCCCAAAATACATGCTATTTTAATATGTTTTGTGTTGTGTTGTGTCTTGCAGGCATATACTGTCCTGCAAAATGGTGGACAATTACACCACACACAACTTTCTCATCAGTTTCATTGATGAGTTCAGGCAACTGCCCTGTTTGTGGAAAGTCAAAGCGGCAGAATATAAAAATAAGAAACTAAAACAAAAGGCCATTGAACACCTAGTGGCCTTCTACAAGCCCGTCTGTCCTGGGGCAAAAGTAACAGCATTCGCAGTGCCTACAGGCGGGAGGTTAAGAAAATTGAGGATACCACCAAGTCTGGAGCAGGTGCACAGAATGTACATGTACCACGGCTGTGGTACTTTGATAACCTGCGATTCCTGGCAGACACCTTGGAATCGAGGCCATCCATGCCAACACTGCCTTCGACTTCGGCAGAGGGCTCAGTGTCAGTTGATCCAAGCCAGGATGAAGATATCCTGGAGGAGAGTTTTACTCAGGTATGGCATTTCACTATATATTGTCTGCTAAAATTTAATCATGTAACAAAATTATAAGCTAAAGCATAATTGACCCTTTATGTAAACTGGCATAGCAAGGGGTTGGCATGACAGGCAACCGCCAGGGGCGCAGGCCAAGGGGGGTGGGTCGCAAAAACATTGGCATTGTTTTAATGATTTTTTGAACAATCCACTCAGCCTGCACACCCCAGAACCCCCAGTTTGCAGGCGGATTCATGCAAGTGTAAAACATTGAGAGCTGCTTCATGCAGGTGTAAAACATTGAGAGCAGCTGAGCCAAAAGACCAGGAGACTGAGACTGCCTCTCACTGCATCCCCAGCACACCTCTGGTCTTACAAACACTGCTGCATCCCCAGCACACCTCTGGTCCTAACAAACACTGCTGTAGCCTCAGCATTCCTCCGGCTCAACCTTTTTTAAAACAAAACGAACAAACTAACAGCTCCTGCAAATGATACATCCATCCTTGCTTCCATGTCTCTGGTCTCTCACTGTGGGTCAGCAAGGCAGGTGGCTCCCTTATTCATGTTTTCCTGCAACGCTTCACCCTTAATGCCCTACATCAAGCCCTCTGCAAGTTCAGGCCCCTCTCTTTCTGCAACCCCCCTCCTCTCTCTCTCACACCCCCTCTTTCTCTCCCTCTCTCTATCTCTCACCCCTCTCTTTCTTGTTTTTCACACCTGAGACAATGATTGCCCACTAGAGAGCTCTACACTGGGCAAACAAGGGACAAATGAAAAACATTTAATGCCCTTTTATATTTTTTTTTTGGGGGGGGGGGGTTACATTTTTACATTGATCTTGGGGGGGGGGGGGGTTGTTGCCAAATACAGCTCCTCAACAAGGGCACTGGAGACCCTAGATACGCCACTGTATGTAAAGTCTGCTATTTGTTCACAATAATATAACAAACATGCATTTTTATATACAGTATAACATTTTAAACAATTGTTCATTTCATCAACAGGGAAGTGTCACTGAGGAGGAGGCAGGTTGCAGCCAGGAGCCTGGGGAGCCTGCGGAGCCTGAGTGTAACGCTCCTGCGTTTTCTGAAACAAGATGGATTTGCAGCTGCAGAAAAACTCCACTCAGTAGTCATGTAGAGATAGGTTGAAATACCAATTCCAACTCCCAAGACTCATCACTTTGGTCTGTCTGATTCAGCATACAAATATACACACTCAATAAGATGTTCCTGGAGTGATAGATGTATATAGCAGTATAGTGGTGATGAGTTGAAGAGACAGGTATGAACAGTGACAAATAGGTGAACAGCACTTGAGAGAAATGTTCATGAGAGTATAGATAGTAACAGGTAGGATGCAGATAGGTTAGCAATCATGTATGGTAGTAGGTGGTAGGACAGCAGATGACATACAGGAGAGACTAACCCAGTGCAAGGATAGATGTTAGTAGGCTCAAGAGCTAGCAATCTAAAACAACAGTGCAGATGATAGTTACAGTCCTTAATATGCAGAGCTAGATAGTGTAAGCTTAGTAGGAAGGTTATGGAGGATTCCCCTGCGGGGTACTTATCACTAATAGCAAGCAGTAGTAGAGAGGTTCGGTATGAGCGAGTTATCCGGTAGCGGGATGCAGGGATCAGCAGCGAGGTTCCGACAGCGAGGTACGCTTGTAAGCATATGAGCTTCAAGGCAGGTTGAACGAACATGTGAGTGAGAACGCCGGCGGTTGAAATAGCCGCTCTGCGGCGCTCAGTGATGACAGCATCGGTCTTAAAGGTGTATGCGCACTCACCAGAAGAGAATGGTGGGACGCATACACTGAATGGGAAAGTGGAATAAGGGTACCAAAGGTACCAGAACATTACACTGAGGAGCCTGTGGAACTCTTTCCACCACTACCTCCTCCTGCCAAACGGAGGCAAAAGAGGAAACACATCGACGACATCACCGATGAATTTATACAGGAGGCCACCATAGCCCTACGTCGCAAACCGGAGGCCAATGAGTCCTTCGGCAACATGACAGGCAAAATTTTAGATAAGGTGGACCTCAGGCAGTGTCAGTATGCCAGAAAAATTATTCTGGATGTGCTGCAAAACGCTGAAAACGGCATCCTTAATGAGCACAGCCATGCATGCCAGGAGCACCCATGCCCTCCACCTCCACCTCCACCTCCACCTCCACAACAGCCACCACCTCACCAAATGCCACATGGCCAGTGGCAATATGGCCAGCAGGATCCAAACCTGCCCTCATGGCAGCCTGATTATAGCTATCACCAACTTTAATTTTTGTAACCCCCTATTATTTATTTTACCCCTGTTTGGCAGTTTCTAATTTAATTTAGTCCAGATGGACCTTTTTTATGTTTTTTTTTTTATACGGAGAGTATTGATGTTTTCATTTGTTTTTTCAGAGATCCAAAAAATAAAGAAAATTGTAACTAAAAAATGGCCTATCTGAATTTGTTAACATGTTTAATATTGTGCATAACCTGAAAAATATGTTTTATACATTAATTCATAAAAGAATAAAGGGTCATATCAATAGTTAGATCTTTGCTGTTAAAAAAAAAAAAAAAATGGTGAAGAGTTCAAATTATTTAATTATAAAATTTGATAGAACAGATAGAATATACAAACATTATCTTCATCATAACAGAACACATGCCTTTTTATTAGAAAAGTATGGCATTATGAGCAGCATCTTCCTTCTTCTCACATTTATCAAGATGAGCATGTGCTCCGCATTTCACCTATTTCTTGGACTGCCGCGAGCCGAAAGTTCTTTCTGGATAAAATGTTGAGTTTACTAGAGAAAATTCTTCCGGGACCTCATTTGGTTTGATCATGCGCGTTGGGATTTGTAGCTGTGTGTCGGCTGATTTCTGTACTGACTGGCGAACAATCTGCCGTTCTGGTGTTGGCATACAAAAATTTCAATGCTTGCAAGACAGATTCTTGTCCGCAGAATGTGTGCTGACGGCTGTCAGAGGCACCATACTAACAAGCGTACAATCGGCAGATCTTTCGTCCGCCGACGTTTGTATGCTGACGATCGGTACGTGTGTACGGGCCTTTACTCTTCCTGGGCGCAGGGCACAGGGCACAGTGTCCCAGGGCCTGCTGTTAAAAATTACATACAAAATTTAAGTTGTATGCAACTGTCATACAAGTGCAGAATAATTAGGCCTTGGGTATTGGTGGGGACCTAAACCAAAAACATTGTTGGAAGCTAGCAGAATCAAGATTGAGGAATAGGATAGGCAGCATATGCAGTCTTCAAGAGATGCCAGACCCCTAGCAAATTCAATCAGTTATATCAGCAGCAGGGGCTTGTAAGCTGCTGTTGATCCAGGACTGATTAATTTTGATAAAAGTCAGCTGGTCAACAGAGTCTGTGGAAAGACGCACTCCTTTGTCCATCACAAAACCTACAGCAGCACTGAATGTCCATTCAGAAATCGCGCTGTAAGCAGGAAAGGCCATTGCATATTGAGCAAATTCTGGCCAGTGGTCCATCCTCAAGACCCAGTAACCCAGTGGATGCTCAGTTGGAAAGGTTTCCAAGTCTGCTCTTGCCCCTAGATAATCATGCACCCTATGACGGAGACACTGCCGATGGTTGCTCTGGGTGCTGCTGAGGACTAAAGAACTGTTTAAAGGCATCGGTCAGCCGGCCGCTTGCCTCAGAATTATGTCCAGTGAATGTTAACCTCCCAGTGTCTGGAAAGGTGTTGCACAATTTTTTCTTCAAGGCCTCCTCAAGATGTTTCATGCTCTGCTCCCTCTGCAAAGGCAGGATGAACTCTGCAACTTTACCCTTGTAATGTGGATCAAGAAGGGTTGGCAACCAGTAATTATCCCTCTCCTTGATAGCACAAATTCTCTGGTCCTTTTGCAGGATTTGCAGAATTAGGGAGCCCATGCAACGTAGGTTTGAGGAGTCATGAGCTTCTGAGTCCTCTGGGCCACTAAGGATGACATTGTCAGGAGCAGCCTCTTCCCAACCATGTACAACTCCTGGGGTTTCTGGGGAATGGCAACCATCCCTTGAAGACTGCTGTATGCTATTCTCTATATCCATGCTGCCACAATCCTCCTCCTCCTCTTCCTCCTGTGTGTTTTGAGTCCACGCAGGCATGATAACTGCATAAAGGGGGCCTTGTGAGGAAAGAAAGTCGTCCTCTTCCTCCTGCTGTTGTGCCTCAAGTGCCCTGTCCATGATTCCATGAAGCATGTGCTCCAGCAGGTAGACTAGAGGGATAGTGCATGCATCGTCCCAGCTCACCATCCTTGTGGCCTCCTTAAATGGTGACAGGACGGTGCATGCATTCTTTGTCCTTGTGCAATACTCACACAGGTACTCATTGATGGCCCTCTGCTGCATGTGCAGCCGCTGCAGCATTGCCAGTGTTGAGATCCACCTGGTGGGCATGTCACAAATGAGGCGGTTGGTGGGCAGGTTGAATTCCCGTTGAATGTCAGAAAGCCAAGCACTGGCATTGTATGAACGCCGGAAATGGCCACAGACTTTTATGGCCTGCCTCAGGAGATCTTGTAAGCCTAAGTATCTGTTCAAAAAATGCTGCACCACCAAATACAGGACATGTGCCAAGCATGGAACATGTGTCAAGTGTCCCTGTCAGAGGGCGGAGAAAAGGTTAGTGCCATTGTTGCATACAACCATTCCTGGCTCAAGCTGTCATGGCGTCAACCATCTCTGAGCCTGCCCCTGCAGAGCTGACAGAATCTCTGCCCTGGTGTGACTCCTATCCCCTAGACAGACCAACTGAAGCACTGCATGGCATCTTTTACCCTGACTGCTTACTTAGCCCCTTGAACGCTTAAGGAGCACTGTTGCTTCAGAGGACAATTCAGCAGAAGAGGACATGGAGGAAGAAGAAGAGGAGGAGGTGGAGTAGCCAGATGTGGCAGAACCAGTACCAGCTTTTTGGAGGTGTGGTGGCAAAACAAGCTGCAACACTGAACCCTGTCCTGCATCCTTCCCAGCTGCCAGCAGAGTTACCCAGTGCGCCATGAAGAAATGTAACATCCCTGTCCATGCCTGCTGGACCAAGAATCAGCAGTAATGTGAACCTTCCTGCTGACTGCTCTGTCCAACGAGGCCAAAACACTACCCTCCACAGGATGGTAGAGAGCCGGAATGGCCTTACGCGAAAAGAACGGTCTTTTTGGAACCTGCCACTGTGGTACAGCACATTCACCAAATTTGCGAAAGGGGGCATAGTCTACCAGATGAAAAGGCAGCAATTGTAGTGATAGCAATTTGGCCAAGCTAGCATTAAGATGCTGAGCATGTTAATTGCGGAGGCAGTAATTTTTTCTACAGTTCAGCAACTGGGGCATAGTAGTGTTAGAGATCCCAGATGAGGACGGAGCAAAGTGAAGTTTTGCTTGTTTTTATCTTGTGGCTCTTTCAGGTGCTGTTGCCAATGGACTGCATAGCAGATCGTCATATGTCTTGTCAAGAATGTGGTGCCAAAGCAGCTGGTGTTCTGGCCACGCTTGATCCGCTTCAGACAGATATTGCAAACATCAACACTGTGGTCTACTGCACATGTGTTGAAAAAAGCCCACACTAATGAACTTTTGGAAGTCCATGGGGAGTTTTCAGCACCCTGCACCTGTGGAGCTCTGTGGTGTAATGCAATAGGTTGGCTACTCCTATGGCGGCCCCTGGAGCACATCTTGCCTCATTGGAGTTGTGCTAACTCCTCCTCCCCCTCATTTTCCTCCTCTATTCTCTCAGGCAGTACAGTCAGTGACCTCATCATCCCCTCCCTCCTCATCACTGGAGCAAACTTGGCAGTATGCTGCAGCTGTGACAACATGACTGCTAGTTTCTTGTCCGTCATTGTCACCCTCTCTCTCTAGGCTCACGTTATTCCCTTCATCAACCTGGGAACCAAAATCACAGCATTCAAATTGCTGCGCATCCTCCAGCAGCATGTCACTGACACTATGATCAAATAGTTCAGGTGACTCCTCCGTGCATGATGGTGGAGCGAAAGAAGGAGTAGCTGTGGAGAAGGAACCTGTGGAACGGGCCACTTTGGCAGCTGCGGTGGAAGGCTAACTAGTATGAGCATGGGTGACAGAGGACGAGGAGGATGAGGACGGCTTTGTTATCCACTCCACCAACTCTTCTGCACGTTGTGGCTGAATAACACGGCCAGCATCCGGAAAAAAAGGACTGGCGTGCCCCGCCTGCAGAGCATGCACTATGTCTGTGACCACCACTTTTCACTGTGGACACAGAGGCTGCTTGCCCTCTTTTTCATGGCCTGTGAGCGTTTGCTTCTCCTTGTCGGCCTTTCGGGCATGATGTGGATTTTGGGGGGGTTTTTAGTACTGGTTGATAAAAAAAAATATATATATATATATATATATATATATATATATACTGTATATATATATATACACAATGTATATATATACTGTATATATATATACACACAATGTATATATATATATATACATATATATATATATACATATACATATATACACAGTATATATATATATATATATATATATATATATATATACACATATATATACACATATACATATATACATATATACACAGTATATGTATATATATATATATACAATGAACTGACCGATATATACTGAATAGCCTGATATATACTCAAGTGGCATATATATAGAGATATCAATGTATGGTCTATACTGACCGATAGATACTGGATGGCCTAATATCTACTCAAGTGCCCGATATATATATATATATATATATATATATATATATATATATATCAATGTATGGTCTATACTGAACTGACCGATAGATACTGAATGGCCTAATAGCTACTCAAGTGCCCTGTATATATATATAGAGATCAATGTATGGTCTATACTGAACAGACCGATAGATACTGAATGGTCTAATATCTACGCAAGTGCCCTGTATATATATAGAGATCAATGTATGGTCTATACTGAACTGAGTATTGACACTTTGGGCCCAATTTGGACATTTTCACTTAGGGGTGTACTCACTTTTGTTGCTACCCGTTTAGACATTAATGGGTATGTGTTGAGTTATTTTGAGGGGACAGCAAATTTACACTGTTATAAAAGCTGTACACTTACTACTTTACATTGTAGCAAAGTGTCACTTCTTCAGTGTTGTCACATGAAAAGATATAATAAAATATTTACAAAAATGTGAGGGGTGTACTCACTTTTGTGTACACCCCTCCATGACGCAGTGCATCATGGATGCGGGCGCTCGAGTTTCCCGCGAAGAAGCACATTTGTTCGTCATTTGGCGAACAGCCAATGTTTGAGCCGAATTAACGTTCGACTCAAACTCGGAGCTCATCCCTAACTAATACGTGACATAATACAAATAACATAAATACGTGACCTATTACTTAACTTCTAACCCAACCTCTTTACTTACCACTAACCTTTATTCTTTTTTTTTTCATCCTCTTTATTGCATATGAAAAACATACATAATAATAAAAATTCCATTTACAGTTTTCTACGTTATTCATTCTATTTATCTACTCTATCTCTTACTAGTCCCTTCCATATTACACTATTTACTCCAAATTTTCTAAAATTTCTGTAGGTTTCCCCTACTTCCATATGTAACTTTTTCATATGCTATGAAATGATTAACTGCATTCATCCATTCTTGAGCCTGAAAAAGTGTTTTTTCATCATTCAACACACCCAGCAATCATACTTCAGGGGTACAAGGCACCAGTCTTTAATAATTCCAGATAATTTTTTTATTACTTGACTTAAATATCCCATTACCTCCCTTTTTATTGGTTGAGCCAGATGGACTTGTGTCTTTATCAACCTGACTAACTAACATGACCAAATCAAGTGGCAGAAATCCACTTCATTTTGATGACATCGCAAACATTCTGATGTTGGCCTTCTACTCATTTTATATAGTCTAATAGGGCTAAGATATATCTGGTGCATTGTGTCCTCTTGATATTATCTATTGGCAATACAACCAAATGCGAGGAACATATCTCCTCCCATTTCTTATCTGTCATTTCTGGGATCAATACCTGCCATTTATCTCTTACATTCAATGGTTCTCTGTCTATTTTAGCTTGTAATAGAAACAATTTAAATATTGATATCAGTCCCTTTGGCCCCTGTGACTTTAGAATTCATATAAGAGGATATTTTGATATCTTAACCACTTAAGCCCCGGAAGATTTTACCCCCTTCCTGACCAGGGCCTATTTTGCGATTCGGCACTGCGTGACTTTAACGGACAATTGCGCGGTCGTGCGATGCTGTACCTAAATGAATTTGGCGTGCTCTCTTTTGGTGGTATTTGATCACCTGTGCAATTTTTTGATCATGCGCTATAAACAAAAAAAGAGCGTCGAATTTGCAAAAATAACAATATTTTTCACATTTTTTTATATGAAATTCCCCAAAAAAATATAAAAATCAAAATTTTTTAACATTTTCGGCCAATTTGTTTTATGCTACATGTTTGGTAAAAAAAAAAAAAACGCAAAAAGCGTATTTTGATTGGTTTGCGCAAAAGTTATCGCGTTTACTAACAAAGGGAAAGATTTTTGTCATTTTTGTTGTTTTTTTTTTTAACGCGTAATGGCGGCGATCTGTGATTTTTTTGCGGTACTGCGACATTGCGGCGGACAGATCGGACCCTTGACTGACATTTTTGACACGTTTTGGGTTACCAGTGACATTACTACAGTAATCAGTGCTATAAATATGCACTGTTACTGTAAAATTACACTGGCAGTGAAGGGGTTAACTTTTTTGAGAGGGAGGGGTTATGTGTGTCCCTAGGGGCGTGATTCTAACTGTGATGGGCTGTGGCTTGAGGTGTAGGAACAGTGATCAAGGGTTCTACATAGTAGAACCGTATGATCACTATTCCTACACAGGGGAGAATGACAGGCGGCTTGTTTACATTAGCCGTCTGCCTTTCTCCCTCTCCACCGACGATCGCGAGTGACCGGCGGACGATCGGGTCCGCTGGTCACACGCGCGGGGGGGTCCGTGGCGGCGCGCGCTCGCTCCTGAGACCCTCACAGGCTAGCGACATAGACCTACGTCGCTCTGCCTGTGAGGGGCTGACTGCCGCAGTAAATATACTGTGAGCAGTCGGCAAGCGGTTAAGATTCTACTTGCCAAATTGTGCCTGCAAGGCATGTCTTAATTTTAAATATTTATAAAAGTATTTATGTGCTATATCATGTTGTTTATTCAGGTAATCAAAATGTTTGCATAGTTCCATGTTCATACACTGCTCTAACACAATCACACTTTTCTGTTTCCAGAAGTTTCCTTCTGGATTTCTTCTCACCTGTTCAAATGCTGGGCTATTCCAGATGGGAACTTCCTGGGGGATATCTCTAAACCCTACTATTCTCTTAGATCCTTTCCACACCACTCGTGCCATTGTAAATATGGGAATCCTAATTTGAGGTACCCTCGCTGATTGTGCCTCCAATCCTACCACTAAATCTTCTACCTGGAGTATTTCCAATTGGTATTTTTCCACTCCTCCTGCTTTTTCCTGTCTTCTCCATGTCTGTAGCTGTTTTAACAGCCCTGTCAGGTAACATAAATATATATCTGGAAGTGCCATCCCTGCTTCAGTTTTTGATCATTGTAATGTTGTCATTTTAAGTTTGGATCTACCATTAGTCCATATAAATTTTATAAATTGCGAGTTTAACTTTTTAAATATAGATTTTGGTATAACTACTGAAGAATGTGAGAGTACATATAAACACTTGGGTAACACTACTGACTTGATTAAATTAATTAATTAAAGTGGTAGCTTTGTCCATATTTTCTTGCGTTTAATTTGTTCCAATAGGGGATTTACATTCATTGCCACTGATTCCTCTGGATCCAGCGTAATTTGAATACACAAATCTGTAAATGAACTCACTATCTTCAACAAGGGGAAATTGCTCCTCATTTCTCTGTCTAAATGGCATTAAAACATATTTCTGCCAATTGATTTTTAATCCTAAATATTTCCCAAACATATTTATTGGTTTTATTGCTTCTGTTAAGGAGTTTTGTGTGTCTC
Source organism: Pelophylax lessonae (assembly GCF_965119305.1). NCBI lineage: Eukaryota > Metazoa > Chordata > Amphibia > Anura > Ranidae > Pelophylax > Pelophylax lessonae. The sequence goes on from NC_138768.1 coordinate 127,425,820, forward strand.
CTATATACAGAATTATATCATCTGCATAAAGACCAATGACCTCCTTCCTATTTCCCATTACTATTCCTTTATATTCCTTTGTTTCCCTCTCTAGTGTCTCTATTGCTATAGCAAAAAGATGGGGGGATAGTGGACATCCCTGTCTTGTCCCTCTCTCTAAACTTCTCGTAGATAACATTAATCCATTCATCAGAAGAGTTGAACGTGATTAACTAAAGATTATGGTTATCCATTTTCTAAATATTTCTCCGAAACCAAACTGTTCCAATGATTTCTGTAAATACAACCATTCAATGTCAAATGCTCTGGCCGTATCCAAAGAACCCAGGGCACTCAACTCTAGTATGTATCTAACCCTTACTCTTAATCACCTAGTCTTTGCTCTATTTTGATAAAAGAAATATATATATTTTTTAAATTGATAAATCCACCTATTGTAAAGAATTATCTGTTAAAATATAAGATTCTTCCCCTAAAGTATTAGAGTCAAAATATAATAGGTTCCTACATCATGTACCAAGATCTCAGCATTTCAAATTCTGGCCTTCAGTTAGTCAACACACCAAGTAAAGTACGTGGGGACCTATTTATGGGGCTAGGGCAAATCTAAGTGCATTTGGCTTTCTGGTTTCACCCTGATTCAACTCAGAATATTTCCATTTTTTAATCCAGGTAATATTTTGTCAAGTAGGGAAATGCTGGGGAATATGCAGCGGATAGAGCAGTAAGTTTGACTATGAGGTGAATGATGACTGTTAAATGTTCTGAAATGATTAATCTTTTTTATCCATAATGAATATATATTTTCTTACACTCCTTCTTTTAGCACTGAAATACAACAAAAGATAAAAAAGGGTAAAACAAGTATTTAAAAAAAAATGTCAGTTGTTTATGCTAGTGTAGGTAGGTAGTGGTTAACATTACCACAACTGGGATGTTGGGAGTTAATGGTGCTTCCCGGGTTTTTCTTGGCAGGTTTTTCCTGGATCTAACCACCCAGACCTGTGTGCTATAAAAGGGACAGAGGCTGGACTTTGGGGCCTTGGGGATTTTCTTGTTGCAGTTCTGGCTGTTTGGTTTCGGCTGGTTCGCTTGGTCAGACCCGCTCGCTGCCATTACTGGAGTCTGGATTCCCAGTAATATGCTGAAGTCGGAGTTTGCACTGCCTAGAAGGATTGCTGGTACTTGCAGTCCTTTCTGAAGATACCATCTATGGACTCTGCTAAGTATGGACTCTTTCCTATGCAGGTAGGCTGGTGGAGCCAGAAGCCTGAAGTTAGGGACTAGGAATGGTAGGGGAATGACTGTACTTTATTTGTCATGTTAATTTATTCACGTAAAGCATTTGAAACGTTGCCTTTGCCTGGTCTGGAGTTACTAAAGGGGTGTAATGCACTTATAGCCGACAGATCGGGTCACTAAACAAATTGGGCTATGAAGATAACGACACAATTGTTTATACAGTGTGAAGATATAGTGGTTACCAAGGGTAAAGAAGGTCCCTCTACCAGTGAGATAGATGTTGTCGGCGATCCATCTCCCATACCAAAAGGGAGCAGATCTGCACCGCAGAGCCTATCCTCCTGCCCACAGGTACGAAAGAGAAGGAGTTAATTGTATTACTGCTATACACCCTTTCCAGCAAACTATGCAATTAAAAATCTGGATATTTAGATCACATATATTGTAATACATGTTTAAACTGGCATCAAAGTAATCCCTCTTATAAGCATCCATGTTTTTCATTGCATAGTTTGCTGGAAAGGGTTATAGCAGTATGCAGAGGGTTCATCCAGAATTTGTTGTGTTAACATGTGGTCACTTTCAGCTTTTAGCGCTGTCTGGCTTTGGATGATAATTGCGTGGTCATGCAACGCTGTACCCAAACAACATTTTTATATATTTTTTCCTACAAATAGAGCTTTCTTTTTGTGGTATTTAATCACCACTGGGTTTTTTCTTTTTTGCTAAAAAAATAAAAAAAATACCTAAAATTTTGAAAAAAAAAAAAGTTTTTCTTTGCTTATGTTAAAAATTTTGTAAATGAGTAAGTTTTCTCCTGCACTGACGAGCACTGATGAGGCTGCACTGATGAGCACTGATGAGGCTGCACTGAGGGGCACTGATGAGGCTGCACTGAGGGGCACTGATGAGGCAGCACTGATGATGAGGCACTAATATGTAACACTGATGGGCACTGATAGGTGGCACTGATATGCAGCACTGATAGGTGGCACCAATATGCAACATTGATGGGCACTGATAGGCGGCACTGATGGGCACTCATAGGCAGCACTAATGGCCACTTTTGGTGGCACGGATATGCACTGATAGGCGGCAGTGATGGGCGGCACTGATGGGCACTTATAGGTGGCACTGATTGGCACTGATAGGTGGAACTGATGGGCGCTGATAGGCAGCACTTATGGGCAATGATGGGAACTGATGGGCGGCACTTATAGATGGCACTAATAGGCAGCACTGATGAGGCACTGACAGGCATTACTAATGGCCACTGATTGGCACTTTTTAAATTAGCACTGATTGGCATCCCTGGTGGGCTCTAGTGGGCATCCCTGATGGGCTCTAGTGGGCATCCCTGGTGGGCTCTAGTCGGCATCCCTGGTGGGCTCTTCTCTGATGGGTCTGCACAGATAATTAATGCGCTGATTATCAGGGCAGACCCCCCCCCCCCCATCAGGAGAGCCCCTGATCGGCTCTCCTCTACTCACGCCTTGTCAGCAGATAAACGGCACTTCATGGTTACAATGTGACCAGCTGTGATTGGTCACAGCTGATCACATGGTAAAGAGCCTACGTCATAGGCTCTTTACCAGGATCGGAGATGCGGTGTGTCAGAGTGACACACCACACCACCGATCGCTGCTCTGTGCACCCTCGCGGGTGTGCGCGAGCGACTTATCCTGCTGAACGTCATATGACGCCCAGTCAGGATAACTTAACCACTTTTCAGCCGTCATTCTGCTATATGGCGGGCGGGAAGTGGTTAAATACATGTACAAGCTATTGGGATTTGAGCACAGGTATATCTTGTCTCTGTTGTAACGCAGGTCAATGACCAGGCCTGAACCTAGTAGCTCTCCCCCATAGCATTTGCAGTGGCAGAGCAGTGTAGGATTGGCCGTGAGAGGGATTACTTTGACACAGTTAGCCTGCTTAACTGCTTGCTGACTGCCCCACATACATATACTTGCGGGGCGGCAGCTCCTACAGGCAGAATCACATACAGGTACCTGATTCTGCACTTTTGGGTCTGCGCCGGGCGACCCGCTCCTGCTGTGATTGGACGCAGCAAGAGCCAATCAGCGAGTCTGGTGGACCCGATGTTCGCTGGGACCCAGCGATCGATCCCGATAGAGGAAAAACAATGGTCTGCCTACACAGTTAGCAAGCACTCCCTAGGGACACATTTAACCCTTTGTTCGCCCCTGATGTTAACCCCTTCCCTGCCAGTGTCATTAGTACAGTGACAGAGTATATTTTTAGCACTGATCACAATATTGGTGTCACTGCTCCCCAAAAAGTGTCACTTTGTGTCTGATTTGTCCGACGCAATGTCGCAGTCCCTCTATAAGTCGCTGATCCCCACCATTACTAGTAAAAATAAATAAATTAATTAAAGTTCCATAAAAATATCCCATAGTTTGTAGATGCTATAACTTTTGTGCAAACCAATCAATATACGCTTATTGGGATTTTCTTTACAAAAAAGCATGTAGCAGAATAGATATTGGCCTAAACTGATAAAGAAATTAGATTTTTAAAAAAAAAATTTATTTGGTGTAAAATGTTTTTTTTTCTCAAAATTGTGGGGGTATTTTTGTTTATAGCGCAAAAAAAATAAAAAATATGCAGAGTTGATCAAATACCACCAAAAGAAAGCTCTATTTTTGGAGAAAACGGACATACATTTTATTTGGGTACAGCGTCGCATGGCCGTGCAATTGTCAGATAAAGTAACGCAGTAACGTATCACAAAAAATGGTCTGGTCATGGAGGGGGGTAAACCTTTTGGAGCTGAAGTGGTTAAACATATATTGCATTATGTGTGAACTACTAATCTCTGTTTTTCATTCCATAGTTTGCTGGAAAGGGTGTAAAGCCGTGTGCAGAGGGTTCATCCAGAATTTGTAGTGTTCACATCTAGTCACACCCCTTTAGCACCTGATAGTTTAAATGAACGTACAAGCTGTTGGGATTGGAGCACAGGTATATCTTGTCTCTTTATTAGAGATCAATCGGTTGTTTCGGTATAAGTACAGTCTGTGTAAAGCAGTGACCCTGTTAAAAAGTGCCTAGCGTAGCCCAGAAGAACCCACCCCAGGGTAGGCCTTTCATGGGACCCTTACTGGTTGCCCAGCGAGGAGGGAAACATGGAGGACGTGACGACCAACTGCCCCTCATCTAGCCCCTACCCTTACATACGCAACATTTTACTAACTAAATTTCTTTCAATTAATGGCTATCCTACTACTACTAAAGTTTGTTCCTATATAGTGTACATTCTTCATAGTATATCGGGACTCGGTTCCAGTGTAGATAGCTATATTCATTGCAGAATAATGTGACTGAATCTACTGCATGTTAAAATTTAACATGTGCTTTCAGAACTTTGATAACACCGTGTTGCCAGCACCAGAGCTACACACTTTTAAATAAAAGGCAATTTTAGATGAAAGGGTATGATTTAGGAATTAGGACAATATTAGTCATAAATGTATGATAGTTCTTCAATCTGAGTGGATGCATTGTCGTGACTTCAATACACTGGAGTCTCTTCCAGGAATACTATTGCTAATGGCTTAAAAATTGATCATTTTCAACTCTTTGCCTATAAATACTTCTGGGTCCAACCGACAAAAGGACAAAATGATGATAACAAAAATGAAATCCCTTTTAGTAGAGTGTAAAATTGGTTAAGGCCAATGTTGTTTTTTTCTGATCAAATAATTTCTTGCGAACCTTGAATTCACAGTGTTTCATTTTACAAAGTCATTTAAAATCTGGTAGAACTTTTTAACAGGTGCAAAACATTCAGGATAACACATCCTCTAAAAATAAGCCCCATTACCAAGCTGTATGTAAGTTTGACGTATAGCTTTATTATAACATAAGGCACTATCCTAAGGGATGCATTGACTGTTATGTTTTCTATTCTATTTAACATTTATTCAAGTTCAGTAAAATATATACAACCTAAAGTACACCTGTCAGTTTTTATTGCTGTCTGTGCCCCCATTAGGGAGATTAACGCTCTCTATTTGTCCTGTTTACCATTATTATTGAAAGTGAAAGTAGAAGAAAATCCCAAATTTTGGGTTGTCCCCAGAAAAGTAATAGAGGGGAAATCTTCCAATGAGGACACTGGCCTAATCTGACCTGCGGGTACCCAAGAAATTTCCTTCATTTACAGGGATTTCCTCTCACTTTTTATTTTGACTATAGGACAGGAAGTGAAGGGAAATATCCCCAATGGGGCACAGATGGCAAAAAAAAAACCTGACAGGGGTTATTATCCTCCTTTACTCTATACAAAATGAAAAAAGCAGTTTTGCCTATAGTTCTATTTTAGTATAATGTACTCTGGGGGGCATTTATCAAGCAACACAATTAGAAAAAAATCAAGCGGCCTATCATTTCTCAAAGTATCTTTTTTTAATTTTATAGTGTGACCCCTACACCTGTGTGAGCTCTGAGACAAATTTACCACTATGGGTGAGACAAATTTTCACTATAAATAGACATTTTATTAAAGCGGAACTTTACCCATAACAGTTTCAAAGCAAAATTGTTCTTTAACAAAAGACCATCCATTCCACAATAATAGTGGCTACCATTTTGTTAAAGCTCAGAGAAGTCACTTTCTTATTGGAAACTCTCCCCCTCTCCTTGGTCTCAAAAACTATATGTCACTTTCTATATTTAAAATGTGTGCATTTCCAGCCTTGCTTGTATGTCTTGGCTTAGCTAGAGAGGAAGGCTGACAGCAGCTTTAAGCCTAGTACACATGGGCCGAATGGCAGCCGGTATCGGCTCAATAGAAACTGGCCCATGTGTACGGCAGTTGGTCTGACAGAAATTAGCCATTCGGCCGGCGTCTGTCTAAGGTTTATGACCAAAAAAAGGTCTGCTGACAGGCTCCCAATCAGCGCTCTCTGCCAAAGCCGGAGTGTTCTGGCAGGGGAGCCGCCCCCCTGTCAGAACACAATAGCAGAGCAGGGGGAATCGCTGTGCTAACATCAGATTGTTAGCACAGTGGCTCGGACCGGAGCAGTCAGTTTTTTTTTTCGTTCAAACCGCTGGGTTGAATGAGAAACACTAGTAGAGTATACTAGGCTTTACAGTGCTGAAATTCCCAGGCAGCTGAAAATATAAGGGAGATTAAAAAAAATGCTATCCTTGTAAGGCTGGCCATACATGTTCAATGCTCTTGTACAATTTTCCTTTAGATTTACAAAAAAAAGGTATAATATGAGGTCAAAACAACTTTCAATTGTATCCAATAAGGCAAGCTCTTACACTAAATATAAAAAAACAAAGGAATTTACAAGCTCAACTTACCAACCAGCCTGCGACCAACCGAATTGACCTGTCCAACAGTATGTGTTAAAAACGGGTTTAGTTGCACACATTTGCAAATACATGCGTAAGCCACTGAGCCCCGGCAAGGCACCCCATTATCTGTGGACCTAACTCTAATTTCTGTGGGTCTCCAACAATGGAAGCACATGCATTTAGATGGACAGGTGAAGGGCAGATAAACCTGAAGGGAGCCCACCCCTTCTTAACCGGTTGCCGATACTGCGGCGGTCAGCCCCGGCCAGGCAAAGTGACGTACCGGTACGTCACTAGCCTGGGAGACAATAGCGGGCGGGCGCGCGCCGCCGGAGGCGCGCTCCCGCCTCGGCTCGTTCACGGACACCTCTGTGCGTGTGACCGGCGGACCCGATGTCCGCCGGTCACTGGAGATCGTCCGCTGTGAAGGGAGAAAGGCAGGCGGCTAGTGTAAACAAAGCCGCCTGTCATTCTTCCCTGTGTAAAAGCACTGATCTAACGGTCCTGCTATGTAGGACCGTTGATCTGTGCTGTTACACACACAGCCACATCCCTGCACAGTTAGAAGCACGCCCCTAGGGACACACTTAACCCCTCCCTCTCCAATAAAGTTAACCCCTTCCCTGCCAGTGTCATTTTTACAGTAACAGTGCATATGTATAGCACTGATTACTGTAGTAATGTCACTGGTACCCCCAAAAGTGTAAAAAATATCAGTTAAGGGTCCGATCTGTACGCCGCAATGTCGCAGTCCCGTAAAAAAAAAAATCGCAGCTCGCCGCCATTACTCGTTAAAAAAAAAAAAAAAGACAAAAATCTTTCCGTTAGTTAGTAAACGCAATAACTTTTGCGCAAACCAATCAAAATACGCTTATTGTGATTTTTTTTACCAAACATAGGTAGCAGAAAACAAATTGGCCAAAAATGTAAAAAATATTGTTATTTTTGCAAAATTGTAGCTCTTTTTTTGATTATAGCGCATGATCAAAAAATTGCACAGGTGATCAAATACCACAAAAAGAAAGCTCTGTTTGTGGGAAAAAAGGACGTCAAATTAGTTTAGGTACAGCATTGCAGGACCGCGCAATTGTCCGTTAAAGTCACGCAGTGCCGAATCGCAAAATACCCCCTGGTCAGAAAGGGGGTAAAATCTTCCGGGGCTTAAGTGGTTAAAGGCTCAGGGGCATACTGAACACACAGCCCATAGCACTATGGTAGCAAAGGTGTCAGTGTGTTGCCTGGCCTATATCATTTATAGTACAAACAAGTGGTTACTGCCCTCACCTGTAACTGGTCACTGCAGCAAGGAGCATTGTAAAGTCAAAGCATATGAAAAATTCCAGCTCAACTTATTGACCAGCCTGCGACCAGCCGAAATGACCCGTCCAACAGTATGTGTTAAAAACAGGGGTTTAGTTGCACACATTTGCCAATACATGCATAAGCCACATAGTCCCTTGCACTACATAGTTTAAGGTAAATCTAAACTAAAATTGTACAAGAATATGGAACAGTTATGGCCAGCCTCAGTTTAAAGTGATTGTAAGTCTGTTTTTTTTTTTTTTTTAAAGTAACAAACATGTTATACTTACTACCTCTGTGCAGTGGTTATGCACAGGGCAGCCCAGATCCTCCTCTTCTCAGGGTCCCTCTTTGCTGCTCCTGGCCCCTCCCTCCCGTTGAGTGCCCCCACAGCAAGCAGCTTGCTATGGGGGCACCCGAGCCAAGCTGCACCTCCTTGTGTCCATTCAGACACAGAGCTGTGGTTTGGCCCTGCCCCCCTCTCCTGATTGGCTAACTAAATTTGATTGGCAGCTGCGGGAGCCAATGGTGCTGTGGCTGGGTCTCAGCCAATCATGTGGGAGAGTCCCAGATGGCCGAGGGACTCGTAGACATCGCTGGACAGAGATGGGGCTCAAGTAAATATTAGGGTGCTGGGGGGCTGCTACACACAGAAGGATTTTTATCTTAATGCGTAGAATACATTAAGATAAAAAACCCTCTGCCTTTACAACTCCTTTAACTCTGTTGTATCTCTCTGGCAGCAGGGTTTGTTCTATCGTCTCTCCTGCTTTTCTTTTCTCCCTCCCTAATTTGTGTTCCCTCACAGTACAATTACCACCCAAATTAACTATTTTTGGAAACTAGACAGTCTGGGGTTTTTAGCAAGAGGCATGGCAAGTTTTTTGAAGTTGTCATTTTTTGTCATAATTTTTTGAAAAATGAAGAAATTAAATAAAATTCTATTTTTTTTTCAGAGAAGCCACACCTAATGAGGCAGAGGTTGCTGGGCTTGTGATCTGCAAACAAGTATACATCCCCTCCTGTTAATCTTGACATGTGTGCAGCTAAGCAGTAGCCCAGTAACACACAGCTTCTAAGGAAGGCCCAGTCACTGCAGAGAGCACTGTGCCAATTGCCACCAGAGTATTGCGCTAAAAAGTGGGGCAGCACAGTGGTGTAGTAGTTAGCACTTTCACCTAGTAGCAAGAGAGTCGCTGGCTCGAATCCCAACCACGACACTACCTGCCTAGAGTTTGCATAGTCTCTCTGTGCCTGCGTGGGTTTCCTCCGGGTACTCCGGTGTCCTCCCACACTCCAAAGACATGCTGGTAGGTTAATTGGATCCTGTATTTAAATAAAAAAAACAAAAATTGGCCCTACTGTGTATGTATGTGAGTTAGGGACCTTAGATTGTAAGCTCCTTGAGGGCAGGGACTGATGTGAATGTACAATGTATATGTAAAGCGCTGCGTAAATTGACAGCGCTATATAAGTACCTGAAATAAATAAATAAATAAATATACCAAACAAAAAAAAGGGAAAAACCAACAGGTCACCCTGAAAAAGAAGTTGTCAGTCAAAAATACTTTAAATCTGAGACCCCCCAGGAACCTCAAAAAAAAAAACAAGTGGACAACGTTGTCACACTACACACAATTGATACAGGCCCCACATTCACACACGTATCACTAGCATGCAGCCAAAGAGCTCAAACCAGGTCAAGACAATCTTGCTTGAGAGCAATGAGTCTAGGATTCCGAACCAGGACAAATCTCCCTGACACAATATTTCCCAATAACTCTGATTCAGTTATGCTTCTCAATAACCTAAATCAGAGAGCAGAGGCTGTATGACTTCATATAATTACAGTCCTGAGTTAAACTGATCTATTCAGAAGGGGAAGCAATAGTTCAATCACAGGATGAGACTGATGCACCCGAAAAGGAAGCATTGGGTACCTTAGTGTCCCTCCTCGAAAAAGGTGGAGAAATATCTGAAGAGGAGGGGCAGTATCCAACGGATCCCTGGAAAAGAAAGTCTAATCTTAGAATTAGGTCTACTACTATACCTCAGTTTAGAAAAAATAAGTAGTTAGGGGTTTTCTTAGACCTGGTGCAGGACGATCTTAAAAAGTTACATTGGCAGATTCATTTTTCTGACAACCTTTCCCCCGAAGAACGGAGAGTGCTATGAGAATTACAAGAGGCTGAAAAGTTAGTCATTAAAAAGAGTGACAAGGGGGGGGTGTGGTTTTGCTGTCTGAGGATATGTATGTAAACGAGGTACAATGCCTTTTGGCAGACAGCCTTACTTATAAGAAGCTAGATTTCAACCCGTTTCCCCAACTTGTCAGCTTAATCAATGAGAAATTACATTTTGCTTTTGAAGCAAATCTCATTACCAAGAAGGAATTGGGGTACCTAAAAGTAGACAATTTCAATACCCCAACCTTTTACATCATTCCCAAAATACACAAGGACGAACATAATCCCCTGGGAAGACCAATTGTGTCAGCAGTAAAAGGGCCCTTGGAGAGACTAGGAAAATATATAGATTACCTCATCAAGGAACTAGTATGTGAGTTACCATCATACGTTAGAGACACAGGCGATGCCCTTAATAAAATTGCTGATATGACCTTCTCGGGTGATATGTTCCTTGTCGGTATACACATAAAGTCTCCCTATACGTCTATTCTCCATGAATGGGGCATAGCAGCAGTATACCACTAGATGCAAGCCAAATTTCGGAGGATGGGGGCTCAAAATGGGTTTGAGACTGAGCTCCTGGAAATGGCACTTAAAAACAACTTTTTTCAATTCTACGGTATTATTAACCAACAGATGAGGGGCACTGCGATGGGGGCCCCTTGGGCACCTGCATATGCATGTATGAGGAGGAGGTTGTGTATGCCTTGCTGATGTACCTTGGCCATACCAAGCTGTGGCTAAGGTACATCGATGATATCTTGATGCTCTGGGATGGCTCTGTGGATGAGCTAGAGACATTCATGAATTAATTAAACCAGAAAACATTCAGTTTCCAGTATGGATACATCAGATATTACAAGGTATTTAGTCAATGACGATTTTGTTTGTATTACATTTCTTAAAGTAGTTACCCGTTAGGATTATATACCTTTCTAATTTTCCAATCTCGGTGGTTTGCTTCACTTGGGGTATCACTACTTTGTCACTTTTTGGTTTTTGTTTTCCTTTCCTTTATTGTCGTTCACGCCTACACTGATCTGCCTTCATAATATATTTGTGTCTAATGCACACACTTTGGATATTTTTTATTCTATTATCTTTGCACATATGCACATTTCATCTGTAATTTCTCATTTCTGGTCTTGGGTTCCAACTTCAACCTCACTCATATAGGACAATTAACTATAACCATATATTTTGTTACAACACTATATATATTCTTTTCTATATTATTTTCATAGAACCCAAACTGGAAGGTTACTTGAGGTATTTGAGATCCCCCAATGGAGACCTATACTTTGTACACAGTTCTTACAGACTTCCTTGATATGTGTAGGCACTGCTGTTCCTGTTTTAGACATACCCCCAGAGGACTTGCAACCTCATACATCCTGGAGTAACAGTTGGAACCCATTTGTAAGTTATTATTTTTTTTTAAAGGGTTTTGATTTAAAGGTTTGTCAACTAGTTGGATATATTGTTGTTTACATACATATTATTTTTAGATACATGAATTGCACCTTCTCCTGATGAAGTGATTGTTCACGAAGTGCATCGAGCCAAATAGGAAGCAATTCTTTTTGTTGTCAATCTTATCATGGAACAACAATTAATGTTCACTATGTGTACCTATGTCAATACTAATTACTGTAAATTTACTTCATAACGTATCTATTGTTGTTATGGTTCTACTGTACCACCCATGTATACCAAAAAACAATTTATCTAATTTTCTAACTTAGATGTAACAGTGTCACTATTTGCTTACCAGGTGTTTTAATTAAACCAATGTTTTTTTTATATAATTACCTGTTTTTTTTAACATACAACATGTGTCCATATATATTACACTTTTAGTTGGTCACACACCTCATGTAAAGTCCCAAATCCTCTTCTTGCTTAAACCAGAACACACAAAATATCCACGTAATGCATGTCATGGATTTGCGGGAAATCTCTTTCCTTGACCTGTATATAAGGTTGGCAGAGGGTAAACTTACCACTGAGATCTTTAGGAAGAAAACAGCTGCTAATACTTAGCTGTACGCCAGTAGCCATTATCCAAAATCCCTAGTTCGTGGGATTCCAGTTGGACAGTTCCTCAGGATTAAAAGGAACTGTTCGAATGATGAGGACTACTGACACGAAGGTTCAGGGAGAGGGGTTACTCACATTGCACCCTTAGAAGGGCTAAAAGAATTGCAGGTAGAAAGACTATAAATGACCTTCTAACATCTAATCCCATCCCCGCGGTAACATCTGAGACCCCAATAATGATCATCACTAGAGATGGGGCACAGTGGGAGGAGGTAGGCAAAATCCTACAGGATCATTGGCATATACTGACACGATCAGACAAAGTAAAGGCGATAGTTGGCCCAAGACCAGCAATGGTCGCCAAACAAGCAAAAAATGTAAATGGTACAATCTGAATTCTTGAGGACACCTAATAGAAACTGTCTCACTGATCTTCCTGAATAAAAAGGAATGTATGCATGTAGTCACTGCAATATGTGTAAGTATGTTGACAGGTCAAATGTGTTGTCCGACTCTTATGGTGCAATAAACTTTGAGATCAGTTTATTAACTGTGCGACTACAAGGGTACTCTATATTTTAGAGTGCCCGTGTAAGAAAATGTACATAGGTAAAACCAAATGCCAACTGAGTGTCAGATTCGGCAAACACTTAAAAAGTATACCATTGAAGTAGAAAACGCCTATTGGACTGCATTTTGCAGCAGTACAACGGGGGTAACCCTGTGGACTCAAAGTAAAATGTTTCTTTGACCTGCAATTATCGAACCACAGAAGTGACTTCAATATGGTTCTACTTAGGAAAGAAAAATCATGGATTTTCAGACTCGGCACTATGACCCCCAAAGGGTTAAACAACAAAATGAGCTTAACCACTTTACCACCGGAGGATTTTGCTGTCTTCCGTCCAGGCCACTTTTTGCGATTCGGCGCTGTGCGACTTCAACTGACAATTGCGCGGTCGTGCGACGCCGTACCCAAACGAAATTTACGTCCTTTTTTTCCCACAAACAGAGCTTTCTTTTGGTGGTATTTGATCACCTGTGCGATTTTTACTTTTTGCGCTATAAACAAAAAAAGAGCGTTTATTTTGAAAAAATAACAATATTTTTAACATTTTTTTATATGAAATTCCCCCCAAAAAAGATGTAAAAACCAATTTTTTAAAAAAATTTTGGCCAATTTGTTTCCTGCTACATATGTTTGGTAAAAAAAATCGCAATAAGCGTAATTTGATTGGTTTGCGCAAAAGTTATTGCGTTTACTAACAAAGGGAAAGATTTCTGTCATTTTTGGTGTTTTTTATTTTAACGCGTAATGGCGGCGATCTGCGATTTTTTTTGCGGGACTGCGACATTGCGGCGGACAGATCGGACCCTTGACTGACATTTTTGACACTTTTGGGGGTACCAGTGACATTACTGCAGTAATCAGTGCTATATATATATGCACTGTTACTATAAAAATGACACTGGCAGGGAAGGGGTTAATTTTATTGGAGAGGGAGGGGTTAATGTATGCCTGGTGCTTACTGACATGTAGGGGGGGAGGTGACTGAGTGAGGCATGGACAGATCGGATGTCCAGCTATGCTGAACAGTCCGATCTGTCACTCCCTGTCACTATGGAGATCCGCCCGCTGTGTTTACACACAGCGGGCGGATCTCCAGACTCGATCCCCGACGATCGGGTAAGAGCAGCGGCGATCGCCGCTGCTCCTCCCCTGGCCCGACTCCCGCTGTGAATGAAAACAGTGGGAGCGCGCCTCCGGCGGCGCGCAAGCGCTGCCCAGAAGGGGGAGTGTCTGACGACGTTAATACTACGTCGTCAGACGATAACGAGCCACTCTGCCGCAGTAGTATTACTGTGAGCAGACGTAAAGTGGTTAAAAGTCTTCCTTGAACCTTGATGTGGTCCCTCTGCACCTGACTGGGTTATCCAAGTTACTGGATACCCTTGGAACGTACGGGTGCAAGGAGACCCCTTCAGGAGGAAGCGTATGTTTGTATCTGTTGTGTGTAGTGTGACAACGTTGTCCACTTGGTTTTTATTAAGGTTCTTGGGGGTCTTAGATTTGAAGTATTTTTGATTGGTCTTATTTCAATAAAGCTATATTTTTTAGATTAAAGATACCATTGTTGGTTCTCCATATACAACTCCTTTTTCAGGGTGACCTATTGGTTTTTCCCTTTTTCTTGTTGGGCGGATGCAGGCCACCCCACTTTTTAGCACAGTACTCTGGTGGCAATCGGCACAGTGCTCTCTCCAGTGGCTTTTTTTGTTGGTTAGCTATTACTTTGTTGTGGAGGCACCCCGTCCATACTGGACGAATTTGTGAAATAATCTACTGTTCCAATCTATCCCACAATGCCATCATCGGTTTAGGCCACAGTGTTTTTTTTATTATGTTTGGCCTGCATCTACAGCTGCCCACCTGTGGTATCAGCTTTGGTACTCTTATAGGCATCCACCTTGGTTAGCAGCACTGAGACTCCTTCTGCCACCAGCTGTGATAGCAGCCCTATGATAAAGCCCTGTAATAAAGCAGGACTTTAGCCACTTACCTGTGGTGCCAGCCCAGACCTCCCTCTAGCTGTCTGCCTATGTACCCAGTCCTACCTTGGACTTCACTGTGAAAGGTCGGTGTCTTGTATCTGTGGCTACATACTGTAGCTATCTAGAGACTGTGATGTACTGCCATCTAGTGTTCTCTGAGTTGCAGAGACATTTCTCTTATGAGCTCCTGTTTTCATAGCTTCATGATCTATTTAACCGCTTGGAGACTGGGTATTTTCTGGCACTTTTTGTATACACGTAAAGGTAATTTAATAAATTTGTTAGAACCTCTTAATATTATATATATTTTAATTAAAGCAAAGGCCCTACAAAATTAATTGGTGGATTTTGGAATTTTTTATAGCACATAGTATTTGCGCAGCGTTTTTTTAAACGCAATTTTTTGTGGAAAAAAAAATACACTTTTTAAAAATTTTAATGTAAAAAAACACAATACATAGCCCAATTTTTTTGTAAAATATAAAAGATAATGTCACGCCAAGTAAATAGTTACCAAACAAGTCACACTTAAAAATTGCACACGACCATGCAGCGGTGACAAACGATGTAAATATTACTATCCATAAGCGATTGTTTAACCACTTGCCGTCGCTGCACTGCCTATTTACGTCGGCAGTGTGGCTCTCTCAGGCAAAATCACGTTAATAGGCGTCATCTGCCTGGGAGGCCACTAGGGGGCGACTACACCCCCCAATCTCCCCCCGCTGTGTAAAAACACAGCCGTCCGTCCTTCTCCCTGCAATGATCACAGAGACCATGCGATCCTGCTATATAGGATCACATGTCTCTGTGATCATTTCAAAAGCCCAACCCACCCCCCCACAGTTAGAATCACTCCCCTAGGCTTACATTTAACCCCTTGATCACCAAAAGTATTAACCCCTTCCCTGCCAATGGCATTATTTCAGTAACAGTGCATATTTTTAGTTAAAAATGTCAGTTAGGGGTCCGATCTGTCCGCCGCAATGTCGCAGTCCTGCTAAAAAATCGTAGATCGTCACCATTACTAGTAAAAAAAAAAAACAATAAAATGATATAAATCTTTCCCGTAGTTAGTAAACGCAATAACTTTTGCGCAAACCAATCAAAATACGCTTATTGCGATTTTTTTTACCAAAAATATGTATCAGAAAACAAATTGGCCTAAAATGTTAAATTTTGATATTCACATTTTTTGGGGGGAATGTTATGTAGCAGAATGTGAAAAATATTGTTTTTTTTTTTTTTTTTTTCAAAATTGTCGCTCTTTTTTTGTTTATAGCACAAGAAATAAAAATCGCACAGGTGATCAAATAACACCAAAAGAAAACTCTATTTGTAGGAAAAAAAGGATGTCAATTTCATTT
The DNA here is from genome assembly GCF_965119305.1 of Pelophylax lessonae. Taxonomy (NCBI): domain Eukaryota; kingdom Metazoa; phylum Chordata; class Amphibia; order Anura; family Ranidae; genus Pelophylax; species Pelophylax lessonae. The sequence goes on from NC_138768.1 coordinate 127,441,847, forward strand.
GGGTACAGTGTCGCACGACCGCACAATTTTCCGTTAAAGTACCGAGGTGCCAAATCGCAAAATAGGGCCTGGTCATTAAGCTTCAAAATCTTCCGGTCTTAAAGTGGTTAAAAGCCTTTACAGGTTACTACTTAATATCTACAGAGTGCTAGAATTACTGCCCATGATCTGATGTACCTCACAAGTCTGGGACAATCTCTGTTTGTGTGCGTGGGGAACTGATGCATGAGTTAGCCTTTGCACACTTGCACACTTTAGTTATAAATTAATTTTATTTTATTTTGTTTTATTTTTACACTGTTGCTTTATTTATTTATTTATTTTTTAATTACTTTTATTGCTGTCCCAATGAATTAAACATCCTTATGTCAGCAATAGGCATGTGACCAGTACTTTTTATGGAGGGATCTGGGGTCAATAAGACCCCAAATCCCTCCTTTACACTTGAAAGCATTCAGAATGGCAAAATTGGCGTTTTTGAATACTTTCGATTTTCAAAACATGGTGCCATTAAGATGCCCGTGAACCGGAAGTGAGGGCATGTCATCGCTTCTGGGTTACCATAGCGGATGGTCATGACCTGATCAAAGTCAATTCTGTTTTTTTTTCGGGTCTCCAACTGGCTGGCAGATGTGCTGGCTGATTGCTTGGGTCTCCCGGTGGGACAGGGAAGCCCGAGGGGGCAGTGGAAGGCAGCGAGAGGCGGGTGCTAGTAATTCGCTCCGGTTGTTATTACAAGGAAAAACAGTAGCGGCGGCTGCAGCTGTAGGCATTATCCCGGTACAACCACTTGAAGTCAGATAACGTACCAGATTTGTGATTTGGCGGCATCATTTACTATTTTGACTTTCTTTGGATAGTTAATCCTACTCTGCACCTGTTTAGTAGAGTTTAAGTTGAAGCGACCATCTGTCTGATCATTTGGCCAATTCCTCTACCTGTTGAAATAGCACGATGTCATATCACAGGCAGCCTGCTGTCTAATATACTCACCTTTTCTTCACTTTATTGACAATATTACTGATATTTTCCAGGAAAGTCATAAGACTATCAGGAAGTTCAATAAAACTGTTAAACAATCATGGTTATTGCCACCTTGGCATCATTTCTCCATTGCTGTGTTGCTGTAAACATAGAGCTGGCACTGAACAATGAGCCATCAATCATATCTAAATTCAGTTTTCCCCAGGCAATAACAACCATCAAATAACAGAGATATTTGTGCATTCAAGAATACCGTATACATTATGTATAATGCTGGAATCTCATGAAATATGACTGTCCTGATAAAAACTAGGATACACATGTAGGATGTGTCTGCACTTTGCAGATTCAGATGTTGTTGCATTTTTTTTATTAATTTCTAAATATGCAAGTTCTGTATTTAAAAAGATTCCTTCCTACTCTCCCTTATTAATAATAGCGCTGCTTTCTATTCAGAGATCTAAAGCATGGAGGGTACTTTTAATACAGCGGTTATTTTAGGAGTTATAATTTAATATACGAAGCTTCATACTTTCTGTATGTGACACTGGGCAAGTCGCTACATCTCTCAATGACTCAAACACAGAATGAGATCATATTATTATTATTATTACAAATATGATATGCGGAGCTTTGCTATGATCTCTGATGTATAATCTAATAGAGAACATTGCCACTGTGATTGCTTGAACAATGCGGAGCTGAAAAAAAGTTATATTACCTGTTATATTTATTTGGTGTGTTGCTATTAAATGTTATTTTCATATCCTATGAATGATACAGTACTTCACTTGTGTACCTAATATTTGCACTTGTATCAGAAAACAAACATAGGTTTCATAATTAACCACTTCCAGACCGCCTACCGCATATATACTACGGCAGGGCGGCCCAGCTGTACATGATTTTGTGCACGGGATTTTAGGGGCGCGCCGCTCCCGCTGTGATTGGACACAGCGGGAGCCAAATAGCTGGTCTGGCGCCCGCGATGGCCGCCGGTACCCGCCGATCGTTCGGCGGAATGACAGAACGGCAGTCTGCTTATGTAGACAGGGCAAACCGCTTTTCTGTCTGGGAGGAAAAGAGAGATCTTGTGTTTCAGCTAAGCTGAAACACAGATTTCTTTTTCCCTCTAGTGCTTCCACTCCCCCCACAGTTAGAAAGCACTCCCTAGGAGCATGCTTAACCCCTTGATCACCCCTATGTAAACCCCTTCCCTGCCGGTGTCATTTATACAGTAACAGTGTATTATTTTTTTATTTTTTTTATTTATTTATTTTTAGCACTGGTGTCACTGGTCCCCAAAAGTGTCACTTAGGGGGTTATTCACTAAAACTGGAGCATGCAAAATCTTGTGCAGCTCTGCACAGAAACCAATCAGCTTTCAGGTTTTATTGTCAAAGCTTATTTGAACAAGCTGAAGTTAGAAGCTGATTGGCTACCGTGAACAGCTGCACCAGACTCTGAATGGTCCATTTTTAGTAAATCTCCCCCTTGTCAGATTTGTCCACCGCAATGTTGCAGTCCCACTAAAAATCGCTGATCGCCACCCGTACTAGTAAAAACAATTTTAAAAAAAGTCCATAAATGTATCCCATAGTTTGCAGACGCTATAACTTTTGTGCAAACTAATCAATATACAGTTATTGGGATTTATTTTACCAAAAATATACAGCAGAATACATCTTGGCCTAAATTGATGAAAAAATATGATTTTTAAAATCTTTTTATTGGGAATGTTTTATCGCAGAAAGTAAAAAATATGGTTTATTTTTTTCAAAATTGTTTTTTTTTTGGTTATAGCGCAAAAAAAAAAAAAATACAGAGGTGATTAAATACCAGAGAAGAAAGCTCTATTTGTGGAAAAAAAGGACATCAATTTTATTTGGGTACAGCGTCGCACGATCGTGCAATTGTCAGTTAAAGCCGCACAGTACGTATCGCAAAAAATGACCTGGTCATTAAGGGGGTAGAACCTTCCGGAGCTGAATTGGTTAATAATGGTTATATTGCTAAAGCTGCTGAGGGTCCTTCCCCTCGAAAATATCAAAACAATATTTTCACTAAAAATACAATAAAATCATTATTAGCGTACAGAAAAATTGAGTTAATAAATAAGGTGTGTGAATGAGGTCTTGGGGCTCTTTCACATGGGTCCTGTGGCCTGTACAGTGTGAATCAGAGTTTTTTTGTGGCTGGAGCTGTGTGCATGCAGCCCATGTTAAGGGGACACAGCAGCCGTAAGAACACAGCCACAGACATAGGTGTGCGCAGCCTATTGCATTAGGGTGTGCACCCCAAAGTTTAAATACACATGCATGTGTTTGCCTACATGTACATGGCCCCGGTACATTACTCTCCCTGCTGGCAAAGTGAAATAGAAGTGTGTGGCACTTCTCTTATGGCAGAGCAGGTCCGAGGGAGATCTTTCCCATCTCCTCACTGGCAAACAGAGCGATAATGCTAATGTGCCCTAGGTGATTAGGGTGTGCCCAGGCACACCCGGCACACCCTGTGCGCACGCCTATGGCCACAGATCCGAATTTGAAAGACGTGTGGATGAAGGTGTATGGCCCCAAACACAGACAGTATGCATTTGGGGCCACTCACCCACACCTGCACATCTGTCATAAGTAGAACCTGGAACAGTGTTCGTACAGCCGCTGTGTTCCCATAGAGTAACAGAGGGCTCTAGCCACATAAACAAACCGCTCATTCACAATCTATGGGCCAGAGAATTCATGAGCCCTTAATTACATTTTTTTAATTTTTATTATTTTTTACAATTGTATTTTTTAGATTTATTTTTACATTTTTTTTTACATTTTTATTATTTGTACGATTTTTTTAACAGAAATTGGGGACTGTGTATGAGACATCAGGGGACTGATATTTCACCAAAGCCAGGGCTATCTCTGCAGCCTCAACTACATAGAATAAATTAACAGGAAGAGCTCTTCACAGCCTTCCTGTTTATTCACAAACAGAAGCATAGTAAATACAGTTTACTATGCTTCAGTTATGAATGAACACAGTGAGTGATTGGTACCGATCACTCGCTGTGTTTATTCAGAAAAGGAAGGGGTCGGTTAATTACATATTTACCGACCCCTTCCCCTGTTCTCCATCCTGCAACAATCCTGCAACAATCTCTCTCTCTCTTTCCCTCTGCCACTGTCTCTCCCTCTTTCTCACTCTCTCCTTCTGTCTCACTCTCTCCTTCTGTCTCACTTTCCGACTGGGTCTTCAATGCCACACGGAGTGGCTCACATCAGGGGTCTGGTGTGTCCCTGTTCACCGTTTCAGGTCCGATTTCGATCCGAATGTTTGGCTGAATTTGGACCTGAAACAGACTATGCAATTCACACTGGAGCCTCTCCGGAGATATGTGAGCCGGCTCCATAGGAAACCCACATCTCTCTGCTTCTCTCTCTTTCTTTCTTTCTTTCTCTTTCTTTTTCTCTCTTTCTTTCCATCTCTCATTTTCTCTCTCTCTCTCTCTTTCTTTCTATCTTTCTTTTCTTTCTCTATTTCTCTTTCTTTCCATCTTTCATTCTTTCTTTATTCCCATCTATTATTTTCTCTTTCTTTCTTTCTTTCTTTCTTTCTTTCTTTCTTTCTTTCTTTCTTTCTTTCTTTCTTTCTTTCTTTCTTTCTTTCTTTCTTTCTTTCTTTCCATCTCTCTCTTTCTCTTTTTTTCTATCTAATTTTTTCTCTTCCATCTCTCTCTATCTATCTCTTTCTTTCTTTCCTTCCATCTCTTTCTTTCTTTCAATTTCTCTAGTTTTCTTTCTTTCTTTCTTTCTTTCTTTCTTTCTTTCTTTCTTTCTTTCTTTCTTTCTTTCTTTCTTTCTTTCTTTCTTTCTTTCTTTCCTTTCTTTCTATTTCTCACTCCATTTATCTTTGTTTACCTTTCTGTCTCTCTTTCCATAGCTCTCTTTCTCTCTTCCAATCTGTTTCTCCCTCTGTCTATGTCAAATTCAAATAGGCTTTATTTGCAGGACCAATTACATTGCATTGCCAAAGTACTTGAGTTTGTATGGGACGAGGGGGGGAAGGGGGGTTAGTCCGTGTAACAGATTTGTAAGACCTCAGTTTTTCATATCTCTCTCAGTCTATGACACGCTGTCCCATATTGTGCTGCTAGTTTCACATTGGCTCCTCTTCTCCCAGTAGAATTTGGAGTTTCCTCTTCTCTTCTATAGAAGTGAAGTGTGGGGGAGGGTGGAGAGTCTTTGGAAGTGAGTGTCCCTCACTGATGAGTACTTGGGTCACTGTAGCAGGAAGTGGTCCTCATCCTCCAGGACCCCCTGGTCACATTGCTGGCACAGTCAACTCTCCCTGGGCTTGTAAGTCTGTCTGTGCCGTCCTAATACGAGTTCCAGGCTATGGGCGCTCAGTCTGTACAGACTCAGGGTTTGCCTGTCTTTGGGGTCATGTAGCACCTCCAGGTATGGGGCCGCGGTGTGTAGTCTCTCTGCAGTGACTGGTAAACAGTTCGTTTTCTTGGAGTTTCATTTCTCTCTTCTCCAACATATTTTTCTTTGGAATCATTCATTATGTTTTTTATTTGAGATGAGTTTTTTATTTTCAGGCTGGGTTGTTGGGGGTTTGTAATAGACAAGGGGCTGATGAGTTGCTGCAGGCCTCACGGCTTGGACTGGTCCTTATTGGTCAGCAAGGCTTTATGTCTCTTTCTCTCTCTCTCGCTCTATCTCTCCCTCTCTCCTCTGCCTCTTTTCATATCTCTCTTTCTCTGTTTCTCTTTCCATCTCTGTCTCTCTTTCTCTCTCCCTCTGTAACTCTGTTTCAGTTTCTTTCTTTCTCTGCCTCTCCCTCTGCCTCCCTCTCTCTTTTTCTCTCCCTCTCTCTCTATTACTTTCTCTGTTTGCCTTTCCCTCTGTTTTTCTCTGTCTGTCTCCCCGAGAGGGCCCTGGACCCCTGCAGGATTGTGCTTAATCCTCTATGTATTGCTTAAACCCCTCTGAGCCCTTTAAGAAGTTTCAAATGCCAGGAGGCGGGATGAGGTTTATGATCATGTGACCGCCTTAATTGGCTATGCTCCCGATTGCAAGAAACGATCATAATCCTTCTGTTAGGCGGCGGTAACTGTGCCGGGAGCGCACAGGTTGTGCGCTCTTGGCACAGCTGCATTCACCCCAATTCATGCAAATATGCAGCCGCTCGGCACCAAGGCCCACCCACAGAGAGGCCACACATTTGCATGCGGCCAGCTCCAAGGGATTAAACAGGCTGCAAACCAAACCCTAGCAAACTGCCTATCTTTATTGCTAGGTCTTTACACCTACTGTGCTTATTTTAAGGGTTTTCCAACAACCCTGTTTTTTTTACCGTTTACAATTTAACAGAAGCGGCTACAAATGCAAAGGTAAGGGTGAGCATTCAGATCTGTCAGAGGGACAGGAAAAGGGTCAATTGTTATGACAATGAGATCTTGCGGTTGTCTCCGTGATGTATAAGATGCCAGGAAGCGAGTCAGGGGGTGAAAGTAAATTGGGCTCCAACAATAGCTAAAATATCACTTTTTGATGGATAGAAGTTATTATTTTGGATGAGTGAATCTGTCTGGGTTTAAATCATGGAGAGTTTTCTGAAATGCCTTAAAAATTCGGAGCATTTAAACTTTTTCCCGAACCCCAATAAAGTCTGTGGTTGATAAATTTTTGATACTCTGTGTGTTTTCATATGTGGGCAAACAAGAAACTATTGTCAAAAAAAGAGGCATAGTAAGCTGAACACTGCCAGGGGGGACATGGATAGTAGAATATTTAATCTGGCTACACATTATACAATTTTCTTTATATTTTTTTCCTTTAGATTTAACAAAACCATATATAATATGAGGTCAGACCTAAACACCTTCAATTTGTATGCAATCAGGCAGGCCCTTGTACTACATAGTTGAGGGTAATTCTAAAGAGAATTGAACAGCAAAAGTTGTGTAATGTGTATCCAGCTTTATTCCCCCAAAATAATCCATACACACTCATTTTTTAATGCCCCTAAAATCAGTTTTTCATGAAATTGCTTCTTACTGTGTTTTTTTGTCTCCTTCTAAAATATTCAGTGCAGTTTTTGTGATATCTACTCCTCTCTTCATCAGGTCAAAACCACAACAGAACACAGAGGTTTAAAATGACACTAAACGGCGCTCCTAACACCTTCAGACCAGCGTTTGCTTACTGTTTCTGCAGAGCAAGGAGGCCCAAGTGGTGACAACCACCAGATGCCTCCATTCACACCACCGAGTGAACTATCTCCCTGCTTGCCCAGATCCCTGTCCCCAGCGTCTGACTGGGATAGGTGCTCACACAGCACAGATCTCTCTGGCTCCCCAGCAGTCTTCACCTCCATGAGGGACACCCAAACATCTACCAATACCAGGATGAATCCAGCACTGTCTCCACAAATCACAGTGAGTACCTTACCACCTCCTGGCATCGCAGGAGAGATCTCGTCAGCTACACATGCAGAGCGGACAATCTGGTCATTTTTGCAGCAATTATCTACCAGAGCAGATTTTGGACTGCTAGCGAACAGAGTGGGGAATGCTCTGGGGGGGTGCGGTGTAGGGTCCTAAACAGGACATAACTGAGCTTGACTCACGGAAATCAGCAATTTCACAAGAATTTAGTTCCACATCCCAAGCTGTCCAGACACTAGTCTTCACACACTCAGGCAAACCACCTGAATCTTAGGAGCCCATGGGACTGGGGCCCTGTGCCTGACTGTGCCCCACCACAACCCTCACTAGGATTTTGCTGCCTGGGTGGCAGTTGAAAATCTCTTCCCCTTTAGATTGTCTCTCTCTGGTACAGTTCTTCCTGCTTACTCGTTTCTCACCTTCTCTCTTTTTTACCCTTCAAACTCTCCCACTTCTCTGATCCCCCCCTCCCTTATCACCACAAAAGAGTAGAGCTTGGTGTCAATGTCTTACCCTGCCTTCCTGTTGGCGGCCATCTTGGACATGTGGAGACTGCTGTCTCTTATAAACTCTGTTTGCATCATCACTTGTCTGCTGCCTGTGCGTTGCTCAGTGATGATGTTGCACACCTGACTATATATATATATATATATCACTTGATGGCTTTCAGACCTTGCCCTTGCGTGTTTGCTCCAAGGTGCATCACTGCTAGCAGTTCTCTGGTCTCTGTGGTTTCTCCGTGCATGACTTGGCTTGGCTGATGACCTTCCTGGCTCTGGATTCCGCATCGGCAGACGACCCCGCATCAGAAGACCACACGGCTTTGGCAGACTACCCGCTTCTGGACGCTATCTCGGCTTGGATGGCTACCTGTTCCTTGACTCGATCCCGGCTTGGATGACTACCCACTTCCGAACTTGACCCCGGGTGTTCTTGATTTTGCTTCTCTCCCTTTCTGTGCGATTATTATTGTTGCATAAATAAGTCGCTTTATTTTACTTTATCTTCATGTGGTCTGGTTTTCTGGCACCCTGATAGTATGCAAGGGCCATGAATCCTGACGATGCGGGTGCTCCTACGCTTTCCATGCTGGTTACCAGGCTCGATCAACAAGATCACCTTTTGGGTCAGTTCACTCAGGCATTGCAGACGTTGCTTGCACGCACAGCACACCTTGCTCCTGGTGCTGCTAGGCCGGTCATTCCTCCTGTTGTTGCCTCCACTGCTGCTCCTGTTGCCGCTCCTGCAGCTGAAGTCGCTGTTACCAGAGGGATGACTGGCTCAGCCCCCCTCCCGCAGCGCTATGGGAGTGAACCGAGTCAGTGTCGTGGCTTCCTAAACCAAGTGGGCATTTATATTGAGATGGTTCCTCAGGCGTTTCCCTCTGACAGGTCCAAGGTGGGCTTCCTAATCTCATTGCTCTAGGACAAGGCCTTGGCCTGGGTGAATCCCTTATGGGAGAACGATAATTCCGTGATTTTCAATTACCGTGTTTTGTTGCCTTCTTTCGTAGGGTATTCAATGCGCATGCTTACTCTTCTGCTTCTGCTGCTAAGCTGCTCCTGTCCATTCAACAGGGTATTTGAACCGTTGCCGAATATGCCATCGAATTTCATACCCTGGCAGGAGAGGTGGGCTGTAATAATAAGGCTCTGGTGGCGGTCTTCTCTCATGGTCTCTCCGATGCATTTAAGGACGAGATTACGGCCAAGGATCTCCCTGATGAGCTCGAGGCTCTCATTTCCTTTCTGATTTCGATACCAGGCTCAGGGAGAGACCATCGTTTAAGGAGCACCTGCAGAGGCCTCCTACTAGATTGGCTCCTACGGTTTCTTTCCTACCCATTCCCCCCTTACCTCCCATGCCTCCTGGGGATGCTGCCTCTGGCTGTTTACCCATGCAGCTAGGGTTCACTCACCTTTCTGAGGCTGAGCGGGCCTTTAGGAGGAGGGAGGGCAGGTGTCTGTATTGCGGCCTTGGTGGACATTTCCTGAAATCTTGTCCTACCCGTCCGGGAAACGCTCGTGCCTATGATCCTGTGGGGGGCAGATCTTAGGTGGAATTTCCTCATTCCCGGTTTCCTGTAAGGATAAACCGCTAATCACAGTTGTCCTCTCCTGGGCAGCAGGCTCTGTGGTTACCCAGGCATTGGTAGACTCCGGTGCTGGGTGTTACTTTATTGACAGTACGTTTGTTCCATACCCTTGCAGCCCCCTGTTGCTCCACTGGTCATCGAGGCGATTGATGGCAGACCCCTGCAACCGGCAAAGGTTACCCACGAGACTGTTCCAGTTGACATGGCTATAGAGGCTGTTCACAGGCAGTCAGCCTGTTTCCAGATTATATTGTCCCCACACTACACTGTTGTTTTAGGGTACCCTTAGCTTCAGAAGCATAATCCGACCTTTGATTGGCAGTCGGTTGAGATCCTCTCTTGGTCTCCACAGTGTGGCACTGTTTGTATCCATGGGCCTGTTAAGGTGCTTTGTACATCCTCAGATTCAGTATTGCCTACTGAATATCATGAGTATCAAGATGTATTTGACAAGCTGCGTGCTGGTACACTTCCTCCTTATCGCCCGTACGATTGTGCCATAGACTTGCAACCTGGTGCCATTCCCCCTCATGGCAGGGTTTATCCTCTCTCGGTTATAGAGAATAAGGCCATGGAGGAGTACATGGTGGATGCGCTTGCCCGAGGGCACATTCCCAAGTCCACTTCTCCAGCGGGTGCCGAATTTTCTTTGTAAAGAAGAAGGGGGGTGAGTTGAGACCTTGCATTGATTATAGGGGGTCTCAATCGCATTACGGTCAAGAATACATATCCGATTCCGTTGATTACTGAATTGTTCGAGGGAGCTATAACCTTGTAAGGATGTCTACCTGTTCCTGAACTCGATCCTGGCTTGGATGACTACCAGCTTCTGAACTTGACCCCGGCTGTTCTTGATTTTTCTCCTCTCTCTTGCTGTGCGATTATTATTGTTGCATAAATAAATTGCTTTATTTTACTTTATCTTCGTGTGGTCTGGTTTCCTGGCACCCTGACACTTAGTCCACTTTGCCAAAGCAGCCATGGCCCTGAAAGTTCTCTCTTGGAACGCTAGGGGTTTAAATTCCGAACACGTTGTCTATCTGAGCTCTGGAGACATTGGGCACATGTTGTCTTTATCCAGGAGACCCAATTTAATAGATAAGATCAGGACTTTTTTTCTCAGAGAATAGGTGCAGGAACTCCCCCTTTCTGAGTCACTCCTTGTCTCCGCCCCCTACCCACCTCTGAGCACCGTCTTCTAGTTTCACTCTCTAATCATCTTCCAGTACCACCCCTTTTACAGAATACAGAACCAAGTATCATTTTATGGTGCTAAATAATTTGTATGGCATTTGTTAATAACAAGAAAAGCAGTAAAATAGATCCAGCCAGAAACATTAGACCCCCCAGCAACAATAGATCCCCGCACAACAAACTAGCCCACCCCAGCAACAATAGATCCCCAGACAACTATCGACCCCCCACACAGCAACAATGGACCACCTACAACAAAACACTACACCCAGCAACAAGTATTTTCCCACCAGCAACATTAGACCCCAGGAGCAACAACAGATCTCCCAGCAGCCAGCATCAATAGACCCTCCAGCAGCCAGCAGCAACAGACCTACCAGCAACATAAGACCCACAAGCAACAATAGACCCTCACAAAAACAGATCCCCCACCAATAACAATAAATCCCAAGAAGCTATCATCATCAATAGACCCTCCAGCACACCCCACACCCCTTTCTCTTACATACATTCAGTGCTGGAGGTGCCAGAACTGCGTTCCCCCGCTTTCCTGCTGAAAAAAAGCCCTGGATAAGATTCCAAATTTATGTAACAAACACTTTCCCATGGTCTATCACAGTCCGTCCTCTTCCTCAAAATCCAGCGGTACCAGCATCCTGATATTGAAGTCTCTCCCCTGGCAACTCAATGACCTCCTCGTCCTCACGTACCAAGAGGGACGGTTCCCCTTGCTCAAGGGTAAAATACATGCCAGTACGCTCACTCTGCCGAACATCTATATGCCTAATAGCAATCAACTTCCAACTTTGTAAAAGTTCCTTTCCACTCTAGACTCCTTCCTGGAAGGAACCCTGATCTTGGTTAACGAATATGACATTAGACCCCCCAAGGCAACTTCTCGGTTGGTTCCTCTTCCTTACCCAGAAGAGTGAGACATTGTCTTAAAAACCTACTCCATTCACAGCAACTGATAGATATCTGGAGGATATTGCACCCTTGCAGGAAGGACTTTACCTTCTACTCCGCTGTGCATGGCTCTTACTCCAGGATCGATTTTTCCTGATTAAAGACTGGGCCTTCCCCTTGTTATCTAAAGCGGAAATTTGCCATATTGCTCTATCAGATCATGCACCAATCGTGGTTGAATTAAAAATACAAAAATCTCAACCTAAAACACCTAACTGGAGACTTAACGAGGCTCTCCTGAAAGGCACTACCATTGCCGCAGATGTCTTGCAGGAATTAAATACATTTTTTGCCAATAAAGCAGATTCGGTAGATAACCCACTGTCTGTTTGGGCGGCTCACAAATGTTTTATACGGGGATTCCAATCAAGCATGGCCATTTCGTCAAGCGGAAAAGAGCGAAACTCTTTCTGACCTCCTGACGTGTCTCCATGCCCTAGAACACAAACACAAAAATGGAGCAGACCATGCTATTGCAAAGAAGTTGCTGAAAGTACTGGAATCTATTAGTGAGCACTCCCTTTATGAAGCGAAACATGTCCTGTTGAGGACCCGACGCTCCTTTTAGGAATATGGAGACAAATGTGGCCGCCTGCTGGCTAATGCCTTAAGGACCAGTCAGTCTTCGACCATTGTATCTACCTTAACTTTGTCCTCAGGCTCAAGGATTAGCAAAAGCTTTTAGGGATTGTTACTCTACACTCTATATTATCGACCAAACCCCGACGCATTCCCCAAGTTTAGCAACGCCTGCTGATTCGATTTCTTATATCCAAGAAGCAAACCTCCCTTACGGCTGAGGAGAGGGATACTTTTTCCCAACCCATCTCTGTGGAAGAATTTACTGCGACGATAGCCTCTACTCAGCATCTTACATAACAATTAAACCGTTTCTGGATGTGCACGGAACTAAGCTCTCACTATTACATCTGAATACTATACTTTTTATACGTAATATGCTCTCAGACTTTCCAGGAATAACTTCTGACTTTGAGACATTCCTTGCTTATGTAGCCCTGCCCCCATAAGGAATGCCAGATTTCACACCTGCGGGTCCCCCTGAGTTACCAACAGCAACCTCGACATGAATAGTTTCTCACTCTTCCTCCTTGGCTCGCTCCAATAACCAGCCCAGGGGTATTTGGTTGTTTTGTGTTTTATTATAAATTAGGGATAGGAGAAGGGAATAGTGGGATACTCCGAATTAACTATACACAATGTTGGAGGACTTCTATCTTGATTCACCCTGCCACTAAAGGGGAATTTGAATTAAGTCTCTTTCCTAAGATGACTTGGTGAACTATTGATTATCTTCAGGACACTCCTCAGCATCCTCTTTCTCTCTTTAGTGCTGACACCCGTCCACTGACTATCCTACACGTGGGTTGTCCCCCCTCAGGTCAGGCCCCTTGCCATGAGTCCCTGTACTCACGATACTGTTTTTCCAGGGTCTCCAGTGTCTCCCCTTCAGTCAGCTCTTCTTGACCACTGGGTTCAGCTCCTCTCATCCATTCCTCCGGCCCTCAGAACGATCTCCTGCAGCCACGTGTCACTGCTACAGAGGAGGCAGCCACCACCTCCCTCCGGAAATCTGCTCTTCAGCCAAAGACCCCACAGCAGATGTGCTCCTGGCTTTTATACAGAATCCCAGAATGCACTGAGGCGACCTGCCACTGCCAATCACTAGGACTGTATCAAAGCATAAGCATTTATTTGTTTCTTCCCACTGTCCAACATGCCTCCCTATTGGACTAGTGTGAAACACTCTCTAGACACAATGAATCGCATACTGAGCACAACGAGCAGACCTCACTGACGGATCCTGATGTTTCCTTTCTCACAATGAACATTCCTGGAAACCATATTTCTACATGTTATGGAAAAAATTGTGGGTTTCATGTATAGAGCCATGTACTTTCTTGTCGTATGTTGCATATCCCGTAAATAAAAAAAAAGAAAAAAAAAATGACACTAAACTATATTCTTATTCTTCAAAAATAATCCATACACATCCACTACTGTAAACTATTTTTAATGAAATTGCTTCTTACTGTTTTTTTTTTGCCTCCTTGTAATGTTCTCCATGAGCTCCTGAACCTCCTTTTTTTCCCCTCACTTCCTTTTGTTTGGAATGGGCAGTGCATGTTAGTTGAGGTCATGGGCACTGCTCAATGCACACTACAAATCCCATAGTCCCAGTCCTTCTCAGTCAGGAGTCAGCAAGAGATGGTGGCTACATTCCCGCATACAGTGGGACCATGAAGAAGAATCATAGACACCCTCTAACAGGTCGGAAAACAGCACCAGCAAAAAAAAAGAAAAAAGAAAAAAGGCATTAGGAGATTTGGAGGAGGCTGAGAGCAATAGAAGAGGCTTTTTTTTAGGTAACGTGGCATTGAAGCGTAGTTCCATCCAAAAGTGGAACTTCTGCTCATCTGCTCTCCCCCCCATCCGGTGCCACATTCAGCACCTTTCAGGGGGGAGGGAGGAACAGGCACCTGTTTTTGACAGGTACCCTTCCCCACTTCTGGGAAACAGCACTGCGGCACCGTCCCTTGGAAATTCGGTCCTCCCCTCCTCCCCCCTCCCCCAAGCCAATTAGAAAGCGCAGTGCGCTTCGCACATGCGCAGTAGGGAACCCCTCAGAACGAATGGTGGCGGCAGCACCCGACAGCAGATCTGAAAATCAGCTGAGATGCTGATATTGCGAGCTCCCTGTACAGGTGAATGTCCTCATATTAAAGTCATCCGCTACAGTATTTGTAGCTGCTGAAACACCACTTTTAACCCAAAAACAAAAAAAATCTTATATTGCAGCTTACCAATTCTTAGATGTGGTGGCTGCATTGGTTTTCTTGTCTTCTTTTTTTTCACCTGTTGATCTGGCCAGTAAGTCTGTTATTTTTCAACTCCTCTTACCAGACCAAGCTGTCCAGCAAAAGTCATAAAAAATTGGAGGGTTCAGACAAGCCATTTAACACTGACAGAGAAACTTACAATAGTCAGCTTTTGTTCATCTATGTAAAACCTTTATCCTAAAAGAAAAAAACTGTTGCTGTAACTACATAGTCAAGTCAATCTAAATCTGCTAGTCCATCTAACACCTCCCTCACCCCAGATCGACAATGTTGCTGTTAAATGGTGTCTCCAATGCTCCTTCGTCCATAGTGGGGACACCCTTAGAAAGGAAGTGTATTACTGGCTGTCTCACCTAGTGAAAATAAAGGAAAAAAAAGTCTCCCAAAAAAAGAGAACAAATGCAGCCAACATAGAGGATTGATACACTACAACAGTGGTCTTTAAACTGTGGCCTGGGGGCTGGTTGTGACCCTTTGTTTGCCTTTATCCAGCTCTTGGGGCATTTTTTTTTTTTTTTTACCTCCCTCTGATACAAGACACTATTCTTCCTACTGACACCAACAATGGGGCATAATTTCAGCTACTAATATCAACAATGGAGCACTTTTCCCCCCATTAACATCAATAGGTACTATTCCTGTCATTGACACCAAGGATGGGGCACTATTCTTCCCACTGATACCAGTGATGGGATACTGTTCCTCCCACTGACATCAACAATGGGGCACTTTTTCTTCCATTGATGACAACGATGGGGCACTATTCCTCCCAGTGAAACCACGGATGGGGCACTATTCCACCCACTGACACTAGTAATGTGGCACTTTTCCTACTCTAATACCAAAGATGCATTGTTTACTGCCACTGACACCAGGGCAACTTCTACTCCCAATGGCCTCAGTCCAGCCCCTCAAAAGTATGAAAGACAGTATACTAGCCCATTATTTAGAAATTCTTGAGACCCCTGTGCTACATTATATTACATTTTTGTTTTTGGTTTTTGGTTTGATTACTGCTTCAAGAATATATACTTGAATAGAAATATAAAATATGTTGACCACATCCACAAAAATGTACAAAGAAAAAAAAAAGAGAAACAGAACCCTGTCCTGCATCAGGAGGACTTTATTGCCATAGATGTGAGACTATATATCGAACATATAGAGAGATCAAAAAGTATATGTATTTAAACATATAAAAATGTATAACATAGCATGTATTTGGTATCGATACACCATAAAAAACATGTGAAAACAAAACATAACAAAAAACATGATAGAAATATGACCCTAAAAGACCAATTCTGACACCTTCCCCAATAGGGATAGTACCAATTGGAAATCTCCGCTGGAAGTGTCTGTGGGTAGAGGTCACCTCCGTAGGTCAATGCGTTACTATATTTCGTAGCTTCTTCAAGACCAAAAAAGGGGGAGGAGCTTACATTCTGCTGAACATAATAGCCATCAGTTAGATATGTTTAAGAGAACTTACATATGTAAATATACATGCATATATTTAATATAGAAGGAGAAAGCAAAAACAATTATCACCAAACAAACTACTTACAAAAAGACCACAATGGTCTTTTTGTAAGTACCACAAATAAAGACCACAAATAGAGACCACAATGTCCATCTGTATAAGAGGGGAAAGGGGGAAAAGGAGGGGGGTGCCAGTAATGTCAGTAATGCTGCTAAAGTCCTCCTGATGCAGGACAGGGTTTTGTTTCTCTTTTTTGTTTTATATACTTGAATAGCTTTTTAACCTCCCTGGCGGTATGATTCTTTTGGATTTTAGGTGCTGAAAGCGGTACCATTATTTTAGGTGCTGAAAGCATGTAATTCTTGTGAATGAGCAGCCCAAACCAACTGTATACATTTATTATACATATTATATATATATATATATATATATATATGTATACATATATTATGTATACATATATTATATATATATACATATATATATATATATATATATATATATATATATATATATAATGTATACAGTTGGTTTGGGCTGCTCATTCACAAGAATTACGTGTGTATATATATATATATATATATATATATATATATATATACGTGTATATATATATATATATATATATATATATATATATATATATACATATATATGTATATATATATATATAATATGTGTGTGTGTGTGTATATATATATATATATATATATATATATATGTATATGTGTATATATATATACGTATATATATATATATATATATATATATATATATATACTGTATATATATGTATATATATATATATATATACTGTATATATATGTATATATATATATATACATATATTTACATAAAAAGTACAGTAAAACTGCAGGAAAGGGCACTGGGGGGTAATGTAATGTGATTTTATTTTATTTTGAACGATATCAGTGTGTTTGGTGCATTTTACATTCGAATTTGCCGCCGGTTCCACCCCCCGGCGGACGTCACGTCGCCGGAGACGGAAGCCGGGGCTCGCAGACGATCGGGAGAGAGCTCCGCCGCCGCACACCGCTCGCAGACATCGCTGGATCCCGGAGAAAAGGTAAGTAAAACCTCCTCCAGCATCCAGCGATCTTCCTAGCGCTACCCCGAGTGTGACTCGGGGTTACCGCTTTTGGCACTAAAATCTTACCCCGAGTCACACTCGGGAATACCGCTAGGAAGGTTAAACCAGAATTTAGTGTCACTGTAACATTGCAGATAAAATGTAACAAATCTAGTTAGAGATGTTACATTTATAAAGCAAGAAATAAAGTAAGGCTTCCTTTCTAAACGTGTAGATATGATATTTTTCCTCCATCAAAAATAGATGCACTTTTATTTTCATATTTTCCTTGTGTGCAAAATCATTCTTGTTTACTTCTTTGCGGTTCTTGAACTGCTTTGCTTTGTAACTCAGGAACAATAATCCCTCTTGGCTGCCAGTGCCAAGGCAGGGATCTTCAGACTATGACTTCCTGGACACTTCTAGGAAAAGACTTATTAAAATGTGCTCTGGTGTGTTTGTTCTCTTCTCTTAACTTTGTGCCAGAATTGTGTTTTAGTAAATAAAGTTGGTCACCTGATCTGTTGCTCAAAAATCACAAGAGGCGTAGATGTATGAACACACCATGGAAAGATTTCCTATTTTAGCATGGAAATATATAAATATATGCCAAATTATTTTCATTGTTATCATTATGGAACCATGTGTCACGTACCTGGTCGGTAGAGCCTGAATGTGCGGAGGAAGGCCTCTCTTACACCTCTGACTCAGAGCCCCTGATCGAGTAAACAGGAAGCGCAGAGTGCAGAGTCGCACGAGTGCCAGTGGACGTGCAGGCTGCAGGACTGCTGGTAGCGTATTCCAGATGGAGGCAGGTGTCCTGGGAGTAGTTGGATCAATGCAGCAACTAGGGAGCCTCTGGGAATACTGGAAGGTAAGCAGAGTCAGACAAGCCGGGTCATACACAGAGAGGTCAGATCAGGTACAAGTGGAGAGACTGGAGAATGGTCAAGATCTCGGGAACAACACAGGTAACAGGAAGCAGGACTGGCATGGAACGCTGTAAACGAGACAGCACTGATCCTGGGAGCAGATCTAGCTTAAATAGGCCTTTTGATGCTTAACTGTCATCAGGTGCGCAGCACACTCAAATTCACATGCTGGGGCTTTCATGTTTGCCAATTAGCCAATTAGCTTTGGGAAATTCAAGGGGCAGGACCTTGCCTGCGATTGCCAACTTGTCTCCTGGCAGGACCTTCCTGACATGGCCCCCTCCCAATAGGCAGCCTCCGGATGCCCAACTGGGCCATCTTATCTGGATGGGACCGTTTAAACGTCTGAAGGAGTCTTCTGGCGTGGATGTTGTTTTCTGGTTCCCAAGCATTGTCCTCGGGGCCATATCCCTTCCATTTGATCAGGAACTGGATTTGGTTACCTCTTTTCCTACAGTCCATAATTGCCTCAATTTCATATTCCTCTTCTCCCCCTACTATTGTTGGCTCGGGTGGGCCAGAGTTTCGTTCCGGGAAGGGGTTGGGAGAGGCAGGTTTCAGTAGGGTCACATGAAAGACCGGGTGGATCCTAAAGGAGGCTGGTAATTCCAATTCGTAAGCCACATTATTGATCCTTCTCTTTACAGGGAATGGCCCCACAAACTTAGGTCCCAGTTTCCTTGATGGAAATGCTAATTTTAAGTTGGTGGTGGATAACCACACTTGATCACAAGGCTCCAGAATTAATTCCCCACGCTTTTTCCTATCAAACATTATTTTGTTGTACTCCTGTGCCTTGGTTATTGTTTCCTGTAGTAGCTTGTTGTTGGTTTCCAGGAAGGTTACAGTTTCTAGCACAGCTGGAACAGAGCTTTCTGGGATAGTGCTGGGTAGAAATGATGGGTGGAAGAGATAGACAACCACTTACGGAGTTTGGCTGGGCAATTTCTCACATAGTGGCCTGGTTCCCCGCAGTAAAGGCACAGATTGTTCTGCCGCCTGCATTGTCGTTCCTCGTTGGTAAGCGAAGGACGGAGTAGGCTAAGCTGCATGGGTTCAGGCAGGTTCAATCTGGATGGATAACTTTATGAGATCATCCAGCGAGTGTGGGACCCCAACTCGGGCTAGCTCATCCTTTAAGGCCTCTGAAAGGCCCATGCGGAACTGGTAGCGGAGTGCCGCATCATTCCAATTTGTGTCTGTACTCCAACGCCTGAAATCGGAAACATATTCCTCGACCGCTCTGTGGCCTTGCTTGAGGGAATGGAGTGCGGCTTCTGCAGTGGTATTTCGCTGAGGGTCTTCATAGATCTGGGCCATGTCGCTGAAGAAAGAGAACAGGGTGTCCAGTGAAGAGGCTTTCTACTCTAGAAGACAATTAGCCCATGCTTGGGGTTCCCCCTGCAGCAGGGAGATGACAAACCCGACTTCCGTGGTCTCCAAAGAGAAGGTGCGGGGCTGTAAGGCGAAATAAAGTTCGCAAGCAGTGCAGAAAGCCCTGAACTTGCTGCGATCACCCGAGAATCTTTCGGGGGTAGGTACTTTGGGTTCTGGTGGGAGCATCACAACTGTGGATGGTGCAGAGTTCCCAGCAGAAGGTGAGGATGCAGCATTAGAAGATGTGGATGGTGTTGACAGCATCTGAACACGTTCCTCCAACCGTGTATAACCTTCCTGCAGGCTCTTGACGGCCTGTGTGAGACCGGCCAGGTGTAGGCATAATTCATCCAGGGGAGAGGTTCCTCGCTCAGGCTCAGACATGGCTGTCTCGTACTGTCACGTACCTGGTCGGTAGAGCCTGAATGTGCGGAGGAAGGCCTCTCTTACACCTCTGACTCAGAGCCCCTGATAGAGTAAACAGGAAGCGCAGAGTGCAGAGTCGCACGAGTGCCGGTGGACGTGCAGGCTGCAGGACTGCTGGTAGCGTAGAGTTCCAGATGGAGGCAGGTGTCCTGGGAGTAGTTGGATCAATGCAGCAACTAGGGAGCCTCGGGGAATACTGGAAGGTAAGCAGAGTCAGACAAGCCGGGTCATACACAGAGAGGTCAGATCAGGTACAAGTGGAGAGACTGGAGAATGGTCAAAGAACAAGCTGGGGTCGGTGCAGGCAGAGAACTGGAGTAGTCAAAGGCAAGCCGGGTCAAGATCTCGGGAACAACACAGGTAACAGGAAGCAGGACTGGCACGGAAAGCTGTAGACGAGACAGCACTGATCCTGGGAGCAGATCTAGCTTAAATACACCTTTTGATGCTTAACTGTTATCAGGTGTGCAGCACACTCAAATTCACATGCTGGGGCTTTCATGTTTGCCAATAAGCCAATTAGCCAATTAGCTTTGGGAAATTCAAGGGGCAGGACCTTGCTTGCGATTGCCAACTTGTCTCCTGGCAGGACCTTCCTGACACCATGTGACTTTTTCCTGGTTTGGCCACATTTATGCTATAAATATGAGGTACTTACCTAAATTACTGCAACTGCTCTGAGTTTTACCAATTCAAGTCCCACCTATCGGGCATATATTATAGGCCCAGGTTTAGAAAACCATCTGGGGCTCTGCATGGCCCCTGGTTGAGAAGACATGAATTATACAAATTCGAAATTGACTGTAGTTTTACAAGACAAACAGGATTAGACATGTAAAATTCTGATTACATTTTCGCTATTTGAAGCTTTGGGTATATCCCAATTTCAGAATCATAATGGTAACGAATTTTAATGAATCCAAAATAAATTATAACTAAACAAATATTTTGAATTTGAATTTGCAATGGAAACATGTTGCAATAAATACATTAAGGTATCAAAGTTATAAAATAGATGATGATTCCTACTTAGGCTACTTTATAGAATAGAACAGAATAGAAAAGAATAGAAAATAAAATAATAGAATAAAAAAAAATAGCATATAAAGGAATAGAATAGAATGGAACAGAAGAGAAAAGAATTGAAAATAATATAATAGGATAAAATATAATAGAATAGAACAACATTATTTAATAGGCCAATCACACTGGCAAACTTATATTGCCCGAAAAAGAAACAAGTATCCTTCCTCAACTCAGTCATAGAAAAACTCATCACCTTTCACTGAGGCGCTTTGATTGTAGGTGGAGACATCAATATTGCTTTACAACCAATCTTAGATACATCCACAGGTACCTCAACTCTAACGTACAAAGCCCTGCGAAAAGCCAATTTAATCCTGCAGGACCTCCAACTCTAAGATTCATGGTGCACCCTTTACCTTAACTCGCGCTACTACACATTTTATTCTCAACCACATAACCGATACTCTAGATTAGACTACCTATTCCTATCCCAACCTGACATCCAATTTCTCTCAGAAGTGTAGCGCACCCCCCAACCTCCTAGGGCCTGATTGTGACCCCCAGAGACCGGGAGGGCCGCCATTTCTCCTCAGGGTGTAGATTGCTAGGCATGGTGGGTGATGAAACAAGTAA
The DNA here is from genome assembly GCF_965119305.1 of Pelophylax lessonae. NCBI lineage: Eukaryota > Metazoa > Chordata > Amphibia > Anura > Ranidae > Pelophylax > Pelophylax lessonae. The sequence continues at coordinate 127,463,356 of NC_138768.1, forward strand.
AAACTATGGGCGCCAGTCACTTTTATGCTTAAAAAGGGAAATAATTTATTTCTTCTCAACAGCGACAAAAATATGGGAGAGAGGGGTAGGGCACAGGACACCCTTAGTGAACAATCAAATTGGCAGACTCTGTATATAAAATGACAGGCAATCAGACAGCAGTACAGGAAACAGACCTTGAGGCTCAGACTGACCTGGGAGGCAACTTCTCTCCCCTGGGTCCAGTCCCTTTCAGTAATCTGTGAAACTTCAGATTGATCTGGGAGGCGGCTCCTCTGCCCTGGATCCAATCTCTTTCAGCAATCTGTACTGGCTGGACAGCTGTCTTCTATATCAAAAAGGCAGGTCACACAAGAAAGGATGTAGGAGCTCTGTGGATGCTCACTTCCATGCAGTACCCAGGCTCTTCTCAGCAGAGTCTCAGGCATGTTGCTAGGCCCCAGGCTTCAGGCCTACCCAGCAGCAGACACAGCAGCACACCCCCACCCCAGACGGGGGTCTGGGTGGCAAGAGAGCGATCATTGGACTTCCCCCAGATAAATAGTCTCTCCCAGCATGCTTCAGCTGCAATATAATTGGCTAGGAGACACATACATATTCATAACCTATTTGACTCTATTTATCACTCTAATATCAAAGGCAACAGTGCCACCCACTGACAGAAGGGAGAACTACAGCCAAACCCGGATTGGAAGGAAATCCAATTTACCACAGTACTATAATCAGCCAAGCTAGCTATTGCCCAGCAACTAAATTTACCAGCAACCCTGCTTATGACAAGGGTGCTACAGAAGCAACCATCGAGCCACAAACCATCTCTGACCATAACCCGATCACCATGACTCTCAAATTCCCAGAATTAACCCCGCGCAATGCATATAGGCATTTGGATGCCTCTCTCTTCACTGATAAAGCACACCTTACAAAACTACAGACATGCCTTTGCTACTACTTTGCAGAAAACACAAACCCACAGATGTCCCCAGTTTCAATTTAGGAAGCACAAAAATGTGTGATTAGAGGGGAATTAATCGCATTAGCTGCAAAACGACAAAAGGGGAAAAAAAAGCACATCTAGAAACCCTTACTAATTTCATACGAGCTCAAGAAGCGTCACATAAAAAATTGCAAGCAACCAAGTACTAACTGAACTAATTACAGCCAGAAAAGAATTACTACATGCCCTAGACCGAATAATTAAATGTAAATACATAATGTCTAAAAGAATGTTCTACGAACATGGAAATAAAAGTGGCAAGTTACTAGCAAGGGCCCCTCACTCCAAAAAAAACATCACACACAATACACCACATCAAAACACCAAATGGTCACCTCCTTGCGCCGACGGACAAAATCGCAGACAAATTTATACAATACTATTCCATGCTATACAAAAACCACCTAACGACCCCTCTCAAGCTCCTAGATGGGAACTTATATCAGACTTCCTCTCCAAATGAAGTCCTGAACCTATCCCCAAGGAAAAGCTACAAGAACTGAATCAGCCATTAACTAGTGAAGCATTGATCCTATCCCTAAAACAATTCAAACCTGGTAAAAGCCCAGGTCCTGATGGCCTTTCAATGCCCTATTACAAAACTTTCACCGATATTCTCGTTGAACCCCTCCGTCACGCTTTTAACTCACTAGCTACTAATCCTATAGGACTTCAAAACGCCCTTGATGCTCACGTAACTGTAATCCAGAAGGAAGGAAAGGACCCAACCCAAGTCTCTAATTACAGACACATCTCCTTACTAAACGTGGACCTAAAACTTTTTGCAAAAATGCTAGTCAACCACTTGGCACCACTCCTTCTATCACTAATAAATAATGACCAGATTGGCTTTGTCCAGGGTAGGGAAGCCTGGGACAATACCCTTAAAGCCATTGATCTACATCCGTGACTCACTAAAACCAAATGTGGAGGTTTTTTTATTATGACTTGACGCAGAGAAGGCATTCGACAGAGTGGCCTGGGACTTCATGCAAGCGGTACTGGAACACATTGACATCTGTAACAACATGCTTAACTTTATTCTCACAGTATATTCGGCTCCAACCGCTAAAGTACGTGTAAACAGCCGCCTGTCGAGTGCCTTCTCCATTTCAAATGGCACCAGACAGAGTTTCCTCCTGTCACCTTTATACTAACTCTCGAGCCATTACTGCAATGCATTAGATCTAATCAAAATAATAAAGGGATCGAAGTCGCTAGACACACATACAAAATAGCCGCATTCGCGGATGACATCCTGCTATTCCTGGCTGAACCACAGACCACTATCACCAGCCTCTTGAAAGACTTTGCTCACTATAACACCCTTTCAAATCTACAGATACATTTCTCCAAGTCTTTGGCCCTTAATGTGACACTCCCAAACAATGACGTTACTGACTGCAAAAATAACTTCCCCTTTACCTGGCAAAAACGTTCAATCACCTATCTTGGAATACAATTGCCAAAGTCCCTTCATGACCTCTACACCCTAAATTTTTTGCCCATCTTAAGGGACTTTCAGGCCGACCTACAGAAATGGCACAAAGGATTATTTTCCTGGTTTGGGAGGGCTGCTATCATAAAAATGAACGTACTTCCCTATCTCCTTTATACCCTACAGACTATACCCATTCAATTGCCTAAGGCCTTCCTCGCATCATATCACAAGATATGTACACACTTCCTATGAGGACACAAACGCCCAAGACAAGACTTAGCCAAGCATTGCTTACCCAACCCAAACTTAAAGGTGTGATATGTTTACCTGATATCCACAAATATCACATAGCTTCCCACCTTGCTAGGATGGTAGATTGGCATTCCAATCGGGAAAACAAGGCTTGGGTCCAGTTGGAGCAAGCACACATGGAAATCCCAATCTATCAGATTCCTTGGCTCCACCCACAACATACTCCTAAAGAACTCAAAGATCACCCCACAGCAGGACCTACCTTAAAATGCTTTCAGTCGACTTGTATTTCACATGACCTCTCCTCTCATCCAGAGCCACTCACCTCTATAAGACAAAACCCAGACTTCTCCCCTGCTTTATCCAACAAATTTTTACTAGACATATGGACTCATGAGCAGGTGCTGGCTAAACACTTCCACAGAGGCCCCTTCCTATCATATGAGAACTACAGGGTACAACTAAAAACTCCACCTTCCCATTCTGGACCTATGTCCAGCTTAGACATTTCTTCGAACACCCAAACTCTCCCCCCAGATGGGGAGATCCACTTACACCATTTGCTCCTGAACTACCCCACAAAGACACCTAATATCCCTGCTATACACCCTACTATTCACCAGAAACAATTCAACAGTGTATAAAATCTGTCAAAACTGGGAAAAACAGCTAAACATCAATCCTTCAGATGAGGAATGGGACAGAATTCTTTCCACACACATAAAAGCTCAATAAACATAACAACACAGGAACCAAATTATAAATTGCTTTTAGGTTGGTATAGGATTCCCACCCTCATCCACAAATTCTCTCCCTCGACCTGTCCGTTATGCTGGAGATGTAACGCCAAACCCGGAACGATACTACACATTTGGTGGTCATGCTCAAAACTCCAGAAATACTGGACCAGGGTACACAAAGACATAGCCAAGATAACCACATATACACTAGATTTTACTCCAGAGCAATACCTGCAACACCATACTTCTCTACCACAGACTACATACTACAAGTCACTAGCTTGCCATCTAGTCAATGCCGCCAGGTAATGCATTCCAGCCAGGTGGAGATCCACCAACCCCCCCTTCCTAAATTGACTGGTATCAAAGGATCAGACAAACAGCAGAAATGGAAGAAATGACCAGTATCGCAAACGACAATCTCTCCAAATTCTCCCAGGTCTGGGGGTGCTGGGTACACTACCAGGACTCACTTCACAAACCATACACCCAGTCCAATTAAACCAAAACACACCACTAATGACTCATACACTTGACAGCTACTATAACACGAAGATGGAGAAAATAAAACTATCTGAGCTGCCCATTATCCTCATCTTACCACAACGTATGAATTGAGAAACTCCTATATACACAAGCTCTCACCCTATATACTGCAAACTCTCACCTCACTCTTCCCATTCACCTTCACCCCCCCCCCCCGCCCCCCCTCTATTAAACGATACAATAAACTAACAAAGTGCTACAAACTTCGACTTCCTTTCAATCACTTAAACTGAACTTTACTCCAGTACCTGAAACCACTCGCATGACCCTATAACCTGCCAAGACTGAATATAACTACCAGACAGGAAAACACTACTCACTATAATGACAATGAATAACTTATGACACAAGGTTTCCTCAGTCTCAGTTAATTCTCCATGTGTTATTATGACCATTCATTGAAATGTCATCCTATTTAATACTACTGGACACATAGATGTCAGCCATTGTTATCCCTCCCATTTTCTTTTACTTGGAAGTTGTTTTTTACTTGCTTACATATTCCTTTGTTGTACCAACTTCTTTTTTCTCTGTAAAATCTAATAAAATGCTTTGAAAAAAAAAAAAGAGAAAAGAATAGAATATAAAAGAATAGAGTAGAATAGAACAGAATAAAAAAGAATGAATATAACGGTCTTCCGAAATTCCAATTTTGAAATTCGAATCTATTTGAATATAACGAATATATTTTCAAATTTTGAATCGATTTAAAATGAACGAATATAGGGGAAAAAAAGGTTACACAAAACAAATAATGAATAAAAATCAAATTATTAACGTAGCAAACGAATTTGAAACAATATAAATTTGGCAGCGGACAAATTTGACACTTTTTAGGGGCCAGAGAAACTAATACAGTGATCAGTGCTAAAAATATGCACCGTCACTGTACTGATGACACTGCCAGAGAAGTGGCTAACATCAGGGGCGATCAAAGGGTTAAATGTGTTCCTAGGGAGTACTTGCTAACTGTGTGGAAGGTGCTTCTACTAAAGGAAGGCAGAGTTCCCTGTTCCTGTTCTGCAAGAACACAGGATCACAGCCTTCCTTTCTCACAGATCTGTTGTTTATATAGGCGACCATCATTCTGCCTGTGTCCCGAACGATTGGTGGTCCGCCGGATCCACTAATTGGCTCTCACTTTGTCCAATCACAGCGGGAGCGGGTGTCCGGCGGCGCACGTGCGCGTTCCAGACCTGGAAGTGCAAAATCACAAACAGGTACATGATTTTGCACAGGGGAGCCACCTTGTCACCGTATATATACAGTATACAGTCAGCAAGTGGTTAACATGATCGTAAATTATCAACTTATAAAACAACCAATTCAGTTTAAAATAAAAATGAAAGGCAAAACATTTTTGTATAGATATAAAAAAAATCATAAATTATTATCAATACTTTTCTTCTTTTAATAAAGGATCTCATGCACTCTGTTCTAAACTGCATAAGAGCTGGGGGAGGAGAAGCAGCAGCACACTGAGCTTTGCAGTGAATTACTGTGCAGCGGGGGGCATGTCAGGACAAGTCTGATTTCTGGATGGAGAGTACACGGAGTTCCCAGCATAGCTAAAGAACTGACCACAGTGTGTTCTCCTGCTTAGTGTGGTCAGTTTTTAACAGGAAAGCAGGGGAACTAGCAGGAACACCTGGGATTTCACAGAAAGGAAGCAATACAAAGAGAATGGGATACTTTCTATTATAAGTACATAGTACAGCAGGCACAAATGCTTTAACCTACCTTATGCCTTCATCCTTGAGCTAATAACCCATGGACCCATAACGTTCTCTTCAAGGGCAAACAGGGCAACATTATGTGAAGCTTTTCGTATACTCCTTCTCTGCATTACTAAGGTTCTACCTAGAATAAATATACATTTTGTTTCTCGGTATCTTTTTATGTATGATGCTAAGTCTCTGTGTGGGTGTGATACTGCTTACATTTTGATGAATATTAAACTACTGTGTATCTAGTTCTGCATTTCAATGTCTGTAAATTTCTGTTGTAATAAAGTTTGTTTTGATACCAAAAGTATTTTTCAGACTCTACCTTTTATAATTAGTGGGATAAGATTGTATTTTCTGGACTGCCTTTAGTTCCCATTCCCACCTATCATCACGTGAACGCGTTTCTTTCAAGCTTTATTGTGCGTTTTTGCAATTTTTCATGCTGTACGCTGAATGTGTGCGCCCTATGTGCAACAAACTCGCCAAAGAAGCTCCTGGACTTTTTTGGCATTGAACTTTGTGGGGTTTTTTTATTGCGCATTTTGACGCAGGTGAAAACAGGCAGCTTCTTGCTGCCTGTGGGATGCCATTAAAACGAATGGCACCGCAAGCACGACACACACTTTTCGCACATTCTGTGAAGGCCCGTGAAAACGCACGCATTTGTGGAATGCCTAAAGTAGTTTTAAACCCTCACATATACCTAGTGAAGTGAACAGCCTCAGATTATACATAGAGATTAAACAAATCCTTCTACATAAGTTTTACTTGTATATCTGTCTTCCACACCCTTTAGACAGTGCAGATTGTGTTAAAAATCTTTCTTCATCTTTCAGCAGTACATAGGGGCAGGGTCGGTGCAAGGATTTTTGACACCCTAGGCGAAACCTCATTTTGCCGCCCCATTGGCGCCGCCTCCTTGGCTCCGCCCCTGACTCCACCTCCTTTGCACTGCCCATGTATTCCCCTACCTTTTTAATGACTGCTACCAAGGGGAGGAGGGGGGAGGAAGGGGGAGGAGGAGGAGGGGGAAGGGGGAGGAGGAGGAGGAGGGGGGAAGAAAGGGGGGAAGGAGGAGTGGGGAAAGGAGGGGGGGAGGAGGAGTGGGGAAAGGAGGGGGGAAGGAGGAGTGGGGGAAGGAGGAGTGGGGGAAGGCGGAGGGGGAGGAGGAGGAAGGGAGGGGGAGGAGGGGGGATGGGGTAAGGAAGGGGGGATGAGATGACATCACACATTTAAGGAGTATACACACTATTATACAGTCAGGTAAAGAAACTCACTGTGTTCTTTACTGTTCACTCACCACAAGGGCTCTGCTGCCAAGGGTTCTCTCTCTGTCTCCACTCTACAGGCACAAACCCTGCCTCAGCGGTGTCTCCAGTCCAGTTTCAAAGTCCTCCAGGCTCCAGCTGACACACGCACGACCTCCAGCCAGGTAATGACCCCGTGCCACTGATCGGAATGTCACATCACTTGACTCTGCTCTGCAGCTGGGGATGGGAGAAGGGCAGAGCAGAGCTCATCATGGGAGTGATGGCACTGATGGGAGGGACCAGCCAAGGATGGACAAATCGGACGATCACCACTTCCAAAGCTGGACTGGCAACAGAGAGTTTTGGAGAGAGAGACAGACAGGCCACAGACTGTGACCTGCCTGTCACTGATCATAGAGGCGTGGACCGCCTCTGTTCTGTCACTGTCTGGAGACTGTCAGGACTCGGGAGACCATGACATCAGGTCTGTTTTTCAGTGCTGTTGCGGCGCCTTCACTTAGTGATGGTCCAGGGCAGCTGCACAGCACAGGCGGCGACAGGACTCGGGAGAGGGGGACTGAGTAGGGAAACCAGCAGCAGGGCGCCCCTAGGTGGCAGTGCACCCTAGGCGGCTGCCTAATTTGCCTTACGGGTAGCACCAGCCCTGCATAGGGGTGGGTGGGTGGTTGGGGATACTGGGCTTACACAATGTGAGAGCTGAGGCAATAGGCAAAGGAACGAAGGAACAGAGCTGTAGTCTGAATAGACAAGCTCTCTGCTTTTCTCCCTCTAAGCTCCCTCCCCAACACAAATTCTCAGCTACTGTTGTCTCATGTGTCAGAGAACTTGTCAGAAGTGACTCATGCTGATAGCAGAGGAACGAAGCACCAGAGAGAAACGGCACTTAGAGCTTTGGTGTAGTAAACACTACAGCTATATGTGCCTAGTTCAACTTTCATGAATGGAGGTGTGTTTGGGGGTCGTTATAGTGTTGGAATACTGCCCAGCAGCCCAGTTTCTGAAGGGAGGGGATTATACTCTGCTTCAGTATGTCACAGTACATGTTGGCATTCATGGTTCCCTTAACCTTCCTGGCGGTCTGATTATGTCCAGATTTCTGTGCCAAAAGCGGTACATTCTTTTGCATGGAAATCTGTTGTTTTATATTTAAAAACTCACCTTCCCCTGAAATCCCCTGCTGTCCTCCCCCGCTGTCCTCCCCCACCGTCCTCCCGCTGTCCTGCCAGCCGATGCAGGCACCTGTCTTCCGGTTCCCTTCCCTCTGAGCGTTGCCACGCAGGGGGGTGGAACCGGCAGCAATTTAAAAAATGTAAATACACTAAATGACATGATACAAAGTTGTGATTCTAACGGATTACACTGTATCATACCATTTCACCACAGAATTGCACCTGGTGACTTTCCCAGTGCCCTGCCTGTGCTTTTCCAGTTCTTTGTGCCTGGAAAAGTGAGAACGACCATGGCGTCCAACAAGCGTTCTTTTTGCGCAAAAGCGCTTTTAGCTGTCACTGTTTTCCAGTTCGTCTAAAAATGCTTTTTGGACGCCTTGGTCGTTCAAAATTTTCCAGGCACAAAGCACTGGAAAAGCACAGGCAGGGCACTGGAAAAGTCACCAGGTGAAATCCTGTGGTGAAATGGCATGATACAGTGTTATCCGTTAGAATCACAACTTTGTATCATGTCATTTGTGTATTTACACTTTTGAATTTGCTGCGTCGCAACGCTCGCAGGGAAGGGAACCGGAAGGCAAGTGCCGGCAATTGGCCGTGCACAAAGCGGGGAGAGAGTGTAAGGAAGGCGGGGAGGACGGCGGGGGATCGCAGGGAAGGTGAGTAACATTGTGGGGTAATCCCAAGTGTGGCTCGGGGTTACCGCTTTTGGTACTGAAAGTTAACCCCGAGCCACACTCGAAAATACCGCCAGGGAGGTTAATGAACTGTAGCTCCCCAGTGCCGGCAGCACTCATGCAGCCCCAGACCATGACACTCCCACCACAATGGTTGACTGTAGGCAAGACACACTTGTCTTTACTCCTCACCTGGTTGCTGCCACACACTCTTGACACCATCTGAACCAAATAAGTTTATCTTGATTTCATCAGACCACAGGACATGGTTCCAGTAATCCATGTACTTAGTCTGCTTGTCTTCAGCAAACTGTTTGCGGGCTTTCTTCATCTTTAGAAGAGGCTTCCTTCTGGGACGAGAGCCATGCAGACCAATTTGATGCAGTGTGTGGCGTATGGTCTGAGCACTGACAGGCTGACTGCCCATCCCTTCAACCTCTGCGACAACGCTGGCAGCACTCATATGCCAATTTCCCAAAGACAACTTCTGGCTATGATGCTGAGCACGTGCACTCAACTTCTTTGATCGACCATGGCGGGGCCTGTTCTGAGAGGAACCTATCCTGTTAAATTGCTGTATGGACTTTGCCACCATGCTGCATCTCAGTTTCAGGGTCTTGGCAAACTTTTTATAGCCTAGGCCATCTTTATGTAGAGCAACAATTCTTTTTTTCAGATCCTCAGAGAGTTCTGTGCCATAAGGTGCCATGTTGAACTTCCAGTGACCAGTATGAGAGAGTGAGAATGACAACATCAAATTTACCACACCTGCTCCCATTCACACCTGAGACCTTGTAACACTAACAAGTCACATGACACGGGGAGGGAAAATGGCTAATTGGGCTCGTTTTGGACATTTTCACTTAGGGGTGTACTCACTTTTGTTGCCAGCGGTTTAGACAATAATGGCTGTGTGTTGAGTTATTTTAAGAGGACAGCAAATTTACACTGTTATACAAGCTGTACACTCACTGCTTTACATTGTAGCAAAGGATCATTTCGTCTGTGTTGTCACATGAAAAGATATAATAAAATATTTACAAAAGTGTGAGGGGTGTACTCACTTTTATGTGACACTGTATAAGAATGGGGTGCCTCAAGACTGTCCATAATTTTAAAGGGTGCCTTGACTGAAAAAAGGGAGACACTGCCTTAGATTATGGAACAACTAAGGCCATATAGCCAAAATAATCTGTAAAAAATAATAAAATGCTGTTTGAGGTTGCTATTTCTGACCTCCTCTTTAAAGTCTGTACTAGGAACTGACCGATACATCGGGGGCCGATATGCATTTTCCCTGATATATCGGCATCGGCCTTTTGATTTACCGATATTGCCGATATTTAGGGAAAGTGCTTGTCACGGAGTGATGCCTGCAGCTAGAGGCATCACCCCAGTACCGGCGTCCATAACCGACGGTCGGCTGTCTTGTAATGACAACCGATGCGGCTGAGAAGCCGATCGGCTGTCATTACAAGCAGCGGGAGGGGACGTTCCCCCCCCCCCGCTATCTTCTGCGGCTCGCCCGGGTCTCCCGTCCCACCGGGAGACCAGGGCATCCCACCTCCACCGCCGCCGAAGACCCGATCAAAGTCGCATTTGGCTCTGATCGGGTCTCCATGTAAAAAACACAGAAGTGATGTCATGTGGGCATTACAAAGGGAGGTGTGCATGCAAATTAACTCACACACTCTTACAGAATGAAATCAGCCCATCCAAGCATTTTTATATTTGCATAACTCCTCCCAAAAGCCAGCCCACTGCTTGCGTGAATATTGAAGGCTCTTGAGAGGAGTACTCCAGTAGGTTGTTGGGATGTTTTTAGAAAGTTATTTACTGTACTGTGCCATGATCTGCCTGCATTGCACAGAAAAGCACAGATATCTAGTGATAACATCGCTGGGTTTTAAAAAAAGGTATGTGACAAAAGCAGTTTAGCAATTTAATTAGCATTTGAATAAAGTGATAATAAAGGTTCCTTTTTTTGTTTTTAAAAATAACAAACATGTTATACTTACCTGCTCTGAGAAGCCCCGATCCTCCTTTTCTGGGGTCCTCCACTGGTGCTCCTTGCGCCTCCCCCCTGCTGAGTGCCCCCATAGTAAGCTGCTTGCTCTGGGGGCACTCGTATGTGCTCGTTCTTGAGCCACCTCTGTGGCCTCACCCCCTGCTCCCTCCTCACTGCCTGTGATTGAAAGGAGCAAGAGCAAAAAGCTCCCATTGCTGTGTCTCAGCCAATTAGGAGAGAGAACCCTGGGAAAGCTGCTGTTCCCCTTCCCGATGCTGGATTAAGACGGGGCTCAGGTAAGTTTTAGGGGGACACTAAAGGTTATTTACCTTCATGTACAGATTGCATAAAGGTAAAAAACCTCCAGCCTTTAGAACCACTTTAAACTTCAGCTATAAAACTCTAGTTGTTTGACTTTCAATGGCCTCAATACTTTCGGAGTCACTAACTCATACAAGCACGCAAATCAAATAAGTCAAAATGAGGTCAGGACTCCAAGCATGCATGCATGTTTGAGTCGGTGACTTAGTACTGATCAGCATGACAACTTGGGAACTAGTATTTTCAGAATCTGAGACCATGTAATTCCTCACTACCGATTTTTTTTAGGCTTCATTCACAGTTAAAGTGGTTGTAAATCCCAAGACGACCACTGCCTTGCCTAAAGAAGCTGAGGGTAAAGGTGATGGACTGGCGAAGCATGTCTCTAGACCTAAACCCTATTGAGCATCTGTGAGGCATCCTCAAATGTAAGGTGGAGGAGCGCAAGGTCTCTAACATCCACCAGCTCCTTGATGTCCTCATGGAGGAGTGGAAGAGAGGACTCCAGTGGCAACCTGTGAAGCTCTGATGAACTCCATGCCCAAGAGGGTTAAGGCAGTGCCGGAAAATAATGGTGGTCACACAAAATATTGACACTTTGGGCCCAGTTTGGACATTTTGACTTAGGGGTGTACTCACATTTGTTACCAGCAGTGTAAACATTAATGGCTGTATGTTGAGTTATTTTGAGGGGACAGCAAATTTACACTGTTATACAAGCTGTACACTCACTACTTTACATTGTATCAAAGTGTCATTTCTTCAGTGTTGTAACATGAAAAGATATAATAAAATATTTACAAAAATGTGAGGGGTGTACTCACTTTTGAGAGATACTGTATGTAAAAACTATTCTAATAGTTTTAATAATACATCAAATCCACGCACATAGGACAACCCAACATTAGAGGTGATTTATTCTTCCAAATTAAATACACTTTTGCACACTGACTAGTATTCCAATGTAGCACCCTCCTAGGTAGGTGCTAATGAGAGAGTATAGTTTTGGCTCTGTCTGCCTATCAGAGGAGCAGCAGGCATATCTATATTGCTTTCTGCCTACCAGAGAGCAGGATCTGTGAGTTAGGACTGCTCAGTTTGTGATTCATTGGGTCTAGATAGTGTTTCACACTGGTCCATTAGGGAGGCATGTTGGACAGTGGGAGGAAACCTCATCAATCGGTGCACAGGTTTTGATACAGTCCCAGTGATTGGTAGAGACTGACTGTCTCTGTGCATTATGGGATGCTGTATAAAAGCCAAGAGCACATGTGCTGCAGGGTCTTTGACTTGTTAGCAGAGTCCCGGAGGGAGGGCGGCGACTGCCTCCTCCTCTGTAGCAGTGGCATGTGGCATCAGGAGGTCGCCCTGAGAGCCAGACAAATGAAGCTGCACCCAGAGGTCCAGGAGGTGACTGACACTGGAGACCCTAGCAAAACAGTATCGTGAGTACAGGGGATTGGGTGAAGGGGCCTGACCTGAGGGGGGCCACCCCAAAAGTATGATAGTCAGTGGACTGGTGTCAGCAGTCTAGAAAGGGAATACTAAGGAGAGTGTCCCAAAGAAAAATGTAGTTCACCATGTCTTCTAGCAAGAGACTTGAACCCAAATCTACCTAAGTGGCAAGGTAAATCAGTAGCCTGGCTGCACTGTCAGATAGGAGTCCTCGCAACTTGTGAATAGGTAATTTGGAGTATCCCACTATTCCCTTCTCCCATCCCTATTTCAAATAAAACACCAAAAACAAGTACATACCCCTGGACTGATCATTGACTGAGTCAAGTATTAAAGTGTTAAATTGTGAATGACAGTTGTGACGAGACCCTTGCTCGCCCTGTCCGCTCTCCCGACACTCCTCTGTTTCTAGTCAGTCAGCTTGCAGATCGCATCGTCTGATGGTTCGGTCAACCAAGGATCCGTGATCAGACATACAGCTATGTGCCGTTCGGAATCCATTAGAACAAAACACCAGGCAAGCTGTATGTAAGTTCAAACAGGAAGACAATTTATTGGAAGAACACAGCACACTTTATACAGAAAGTGGAATATCCATGCAAATGAGGGCTTGAAATGAGTCAACAGGGATTGGTCAGATAACTTTGACCAATGCAAGGAGACAGAAGCCCCAGGGGGCAATCAATGTACACAATAGTCAGACACAGAACAATGGTTGTCTAACGAGCCCTGAATACACATTACTCTGTGTCAATACCTCCCTTAGCAGACAACAGGTGCGGTCATTAGCATTAGCCCACCTGACAATAGTTGAATGGGGAGCCACCCCAGACAGTCCGGCTCCTCAGAACTTCCTGGGGGTGACCATATTAGGAGTGGGCTTCCTGCTCAGAAACCTCATGGCAAAGGGAACAATTGACCTTGCTGACAAAAATGAAGCAATTCAACCCCTCACCCATCTGTCCTTAAATTCCAGTGATGGTGAACACCATCACATATCTTCCCCCGGGTAAACAGTCCAACTCGAGGATGTTGGAAAAGTAGTCTTAAGGTTCTAGGTCTGTCTGCCGGGATAACCCATCCGCATTCCCATGTATATTCCTGGTGTAGGGGTGTGGGGCCTTTGTGTAATTGAGAAATCTACACGTATGTGTCTTCCATCAAGTTCCATGCCATTTGCATGTTCTTTTGCCTCCTTTGCGTCTTCAACATTTTCAAAGCAGACAAACGCGAAACCCCTGGAACGCAGAGACTGCCGATCATACACAATGGATACATCAGCCATTGGACCATATGTTGAAAATACTTCTCTTAGATCTCGCTCCGTTGTGTAACGACTTAGGCCAAACACGCCCAAACAGCAGTTAGGATCAGGATTTACCGGACGTACTCTACTTCCTATATGCCGCCTTCGATTTGACATGGGAGAGCGACTGTGGCTGTGACATCTGGTGGTCCCGGCCATGGTGGCCTCTGGGGCATAAGAGGAAGTTAAATGGCCCAAATCGTTTCCCAAAAGTACTTCTGCGGGTAACTCGCGTAGCAATCCCACTCGCACATATCGCTCCCCTGAGCCCCAATCCAAGAGGACTTGGGCGGTGGATAAATGTAGCACCTGGCCCCCTGCTACCCTGACTGCAACAGTCTGGCCGGTCCGGGCTGACTGGGGAATCATGTGAGGCTGGATGAGGGTAATCGTAGCCCCGGAATCGCGGAGTCCCTGGGCCGGCTGCCCATTAACCCATACTGCCTGGCGATGGTGCTGCCGATTATCTCCAGCAGCAGCTTGGACAGGATCCGCTTCGAAAAGTTCGCTGCACTCTTCCTGAACATCTCGATGGTTGGGCTCATTCTGGTAGCAATGAGCCGCTGGTCTGGATGGATGATTAGTCTCTCGATACCTCGTGGATTGGCTAGGGCAATGTCGTTGCAGATGACCAGTTTGGTTACAGGTATAGCACTTAGGTCCGGTAGGAAAGTTGGGTCGGGCTGGGGGTCTCGAGGCAGACCACGGAGGTACTGAAGTCGGCTTAGAGGCTGGTAAACTGGGCCGAGATAGTGGATAACGCTCATTTTCGCCTGACCTTCGAGAGTCCAGATATTCATCGGCCAGAGTAGCCGCTTGCTGTACCGTCTGTGGTTGTTTATCTCGCACCCAATCCCGTACTACCGGAGGGGTGTGGTTAAAAAACTGTTCTAATAGTACTAGCTGGGTGATGTCCTCTATGGTATGAGCGTGGCTTCCCTGGAACCAGCTCTTAAGGTTCCGCTGCATATGATGTGCCCACTCCACGTATGTTGTGTTGGTTTGTTTCCGGGATTCTCGAAACTTAATTCGGCTGGCTTCGGGTGTAATGGCAAATCGGGCTAGCAAAGCTTCTTTTACCCGGTCGTAGTATTTAGCGTCTTCGTCCTCCAGGGCCCGAAATGCATCCGCCGCTCTGCCAGTTAAATTACTCGCTAGTAAAACGACCCAATCTTGGGATAGTACTTCATGTATCTGGCATAGTCTCTCAAAGTCCTGCAGGAATGCGTCAATTTCCTCCTCTCCTTCCTTAAATAGTTTGAACGCCCGAAAGGGCAACTTACGGAAAGTCGCTGCATCTTTAGGCGTTTTCTCCGATTGCCGTATTTCTGCCATTCTCTGCTCATGCTGCCGCTCTCGTTCCCTCTCTTGCCGCTCATCCTGCAGCTGGATGTCTCTAATGGCAGTCTGTATGGCGGTCTCTGATGGGTTAGCACCATATAATGCCAACCGCTCCTGAACTCGTTGCTGAAAAAAGTCTTCAACTGACTGGGGTCCTGCATCACCATCCCTCTGATCCATCTCAGCTAGCTCACTGATCAGGGTGGCCTTGTTCTTTGTCCCACCGGTCCCTCCGCGGCTCTCAAGTAAGTCTTTCAGCGTGGCTCTCCTGCATGCTGCATAGCTGGTCATTGACTCTGGTGGTTTGGAGTGTCCCGGTAACTGGAGAGCAAATCCCACCGCTGCCAACCAATGTGACGAGACCCTTGCTCGCCCTGTCCGCTCTCCCGACACTCCTCTGTTTCTAGTCAGTCAGCTTGCAGATCGCATCGTCTGATGGTTCGGTCAACCAAGGATCCGGGATCCGAACTACAGCTATGTGCCATTCGGAATCCATTAGAACAAAACACCAGGCAAGCTGTATGTAAGTTCAAACAGGAAGACAATTTATTGGAAGAACACAGCACACTTTATACAGAAAGTGGAATATCCATGCAAATGAGGGCTTGAAATGAGTCAACAGGGATTGGTCAGATAGCTTTGACCAATGCAAATGAGGGCTTGAAAATGAGTCAGTAGTGATTGGTCAGATAACTTTGACCAATGCAAGGAGACAGAAGCCCCAGGGGGCAATCAATGTACACAATAGTCAGACACAGAACAATGGTTGTCTAACGAGCCCTGAATACACATTACTCTGTGTCAATACCTCCCTTAGCAGACAACAGGTGCGGTCATTAGCATTAGCCCACCTGACAATAGTTGAATGGGGAGCCACCCCAGACAGTCCGGCTCCTCAGAACTTCAAAACTGACAAAAATGAAGCAATTCAACCCCTCACCCATCTGTCCTTAAATTCCAGTGATGGTGAACACCATCACAACAGTGTTGCTAATGGTAACCTAGGGGGACCCGAAAGTGTGTTATCCATCAGTCCTCAAGGGGCAGTGCTATGCCAATGTTTCTCTTCTCCATCACTCTGCTATTGAGTGTCACGAACCTGGCTGGAGGCTGAGGTGATGAGAGGGCTCCCCTTGTGGCTCAGTGCAGAGCACCCCTGGAGATGGTGACAGAGGGTGCTGTGCCCAAAGGTGCACGGGTTGCCTGCAGGTGTAGCTGTGTCAGGAATCGGATCCGCAGTAAGAAAGACAGTCACTTGGATCACTGGAAGTGCAGGCAGGTTAGTGCAAATCAAGGTCAGAAGCCAGGCCGAGGGTCAAACACAGGTAGTCAATCAGGAGCAGGCAGGGAGAAGTCCGTAAGGCAAGCTGGGTTCAGAGCAGGAGAAAGCCAGAGCAGGTCAAGGATAGCCGGGTCGGTAGCGGGTAGTCAATCAAGCAGGAGTTTCAAGGCACAAGGAAATCAGGTACTAGCTGAAGATAATCCAGCAATGCATGGCAGCCAGTGCTGAGTTTATATAGGAAGTGGGTGTTGATAATTGGCACTAATAAGGACGTCCCACATGGCCATTTTGGAATTAGCATACATGTCATTTCCTGACAGTCCTGCGTGGCCATTTTGGAAATTGGCATATCTGCCATTCCCTGACAGTCCCGCGTGGCCATTTTGGAAATTGGCATCTTTGCCATTCTTTATCAAGTTCTTCCCTGACAGCGCCCCCCCCCCCCCACCCCACCCCCCGAGGGGCAGCCTCCGGATGCCCAAACGTGCCTGTTTCTCCGGAAATCTGTTAAAGAACTCCTGAAGGAGTTTAGGGGCATGTACATTACTTGCTGGTTCCCATGAGTTTTCTTCAGGTGGGAACCCCTTCCACCTAATGAGATACTGCACTTGTCTTCCTCTTCTTCGACCATCTATAATGGCCTCCACTTCAAATTCTGTGTCCTCCCCTACCGTAACCGGAGTTGGAGGTGGCTCCTCCCTGTTAGGAAATGAACTAGTCACTGCTGATTTAAGTAAAGAGACGTGGAAGACTGGGTGTATCTTATAGGAGTTGGGAAGGTTTAATTCAAATGCCACGGGTTAACTTCCCTTTTGATATTCAAAAGGTCCAATAAACTTAGGACCCAATTTCCGTGAGGGACAAGTGAGTTTGATGTTTGCTGTGGAAAGCCAAACTTTGTCTCCAACCTTAAACATAGGATTTCCCTTCTTCTTTTTGTCAAAGTGCCTCATATAATCCTCTTGAGCCTTCAGTATTGCTTCTTTAAGGGTCTGGTAGTTGGACTGTATAGAGGCCACCCTATCCTGGACTGCCGGTACTGAAGCCTCCGGGATGACATCTGGCAAAAAGGAGGGATGGAACCCATAATTTGCCCAAAATGGGGATTGATTAGTGGAGGCGTGAACCGAATTATTATATGCAAATTCGGCACATGGAAGAAGAGATGCCCAGTTGTCCTGGGTAAAGGTAGAGAAACCCACCCCCCATCACCACCGCTGCCACTCAATCCACCCCCCCATCACCACCGCTGCCACTCAATCCACCCCCCATCACCACCGCTGCCACTCAATCCACCCCCCATCACCACCGCTGCCACTCATCCCACCCCCCATCACCACCGCTGCCACTCATCTCACCCCCCATCACCACCGCTGCCACTCATCCCACCCCCCATCACCACCTCTGCCACTCAATCCACCCCCCCATCACCACCGCTGCCACTCATCCCACCCCCCATCACCACCGCTGCAACTCAATCCACCCCCCATCACCACCGCTGCCACTCATCCCACCCCCCATCACCACCGCTGCCACTCATCCCACCCCCATCACCACCGCTGCCACTCAGCCCACCCCCCATCACCACCGCTGCCACTCATCCCAACCCCCATCACCACCGCTGCCACTCAATCCACCCCCCCATCACCACCGCTGCCACTCAATCCACCCCCCATTACCACCACTGCCACTCAATCCACCCCCCATCACCACCGCTGCCACTCATCCCACCCCCCATCACCACCGCTGCCACTCATCCCACCCCCCATCACCACAGCTGCCACTCATCCCACCCCCATCACCACTGCTGCCACTCATCCCACCCCCCATCACCACCGCTGCCACTCAATCCACCCCCCATCACCACAGCTGCCACTCAATACACCCCCCTTCACCACCGCTGCCACTCAATCCACCCCCCATCACCACCACTGCCACTCATCCCACCCCCCATCACCACCGCTGCCACTCAATCCACCCCCCCCCATCACCACCACTGCCACTCAATCCACCCCCCATCACCACCGCTGCCACTCATCCCACCCCCCTCACCACTACAGCTGCCACTGATCCCAGCCCCCATCACCACCGCTGCCACTCAATCCACCCCCCATCACCACAGCTGCCACTCATCCCACCCCCCATCACCACTGCTGCCACTCATCCCACCCCCCCATCACCACCGCTGCCACTCATCCCACCCCCCCTCACCACCGCTGCCACTCAATCCACCCCCCCATCACCACCGCTGCCACTCAATCCACCCCCCATCACCACCGCTGCCACTCAATCCACCCCCCATCACTGCCACTCATCCCACCCCCCATCACCACCGCTGCCACTCATCCCACCCCCCATCACCACCGCTGCCACTCATCCCACCCCCCATCACCACCGCTGCCACTCAATCCACCCCCCCATCACCACCGCTGCCACTCAATCCACCCCCCATCACCACCGCTGCCACTCATCCCACCCCCCATCACCACCGCTGCCACTCATCCCACCCCCCATCACCACCGCTGCCACTCATCCCACCCCCCATCACTACCGCTGCCACTCATCCCACCCCCCATCACCACCGCTGCCACTCATCCCACCCCCCATCACCACCGCTGCCACTCATCCCACCCCCCATCACCACCGCTGCCACTCATCCCACCCCCCATCACCACCGCTGCCACTCATCCCTCCCCCCATCACCACAGCTGCCACTCATCCCACCCCATCACCACTGCTGCCACTCATCCCACCCCCCATCACCACCGCTGCCACTCAATCCACCCCCCATCACCACAGCTGCCACTCAATCCACCCCCTTCACCACCGCTGCCACTCAATCCACCCCCCATCACCACCACTGCCACTCATCCCACCCCCCATCACCACCGCTGCCACTAAATCCACCCCCCCATCACCACAGCTGCCACTCAATCCACCCCCCATCACCACAGCTGCCACTCAATCCACCCCCCATCACCACCGCTGCCACTCAATCCACCCCCCATCACCACAGCTGCCACTCAATCCACCCCCCATCACCACCGCTGCCACTCAATCCACCCCCCATCACCACCGCTGCCACTCATCCCACCCCCCATCACCGCCGCTGCCACTTAATCCACCCCCCATCACCACCGCTGCCACTCATCCCACCCCCATCACCACCGCTGACACTCATCCCACCCCCCATCACCACCGCTGCCACTCATCCCACCCCCCATCACCACCGCTGCCACTCATCCCACCCCCCATCACCACAGCTGCCACTCATCCCACCCCCATCACCACTGCTGCCACTCATCCCACCCCCCATCACCACCGCTGCCACTCAATCCACCCCCCATCACCACAGCTGCCACTCAATCCACCCCCCTTCACCACCGCTGCCACTCAATCCACCCCCCATCACCACCACTGCCACTCATCCCACCCCCCATCACCACCGCTGCCACTCAATCCACCCCCCATCACCACCGCTGCCACTCAATCCACCCCCCATCACCACCGCTGCCACTCAATCCACCCCCCATCACCACCGCTGCCACTCAATCCACCCCCCATCACCACCGCTGCCACTCATCCCACCCCCTATCACCGCCGCTGCCACTTAATCCACCCCCCATCACCACCGCTGACACTCATCTCACCCCCCATCGCCACCGCTGACACTCATCCCACCCCCACATCACCACCGCTGCTACTCATCCCACCCCCACATCACCACCGCTGCTACTCATCCCACCCCCACATTACCATCGCTGCCACTTATCCCACCCCCCCATCACCACTGCTGCCACTCATCCCACCCCCCATCACCACTGCTGCCACTCATCCCACCCCCCATCACCACCACTGCCACTCATCCCACCCCCCATCACCACCGCTGCCACTCAATCCACCCCCCATCACCACCGCTGCCACTCATCTCACCCCCCATCGCCACCGCTGACACTCATCCCACCCCCACATCACCACCGCTGCTACTCATCCCACCCCCACATCACCACCGCTGCTACTCATCCCACCCCCACATTACCATCGCTGCCACTTATCCCACCCCCCCATCACCACTGCTGCCACTCATCCCACCCCCCTTCACCACCGCTGCCACTCAATCCACCCCCCATCACCACCACTGCCACTCATCCCACCCCCCATCACCACCGCTGCCACTCAATCCACCCCCCATCACCACCGCTGCCACTCAATCCACCCCCCATCACCACCGCTGCCACTCAATCCACCCCCCATCACCACCGCTGCCACTCAATCCACCCCCCATCACCACCGCTGCCACTCATCCCACCCCCTATCACCGCCGCTGCCACTTAATCCACCCCCCATCACCACCGCTGACACTCATCTCACCCCCCATCGCCACCGCTGACACTCATCCCACCCCCACATCACCACCGCTGCTACTCATCCCACCCCCACATCACCACCGCTGCTACTCATCCCACCCCCACATTACCATCGCTGCCACTTATCCCACCCCCCCATCACCACTGCTGCCACTCATCCCACCCCCCATCACCACTGCTGCCACTCATCCCACCCCCCATAACCACTGCTGCCACTCATCCCACCCCCCCATCACCACGCCTGCAACTCATCCCACCCCCCATCACCACCGCTGCCACTCATCCCACCCCCCATCACCACGGCTGCCACAATATGCAGTTCATTTTAATATTGCCTGCTTATTTATTTTATCGTGTGTGGGGGGCCTCCTACATGATTTTCGCCTAAGGCCTCAAAAAGTCTAGATCCGCCTCTGGCTCTAACATTTGATTGGTCCTTTCTGTTTGTGCGTTACTTTGTGGATGGTATGCAGACGACAAACAGACTTGGATTTGTAGAGTCCTGCACAATGATTTCCAGAATCTGGAAGTGAACTGCACCCCTCTGTCGGACACAATACTACTTGGTAGTCCATGTAGTCGGACAATTTCTTTAATGAATATATGTGTTGTATCCATAGCTGAGGGGGTGCCTATCATAGGCAGGAAGTGAGCCATCTTGGACAGTCTGTCGACTACTACCAAGATGGTGGTGAATCCGTCTGAAGGGTGTAAGTCTACAATAAAGTCCATTGATATCATTCTCCATGGCTGTTCCGGAACAGGGAGAGGTCTCAGCAAGCCCCAAGTCTTGGTATTGTGACCTTTACTGCGGAGACAAGTTACGCAGGAGTCCACATAATCTTTACAATCCTGTCTGAGATTGGGCCACCAGAAGGATCTTTGAACAAGATCCCACGTTTTCCTGACGCCAAAGTGGCCGGTAAGGAGGTGATCATGACAAGCCTTCGGGACTTGGGGTCTTACTTCAGGAGGGATGAAAATTTTGTTATTATGCCATAAGAGATTTCCATCTCTTTGTAATGCCAAGGTTTCGGCTTCTGGGTACCGGGCAGAGGCTTGCTTGATCATTGTGTTTAGATTGGTTTGAAGCAGCAAAAAGTTGTGTGGTGACAGGATCGTGCTGGAGTAGGTGTTTCTGGGGTCTCTGGGAACATGCGGGAAAGAGCGTCAGCTTTCCCATTTTTGGATCCTGGGCGATATGTAAGGTGGAAGTTGAACCTGGAGAAGAATAAGGCCCATCGGGCTTGCCGTGGTCTAAGTCGCTTGGCGGTCCTGAGGTACTCTAGGTTCTTGTGATCTGTAAAGATCATAATGGGATGTGTAGCGCCTTCCAGTAAGTATCGCCATTCCTCCAGTGCCGACTTGATGGCTAGTAGTTCCCGGTCACCCACATCATAATTCTTCTCTGGTGGAGTCATCTTCCTGGAGAAGAAAGCGACGGGGTGAAGCAGGGCCTTGGGCCCTTGGCGTTGAGACAGAATGGCTCCTGTGGCAACTTCAGAGGCATCTACCTCAAGAACAAAGGGCAAAGCTGGATCTGGGTGTTGCAGTACTGGAGCGGATGTAAAAAGGATCTTAAGCTGATCAAAGGCTAACTGGGCTTCCTGAGACCATTGGAACTGGACCTGCTGGCGGGTTAACTGGGTAATGGGAGAAATGATTTTAGAAAAGTCCTTGATAAAGCGTCTGTAAAAGTTAGCAAACCCGACAAACCTCTGGATGCCTTTCTTGTCAGTGGGAGCTGGTCAATTGATAATAGCAGCCACCTTCTGTGGGTCCATGGAGATCCCTTCTGTTGAGATGATCAGTCCCAGAAACTGAATGGACAGTTTTTCAAACTCGCACTTCTCTGCCTTTGCATACAGTCCATGTAGTCTTAATGTGGCCAAGACCTTTTTTACATGCACCCGATGAAGATCCAGGGAGGCAGAGAAGATGAGAATATCATCTAGATACACTATTACAAAGTGATCTAGGAACTCTCAAAAAATGTCATTTACTAAATGTTGGAAGGTGGCTGGAGCATTACATAGTCCAAAGGGCATGACTAGATATTCAAAGTGCCCGAAGTGGGTCCCGAAAGCTGTCTTCCACTCATCTCCCTCGCGAATGCGGACCAAGTTGTAAGCACCGCGTAAATCTAGCTTGGTAAAGATTCGGGCAGAACGGAATCTTTGGAAGAGTTCAGGGACAAGAGGGAGTGGGTAACGATTTTTAATTTTAATTTTATTAAGTTCCCGATAATCCACACAAGGTCTCAGTGAGTGGTCTTTTTTCTGGACGAAGAAGATGCCGGCGCCAGCCAGAGAGGAGGAGGGGCGAATGAATCCTTTCTCGAGATTTTCATTGATATAAAGGCGTAGAGCCTCCAATTCAACTTCAGAGAGAGGGAAAATTCGCCCAAACTGAATCTCCGCACCTGTAAGTAGCTCAATTGGGCAATCATAAGGCCGGTGAGGTGGTAAGGCATCAGCCTTTTTCTTGTCAAAAACATCCAGGTAGGAATGATAGGCTGGCGGTACAACTTGACTAGTACTGGTGATGGGTTGAACAGACAGACAAACGGGAGGCTTGCTGATTTCGGGGACAAAGCAGTGCTGCTGGCAGTATTTGGAGTTGAAGGAGATTCTCCCCGATGGCCAATCAATTTGAGGATTGTGCGCCCGAAGCCAAGGAATTCCTAGAATAATAGGGAACATAGGGGAACACAAAACGTCAAAGCAGAGAAATTCCTAAAGACCAGAGTTCGTCCAGGTTAGGATGGGGATAGTCTCCTGTGTCACGGGTCCGGATCTGGGAATAGTCCCATCAGCTAGATGGACTTCAAGTCTCTTCTTCTTATTCCTAAGCGGTATTTGTAATCTCTTTGCCAAGGTGATGTCCACGAAGCAGCTGCATGCTCCGGAGTCAAGGATTGCCTGGAGCGGGATCTCCCCTTCCACCACCTGCAACGAGATGGGTAGGACAAGGTGAGCAGGAGGGGTTCCAGAGACCTGGAAGTAGACAGGACATGGAGGAAGGCACTTACTAGGTCTCACGGGACAGTTGCTTAGGAAATGTCCAGAACCTCCGCAGTACAGGCAGAGATTGGTCTGTCGTCGCCGTAATTTCTCAGCAGGGGATAGGGTACTCCGTACTAGTCCAATCTGCATCGGTTCTCCTTCAGCAGCAGGAGCAGGCGGAGATTTAAGCACAGGTGCAGGTGAGGGTGGAACCCTGGGGAGCATCCAGGAAGGCCGGTACATACCAGTCTTTTCAGACCTTCGCTCCCGCAGGCGGCGATTAAGCTGAATGGTCAGCTTAATAAGATCCTCCAGGGTGGCTGGGGCATCAACTCTGGCTAATTCATCCTTAAGGACTTCAGATAGACCAACCCTTTACTGGTATTTGAGGGCCGCCTCTTTCCAGCCGGTATCTGCCGACCACTTGCGGAAGTCCACAGTATAGTCCTCCACTGGGCGTCGCCCCTGTTGGAGGTTATGAAGGGCAGTTTCTGCAGTCGTCACAAGTTGAGGGTCATCATATAATTGTACCATGGCATCCAGGAACGTGGAGACTGAGTTAAACACTGGGCTTTTCTGCTCTAATAAATGGTGAGCCCAAGACTGGGGGTCTTCTGAGAGTAGAGATATGATAAACCCCACCTTCACGGACTCCAGGGAGAAAGTCCTGGGCTGGAGGGCAAAATTTAACTGGCAGGCGTTCTGGAATGCCCTAAACTTCCATCGGCCCCCCGAGAAGCGTTCGGGGACTGGAACTCTGGGTTCTGGAACTGGCATGACCACCGAGGAGGCCAATGCGGGGTGTTCTTGGGCTGAAGCAGCTGAAGCAGAGGGTGCAGCAGGTGGATTCTGGACGTTTGGTGCAGCAGATACTGCAAGGTTCTGTAGGCGACTCTCTAATTGAAAGTATCCATCTTGCAGATTCTTCACTGCTTGGGTAAGGCCGGCGACCTGCTGGCACAGAGCCTCTAGCGGGGAAGCACCCCTTTCAGCCTCAGACATCGTGGCTGGATTATGCTGTCACGAACCTGGTTGGAGGCTGAGGTGACGAGAGGGCTCTCCTTGCGGCTGAGTGCAGAGCACCCCTGGAGATGGTGACAGAGGGTGCTGTGCCCAAAGGTGCACGGGTTGCCTGCAGGTGTAGCTGTGTCAGGAATCGGATCCACAGTAGGAAAGACAGTCACTTGGATCACTGGAAGTGCAGGCAGGTTAGTGCAAATCAAGGTCAGAAGCCAGGCCGAGGGTCAAACACAGGTAGTCAATCAGGAGCAGGCAGGGAGAAGTCCGTAAGGCAAGCTGGGTTCAGAGCAGGAGAAAGCCAGAGCAGGTCAAGGATAGCCGGGTCGGTAACGGGTAGTCAATCAAGCTGGAGTTTCAAGGCACAAGGAAATCAGGTACTAGATGAAGATAATCCAGCAATGAATGGCAGCCAGTGCTGAGTTTATATAGGAAGTGGGTGTTGATAATTGGCACTAATTAGGACGTCCCACATGGCCATTTTGGAATTAGCATACATGTCATTTCCTGACAGTCCTGCGTGGCCATTTTGGAAATTGGCATATCTGCCATTCCCTGACAGTCCCTCGCGGCCATTTTGGAAATTGGCATCTTTGCCATTCTTTATCAAGTTCTTCCCTGACAGATAGAGGCAGGGGAGGGTCAAACAAGGATGAGTGCCTTGCGAAAGTATTCGCCCCCCTTGAACTTTGCAACCTTTTGCCACATTTCAGGCTTCCAACATAAAGATATAAAACTGTAATTTTTTATGAAGAATCAACAACAAGTGGGATACAATCATGAAGTGGAACGAAATTTATTGGATATTTCAAACTTTGTTAACAAATAAAAAACTGAAAAATTGGGCGTGCAAAATTATTCAGCCCCTTTACTTTCAGTGCAGCAAACTCCAGAAGTTCCGTGAGGATCTCTGAATGACCCAATGTTGACCTAAATGACTAATGATGATAAATAGAATCCACCTGTGTGTAATCAAGTCTCCGTATAAATGCACCTGCACTGTGATAGTCTCAGAGGTCCGTTTAAAGCGCAGAGCGCATCATGAAGAACAAGGAACACACCAGGCAGGTCCGAGATACTGTTGTGGAGAAGTTTAAAGCCGGATTTGGATACAAAAAGATTTCCCAAGCTTTAAACATCCCAAGGAGCACTGTGCAAGCGATAATATTGAAATGGAAGGAGTATCAGACCACTGCAAATCTACGAAGACCTGGCCGTTCCTTTAAACTTTCAGCTCATACAAGGAGAAGACTGGTCAGAGATGAAGCCAAGAGGCCCATGATCACTCTGGATGAACTGCAGAGATCTACAGCTGAGGTGGGAGACTCTGTCCATAGGACAACAATCAGTCGTATACTGCACAAATCTGGCCTTTATGGAAGAGTGGCAAGAAGAAAGCCATTTCTTAAAGATATCCATAAAAAGTGTCGTTTAAAGTTTGCCACAAACCACCTGGGAGACACACCAAACATGTGAAAGAAGGTGCTTTGGTCAGATGAAACCAAAATTGAACTTTTTGGCAACAATGCAAAACGTTATGTTTGGGGTAAAAGCAACACAGCTCATCACCCTGTACACACCATCCCCACTGTCAAACATGGTGGTGGCAGCATCATGGTTTGGGCCTGCTTTTCTTCAGCAGGGACAGGGAAGATGGTTAAAATTGATGGGAAGATGGATGGAGCCAAATACAGGACCATTCTGAAAGAAAACCTGATGGAGTTTGCAAAAGACCTGAGACTGGGACGGAGATTTGTCTTCCAACAAGACAATGATCCAAAACATAAAGCAAAATCTACAATGGAATGGTTCACAAATAAACATATCCCGGTGTTAGAATGGCCAAGTCAAAGTCCAGACCTGAATCCAATCGAGAATCTGTGGAAAGAACTGAAAACTGCTGTTCACAAACGCTCTCCATCCAACAACCTCACTGAGCTCGAGCTGTTTTGCAAGGAGGAATGGGCAAAAATTTCAGTCTCTCGATGTGCAAAACTGATAGAGACATACCCCAAGCGACTTACAGCTGTAATTGCAGCAAAAGGTGGCGTTTCAAAGTATTAACTCAAGGGGGCTGAATAATTTTGCACGCCCAATTTTTCAGTTTTTTATTTGTTAAAAAAGTTGGAAATATCCAATAAATTTCGTTCCACTTCATGATTGTGTCCCACTTGTTGTTGATTCTTCACAAAAAATTACAGTTTTATATCTTTTTGTTTGAAGCCTGAAATGTGGCAAAAGGTCGAAAAGTTCAAGGGGGCCGAATACTTCCGCAAGGCACTGTATGCAGACAGCTGATGTCCTCCTTATAAACTGATGATGCCATTGGTTGTTAGGACACCAGCAGCTAGAAGGTCGTAATGGTGCACAATGAAAACCTGTGGTTTTGGTAACTAAAAGGCAGGCTTGATCCAACTGTCATTTTTTAATCATCAAAAGAGTTTTACTTGAACAAGTTGGATATTGATAACCCCCTAGATCAGCCTTTTTCAACCAGGGTTCCCAGGCATCCTGTGGTGCCTTGAGTTTCTTCAGGGGTGCCTTGGCAAAATGCCTAAAAATTGTATACAAATCGGTGGTCTGCCAAAAACTCCTACTCGCCAAAATCTCCAACTGCTTCACTTCTGATGACTCTACAGCAGGAATAATTGGAGATGTCGACGAGTTTCTGTTTTCACAGACCAACGGCAGCCTGCACAGTACGGTACACGACCAGTTGCCTCTTTCCACAGAACACCAGGTAACAAGGAACAAAGTTGTTGCCGCCTTGGAGGCGGCCATGTTGTTGGTTAGTAGCGGGCGTTACTAACAATGTGCAATTATTATAGCGTGTACCGTAGTGTGCAGGCTGCTGGTGGTCTGTGAAAACAGCAACTTGTGGAAATCTCCAATTGTTCCTGCTGTAGAGTCACCAAAAGTGACATGGTTGGAGATTTTGGTGACCTGGAATTTTTTTTTCAATTCAATTTTGGGTAATTTTTAGGCATTTTGCCAAGGCATCCCTGAAGAAAACTCAAAGCACCCCAGGGTGCATGGGTGGGAAAAGGCTGATCTAGGGGTCTATCAATATTTAACTTGTTCAAGTGAAACTTCACTTTTGATGATTAACCACCAGAAGGTTTTACCCCCCTTAATGACTAGGCCATTTTTTGCGATTCGGCACTGTGTTACATTAACTAACAATTGCGTGGTCGTGCGATGCTGTACCCAAATACAATTGATGTCCTTTTTTTCCACAAATAGAGATTTCTTTTGGTGGTATTTGATCACCTCGGCAGTTTTTAGATTTTGCGCTATAAACAAAAAAGAGCGTCAATTTTGAAAAAAAACACAATATTTTTTACTTTCTTCTATAAAACATTCCCAATAAAATAAAACAAATCAAATCAGTTTATCAGTTTAGGCCAATTTGTTTTCTACTACAAAAAAAAATCCCAAAAAGCGTATTTTAATTGGTTTGCGCAAAAGTTATCGCATTTACAAACTATGGGATAGATTTTTGGACTTTTTCATTTTATTTTTTGTTTTTATTAGTAATGGTGGTGATCAACGATTTATAACGGGACTGCGACATTGCGGCGGACAGATCAGACCCCTAACTGACATTTTTTAGACTTTTTTGGGACCAGTGACATTAATACAGTAATCAGTGCTAAATAATACACACTGTTACTGTATAAATTACACTGGCAGGGAAGGGGTTAATGCTGGGGTGATCTAAGGGTTAAATGTATGTCTAAAATGCTTACTAACTGTGGGGGGGAGGCTCTGTGACAGGTACACAGAGATTGGTGTTTCAGCTTAGCTGAGACACACAATCTCAGTGTGCAGGTGTGACAGAAGAGCCGTCTGCTTTGTTTACATAGGCAGGCGGCTCTCCTGTCAGTTTCTGTGAAGATCGCAGGAGGCCAGCGGAGATCGAGCTCGCTCCTTCCGCGGTCTGGCTCCATGCCACCGAGACCATGTGCACATAAATACGTAGATCTAAGTAATTATGCGCAGCTAAGCTGTCCTGCCGCAGTAAATCTGTGTGTGGCGGTCGGCAAGTGGGTAAAAATGGCAGTTCATTTCAAGTTATTTCATTCCTAATTTTTAAAGCTTGGTGTTTTTGAAAGTGTGCCAACCTTGATAACGTAAATAAGATTTTCAAGATAATGTACAATAATCCTCTTTGTATTTTGTATCAAATAAAATACAGAAGAGTAAAAAAAAAAAAAAAAAAATGGCTGTTCGCTCCAGGATGGTTCTATACTGTGGATTTTTTGTGGCAGATTCTAAGCCTATTTTGGTTCCAGAATCACTGTGGCAAGCCAATTTCGTAACTTCCTCAAACACACGGCTTAGTGGCGGGGTCCTCCTGCTATAATCACTTGATCTGACCTGAGTCTCATTTCACAAAGCTAACACTCCAGGATAAGGATGTGCATTTAAAAAATACAGTAGGTGTCAGTTATTTTAGGCCGAGTCCAATGAGATTTGAAATACCATCACCTGACTGAGAAAGATCTTAGTAAAGCTGTAAAGCTTGGTGAATTGAGCTCTAGTGTTGTAACAGGAGAAATATACTATAATGCACATTCAGGTAAAAATGGCTGCATTCACCACCGGCACGGCCCTAGCCAAGTATCTGTATGTCGGTCAATGAAATGTAAATGTAGAACTGATTTTTTTTCTCCTGGACTGGGCTCACGATCTACATTACCTCAATTTTCTTCTATCTCTGCCATAGGTGTCAACTTTTGCCGGAAAGTGGTGTCTCCCTACCAAGTATAGATCAATGTGCTTGTTTTGCAGAATAAATGATGACTAGTAGGAACTGGCATGCACAGACTCATCATGTATCGCCTTTGAGTTGGATGCCAGAATTCAGGCAATGCAGACCCATCGCCAGAACACGTTCGCTACAAGAAGTGGGCGTCATTTCTGTGTGGGTTGTGTGTCTTATCTTAGCTACTGGTTATTATGAAGTGTTAAGTCCTTAATATAACAGCAACATGTTCAGAAGGGAAGTGACCTTATGCTGTTTTATTTTAGCAAACTTACCACGCTATTTTACTTTATTTCAGATATTAAATAGATGGCATGTATTTGTCTATTTTCACCCAATGACCATTATAATTTATTGTTGGGGACATCTTAGGAAATAAGGTAAAATAGAGCAATCTGTCACCAAAAAAGTTGAGTCTTTCCCCAAAATCTGTGAATAGCTCCATGCAACTTCTATGTATCTTTCTGTATAGGTGCTGGGAAGCTGAACTCCTGGCAGATATAAAAAGGCCAATAAATGCATTATTGTATTTCTTTAAAATGTTACTAAACTTACAATAGTAAAATCAGTCTGTATATGCAGTAAAGCATGTTTATTATACTCACTGTGGAACATAAGGGCTTAATCCTGCGCATTGTCTAAAAAGGCTGTTTGATCCTGTCTTCTCTGATCCTCCCTTTCTTCCACTGTCCCCAATCCATCTCCTGATAAGACAGAGCATTTGGATTCACTCTGCACATGCTCAGTTTGGTGTGTATTGCTAGAGTTTTTTATTGATAGAGCCTGTGAGCCATGTCCTCACTGGCTCTGGGCAGCCGCCGTTACAAAAATGTTTTTCCAAAAATTCCTACAGAGTATCCCACAAACCTGGAAAGGGGGAAAAGGGAAATAACAAATGTACAAGAAAAATTACGTGTATTAAAACCCGCGCTAAATATATAAATAATAAATAGTGTCGCCTGCAGCTGCTGCTCACAAGGTAAAAAAACAAGAAAACTTATAAGATGTATAAAACAGCGCTACTAGGCATGTAAATAGTCAAATGAGATAAGTGAAATATAAAGTGCATCAGTGACAACCTCTAAAATCAGTCATAATATAAAAAGTAATATACCAAATATAAATTGTTTTACCATAAAAACAATTGCTGTGCTTAAATCATTAAAAGTCCAAGTTTAAGGTGCAATGAAATTGTATCAATTGTGTAAAATTATTTTGCAAACAGTGCTAAATAAAGTGCAGTCCAAAAAAAGTCTTCACTTAAAATACGTATTCGTGCTGAATAAAAGTGCTTGTAGTGCTCCACACAAGTGCCAAAGTGTCTCCACACAGATCCCTTTTGGGGATGCACTCACCAAATTCAGGATATAATAGAGCCTTAAATCTGCAGAAGTTATTGCAGGACCACCAATATGGATGGATGGATAAGTGAAATCTCCAGAGCACCTCCAGCCTCCTCTATAGTATCTCCCAGTTCAGAATGCTCAAAGAAAGGAGGGAAGGAGCCAAATAGTGAAGCCCGTATGATATTTATTGCTTTAAAATATATAAAAACTACTCACAAACATTCGTGAAGTATCAGCGTATAATCACAATATACATCTTATAACAAATGTACAAGGCCATGGGGCATGCCCCATATGTGGTCGATAGATATAATAAATTACGTGCAAAAAATATATACAGTATGTCACAAAAGAGAGTACACCCCTCACATTTTTTCTAAATATTGTATTATATCTTTTAATGTGACAACACTGAAGAAATGACAGTATGGAATCTGTCCTGTTAAACCACTGTATGGTCTTGGCCACCGTGCTGCAGCTCAGTTTTAGGGTCTTGGCAATCCTATTAAAGCCTAGGACATCTTTATGTAGAGCAACAATTCTTTTTTTCAGATCCTCAGAGAGTTCTTTGCCATGAGGTGCCATGTTGAAATTCCAGTGAGTATAAGAGAGTAAGAACGATAACGCCAAATTCAACACGCATGTTCCCCATTCACACCTGAGACCTTGTAATACTAATGAGTCACATGACACCGGGGAGGAAAAATGGCTAATTGGGCCCAATTTGGACATTTTCACTTAGGGGTGTACTCACTTTGGTTGCCAGCGGTTTAGACATTAATGGCTGTGTTGAGTTATTTTGAGGGGACAGCAAATTTACACTGTTATACAAGCTGTACACTCACTACTTTACATTGTAGCAAAGTGTCATTTCTTCAGTGTTGTCACATGAAAAGATATAATAAAATATTTACAAAAATGTGAGGGGTGTACTCACTTTTGTGAGATACTGTATATCTGCTGTACAAATATTCACCAGGGTTTTTACACACAGCAGGTGCATTTAAGTCAATGCACCCCCGCCAAACAAAAATCTGCCTGTACAGTTAAAGAACATTATCCTGTCTAGCTAACTAGATACAATATGTACATTGCATAAAATGGTGGAGGGCCTAGCAAGACCCGGAAATCCAAAGCAAGCCTGTAAAGGAATTTAGGTTAAGCATGGGTTAAAGCATAACTACTTACACCAGTGAGACTGTCCTCTCCTCAGAGGTGACTTTCTCACCATATTGTTTCTAAGTGCACATTCACATAGAGATCTTCTTCAATTCCTGTCCCCTCTGGACACACTTGACTCAGCGTTTCACTGTTACTCCTGGAACAGGTAACAATTAAACCCTGCCAAGCTAACTATCTATCTAATCTAATCTCTGTGAACCGTTCTTAGTGACTAGATTATAGGCACAGTCCCTTCTCAGCACTAGGGCACTGACTCTCCTCTTATCACAGTCAGACTCACAAGTTCAGAACCAAAACATGCGGAGTCCACCCTACTGGTGTTCACAGTGTCCCTTCCTCCTGTAACACCGAGGCAACATGTCTTTTCTCTGTGACAAGCTATTTTGCTGGAGCCTGAGCAACTTGTGCAAATTGTGAGTGTTATGATTCTCTTCAATGGGCCCCTCACTCTGGCATCCCCTTCTCTGAAGAGACATCAAGCCACTACCTGCTCTCCTGAGGTAGTAACTTGCACAAAGCTTCTCCAACTGGCTCACTGGCCCAACAGGATCTTCTTCTTTTCTTTATTCCAGTATGGCTTGGGAATGTAGAGAAACTCCCATATCGCATCACTGCACCACTCCTCTCTTCATGCCTTGACCTCCAACATGATCTCCCGGGGAGCATAGGGGGAATCATACCCATACTTCAGAGCCACCTTCCTCTGAATCAGACGCTGGCATTTTGAGAACCTGGGGAGGGTTTATCTGTTTCCTCTCACAGTTGGGGAATACAGGGTCTCTTGTCTCCTGATGAGTCTTGCATAGGCCTCGTTTTGATCCCGACCCCGGGTGTAGGTACGAGGTGGTGACAAATCTGGAGCCATTGTAGCATAGGCCTCAAAGAACCCCAAGTTCCTGGCACACTGCATGCATACCACCAAATCCCTGGTCTCCCCATCAGGCAAACTGGGACTTGTAGAGCTGCTCCGCTAATCTGCTCCCCAGTCCCACTTTGTCTCTTCCTCAGACTTCCAGACATCTATGCCTTCCTACAAGGATCCATACCATTGCTGAAAGCTGGGGGACCCCGTATAAATGGCTCCGGCCTCCCCTTCACTCATCACATTGGGAGCTTTCTTCCCGGGAGCCCATTGATTCCCCTCTGCCTTGATAGAAGTAGGTTCTGCTCGTGAGAGTGAGTCTCCCTGCTCTGGCATATGGCAGTGTAAGTCTGTACTGCCAGCACCGGCTCCGGCAGCGCTCGCAGCACTCCCCTTCCTCTGCCCACAGGGATCCTCATGGGCACCCGTGCTTCCTGAGTGAAGCCTGTCTCCCAGATCACACACAACCTCCTGGGCTGATTTTCACTCAGCCAATCACTGCAGTGTCCGCATGGACTCCAGGCCTGCAGCCGCATGGACACATTTAAGCATTGGTGACATACCAGCCCGAGATTCTCCTTGTCCTTCCCGATGCACAGTGTCAATCCTCCCTTGGGCACCAACCGCATTCCGGTGTCCCACAGGACCGATTCCGGTGATTCTATCAACTTCTTAGGTACTCCGTCAACGCGTGGGATAGCCACTGCGCATGTTTTTTATGCTGAAAAAGCCCCCCCTCGGCTTATACTCAAGTCACGGTTTCACCTACCTTTTAAAAATGGCGCCGCCCGGCGCAACATATCACCGCGCATGCGCCGTCTCCCCGGGAATAGCCGAACGTGTACGGGCTTGGCGCATGCGCAGTGACGTGTTGGTGCCGGGCGGCGCCATTTATTTAATGTAAGGCACCTCACCGACAGGTAAGTGAGACTCCTCCACAGCCCCTGCATTTCCTCATGCAGTGCTGCGGGCATGGTACAGCACTGCATCTCCTGTACCATGCCTGTGCCATCTCCTGTACCATCACCTGTGCCATCTCCTGTACTATCACCTGTGCCATGCCTGTACCATCACCTGTGCCATGCCTGTACCATCTCCTGTACCATCACCTGTGCCATATAGTTACATAGTTACATAGTTACATATAGTTACATAGTTTGTGAGGTTGAAAAAAGACATCAGTCCATCCAGTTCAACCTATGATGTGTGTGTGTGTGTTTGCTGTTAACCGTACATTGTATACCCCTGTATGTTGTGGTCTTTAAGGTGCCCATCTAATAGTTTTTTGAAACTATCAATGCTCCCTGCTGATATGACTGCTTGTGGAAGCGAATTCCACATCCTTACTGCTCTGACAGTGAAGAACCCCTTACGTATTTTAAGGTTAAACCGTTTTTCCTCTAGTTTTAGTGAGTGTCAGGGCACTGCCAACATCCTGGCCAATCAGCGAATTCGCGCATTGGCGCGAATACACATGCGTGCCCAAACACGGGCAAACGCAGTCCGGAATGTGCGTGCGCCAATGCGCATGCGTGTACGCCGCGCGTAATGGCGCTTGGCGCCAAACAGCCTATTTAAAGCCAGCAACCACAACAACTAGTTGCTGGATGATCAACACCCTCCCGTGTTCCCTGTGCCTTGTAAACCTGCTGATCTTGACCTCCTGTTGCCGACCCGGACTGTCTGACTTTGCTTCTCCTGGCTCCTGACCCTTTGGCTTGCTCTTGGATTCCTGTTGTCTTCTCCAATACTTGACCTCGGCTTGGCTCCTAACTTCTCTCCAGCATACTCCCAGTTTGTTCCTGTTTGTACCTTGTTCCTGCCTGGCTTGCCAAAGTGTTCCAGACCTGCTTGGAACTTCACAACAAGTCTGTTCCTGCTTCCATCTGGTCATCCCAACCGGCAACCCGTGCTACTTCGTGCACAGCACTCCCTGTCCCACTTCCAGGGGTGCTCTGCACCTAGCCGCAAGGGGGAGCCCTCTCCGACTTCGGATCAGGTACGTGACAGTATCATCCAGCCATGACAGAAGCCGAGAGAGGTGTCTCCCCGCTGGAAGCTTTATGCCAACAAGTCACAGCATTAACCCAGTCAGTTAAGAACCTCCAAGATGGTTACTTCCAGATAGAAGGTCGCCTTCAGAACCTGTCAGCACCATCTTTTCCGGTAACTTCCGGTCCATCTGCTACAGTCTCCACCTCCGCTCCTTCCGTTTCAGGACACTCAGCACCTTCTATGATGGCTCTTCCTCCTGAACCGAGAGTACCCACTCCGGAACGCTTCTCTGGTGATCGCAAGAAATTGAAAGCGTTTAAAAACGCTTGCCTGTTATACCTGGCTCTGCAACCTAGAACTTTTGCCTCAGAGACAGTTAAAGTGGGGTTTGTTATTTCCTTATTATCTGATGAACCCCAATCCTGGGTCCACTATCTGTTGGAACAGAAAGACCCTGCTCTGAACTCTATGGACATTTTCTTTGAAGCTATGGGACAGTTGTATGATGACCCACAACCAGGGCCGGTGCTTCCACTAGGCAAACTAGGCAGCCGCCTAGGGTGCATTGCCACCTAGGGGCGCAACCACAAGTCAGCACTCACTCTCTGTCATGAATGATCCTTGTGAGCTGAGGGGAGGGGCGGCAGTGGGGGAGGAAGAAGGGACAGAAGAAGATGCCAGGTGTCTTAGGCAGTGGCAGAACTACCAGGCCCTGACTTTCCACCATTGTTGGGGGAGCCCCAAGGGGCAGGAAAGGAGCCCACCGGAGTGCTACCTGCATAATGATCCTCTTCTTCTGGAGCTGAGCGGCCTAATCCCTGGGCGGGAAGTGACACTCTACACTGAGCTGGTGGGCAGCCGTTCATTTCCCTGGGTCGGTATTAAGCAGGGAGTGGAGGAGAGCTGAGCTTGAGCCGGAGCTTGGCACTGGAGGGCAGCACCTTTACTGGAGCAGAAGCGATGAGGCAACGGAATGGTCTGAGGATGTTGGTGATGAAGGAGGTGCGGAGCTCTCTGACTGCTGCTTCTCCCTCCACCAGGAGCCGCTTGGAGCTGTGGTGAGCACTGTGGTCCAGGAGAGGAGCGTTCTGGGAGAAGGAATAAGCAGGATCACGGTGAAGGAGGGCAGAGTGCAGGCCACTCTCTTCATACTGCCCAGTGAGTGTCCCCAGAACAGGGGATCAGGGTCCCTGGGTGTGACATGGAGGATCCCTGGTGTGAAAGAGAATTGGGGTCACCAGGTGTGCCATGGGGAATCTGAGTCACGAGGTGTAAAATGGGGGAGAGGGGTCACAAGTGTAACAGGGGTTTGGGGTCACCAGGTGTGCCATGTGGCATTGGGATCCCTGGGTGTGCCATGGGGGATTGAGGTCCCAGGTGTGTCATGGAAAAACATCAGGGTCTCCGGGTATGACATGGAGGAACATCAGGGACCCCTGATGTGACATAAAGGAACATTGGGGTCACTGGGTATGACAGTATGACATGGAGGAACACAGGGGTCCCTGGGTATGACATGGAGGAACATCAGGCCCAGTGGGTATGACAGCAGTATATTGAGGAATATTGGGGTCCCAGGATGTGACATGGAAAAACATCAGGGTCCCTGGGTGTGACATAGGGGGACATCAGGGTCCCCAGGTGTCATGGGGGAATCATCAGATCAGGGTCACTGGATATGACAGTTTATAACCACTTCCCTTTTTTTTTTTTTGGGGGGGGGGCGCAAATAGCTGATCTTGCCTAGGGCGTAAAACAGTCTAGCACCGGCCCTGCCCACAACGCACGGCCACTGCCGAGGCAACCCTCCAAAAATTACAGCAAGGCCGACGTCCTGTGGAGGACTATACCGTATACTTTCGTAGGTGGGCTGCAGACACGGGTTGGAATGAGGCCGCCCTCAAATATCAGTACCGGTTAGGCCTGTCCGAAACCCTCAAGGACAAGCTAGCAAGAATAGAGACCCCCACCACATTAGAAGGGCTCATTCAGCTTGCTATCCAGCTGGACAGACGTTTACGGGAGCGCCGGTCGGAACGTGCACAATTCTTTCAGCCGACCTGGATGTTACCCAAAGTCCCACCAACTCCTGCACCTCTGCCAACTGCTGCCAGCCCAATTTCGCCTGACGAACCAATGCAGATTGGGGTGGTCCATACAGCTTTAACTCCTGCTGAACGACTTCGTCGCCGGCAAGCAAACCTTCCTCAAAAACCGTCCTCCGGGACCTTCCTCAACTCACCTAGTCCTCTCTGTGTCGTTTCAGGTTACGGAAGGGGAGGTCAAGCTGCCAGCCATCATTGATTCCGGAGCTTGCAGCTGCTTCCTGGATATCTCTCTAGCAAGGACCCTTCATATCCCGCTTCAGACTAAAGGCCATAAACTAGAGACCCACCTCGCAGATGGCACCACTCCTAGGTCGGGGCCCATCACTCAGGAAACCCTGCCCATCCTCACCACAACCGGCCCAGGCCATCAGGAATTTCTTCACTTCGATGTTCTTCCTTCACCCATGTTCCCCGTAATTTTGGGAATTCCTTGGTTACGGGCACATAACCCACAGATAGACTGGCTCAAGGGGGAAGTTTCCTTTAAATCTGAGACCGCCGGCTGTCTCACTCACATTGTTCGTTCAACACCGCATAACCTGCCTTGAAGCTCGCATGCTTGCAAGCATACCTCGCTATCGGAACCTCGCTGCTGATCCCTGTATCCTGCTACCGGATCATCCGCTCTTACCGAACCTCTCCTCTGCTACTTGCTACTAGTGATAAGTACCCCACAGGGGAATCCTCCATAACCTTCATACTAAAGCTTACACTATCTAGTTCTGCATACTAAGGACTGTTACTACATCTGCACTATCTAGATTGCTAGCTCTTGAGCCTACTATCATCTGCTCTTGCACTGGGTTAGTCTCTCCTGTATGTTCATCTGCTATCCTATCATCTACTACCATACATGATTGCTAACCTATCTGCATCCCATCTGCTACTATCTCATTCTCAAGAACATTCCTCTCAAGTGTCTGTCACCTATCATCTCTACTCAACCTGTCTCTTCAGCCTATCACCACTATACTACTATATACATAGATCACTCCAGGAACATCTTATTGAGTGTGTGTATTTGTATGCTGAATTGAGACTATCCACATATGATGAGTCTTGGGAGTTGGGATTGGTATCTCAGTGTTTCTCTACATGACTACTGAAGTGGAATATTTCTGCAGCTGCAAATCCACATTATACAGAAAACGCAGGAGCGTTACAGATTGAACTAACCCAAAATGGATTCAGCAGAAATAACCACTCAGGTGACACAATTAAAACAACAAGTAACTGCGTTAATACACGCACTTACTGAATTAAAAGAAGACAATCAGGCTCTGACGCAGCAGGTGGCCAGACTGACACAACTTACCGCTGCTCAGTCGCCTGAACCCAAAATAAATCCTCCTTTAGTATTTACAGGCGATCGCAAAAAATTTCGCGAATTCAAAAACGCATGTGAGTTACTTTTCTTGCTAAAACCCCGTACCTACCTTACTGATCATATCAAGGTTTGCACTATTATTTCTTACCTAACAGGCGATCCACGGGCCTGGGCAGACTCTCTCTTTGAGAAAAACGATCAGCTTCTCAACTCCTACGCCTTATTTCTAGCAGAACTTACTAGCCTATATGATGACCCCAATAGGCAGAGTACTGCCGATCTTCAATTGAGGTCCTTAAAACAAGGTAGGAGACCTGTGGAAGACTTCGTCGCAGAGTTCAAGAGATGGACCCTTGATTCAGAGTGGAATGATGCATCTCTGAAAACTCAATTTAGGCTTGGCCTATCAGAGGCCGTTAAAGACGAGCTCGCCCGAGCGGATTTGCCGAAAACCCTGGATGCATTGATACAACTCAGTATCACCATAGATAGAAGGCTACGAGAAAGAAAGGCTGAAAAAATGGGAATGCCATTATCCAGTTCTTCTCAGATTTCGGCTGTTGACCCTACTCCTATGGAGGTAGGAACCATACGCCCACCTCTATCATCTATGGAAAGAGCCAGGAGACGATCTAGTAATCTCTGCTTGTACTGTGCATCCCTGGATCACATGATAAACGTCTGTCCCCTTGTCTACAAAAAGAAGGGTGAGTGTTCATATGTCCTCCTAGGGGGATTGACAACTTCAATTACTAACCCTTACCTTTTTGTTCGCTTGACATTACAGTGGGACCAGACAAGGATTACTACTAAGGCCATGATTGACACAGGATCTTGTGGAAATTATATTGACATACGTTTTGCTGCTTTAAATAAAGTCCCTATTATTTCTAAACCTAAACCTGTCTCAGTGAGTCTTATTAACGGTGTTCCTTTATCTTCTGGTCCGATCACTGATCAGACACAAGCACTTCTAGTCACCACTAACGAGTCTCATATGGAGACCACCACCTTCGACCTAATACCTTCACCCCACTTTCCCATTGTTTTGGGACTTCCCTGGTTACACACACATCAACCAACCATAGATTGGAAGGAACGGACCCTGGCCTTCCTCTCTTGCTATTGCAAGGGTACGTGTAACCTCCTGTCTTACGGGAAGATCCTGTCTGTGGTGACAGATGAGATTGCACCACTATGTTATCAGGATCTGTCTGAGGTTTTTCTTGAGAAAAATGCCCAAGCACTACCTCCCCATCGGCACTATGATTGTAGTATTGATCTACTCCCAAATAGCAAATTGCCGTTCGGTCATGTTTATCCTCTTTCGCAGGATGAACTTTCCCATCTCAAAGAATATTTGGATGAGAATTTGAAAAAAGGTTTTATTAGACCTTCCACTTCTTCCACAGCAGCAGGACTCTTTTTTGTCCGCAATAAGGACTCAAGTCTCAGGCCTATTATCGACTATAGGCAATTGAATGCTATTACAATAAAAGATCGCTA
The DNA here is from genome assembly GCF_965119305.1 of Pelophylax lessonae. Taxonomy (NCBI): domain Eukaryota; kingdom Metazoa; phylum Chordata; class Amphibia; order Anura; family Ranidae; genus Pelophylax; species Pelophylax lessonae. The sequence goes on from NC_138768.1 coordinate 127,503,372, forward strand.
TCCTCTACCGCTTATCCCTGAGCTCATTGAACAGGTGCGTGGAGCTACCTATTTTTCAAAATTGGACCTGAAAGGGGCATACAATCTAATTCGAATCCGTGATGGAGATGAGTGGAAGACTGCATTCAGAACCAGATACGGATTGTTCGAATATCTTGTAATGCCATTCGGGCTATGCAACGCCCCTGCAGCCTTTCAACGATTTATAAACGATATTTTTAGAGACTTACTGGATGTCTGTGTTGTGGTATATCTGGACGATATACTTATATATTCACGATCCTTGTCTGAACATATAAAACATGTAAGACTTGTGTTATCGAGATTACTTGCACACAACCTATACGTGAAACTGAAAAAATGCTTGTTTCATAAAGAAGAAGTACTATTTCTAGGATACATCATATCCAAAACAGGAATCAAGATGGATATGAGTAAGATATCCTGCATTCAGGATTGGCCTACACCAACCACCCGCAAAGCGCTACAGCGATTCCTTGGATTTTCAAATTTCTATAGGAAGTTCATCAAGAACTTCTCTGCCATTGTGAGACCCCTCACACAACTCACTAGCATTAAGAGACCATTCAAATGGTCAGATGAAGCAAATGAAGCTTTTCACCTGTTAAAGACAAGGTTTACTTCTGCTCCCATACTACGCCATCCAGACCCATCCCTCCAATACATTCTGGAAGTAGATGCGTCAAACATGGCAGTAGGAGCAATACTCTCCCAACGACCAACTAACACTTCACCACTTCATCCAGTCGCCTTATTTTCTAAATCCTTAAGCAGTCCAGAGGTAAATTACCCAGTGGGTGAAAAAGAACTGCTTGCTATAAAACTGGCTCTGGAGAATTGGCGACATCTACTCGAAGGCACCCGATTACCAATACTCATATACACAGATCATAAAAATCTTCAATATCTTCAGACTAACAAAACTCTCTCTCACTGGCAGGTACGATGGTCACTATTCTTCCTAAGGTTTAACTTCCTAGTGACCTACACACCTGCAGATAAGAATAAAAAGGCGGATGCACTATCACGACTAACTGAAGAAAACTACTTTGAAATCCCTTCCGTTCCTATAATACCTCACAAGCGTATTATTGGAGTTGTCTGTTCCTTGAAGGAAGAGGTTTTGCATAGTATAAGTTTGGATTCACCCCCACCACAACTAAATACTGATGCAGAAGGCTTCCTCTACTACAACGACAAACTTTACATACCCCCTACCATGCGTACCAAGATCTTGGAATTGTCGCATGATGTGCCTATGGCAGGACATATGGGTATGACAAAGACTCTTAATTTGCTTACCAGGCAGTTCTGGTGGCCTGACATGAAAACATCTATACAGAAATTCGTCTCTTCATGCAATGTCTGTGCCAGGTCCAAAATTGACACTACGAGACCATCCGGTCTACTATGCAGTCTACCAATACCCCAAACTCCATGGGAGGTTGTGTCCTTGGACTTTATAGTAGAACTACCTCCTTCCAAAGGATTTAATACCATCTTGGTGTCAGTGGACCATCTGACAAAAATGACACATTTCATTGCTATTCGCAGACTACCTTCGTCCAAACAAACAGCGGAACTACTGATGAAACATGTCTTTAAGTTACATGGTATCCCGAAAACTCTTCTGTCTGACCGTGGATCGCAATTTATCTCCAAGTTCTGGCAAGAACTATGTCACATACTACGAATTGAGCGGAAGCTCACTTCTCCTTACCATCCTCAGACCAACGGACAGACTGAAAGAGTCAACCAGTGCATCGAGCAATATTTACGTTGTTACACTTCATACCAACAGGATGATTGGGTGGATCTTCTCCCTCTGGCAGAATTTGCCTACAACAACGCAACCCACAGTACGACCAAACAGAGTACGTTCTACTTGAACTATGGGTTTCATCCCACTATTCTTCCACCACACATCCTTCCTTCAAATAACCCAGTAGCCTCAGACTATCTTACCCAAATAAAGGACTCTCTGGGTTTACTTAATACTACCATCGCACACGCTCATAGTCAACAAAAGAAGTACTATGATCTTCGTAGAAGACCTTCTCCTCAGTATGCTATTGGGGACCTCGTTTGGCTCTCAACAAAAAACTTAAGATTGAAAATCCCTAGCAAAAAGCTTGGGCCTCTGTTCTTGGGACATTTCCCAATCAGGAAACTTATTGGAAAAGCTGCAGTACAGCTCACATTACCAACAGACCTCAAAATACATCCCATCTTCCATGTGTCGCTACTGAAGCCCCATGTTCCTGACCAAGGAATAAGACCTACTATCCCACCTCCTTCTGTACAAGTTGAAGGTGGAGAAGAATATGAGATAAAAGAGATTCTGGATTCTCGTATCCACAGAAGAAGACTTCAATATTTAGTCCGATGGAAGAACTATGGGCCCCAAGACGACACCTGGCTAAATACCTCTGACATACATGCCCCTAGATTAATTCGCAATTTTCACGCGAAATACCCAGAAAAAACAGCTCCAGAGGCCTTCAGGAGCCGGCCTTAAGGGGGGGGGGGTACTGTAATGTTCTGGTACCTTTGGTACCCTAATTCCACTTTTCCTTAAGTGTATGCGCCCCACCATTCTCTTTTGGTAAGGTGCGCATACACCTTTAAGACCGATGCTGTCATCACTGAGCGCCGCTGGAGCGGCTATTTCAACCGCCGGCGGTCTCACTCACATTGTTCGTTCAACACCGCATAACCTGCCTTGAAGCTCGCATGCTTGCAAGCATACCTCGCTATCGGAACCTCGCTGCTGATCCCTGTATCCTGCTACCGGATCATCCGCTCTTACCGAACCTCTCCTCTGCTACTTGCTACTAGTGATAAGTACCCCACAGGGGAATCCTCCATAACCTTCATACTAAAGCTTACACTATCTAGTTCTGCATACTAAGGACTGTTACTACATCTGCACTATCTAGATTGCTAGCTCTTGAGCCTACTATCATCTGCTCTTGCACTGGGTTAGTCTCTCCTGTATGTTCATCTGCTATCCTATCATCTACTACCATACATGATTGCTAACCTATCTGCATCCCATCTGCTACTATCTCATTCTCAAGAACATTCCTCTCAAGTGTCTGTCACCTATCATCTCTACTCAACCTGTCTCTTCAGCCTATCACCACTATACTACTATATACATAGATCACTCCAGGAACATCTTATTGAGTGTGTGTATTTGTATGCTGAATTGAGACTATCCACATATGATGAGTCTTGGGAGTTGGGATTGGTATCTCAGCGTTTCTCTACATGACTACTGAAGTGGAATATTTCTGCAGCTGCAAATCCACATTATACAGAAAACACAGGAGCGTTACACTCGTATGATTGCTCCCATTACCCAAATGACCCGGCAACACACCCATTTTCAATGGTCCTCAGAAGCTCAGACGGCATTTGACAGGCTCAAAGCCCTGTTTACCTGCGCCCCTGTATTACAACATCCAGACCCTGCCTTGCCTTACGTCCTAGAGGTCGATGCTTCGGAAGTGGCCACAGGAGCAGTTCTTTCCCAACGCCAAGGACCCAAGACTTTGCTTCACCCAGTTGCTTTTTTTTCCCGGAAGCTCAGCCAACCTGAAAGGAATTATGATGTGGGTGATCGAGAACTGCTGGCCATTAAGGCTACTTTCGAAGAATGGTGATATTTGTTAGAAGGTGCAGCCCATCCGATAATGATATTCACGGACCACAAAAATCTTGAATATCTCAGATCGGCCAAACGTTTAAGACCTCGACAAGCCAGATGGGCATTATTTTTTTCAATGTTCAATTTTCATCTCACGTACCGTCTGGGCTCCAAGAACGGGAAGGCGGACACTCTCTCACAGATGTTCCCTGAAACTCCAATGGATGCCACTCCCAGTACTATCCTGTCCTCCCAAAATGTTCTCCTAATGCAACCGGATCTTAGGTCCACTCTGGAATCAGCCTCTGCCCAATGTTCCGTTCCTGAGACTCCTTCACTCGAGAAATGAGGAAAACTTTTTTGGCATAAGGACAAGATCTTTGTGCCTCAGGAAACCAGACTCACGGTCTTTAAAACCTTCCATGATCATCAACTAGCTGGCCACTTCGGGGTCCGCAAAACTCTGGAACTCATCCAACGAGCCTATTGGTGGCCAGACTTAAGGCAAGACTGTAAAAATTATGTGAGCTCTTGTACAACCTGCCTTCGAAACAAAGGCAGCCACGTCCAAGCCTGGGGTCTATTGAGACCACTCCCTGTCCCAAGTCGGCCATGGGAAATGTTATCTATGGACTTCATAGTAGATCTACCCCCTTCAGACGGATTTTCCACAATTATGGTGGTGGTGGATCGCCTATCCAAAATGGCCCACTTTTTGCCCATGGTAGGCACTCCTTCGGCCATGGACTTGGCACACACCTTTGTGAAGGAAATCTTAAGGCTACATGGTCTACCCGGCAGTATCGTGTCTGATCGTGGGGTACAATTTACCTCCAGATTCTGGAGGGCTCTCTGTAAGGTCTTAAACATCCAAGTCTGTTTGTCTTCAGCTTACCACCCTCAAAGTAACGGCCAAACTGAAAGGACTAACCAGACCTTAGAGCAATACCTCCGCTGCTTTTCCACCTTTTCCCAGGACAACTGGGTAGTCTTACTTCCATGTGCGGAATTTGCATACAATAACTCTATCCATGCCTCTACTCACCAGTCTCCATTTTGGGCGAACTACGGATTCCCCCCATCTTCTTTGCCTACACCTATGCCTGAAGCTACTGTACCTGCCGTCCAAGACAGGGTAGCCTTTATTCAAGAAAACTTCCTGCTCTTACAGAAGACCTTGCAAAAAGCATAAATGGATTACAAAGAATTTTATGACAAAAGGAAGAAGGACAACCCAGCTCTGAAGGTAGGAGACAAGGTGTGGCTCTCCACAGTTAACCTTAAGTTATCCTGCCCATCCAAAAAGCTGGGTCCAAAGTTTATTGGCCCCTTTTCGATCAAGAAAATGATCAATCCTGTGGCCTTTGAACTATGTCTTCCAAGCACATACAGGATTCACCCAGTCTTCCACGTTTCTCTGCTGAAGCCTGCCAATCCTGGCCCCTTTCCTGGAAGAGATGACTTGCCTCCACCTCCTGTTACGGTAGATGGAGAAACTGTATACGAAGTTGAATCCATCATGGATTGCCGGAAAAGAGGAAGGCAGGTCCAGTACCTAATAAAATGGAAAGGCTATGCACCTGAGGAGAGTTTGTGGGAACCGGCAGAGAACATACACGCTCCCAGACTTCTGTGTGAATTCTTTAAAAGATTCCCTGAAAAACGGTCTTACTTGGGCATCCGGAGGCTGCCCCTCAGGGGGGGGCACTGTCAGGGTACTGCCAACATCCTGGCCAATCAGCGAATACGCATGCACACCCAAACAGGGGCAAACGCAGTCCGAAATGTGCGTGCGCCAATGTGCACGCGCGTACGCCGTGCGTAATGGCGCTTGCCGCCAAACGGCCTATTTAAAGCCAGCAACCACAACAACTAGTTGCTGGATGATCAACAGCCTCCCGTGTTCCCTGTGCCTTGTAAACCTGCTGATCTTGACCTCCTGTTGCCGACCCGGACTGTCTGACTTTGCTTCTCCTGGCTCCTGACCCTTTGGCTTGCTCTTGGATTCCTGTTGTCTTCTCCAATACTTGACCTCGGCTTGGCTCCTGACTTCGCTCCAGCATACTCCCAGTTTGTTCCTGTTTGTACCTTGTTCCTGCCTGGCCTTCCAAAGTGTTCTGGACCTGCTTGGAACTTCACAACAAGTCTGTTCCTGCTTCCATCTGGTCATCCAAACCGGCAACCCATGCTACTTCGGGCACAGCACTCCCTGTCCCACTTCCAGGGGTGCTCTGCACCTAGCCGCAAGGGGGAGCCCTCTCTACACTCCGGCTTCGGATCAGGTACGTGACAGTGAGTGGCCACGTGTCTTATTGTATTCCCTTTCTCTGAAAAGTTTGTTCCCAATGCTAGGGTCGCCAGTACAGTATTTGTACATTGATATCATATCCCCTCCCATGCGTCTCTTCTCCAGAGAGAATAAGTTCAGTGCTTGTAGTCTTTCCTCATAGCTGATGTCCTCCATTCCCCTAATTATTTTTGTTGCCCTTCGCTGGACTCTCTCCAGTACCAGCACATCCTTCCTGAGGACCGGTGCCCAGAACTGGACAGCATACTCCAGATGTGGCCGGACCAGAGTCTTGTAGAGTGGGAGAATAATCTCTTTATTTCTGGAGTGAATCCCCTTTTTTATACATGCCAGTATTCTGTTGGCTTTGCTTACAGCGGCTTGGCATTGCATGCCTCTGTCAAGCCTGTTTTCCACTAGTACCCCCAGGTCCTTTTCCATCTTAGATTCACCCAGAGGTTTCCCCCCCATAGTGAGTAGCTTGCTTTCGTGTTTCTTACGCCCAAGTGCATTACTTTACATTTTCAACATTAAACCTCATCTGCCATGTACTTGCCCACCCCATTATTTTGTTCAGGTCCGCTTGTAAGGTTTCCACATACTGCATAGAAGATATTGGCATGCTTAGTTTAATATCATCCGCAAATACCGAGATTGTGCTAGATATCCCCTCCTCTAGATCATTTATGAATAAATTAAACAGGATTGGTCCCAGGACAGAACACTTTCCACACCCACCCAATCCGAGTTCTCCCCATTAATCACCACCCTCTGGACTCTCCCCTGGTGCTAGTTTTTTATCCAGGTACTCTCCCCCTATGTACCTTAGTTTGTACAGTAAGCATTTGTGGGGAACGGTGTCAAATGCTTTTGCAAAGTCCAGATACACCACAGGCTTTCCTTTATCTAGATGGCAGCTCACTTCATCGTAGAAGGTTAATAGATTGGTCTGGCAAGAACGATTTTTCATGAATCCATGCTGATTACTACTAATAATAACGTTTTCATTACTAAAGTCTTGTATGTAGTCCCTTAACATCCCCTCCAAAATCTTGCAGACTACTGATGTTAGGCTGACCGGCCTATAATTACTGGGATATATCTCAGCCCTTTTTTAAATATTGGTACCATGTTGGCTTTTTTTCCAATCAGCTGGCACCATACCCGTCTGTAGACTATCCTTAAAGATCAAGAATAATGGTCTGGCAATCACCTGGCTGAGCTCTTTAACCACTTGCCGACTGCCGTCAGTAGATTTACTGCGGCAGTCAGCCCCTCACAGGCAAAGTGACGTATATTTACGTCACTAGCCTGTGAGGCTCTGGGGAGCGAGCGTGCGCCACCGGCGGCGCGCTCCCGCTCCCGCACGGTCACGGATCCCCCCGCGCGTGTGACCGGCGGACCCGTTGTCCGCCGCTCACTCTGCGATCGTCGGGGGAGAGGGAGAAAGGCAGGCAGCTTGTGTAAACAAGCTGCCTGTCATTCTCCCCTGTGTAGAAACACTGATCATACGGTTCTACTATGTAGGACCGTTGATCAGTGTAACTACAGCTCAAGCCACAGCCAATCACAGTTAGAATCACGCCCCTAGGGACACACACAGCCCCTCCCTCTCAAATAAAGTTAACCCCTTCACTGCCAGTGTATTTTTACAGTAACAGTGCATATATATAGCACTGATTACTGTAGAAATTTCACTGGTAACCCCAAAAATGTCAGTCAAGGGTCGGATCTGTCCGCCCCAATGTCGCAGTACCGCAAAAAAATCGCAGATCGCCGTCATTACGCGTTAAAAAAAAAAACAACAAAAATGACAAAAATCTTTCCCTTTGTTAGTAAACTAATAACTTTTGCGCAAACCAATCAAAATACGCTTTTTGCGATTTTTTTTACCAAACATATGTAGCATAAAACAAATTGGCCGAAAATGTTAAAAAATTTTGATTTTTACTTTTTTTTTGGGGGGAATTTCATATAAAAAAATGTGAAAAATATTGTTATTTTTGCTAAATTGACGCTCTTTTTTTGTTTATAGCGCGTGATCAAAAAATCGCACAGGTGATCAAATACCACCAAAAGAAAGCTCTGTTTGTGGGGAAAAAAGGACGTCAAATTCGTTTAGGTACAGCGTCGCATGACCGCACAATTGTCCATTAAATCACGCAGTGCCGAATTGCAAAATACCCCCTGGTCTTTTAGCAGCCAAATCCTCCGGGGCTTAAGTGGTTAAGATCCCTCGGGTGCAAGCCATCTGGTCCTGGTGATTTATTTATGTTAAGTGTCTCTAGTTTAGTTCTAAGTCTATCCTCTGTTAGCCATGGCGGTACTTCTTGAGGTGTATTTTTTAGTTTATCATTACAAGCTGGGTTAGTGTAGCCCCCAATTCTTTTGGGAAGACTGAAGAGAAGAAATTATTTAACACTTTCGCCTTCTCTCTGTCCTCTGTGGCCAGATTTTCATCGTCGTCTTTTATGGGGCCAATGTGTTCTGGCCTCGCTTTCTTACTGTTTATATACTTAAAGAATTTCTTGGGGTTTTTTTTACTGTCTTCCGCTATATGTCTCTTGTGTTCTATTTTAGCCGCCTTGATTTCGCCTTTACATTTCTTCTTGTATTTATTACACTCTTTTTAATGCTTGAATGCTGCCAATGACCCCTCAGCCTTGTATTTTTTGAAGGCCTTTTCTTTAGTATTAATATGCATTTTTATATTGGAGTTTAGCCACCCAGGGTTTAGTTTTGCTCTTTTAAATTTATTTCCCTTTGGAATGCACTGGCCAATCCCTTTGTTTAGTATGCTCTTGATGTACTCCCATTTTTAGTCCGTATTCTTTGTTCCCAGGGTTCTATCCCATTTGATATTTTCTAGCAAAGAGCGCAGTTTTGGGAAATTGGCTCTTTTGAAATTCAGTGTCCTTATATTACCCTTGTGTTTCCTATTACTATGATTAATACTGAAACTAATTGACCTATGGTCACTGTTTCCTAAGTTGGCCCGTATTTCTATATCCGTGAGCAGGTCTGTATTGTTGGTAATCAGTAGGTCAAGTACCGCATTGTTTCTTGACGGTGCGTTCACCATCTGACCCATAAAATTGTCCTGCAAAACATTTAGGAACTGCTGCGCCTTGGCTGAATGCGCGGTTCCTTCTGCCCAGTCTATATCTGGATAATTAAAGTCCCCCATTATAATGACATTTCCCATCCTTGCTGCCAATCCAATCTGTGAAAAGAGGTCCACTTCCCCCTCCTCCCTCTGGTTGGGGGGCCTATAGCATACGCCCAATATTACCTTCCCCATAGTGCCTTCCCTTTGAAGTTCTACCCATAGGGATTCTGCCTCGTCCATAGCTCCATTATTAATATCATCCCTTATAGTTACCTGTACACTGTTCTTAATATACAGACATACTCCTCCCCCTTTTTTACCTTCTCTATCTCTGCGATAAAGGGAATACCCCTGAATGGTCGCCATCCAATCATGAGAGTTGTCGAACCAAGTCTCTGTAATCCCCACAAAATCTAAATCCTCCTCATACATCAGCAGCTCCAGCTCTCCCATCTTGTTGGCCAGGCTTTTGGCATTGGTATACAAACCTCGTAATTTTGACCGGATGCATACCATATCCTCATTTGATGTTGTTTTTGGGCTGCTCTTGTGATTTTTCCCCATCCCCACCTTGGATTTAGGAACTCTGAATACACTACCACTAGTTCTCCAGGAACCCGAAACCCTCCTTACTACACCAGCTTCTCAGCCACTTGTTAACTTCCCTAATCTCCCGCTGCATCTCTGGTGTAGCTCGAGGTATAGGTAGTATTCCTGAAAATACTACCTTGGAGGTCCTAGTCCTCAACTTAGCTCCTAAGTCCCTGATTCTCCATCTCCCTCTGCCTATGTCATTGGTACCCACGTGTACCATGACAGCTGGGTCTTCCCCAGCTCCACCCAGTAATCTGTCCACCCGATCTTGAGCGCCCAGGAAAACAACAGACAGCGCTCACGGTCTTTGTGACAGATTGCCCTGTCTGTCCGTCTAATAATTGAGTCCCCTACCACCTGCACCTGTCTTTCCTTTCCCTTTCTCCCGGCCTCACTGGAGGAGGTCTTCCTCTGGCAGCTAGGGGTGTCGCTCTGCTCCAGCAATGCCGGTCTCCTTGCCTTGTTCCCTACTACCCCTCCTGTCACCCATCTACTCTGTTCTGATGCCTGCACCCCTGTTTCTCCGCCCTCCTCTGTGCAGGCCCTGGCCTGCACCTGTCGGGTACGATCCCAGCTCTCCTTCAGTATGGAGAGTCTTCTCAGTTTTGCCAGCTGCTTCCCTAGATTCAGGACCTGAGCTTCCAGGTAAACAACGTGCTTACATTTTGTGCAGCTGTATTCGCCATTGATTGCATGATCGAGGAACGTATACATGCCACAAGATGTACACCGAATCGCATCTCCACACCCGCCAGGCATTGTACCCATTAATCTAATCTAATGGGGATTCATGTGTGGCTGTTTTCTAGCTTCCTAACTCTACTTTCTTACCCTCTGGTACTTTGCGACACTCACTGACACTCCCAGACACTCAGGTACTCACAGGTACTCCCAGACACTCAGGTACTCACAGGTACTCCCAGACACTCATAGGTACTCCCAGACACTCAGGTACTCCCCGGCTTTTCCGACACTCAGGTACTCACAGGTACTCCCAGACACTCAGGTACTCCCAGACACTCAGGTACTCACAGGTACTCCCAGACACTCAGGTACTCAAAGGGACTCCCAGGTACTCACAGGTACTCCCAGACACTCAGGTACTCACAGGTACTCCTAGACACTCAGGTACTCCCAGGCACTCAGGTACTCCCAGACACTCAGGTACTAATAGGTACTCACCGACACTCATACTAATAGTTACTCACAGATACTCAGGTACTCACAGACAATCAGGTACTAATAGGTACTCACAGATACTCAGGTACTCACAGACACTCGGGTACTAATAAGTACTCACAGATACTCAGGTACTAATAGGTACTCACAGACACTCAGGTACTAATAGGTACTCACAGATACTCAGGTACTCACAGACACTCAGGTACTAATAGGTACTTACAGATACTCAGGTACTTATAGGTACTCACAGATACTCAGGTACTCACAGACACTCAGGTACTAATAGGTACTCACAGACACACAGGTACTAATTGGTACTCACAGATACTTAGGTACTACTCTACACCCTTGGTTAGTAAGACTGGTGTCAGAGAACTACCAACATTTTGGCCAATCATCGGATTCGCTTCGCGCATTGGCGCGAATGCGCATGCGCGGCCAATTCCAGGCAAACGCAGTCAGGAATGTGCAGGCGCCAATGCGCACGCGCTTACGCCGTGCGTAATGGCACCAAACGGCCTATTTAAAGCCAGCAGCTACAGTTACTAGCTGCTAGATGATCGTCAGCCTCCTGTGTTCCTTGTGCCTTGTTATTTACTGATCTTGACCTCCTGTTGCCGACCCGGATTGCTTTGACCTTGCTTCTCTTGAACCCCTGGCTCCTGACCTCTTGGCGTGTTCCTGGACTTCCTCTGCTTTCTCCAGTACTTGACCCGGCTTGGCTCCTGACTTTGCTTACCCCGCATCCCTGTGGATGACCCAGCTTGTTCCTGTTTCTACCTTGTGTCTGCCTGGCTTGCCAAGTGTCCCAAACTTGCTTGGACTTCACAACCAGTGGTTCCTGCCTCCATCTGGCCATCCCAGCTGGCAACCCGTGCTCCTTCGGGCACAGCACTCCCTGTTCCACCTCCAGCAAGGTGTCTAGCCGCAAGGGGAAGCCTTCTCTACACTCCGGCTTTGGATCAGGTACGTGACAACTGGTGACTGAGATTGAACACTGACTAAGTGCGTGTCCCTTTAAGCCTGACACTTGAAGTTCCTGACGGCGATTCCACCCTCCTCCCTCAGACGGTCAGTCTTCTTCTCTACTCCCGCCTCCCCCCTCTGTCACTTCCTGATCAGCCTCCCCCCTTGGTATTGTACGAGACTTTCCTCCCTCTCTGTCTGGGAGGGTGGGTGGGCTACTTGCACCGCCTGCTCCTGCAAGGGGGTGGTTACCGTACCGCTCGCCGCCTGCTCCTGCAAAGGCGGGGTTACCGCACCACTCGCCGCCGGCACGCCACCCGCACGCCACCCGCTCTTTCTTCTGGGGGCGTTACCGCACCGCTCGCCGCCAGCTCATGCAAAGGGGGGTTACCGCACCACTCGCCACCCACACGCCACCCGCTCTTTCTTCTGGGGGGGGTTTCTCGCACCGCTCGCCACCGCTCTTCTGGGGTGAGGGGGGGTTTACTCGCACACACTCACTCACTCATTCACTGTTTGCTTCAGTCACACACGCGCTCCTCACACACGCACGCCCTGTCAGCCTCTGATCCCGCACTCTGTTCCCGTGCTCTGCTCTGGTCCACAGCACCACCTGCCGACAGCACAGCACCAGCACCCACAAGATCCGTTTGTACCGATGCCTGTACCATCACCTGTGCCATGCCTGTACCATCTCTTGTGCCATGCCTGTACCATCTCTTGTGCCGTGCCTTTACCATCTCCTGTGCCATGCCTGTACCATCTCCTGTGCCATGCCTGTACCATCTCCTGTGCCATGCCTGTACCATCTCCTGTACCATCTCATGTGCCATACACGTGCCCTTCCCTGCCGCTCATGTGTCAAAGCATTTGATTGACAGCAGCGTACCAAAGAGGAGGGAAAAAACACTGCTCTCCTGCACATCGCTGGATCTGATTGGGCTCAGGTAAGAAAAAGGGGGGGAGAGGGGGCTGGGGGGTAGCTGCAACACAGAAAGTTTTTCACCTTAACGCATAGAATGCATTAAGGTGAAAAACCTTAAGGCTTTAGAACCACTTTAAACTCGGTGATATCCAGTTAGAAGATGACCTAGTGTCTGTTCTCATCCATCTCACACCCTTACTATTAAAATGTTACAAACAACTACAGCTAAAGTTGCATTCCACTGTGCTGGAAAAAGAACACTTCCTACCCCCCAGAAATTAGCTTTTTGGCTAAAGAAAGTAAACGAAATTAAAACTAACCATTTGAAAAATCCTCTTACTGGGACTTTAAAGGCAACAAAAACAAATGTATAACAAAAGTTTCACTTTATTCTATACATATAGATATGTGTAATAGACAGAGGAGAAAACAACATTCCTAAATAATACCAAAACAGAAAAGATATGTCAAACTTGGGACTTTTATTGTGCCAAACAACAACATACTCATAACATATACAATTTTTATTGATTTACAAAAATCTCATAAAAACTGCACAAGATAAAATACATGAAATATCCTACAAATCCAAGGACAGAACAATTACTCCATATGCATGTAGTGATATGATGGCAACCTGTTGTAGTCATCTTGACATGTTTTGCCTTTAGTCTGGTTAGGTCAAGAGATTTTCTTCTACAATATATAGGCGCCAATAAATTAATTCATTGTGTCTGAGTAACGTCTGGAACCCCTGGATGAATCCCACGTAAATTGCACCCAATATGAGCCCAGAGTGGTATATGGTGAGCACATGGAGTGCCAAGGATAATTCCAAGAATTTTATTCTCATGAATTCTCATTATTTCTGTATAAATAGATCCAACTACAAAGGAGCACTGTCACAGAGCTCAGCATAGTGGCAAATACATCTTCAATCTATATTAAATGCCTGAATTAGCTTGACAGCATCCTTGTGCCCCAGCATCTGGCTCTCTCCCGAAAGAGGAGAGGTGATACTACGAGGTGATACTGGACAACCCTGGGAAGCCAGGTTATTAGATTGTTATAATCGTATGTGTACAAAGATAGTGATATACGCTCAACCCTGAGGAATAATAAAGGCAAAGATTCCGAAACATGTTGGGTCACCCAGCAGAAGGACCAATTGATGTTCAGAAGACATAGGATTATAGTCCAGTCTGGGTTTTGATGTGGTTACCACATGTGTAACTATAACTGGGGTGCCTCCAAAGATAAGGAGAAAAAATAAAGAGACAGAAGTCACCTGAGAGTTCCTTATGGTGTAATAGTTTGACAGATAATTGGATGAAATACATGATGAGAGTGTAAATTACAAAGATGTACTCACATCTGTGAGGTTGTTGAGCTCCCTAATAAGGGATCAGACAACCCGGAGTGAAAGCCTGCAGGGAATATGACTGTCTCTGCGCAGAGTAAGGCCGTTCATTATGCTCGGTGGGGTGATCAACCCTATAACACACCATTGATTTGAAAAAGTAGTTCCTGCACTACATTTGGCGATTTTGGGTACGACTTGCATAGACATCTGTGCATGAAGCTGCACAGATGTCTTCCAAGTCATACGCTAAGTTGCACTGACGTCAGGCTTTGAAATTGTGCGATTTCAGATGAAGTTGTACTATTTCAAAGCCGCAGTCAATGTGAACAAGTCTTCCCCATACCCTCCCACACTACCCATTTTTTCTCTTTCTCTCTGTCTTTCCTTCCTATTTTACTGAACCTTTTAAAATGCTAGCTACCTGGCTGTTTCAAATGTTAGTATTTTCTGAGTCACTGACCTAGAACGAATATGCAGTAAGTAAAGTCAATCTAGACCTCAAAAAAAAAACAAAAAACATAAATGTATTATATTACAGCGTATGTATTATCTTTTTTAATTTTTTGCTTATGCTTTGATTTCTACCTGCGAGTCGGACTGAGTCGCTCCTCCTTATTTCCTATCCCCACTGCTGCACAAAGTATACAGGAAATGTAGGCGTCTGTGACTGGTAGAAAGAGAAGAGAAGATCTATGGATGTATTTTACATTTGATGTTAAGCACAACAAGACCCTTTGCAAACCATGTGGAGCGACACCCACTGGTAAAAATACAACAAACTTGAAGCGTTATTTGTGCAAAACTCACCCTGAAATTCATACAAAGGTAAGCACAGCACTTAACTTTTTTTGGGAACAGTTTTATCTATACTGCACAAAATAATAAGTGCAACCCTTGTTTTTGCCCCCATTTTTCATGAGATGAACTCAAACATCTAAGAAAACCGGGATTCATCCGTGAAGAGAACACCTCTCCAAAGTGCCAGACGCTATCAAATGTGAGCATTTGCCCACTCAAGTCGGTTACGACAGCGAACTGCAGTCAGGTGGAGACCCCGATGAGGATGACGAGCAGCAGATGAGCTTCCCTGAGACAGTTTCTGACAGTTTGTGCAGAAATTCTTTGGTTATGCAAACCGATTGTTGCAGCAGCTGTCCAGGTGGCTGGTCTCAGACGATGTTGGAGGTGAAGATGCTGGATGTGGAGGTCCTGGGCTGGTGTGGTTACACATGGTCTGTGGTTGTGAGGCCGTTTGGATGTACTGCCAAATTCTCTGAAATGCCTTTGGAGACGGCTTATGGTAGAGAAATGAACATTCAATTCACAGGCAACATCTCTGGCGGACATTCCTGCAGTCAGCATGCCAATTGCACGCTCCCTCAAAACTCTGTGGCATTGTGCTGTGTGATAAAACTGCACATTTTAGAGTGGCCTTTATTGTGGCCAGCCTAAGGCACACCTGTGCAATAATCATGCTGTCCAATCAGAATCTTGATATTCCACACCTGTGAGGTGGATGGATTATCTCGGCAAAGGAGAAGTGCTCACTAATACAGATTTAGGCAGATTTATGAACAATATTTGAGAGAAATAGGCCTTTTGTGTACATAGAAAAAGTCTTAGATCTTTGGGTCCGGCTCATGAAAAATGGGGGCAAAAACAAAAGTGTTGCGTTTATTATTTTGTTCAGTGTATGTACATTGCAGGGATTTTTTTTAACAAACTTTCTTGCAGTCAGATTTCATACCTTTCGTTATTCTGAAGTAATAGCTGTTTGTTTGTCTGTCCATGTTGTGCACTTTAGTTACCGAAACTTTATGAGAGAGATTTCATAATATCTATCAGCTGCTGCTTTCCCCGAACTGAAGTACCTCACCAAAATATATATATATAGGATGTGGTCACTGGGAGGGGCTGGGACACTGTCAATTTTCGCACGGCACAGGGCGCCTAAATGTCTAGGGCCGGCACTGGGAAGGACCATACATGTAGTATATTATAGAGACAACTTGGAGCTGACTGTGTGGGGTGAGAGAGAATGTAAAATCAGAATAACTTGAATTTCCCCCCCTAATTCAACCCCACAAATACAGAAAACCTCAAATGATGGACCAAGTCAAGCCAGTGCACCACAGCAAGCTATTTACACTGCTCTTTTAGGTGCTTCAAAATACAAAATTGACTCTAAAGCCCCGTACACACGTACCGATCGTCGGCCGAACGATCGGCCGTCTTTTGTCCAGGGCTGTCGTGTCTGTTGAAAACTGCAAAAGACTGCACATGAATTTTGTCGGCCAACAGCAGCCGACTGCAGAAGTGATGTCATGTGATGGTTAACTTTCCGTGTGTTTTTTCTTTTCTGAGCATGCCCAGTCTTGCAAATCTGCTGATTGTCGGCGGAATTTTGTACTGACTGGCGAACAATCGGCCGTTCTGGTGTTGGCCAACAAAAATTTTAATGCCTACACGACTGATTCTTTTCGGCCGAAAGTGCGCTGTCGACTGTCGGAAGCATCATATTAACAAGCCTACAATCGGCCGATCGGTCGTCGGCCGAATATTTAGGCCGTCAATCAGTACATGTGTACGGGGCCTAAGGAACAACAGGCCAGGGAGGAGGCCATAGCTAGATGGATTGGCTGGATTACCAGTTAGAATGATTGAAGATGAGGACTTTGTTAGCATGATGGAGACAGTAGATAGGAAGCTGACTATTCGAAGGAAAACTAAAATAAGCAATCTGATTGACAAGCAGCATGAAGATGAAAAACAAAAATTCAAAAAGAGACTGGGCTGCTGCCCAGAGAGTATCTATTTGCACTGATTTGTGGACGAAAAATTGACTCTCAGCTTCATTCCTTGCTATAAGTGCATGCTACTGTTGTGCTGAACAACATAAACCTGAACACATATTGTTGGCCCTTGAACAAGTAGCCCACCCACATACTGCACAGTCAATTACACCATGTTTGGACAAATGCTTGTAAGAACTGGACATACCAAAGAGGAAGATCCTTACAGTGATAACAGACAACAGGAGCGGTATGGTGGCAGCATTTAACCACTTCTGGCCTTTTTCTGGCACTTGTTGTTTATGTTAAAATCTGTTTTTTTTTTATAAAATTACTGAGCACCCCCAAACATTATATATATTTTTTTTTTAGGAGAGATGCTAGAGAATAAAATAGAGATCGTTGCAATATTTGTTATCACACCATATTTGCACAGCAGTCTTACAAACGCAATTTGTTTGGAACAAATTCACTTTTTGTATTAAAAAATAAGAAAATAGTAAAGTTACCCCAATTTTTTTCTTAATTGTGAAAGATAATGTTACGCTGAGTAAACAGATACCCAACATGTCATGCTTCAAAATGCGCAAGCTCATGGAATGGGGACAAACATTGGTACCGGTGGGTCCGGTAAGCGGGGAAAACGAACGGGAAGTGGCGGGGGGCACCTCTCCCGCCTCCCATAAGGGTGATCCCGTGGCGAATCCGCCACTGGGATCACCCTTATGTTAAAGCGAACGGCACGCATTTTAATATAATACTGGGATTATGGCAGCTATCTGCTGCCATAACCCCTATATTTAACGTCAAAGTACCGACATAAAACTGAGGCGGGCGGTCCGTAAGTGGCTAAACAAACCACAGCAGCAGCAAAAGAACCACCCAGCTCTAGTGAGAAAGACTCCCCCATGACGGAAAGTGACTCCGAGGCTGAGTCTGAAATTAATGATCAGGTGAGCCAATTTAATATTCTTTTACATGGACACACAGTTGACACCAATCAGTTATCACATGGATATGAGATGATTGATATAGGGGCACTCTCTGCTCTACTCTACGGGTGCATCTTAGCCATTTTTCCACTTTATTTGTAGTCTTCTGTAAAAGTATTCACATAAGTTGTTAAGTGTTAAAATAATAGAATGGAACAGTAACCTTTTCTATACTTTATGCTTATTTGGCTGTGTTCCACTTGTTAGGTACCAACAGATCGACATGGACTGGACAGCATGTGCGGTGCATACCTTACAACTTGTGGACCACATGTTGCAGAAGGAGGCAAGTGGGAAGAGAATACTGGATAAAGTAAGATCAATAGAGAACCTCTTCCACGAGTCTTCCATTGCAACAGAGAAGATATTGGAGCATTGTGGCCTTACTTTTTTAAATGACTGCCCCACACGCTGGTCAAGCACATTCAACATGATGGCAAGACTCCTCAAACTGAAAGGGTCGGTCTGCCAAATCACAAACAACATGGGATGGCACAGCTTGCTCCTTAGTGAATGGCAAAAGCTCACATCATTGCATGACCTAATGCTGTCTTTTGCAGAACATACTAAAACCCTCCAGAGTGACACCATATCCATGTCCCTGGCTGTCTCTGCTCTCTTTGATCTACTCAGCCACCTTGAGGACTTTAAACAGAACACTAGCTACCAAGATCTTGCTACAATTGCACAGAAAATTAAAGGGAGTGTGAACCAGGGTTTTGCTTAATTTTTAGATCCAACTGATGAAATTTTCTCGCCACTTGCAGCAGCTGCTTGACCATGACCATGACCACACTCTGCTCAGCATGGACTGATGAGCTGTGTCCAACCAGGTCCCATATTGAGCAGTAGACCCGAGTGGCTTCCCCTCTGGACATTTCCTCTGTTAATTACCTTATATACTAAACCCATTCCTACTATCTACCGAGTACACTACCATTTACAGATGGATGGAGGTCTCTCACTTATGCCCCTCGTGGACTCTGGGGGGGGGGGGTTTGGATCCTGATCTGCGGCCCACTCTGGCACTGACCTTTTTCAGCCTTGCACAAAACATCTTGGGCTTGATTCTTTTAATTATGCAGTTTACTCTACACAGCTAAGAATCTGGGATTGGAAACATTTATGCATACCTATGCTCATATAGACCCCTGAGGAAGAATTTGACCTCATTATTTTTTTATTTTTGAAACCCGTTGGGTCTCAGCTGCCTATGTCTTTGTATATTGTCTTCTCCACTGTCAGGTGTTGTGTATGTCAATGGTCAACCACATGGAATTGTTTTAATCACTCCAGAGTTTGTTCTATGGTTATATGTATTTTTATATGTTTCAGGAAATAAACTTTGGATTGTTTTGAGAATCTTTTCCCTTTTTTTCTTTTTGTACTTTCTCTATACTCCTTTGAATTTTCATATATATTTTTTTTATTATTGGCCTTAAAAGTCCCGTTCTAGAGGGGTTCTTTGTTATATTTAGCGATTTTGGGATGTGAGCATGTTAACCTCTAATTGCCCTGGTTGAAGGCAATTAAGAAAAATAGATCAGTAGCGGTCAAAAAGGTCATAAAACAGAGAGAAAACACTGCGCTAATGAGGGAAGCAGCTAGCACCTGGAAAAATACAAGCTTCCAACAACAAATCTAATAAAAATAGTGCAGCGCTGAAAAACCTAAATACATAAGATGGCAAATGTATACATATCAATAAAAGCGCATCATATTTAAAAATGATAGTCCAAAAAAGCCAGTATTCCCAGAAGAAGAAGCCAGGAGATCATGCAAGGAGATAAGGGTGACTGAAAAGATGGATGAACATACTTCACACCCCAGATGATACAGAGATCTCCTCACCAGAATGAAAAGACCACCAAATTATAGGCGGTCAAACAGGCATCTCATCCCACTCAGGGGAAAGAAACTGGTTATGGACTCCAAATCGATTCCCAGGACACAAACATTAAGATCCCCAGATATTTCAGGTCACCAGAAGCAGGGCAATCATCAATCGTGTGTAAAAGGAATGGAAAACTCCAATAGTGCATTAAAAGGCTACATTTATTAATAACACACTAAGACAATTACACTCACGATTTCCAAGATGTCATAAAGCATTCAGATAATTAACACTGGAGCACCGCCGTGGCGTTCATGTAGGCTCCGTCGGGCACAAGCCTAGCTTTCAGGAGGGGAAGGGAACGTCCTCCAATCGCAAGCCAGGGGGCGTGATGCCGTCAACGTCACTGACCACGCCCTACTAGTTTAGTCAGAGATTATGTCTTCCAGGGGTTGTTGGTCACGGACAGGAGGCATCACAGGGAGCGGACATAAATAGGGCTCCGGCGCCATTTTGACTATTGGCACAGCAGCCCTCACCGCAATCCCGTGCACACAAACGGAACCACACAAGCATTAATGGGGAAATGAAAAAACATTAGCATTTCCGATAGTAGTTGGCAAACCCAAGGAAACGCTGAATGGAACAGAGACCACTAGGGTGTTGTCATTGTAGAACAGCTGAAACCTTCTGAGGGTCCATGGAGAACTCTTCAACAGAAATTATGTAGCCCAAGAAGGCAACCTGAGACAGGTGGAATTCACATTTCTCAAGCTTACAGAAAAACCCATTCTCACGTAACCATTGCTGTACCCGTCTGACATCCAGATGGTGTGATTCAATGGAGTCCGAGTAAATCAAGATGTCATCCAAAAAGGCTACCATGCATTGCTGCAACATATCAAGAAAGACATAATTGATGAACTCCTGGAAGACAGTGGGCGCATTGCACAAGCCAAAGGGCATCGCAAGATATTAGTAATGACCAGTTCTGGTATTAAACCTGTCTTCCACTCATCGCCCTCCTTGATCCTTATGAGGTTATACACGGCTCTTAGGTCAAGCTTAGTAAAGACCGTTGCTTCCTTGAGGCGGTCGAACAATTCAGTAATCAACAGAATCGGGTTCGCATTCTTGACAGTGATGTGATTGAGGCCCCTATAATCAATGTAAGGTCTCAACTCACCCCCTTCTTCTTTACGAAGAAAAATCCGGCACCCGCTGGAGAAGTGAACTTGCAAATGTGCCCCCGGGCAAGCACATCTGCCATGTACTCCTCCATGGCCTTATTCTCTGCAACCCAGAGAGGATAAGAAACGAAGGAAGAAACGTGTAGTGAAAGTGCACAGACAGCAGGTGGCAGCAGGGGGCATGCTCTGGAAGGAGGCAATGTGTAGTGAAAGTGCGGAGAAAGCAGGTGGCCGCAGAGGACGCACTTTGAAAGAGGCAGCGTGTAGTGACAGTGTTCAGACAGCTAGTGGCAGCAGAGGGCACACTCTGGAAGAAGGTAGCGTGTAGTGATAGCGTTCAGCCAGCTGGTGGCAGCTGAGGTCGTGCACTGGAAGGAGGCAGCGTGTAGTGACAGTGTTCAGATAGCTGATGGCAGCAGAGGCTGCTCTGGAAGGAGGCAGCGTGTAGTGACAGTGTTCAGACAGCTGTTGGCAGCTGAGGGCGTGCACTGGAAGGAGGCAGCATGTAGTGACAGTGTTCAGATAGCTGATGGCAGCAGAGGCCGCTCTGGAAGGAGGCAGCGTGTAGTGACAGTGTTCAGATAGCTGATGGCAGCAGAGGCCGCTCTGGAAGGAGGCAGCATGTAGTGACAGTGTTCAGACAGCAGGTGGCAGCAGAGGACACACTCTGAAAGAGGCAGTGTGTAGTGAATGTGTCCAGACAGCTGGTGGCAGCACAGGGCACAATCTGGAAGGAGGCAGCGTCTAGTGACAGTGTTCAGACAGCAGGTGGCAGCCGACGGCACGCTCTGGAAGGAGGCAGGGTGTAGTGAGAGTGCATAGCTAGCTGGTGACAGCAGAGGGCACACTCTGGAAGGAGGCAGCGTGAAGTGAGAGTGCTCAGACAGCAGGTGGCAGCAGAGGGTGTGCTCTGGAAGGAAGCAGCATCTAGTGAGAGTGCTAAGACAGCAGGTGGCAGCAGAGGATGTGCTCTGGAAGGAGGCAGCATGTTGGCAGCAGAGGGCACAGACAGCTGTTGGCAGCAGAGGACACGCTCTGGAAGATGGCAGCATGTAGTGACAGTGTTCAGACAGCTGGTGGCAGTAGAGGGTGCGCTCTGGAAGGAGGCAGCATGTAGTGAAAGTGTTCAGACAGCAGGTGGCAGCAGAGGGCGCGCTCTGGAAGGAGGCAATGTGTAGTGACAGTGTTCAGACAGAGGGTGGCAGCAGAGGGCGCGCTCTGGAAGGAGGCAGCGTGTAGTGACAGTGTTCAGACAGCAGGTGGCAGCAGAGTGCGTGCTCTGGAAGGAGGCATCGCATAGTGAGAGTGTTCAGACAGTAGGAGGCAGCAGAGGGCGAGCTCTGGAAGGAGACAGCGTGTATTGACAGTGTTCAGACAGCTGGTGGCAGCCAAGGGCGCGCTTTTGTAGGAGGCAGCGTGTATTGAGAGTGCTCAGACAGCTGGTGGCATTAGAGGGTGCACTCTGTAAGGAGGCAGCGTGTAGTGACAGTGTTCAGACACCTAGTGGCAGCAGAGGGCACGCTCTGGAAGAAGGCGGCATGTAGTGACAGTGTTCAGACAGCTGCTGGCAGCAGAGGGCGTGCTCTGGAAGGAGGCATCGTGCAGTGACAGTGTCTGGAAAGCTGGTGGCAGCCAAGGGCGCGCTCTTCAAGGAGGCAGCGTGTAGTGAGATTGCTGAGACAGCAGCTTGTCAACAGAGGGTGCGCTCTGGAAGGAGGCAGCGTGTAGTGACAGTGTTCAGAGAGCAGGTGGCAGCAGAGGGCGCGCTCTGGAAGGAGGCAGCGTGTAGGGACAATGTTCAGATTGCAGATGGTAGCCAAGGGCGCACTCGGGAAGAAGGTAGCGTGTAGTGATAGTGTTCAGACAACTGATGGCAGCAGAGGGCGCGATCTGGAAGGAGGCAGCGTGTAGTGACAGTGTTCAGACAGCAGGTGGTAGCCGACAGCACACTCTGAAATGAGGCAGCATGTAGTGAGAGTGCTCAGACAGCAAGTGGCAGCAGAGGATGTGCTCTGGAAGGAGGCAGCGTGTAGTGACAGTGTTCAGACAGCTGGTGGCAGCAGAGGGCATGCTCTAGAAGATGGCAGCATGTAGTGACAGTGTTCAGACAGCAGGTGGCAGCAGAGGGCGCATTCTGGAAGGAGGCAGCGTGAAGTGACAGTGTTCAGACCGCAGGTGGCAGCAGAGGGCGTGCTCTGGAAGGAGGCAGCGTGTATTGACAGTGTTCAGACAGCAGGTGGCCGCAGAGGGCCCGCTCTGGAAGGAGGTACCGTGTAGTGACAGTGTTCAGACAGCAGGTGGCAGCAGAGTGCGTGCTCTGGAAGGAGGCGGCGCATAGTGAGAGTGTTCAGACAGTAGGAGGAAGCAGAGGGCGAGCTCTGGAAAGAGACAGCGTGTATTGACAGTGTTCAGACAGCTGGTGGCAGCCAAGGCAGCCTCTTGTAGGAGGCAGCGTGTAGTGAGAGTGCTCAGTCAGCTGGTGGCATTAGAGGGCGCACTCTGTAAGGAGGCAGCGTGTAATGAAAGTGCGCACACAGCAGGTGGTAGCAGAGGGTACGCTCTGGAAGGAGGCAGCATGTAGTGACAGTGTTCAGACACCTAGTGGCAGCAGAGGGCGCGCTCTGGAAGGAGGCATCGCATAGTGAGAGTGTTCAGACAGTAGGAGGCAGCAGAGGGCGAGCTCTGGAAGGAGACAGCGTGTATTGACAGTGTTCAGACAGCTGGTGGCAGCCAAGGGCGCGCTTTTGTAGGAGGCAGCGTGTATTGAGAGTGCTCAGACAGCTGGTGGCATTAGAGGGTGCACTCTGTAAGGAGGCAGCGTGTAGTGACAGTGTTCAGACACCTAGTGGCAGCAGAGGGCACGCTCTGGAAGAAGGCGGCATGTAGTGACAGTGTTCAGACAGCTGCTGGCAGCAGAGGGCGCGCTCTGGAAGGAGGCATCGTGCAGTGACAGTGTCTGGAAAGCTGGTGGCAGCCAAGGGCGCGCTCTTCAAGGAGGCAGCGTGTAGTGAGATTGCTGAGACAGCAGCTTGTCAACAGAGGGTGCGCTCTGGAAGGAGGCAGCGTGTAGTGACAGTGTTCAGAGAGCAGGTGGCAGCAGAGGGCGCGCTCTGGAAGGAGGCAGCGTGTAGGGACAATGTTCAGATTGCAGATGGTAGCCAAGGGCGCACTCGGGAAGAAGGTAGCGTGTAGTGATAGTGTTCAGACAACTGATGGCAGCAGAGGGCGTGATCTGGAAGAAGGCAGCGTGTAGTGAATGTGTTCAGACAGCTGGTTGCAGCAGAGGGCGCGATCTGGAAGGATGCAGCGTGTAATGACAGTGTTCAGACAACAGGTGGCAGCCGACGGCACACTCTGAAAGGAGGCAGCATGTAGTGAGAGTGCTCAGACAGCAAGTGGCAGCAGAGGATGTGCTCTGGAAGGAGGCAGCGTGTAGTGACAGTGTTCAGACAGCTGGTGGCAGCAGAGGGCATGCTCTAGAAGATGGCAGCATGTAGTGACAGTGTTCAGACAGCAGGTGGCAGCAGAGGGCGCGTTCTGGAAGGAGGCAGCGTGAAGTGACAGTGTTCAGACCGCAGGTGGCAGCAGAGGGCGCGCTCTGGAAGGAGGCAGCGTGTATTGACAGTGTTCAGACAGCAGGTGGCCGCAGAGGGCCCGCTCTGGAAGGAGGCACCGTGTAGTGACAGTGTTCAGACAGCAGGTGGCAGCAGAGTGCGTGCTCTGGAAGGAGGCGGCGCATAGTGAGAGTGTTCAGACAGTAGGAGGAAGCAGAGGGCGAGCTCTGGAAAGAGACAGCGTGTATTGACAGTGTTCAGACAGCTGGTGGCAGCCAAGGCCGCCTCTTGTAGGAGGCAGCGTGTAGTGAGAGTGCTCAGTCAGCTGGTGGCATTAGAGGGCGCACTCTGTAAGGAGGCAGCGTGTAATGAAAGTGCGCACACAGCAGGTGGTAGCAGAGGGTACGCTCTGGAAGGAGGCAGCATGTAGTGACAGTGTTCAGACACCTAGTGGCAGCAGAGGGCGCGCTCTGGAAGGAGGCGGCATGTAGTGACAGTGTTCAGAAAGCTGGTGGCAGCCAAGGGCGCGCTCTGGAAGGAGGCAGCGTGTAGTGAGATTGCTGAGACAGCAGCTTGTCAGCAGAGGGCGCGCTCTGGAAGGAGGCAGCGTGTAGTGACAGTGTTCAGAGAGCAGGTGGCAGCAAAGGGCGTGCTCTGGAAGGAGGCAGTGTGTAGTGAGAGTGCTCAAACAGCAGCTTGTCAGCAGAGGGCGTGCTCTGGAAGGAGGCAGCGTGTAGTGACACTGTTCAGATTGCAGATGGTAGCCAAGGGCGCGCTCAGGAAGAAGGTAGCGTGTAGTGATAGTGTTCAGACAACTGATGGCAGCAGAGGGCATGATCTGGAAGAAGGCAGTGTGTAGTAAATGTGTTCAGACAGCTGGTGGCAGCAGAGGGCACGATCTGGAAGGAGGCAGCGTGTAGTGACAGTGTTCAGACAGCAGGTGGCAGCCGACGGCACACTCTGAAAGGAGGCAGCATGTAGTGAGAGTGCTCAGACAGCAAGTGGCAGCAGAAGATGTGCTCTGGAAGGAGGCAGAGTGTAGTGACAGTGTTCAGACAGCAGATGGCAGCAGAGGGCACGCTCTGGAAGATGGCAGCATGTAGTGACAGTGTTCAGACAGCAGGTGGCAGCAGACGGCACGCTCTGGAAGGAGGCAGCATGTAGTGACAGTGTTCAGACAGCAGGTGGCAGCAGAGGGCACGCTCTGGAAGGAGGCAGCGTGAAGTGACTGTCAGAGACACAGCCGTACTGGCATTTCTGCCAGTACTAGTCATGGACGCTCCTGGCTCAATCGACACAGCCCTCTGCTGGCCCGTCAGGGAAATGGTCGCAGGAAAACTGGCAACATTGCCAGTAATAGCAATGGTCGTTCCTGCCTCAATTGACACTGCCCTCTGCTGGCCTATAAAAGGTGGCCATAGGAGCAGACTCATTGCTGGATTATCTCTCAGCTTCGTGTTTGGACTTCCTGTTGTGCCCCGGCTTGTTTCTGAACCATCTGATCTCCTCCTGGTGTTTGACCCTTGGCTTGCCTCTCAGACTTTGCTCTTGCTAACTACCTGCCTGTTCACCTGTGTATGACCCCGGCTCATCCCTGTTCTGCTACTTACCTTGCTCTTGGACTGATCACCGGTGTTTGACCCTCAGCCTGTCTTTTACTACTCCTCTAGTTGCCTGCCTTACCCAGAGTTCCTGAAATCATCTGGTGCTCACCACAGGCGACCTGTGCTACTTGGGACGCTTCACCTCCTGTACCACTTCCAGGGGTGACTCGCACTGAGCTGCAAGGGAAGCCCTCTCTGCACTTCGGCCCCCATCCAGATTGTGACAGTGACAGTGTTCAGACCGCAGGTGGCAGCAGAGGGTGCGCTCTGGAAGGAGGCAGCGTGTAGTGACAGCGTTCAGACAGCTGGTGGCAGGCAAGGGCTCGCTCTTGTAGGGGGCAGCGTGTAGTGAGAGTGCTCAGACAGCTGGTGGCATTAGAGGGCGCGCTCTGGAAGGAGGCAGCATGTAGTGACGGTGTTCAGACAGCAGGTGGCAGCAAAAGGCATGGTCTGGAAGGAGGCAGCATGCAGTGAGTGTTCAGACAGCAGGTGGCAGCAGAGAGCGCACTCTGGAAGGAGGCAGCGTGTAGTGAGAGTGTTCACACAGCTGATTGCAGCTGAGGGTGCACTTTGGAAAGAGGTAGCCTGTAGTGACAGTGGTCAGACAGCTGGTGGCAGCCGAGGGTGCGCTCTGGATGGAGGCAGCATATAGTGAGAGTATTCAGACAGCAGGTGGCAGCCGAGGGCACGCTCTTGTAGGAGGCAGCGTGTAGTGATAGTGTTCAGACAGCTGGTGGCAGCAGAGGGCGCGCTCTGGAAGGAAGCAGCGTGTAGTGCAGTGGCGGCCGGCCGATAGGGGGTGCAGGGGCGCCCCCCCCCCCCAAAAAAGAAGAAAGAAAGAGATTAAATTAAAAAAAAATTCAATTTTTCGCCCACTAGGGGCGCCAGACTTAGTGCTGGGTATGGGGGGGGTGGGGTTTTGATCCCACCCTCAGCTGGCAGAGGCGCCGATTGGCGCTCTTCTGGGGGTCATCGGGGCGCAGAGCAATGCGCCCCAACACTCCCCACTTGTCTGATGTCCGGGCTGTGATTGGTCCAGACTCCAGCCTGGACCAATCACAGGAGACATGGACCTGGTGACGTGACACGTGGGGGCGGTGCACCGCCCCGGCGTCACAATCACCTTTCGGCGCAGAGAGAAAGAGAGAGGAGTCGCGTCGGACAGGAGTCGCCTTCCACGGGTAACCCAGCGACTCACCGCAGCAGCCCCATACTCCACAAGCAGGAAGACACCCGCAGCCATCCGGACCGGACTCGGAGCCAGATGGCTCACTGATTTCTTCATGAAGCCGACCGCCCGACACACACTGCCACTCAAGATGGCGCCGCCGAGCTCCCTCATCCCTCCACACCGCAGCTCATCACTCATGATCCGCCCTGTGACCCCCACCTCGGATATGGAGGACTCGGCACAGGACTCCCCCCACTAGCACCACGGAGAGAGAGGTAAGAGGGCTGAAGCTTCCCAAGCCACTTCTCTGCATTGGGGGCATGTATGCTGGTCACTACATTGAAAGGGGCATGTATGCTGGTCACTACATTGAAAGGGGGCCTGTACTGTGGGGTTTGTGCTAGGGGGTCTGTACTGTGGGGTTTGTGCTAGGGGGCCTGTGCTGTGGGATATGTGCTAGGGGGTCTGTACAGTGGGATTAGTGCTAGGGGGGGCCTGCGCTGTGGGATTAGTGCTAGGGGGGGCCTGCGCTGTGGGATTAGTGCTAGGGGGGGCCTGCGCTGTGGGATTAGTGCTAGGGGGGGCCTGCGCTGTGGGGTTTGTGCTAGGGGGGGCCTGCGCTGTGGGGTTTGTGCTAGGGGGGGCCTGCGCTGTGGGGTGTGTGCTAGGGGGGGGGCCTGCGCTGTGGGATTTGTGCTGGGGGGGCCTGTACTGTGGGGTTTGTGCTTGGGGGGGGGGGGGGGGGGCTCTGTACTGTGGGGTTTGTGCCACTCTGTCAGTGTATCCCATAATAGGATGTCTCTCCCAGTATATCCCATAATAGGGCCCCTGCTCCCTATTATGGGATATACTAGTACTGATGGACCCCTTAATATGTGATATATTGGGGGAATTTTTTCACACAAGCAAAATACAGGGGACAAAATGGGTGGAGTCTATAAGGGGTGGGACTTCTGAGAAATGGGAGGGGTCAAAATGGAAGGGCGGGGTCTTGCGCCCCACCATCTTAAAACTTCACCAGCCGCCACTGGTGTAGTGAGAGTGCTCAGACAGCTGATGGCAGCAGAGGTCGTGCTCTGGAAGGAGGCAGCATGTAGTGACAGTGATCAGACAGCAGGTTACAGCAGAGGGCGCACTCTGGAAGGAGGTAGCATGTAGTGACAGTGTTCAGACAACAGATGGCAGCGTGTAGTGAGAGTGCTCAGACAGCAGGTGGCAGCAGAGGGCGCGCTCTGGAAGGAAGCAGCGTGTAGTGAGCGTGCTCAGACAGCAGGTGGCAGCTGAGAGCGTGCTCTGGAAGGAGGCAGCGTGTAGTGAGTGCTCAGGCAGCAGAGAGCGCGCTCTGGAAGGAGGCAGCGTGTAGTGAGTGTGCTCAGACAGCAGGTGGCAGCAGAGAGCGCGCTCTGGAAGGAGGCAGCGTGTAGTGAGTGTGCTCAGACAGCAGGTGGCAGCAGAGAGCGCGCTCTGGAAGGCGGAAGCGTGTAGTGAGAGTGCTCAGACAACAGATGGCAGCAGAGGGCGGGAGCTGGAAGGAGGCAGCGTGTAGTGAGAATGCTCAGACAGCAGGTGGCAGCAGAGAGCGCGCTCTGGAAGGCGGCAGCGTGTAGTGACAGTGATCAGGCAGCAGGTGGCAGCAGAGAGCGCGCTCTGGAAGGAGGCAGCGTGTAGTGAGAGTGCTCAGACAGCAGGTGCCGCAGAGAGCGCGCTCTGGAAGGAAGCAGCGTGTAGTGAGAATGCTCAGACAGCAGGTAGCAGCAGAGAGCGCGCTCTGGAAGGTGGCAGCGTGTAGTGAGAGTGCTCAGACAGCAGGTGCCGCAGAGAGCGCGCTCTAGAAGGCGGCAGCGTGTAGTGACAGTGATCAGGCAGCAGGTGGCAGCAGAGAGCGCTCTCTGGAAGGCGGCAGCGTGTAGTGACAGTGATCAGGCAGCAGGTGGCAGTAGAGGGCGCGCTGTGTGCTATGGGTAGAGGAAGTTGTGTCTGTCTCACGCTGTTGGAACTTGTCACTTCCGGGAGGACGTGAGTCGCATGGAGTGGAAGGTCAGTGTCTGTATAGAGGAGAAATAGATCTTTGTGAAGTGGTGAGAAATGACAGACAGCTGACCTGTATGTTGGCACAGTAGGGAATGCTGGGAGTTGTAGTTCCTGGAAGCTGGTGATAGGAATGTGTGGGTTGCACAGTGGTGGGTGTTGATGTGTGTCAGGTCCCCTGATGTCCTCTATATGCAGTGAGGGGTGATTTGTGGTGAATGCAGACTATTGGCTGCACCCTCCACTCTGTACTGTCACAGTAATTGGGATATAAAGAATTCTTTCAGGATGGCAGCGATGGATTCCAGCCAATCACAATGCATCCTCTAATCTCACCACACCTAACAGTCTCCATTAGGCCTCATTCACCCAGGTGCCATAGCCTGTGGGCGGATGGTGTGTTTATGGGATTCGATCCGCCAGGTGCTGCAATGCAGACGGTGTGCGATAGATGGCGCTCACTCACGTCTGTGGGACTGGGACCAGCGGCTGTGTCCATGCAGGCTGACTGCACTCAGCACCGGGTCCCATTCATGGACTACACGTCTCAGCATCCATGTGAATGAGGCTTCACATCTACCAACAGTTGTTTAGTACAAGAGCCTGCCTGATTGGAAAGTCTAGTCATAGTTTTGGTAAATATCGGGTTGATTGTAATTTGTTTTCAGCTTTAGATATCAGCCTACAATAAACTGAGATCAATACAGCGGCTTACACATAATGATTGCCAGTGTGCCATGTAAATTTCTCTTGTATGTCAGTGGTCATAATGTTATGGCTGACCAGTGTTGTGTCACTCTATAATCACTTGGTGTATGGAGAAATTCATTCTGGCTCAATCACTTTGGATGTTTGTTTGCTTTTCCTGATGGCACAATGTTTTTTTTATCAATGTGCACTGAATGGCCAGTTCAGTCAGTAAACTGTAGTTTCTCTATCGTTCATTGACGGATGCTGTCCTCTGATGCATATGAGAGTAATACTGCCCCCTACAGGAGTAGGACACTAAGCGGAAAGATTTTCTGGCTACGCCTATGGGCAGTCCCGGAGGGTACACCCTCTCTCTTCCTGCATGGGATGTCAGTTTTTTAATCTGCCTAGTCAGGAGTAAGGACCTAGTTCTTGCTGGGATCTTTGGTCCTGGCATACAAGTCATTTTTTTTTATACAGATTTTATTTAGCTAGTATTTTTTTTTTTTTTTTTTCTCCAGAACGTTTTTCTTGTGAGATTTTCAAGCAATTTAAGCCGGGCTGGGCGACAGACTGGACCCCATATGCAGTGGTCACCCCTGTCTGGCCAACGAGTGCGTGCAGGCCTTGGCTCCGCGCTGGGTTAGCCGTGACATAGTCCCACTGGATGGGGACTGGCCCCACGAGTTAAACGTCTCACCAGGACGCACACAACAGGGTTTAGGCTTATGTTGCAGCATTCCTATTTGGCCAAAAGTCCCCCTGCTCTGGTGATGGGGGGGGGGTCCTGTCATGAGATGGCGCCCGCCTATGTTCCCAGTATGGTGAGTAAACGTTCCCCTCCTTTTGGGGTGGACGTGGGCCGTCTCTCTGGGATTGTCGGACCTTCACACTCCAGGGTTTCCCTCTGTCCTGTTGTGACCCCTCCCCACCTACCACCCCTACATGAGGCTGGGGCCTAGTGTGCTGGCCGCATGGGGGGCCGGGGAGTACAGCCCTCGGTCGATGGGCGGGGGGGGCCTCGGTCGGGCCTTCCAGGGTTGGATGGTGTAGTAGGGGGGGGGGGGGGGTCTCCCTGGGGGTCCTGTTGCTGTGTGGAGCTGCCACGGGGAGAGAGTACAGCCATCCAAGTGGCGACACGTGGGATGGTGTTCAGGCGTTTGAGTTTCTACTACATTGTAAGTGTAACCTGTATTATGTGCATCGAATAAAGTTTTGACATACTTCACGATGCCAGCATCTCTCTTTTTTATGAGCATCACCTGGATGTTGTGATCTACAACAAACCCACAAGGCTGTTTATTTGGCGGTCCAATAAGGCTATTATCACCAAAGGATACCCTGAAAGCGGTGTATTATTTGGCTTCTGGTGAGTAGGGGACCAAGAGGGGAGCACCCACTCGTGAACAGAGAGCACCGGCACTTTTTATGAGCACACAGCACTTTGGACTTATGTTTTGCACAAAGACTGTCACTTTTTGAGCACGTGATTAATTGAAGTAAATAAGGCAACAGTTTATATTTGTTTAGAATTTGTTTGCCTCGCGTTTATTTATGTATATTGGTTGTCACTCATGATACAGTAATTTTGTACAGTAAGTTAAGCACTAGCACTTTACGCACAATATATAATAATAATTTGTCCACATATTTCTGTGAAGCAGCGCAGGTATTTTTACACTCTACCAAAGAAAGGGCTGCCTGCGTCTGCTGCGACTATTTCCAGATGGATCAGACAGTGGTGCAGGCCTATTCCATTAGGGGTCAGGTTCCACCCTTCCCTGTCAAGGCGCACTCAACTCGATCGCTTGGATTTTCGCCATCAGGCGTCTGTGCTTCAGGTGTGCAAGGCGGCGACCTGGTCATCTGCTCACACCTTTACCAAATTTTATAAAGTGGAAGTGATGGCATCTGCGGATGCCTCCTTTGGCCGCAAGGTTTTGGAGGCTGCAGTGTATAAGGCCCCTTTGCCTTCCTTAAGGGTGTTTTTCTGGTTGTTCAGATGAGTCCTGTGTTGCGTGGTTGGCCTTGGGCACTGTTTTTTTCTTTGTTCTGCTGTTCCCACCCCTCATTTGTGTACTGCTTTGGGACGTCCCTACTGATATGCATCATAGGACTGCGTCTGTCAATGAACGATAGAGAAAACTGGATTTTTGACTTACCGTGAAATCCTTTTCTCTTAGGTTCATAGACGGACGCAGTACCCGCCTCTCTAATTTTTTGAGTGGGTTGGTGTGCTTTTCTCTGACACTGCTTTGATACAAAACTGGCATCCTATGCAGGAAGAGGGAGGATATACCCCCAGGGACTGCCCATAGGCGTAGCCAGAAATTCTTTCTGCCTAGTGTCCTGCTCCTGTAGGGGGCAGCTGATGTCCAGGGGCCCTGGGCTGGGGGGCACACATGCGCTGTGTTGTCAGTGAGATGAGAGACAAATACTGACGCTGTTGGCAATCGTGTAACCTCTACAGGGCATGTTCTCAACATTCCCTTTCCTTTCTGTCCAGAAGTTGAAGCTGACTGTGTTGCATCCATTAGGAGCAAGGGACAACAAAATTAAAATATATAATTCAAAAAAAAATTGTTGATGCAGTAGGATAACTTGGTGGAAGCAAATACTTTAACATTTTAAAAAAGAGGCTTTAATTCTAATTTAATTTCAAATCTCCCCCCCCCCCCCCCCCCAATTGTATTTACTGATTTTTCCTTTTCTGCCATTCCGTTTCTGTTTTGCAGAGTGAAGAAAGATACCTCGTCCTTCTACGCATTGCTTGCCCCAGCACATGGGTATGTGGAGTGACTCATTAGTCTTGTGTAAACTTGGATGGGCCTCTCCCATTGGTGAACACAGTTGTGGGGAGTGAATGTGAAGTATTAGGTGCTGCGTGGGCCACCAATGGCCAAAACCCATTGGATGAATGTCACGTACATTTGTGCTGGTTGGATGAATTTTCCTTGTAATAGATGAATTGCTATAATCGTTGGCTCCATCTAGTGGCCAAATGTAGTATAGTGTGCTAAACTACCTCAATGAGAAAATTGACTGCATTGTGGTCAGTAGATGGAGCTGACGATCATAGAAATTCATCTATCACAGAATCTAGGGAAAATGTGTCCAGCCAATGCAAATGTGTGTAGACTTGGACCAGTGAATGTTTTATACATAGACCACAGGTATGGAGGCATGAGAAGGTGGAGCAGTCTCCTCTACTGCTTCTTACTGGTAATATCCTCCAATAGAAACAGCTGCATTTTGCATTTTATCTGCCTGTTCGTACTGGGAAATAGGCCTACATGCTGCAGCTACATATAAATATATATATATAACTTAGTACTGTATAGTGGAGTTTACTTTTACTGTGTAATGCATGTTACCTCCATATGCACTCCCAACAGCCGGGGATTGTATAAATGGGCCAATTCATCACTGGAGTGCTCAAATAAGAATTGCACCATTTAGTGTTGCCCTAGGGCAGTGGTGATAAACCTTGGCACCCCAGATGTTTTAGAGCTACATTTTCCATGATCATGCCCTCTGCAATGTAGTTGAGCATCATGGGAAATGTAGTTCCAAAACATCTGGAGTGCCAAGGTTCGCCATCACTGCCCTAGGGTAAATAAAAAGCACTTGCCATGATGTAAGTCAGCGATTACAAAAAAGATTTTCCAACTGCATCAGAAACTGGAATTCCTCTGTCTTATGGCAATGATCGAGTCCGGAGATGGCCTGCTATGCCTCACTGCCAGCAGGCCACATGCTTCCAAATACCCAGAAGCACTGGGTAGTGTCACTAGTTATGATGGAGGAAGGAGCAGCAATGGAGTGCAGGCAAGATTACTATATAAGGGGTTTGGGGTTCCCTTTGCAAGGGCATAGTGACATGTCTTTAAATAATACATTACATAGATGCTCTCCTAGGTTAGATATCTTGTTGAGAAACTCTGGTGTAATACAACAAAGGTTATATTAGGAAGGCCTAGTGATGCCAATTCAATAACAATCTCTGTTTTGCTTTCCTAGAAGGCTGGTCCAGCAATGTGAGATACGATGATAAGACATAGCAACCTCCAGAAACAAGTTCTCAGTCTGTATAAACAGTTTTTACGGGCTGGCAAAGACAAACCAGGTGCCCTTCCCCAAATCCAACATGAGTTCAGGAAGAACGCCAAGATCCCAAGGACTGAGGTTATGCGCATTGAGTACTTGATGCGTCGGGGCCGTAGGCAGCTGGAACAGCTGCAAGATGTGAATACAAAACAGCTCGGGGTTTTCATCAGACCCCCTTCAAACCCATCTGGACCTACATGACCCAAGGCAGGATGGACTTTCTGCACCGAGACTTCCTTCTGGAATCTGCAGGTTAATAATATAAACAGGTAAAAGTTGTCTGATATGGCTTGCATCAAAATGTTTTCATTGGAGAATTGTGTTGAAACTAATGTTGGCCATACATGTGAATGATAAACAAGTAATTGATCATTTGAATGATCTCCTGCTTAAAACTATTATTTGATAAAACACAGAAAATATTGATTTGGTCTAATTTATTTGGATTTTCATTTTTTGATTAAAATGTTTGTGGTTTTAAATAATTGTACACTTCTGGAAGATGTGAACCATTTTTTGAAACCGTTTTTGTTATATCAAACAGTGATCTTGTTTCATGTGTGACCAGCATTGAGGTATAATTATCACTTGGGGATATATTATTAAAGCGTAACTCCACTTAAAAAAACATTCCCCTCTGGGTGATCTATGTACATTACAAGGTCGTTTAACTTTTTTTTGCAGATTCCTCCCTTTTGTTATTCTGAAGAAATCCCTGTTTGTTTCTGTGCGGAGTGGGTCAAATAGGAGTGGTTTCATAAGTATCTATCAGCTGTGGCAGCTGCAAGGCTCTAATGAATAAATCTGCTGGGCCTGCATCCCTTTAGACGTGTTCCTTTTTATGAGGATCTTACCAAAATGACTTTTTTTTTTTTTTTTGCAGGGGGTGCCAGAAATCTGACTTGTATCCTAAGCCTCGTACACACGCAACGATTATCGGCCGACCGATCGTCCGTCTTTTGTCCAGTGTTGTGTTGGTTGAAATGTGCTCTAGACTGCACATGAATTTTCTCGGCCAACAAAAACCAACTTCAGAAGTGATGTCATGTGCTGGTTTACTTTCCGTGTGTTTTTTTTCTTCTCTGAGCATGCCCAGTCTTGCTCATCAGATTTTTGTCTGCCGAAATCTGTTCTGTTGACGGCCAACAAAAATTTTATAGCATGCACACCAGATTTTGTTCAGCCGAAAAGTCGGAGTCGGTTGTCGGAAGCATCATACTAACAAGCCGAAAATCGGACGTTGGCCGAAAATTCACGGCCAACAATCGTTGCGTGTGTACGAGGCTTTAGGCAGACTTCTGGGAAAATTTGTGAGCCAATCACACAAGCGGGAATTATGTTTCTGGGGTGTGGTCAGTGCACATTCGGTGTACAGAACAGCTCTAGGTAGCCATATTGCATAGCATTTTTAGAAAATTACAACAACTGCAGATTGAAAAGGAAAGGTCATTTTTAATAACATTCAGTTACAATATGAGGTGTGTCACAATTGTATACGCTATATAGTTTTTTTCTTTAATTTATATTTTTTTCCCCATGAAAGTGAAGATACCCTGTAAGCATTGAATGTGACATTCACCAAACCTTACTGGTGCATGTGTCTTTAAGTTAGTGATTGATTCACCTGCAGTGAATGTCACAGCCCCATTGGTGTCGGTGAAGCAATTTAAATAGGAGTTATTTTCATGTGCTGACCCAGTGATCTTGTATTTCAAGCACTCAGTAAGCATTTAGAAAATTCCACTCAGTAAGCATTTAGGAAATTCCACTAACAAATCAATTCCTTGCAAGTAAGCAAAGTTTTTAAAGTGAAATCCCAGCCCAAATTTTGGTTGGTTAATTGTTGAATGGGATCTCATTCTCTGAAATAACTTATTGTTTCCAGTACACATAGAAGCAGCAGTGTAGCCCATAGAGACCCATTTCCTTGCAGGGGGTCTATATTCTATATCCAGAAGCAAAAAGTAGGCTGTTCACTTGCATTTTATTAACTAAATTGTGTTATACCTAAAATAGGAAAAAAAAATATATAGTGTATTCTCATAAAATATATTTCTGCTGTGGTTAAACTGCTGTTGCAAACGTGGATTCTGTAAGCCATATTAATAGGAAGATGGAGGCATGAGAAGGTGGAGCAGTCTCCTCTACTGCTCTTACTGGTAATTTCCTCCCAGAGTAATTTTTGCATATGCTTGTTAAATCCTCCCATTCCTGTTGGGAATTGAAATAGCATTTTGCATTAACAACTTTAAGTTCAACTTCTAACAAGGGCTCAGCACTTTCAGGCAGTTTTAAAGCTTGCTTTCAAGCCCCTCCCCACACATTCCTATTGGCCCATCACTGTAATGGGCAATAGAACTGTGCAAGACGTAGAAAGGGGCTGGCAAATTTCAAAACTAATTTGTTAAGTGCCAATACTTTGCCTGTTAGAACAGCATGGTATTTAGCGGTTTTAAAGATTGATGCAGGTTCGTAGAGGTAACCTCTAGTGGTCTTTACATTATACTTGAAGCAGTTTTTTTTTTTTTTAAGAGTTAATGACAGATTCTCTTAAACCGATTGCTGACCATATACTGTAAATATACAGCAGCAAGGAGGCGCTGCTGTGCAGAATCACCTACCTAGTACATCATCTGACACTTCCGGGTCTGGGGCGCACTCTGCTGGCGGCCTGCTCCCACTCTGATTAGAGACAGTGGGAGCTGCTCGGTGGGTACGTTGAACTCTCTGCAGGCACCTGCCGATGCTTTGGTATACAGGCAGAACGGCGGTCTGTCAGTACTGAAGGCATGGATCCTGTGTCTCTGCTAAACAGGGGCACCGATCCATGCCTTCCCCTAGTGCAAGCACCTCCTCCACAGTAGTAAAGCACTGGTCAGGCACACATTTAACCCTTTGATCGCCCCTGATAACACTTTTCCAGACAGTGTCACTAGTTTAGTGACAGTGCATATTTTTTAGCACTGATCACTGTATCGGTGTTCCTGGTCCCCAAAAAGTGTCAGTAAGTGTCCTGACTGTCCGCTGCAATATCACAGGCCCACTAAAAGTCACTGATCGCTGACATTACATGTAAAAAATAAATAAATAAAAATATCCCATGGTTTGTAGACACTTTAACCACTTTCCGACTGCTCACTGTGCTGCTACTGCAGCACAGTGGCAGCCCTGTGTCCAGCGACCTACGTCACTGGACTCCTGTTTGGCTCAGTGCCGCCGATGGCTCGCTCCTGCTGTGTTTAGACACAGCGGGAGTCGGGCCGGAGGAGGAGAGGCGGCGATCAAAAAAAAAAACAATAATGACAAATCTTTCCCGTAGTTAGTAAACGCGATAACTTTTGCGCAAACCAAGGATCGCCGGAGGAGGAGAGGCGGCAATCACCTCCCCGATCGTCGGGGAAAGAGTGAGAAGATCTGCCCACTTGTGTAAACAAAGCGGGCGAATCCTCTCTGTGACAGACAGGGACAGATCACAGGATTCAGCATAGCTGAACCTGCGATCTCTGTCTCTGTCATAGAACCTCCCCCCCCCCCACACGTCAGTAAGCATGAGGCATACATTTAACCCCTTGATCACAGTGTTAACCCCTTCCCTGCCAGTGTCATTATTACAGTAACAGTGCATATTTTAGCACTGATTACTGTAGTAATGTCACTGGTACCCTCAAAAATGTCAGGGATCCAATCTGTCCACCGCAATGTCGCAGTCCCGCAAAAAAATCGCAGATCGCCACCATTACTAATATAAAAAAAAAAAAAAAAAAAAATGACATATTTCCTTTAGTTAGTAAACGCGATAACTTTTGCGCAAACCAATCAAAATACGCTTATTGCGACTTTTTTTTTTTTTTTTTTTTTTTTTTTTACCAAAAATATGCAGCAGAAAACAAATTGGCCTAAAATGTTATAAAAATTGTGATTTTTGATTTTTTTTGGGGAATGTTATATATCAGAATGTGAAAAATTTAGTTTTTCTTTCAAAATTGTCGCTCTACAATATCGCACAGGTGATCAAATACCACCAAAAGAAAGCTCTATTTGTGGGGGGAAAAAGGACATAAATTTCATTTGGGTACAGCGTCGCACGACCGCTCAATTGTCCGTTAAAGTAATGCAGTGCCGAAACGCAAAATATGGCCTGGTCAGGAAGGGGGTAAAATTTTCCGGTCTTAAAATGTATGAAAATACTCTCATTGAGAATTGTCGCCAAAAATAAAAAGCGCAGAGGTGATCAAATACCAAAAGAAAGCTCTGCTTGTGGGAAAAAAAGGACATAAATTTCGTTTGCGTACAGCATTGCATGACCACATAATTGTCAGTTAGTCTCGCAGTGCCAAGTTGAAAAAAGTGGCCTGGTCATTAGGCAGAAATCTTTTGCGGCTAAAGTGGTTAACTTTTGCTCAAATCAATCAATATACACTTTTTTTTTTTTTTTTTTTTTACCAAAAATATATAGCGGAATACATTATGTTGTGGTTTTAACCCCTTCCCTGCCAGCGTCAGTACAGTAACAGTGCGTATTTTGTTGGATGTGTTTTATAGCAGTAAGTAAAAAAAAAAAATATTATTTTTTTTTTTTTTTTGTTTATAGCGCAAAAAATACAAAACCAACGAGTTGATCAAATACTACCAAAATAGTCTATTTCTCTATCGTCCATTGACAGACGCAGCCTCATCTTCATGAGCTGTGTGGGTTATGCTGCCACTTGCAGGAGTAGTCTAGGCAGTACATTAGTACAAAGTTTTACATATACACACCCACGGGGCTGTTCCTCCAGACATGACCCCCACAGACACAGCCCAGCACATCAGTTTGTTTCTGCCTAGAGAAGGAGTAGGACCTAGGTTTCCTGCTGGGACTCTGGTCTTTTTTCTCTTTACTCACTTGCTAGCTAGTGTTCAGGGAAGTATTTCCTGGTGATCTACAAGCAACGATGCCGGCTGGGGCTTCACACTGGATTATCTAGATCCTTAAGGTCCCCCCAGCCTGGCTTACGAGCGTGAGCAGGTTATAGTCCCGCACTAGGCCTCGCCACGACGGTGCCCCTTTTCCAGATGGGGATGAGCCTACGAGCG
The DNA here is from genome assembly GCF_965119305.1 of Pelophylax lessonae. Lineage (NCBI taxonomy): Eukaryota > Metazoa > Chordata > Amphibia > Anura > Ranidae > Pelophylax > Pelophylax lessonae. The sequence continues at coordinate 127,542,509 of NC_138768.1, forward strand.
GATGCCTCGCCGGGATGCGACGACTTGGAACGCCCTGAGTTGCAGCGTACCCCTCGGCTGGCTGCACCCCCACTTCGGGTGGGAGGCAGTCTGCCCAGAGCAGAGCCCACTCGGTCCATGGTATGGTGAGTAAATGTGCCCCCCTTGCCCCTGCTGGCCTTGGGGAGATGTGGGCCCTCTTCTGGGGGATAGTGGGATTTGTGCCTCCAAGTTCCCCCTGGCCTGCCTGGTGCCCGGTCTGTGTGTACACCCCCCCCCTTCCCAGTTCCCGCGGGGGGAGCAGCTATGTGTCTGGGCGCCTCGCACCGTGGGGGGGGGGGGGCAGGGTACCTTTTGGGTTTGCTGTTTCCTGTTGTGGGTCCTTAAGGCCTTCATAGGTCCCTGGCCGTATGGCAAGCCGTGGGCGCCGCCATCTTAAGTGTGGGCAACACAGAGTTTTCCTCATTGACTTGCATGGGGCAGCCATTTTCCTTGAGCTTCCTAATTACTTCTATGGGCATCCATGTTTATGTAGCCTTCTGGTCTGCACTGACCAGCGTGACCTTGCATTCAAGCAAGATCACTTCCTGTTCATTTGTTTCCTGCTGCTGGCCAAGGTAATTTCCTGTCTTTCTCCATGCTGTGGGAACGTTCAGGACATCTTTTTCTCTGAGGTGGTACAGTACTAGGGTCCTTGTGGACATATCCCTGCACACTCTGCCTTTAGTATAGTTTAAAGGGGGACTCCGCAGATCGGTGGTGGGAACCGCGATCGCCGCTCTTAAAGCAACAGTACTCCATTTTTTTGTAACTTGCAAAATGGAGTGTCAGACTGTTAACTTACCCTCAGACCCACTCTGCGACTCCCCGACAGTCCGGATCGCAGCCACTGGCTGCGATTTCAGCAGCTCTGGAAAGCCTGGCGACAAAAGTTGATTTAGTCATGAAAAAGGTTGATAGCCGAAAACCGCTGCTGCCTTCCCCATCTTTGGGGTTGTACTCCAATTCAGAGACTGAGGAGGTTGCCCCCGATGCTCCCCTACCTAAGCGGTCGCTGTCCTTGCAGTCAGATGGTGAAGAGGACCTGTCCTCTTCCGCTGGAACGCGCTTTAGTGGAAGCCCTGATTATTTCAGTACGGGAAACTTTACAATTGACTGATGAGCCCACACAGGCAGGGACGCGGGTGGCTTTTGGCTCCCAAAAGTCTCAGAAATCTGGCAAGGTTTTCCCTTGTCCCGACACTTTTCACAATATTGGGAATGCTCAATGGTGGCGCGTTAAGCATGTGTTAGTGGTGCCAAAACGCTTTAAACACCGGTTCCCTTTTGCTGAAAAGGTTTCCAACCATTGGGACGGTGCCTCCTAAAGTGGACTACCCTGTCTCCAGATTAAACAAATCTACCCTTGTGCCGGTGGAAGATTCTCCGTTCTTTACGGATCCGGTGGACAGGCGGGTGGAATCCCTTTCCTGCCATCTTCACGTGCTGGCGGGTTCCATTTTGAAACCAGTGTTTGTGTCTGTTTTAGTTTCACAGACGGTGACGGAATGGATTAGGGGTTTGGGAGGGTCTTTGGACCCTGCAACTGTTCCCCCCCAGAGCAGCTGGAACTTTTGGACCAGGTAATCCAGGCCCTGGTGTTCCTGTGTGATGCGTCTATGGACGCGGCTACCCTGGTGGCCAGGGTTTTTCGGCTGTGGGAATTGCCATGAGACACATGGTTTGTCTGAAGAGCTGGTCGGCTGACCAGGCTTCTAAGAAAGGGAGAGCGTTTGTTTGGCGACTTTTTGGATGAGTTGATGAAGGGCTTGACTGGTGGGAAGAGTACCTTATTTGGTGGTCCACAGGGATAAAGTGGTCCTCCGGCATAATCCGTCTTTTCCCCCTAAGGTGGTGTCAGATTTTCATCTTAATGAAGACATTGTGTTGCCTTCCTTATGTCCTAAGCATCCCAAGGAAATTGACGTGCACTCTCTGAATGTGGTTCGGGCGATAAGAGTTTATCTGACGGTCACTGGGTCTCTCTTTGTCCTTGAGGACAGTCCTCGAGATGGATCAGGCAGACGGTTGTTCAGGCTTATTCACTCAAGGGTCAGGTTCCTCCTTTCCCTATGAAGGCTCATTCTACTAGAGCGCTGAGTGCCTCTTGGGCGTTTCACCATCAGGCCTCGGTCGTACAGGTTTGTAAGGCAGCGACTTGGTTGTCTGTGCACACCTTTACCAAATTTTACATGGTGGATTTGTTGGCTTCTTTGGATGCCTCTTTTGACTGCAAGGTTTTGCAGGCTGCTGTTTCATAAGAGAATGTTTGTTTTTTTCAGCGGGAATGCGGGGGAACGCAGTTCCGGCACCTCTAGCACTGAATGTAAGACATTGCAAGGGGTGCTGGGGGGTCTACTGATGCTGGATCTATTGATGCTGGAGGGGATCTATTTTTGGATGGCAATCTATTGTTGCTGGTGGAGGATCTTTTGATACTGTGGGTTAATTGTTGCTGGAAGGGATCTACTTTTTGTGGAGGAGTCTATTGATGCTGGCTGCTGGGAGATCTTGCTGCTGCTGGGGGTATATTGCTGTTGGCTGTGGGGGATCCATTTTATTGCTTTTCTTGTTATAACCAAATTCCATACATTCCATTACAAAATTATACTTGGCTCTAAATTCTCTAAAAGGGGCTGTACTGGAAGCTGGGTAGGGGGTGGATCCAAGTATCGGGGCTCAGAGGTGGAACCAAGGGTTAGTGCTCGAAGGTGGGTAGGGGCAGAGACACAAAGTAACTTAGAAAGGGGAGTTCCTGCACCTTTTCTCTGAGAAAAAAAGCCCTGCTCTTAGGGGTCTTTTACCTGGGTGAGCTCATGTTGTTTTGGTTGAGCTTCATGTAACCCAGTTGGTTAGGTTTAGCCTTTGGACTTTGTTACTTTCTGGTTGCGTTTTTCGCACCCCTCATGCTTACTCTGCTTTGCGATGTCCCACACAGCTCATGAAGATGAGGCTGCGTTTGTCAATGGACGATAGAGAAAATAAGATCTTACTGTAAAATCTTTTTCTCTGATGTCCATTGACAGGCGCAGCACCCGCTCCTCTGATGGGAATGTTTTGTTTTTTGTCTTCACTGCTTGAAACTGAACTGATGTGCTGGGCTGTGTCTGTGAGGGTTATGTCTGGAGGAACAGCCCCGTGGGCGTGTATATGTTAAACTTTATACTAATGTACTGCCTAGACTACTCCTGCAGGTGGCATCATAACCCACACAGCTCATGAGATGAGGCTGCGTCTGTCAATGAACGATAGAGCAAAATATTTTACAGTAAGATCTTACAAAAATCTTATTTTGTGAGGAAAAAAGGACATACATTTTGTTTAGGTTCAGTGTTGCACGACCGCACAATTTCCGGTTAAAAAAACACAGTGCCGTATTGAAAAAAATGGCCTGGTCGTGAAGGGTGTAAACCTTCCGGGGGGCAAGTGTTTAAAAGCAAATCTGTAATGCGAAAGAAATGTGGCCACGATTGCTGACCACTTCTTTTGAAGACCCTTGTTCCCAGGTGATCATCCTGATGCTTTCATTTGAACCCTGTCAGATTTGATGACCTAGAACAAGTATAGGAAGAAGGGATTCTGACACTCTTTTGGAGCATGCTGGTTCCAGGGCTGTGACTAAAAAGGACTGAATTCAGACACAGGCATGTAGCATTTTCAGGAGATGGGCAGCAATGGCAGCCCCTAAAAGTCTGTTAGACTTCTTTTAACCACTTTAGCCCCAGAGGATTTGGCTGCTCAAAGACCAGGCCCTATTTTGCGATTTGGCACTGCGTGAATTTAACGGACAATTCCACGGTCTTGCGACGCTGTACCCAAATTAAATTGACGTCCTTTTTTTTTTCCCTCAAACAGAGCTTTCTTTTGGTGGTATTTGATCACCTGTGCGATATTTTTTTTTTTTTCCAAAAAAATAAAATTTTTCACTTTTTTTTTTTTTATTTTTTTTTTATATGAAATTCTCAAATGTAAATCAAAATTTAACATTTTAGGCCAATTAGTTTTCTGCTACATATTTTTGGTAAAAAAAAAATCGCAATAAGCCTATTTTGATTGGTTTGCGCAAAAGTTATTGTGTTTACTAAATACAGGAAAGATTTGACATTTTTATTATTTTTTTTTGTTGTTGTTTTTTTATTGCGGCGGACAGATCGGACCCCTGACTGACATTTTTGACACTTTTGGGGGTACCAGTGACATTACTACAGTAATCAGTGCTATAAATATGCACTGTTACTGTAAAAATTACACTGGCAGGGAAGGGGTTAACTTTATTGGTGATCAAGGGGTTAAGTGTGTCCCTAGGGGCGTGATTCTAACTGTTAGGGGGCGTGGCTAGTGAAGTAATCACAGAGACATACAATCCTACATAGCAGGATCGCATAGCCTCTGTCATTACTTCAGGGAGAATGACAGACGGCTGTGTTTACATCAGCCGTCTGTCTTTCTCCCTCTCCTGCAGAAGATCGCGAGTGGCCAGCGGACATCGGAGCCGCCGGTCACTCGCGCTAGGTCCCCAGGGAATGAGCGGGGGCGGGAGCGCGCCCCCTACAGGCTCGTGGGCGAGCGACGTAGGTCTACGTCGCTTTGCCCAGTAGCGGTAGGCTGCCGCAGTAAATCCTCGTTAAGCGGTCGGCAAGTGGTTAAGAAGTCCTTGACCGGTAACAAGCTTGCAACCAGTAAAGTCAGGTGGCCAAACGTGTAAGAAAATCGTTTAGTGTCACTCCCTGCATTAAGGTTGGGTGGAATAGGGGCTAGGCAACCTCGGGGGTTCATATATTGGTCAGCATACTGTAGAATGCAGTAAGCAGAGATTCTAGGTTCACATGGGAGTCCACACCACTTCTGGGTAGAGTTGCCATAGTGCACAGGATACACTGACAGAGGCAAGGATTGGTTGTGGCAGAACAGGAACTTTTTTCAAGGTGAGAAGTTGCATGAAGAGGGTTTAATTATTTTCCAGAGAAATGCTTCTTTAAAGGATCAATTCACCTTCTCAGAAAAAAAAAAAATGAAAAGGTGAACTAACTCGCAACATCCTTTACAAACCCCTCAGGTCCTTGGTGCATGTGATTTTTTTCCCCCCCCCACCTTTCACTCCCCCTCTGTAGTGGGTGTAATGGTCGAGCACTTTAAAACTTCATTAAAAAGTGCTAGAGGCTGTATAACAACATATTGCTTGCAGGGGTGAGTGCTGACCAATGAGAATCTCTCATTTGAAAGTCTCAAAAGGACTCTTATTGGTCAGTGTATTTGCGTGGCCAGTGTACACCAGTGAGCATTATGTTGCTCTATAGCAGTGATGGCAAACCTTGGCACCCCATATGCTTTGGAACTACATTGCCCATGATGCTCCTGTACCCTGCAGTGTAGTTGAGCATCATGGGAAATGTAGTTCCAAAACATCTGGGGTGCCAAGGTTCACCATCACTGCTCTATAGCCTCTGGCGCTGTGTGGTGATGTTTTTAAAGTGTCAGACCTTTATACCGGCTGGAAAGGGCCGCAGAATGTTGGGATCACATCAGGTACATACAGCAGGTACCAGAGGGGCAGGGAGTATGTTGTGATTGAGTTCACGGTTTCATTTTTAATGAAAAGCTGAACTAACCTTTTAGGAAAACCTTGAGATGCATGTAAATCACAGTGAAAGGCACTTCTGTTATGTAACGTTTTTATGTGTTGCATTCTTAGGTTTGGTCATGCGGGATACAAGAGGATGATATTGAAACCACCTGAGTTTGTACACAATACTTTCACTGACTTGGAAAGACCATCTCTTGTTATTGCCATGAATGCAGCATGAAGACGTACACTAAGGATGATGGTTTCTGCATCATGTCTAGATATATTAAATAGCCTTTGCCAATCCTGAATCAATCCTGAATCATCTGAACTGTTGTAATTTCTTCGCTCAACATATCTGTAAATACGCCTGTCCAGAATTGCTAACATTATAGAGGATATATTTGTATAAGTCTCTATGGTTCGAGTGGGAGGTGGCTGGTGCCATGTAGCAAATTTTCTCAGAAACAAGCTGAAATGCATATAATATGTTCCCAGCCTAAATCTGTAAATAATCCAATAAAATTCTTGTATACTTTGAATCAGAAGAATACTTTTTCTCCTCTCGCTTTCCAGGACCGCAACACATGAGAGAGATGAGAGGCTCCACCCTACAGGAAACACAATCAGTTCACAGCTGTTAAAAGGCCCCACCCTTCCCCTTGACCCTCAGAGTATTGATTGTGTTTCTACTACAGCAAAACAATTGTTTCTCTTACGTCCTCCCGACAGTCGCCGCCCCTCAAAGTCTTCACCAATGGGTATTGACTTCCTCTCCGCAGGAGTAGCTAGGCATAAGACTTGTTAAAAACAAAAGCATTTAACATAGACACACCCATGGGGGCTGTCCCACTGGTCAATACCCCCCTGCAGTAAGCCATCCCAACTCAGTTTGTCTCTGCCTAGCGTTAGGAGTAGATAGGCTTCCCTGTGCTCGGGCTACAGTCTCAGCCTTCTAATCTTTTCTTATGATTTTTATTTGCAAATTGTCAGTTTTTTCTTTGCTTTACTAGCTGTTTCTTTTGTCAGCTTAGTTTAGTCGCATCTTCGGACGAAGATGCATTTGCGGAGCAGGGAATCGGACTGGCCGCCCTGGCTCTCCAGGGCAGAGGGTCGGATGGATCCCCAGCCCGACATCGAGCGTTCAGCTATGTGTTCGCCCTGGCACTAAGAACGACCCATCCCTGTTCGCAGCAGGGATGCAGCCTGTGAGGTGGCTACCTCACTAGACACATCTGCGGTTCAGTGCTGCAGTGTCCTGCGTTTTGGCTGTCATCTGAGGACAGAGGCTTTCCGTTTCATAGAGGCACCCCACACCATCCAGTACAGGTAGGTACTTTCTGTGTGGGGCCTCTGTCTGGGGTGGCAGTCCTGTGTTGCTGTGTTCCCCCATGTCTGTGCGTTTGTGGGGCTCCCTGATGCGATCCCTGCGGGGGTCTTTTTTATTGCACTGCTGGCGCTGTTCGGGTTTGGGGGCCCCCACTTTTCCTGTATCACTTCGGTGTTTTGGAGGTGCAGACTATGTGTGCGGCCGCAGCGGGTACAAACCGCGTGGTCCGCCATTTTAGGTGTGGGCAGCATGTCTGGCTTCACTATGGGCTTGTTAACAGCTTGCTATGTAGTGGTTTGGGCGCCATCCGGCGCCATCTTGTGTGTGGCAGAACGATCGTTCCTAGCACATGGCGGCGGCCATCTTGCTGAAGCCTCCCATTACTTCCTATGGGCAGCCATTTTCCCTTAGCCTTGCAACATATAGTTCAGCCTATGGTGACCTCACTTCCTTTTCCTCTGGAGCAGCGATCGGTGTGGTAACACTCTGTGGGGCTCTGCAGACTGTCTCTAACATATTTCTCTGTTTTATCCCTTCTGGCTCAGTTCTGTCCCTTTTTGGGGGGGGGGGGTGGGTCTGTGTACACAGTGTATCTAGCGGTGGGCTCCGCAGCCCTCTTAAAGGGCCAGTACTTTTTTTCATGGTGTTTTCTGCAATGGAATCTCAGGACAGCAAATTCCCTCCAGCCTTGGTGGGGGACCCCGGTTCTGCTGCACCGCCCGTTATACCTAATTTAGCCACTGTGGTGGCGACTTTAGTGTCCAAAATGGAGGTGCTGATGGCTGAACGAGCTGCTAGAAAAAGGCCTAGAATATCTTTCTCCTCTGATTCAGATGGTGATGTGGCTGCTGTGGCTGGCGTGCCCTTTTTCAGGGTCTCGCTCGTCCCTGGACCTGCTGGGGTCTGAGGGGGAGGCGGAGGTGGAGGGGGTAGATGATTCTCCCCCAGGGTCGCCTGAGGAACGCGCAGCTATGGATGCGTTTATTTATTCTGTAAAAGAAACACTACATTTGGAGGATGAGCCCAATCCTCCGGGCATTGTGTCCTCCTTTTGGTACACATAGGACTCGCAAGTCGGCGCAGGTTTTCCCCTGCCCCGCTGAGTTTCATCACACAGTGAATGAACAATGGCGCAGTTTGAAATGCCCTTTCACTGTGCCAAAACGGTTTCACTTGCTCTACCCCTTTGCGCCTTCTACGGATTCGCGCTGGTGTGTGGCCCCCCAGGTGGATCACACTGTGGCCGTGTTGAACAAGGCTACTTTGGTTCCCGCTGAGGATACCCTGGTTTTCCGGGAGGTTGGAGTCTCTTGCCCGCCATGCCTACATGGTGGCGGGTTCCATGCTCAAACCTATTTTCGCTTCTGTCATGGTGGCTCAGGCGGTGGCAGATTGGACTAAGGTGCTTAGACGCACTCTCGCGTCTGATTCTGTCCCACCTGCTACGCTGGACATGGTGGACCAAATTCATCAAGGGGTCATGTGTTTGTGCGATGCGGACTTGAATGAGGCCCCTTTGGCTGCACGCCTGTCTAGTATTGCGGTTCTTAACCGTCGACTGATCTGGCTGAAGAGCTGGTCGGCTGACCAGACGTCACGGAAAACGGTGGCTGACTTTCCCTATGCAGGATCTCGCCTTTTTGGCGAGGCTTTAGATACTTTGGTGAAAGGAGTCACTGGGGGCAAAAGTACACTGCTGCCCCAAAATCCGAAGAACAAGCCTTTTCGCGGCAAGCGGGGTCCCACCTTTAGACCCAATCGGAGGTCCTTTCGTGCCTTCAAGCCACAAAACAAGGGCAAACCTTTCAAGGGCCAAGGTGGCCAGAAAAAGCCCTGGGCGGGCAAGCAAAAGTCCGGCCATGCCGGTGCGGCGGCTCAATCTGCCTCTGTCTGAAGGGACGCCCTCACCCTTTTCAGGGGTGGGGGGACGTTTGCGTGGTTTCCTCCAACCTTGGCTGCTCTGAATTCCGGACAGGTGGGTTCAGGTAATCAAAGAAAATGGCCTCTGCCCCCACCTATAACTGGCCTTCATAGCAAAGAACAAATGGAAGGGCAACGCACATGAAACAAACAAAAATAAAATTCCCAGTTCAATTTGCCAACCAGTCTGCTTACCAACCAAATTAACCTGTCTAACAGTTTGCGTCAAAACAGAGGTTTAGTTAGCACACATTTGCAAACGCATGTGAAAGCTGCAGGGCCACTTCACGGCTCCCTGTATTACCTGCAGTCCTAGCTCTAATGCATTTATAATAGAGTCTTCACAGTGGAAGCACATGCAAGCTAATGAATAGATAGGGGGCAGGTGAGCCTGGAGTTGCCCTTCCATGTGTTTTTTTTGCTATGAAGGCCAGTTATAGGTGGGGGCAGAGGCCATTTTCTTTGTTAATGTGTACTGGTGAGTGGACATACTGGATGCCTTTGCTGTAATACTATCAGCTGGGCTTCCATTAGGTTTTCAATGGAAGTTATTTATGCAGTTTTCAAAAACCCATTGAAAAATGTGTTTATGACTACTCTGGATCTCATGGATGCCTACCTACATGTTCCAATCCATCTGGAACACCAGGCCTTTCTAAAATTTGTGGTGGTTAACAAAGAGGAGATTGCGTATTGGCAGTTCAGGGCACTCCCCTTTGGTCTAACAGCCAGTCTAAGAATTTTTTGCCAAGACCCTGGCAGAGGCAGTGGCCTATCTTAATTTCCAGGGAATAACTTTGATTCCTTACCTGGACGATCTACTGATCTTTTGTCTGTTGGCGGACCAGGTGAGATCAAACACCCAGAAGGTGTTAACAGTCCTACAGACGCTAGGCTGGTTGGTCAGCATGGAAAAGTCATCCCTGGAGCCTGCCTAGGTTCAGACCTATTTAGGGTATCGGATAGACTTGCAGGTAGAAAGTTTTTTCCTTCCAAGGGAACTGGTGGAAAAGGTAGTCTCTTCGGTAAGAGGGCTGATGGTCGCCCCCTTGTGCTGTCATCAGGCGTCAGTGATGCAAGTTTGCAAGGTGGCCACCTGGTCATTGGTGCCCACTTTTACAAATTTTTATAAAGTGGATGTGCTGGCATCTGTGGATGCTTCCTTTGGCGGCAAGGTTTGGCAGGCTGCTATTGAGAGAACCTGATTCTCTTGGAGGGTGTATTGTTTTTTCAGTTGTGCTTCAGTTGATCCCCTGTTGCGCTAATGTTTAGCCTTGGGAAATTTTTTGGTTGTTCCCACCCCTCATGTTTAACACTGCTTTGGGACATCACTATGGTTATGTATACCAGGAGCTGTGTCCATCAGTGAACAAAAGAGAAAATGGGATTTTTGACTGTAAAATCCATTTCTCTGATGTTCATTGAGGGACACAGCACCCACCCCTCTGTGGAGTTATTCTCCTGAAACTGCTTGTTAGAAAATTGAGTGGCTATAGCAGAGAGAGGAAGTATATCCCCTGGGACTGTCCATGGGTGTGGGCAGAATTTTTTTTTTGCCTAGGGTCCTACTCCTGTGGGGGCCAGTATAACGCAACGGTTATGAATACCAGGAGCTGTGTCTGTCAATGTACATCAGAGTAATAGATTTTATGGTAAGTCAAAAATCACATTTTCTCTTGTTTAGGACTTTCTGTTAAGGTAACGCCTACCACCTAGAAATGGTGGAATAAGAAACCGGAGCACTCATTTGTTCCATCCTGGATTACTGAAAAAGTGACTATTGCAGCCCAAACCACATCCAGGCAATAGAATGGGCATTCCTTTTGGTGAACTGGAGCTGGGCAGAGAGACAGAAGAACAATGTCCTGGTTGAGGTAAAATGAAGAAACTACCTTAGGCAAGCGGGAAATCCTGGCCCTCAAAACCACACTGTCCATGCCCAGAAAGGGTTCCTTGCAGAATAAGGCACCTAATCAGACATTATCCTTGCAGGGGTGATGGTTACAAGAAGTACCACCTTGTGTGGGGTTAAGTAAAGCGCGGAATATCTCTAATGAGTTTTAACATTAGTTCAGAAATTTCAGACACTGGGATCTTGTGATTTGAACGCTCCAGTTCAGAAACCACAGGCAGTGTCCATTCTGTCATAAAATGGAAGGCATATTGTTTAAGGGCTTCTACCCCAGGGGGTTTCCCCATGGGATGAATTTGCTTTAGTGCAGCTGGGTCTGGACCAGCAAATGGCTCTCATCACTACATCAAGGGTCAGGTTTCCACCCCTTTATATTGTTTCAGAAACCATTGGCCTTTCCCTTTTTGACAAAGATCTTTGGTATGGGGTCCTCCCTTGTAGATTATCTTATCCATTTCCCAATGACTCAGTGGGTCTGCCCACACCCATGGACAGTCCCAGAACTTAAGGCTGTAATGTAACAAAATAGGTAAAAAGTCAATGGGGTGAATACTTTTGCAAGGCACTGTAGTATATGTCGATAGATATGTTGCCATAATTTCTGTATGGTCTTGCCCACATAAAAGCAGCCACATTCACATTACATCAAGTATATAACCATTTGGGTTTGGCAATTGTCAAAGTGTTTAGGAATGTAGGTGCGTCTATTGGACAAGCGTATTTGGTGTCTCCGATCAACATATTTGCAGTGTGAACATGAGCCACATGGGAAAGTTGCTCGGATTTTACAGGGGTCACTGCGTAGTTCTCCATGGTATTCACTTTGTGTTAGTTTATCGCCAATTGAGGGAGCTTTTCTAAATGTAATAGCAGGTGCTTTCAGAACAAAGGGACCCACCTTTGGTTCCGATATCAATATTTCTTAAGAACTGATTTGAGTTTTTTATGTTCACTAGAAAAAGTGGTGGTTATTCTAGTCATATCATCATTTTTGGATTTGGGTTTGGAAAAAAGATTAATATCTTGATAAATTTTTAACTCGTCCAAAGGCTTTTTTTGAGGCATGCCTATATCCTCCTTCCAAAAATCTCTTCCTCAGAATATCCGCTTCCTGAAGAAAAGATTCCTGTGTACTGCATATGCGTTTCGCCCGCAGGTATTGGCAATAGGGGATAGACGCCACTAATGGTTGGGGGTGAAAGCTGCTAGCTTCTTACTTAGTAATAAAATGTTTTGAGATACTACACAATGAGGATTCTCTCTTTTTAATGGTTTGACCTATGGGGAGATCGTGACCCGGTTGATTTAGGATCCCTGGAAGTTACGGTGACCAAGTGTTGGTGTGTGACCATTGTTTGCCTGCTGGCTACCTATCCATTGCAAAGAGGGATTGGATATCTAAAGCTTGCTTTCCCTATCTGTTCGGTGAGTAGGGGACTGAGAGGGGAGCACACAGCGGCCACACGAAGCACTGAGCACTGTTTTGGGAACTGTCAGCAATACATGTCATCCGTTAGCACAGAGCACTTTGTGTGAAGAGTATTTGGAATTAATAGCACTGAGCACTGGACACTTTATTATTGAAAGACACTGTTCACATATATGTATTTTTTATTATACCATCTTATATTTTACATTATGCAATCTCCCAAAAATATATATGTTTATATATATTTGATTTGGCACATTTACATTTATATTATTGAGATTGATGGCACTTTAAGGCACCAAGCACTTAATATATATATTTATGTAGATATATATATTTCATTTTTGAGCACAGGTTGTAGCAGCGCTGATATATTTCGATGACTAGAATATTAACCACATATTCTAGTGAACATAAAAAAACTCAAATCAGTTCTTAAGAAATATTGGCACTTATTGGCATCGGACCCAAAGGTGGGTCCCTTTGTTCCGAAAGCACCTGCTATTACATTTAGAAAAGCTCCCTCAATTGGCGAAAAAAAAATAACCAACACAAAGTGAATACCATAGAGAACTACGCAGTGACCCCTGTAAAATCCAAGGAACTTTCCCATGTGGCTCATGTTCACACTGCAAATATATTGATCAGAGACATCAAATACGCTTGCCCCAATGGACGCACCCACATTCCTAAACACTTTTCCAATTGCCAAACTCAAATGGTTATATACTTGATGCAATGTGAATGTGGCTGCTTTTATGTGGGCAAAACCATACAGAAATTATGGCAACGTATCTATTGACACATACTAAGTATGAGACAAATAAATCCAGAACTCCCACTGGGATGAATTTTTTTACAGGTGCATGGGGGATCTTTTCCTCAGATCTCATTTTGTGTGTTGGATTATATCCATCCCAGCCCACGTGGCGGTGATTTCAACAAAACTCTCCTCCAACGTGAGCTGCGATGGATTTCCAACTTAGATGCCACCTCACCTCCTGGCCCTAATGAAGCCTGCAATTTCAAGCCTTTTCTTCAAGGCTTTAGCTCAGGGGGCTTTGATAGGGACCTTTAACCACACTACCAACTTTATTTTTTGTTTCAACCTTTCCTTTACTCCTTATACAATTCAATTTACCTATATTATCCATCTAAGGGTGTTTTTTTTTTTCTCCCCTCTTACCTTTTTTCTTTGGTCTACTTACTATAATATATCCAGGTATACCCTGAAGTTTTTCTGCTGTCTGTACATCCATGTGTGAGGGAACACATATATGGCATATAATTCCATTCTTAACTACTATTTCTTTGATTATATTGTTGTTCACGTTAGAACAAACAATGTAGTTCACACTTTAATTTAATTTTCCTATTATACATTTTTTTCCCCTCTATTTATACCGTATAAATTGGGAAGGATTCTGCACTTAGGACAGAGATTGCCAATTTTCATTTAATATATATTCTCTTCTATTCACATATTCATATTGCCAGATATTTATCATTGTTTATTTCTTTCTTGTCCATTCCATTTGGTTTTCCTGTCATCCTTTTCTTCACATAATATATGTCCCTTTATATTTAAAATTGATGCGCTTTACCCTCGCTCCCCGCCACACAAAGGCCCTCTGTGCTTTGATGCAGCTGGGCCTGTTTCTATGGAGATGCATTCTACCTCGCTGACTGGGAGGAAATGCTGGGTAACACCAGCGCCACCTCCTACATGCTTTTCACATCTTGCACTGACATCGAGGCTTGCCTTTCTTTTGTTGTATCAGCGGTCCCGTGATGTCTGACGTCACCGCACACCGCGGGATCAGAGAATCTCCCCGGAAGTCTGCCGAGACACCATCCTGTATTGGTGTTCCTGGTGGTACTGCCTCTCTGGAACTGAGCATATTGTCGCCCAGGCAACCCTCAGCTAGGGAGTAAGCCAACCCAGAAGATTTTTTGAATTGGGAGATGTGCTCAGTTAGGATCAGTCGGGCATGCACTTTGAAGGCTTCCCACACCATCAGGGGGGAGGCCGTACAGTCGTTGGTAGTAAAAAAAAAAAAATGTGCCCACTCACCCCCTAACTGGTCCAGGTCGGAGATCACCGTCAACCAAAAAGGGTTTAAACGCCAATGTCTTTGAGGTGGATCTGCAAACGGGGTAATCGTGACCCAATACGGAGCATGGTTGGACAGTAAGCGGGGGCCGAAGCCAGCCGCCAATAAGTCCGGGGACAGGGAGCGGGACACCCAGATGGAATCTATCCTGGACATAGTGGAATAGGTAGAGGAGAAACAGGAGGATATAAATGTCTCCAGGTATCCAACAGGTCAAAGTCAGAGAGTTAACGGCAAAATCTCGTGTCCAGGTTTGGTGCAGCCGTCAGGGACGAGGGGCCCAATCTGTCCAAACTAGGATTGGATACCATATTAAAGGCACCCAACCACAGAGTAGGGACAGAGGGGAATTTGGTCATGAAATCCAGGCCCTCGCTGAGGACCGCAGCTGCATACGGGGGAGGCACATACCAGACTAGAAGTAATATGACACGGCCACCGATTGCACCGTGGACAAAGGCATGCCTGCCCTGAGGATCTAACAATACCTCCCGTGTCTCAAGGGGGCCGGATTTGGAAATAAGTAAGGATACACCCCTGGAATATGTGGAGTATGAGACGTGAAAACACCAGCCAATCCAAGGGCGGCGTAAGGCCCCCTGTATGCGACCCATAACACGGGTTTCAACCAAAGCTAGGATATCCGCGCGCTGGTCTTTCAAGTAAGAAAAGACAACAGAGCGCTTTGATATTATCATTTAAGCCCCGCACATTCCAGGTGAGCACCGTTAAAGGAGACATAGCAGCATCAAAATAACATAAAAAAGCAAGAGAAGTGGGAGGATCCCCAGTACAAGCAGTGTCGCCCACCCTGCGTAGGCACAGAAAGAAGTCAGACTTCAATACATTAGTTAAACAAGCCACTCGACCCATGTATATAAACATAAGGATTAAAGCACAGAACCCACACAAAACACCCATTCTAGCCCACCCAGCTCCACATAAACCCCAACGCATGGGAGCATAAATCCCAAAAACAACGATAGAAAAGTTAGGCACAGTAGGTGATCTCCGGCAAGGAGCTAAAGACCAGCAGTGGTCAGAAAGCATCATCCGGGGCACAGTACTTGAAAAGATAAAAGTTATCCAAACAAGGAGGTTGTTGCGGGGGGCCGAAAATTCACTGTAGATTGATGACTTATGGGCCTTGTCCCAGGGCTCAGACTTGGCATGGTATAGTGTGAGCTATGAAATCCCGGTCAGCAAGTAGGAGTGCTCCCACAGTCAGCAAGGCAGGAACAGCAGGAGGTAGTTCTCCAACATGGTGGTGGGATGGCACTGCAGGTGCAAAGCCAAGGAGCAATGCAAGATTCACTGTGTGAGTGAAATGTAGGGATGTTTGTAGGACCAGAGAACAGAGGCACCTCAGCCGAGAAAAAAAAAAGGGGGGATAAACAATTGCAGGTCCAGGAAGGGTAAACAGGCGGAACAGAGGAAAAGTACTCACAGGAGAGCCTAGGAGAACATCAGGGGGTAAGCTTTCATGGTAAGCGATCCAGCCAGGCCACAGCAGCATCCGGGTTCCTCAAAGAAATGATCACAATCTTCTCCCACATCCCTTAGGCGTGCAGGGTATAGCATGGAATATTTGATGTTCCGCACCCGGAGGCGCCTCTTAACTTCCACAAATTGGCTATGTTGTTTCTGCATCGCCGCAGAAAAATCAGGGAATGCCATGATGCTGTGATTGTCCAAGGGAATACTACCCTTTTAGCGGGCAAAACGCAGTACAGCATCTCTGTCCAGATAGTTCAGCATTTTTGTAATAAAGACCCATGGGGGGCACCCTGGGGAGGCTTCTTACCTGGAATCCTGTGTGCTCTCTCAACAACAAAGGCCTGGGAAAAAGAGGCACGACCATAGGTGGCAACCAGGAGGTCCTCCAAAAAAGTGGCTGGATCAGTGCCCTTGACCCCCTCAGGTAGCCCAATAAAACTGAGATTATTGCGGCGGGCACGGTTCTCCAGATCATCCTGCTTGAAGTAAAGTTTGGCAATGTCCTTGGACGCCTGCTCCACGACATTGTGAAGCAAGGGGGGGGGGGGCTCACCCTCCACGTGGTCCAAGCGGTCTTCCACCTCCGTCACCCTCCCACGGAGCTTCTGCATGTCCTGCCGCAGCAGGGATATGTCCACCTTGATCTCCTCCAGCTTAGTGGTGAGGGTGGCCTGGCAGATAGAAATAGCATCCAGGATCTTGCACTGCGCTACTGATTGCACGGCCTGAGCAGGTGGGGAGGACGAGGCGCCGCCATCTTGGGCCTGCATGTCCACCTCCTGGAGGCGGAATTGGTCCAGTTTAGCGGCCGCCTTGGAGGTCTTACGTGGAGGAGACATGTCGCCGGGGCTCAGCGGGAGGTCCGGAAGTGATCGCAGGTGAAGGGGAGTCGGTAGCAGGAGTCAGGATGATCAGAAAGGGTAAACGCCAGGAGAGAGCTGCTCACGCACATCTGATCACATTGAGCTCCAGGCCACGCCCCCCATAATGAAAGTACTTTAAAAGGATGTGTCTTTGAGCCTCTCCATTATGCTGACTACTACTGGGCAGAGGAGAGACCATTTTGACCTTATCCATGGGCATTCCATTTGAGGTAAGAGGACGGATCCCGATATTGAGTTATATTGACACATACTGTATCACTTGTATTTTACAATTATAGATACATCTTTGACCCCTATTCCTCTTTCCTCGATTTCCCTTTCTTTCTTTTTTTTAAGATTTAGAATGGCTCCTTCATTTTTACATGGCGGTTCTTGTGAGCGAGTCTGAAAGCACTATTGGACGCTCTAACACGTCCACTCAAGCTACTATGTGATGGCATTGTGAATTCAACTCAACTCAGTCTTTCTAAATTTTATTATTTTGTGCAATTTTGAATGCCTATGACTCCCTTCTTTTTGAAGGTATATATTACCCTCTATATACTGCAACGGCTTCATTCTGTCCTAACGAGATTTGGAGACTTTTTCCATCAAGTCCTACTCAGCAGATTCTTATTTCCCTAAGATACACTGGAATTGTTGCAAGTATGGTTGGCCGACATCTATGACTCGCATATGGATAGAATGTGGTTTGTTGTAATAAACTATATATACACTATGCAGGATAACAATGTTTATTATATTGTACTTATAGAAAAAAATGCTTTGTGCTGCAAAAAAATATCCCCTGAAGAAGGAACTTCTGAAACGTTAGGATGCTCATGTGAATAGGGGGGATATCTATATGTATAGTATCTAACATGCTCTCTTACTTTTGAGAAATGTATACCCTCTGTCATATGTTTCCAGCACTGTAGTTCTTTTTTTGCCATGGTAATGTTTATTATTTTTATTGGAGGTGCTGTGTCACCAACACATCCCTTCAATTTTAATATAGTCATCAGTTTTCTAAATAAATTATACAGTTTTTATCTTTATACTCTAGTTACTCTTTGGTGTATGCATCATGTAAATCCCGTTGAGGATTTTTTGGTGCTCTTTTCTTACCTATAAAGCAGAGCTTTAAGTCCCTTCTAACCTCCAAAATGGTAGGCGCCACCTGGGAGATCCAGTGTTTGGGGATGATTCTCCTGGCACCTAGGAGGCAGATGTGCCTCAACTGAGAGATTTCCTGAGGTCGACTCGAGGGTAGGAGCACAGCCAGTGTAAATTAATTTTAAATAGGCTCAAATTGCACTGCTTCGCACAAAAGATGTGCATTCGCTTTCTTAGGAGTTGCACCACAACCAGATTGCATGGTTGTTTTGTACCATGTGATCCAGTTCAGGCAAACGCACTGCATTTGGGGTGTCGTTAAGTTTGTATTGACATCCGCAGTGGATCACAAGGCGAGTGCTATTTGAATGTGCATTAGTGTGAACCTAGGCTTAGAAATGAACAGTGGAAATGTGAATTTGCTTAATTTAAGCTTTTTTCCACAAGAATGTTTTATAAGTGATTAAGGAATCCAAACCTTGGTCTGTTCAGTGCTGAAGCTGTCTCATGGGTATGCACAGATGTGGTCTGCTATAGTGACACCAATGTCAATCATTGGACTCTGCAGAATGGAGAGAAGAGGATGGGTATAGCAATAAAACAAATCACCAGTAACCCCCTACCCCATAGAAAACTCCAACCTTTGCCTTGGTTCTGCAATCAGCAGTAAATTATGGTTTGACAGTCAAATTGCAAAAAGATTTAATGAAAACAGAATACTTTATTTAACTACCTCAATACTGGGCACTTAAACCCCCTTCCTTCCCAGACCAATTTTCAGCTTTTAGCGCTGTTGCATTTTGAATGACAATTACGCGGTCATGTAACACTGTACCTAAACCAAATTTGTGCCACAAATAGAGCTTTCTTTTGGTGGTATTTGATCACCACAAGGTTTTTTCTTTTTTTGGTGCACAAATAAAAAAAGACCGAAAAGTTTGAAAAAAAAAAACGTTTTTTTTTGTTTTACGTTATAAAATTTTGTAAATAGATACGTTTTTTCCTGCACTGATGAGGAGCCACTGATGGGCACTGATATGCAGAATTGGTGGGCACTGATGGGCACTGATAGGCAGCACTGATGGGCACTGATCGGCGGCACTGATAGGCAATAATGGGCACTGGTGGGTGGCACTGATAGATGGCAATAATGGGCACTGGTGGGCGGCACTGATAGATGGCATTGGTGGGCAGCACTGATAGGGAGGGCACCACTGGCAGGCTCTCTGAGCCCTGATTGCCATCCCTGGTGGTCATGGGTGGGCATCCCTGGTCCCAGGGCTGCACTGGTAATCAATGTTCTGATTACCAGCACAGACCCCCCCCCCCCCTGTGATCAGTGAGTAATTAGAAAAACTCACTGATCCCCTGGCTGCAGCACAGATCGTCTTCTTCTTCTCACTGACAGGATCTGTGTGAGGAGAAGAGGAGATCAAAGCCGTTACAATGGATGTATTTACTTTACATGACGGCTGTGATTGGACACAGTCGTCATGTGATCAGGAGGGCCAATCACAGGGCCCTCCTGCCAAAACTTGTTGCTCTGAGTCCGAGGGACACAGGCACATTGAGATCACACCGCTGTGCGTGTCCGCGGCGGCGCAATCTCGCTCCTTCTGCAAAACATTCCGGAACGTCCGATCAGAAGGACGAGACTCTCACCCGGCCGTATATGTACAGTGGCCGGGTGGGAGGTGGTTAATAAAAGTTTGTGGTTTATTAAATTTACATGTGCAGCTTTATTTCATTAAAATTGTGTACAATTCTTCACAGAAGAAAATTAGGCATGACGACATTTGCTAAGGCAATATGAGGCATTGGACTTTGCAATTATACACAACTTAGGACGCGGTTTAAAAATTCTGCTACCTGTATGTAACATACGAAAAAACAAAAAAAAAATTACAATTCGGTTCTCTTAAGCAGTATTTTCATTATGTGAAGGGAGAAAACAATGTAACAATTCATTATTTATTGCTAGCGTAATGCTAAAGACCAACTCCAGCTTTCATTTATTTTAAATAAATAGTTAGTCTGGACCAAGCTGTTCCAAACTATTTTCTTCACTAACCCATATGCCTGCAGGAAGTGCTGTGTAAACTGTATACAGCAGGGATATGCAAACTGTGGCCCTCCAGATGTTGCAGAACTACAAATCCCACGAGGCATAGCAAGACTGACAGCGACAAGCATGACACCCAGAGACATGATGCGACTTTTAGTTTTGCAACAGCTGGAGGGCCACAGTTTGCATATCCCTGGTATACAGCATCAGCTACATACAGTGCTGTGTTCCAGCAGCAGTGCGGGGACTTCCTTTCCTGTTCCCAGAATAAAATCTGACTGGGCTGAGCGTGATCAGCTATTCACAGGAAGATTTGTATTTTATGAATGACTACAAGGCTTCCTCTGATTGACAGAGATGGAGATTGTGACATTATCCACCCTTCTCTCCTTTTCAGCCAGTCAGAGGAAGCGTAGTATTCATTAAAAAAAAAAAAAAGGCTTTCTGTGAATTTTATGAGCAGCCCTTAGCCCAACTTGATTTTTCTCAAGGAATGGGATGGGAAGTCTTGCCGGAACCCAGCGCTGTATACTGTGTATTAAGCTGATGCTACATACAGTTTATACATCACTCTCAGTTGGCATATGTGAAGGAAATTGTTTGGACTAGCTTTATCCAAATTAGTTAAGTTATATGAAAATTGGTGTTTAGCTTTAAAGCTGAGCTCCAGGCAAAGAGTTAAAGTGGTTGTAAACCCTTAGGGCCCTTTCACACGGGCGCTCCGTATGTCCGCAAATCATCCTATTTTTTTGCGGATGATTTACGGACATAATGTAAGTCAATGGCATTGCGGATGTCAGGGGAATACCATCCGCTGACATCCGATTTTCTTCCTTTCAGTTCTGTTCCGTTTTTTGGAACTGAACAGAACCCTATTTTTCCTCCGTTCAAAAAACGGAAAGGAAGGAAAATCGGATGTCAGCCGTGTCATCCGCTGACATCCGCAATGCCCATAGACTTACATTATGTCCGTATATCATCCGCAAACGGATGGGATGATATGCGGACATACGGAGCGGATGACACAAATGTCATCCGCTCCGTGAAAAAAAAAAAAAAAGTGCCGGAGCGGATCGCAATGCGGTCTGCTCCGTGTGAAAGAGCCCTTACACATAGCCAGTAAAGGGACTGGCCTCAAGTGATACACAGAGAAGAAACAAATCATCCTACATAACTTGTACCTGTTTATCTGCAGTCTTCTCTCCTCTACAGCCATTCAAAGTGCTGAATTTTAAATCTTGTCTGAGTTCAGAAAAAGGGGGCAGAGAGCTGAAATTACACTCCGCAGATCTCATTAAAGAGAGCTCTGAGAGGTGATTGGCTGTCAATCAGCTGGAGCTCCTTCCCTTGTCCCCATTTTTTCTCTTGATGTCAGGAACATTTGTCAGAAGTGATTCATGACGATAGAAGAGGAATGATGCAGCAGACAGAAATAACTTAGTGTTCTTAATTGAGACAAGAACACACTATAGAGAGGCATATGTTTTGTTCAAATTTCATGTTTGAGGTTTACAACCACTTTTAAATACACAATTCAAATAAGGAAGCTGTTTTACCCTATAAAGGATTTGTACTATCCAATTATTCCTGAGATTTAAACAGCAGGGAAGGAACCTAACCATTTTTTGCTGCAGTTCCACTTCCATTTACAGGTCTACCAACCCCCAGCCTGTGGCTGGACAGTAGACAGAAGTGGCTATGTTATCTGCTCTCCACCTACCAACATGCTGGAAGTCAGCACATGACCTGGATGATTCCTTGTGCTGTAACGCCTTCTAAACTGAACTCTGCTGTACAGGGGCTGCGATAGTCTGATACCAGGTTACATTGGGGCACTTGCACTGCTTGCATTTATCGATGCATTAATGAAAACAGAACTGCATTAATCTGTAATTTATGCTTGCCTGAAGTTCAGCATTAAATGGTAAGTCCAATGCAGCAACCGGTAGCTAACATAAAAGACAAATAAAGCCCAACTTCATTTGAAACATTTCATTTTGGATAGCGTGGAAGGGTTAGACCCTTTAATTGCAGTCTGTGTTTCCGTTGGACATATTTCCTCTCATTATCTGCCCCAGTGATAGGGAAGCACGGGGAGCAGGGACTAACGGGAAATCTCTCCAAACATAGCAGTGAAAACACATTTTGGGTACAGCTTAGAACCTTGATAAAGTTTTTTAATTCCCCTAATTTCCTGCCTTGGTGTCACAGCCACACAATGAAAGGAATACCACCCAATGAAGTCACATAAAGCAACAATATCTGTAAAAAAGAAAAAGAAAAAAAAGTTACCTCTGTGAAGGTGTTTTACCTGTTCAATTCGCTTCGATTTACTTTGATTTGTACATTTGTATATGCCAGATACATTTTGTTTGAGAGCTGCAGCAGCATATAAAAAATGTATGAATTGCAAAGTAAAGAGAAGTAATCTGAACACACCCGTCCAGAGGGAATTATTTATTTTTTTTAAACTTTTTAAAGATCTTTGCCTGGAGTTCCGCTTGTTTAATAATAGGATATAAAGGGCAACAGATGTGGCATCTGAAGCTTTGCACACTATACCGAATGAGAATGTAAGGGTAAATATGTCTATTCACCATATCTAGACGGAGCAATGATAAAACATCTTGGGAAAGCCTTTTCAGCAGGCATAAAATAGCTTCTTGGGTTTCAGCAAGAAATTCCACCATCTACATTGTGAATCTGTAAGGAAGGCAGAGAGGCGCTTCAGGCCACATTTCTCAGAGCTCTAGGACTGCCCCTTATTCCTGCTCTGACACTGGAAAAATAGCAAGATATTGACACTGGCTAAGCCACATATTACCACTAGCTAATATTACAAACTAGCTCAGGCACATATAAGAGCACATGGAAGTATTTTACATGATCCAGATACAGCCTAAAACAAATTTACTAGGACAGTGGTTTTACCAATTAACCTAAACTAAAAATTACTCAACTCATAATTCATATTTGAGAGGCCACAAATATCAATGGTTTTGCAAATACACAAGTGCAGCTCTCAGGACCCTGGTACCTCAATGACATCCTGGGAGTTTCCAGATCAAGATGATTTTCACTAGGGACCTTAAAATCTGATGCCAACAGGTAACATTACAACCACCTCTTCAGCTGCTGTACAAGAAATGACAAGCAACAGTAAGCAGACTCAAAGTTTCTGGAAACCCACTGCTTTTTATGGTATAGTATACATCTAAACTCAAGAATAAAAATGTAATATATTGCAGCTTACCAGTCCTTAGATGTGGTGGCTGCATTAGTTTTCTTTTCTTAGCCTGTTTTCCTTTACTCTTAGGGATCCTGCCAGTAACACTTCCGGTTCTAGAGTGACAACGTTCATGCAACATACTCTGCATGGAGGAACAGCATTGTCAACCTAGGACAAAAAGGGTCTTAGTTCATAAACATCCCCTCTTTTCCATGAAATAGGGGAGATGTGATCTGTAGTCCACCACGAGCATCAGTAAAAATGCTGAGAACTATGCAGCAGAAAGCACAGAAAGTTACCATATGTTTTTAATCTTTTATACAAATTGACTGGTTTACTTCGCTTTTATACAAATTTAAATGGTTTGATCCACTTTTAAATCTATTTAATAAATATAAAATTAATCTCCTTTAATATTTAATATAATTTTTAATTAAATATAATTAATTTTAATAATATCTTCGGAATATAATATAGGATTGTGGTCTCATTAATATATACACTAGATTGAATAATTATATACTAGCTTCAGCTGGTACTGTATCTGGCTTTATCTATATATTTGTACATTAACAAGCTGATAATGGTTGTGTATATTTATTCTTATAAATTTATTGTGTTACCGGTGATCAATATCCCTTCCAAACTGTGGTTTAGTAATATATTGACACTTTAGAAAATTTACTCCGGTTGCGGGATTTAGTGCGGTCATAATATATCTATATATCTATTTAGCTCAACAAATCTGTCCTCTATGAGTACCCGTATTTTGGTAATGGAACTCAGCAGACTTCCTGTTTGGGCGGTTCCAAAATGAAAGGGAAAACGGAATGGTCCTTGGCGGATTGCTGCCGCTATAAATGTGTCAACGAAAGATACGGTCACATGATCCCCTGATGACATCAGCACGGACTGATGAAACGTACGTCGGGAACCGGTGAGCGGAACGCAGGTGGAACGTGGAAGCGGCGTTCCAACCATTGTAACCGAGACTCCTGATTTGTATTGAATGCTGGTTTTACTCCGGATTGTAGTAAGTGTAACTTTTAAGCATTAAAACGGTTTAAACACAAATTACTGCACCATGAGAGCCCTTTTGTTTCTCCCTATGTCTTGGTCCTGAGCATCCTTGATCTGGCTATACACTCTTGATGGCTATATACTCCAGACATTGAGAGAGCGTTTTTTCTGCAAACGAGTGGCATTTATTATTGATGCATGGTGTGGCCGGATCTCATGTGGAAAGGATAAAGCGCTAATGACAAGGGGTCATATATATCTGGTAAGCTGATAATAATACTTGCACTGGGTGAACGTGTGGAGGTGGAGGCTTTAAGGTTTACACTCCTATCAAGTCCATGATATTCCTTCAGCTGCTGTCACTTGGACTCTTGTGTTATTTTACTTTATGATTCTTTCAGCACGCACTGGAGACTTGTTCTATTTTGATTAAGTACTTCACCTAACAGCATGCTTGTGGTTTATATACAAATTTATTGTAATTTATTTTGTTGAGCGCCATATCCCATACATATTTTGCATTATTCACGTTTATCACGTTTTATGTTGCAGCTCACAAGGTTGAAAGTAATTTCACAAATTCACGGAATCACATCTAATTTATTGGCACAAATTTATTTGCACATATTTATCACATTCATTTGCGCATATTTAGTTGGTGGTCCACTCCTTTTCACATATGACACTTGTGTTAACCTGCAGCAATGGATATATTTGACTTCATGAATAATAGAAACACCACTGATTTATTTTCAGCACAGAATATTGCTTCCAAAGACATGGAACAAAATATAAAAACTCTCAAGAATGTTCTTGAGAAAAAAATCAGTGTATAGTGGGATCTGGCCACTTTGGAACAATATTCTAAAATGAAAATGACCCCTAGGAGATTGCGCTGGGATCTAGGCCCAAATTATGGACTCCTAGACCCAGACCTTAATAAGGAATGGTTCAATTTCTTCAATCACAGTGAGGCTAGACTAATTAGTCTGATTATCTCACGTAGGAAAGCCAAGATGGCCAAATTAGAAGAAAAAATGAGTGAATTAAAAACTGCATTAGAACCATTCAAAGAAACCACTGAATTCACAGACAAAATTGCTTCAACCCAGAAATTTCTAGATAAGATTGACAAGGACACTAGACATAAGAAAATCGTTAAATTTCAGAGAGACTTGAAAGACTATAAGGAATCGAAAGTTTACAGGTGGCAGGAAATTCCAGAGGGACAAACTAATAATCCAATCCAATCTCCCCCAAATAGGGAGATTGGTATTGAGAGATTCACAAATCCTAACTTCACGACTATTGGAGGACTCCCTAATTTTGACTCCGATAGAACCCAAGGGAGCACAGGTAGTAGACCGAATAGGAACCACTACCCCTACCAGCACCCCTCATCACAATATGGTATACCCACTTTTAACAGTTATTCACCTCTAGCCTTAACCCCCAGAGATAATTATCACACGGAGGTTTTTCAGAAATGGGGGGCGGGGTGGCGCCCCTGGTCAAAGAGGGAGAGGAAGAGGCTCCAGCCACCCATACAGAGCACCTCGGGGTCACAGAGGTGGGCGGAGAGGCCAACTATGGCAACGAGGGGGTCCTCAACATTGGGGGAGATTTTACCAATCCTGGTCCCAAGAGAACCATTGGCAACAATGGGGAGAGGATACTTATCCCCAATATCAACAAGAGGGAACACCAGTGAGGAGAGGTCCCCCACCAGGACAAGTAGAAAACAGAGGAGAGGATGCAGAGGTGGACGAAAGATCAAAAAGAAAGAGAGAATCCTAGGGACTGGGATTTTCAATTTAAGCGATGTTCGTTTCACCTCTGAGGTATTGAAAGTATTAGAGCTGGGTTTGAAATTTGCGCTGGATAAAGGAGTGAACAAATTCCACACTTTTATCGACGTAGAAAAGTACATCAGAAAATTAAAAATTAAAAAACATTTTTTGGAAAAACCTATAAGCCAACCCAAAACTGATACTAATTTTCAGGATAGTGGACTAAAAAAACGTTCTACCTTTAACCCCCCAAAAGCCTCAAGTCACTGTTTAGAGGTATTTAAAAATATGGTGGAAGATGATATCCGGAGATTAAAAGTGAAAAATCACCGTGAAAAGGTGATCTCCAGAAGGGATTAGCCGAATTAGAAAACCGGAAAAACATTGTAATCCGGGGAGCGGACAAAGGAGGAGGAATGGTTATCCTTAATAAATGTGACTATAATCAAGTACTTGATAGATTAGTGGGAGATCAAGTTATAAATGTGACTATAATCAAGAACTTGATAGATTAGTGGGAGATCAAGTTACTTATCAAAAATTGAAACATAATCCAACCCTTAAATTAAAAGCTAAATTGGAGAAACTGGTCAAAAAAGCCAAAGAAAATGGTATTCTTTCTAAAAAAGAGGCGAAATATCTTTTACCTGAAGCCCCAAGACTCCCTACCATTTACCAGCCGCCAAAAATTCACAAGAATAAAACTAAACCTCCCGGCAGACCAATAATTAGCGGGATTGGATCCCTACTCTCCAGAATTGGAGAGTACATGGATCATTTTTTACAGCCGATTGTACCATTGTATCGTTCCCACTTGTATGCGAGCATCTCCAACATTCATTCGGGATATTACAGTCTATCTCATGTACGATTGAGGGGCATCTATACTATCTGGCTGTAATATGGTAATTGCGTTCTTGGGCGTGGGAGGAAACTGACAAGGTAAATGAGAGGTTGTGCGTCTTGCTCCAGTTTAGATCTTCAGGAGAGGCATTTAATTCTCTCTCCCATTTTGCAATATATGAAGGGGGGTCTGGGTGAGAGGCCTGTAGGAGAATTTGGTACAATAGAGATAGGGGATGCTCAGCTCTAGTGTCCTGTGTCAAAAGCATTTCAAGTGGGGTTTTAGGTCTAGTAAGGTCAGATATCCTTGGTAACTTATTAAGGAAACATGAGAGCTGCGTATGTTCCAACCATGCACCAGTCGGGTTGTGACGATTCGGTAATAGGTGGGGCAATAGTTTTATTTTGCCGTTAGAGATCGAATGGCTCAATAGGGGGGAGTTGGTTTTTTGCCAAACCAAAAATTTCTGATTCGTGTATGTGGGTGGAAAAGAAGGAATCCCCAATAAGGGGGTGAGGGGGCTGATTCTAGAGGAAATATCCTCTTTGTCCAAATATCTTTCCCATATCCGTAATGTAGTAACAGTCATAAGAGGCAAGAGATCCGCAGATGGTCTGAGTTTAGGGTCCGTCCAAAGCAGGGAATTTAGGTCCGCAGCAACCAAGTCATTCTCCACTATCGTCCATAGCTTGGTCAAATGGCTGTGATACCAGTCAATGATCCTAAGCAACGAGGCTGCATGGAAATAGATGGACAGGTTAGGAAGGGCAACCCCCCCTCTATTCTTAGGGAGTGTCAATGTAGAGAGCTTAATGCGGGGCTTTTTGTGTTGCCAGATATAGGCGCGAATCGCACCCTGGATCGACTGGAAAAAGCCCCTGGGCGGAGGGACAGGGACGGCCTGAAAGAAGTACAAAAGTTTTGGTAGTATATCCATTTTAACAACGTTCATTCGACCAAACCAGGAGATATTCGGTTTGTCATAAGACTTTAGACAATTGTGTAACATCCGAAGTAAAGTTAGTGTTGGCCAAAGAGGTTAGGTCAGTAGGAATGTGGATACCCAGGTATTTAATGGTCAGGGATTGCCATTTAAATTTAAAGTCGGTTTTTAATCGAGCGATCATGTGGCTGGGAAGGGATATATTAAGGGCCTCCATTTTGTCATAATTAACC
Organism: Pelophylax lessonae; assembly: GCF_965119305.1. Classification (NCBI taxonomy): domain Eukaryota; kingdom Metazoa; phylum Chordata; class Amphibia; order Anura; family Ranidae; genus Pelophylax; species Pelophylax lessonae. The sequence goes on from NC_138768.1 coordinate 127,570,395, forward strand.
TTGAAATTACTGACTGCCCCAAAGTCCGCAAAGGCTTGAATAATGGCAGGGTAGGATGCTAGGGGGTCCGACACGTATAGGAGAAGATCGTCGGCATATAGGGATAACTTAAAGTGATTCTGGCCAATGGATATACCCTGGATGTCACTATTTTGTCTAATGGCGATGGCCAGATGTTCCATCGTGAGGATGTATAGTAGTGGGGAGAGGGGACATCCTTGACGAGTGCCGTTATGAATCTGAAATGAGCTAGACAAAATACCATTTGATCGGATCTGGGCACTAGGGCTGCCTTATAAAGCAAGGATCTTGCCTAGTATATTAGGCCCAAGGCCAATTTGTTTAAGCAAGCTTTCCATGAAACGCCAATGTACCCGGTCGAAAGCTTTTTCAGCATCGACCGAGACCAAACAAGCTGGGATATGGCACTTCTGGGCATGCTCCATAAGGGTAACTGTTTTTAAGATGTTATCCCTAGCCTCCCTCCCAGGGGTAAAGCCCACCTGGTCGAGGTGAACTAGGTTCGGTATAGAAGGCGAGAGACGATTAGCTATTAATTTAGGATACAAACGGATGTCTATATTAGTCAATGAGATTGGACGGTAGCTATTGCAGAGTGTGGGGTCTTTCCCAGGTTTAGGTAAAACAACAATGTGGGCTGCCAGGGATTGGGTAGGGAATGGATTCTCAGGGGAGATAGCATTAAAGAACTTAGTGAGAAGTGGGATAAGGGATTCTTGGTAAAATTTGTAAAAACGTGCGGTGTATCCGTCGGGGCCCGTACTTTTATTGTTCTTGAGAGAAGCGATAGCAGTCAAAATTTCCTCCTCTGAAAATGGTTGGTCCAATGCAGTGATAGTTGAGGTAGGAAGAGTTGGAAGGGGCGTGGCCGCAATATAATCATCGATCCTAGTTTGAAAGGCCTGGGGTGAAGTACCGTCAGGGTGTCTGGGTAAGTCATATAAGTCAGTATAGAATGATCGAAATGCGTCATTAATTTCTGTAGGATAGTAAGTAAGCCGGTCGTTTTGGCGCTTGATCTTATGTATAGATGGAATACTATTCCTAGCATGGATAGCGCTCGCCAGAAGTTTCCCCGGTTTATTGGCTTCAGTGTAAAATAATCTGTGGGTTCCATCAATGACGGAAACCGATTTCTGCTCAAATAATTGCAATAGTTCAAGCCTGGTTTTGGAAAGGGCTATATGAATGGCTGGAGATTGGACGTTCTTGTGAGAGCGCTCAAGCTCCGTTATGAGGCGCGTTAGATCACGAATTTTAGCCAATCTGATTTGTTTGAGCCCAGACCCGTGCTGAATAAAAATGCCACGTAGGACACATTTTAAGGCTTCCCATTGAGTCGGGGGGGGGCCGTGGTATCAGATGTGTGATTGGAAATGAAGTCAGAAATGCCAGTGCGTATGTCCAGGGCACAGGCATCATCCTGCATGAGGGATTCATTCAATCTCCATCTCCATTCCCCTTGAGTGAAATCAGGCAAACATAGAGATAGGTATATTGGCGCGTGATCCAACCATAGTATGTTCCCTTTTCTACTCCGAGGTTGGTACATTAAGGCAAAGTCACTGATCAGGAACAGGTGGATCCGAGAGTATGAGTTATGGGCTGCAGAGTAAAAGGAATAACCCCTGTCTGTGTTGTGTCAGGAATCTCTTAAGCCTGTTAATTTGAGTGTAAGAAATAGAGCTCCTACCAGTTGAGGTGTCTATGGAGGGGTTAGGAACGCTATTAGAATCTCCCGCCAGCATAACCACCCTCTCTGCAAAGTCCATCAATTTGTTTAGATATTGAATAGTGTGGGATATCTGGTCCACATTCGGGATATACATGTTGGCCAAAGTGTATGTCCTACCATTCATAGATATCTTGAGGAACAAAAATCTACCCTCAGGGTCACTACATGAGTCAAGAAGATCAAATAGTAGCGTTTTGTGAAACGCGATTGCCACTCCGCGGGACTTCGATTGGGAATAAGTGCTATGGTACCAGGTGGAGTAATATTTGTTTTTGAGTGTCGGGATGTGGTCCGAGCGGAAGTGTGTTTCCTGAAAAAAGATAATGCCAAGTTTAGCTTTGTGAAAGGTATATAAGATTTGAGATCTCTTAGATGGCTCATTCAAACCACGGGCGTTGAATAAACACATGTGGGTGGCACAATCTTTCCGGGGATCCCCCATGGCTTCAGGAGATCTGCTGGACAATTCGGGAAGGGGAGGTTATCAGAGGGTCCAGGAAAGAAGAGGTAAAGAGGGAAAAGAAAGAGAGAAAAAGGAAGAAGAGGAAGAGGCAGGGAAGGAGAGGAGAAAAGTCCCAGAATAAGGAAGATCTCCCCCTCTCCCACGGGAGAAGGTGCGAGTAAAGGATCAACACCACTTAAAGAATCTGTAACAAATGGCAACAAATGCCAACAGAATTCCGTCTACTCAAAAGTCAGAACAGACCGAAGTTCCGAAATCTATGTGGGGGGGAGAGACAGAGAGAACAGGTGGCCGCCAGAGCGGTGGTCATGCTGCATGAAACATATAACAACATATGTATGATAACAGTAGTACAGAAAGAAACACCTCTAGGTTGGCGTTGGAAAGTCCATCATCCTGACATGCAAGAGAAATCATGGCTACATGTACCTGGGCAGAATGCATGTGTGCATTTTAGCCGTATGGGGAACAAACAGGAGGAGAAATATCACTCAAAAACTAGTGCAGCGGGTATGATGCACAATGGAAAACAAAACGATAACAACGCTATACAAGCTAAAACATAAGAAGAACAGCGAACACGATTAAGTTCACTCCTGTCCCTGCCTACGGGGAGAGGTCAGGCGGTGCAGAGAAGCACAAAACAAAAAAAAGGGGGGGGGAAGGAACCCAGCACCGCCGGACCTCCGCCCACGACAGAAAATTCTGTATGTAAATGTGAGTACATTACCACCATCACCAATGCTCAGTGAAAGCCTTCATTAGGCATATCCCATTTGGTATCTGATCAATATAAAAAAAAAAAAATCTTTTCCTTTTTTCTTTCTTAAAAACAAGTTCTTTTCTTTTCTCTTTTTTTTTTTCCCCCCTTCAAAAATAAGTGATGGGGGAGAGAGATAGACAGGGTTAAATGAGTATTACATTGTTCAGTTCCGGTGGAAAAGTGAAAGCGTTTAGCGTGTAGCCATAGGACAGCATCATGTCCAGTAGGGAGATATGGAGAAATGCGTGGGTATGTTACGGCAACAAAACCGCTCACAATTCTCTGGCCCGGGGGTCATGCCTCTGCCTTCTGGGGCTGCTCCTGAAGGATGATCTGCGACGTCTGCGTTGAGGAAGTGGGGGACCAGTCGTGAGCGGCCTCATTGCTAGCCAGTCAGGAACATCAATGGGTTCAGTGTCCAGGAAACAAAAAATCTCCGGAAGTTGCCGAGGCTCATTCAGAAATATAGAGTCATTGCGTAGGCGAACAGTGAGTCCAAAGGGATAGTTCCATACATAAGTACCTACACAATCTCTGATCTTGTCCAGTAGCTGTTTCAACTGTCGTCGCATGTAGAGTTCTACGTGAGAGATCAGGCAGGAGGTGAATAGTAGCTCCCTCAAATTGAGTCGGTCCCCTGTTCCAAGCTCGGCGCATGATTTCCTCTTTCAGAAGGAAAAAATGCACCCTGCATAGGGTGTCTCTAGGTTGGGTACGGTCCCCACTGCCAGGGGCAGAGACCCGATGAACCCGGTCAATTTCAATGGGTGAGGAGGCTGGCCTGCCCAGGATATTGTTGAAAATGTTAACGACAGTGTCACGGAGATCAGTCGGTCTAGTAGCTTCAGGAATACCGCATCATTTTATGTTATTGCGTCTATGCCGGTTTTCTAAATCGTCATGCTGCAGTTGAAGGTGAGTAAGAGTCGTCTGTTGCTGTTTTTGTAGGTTTTCCACATGAGTGAGTCTTTGCATAATAGAGTCCCTGTCTTTGGAGAGGGTATTGACTTTGTGGTCCAAGATTTCCACATTCTGGGTCACTTTAGTAATGTCTTTCCGTAGGGAGGACACAAGCTTAGTGGCTATGTCCTCCATATCTCGTCTAGTAGGGAGAGATAAAAGTATGGCAGACATTTCAGCCGGAGAGAGTACTGTAGAGGGAGCAGGAATGGACGGATTATGTAGCCCAGTGCAGCCAGTTGATTCCCCAGATTGAGTGAGGCTGTCAGGTGTGACCCCCTGGAATATAGCTGGGGTGCCTGAGAGGTTCGAATGCAGGGAGGGCTCTGCGTCACCAGTGTTTGACGTGTGTGGGGGCGAGCTGCTTACCTTCTTTTGAGCAGCAGATGGTCTGGTGTACTCTTTTGTGGCTGCACCTGGCGCCATTTTGCTCCGAGGTGCCGAGCGGGTGCGCGGGGTTCCGGGTTAGAAAAAGCGGTGAATATCTGCAGATTGAGAACCTCTGTGCTCCCCCTTTTTCATGAGCGTCCAGGCATGTAGGGTTGTGGGGATGGTATCAGGTGCCTTCATGTGCAGCAGCTGGGGCCAGGGCTCCGGCTTACGCCGTGTTCATGGCGCCATTACAGGCCTTAGCATTCAGGAGAGGTGTGATTGGGTGGGTAGGGGGCGGATGGGGCAGCCACACAGGGATCGCCGGAACTGCGAGCAGGCGACACCTCCGGGCGGGCAGGCTTCAACTCGAGGCCGCGGCTTCACTCGGCGGACGGTGGGTGGTAGGCCGCAAACAGCGCGAGCGGTCAAACCGGCCGGATCCACACAATGAAGGTATCCCTGGATAGGGGGGCTTTGTGCCAAAGTCCCTGAGGGGTTTTGGGGCTTGTGGAGGCCACCACGGAGTCGATGATTGTGGGTTTAGTAGCAGCCAATCCGGAGAGCAGGAAAAGACGTCCAGCGCCGTTCACTTCCAGTCACGCTCCCCCCCCTCGTTTAATATTTAATACAATTTTTAATTAAATATAATTAATTTTAATAATATCTTCGGAATATAATATAGGATTGTGGTCTCATTAATATATACACTAGATTGAATAATTATATACTAGCTTCAGCTGGTACTGTATCTGGCTTTATCTATATATTTGTACATTAACAAGCTGATAATGGTTGTGTATATTTATTCTTATAAATTTATTGTGTTACCGGTGATCAATATCCCTTCCAAACTGTGGTTTAGTAATATATTGGCACTTTAGAAAATTGACTCCGGTTTCGGGGTTTAGTGCGGCCATATATCTATATATCTTGTAGCGGCCCCTTTGGCATCGAGTGAATAACGAGAAGAGAGCTTCTGACGGGTGCAGTACTTTTATTCTTTTTCATCAAAGGTGTGCAGGAGGGTTGAACGTTAATCTCTTTAACACCTTGAGCACCGTAAACCATGAACACCATAGCACCGTGAAAACTGTAAACGACATACAATACATTTGTTTACAGTGATCACCAAAAAGGGGGTTACAAGGTTAATTACAAATGTGAAGATACAAGGTGGATTACAGTTGTCTGCACACATATCTAAATTACATTAACATCTAAGGAAACATGTCTACATGCAAAATTATTTGGATTATCTATAGCATATTTTAAACTAACAGCATGGACACAATTTATGTCTAAGAACATATACACTTTTATATATAATGCACTCTTTCTGCATACCTCGCTCCGCTTGCCAAGGGATGCAAACTTTAAGCCTTAGGAATTCTCTCTAGCAATCATCTTCCCATGATGTTCTGCTGACATGCTCTGTATATAAATCTGAGTCACAGAAAACTTTACCTCAGAGCTAGAGGGAAGAGGGGGAGGAGTGGTCTAGTGATCCTGCTGATTAAACATTCCCCAGGGAACCAAAAGGAAGGCAGAAAGGTTCCACCTGGCAGTAAGTGCTGAACAAAGATTTAAAGTGATAAGCGGACAGTTACACTCCCACCAAATTATGTTATGATGAATATAACGTAAAGAGTCATACATAATTTACAGAACATAACCATGGCCGCTATAAAACATGGTACATCGTACACAATTTAGCTTATAGGTACCTCTGTAACTGGCTAGTGTCTTGTGTGGTGGTGTGCTAGTGTATCACTAAACTGAACTTATTTGCTTTCTATGAGGACTACTAGCTTTTGAATAGGATGTTCAATAGTTGAAGGTTTTGATACATAGTCCTTCTTATCTTGCAATCTTCTGTCACCTAACACCTTGACTCGACGAACTAGACCATCCTTTTCTATTGTAGTTTGAATTACACGTCCTAGTTGCCACTGGCATCTGGGAGACATATCTTCTTTGATTATGACAATCTCATTTACTTTGAGGTTACGTCGAGGTGTGTGCCATTTCTGTCTTGTGGAAACACTCACGAGGTATTCCTTTTTCCACCGACTCCAGAACTGTTCTGCTAAATACTGTACTCTACGCCACCGTTTAGCTGCATATACATCTTCCTTTACGAATTTCCCAGGTGGAGGTAATAAAACCTTGGATTTCATCAGGATGAGGTGGTTTGGAGTTAAGAGGTTCTGGTTCCTTGGGGTCATTGATTCCATCGACAGTTAAGGGACGGCTGTTAACAATGGCCATGGCTTCATAAAATAGTGTTCTAAGAGAAGCATCGTCTAGTCTACTTGAACATTGGACTGTTCTAGCATTTAGCACATTACGAATGGTTCTAATTTGACGTTCCCAGACTCCACCTGCATGACTTGCGGAAGGAGCATTGAAGACAAATTCAGACTGTTTATCAGCTAGGAAAGTCTCTAGTGTCTTCAACATGACACTCAACCTTGCAGCGGTGACTGCAGCTGAGAGTTCAAGCCTTGGGATGCTCACAATCTTCGTTGGCGCGACTCTTGCTTTAGCCATTATGAAGCTGCAATGGACTTGATCTTGGTCATTCTTGTACCTAAGGTACGAACAGGCACCATAACCTACATTGCTGGCATCGGAAAAGTGGTGTAGTTCCACCTTCACTCTGTTACCGAAGTCTGGGGGATGGTAACATCTGGGTATCTTGATTTCCCTTAAAGCTTGCAGACTACTCTTCCAAGCCTCCCACCGTGGACATAAGCTCTCAGGAAGTGCTTCATCCCAACTGATGCCCCTGCGGCAAAGCTCTTGGAGAATGCACTTGCCACTCAGTATGAAGGGGGCTGTGAAGCCTAGAGGATCATAAAGAGAGGCTACGACTGACAGGATACCACGACGAGTTGAGGGTTGATCCTTTATGTCAACACTGAAACTGAAGGTGTCGTTTTCAATTGACCACTGAATGCCAAGTACTTGTCCTTCTGTTGTTGAGTCTGGGTTAAGTTTGACAGGTACACTAGTTGCTGCGCTTTCTGACAGAGCTATACAGGACAGGACGTCTCTTTTATTAGAGTTGAACTTATGCAGTCGTAGGCCAGCATTTTTACATAATCCTTGCCTTTAGAGGATTAGATTCGAAGCTTCACTGACTGTTGGAATGCTGATTAGGCCGTCATCGACATAAAAGTTCTTCTCGATGAAGGCTGCTGCTGAGGGATATTCTGACTTGTATTGTCATGCAAGATACTTAAGGCCGACATTGGCACATCCTGGAGAGGAACTGGCACCGAAAAGGTGAACTGCAATTCTGTATTCTTTCGGTTCTGTTTCCAACTGACCGTTCTCCCACCAAAGAAACCTTAAGTAATTACGCATTTCTGGGGGGATGTAGAACTGATGGAACATCTTTTCAATGTCGCATATCACAGCAACTGCTTCCTTCCTGAAGCGACAGAGGACTCCCACTAGAGAATTCATCAGGTTGGGACCTGTCAGTAAGGTATCGTTTAGGGAGATGCCTTTGAACTTTTCTTTAGATGATGAAGTCCAATAATGGCCAGCCTCTTATTGTTTTGTAGTGCCAGTTGACTGTTGTCTTTGAAGGGTAACGGCATCTCGTAGTGTCCATCTTTCCTTTTCATTATGGTTTCCGAGAGAAACTGCACAAAGCGAACGTCATCTTGAGACACGTACTTATCTTCATAATTTCTTTCAATGAAGTCCATTTCTAAAGCCTTCAACACATCAGTGACCGGAGGCATTGGCATTTCTTTTACTGTGACTCTGTATACGAAGAGCTCTGGCTGCCCTGTCTATCAAGATGTGAATTTGCAGATCCTATAATGCTCAAGCCGAGCATGGTTTTTTGAGCGAAGGGTTCATTTTCGGAGCCGATAACAACCTCCAAGGGAGCCAGTGCTGATGGGCAGTCATAACCGATCAGCAGTCCTACTTCGCAGTCTTGAAGTGGCAGTAACTTGTTTGCCAAGTGTTTAAGGTGTGACCACTGGAGTGCAGTCTCCTTAGTGGGGATGTGAGACTCATCTACTGGAATGAAATCTCTTGTATAGGCTTGACGAAGTTGGACTTGAGCTTTAGAGTTGAAGCCATGCACTCGCAGACCATGAGCAATTTGGCTTGATATAACTGTGTCAACAGCTGTCATTGTGCGTAGCTTTAGCTGTAACGGCTTGGTGCTCACACTTAGCTTCGATACCAGGTCTGCCAGAATAAAGGTTGAATCACTCTGCGTGTCAAGTAAGGCATAAGTGAGGATTTCCCTTTGAGGCTCCGCCGTAGCTGACAACAGAACTGGAACAATGCAGGATGTGGCAGAAGTATGTCTTGTCAAAGTATGGGACATAACCTTGGGAACATTGTCGTTTACCTCATTTCCCATGCCTACTGAAACATTGTTTGATGTTTTGACAGGCTCAGTGTTTCTCTGTATGTGTAAACAGGTTGGATGACGTCGACTGCATATGCTACACGTATGTCCTCCTTTTCAGTTTTTTGTAGTGTGGCCCTTTCTTAAGCAACCAAAGCAGAGGTAGTTTTCATGAATGAAGGCCTTCTTTTCATCTATGGTCTTTGCTGCAAAAGTTGGACATTAAGCGACACTGTGTGTTTCGTCTTTGCAGACTAGGCAAGGTGGTTTTGGTCTTGAAGCTGAGATCTCTGGAACATTGAAGGTAGAGGGCTTCATTTGAGTGCTTGTGTTGAGCGCCTTGGCTCTCTTGGGAACTCTCTCATCTGTAGTCTTGGTAAAGAGGAGGAAAGGGGAGGCAATGGGGTTGCATGCGATCTTGGCTTCCCTTTGCAGGAACTCTGAGAAACGAGCAAAGGTTGGGTATTCTTGAGACTTGTCTAGCTCGTCCACAACTATGCGACTCCATCTCCGCACAATCCATTCAGGCAGTTTCTTGAGAAGCTTGTGGTTTTCTTCACAATCATTTAGAATAGCTAGGCCTTTAACATGAGGAATGGCCTCCACACAACCTTGAAGGAAGTCTGCAAACTCTCTTAATGCTAAAGGGTTGTTTGCTGATATCTTTGGCCATTATTCCAACCTTTCTCTGAAAGCTCTTTGCACTATGAATGGACCTCCATACCTGTCCTGTAGGATTCCCCAAGCACCTAGATAAGCGTCTTCTGAATTCCGAAGAAACCTTCCACTGCCTTATGAGCTTCACCACCGAGATACCTCTTCAAGTACAGCATTTTTTCGCACACAGGGAGTGGTTTCTGATCAATCAGCACCATAAAGGATATCTTCCAATCTATGAACTTCAAAGGATCACCTGTAAATACAGTTGGTTCAGGTATAGGGAGACGGTTGGAGATGAGCAGACTTGCAAGTCCTGGGGTTAGACTAACTTCTTCTTATGGTCTTGACACCCCAAGTGGTGTATTTAGAGGTTAAAATGGCACAGCTTTTGGATTCAATGAGGTTTGAGGTTCATTTGTTTGGCAGAGGTATTGCACCTTGTGGTCTGTCTCCTGTTCACAGTTTTCAAGACTATCATAGGCATTGTAGGCTTTCACTCTTGCTGCAGCTACCTTGACTTCATTTTCTGCTTGTAGCTGTTGTAGTCTTGTCTTTTCCTCATCCAACTTCAGTTTAGTTTCTGCCTCCAGTTTGTTCAGCTTAGCTTGCTCCTCGCGCATCTGTTGCATCGCCTTTGCCTGTTCTATCTTGGCTACAAGATCTGCTTCTGCGTCCGCGCGTTTGCTAGATCTGGAAGTAGCTCTCAAGCTTGCATTGGAGTCTGGTAATGACTCTGAGAGGACAGTTTCTGTTTCTGAGTTTCCAAAGACTGACTCACGCTCTTCTTTATTAAGCACCATCCTCACTTTTTCCTTCTCAAGTTGATCATTAAAGATTTCATCTACATTCTCTAGCCGCTTGCTGATGAGGTTGCAGATTTCAGCCCTTAACGCGGTGCATGCATCCATTCTCTTAACAACGTATGGGGTAGTGGAATTATTTCGGCAAATTGACTCATACTGTTGGTGTACTAACGCTTCTTTGGCTTTAATCTCTTTCAATCTTGTATTAAGGTCTTCAGTTGAGCAGAAATCCTTTAACTTTGTCCTAAATTCTTTTGCTAGCTCCTTCCAAGAGTTGTACACCTTGTTGAATGCCTTTTCATTTTTCTTAACTGTTTCTTTGTGCATTTCTTTGCCTTTTTCTGTTAGGCTTCGCTCTCTGGAGCTGGATCGCACCTGTTGTGACTCTGTGGGTTTGTCTGTTTTTTCAGCAGGTGACAACATTTTGTTCTAGTGTGCCTTTGCCTTTCAAGTGTGTGTGCCTGAAACCTAACTTGAATGGGTGTTGGCTCAAACTGGCAACTAAGGGCTACGACAGAAAACAGGCATTTACACTTGTAACTAAAGATTAGCAAACGATGCATACATTACGACAAAATGTTTAAACGAATATACTGCTGACACTTTCTAACCAGACAATTTAACCCTTTATGTAACTAACTGCAGTTTAGCGGATTAGGAACTTGGAAGATAGCGTTGCTTTAAATCTGACACTAGGCCTCTAAACACGAATATAATAACTTAATCACTGCATTAGCAAAATATTAATTATTTGGCTCGCATACTAGTTAAGGGCAGCTTCCGAATCACACATAAAGAGCCCGCTATATTTAAAAGTCCACGTGACACGTTTACTTTTCAGCCGAGTCTCTGTTGCCAAGATGGCGTCCGCACATGTCCTGCGAGGCGTTGGGAAGCCTTTACTCACAGTTTGATGAAGACAGCGACGCAGCCGGTGATGTCAAGTCTCCACCGCAGCGACGAGTTTTCACTGGCAGTGACGAGTTTTACTTCAGCGTCAAGTTTTCACTGTAGCGGCCCCTTTGGCATCGAGTGAATAACGAGAGGAGAGCTTCTGACGGGTGCAGTACTTTTATTCTTTTGCATCAAAGGTGTGCAGGAGGGTTGAACGTTAATCTCTTTAACACCTTGAGCACCGTAAACCATGAACACCATAAGCACCATAGCACCGTGAAAACTGTAAACGACATACAATACATTTGTTTACAGTGATCACCAAAAAGGGGGTTGCAAGGTTAATTACAAATGTGAAGATACAAGGTGGATTACAGTTGTCTGCACACATATCTAAATCACATTAACATTTAAGGAAACATGTCTACATGCAAAATTATTTGGATTATCTATAGCATATTTTAAACTAACAGCATGGACACAATTTATGTCTAAGAACATATACACTTTTATATATAGTGCACTCTTTCTGAATACCTCACTCCGCTTGCCAAGGGGTGCAAACTTTAAGCCTTAGGAATTCTCTCTAGCAATCATCTTCCCATGTTGTTCTGCTGACATGCTCTGTATATAAATCTGAGTCACAGAAAACTTTACCTCAGAGCTAGAGGGAGGAGGGGGAGGAGTGGTCTAGTGATCCTGCTGATTAAACATTCCCCAGGGAACCAAAAGGAAGGCAGTAAGGTTCCACCTGGCAGTAAGTGCTGAACAAAGATTTAAAGTGATAAGCGGACAGTTACATATCTATTTAGCCCAACAAATCTGTCCTCCTATGAGTACCCGTATTTTGGTAATGGAACTGATTGGTCATCGGCGGATTGCTGCCGCTATAAATGTGTCAACGAAAGATACGGTCACATGATCCCCTGACGACGTCAGCACGGACTGACAAAACGTACGTCGGGAACGTGCGATCGTAACTTCCAGTGAGCAGAACGCAGGTGGAATGCGGAAGCGGCGTTCTGACCATTGTAACCGAGACTCCTGGATTGTATTGAACACTGGTTTTACTCTGGATTGTAGTAAGTGTAACTTTTAAGCATTAAAACGGTTTAAACACAAATTACTGCACCATGAGAGCCCTTTTGTTTCTCCCTATGTCTTGGTCCTGAGCATCCTTGATCTGGCTATACACTCTTGATGGCTATATACTCCTGGCATTGAGAGAGCGTTTTTTCGGCAAACGAGTGGCATTTATTATTGATGCATGGTGTGGCCGGATCTCATGTGGAAAGGATAAAGCGCTAATGACCCCTTATAATCAAGGGGTCATATATATCTGGTAAGCTGATAATAATACTTGCACTGGGTGAACGTGTGGAGGTGGAGGCTTTAAGGATTACACTCCTATCAAGTCCATGATATTCCTTCAGCTGCTGTCACTTGGACTCTTGTTATTTGTGTTATTTTACTTTATGATTCTTTCAGCACTAGAGACTTGTTCTATTTTGATTAAGCACTTCACCTAACAGCACACTTGTGGTTTATATACAATAATATTGTGATTTATTTTGTTGAGTGCCATACCCCATACATATTTTACAGAAAGTTACCAGCTCACTGGATTTCTGGCAGAATGTTTTTTGCTGAACTTTGTTCTATAAGCCCAAAATAAAGGGAAAAATATGAAAAGTTAATTGTTCAAATTTACACCTTCCTGCCCAATGCTGACTCAGCTCTAGCAACTCATTGCAAAGCTTTATGCTGCAGTTATATAAACATTCAAATAAAAATAAAATTAAAATGAATCCACCGGGGCTATTGTGTGCCCTTGACCCAGGAGGGGGCTTTCTTTACTTCTGGATTTTTATCATTCTGGAAATTCTCGGCGTATCTCTCTCATGCTTTTTCCCAGTTCTTTTTGTTGTGCGACAGGTTCTGCATGTCTTTAACCACTTGCCGACCAGTCACTGGGACTGTACTGCGGCAAAGTTGCTCGATTCTGTCCAGCGAAGTAGACCTACGTCGCTGGACTCCTCCCCCTGTAGGCGGCGCTCCCGCTGTTTTCAGTCACAGCGGGAGTCGGGCCAGTGGAGGAGCGGCGGCGATCGTCGGGGAATCGAGTTTGGAGATCCGCCCGCTTGTGTAAACAGAGCGGGCGGATCTCCTATGTGACAAACAGTGACAGATTGCAGGGTTCAGCATAGCTGAACATGCGATCTGTCCCTGTGTCACTCAGTCACCTCCCCCCACACACTTTAGTAAGCACCAGGCATACATTAACCCCTCCCTCTCCAATAAAATTAACCCCTTCCCTGCCAGTGTCATTTTTACAGTAACAGTGCATATTTATAGCACTGATTACTGTAGAAATGTCACTGGTACCCCCAAAAGTGTCAAAAATGTCAGTCAAGGGTCCGATCTGTCCGCCGCAATGTCGCAGTCCCACAAAAAAAATCGCAGATCGCCATTACTCGTTAAATAAAAACCACCAAAAATGACAGAAATCTTTCCCTTAGTTAGTAAACGCAATAACTTTTGCGCAAACCAATCAAAATACGCTTATTGTGATTTTTTTTTACCAAACATAGGTAGCAGAAAACAAATTGGCCAAAAATTAAAAAAAATTAGATTTTTACATTTTTTTGGGTAATTTCATATAAAAAAAATGTTAAAAATATTGTTATTTTTTCAAAATAAACGCTCTTTTTATGTTTATAGCGCAAAAAGTAAAAATAGCACAGGTGATCAAATATCACCAAAAGAAAGCTCTGTTTGTGGGAAAAAAAAGGACGTAAATTTCGTTTGGGTGCGGAGTCACACGACAATTGTCAGTTAAAGTCGCACAGTGCCGAATCTCAAAAAGTGGCCTGGACGCAAGACAGCAAAATCCTCCGGTGGTAAAGTGGTTAATGGAGGTAGGGTTCTTTGTCCCCAGACCAGCCTGCTTCTTATGCAGCTGGAGCTGAATCTGGTACAGTAAAGAAAGTTTAATCAAGTCAATAAATAGCTGAAGTATGACCGGACAATCCAGGAGTGTTCAGAAAAGGCAAGTCAGCATAATGTATTTAATTAAAAAAAAAAAATCTGTTAACTATGATTTTCCTACACCAATTCCAAATTTAATAATGGTTCATAAATGCCTATGGAATTATTGTAAAATAAAAAGAATTCACCGAAAGAACTTACTATTATAAGCTGGTATAGTTCAAACACACACGGATTTTGTTTTTCATCAATTTTTCTGAGCAGGGAGATCATCCATGGTGATTGCAGCATTGTGGTTGTAACAAGGCATGGGGCATATTTTCCAAATTCAAATCTTCAGGTAGAGTGGAGGAGAGTGAGCATTATAAATACATAAGATGTTTTTCTTTATTGTCCATTTTTTGCCATCTGTGTCTCACTAGAGAGATTTCCCTTCACTTCCTGTTTTGTAGACCTAAAAGGAAGAGAGAGGATATCTTTCCAATGTCAGGAAAATCCCCTCTCAGACAGTTGTCATGGGAACAAATGTCGTCATCAGATAATTTCCAATCTACTCCTGCTCTGGTGGCAACTCAAATTTTTGGATTTACCCCCCCCTTTCATTCCTGGTGACTAAGACAATTAGAGAGTATGAATATCCCTAACGGGGAGACAGACCGTATAAACTTGACAAAGATTTTATCCCCTCACCATTCTATCCAAACCCAAAAAAAAAAAACAATGTTGCCTTTAGTTATACTTTACCTTTCCTACCAAGCCAATTGTGACATACTTCTCCTATATATAAAAATCATATTTGTTTGCTAGAAACTACTTAGAACCCCCAAACTTCCCACACGCATACAGTGACTTGCAAAAGTATTCACCCCCTTGACTTTTTACCTAATTTGTTACATTACAGCCTTAGGTTCAATGTTTTGTTAAACTGAATTTTATGTGATGGATCAGAACACAATAGTCTAAGTTGGTGAAATAAAATGAGAAAAATATATACATAAAACTATTTTTCAGAAATAGAAAATTAAAAATTGGCATGTGCGTATGTATTCACCCCCTTTGTTATGTTTCAATAATTTTTATTAAACAGAAAAAAAAAAACAGTGTTACATTCCAAACATCATGGCGATAAACAAAAATATGGTAGACAACAGCCCATACTAGAATCCCATCATACACAATGCAAATAACAAATCGCATGGACTCTAATAGCATACAGTCGTAAGGTATTCCTCACCTGATCTCTCAATATGGCCAGGTGGATTTTCCCTATTTCGTAGAGTACCCATACTATAATAATATACCATTTTGAGAAAAAAGAAAGAAGAAAAAAAAAAAAAGGGGGGAGGGGGTAGCCATAATCAAATCTCACATTTTTAGAAATTAGGCTCCAGATGTTTCTTATATAGATTTAGGAGTTTAATCCACACGGCCATATTGCTCGGCTCTTATCGAATTTAGTACAACAAGATTTATTTAATGTCAATAATCGTTCATATTGATGATTTTCCTGTACAGCATATATAACTTCTAAAACATTAAGAGATTCAAGGGATTTACATTTCCTAAGAATAATATTGCGAGCAGCCAGAAGAATATGAGTTACTACCGACCTCATATGCTTCGGATACGAATTTATACCCAAATTCAAAATTGCTAAACCCGGATTTGAAGGCGTTAACACTCCTGTAATAGTCCCCAATAGCTGGAAGATACCCTTCCAATAGCTCATAATATTGGGACAATCCCACAACATATGCAGCAATGTCCCTTTTCCACTACAATTACACCAACAATCAGAGAAAGTGCCAGGGGAAAATTTAGCAATTCTCCCCGGGGTATAATACCACCTATGGGTTATTTTAAACATCATTTCCCAATGATTAACGCAATGTGAGTAAAGATGATTGGACCTAAAGGCTGCTTGCCATTGTTCTATAGAGTATTGTGTCTGGAAGTCAGTTTCCCATTGTATCATACCTCGGGATTTAAATTACTTTCTTTTACCTTGCAAGAGACCATAGAAAATTGATATGCCTTTAGGCTGAGGTTGGATACCAAAAAAAAAAGGGAGAGCTAGGTTGGGGAAGGGGTATTTAGAAAAAAAGTGATTAATCCTAATATAGGTGTATTGGACCAAATTAGGTAGCTGAAATGTGGATTGTGAAGTCAACCACGGCACAACACGTGGTTTATCCAAAAGGTACTGTACCGTGGGGACTCCACACATCCCTAGAGGTTTAGTGTACAGCATGGGGATCATGCTGTCAAAGATCTGAATAGCTATTTGAGACATTGGAAGAGCTGGGTGTATAGATGATTGACTGATTAGCTTCCGCCATGCTAAAAGAGAAGTCCCAATCAAGGGGGACAATGGTTTGACATCCCAAGGTTTCCAAACATTGCTCAACAACAGTAGTCGAAGATTCCGAGTGATCGACATTTGAGTCTCTATATTAAGCCATTTGGGGCCATCTATTGCGTAGAACCAATGTTCCAATTGGTCCATCTTAGTAGCCCAATAATAATCTTGTATATCAATATACCCCATTCCACCTACAAGTTTATGTTTTATTGAAGTAAGATGAGGACACATAGATTTTTTTTTTACCTTCCCATACAACATTTTTTAACATTTGGGTAAGTTTCCTATTAAAGGAGAGATGAACTGAAAGTGGCAGTACTCTAAACAAAATATAAAATGTGGAGAAGAACTATCATTTTAGGAGCTGCAAATCTACCAGACCACATCAATTCATGGCGGGCCATAGTAGCCAATTGCCTAGTAAGTCGAGTTATAAATGGTCCATAGTTGGAAACAATTACAGAAGAGAAAGGGCTTGTCAATGTAAGTCCCAAATATGAAATACCCGTATCACTCCAACTAAACTGAAGCTGTGATTGTAGAACCCTACAATCTGCAGGAGGAGGACCTAAGTTTAAGATTAAGGACTTAGAATGATTGACCTTGTAGTAAGATACTCTACTGAATTCTTCCAATATCTCATGCGTCTGTGGAAGCAAAATTATAGGATTTGTAAGAGACAAAATTACATCATCCGCAAACAAATTGATAACGTGTACTTTTTTTAAAAAAACAGAACCCTGATATTTTTGGGTGGGATCGAATCTTCTCCGCCAATGGCTCGATATGAAAATTGAACATAATAGGGGACAAAGGACAGCCTTGACGTTTACCGTTAGTAATAATAAAGGATTTAGATAGTAAACCAGAAATATGAACTCGAGCCAAGGGACAAGAATACAAAGCATGTATAGCGGACACAATAGGACCTCCAAATCTCTTCAGCACCTGCTGCATATACCCCCAATGGATCCTATTGAACGCCTTCTCTGCATCAATAGACAAAAGCAGAGAAGGCGTTCGAGAGGTCTCCGCGTAATACATGGTATTCAATATAACTCTGGTAGCATCCGAGGGCTGCCTATCCCTCATAAACCCCATCTGCTCCTGAGTAGGATGTGATGTGAGGAGTGAGCTCTCTTGGACCACGAGGGGAATCCATATCGAAATGGTGTCTCTGCCTGGACCCTGCCCGGAGTCTGCACCTGACGTTTGCCTGCAGTCTACTTTGTCTGCCAGAGCCTGAGTCAGCCTTGACCCCCCCCCCCCTTTGTTTGCCTCCTATTTTCCCCCTGTTGAAAATGGACAATTGTACCACCAAATCCGCACCTTGTTAATCCTTGAATGCCGCGGAGGAAGAGAGCCGCCACAGACAGTCAATCTAGTCAGCCCGCCAGCCAGCCTGCAGTAGTAGGAGAGGGAGTGGGAGACAAACAAGCGGCCATTCCTCCACCCACAATGGCAGGGGCCACAAGTGTTAAAACGGGGACACAGGAGATGAGCACAATGCCAATACCTGCTATCCGAAGTCCTAACAGGTCTGGGCCACAGATGGAACTCCCTGGGGGGGGGGGGGGGGTCACGGGGAAGCCAGGTACAGGCGAGCCAGGCACAGGGGTGAGTGTATCTCAGACTTCCTTGCACCCTGTATTTCATACTGCACTTGATCCTATGGATCCCATGCACTGTGCTTAAAGATATGCTTATCTTTCTCCGTTCATCAATACATAGAGATGTTTTAGCTGCCGTGACAAAGTCAAGTTGAAGTGCAGGTTTTGGGGGAGAGGGTCAACCATGTTGAGCAAGCAATGGGGGGATTATTCTTCATCATTTAATACTCTTGATAATGCCCATACTGCTACTAAGGAGGAAGTGCTATGGTTGAAAGATAATGTAATGATTCGCAAACCTCAATCAGGCTCAAAATAGATTTTTGCTGCTGGGTCTAATTAGGTACTTGTAGTGCATGCATGAGGAGGCCACACTGGCACACGTTGTTCAGGTAAATGATACTTCCTGTTTATTTCTACTGTGCAATGTGTTAAACAGTTAGTAGGCAGTGTCATAAGTTAGTACGTCATAAGCATAATATTAGCATAATACTGATTATTTGCAGCTTTCGGATTAGTCATGTCCATTATAAAAGTAACTCCCTCCGAGTTATGAATGTTATCTTTTTTTTGGAGGGCTCCATGCCAAGGCGCCATCTTCTGCAGGCATTCCATCTCGGTGGAGGGGGTATCTGAGTCGCCATTTTGAGTAAGGAGTACAAAGAGAGCATAATTTACATGTAGAGAGAAACAGACATAGAAAAATAGACATTTTGCTTAATTCACAAGTTACATTCCTTCACAGTCCCCCTTAAAATGGCTATATTTCTTCTGTCCCTCATACTAAAGTGCCTACTCACCTGGCCCAAACTCCCCTGGAACTTTTTTGGGGTGGCTGTATATAGAGACGAGCAGTAATTAGTTCACTACCCCCCTCGATACAGCCTGGAGAGGGCAGTCAGGTGCTATCTATCCCTATAACCCTATAGAACTGTGAAATTATAAACAGGGAGTGACTGTATAGGTGCGAAGGGTTTGTCCTCTTCAAAAATAAGGCGGTCTTCTTCTTGGTGGAGAAATGTAGGTGTGCTATTGTCTACAGCTTTGCTCATTAGCTTCTTTACAAATGGTAGAATACAGCATACAATCAGGGCTAAAAGAACTAGGATTATTAGTACTGTTACTCCTACCTGGGCGAGCACCTTCTGCCACCCACTCATCCAGCTAAAATATTGATCCCAAGGGTCTGTAATACCTGAGTTCTTCTTCAACTCAAACGACAGATCTTCCAATTTCTTTATAGCTAGAGTAACCTTACCATTTGGACCAGTGTTGTCAGGAATGTATGTGCAACAGGTACCCGTTTTTTCTATCATTTTACAGAGACATCCTTTCTCAGCTAACACCATGTCTAAGGCTATCCGGTTCTGGAATGTCATATAGGAAGTGGGGGCTAACTGGTCAGCGATTCCCTGGAGGGCATCCCTGGTGTAATTCACAAATCTCTGTTGGTTATATGTAGTTAATCCAATCTACATTCTTGTTGACAGTTATTATGGGGAGCAAAGACTCAAAACCAGCTTTACCTGATCCCTGGCCTTGAATTCATCTGGGAACCCCCCTTGGGACCCCTATGGCATCCATGTACACATGAGAAACATGCTTCCAGAGGGAGCTGCTCGCTTCCTCCTGTGGTTGGGTGCTGGGTCAGTGTATTTACCAGGGGTACTATACTACAAAAATCAAAAGTAAACTTAACCACTTGTGTGCTGGATGAATTGTACCAAAATGTAGTGACACCATTTGTCTTAGTAATGACCGCCTGTTGAGTACCTGTTTTGGTGATAATCACCTGTTGAGCTTCTAACAAACTTATAAGAAAATGGATATACAGCACAATCATTGTGCTGCAGGCAGAATCTTGTCTTCAGTAGATTGGGCTTTCTTGCAGTGGGAGGCGTGTATCCAGGTGCTTTTCCCTTCTAGCTTGACTGATGTAGCTGTATTCAGCAGCACCTGGAATGGTCCTTCGTATCGGGGATCAAGTGAATTTTTAAATTTTTCCTTGTGAATTTCTTCACTAACACCCAGTCTCCTGGCTGAAGACTGTGGGTTCCCGAGTCTGTCTCTGGATCTGGAATGGAGGAAAATACTCGAGAATGGATATTAGTTAATGCTTTAGACAAATGTGTAACATAACCAGTTAACACATCAGATTGTAACTGCAACTGCTGTGAGAAGTAACAGCCAAGTCTGGGGGTTGAACCAAACAACATTTCATAAGGAGACATGGCATGTTTCCCCTGGGGGGTGTGTCTGATGTCTGACACTGAACAGGGCAATAGGCAAACTGTCTGCCAACTCATGTTAGTCGCTTGGGCCATCTTTAACATCCTGTTCTTTAGAGTCCCATTCATCCTTTCTACTTTTCCACTACCTTGAGGGTGGTATGGGGTGTGTAAAGCCAACTGAACTCCCAGTGCTGCCCAAATCTCTTTTGTTCGGGTTGCTGTGAAAGCTGGGCCCTCATCGCTCTCTTTCACCTCTGGGACCCCAAATCTACATACACTATCTCACTAAGTAGTTTCTTAGCCGTGGTTTTAGCTGTCATGTTTGTGACTGCGTAGGCTTCTGGCCAGCCTGAGAACATGTCCACCACCACTAGGGCGTATTCATATCGGCCGCTTTTTGGCATCTGTATGTGATCAATTTGTATCCTCTGGAACGCATATAGGGGTTTCCCCAAATGTTTCTGCGGTGTCTTTTCTGTCCTCCCCGGATTGCATTTTGCCCATACTGCACAGTGCAGTAGTTTCTGGTTAAGGTGGTTATTCCTGGGGCCCAGTAATATTTGCTGATCAGTGAATTCATTAAGTTCTTAGAGAGATGTGCAGGTCCATGCACCCATTGGACAACTGCTGGATACATATATTTTGGTAAACAGGTTTTCCCTTTCATAAGATACAGATCTCCTTCGTATTCTGCTCCTTTGTCGATCCATTCCAGCCTTTCATCTGTGTAAGCCACCCCTTGCATAGAGGCTAGGTATAGTCTGTCAGATGGCACATGCACTGCCAAAGGAATCCGCACTGGGGATTCACTCTCCTCTTCAGCCACTTTGGCTGTTTTTCGTTGGTTTGTTGCTTCTTGTTTAGCCGCTTTATCCCCAAAGTGGTTTCCTCTGGTTTCTTGAGAATTCAGTTTGCCATGTGCTTTACCCTTCAAGACAGCCACTTGTTCAGGTAGGAGTAGTGCATCCATTAAATCCTTGATGGCCGGGCCATGTTTCACTGTTGTTCCAGCCGCTGTCAGGAACCACATAACCTGTGTGGTACTTGCCTCCTTCATCTGCATATCTGGAGCCGTCCACAAACAGTGTGTAGTCAGGGTTTTCCAGAGGAATTTCACTCACTGTAGGGAGATATGTAGTTTCCAAGCGCGTCATTTCAAGGCAGTCATGTGGAGTATCATAAGGGTCTCCTTCACCTTCTCCCCCCTCGAAAAATGGCAGAAGGGTGGCCGGGTTGAGTGTGAGACACCTTTGGAGGGTCACATTGTCAGGGAGTAAGAGGGAGATTTTCAGCCGTAGATGTCTGACCATGGACAGGTGTTGGAATTGCACCTGATTTAAGATGGCAGCAATGTCATGCGGTGCCAGAAGAAGCAGGGGGTGTGCAAAGACCAGGTCTGAAGTTTTGCCCAGCAGTGCTTGGGCAGCAAAGACCGCTCTTAGACAGGAAGGACGACCCGTAGCCACAGGGTTTAAGCAGCAAAAATAGTACCCAATGGGTCTAGTCCGTCCTCCATGTTCCTGGGCCAGGACCCCTGTGGCATGGCCATTCTTCTCCGACACAAACAATTTGAAGAGTTTCCCATAATCTGGAAGGCCCAAAGCATGAGCTGTGGATATTGCTTGCTTCAGCAGAATAAAATTGTCCAGGGCCTCGTTTGACAGGGTAAATGGCAAGACCTTGAGAGCATCATAAAGTGGTTGCATGAGGATTGATGCATCAGGGATCCATGCCCTGCAGTAAGATATGAGTCCAAGAAAGGCATGCAGTTGTTTAGCTGCTTTTGGTTGAATATTATTCTGGATTACAGCTATTCGGTCTGATGTGATATGTCTTGTGCCTTTAGAAATGCAGTGGCCTAAAAAGGTGACAGTCTAGGAACACCACTGTATTTTCTCTTTGGAGGCCTTACAGCCTTGTTCCACAAGGTAGCATAGTAGACTTTCTGAATTTTCTTCAGCAGCGGGGTAGTCATCTGCACAGAGGAGAAGGTCATCCACATATATGAGAAGAGTCACTATAGGGTGTTCCTGTTGCCAGGCATCAAGGACGAAGGTTATGGCTTTGGCAAATTGGCTTGGAAATCTTGGACCATTCTGTATTTCTCTTGTTCTCCTTTTGGGGTCCATTTCTTCACTGGGAACAAAGGTGTATTGCATTCGGAAGTACAGGGCATCAGAGCTTCATTAGACACAAGGGTCTTGACCCGTTTTGAGTACCCTTTGAAGCCAGCTCAATTGGCAGCTATCTCAAAACGGGTCAAGACTAGAGATGTATAGAACTGTTCGCCGGCGAACAGTTCCCGGCGAACTTAGCATGTTCGCGTTCGCCGCTGCCGGCGAACATATGCGATGTTCGGTCCGCCCCCCATAAGACATCATTGAGGCAAACTTTGACCCTGAACTTTACAGTCAGCAGACACATTTCCAGCCAATCAGCATACCTCCCTCCCACACCCTCCCACCTCCTATAAATAAGCAAGGGCAGCATCCATCTTAGATCATTCTGAAGCAGTAAAAGGTGTGTACATATAATATATCACATGCATACACTAACAGCGCTTAAGTTAAAATCACAAAGTCCATCGTGTGATAAATTGATCGAATATTATCCAGCTTGTTAACATCATCTGCAGGTGTCACAGTCCTATATGTGTATATTAAGTGCTCTGATGATAACAGAGTGAGGAGCCCCTTCACCACACCGGCATGCCCCCCCAAGCAGTGCCCACGTACCTCACTGAGGGGGAATATACGCCCAACTAGATGCGATCAGGATGGACTGCCTCACATGTGATAAGCCGGGAACTTCCCACAGGCACCGCTCACAATAGGACATAGAAAGACCAGGCCAATCATACACCTTTTCAAGTACAGCTCCAGACTTCCTCCCGACTGCAGGCTAGATCACTCCATATGAGCCATATCATGCATGAATAAAAAAAGCGCTCATAGCGTAACTCTATCAAGCATGCGGAATTTATTAAATAACTCAAAGAATACACTCACAAACGAAGTATAAGCAAAGGCATCCAAAGTAAAAGCAGATAAAATTGAATTGCTGTCCCGGACCGGACTACCTGTACGGCTCCAGCCGTCCCCTTCGTGGAGCCGAAGTTGCGGCTAAACACCGTGTAACCTCCGGGTTCCGACTTCCGGGTTCGGCGTGACGTCAGACGTCCGGGACGTAGGGTTGCTATGGTCACCGCGTGTCCACGCCCTAACGCGTTTCGTCATTGGCTGACTTCAACGGAGGGCGTGGACACACGACGACACCTCTCCTCTTTATAGTATACAAGAAAGGGCGGAAGCACAACTCGGGAGGCATCCATTACTGGCAACACCGGACATTTACATCGTCCCTCCTCTCCACTCCAGTGTCTTCATACCCCTGCTTGTATCCAATCCTCTGACGTACCGGGCGATGTTAACCCTGTAACTTCCGCCAGAGAAACAATATATGGAGATTACAGCCCGCAGCTGCCCTCAGTCACGGCCATAAAAAATATCTCCATGGTAACCATGCAACATTCTTATAGTGCAATAAAACTCAATAATACTATATCCCACATTGTATGTAGCGTTACGTGCAAAACCACTGAGCAAATATTCACAGTGAGAATTAAATTTAAAGATACCCAAAACTCTCCATATTCCCTCTCCTCCCTCCAGGGGAATGGGAGGGCTAGTATACCTTCTGGGAGAAAATTGCAAAGATATCTCCCTGCTCTTATTTCTATTACCTCTGGGGAAATTCTTCGCTCCTTCACCCAGTCATTAGCCCGACACCCGTTCCTTTCAGAACTATGTTAGGGCAACAGACTATACATAGTCATTAGGGCGATGTCAATATCCCCGGCTTTTATGAGAACACTGGAGTCCACACTTAGACCCCCCATATATCCACTACTAATTCCCCCTGCTCCGGTTTTGCACCCATCCTACACAGAACAATGTGTGGACACTAATCATAACACACCTATATAAAGGATTTTAGAACCTTGAACGGTTAATCATATATACATCCCACCTCATCCATCAAATTAGAGGGGAGGGACTCATTCTAATGATGCTGAAATCTGATCGCATATTAAAATGTAAAAATAAAATAAAAATAAAATTAAAAAATATCAGAAGATAAATTTTTTAAGATTACTAAAACTCAATAAATATATTTGAAGGCATAAAAATTGCCATAAATTTTCCTGTCAGGCCCCACACCTGACACGGGAAAAAGAGAACTAAGGTGAAATGCTTAAGCCAACAAATCAGGTATCCCCTCTCAAGGCAGGTACCCCTAAAAAGAAACATAAGGGATAGAATACAGTTACGGCCTACTAAAATCTCAAAAGTCGCTAATGAAACAATTTAGATCCAATTCGACATTGAGTCCTAGGGGCTGAAGTGCATTGGTGAGGTAAATCCAATAGGTTTCTCTCTTGGATATTTCTCTTACCATATTGGAACCTCTCCAAGCTTTATTAATTTTCTCTATGCCCCAAAAGACCAAACCACTTGGATCCTCATTGTGCTTTTCTTTGAAATGTAGAGACACACTATGGTCTTTGTATCCATTACGTATGTTGGCAATATGTTCCGACACACGCTTTCCTAAAGTTCTTTTCGTTCGACCTATATAGATCTTATTGCATGGACACAAAAGACCATAAACCACGTGTGTAGACATACAGGTGATGCAGTCCTTGATATCGAAAGTCTTCCCATTTGCTGGAGATACAAAGGAAGAATACCCCCTGAGGTGTGTACGAACCTGTCTGCAGGATATACACCTCCTACAAGCAAAAAAGCCAACTCTGTTGTCCCAAAAAAAGGATGGCTTCTTTGGGGGGTCAAGGACCTTTTTCACCAATCTATCGCCAAAGGTGGGTGCCTTCCTATAAATAAAGACTGGATTTGGGGGTAGGACTGCCCCCAAAAAACGGTCCATACATAGGACGTTCCAATGTTTTCGGAAGACCTGCTCAACGTCCTTATGTTGTGCATTGAACGTTGAAATAAAACCCCACTCATGGCGATTGTCTGTACTCCTTTCTTTATTAACTAGACACGAAGCTTGGGAGTTCCGTCCCACTTCTTTAATCGTGTCCTCCAAAACACTGCAACTGTAGCCTTTCTCCACAAACCGGTTCTTAATAATGGCTGCTTGCTCGAAGAAATCTGCATCTCCAGTGCAGTTTCTTCGGACACGTAGCAGTTGTCCTTTCGGAATGTTAGTGAGCCACTTCTTATGGTGGCCACTCTGGACAGGTAAATAGCCATTCCTGTCCGTAGGTTTGAAGTAGGCTCGTGTCACAAGTGCAGTGTCTTTAATCTGCACCTCTACATCGAGATAATGGATCACTTCTTTATTCCAGTTGAACTCTAGTCTTATGTTGTTAGAGTTACCGTTCAAATACTCGGCGAACTCTTGTAGTGAGCTCTCTGGACCGGCCCAAATGAAGAACAGGTCATCGATGTACCTTTTATATACAATCAATTCCTGTCTTTGAGTGGCATGGATGAACCTGTCCTCCCATTCCCCCATAAACAAATTGGCGAGGCTAGGGGCGAACTTAGCGCCCATAGCCACACCTTTTTTCTGGGAATAGTATTGGCCTGAGTACCAAAAGTAATTATGCGATAGACAGAACTCTAAGGCCTTGCCCAAGAATCTTTTTTGGGGTTCAGGGAGATCCTCTCTCCTACTAAAGGCCCAGTTCAGTGCAAGCAGGGCGTCCTCGTGCTGGATGATTGTATACAGCGAGGAAACGTCCGCAGTAACCAAAAAGATTTCATCATATGGGGGAAGGGTAATTTCCCTTAAAGTTTGTAAAAGGTCCTTAGTATCCTTCAAATAGGATTTGACTTTAACCACACTGTCTTGTAAGAAGTGATCCAGATACTGGCCAACTCTTGATGTGACGGATCCAATGCTGTTCACTATGGGCCTCCCCGGAGGGTTTACCTCATCTTTATGAATTTTCGGTAACGTATATATAGTAGGGACTCTACTGTAGCTGGGAAACAGATATCTCTTCTCCTTTTTATTGAGGATATGTGTATCATATCCCCATTGGATCAAACTATCCAAGTTTCTCCTATATTGCACAGTAGGGTCCTTATCCAAAAGCTCATAAGTTGATGAGTCTGCCAACATGTCCGCCAGCTGGCTGGTGTAGTAATCCTTAGTAAGGATCACTACTCCGCCACCCTTGTCGGCGGGTCTGATAATAACGTTCTTTCGACGTTCGAGAGCCATCAAACCATCCTGAATATATCTAGGGTTAACATCTTTTTTGGGTTGGATAGTATCGAGGTCTCTGAGCACCAATTGTTTAAAGACCTCTACATGTTGGTTTGAGGGTTGTGGAGGGTTAAACAGTGATCTGTTTTTCAGGCCGCTGTTTTTACCCACCGTTAGGCTTTGGTTTTTATCATGTCCATTAGAAATACCTTTATTAGGATTCAAATAATACCTTTTCAGGTTTATTTTTCGTATATATTTATGGACATCAATATATGTCTCAAATTTATTAATAGGTTTATGTGCAGAGCATTTAAGCCCTGCATTTAGAATATTCACCTCCTTTTTGGATAATGAGACATTCGCCAAATTATAGATACCCATCATTCCGTTTCCCTTCTTCTCTTTTTGTTGTTGAACTTTTCGGCCTGCCCTGCACCCCCTTGTTGTTGGCTGGTGCCTGGCTTCTGCCGTTCGGAAGGGTAAACGTCCTGTGGTGCACGATTTCTCCAGTGATCTTCCTGGAAGGTAGGTGGTCTCCCTCTCCAGGGTCGACGGCCTCTCCCTCCTCCTCCTCTCCCCCTTCCGCCCCTCCAGAAAAAAGGATGGCGGTAGGGAGTTGGAGATCGTGGTTCTTCATAATAGGCCAATTCCTCAAATCTATTGTTCAGTGAAATAGGGTTTGGATTTGGTGGAATAAGAGGACCATACTGTCCTCTACCACTAGGATGTGGTGATTCAAAATTTCTACCACTTCCCTGACCCTGTGGGGCATTCACTGTACGTTGTTGTGAATTCGAGTTGGTGCCTCCACGATTATTCTGAGCCTTTTTTGTTTTTGTTGTTCCCTTACCCCCTCTAGGGGTCTGTGTATGCATTACACCATCATTAGGCAGAAAATGTTGTACCCCCTGTACATTTGGCACATTGGTTGTGGGTGATTGCCACAAATAAATAAGATTGTTCTTAAAATCCTCAGTGTCTCTTTTAAATTTTTTTACTTTTTTACGATGTGTGTCACGATCTATTTTCTCCAATTTCTTTTTAATATCCACATTAAATTTTACCACTTGCGGCAAATCTTTTTGGGGTTCAAGACTAGTTTGCAGATCTGCGATCTTTTTTTCTAGACCAGCCATTTTGCGTCGCTTTCTTCTAAGGACAAGCTCCTGCAATTTCAGCCCAACCCCATTGAAAAAGTCCAGCCACTCAGTCATGGAGGCCTCGTCATCCAGGCCATCCTGCGGCGTGACTTCCCACCTTAGACTCCGCATAATGATTTTGTCTTTTATGTATTGCTCGAACGTACAGATATCCCACCATGTGCGGACCTGACGTTCGAGCAAATGACCCAGGGCACTCAAATCAGTGCCTAGATCATGAGAGGCCTCTTCTTCTACCTCTTCAGAAAAGATGTCTTTTATATTAAGAGTCCTATTTTTCAAAAAGGAAATCGCATCCATTGCAGCCAAGTTAAAGAAAACAAATACTAAAACACAAGAGTAAGAACAATAAGACAATTACCCCAGAGGGGAGTGTCAAATAATCTCACCCACTCGGCGCTAACGTACTTAAGCTACATAAAATAGCCAAAAAACATAGGGCGGTAAACCCGTCACTGTTAAGATCAATTAAAATTGATAATACAATCACCAATACTAATATTAAAACCTCTCGGATCTCAGCTGCTGTTATATATATATCAAACTGTAAAAGGTGTGTACATATAATATATCACATGCATACACTAACAGCGCTTAAGTTAAAATCACAAAGTCCATCGTGTGATAAATTGATCGAATATTATCCAGCTTGTTAACATCATCTGCAGGTGTCACAGTCCTATATGTGTATATTAAGTGCTCTGATGATAACAGAGTGAGGAGCCCCTTCACCACACCGGCATGCCCCCCCCAAGCAGTGCCCACGTACCTCACTGAGGGGGAATATACGCCCAACTAGATGCGATCAGGATGGACTGCCTCACATGTGATAAGCCGGGAACTTCCCACAGGCACCGCTCACAATAGGACATAGAAAGACCAGGCCAATCATACACCTTTTCAAGTACAGCTCCAGACTTCCTCCCGACTGCAGGCTAGATCACTCCATATGAGCCATATCATGCATGAATAAAAAAAGCGCTCATAGCGTAACTCTATCAAGCATGCGGAATTTATTAAATAACTCAAAGAATACACTCACAAACGAAGTATAAGCAAAGGCATCCAAAGTAAAAGCAGATAAAATTGAATTGCTGTCCCGGACCGGACTACCTGTACGGCTCCAGCCGTCCCCTTCGTGGAGCCGAAGTTGCGGCTAAACACCGTGTAACCTCCGGGTTCCGACTTCCGGGTTCGGCGTGACGTCAGACGTCCGGGACGTAGGGTTGCTATGGTCACCGCGTGTCCACGCCCTAACGCGTTTCGTCATTGGCTGACTTCAACGGAGGGCGTGGACACACGACGACACCTCTCCTCTTTATAGTATACAAGAAAGGGCGGAAGCACAACTCGGGAGGCATCCATTACTGGCAACACCGGACATTTACATCGTCCCTCCTCTCCACTCCAGTGTCTTCATACCCCTGCTTGTATCCAATCCTCTGACGTACCGGGCGATGTTAACCCTGTAACTTCCGCCAGAGAAACAATATATGGAGATTACAGCCCGCAGCTGCCCTCAGTCACGGCCATAAAAAATATCTCCATGGTAACCATGCAACATTCTTATAGTGCAATAAAACTCAATAATACTATATCCCACATTGTATGTAGCGTTACGTGCAAAACCACTGAGCAAATATTCACAGTGAGAATTAAATTTAAAGATACCCAAAACTCTCCATATTCCCTCTCCTCCCTCCAGGGGAATGGGAGGGCTAGTATACCTTCTGGGAGAAAATTGCAAAGATATCTCCCTGCTCTTATTTCTATTACCTCTGGGGAAATTCTTCGCTCCTTCACCCAGTCATTAGCCCGACACCCGTTCCTTTCAGAACTATGTTAGGGCAACAGACTATACATAGTCATTAGGGCGATGTCAATATCCCCGGCTTTTATGAGAACACTGGAGTCCACACTTAGACCCCCCATATATCCACTACTAATTCCCCCTGCTCCGGTTTTGCACCCATCCTACACAGAACAATGTGTGGACACTAATCATAACACACCTATATAAAGGATTTTAGAACCTTGAACGGTTAATCATATATACATCCCACCTCATCCATCAAATTAGAGGGGAGGGACTCATTCTAATGATGCTGAAATCTGATCGCATATTAAAATGTAAAAATAAAATAAAAATAAAATTAAAAAATATCAGAAGATAAATTTTTTAAGATTACTAAAACTCAATAAATATATTTGAAGGCATAAAAATTGCCATAAATTTTCCTGTCAGGCCCCACACCTGACACGGGAAAAAGAGAACTAAGGTGAAATGCTTAAGCCAACAAATCAGGTATCCCCTCTCAAGGCAGGTACCCCTAAAAAGAAACATAAGGGATAGAATACAGTTACGGCCTACTAAAATCTCAAAAGCCGCTAATGAAACAATTTAGATCCAATTCGACATTGAGTCCTAGGGGCTGAAGTGCATTGGTGAGGTAAATCCAATAGGTTTCTCTCTTGGATATTTCTCTTACCATATTGGAACCTCTCCAAGCTTTATTAATTTTCTCTATGCCCCAAAAGACCAAACCACCTGACAGGAAAATTTATGGCAATTTTTATGCCTTCAAATATATTTATTGAGTTTTAGTAATCTTAAAAAATTTATCTTCTGATATTTTTTAATTTTATTTTTATTTTATTTTTACATTTTAATATGCGATCAGATTTCAGCATCATTAGAATGAGTCCCTCCCCTCTAATTTGATGGATGAGGTGGGATGTATATATGATTAACCGTTCAAGGTTCTAAAATCCTTTATATAGGTGTGTTATGATTAGTGTCCACACATTGTTCTGTGTAGGATGGGTGCAAAACCGGAGCAGGGGGAATTAGTAGTGGATATATGGGGGGTCTAAGTGTGGACTCCAGTGTTCTCATAAAAGCCGGGGATATTGACATCGCCCTAATGACTATGTATAGTCTGTTGCCCTAACATAGTTCTGAAAGGAACGGGTGTCGGGCTAATGACTGGGTGAAGGAGCGAAGAATTTCCCCAGAGGTAATAGAAATAAGAGCAGGGAGATATCTTTGCAATTTTCTCCCAGAAGGTATACTAGCCCTCCCATTCCCCTGGAGGGAGGAGAGGGAATATGGAGAGTTTTGGGTATCTTTAAATTTAATTCTCACTGTGAATATTTGCTCAGTGGTTTTGCACGTAACGCTACATACAATGTGGGATATAGTATTATTGAGTTTTATTGCACTATAAGAATGTTGCATGGTTACCATGGAGATATTTTTTATGGCCGTGACTGAGGGCAGCTGCGGGCTGTAATCTCCATATATTGTTTCTCTGGCGGAAGTTACAGGGTTAACATCGCCCGGTACGTCAGAGGATTGGATACAAGCAGGGGTATGAAGACACTGGAGTGGAGAGGAGGGACGATGTAAATGTCCGGTGTTGCCAGTAATGGATGCCTCCCGAGTTGTGCTTCCGCCCTTTCTTGTATACTATAAAGAGGAGAGGTGTCGTCGTGTGTCCACGCCCTCCGTTGAAGTCAGCCAATGACGAAACGCGTTAGGGCGTGGACACGCGGTGACCATAGCAACCCTACGTCCCGGACGTCTGACGTCACGCCGAACCCGGAAGTCGGAACCCGGAGGTTACACGGTGTTTAGCCGCAACTTCGGCTCCACGAAGGGGACGGCTGGAGCCGTACAGGTAGTCCGGTCCGGGACAGCAATTCAATTTTATCTGCTTTTACTTTGGATGCCTTTGCTTATACTTCGTTTGTGAGTGTATTCTTTGAGTTATTTAATAAATTCCGCATGCTTGATAGAGTTACGCTATGAGCGCTTTTTTTATTCATGCATGATATGGCTCATATGGAGTGATCTAGCCTGCAGTCGGGAGGAAGTCTGGAGCTGTACTTGAAAAGGTGTATGATTGGCCTGGTCTTTCTATGTCCTATTGTGAGCGGTGCCTGTGGGAAGTTCCCGGCTTATCACATGTGAGGCAGTCCATCCTGATCGCATCTAGTTGGGCGTATATTCCCCCTCAGTGAGGTACGTGGGCACTGCTTGGGGGGGCATGCCGGTGTGGTGAAGGGGCTCCTCACTCTGTTATCATCAGAGCACTTAATATACACATATAGGACTGTGACACCTGCAGATGATGTTAACAAGCTGGATAATATTCGATCAATTTATCACACGATGGACTTTGTGATTTTAACTTAAGCGCTGTTAGTGTATGCATGTGATATATTATATGTACACACCTTTTACAGTTTGATATATATATAACAGCAGCTGAGATCCGAGAGGTTTTAATATTAGTATTGGTGATTGTATTATCAATTTTAATTGATCTTAACAGTGACGGGTTTACCGCCCTATGTTTTTTGGCTATTTTATGTAGCTTAAGTACGTTAGCGCCGAGTGGGTGAGATTATTTGACACTCCCCTCTGGGGTAATTGTCTTATTGTTCTTACTCTTGTGTTTTAGTATTTGTTTTCTTTAACTTGGCTGCAATGGATGCGATTTCCTTTTTGAAAAATAGGACTCTTAATATAAAAGACATCTTTTCTGAAGAGGTAGAAGAAGAGGCCTCTCATGATCTAGGCACTGATTTGAGTGCCCTGGGTCATTTGCTCGAACGTCAGGTCCGCACATGGTGGGATATCTGTACGTTCGAGCAATACATAAAAGACAAAATCATTATGCGGAGTCTAAGGTGGGAAGTCACACCGCAGGATGGCCTGGATGACGAGGCCTCCATGACTGAGTGGCTGGACTTTTTCAATGGGGTTGGGCTGAAATTGCAGGAGCTTGTCCTTAGAAGAAAGCGACGCAAAATGGCTGGTCTAGAAAAAAAGATCGCAGATCTGCAAACTAGTCTTGAACCCCAAAAAGATTTGCCGCAAGTGGTAAAATTTAATGTGGATATTAAAAAGAAATTGGAGAAAATAGATCGTGACACACATCGTAAAAAAGAAAAAAAAAATTTAAAAGAGACACTGAGGATTTTAAGAACAATCTTATTTATTTGTGGCAATCACCCACAACCAATGTGCCAAATGTACAGGGGGTACAACATTTTCTGCCTAATGATGGTGTAATGCATACACAGACCCCTAGAGGGGGTAAGGGAACAACAAAAACAAAAAAGGCTCAGAATAATCGTGGAGGCACCAACTCGAATTCACAACAACGTACAGTGAATGCCCCACAGGGTCAGGGAAGTGGTAGAAATTTTGAATCACCACATCCTAGTGGTAGAGGACAGTATGGTCCTCTTATTCCACCAAATCCAAACCCTATTTCACTGAACAATAGATTTGAGGAATTGGCCTATTATGAAGAACCACGATCTCCAACTCCCTACCGCCATCCTTTTTTCTGGAGGGGCGGAAGGGGGAGAGGAGGAGGAGGGAGAGGCCGTCGACCCTGGAGAGGGAGACCACCTACCTTCCAGGAAGATCACTGGAGAAATCGTGCACCACAGGACGTTTACCCTTCCGAACGGCAGAAGCCAGGCACCAGCCAACAACAAGGGGGTGCAGGGCAGGCCGAAAAGTTCAACAACAAAAAGAGAAGAAGGGAAACGGAATGATGGGTATCTATAATTTGGCGAATGTCTCATTATCCAAAAAGGAGGTGAATATTCTAAATGCAGGGCTTAAATGCTCTGCACATAAACCTATTAATAAATTTGAGACATATATTGATGTCCATAAATATATACGAAAAATAAACCTGAAAAGGTATTATTTGAATCCTAATAAAGGTATTTCTAATGGACATGATAAAAACCAAAGCCTAACGGTGGGTAAAAACAGCGGCCTGAAAAACAGATCACTGTTTAACCCTCCACAACCCTCAAACCAACATGTAGAGGTCTTTAAACAATTGGTGCTCAGAGACCTCGATACTATCCAACCCAAAAAAGATGTTAACCCTAGATATATTCAGGATGGTTTGATGGCTCTCGAACGTCGAAAGAACGTTATTATCAGACCCGCCGACAAGGGTGGCGGAGTAGTGATCCTTACTAAGGATTACTACACCAGCCAGCTGGCGGACATGTTGGCAGACTCATCAACTTATGAGCTTTTGGATAAGGACCCTACTGTGCAATATAGGAGAAACTTGGATAGTTTGATCCAATGGGGATATGATACACATATCCTCAATAAAAAGGAGAAGAGATATCTGTTTCCCAGCTACAGTAGAGTCCCTACTATATATACGTTACCGAAAATTCATAAAGATGAGGTAAACCCTCCGGGGAGGCCCATAGTGAACAGCATTGGATCCGTCACATCAAGAGTTGGCCAGTATCTGGATCACTTCTTACAAGACAGTGTGGTTAAAGTCAAATCCTATTTGAAGGATACTAAGGACCTTTTACAAACTTTAAGGGAAATTACCCTTCCCCCATATGATGAAATCTTTTTGGTTACTGCGGACGTTTCCTCGCTGTATACAATCATCCAGCACGAGGACGCCCTGCTTGCACTGAACTGGGCCTTTAGTAGGAGAGAGGATCTCCCTGAACCCCAAAAAAGATTCTTGGGCAAGGCCTTAGAGTTCTGTCTATCGCATAATTACTTTTGGTACTCAGGCCAATACTATTCCCAGAAAAAAGGTGTGGCTATGGGCGCTAAGTTCGCCCCTAGCCTCGCCAATTTGTTTATGGGGGAATGGGAGGACAGGTTCATCCATGCCACTCAAAGACAGGAATTGATTGTATATAAAAGGTACATCGATGACCTGTTCTTCATTTGGGCCGGTCCAGAGAGCTCACTACAAGAGTTCGCCGAGTATTTGAACGGTAACTCTAACAACAGAAGACTAGAGTTCAACTGGAATAAAGAAGTGATCCATTATCTCGATGTAGAGGTGCAGATTAAAGACACTGCACTTGTGACACGAGCCTACTTCAAACCTACGGACAGGAATGGCTATTTACCTGTCCAGAGTGGCCACCATAAGAAGTGGCTCACTAACATTCCGAAAGGACAACTGCTACGTGTCCGAAGAAACTGCACTGGAGATGCAGATTTCTTCGAGCAAGCAGCCATTATTAAGAACCGGTTTGTGGAGAAAGGCTACAGTTGCAGTGTTTTGGAGGACACGATTAAAGAAGTGGGACGGAACTCCCAAGCTTCGTGTCTAGTTAATAAAGAAAGGAGTACAGACAATCGCCATGAGTGGGGTTTTATTTCAACGTTCAATGCACAACATAAGGACGTTGAGCAGGTCTTCCGAAAACATTGGAACGTCCTATGTATGGACCGTTTTTTGGGGGCAGTCCTACCCCCAAATCCAGTCTTTATTTATAGGAAGGCACCCACCTTTGGCGATAGATTGGTGAAAAAGGTCCTTGACCCCCCAAAGAAGCCATCCTTTTTTTGGGACAACAGAGTTGGCTTTTTTGCTTGTAGGAGGTGTATATCCTGCAGACAGGTTCGTACACACCTCAGGGGGTATTCTTCCTTTGTATCTCCAGCAAATGGGAAGACTTTCGATATCAAGGACTGCATCACCTGTATGTCTACACACGTGGTTTATGGTCTTTTGTGTCCATGCAATAAGATCTATATAGGTCGAACGAAAAGAACTTTAGGAAAGCGTGTGTCGGAACATATTGCCAACATACGTAATGGATACAAAGACCATAGTGTGTCTCTACATTTCAAAGAAAAGCACAATGAGGATCCAAGTGGTTTGGTCTTTTGGGGCATAGAGAAAATTAATAAAGCTTGGAGAGGTTCCAATATGGTAAGAGAAATATCCAAGAGAGAAACCTATTGGATTTACCTCACCAATGCACTTCAGCCCCTAGGACTCAATGTCGAATTGGATCTAAATTGTTTCATTAGCGACTTTTGAGATTTTAGTAGGCCGTAACTGTATTCTATCCCTTATGTTTCTTTTTAGGGGTACCTGCCTTGAGAGGGGATACCTGATTTGTTGGCTTAAGCATTTCACCTTAGTTCTCTTTTTCCCGTGTCAGGTGTGGGGCCTGACAGGAAAATTTATGGCAATTTTTATGCCTTCAAATATATTTATTGAGTTTTAGTAATCTTAAAAAATTTATCTTCTGATATTTTTTAATTTTATTTTTATTTTATTTTTACATTTTAATATGCGATCAGATTTCAGCATCATTAGAATGAGTCCCTCCCCTCTAATTTGATGGATGAGGTGGGATGTATATATGATTAACCGTTCAAGGTTCTAAAATCCTTTATATAGGTGTGTTATGATTAGTGTCCACACATTGTTCTGTGTAGGATGGGTGCAAAACCGGAGCAGGGGGAATTAGTAGTGGATATATGGGGGGTCTAAGTGTGGACTCCAGTGTTCTCATAAAAGCCGGGGATATTGACATCGCCCTAATGACTATGTATAGTCTGTTGCCCTAACATAGTTCTGAAAGGAACGGGTGTCGGGCTAATGACTGGGTGAAGGAGCGAAGAATTTCCCCAGAGGTAATAGAAATAAGAGCAGGGAGATATCTTTGCAATTTTCTCCCAGAAGGTATACTAGCCCTCCCATTCCCCTGGAGGGAGGAGAGGGAATATGGAGAGTTTTGGGTATCTTTAAATTTAATTCTCACTGTGAATATTTGCTCAGTGGTTTTGCACGTAACGCTACATACAATGTGGGATATAGTATTATTGAGTTTTATTGCACTATAAGAATGTTGCATGGTTACCATGGAGATATTTTTTATGGCCGTGACTGAGGGCAGCTGCGGGCTGTAATCTCCATATATTGTTTCTCTGGCGGAAGTTACAGGGTTAACATCGCCCGGTACGTCAGAGGATTGGATACAAGCAGGGGTATGAAGACACTGGAGTGGAGAGGAGGGACGATGTAAATGTCCGGTGTTGCCAGTAATGGATGCCTCCCGAGTTGTGCTTCCGCCCTTTCTTGTATACTATAAAGAGGAGAGGTGTCGTCGTGTGTCCACGCCCTCCGTTGAAGTCAGCCAATGACGAAACGCGTTAGGGCGTGGACACGCGGTGACCATAGCAACCCTACGTCCCGGACGTCTGACGTCACGCCGAACCCGGAAGTCGGAACCCGGAGGTTACACGGTGTTTAGCCGCAACTTCGGCTCCACGAAGGGGACGGCTGGAGCCGTACAGGTAGTCCGGTCCGGGACAGCAATTCAATTTTATCTGCTTTTACTTTGGATGCCTTTGCTTATACTTCGTTTGTGAGTGTATTCTTTGAGTTATTTAATAAATTCCGCATGCTTGATAGAGTTACGCTATGAGCGCTTTTTTTATTCATGCATGATATGGCTCATATGGAGTGATCTAGCCTGCAGTCGGGAGGAAGTCTGGAGCTGTACTTGAAAAGGTGTATGATTGGCCTGGTCTTTCTATGTCCTATTGTGAGCGGGGCCTGTGGGAAGTTCCCGGCTTATCACATGTGAGGCAGTCCATCCTGATCGCATCTAGTTGGGCGTATATTCCCCCTCAGTGAGGTACGTGGGCACTGCTTGGGGGGGCATGCCGGTGTGGTGAAGGGGCTCCTCACTCTGTTATCATCAGAGCACTTAATATACACATATAGGACTGTGACACCTGCAGATGATGTTAACAAGCTGGATAATATTCGATCAATTTATCACACGATGGACTTTGTGATTTTAACTTAAGCGCTGTTAGTGTATGCATGTGATATATTATATGTACACACCTTTTACAGTTTGATATATATATAACAGCAGCTGAGATCCGAGAGGTTTTAATATTAGTATTGGTGATTGTATTATCAATTTTAATTGATCTTAACAGTGACGGGTTTACCGCCCTATGTTTTTTGGCTATTTTATGTAGCTTAAGTACGTTAGCGCCGAGTGGGTGAGATTATTTGACACTCCCCTCTGGGGTAATTGTCTTATTGTTCTTACTCTTGTGTTTTAGCATTCTGAAGCAGTGTGTGTAGTGAGAGTAGGGAGAGAGCTGCTGCTGCTGCTGCTGTTAAGCTAGGGACAGTTACTCAGTGTTCCTGGTCTTGCAGTGTTCTTGGTCCACTACTGCTGTAATATCAGCACCCCAAAAAGCCCTTCTAAGGGCTGGTATTTGTGTAATTTTTTTTTATATATATATATATATATATATATATATATATATATACCTAGCGTCCCCAAAAGCCCTTTTAAGGGCTGGTAATTGAGTTGTTTCTTCTTATATATATATATATATATCTATATCTATCTAGTGTCCCCAAAAGCCCTTTTAAGGGCTGGTAATTGAGGATTTTTTTTTATTTTTATATATATATATATATATATATATATATATATATATATAGTGTCCCCAAAAGCCCTTTTAAGGGCTGGTAAGGTAATAGAGTTTTTTCTTTATATATATATCTATATATATCTATTGTACACTGCAGTTGCCTGCCCGCTGTGTGTGAGAGGCCACAGACCTACCACAGACTGTACTGTGTGCACACCACACTCATTTCGGGTGGCACAGGCACAGTACCTTGCATTTTAAAAAATATTTTTTTTTTCCCTCTGTCATAATTGCAGTGAGTGCTGTGTCAGGTCCACAGAGTGCACTGTACCCACTGCAGTGCACTGCCCACCACTGATATATATACGGTGGCACAGCATCTTGTAGCAAATTTAAAAAAAAAAATATTTTTTATTATTGCAGTTGCCTGGGCTGCCAGTTACTGTCAGGTCCACAGAGTGTACTGTGCCCACTGCAGTGCCACTGTGTGCCCACCCACCACTGATATATAAGGTGGCACAGCAGCTTGCAAAGTAAAAAAAAATATATATATTTTTTAATTGCAGTTGCCTGGGTGCCAGTGACTGCTGTCAGGTCCACAGAGAATGTACTGTGCCACTGCCCACCCACCACTGATATATAAGGTGGCACAGCAGCTTGCAAAGTAAAATAAAATATATTTTTTTTAAATTGCAGTTGCCTGGGTGCCAGTGACTGCTGTCAGGTCCACAGAGAGTGTACTGTGCCACTGCCCACCCACCACTGATATATAAGGTGGCACAGCAGCTTGCAAAGTAAAATAAAATATACATTTTTTAAAATTGCAGTTGCCTGGGTGCCAGTGACTGCTGTCAGGTCCACAGAGAGTGTACTGTGCCACTGCCCACCCACCACTGATATATAAGGTGGCACAGCAGCTTGCAAAGTAAAATAAAATATATATTTTTTAAAATTGCAGTTGCCTGGGTGCCAGTGACTGCTGTCAGGTCCACAGAGAGTGTACTGTGCCACTGCCCACCCACCACTGATATATAAGGTGGCACAGCAGCTTGCAAAGTAAAATAAAATATATATTTTTTAAAATTGCAGTTGCCTGGGTGCCAGTGACTGCTGTCAGGTCCACAGAGAGTGTACTGTGCCACTGCCCACCCACCACTGATATATAAGGTGGCACAGCAGCTTGCCAAGTAAAAAAAATATATATATTTTTTAATTGCAGTTGCCTGAGTGCCAGTGACTGTCAGGTCCACAGAGTGTACTGTACCCACTGCCCAACACTCCTATAGGGTGGCACAGCACCTTGCACTCATAGTACACAACACATTAAAAAAGAAAATGACAGGCAGAGGCAGGCCACCCCGCAAGGGCCGTCGTGGTCGTGGTGCTGTGATTTCCTTAGGCCCTAGAATAATGCCCAGTGTTCAGAGGCCACCACAGACCCTGAACTCAAAAAATTCTGAGGCCATAGTTGACTGGCTTACACAAGACACCCAATCGTCTACAGCTTCCGCTCGGAACCCTAATGCACCATCCTCCTCCAGCTCAGCTTCGGGCACCTCTCAATTTACCACTCGCCAGCCCGCCGGCACCACCACCAACACTAGCACCACAGCCGCTTCACTTGATCCGTCAGAGGAGTTATTTTCACATCAGTTGGAAGAAATAAGTGATGCGCAACTATTAGTGCCAGAGGATGTAGATAACGGGGATATGTCTCAGTCAGGCAGCATTATACACATGGACGTACATTGTGATGATGATGATGTTGTACCTGCTGCTGCTGCCTTTGCTGAGTTGTCAAGTGAAGCGGCTGATGATGACGATGTGTCTGTGGATGTCACCTGGGTGCCTGCTCGAAGAGCAGAAGAAGAGGGGGAAAGTTCAGATGGGGAGACAGAGAGGAGGAGGAGACGAGTTGGAAGCAGGGGGAGGAGGTCATCGCAAGGAGCTAGTGGCGCAGTCAGACAGCATGTAGATTCGGCACCCGGGGTCAGCCAGACAGCACGCCAATCAACGCAAGCTGTTGCCACCACCAGAATGCCGTCCTTGCAAAGCTCAGCAGTGTGGCATTTTTTTTGTGTGTCTGCCTCTGATATCAGCGATGCCATTTGTAACCTGTGCCAAAAGAAACTGAGTCGTGGGAAGTCCAACACCCACCTAGGTACAACTGCTTTGCGAAGGCACATGATCTCACATCACAAACGCCTATGGGATCAACACATGAGTAAAAGCAGCACACAAACTGAAAGCCACCATCCTCCTCCTGGTCCAGCATCTTCAGCCACGTCAACCACTGCTGTCCTCCATGCCCCCTATCAACAACCCGCCCCTCCGCCTCTCACCTTCAGCAGTTCCTGCTCGTCACCTGCCCACAGTCAGGTGTCTGTCAAGGAAATGTTTGAGCGTAAAAAGCCAATCTCGCAGAGTCACCCCCTTGCCCGGCGTCTGACAGCTGGCTTGTCGGAACTCTTAGCCCGCCAGCTTTTACCATACAAGCTGGTGGAGTCTGAGGCCTTCAAAAAATTTGTCGCTATTGGGACACCGCAGTGGAAGGTACCCGGCCGAAATTATTTTTCACAAAAGGCAATCCCCAACCTGTACTCTATTGTGGAAAAGGAAATCATGTCACGTCTGGCACACAGTGTTGGGGCAAGGGTCCATCTGACCACTGATAGCTGGTCTGCAAAGCACGGTCAGGGCAGGTATATAACGTACACTGCGCATTGGGTAAACCTGCTGGCGGCTGCCAAGCATGGAATGCGTGGCTCTGCTGCAGAGGAGTTGGTGACACCACCACGACTTGCAGGCAGGCCTGCTGCCACCTCCTCTACTCCTCCTACTCCATCCTCTTTGCTAACCTCCTCGGCTGAGTCCTCTTCTGCTGTTGCGTCTTGCTCCACACCAACTGCACCCCCCCAGCTCCCCAGGGGCTATTCCACATGCCGGATACGACAGTGTCACGCTGTCTTGGGGTTGACTTGCCTGAAAGCAGAGAGTCACACCGGACCAGCACTACTGTCCGCCCTGAACGCACAGGTGGATCAGTGGCTGACCCCGCACCAACTGGAGATCGGCAAAGTGGTGTGTGACAACGGGAGCAATTTGTTGGCGGCATTGAATTTGGGCAAGTTGACACATGTGCCGTGCATGGCACATGTGTTGAATCTGATTGTGCAACGTTTTGTGCAGAAGTACCCAGGCTTACAGGACGTCCTCAAGCAGGCCAGGAAGGTGTGTGGCCATTTCAGGCGTTCCTACACGGCCATGGCGCACTTTGCAGAT
Organism: Pelophylax lessonae; assembly: GCF_965119305.1. NCBI lineage: Eukaryota > Metazoa > Chordata > Amphibia > Anura > Ranidae > Pelophylax > Pelophylax lessonae. The sequence goes on from NC_138768.1 coordinate 127,611,554, forward strand.
ATTCAGCGGCGAAACAACATGCCAGTGAGGCGCTTGATTTGCGACAGCCCGACACGTTGGAATTCAACACTGCTAATGTTCGACCGCCTGCTCCAACAAGAAAAAGCGGTCAACGAGTATTTGTATGACCGGGGTGCTAGGACAGCCTCTGCGGAGCTGGGTATTTTTTTGCCACGTTACTGGACGCTCATGCGCAATGCCTGTAGGCTCATGCGTCCTTTTGAGGAGGTGACAAACCTAGTGAGTCGCACTGAAGGCACCATCAGCAACATCATCCCATATGTTTTTTTCCTGGAGCGTGCCCTGCGAAGAGTGCTGGATCAGGCCGTAGATGAGCGTGAAGAGGAAGAGGAAGAGTTGTGGTCACCATCACCACCACCAGAAACAGCCTTACCATCGATTGCTGGACCTGCGGCAACACTGGAAGAGGAGTGTGAGGAAGAGGAGTCAGAGGAGGAATGTGGCTTTGAGGAGGAGGAACACCAACCACAGCAGGCATCCCAGGGTGCTCGTTGTCACCTATCTGGTACCCGTGGTGTTGTACGTGGCTGGGGGGAAGAACACACCTTCAATGACATCAGTGAGGACGAGGAATTGGACATGAGTAGCTCGGCATCCAACCTTGTGCAAATGGGGTCTTTCATGCTGTCATGCCTGTTGAGAGACCCTCGTATAAAAAGGCTGAAGGAGAACGACCTGTACTGGGTGGCCACGCTACTAGACCCCCGGTATAAGCAGAAAGTCTGTGATATGTTACCCAATTACCGGCAGTCGCAAAGGATGCAGCAGCTACAAAATAAGTTAAAAACTATGCTTTACACAGCGTATAAGGGTGATGTCACAGCACAACGGGAATCCAACAGGGGAAGAGGTGAAAGTAATCCTCCTCCTACCACCACAACCACGCCGGCAAGGACAGGACGCTTTACAGACGTCTTGTTGATGGAGGACATGCGGAGCTTTTTTAGTCCTATGCATCGCCACAGCCCTTCGGGGTCCACCCTCAGAGAACGACTCGACCGACAGGTAGCAGACTACCTTGCCTTAACTGCAGATATCGACACTCTGAGGAGCGATGAACCCCTTGACTACTGGGTGTGCAGGCTTGACCTGTGGCCTGAGCTATCCCAATTTGCCATTGAACTTCTGGCCTGCCCCGCTTCAAGTGTGCTGTCAGAAAGGACCTTCAGCACAGCAGGAGGTATTGTCACTGAGAAGAGAAGTCGCCTAGGTCAAAAAAGTCTTGATTACCTCACGTTTATTAAGATGAATGAGGCATGGATCCCGAAGGGACTGACAGTGGGGGATGCATTTGACTAAAAAAGGCCTGGTGATGACTGAGATGCCTTGGCCTAAAAATGGTCCACACGCTGCTGTATATAATCATTCTCTGCATGACGGATGACTTACGTGACGTCTCCGCCACCAACTACGGTTCAAGCCGCAATGTTTTAGTGCACTTTCTGCCTTAAAACCTCAATTTTTCAGGCCGCTGCTACAGCAGCGTCTGCAACAATACCTACTTTTTCATGCATGTGTACATGCCTAATTTTTCTGGCCTCTGGTGCTACACTGTGGCTGCAAAAAAACAAAAAACAAAAAAAAAGGCACATACATGTGTCAATTCCCCTTCGTGATCGTTACCTTGTCGTGGTGAAGGGGCTTGCGTATCACAATGAAGCGATCACCTCTAGGATTGTGTTGGCACACCCCAGATGATAAGGTCATTGCTTCATTGTGTACAGACCAAAAGCGATCCGCAGGATAATTTTTCATAAAAAAAAACATTCATTTTCTTTCATTCTTTCTGCGGAGCTGGGTATTTTTTGGCCGCGTTACTGAATGCTCATGAACAATGGCTGTAGGCTCATGCGTCCTTTTGCGGAGATGACAACCCTGGTGGTCAGTCGAACCCAAGGCAACATCATCGACCTCATCCCATATGCGTTTTTTCTGGAGCGTGCCCTGCGAAGAGTACTGGATCAGGCTGTAGATGAGCATGAAGAGGAAGAGTTGTGGTCCTCATCACCACCAGAAGCAGCCTTGTCGTTGTCAATTGCTGGACCTGTGGCAACGCAGAGAGAGGAGTCTGAAGAAGAGAAGTCAGAGGAGGAAGGTGGCTTTGAGGAGGTGGAATACCAGCCACAGCAGGCGTCCCAGGGGGCTTGTTCTCACCTTTCGGGGACCCTTGGTGTTGTATGTGGCTGGGTGGAGGAAGAGACCTTCAATGATGTCAGTGAGGACAAGGAACGGGACATGGCTAGCTTGGTATCCAACCTTGTGCAAATGGGGAGTTTGCGGTTGTGCAAATGGACTGACTGACTGTTAAACGGGGAGTTTGGTCTGTCAGAGTTTGGTCTGTCACTGTGAAGCGGGCGATGGGCGTAACCCTTACACTACTTGACCGATAAAACATCATACCTGATCGTATTCACACACTGGATGTTTTAGTGCTGGTTTACACTGCCGCTACCACTAAAGTAGCGTCGCTTCCAGTGCGACTTTGGCGCGACTTAGCGCGACTTTGGCGCGACCTCATCGCGAGGCGACTTTTTATTTGGCCAATCACAATATCATGTTTTGTGACCGTCACCTAATTTCCTTTTCCTGTTTTTTGTTTTACATATTTCCCCATGTGTGCAGTGTTGTCTGTGTCATAGCTCAACTGATAGGCATGTTTGCCTTGGCATATCATATTTCAGCTTGCCAGAAAGAAAAAAAGACAGCTGGAAAGACACTGCATTAGTTTTCTACTAAAAATCATAAGAAAAATGCTGTTTTTTTTGGGTTGTGGACATACTACAGAGCTGAAACTTGACAGGTACACTTTTTAGACCCCCCAGACACTAAATACAAAAAATGACATGCCTGCCTAAAAAAATGCCCGCTAAATGCCTGCAAGAAAAAAAGCCAGCCGCAGAGAAGCCATATTCCTGAAAATATAAGAAAAATGCTGTTTTTTAGGGGTTCTGGACATGCTACAGAGCTGAAACTTGACAGGTACACTTTTTAGACCCCCCAGACACTAAATACAAAAAATGACATGCCTGCCTAAAAAAATGCCCGATAAATGCCTGCAAGAGAAAAAGCCAGCCACAGAGAAGCCGTATTACTGAAAATATAATAAAAATGCTGTTTTTTAGGGGTTCTGGACATGCTACAGAGCTGAAACTTGACAGGTACACTTTTTAGACCCCCCAGACACTAAATACAAAAAATGACATGCCTGCCTAAAAAAATGCCCGCTAAATGCCTGCAAGAGAAAAAGCCAGCCGCAGAGAAGCCGTATTCCTGAAAATATAATAAAAATGCTGTTTTTTAGGGTTTCTGGACATGCTACAGAGCTGAAACTTGACAGGTACACTTTTTAGACCCCCCAGACACTAAATACAAAAAATGACATGCCTGCCTAAAAAAATGCCCGCTAAATGCCTGCAAGAGAAAAAGCCAGCCGCAGAGAAGCCGTATTACTGAAAATATAATAAAAATGCTGTTTTTTAGGGGTTCTGGACATGCTACAGAGCTGAAACTTGACAGGTACACTTTTTAGACCCCCCAGACACTAAATACAAAAAATGACATGCCTGCCTAAAAAAATGCCCGCTAAATGCCTGCAAGAGAAAAAGCCAGCCGCAGAGAAGCCGTATTCCTGAAAATATAAGAAAAATGCTGTTTTTTATGGGTTCTGGACATGCTACAGAGCTGAAACTTGACAGGTACACTTTTTAGACCCCCCAGACACTAAATACAAAAAATGACATGCCTGCCTAAAAAAATGCCCGCTAAATGCCTGCAAGAGAAAAAGCCAGCCGCAGAGAAGCCGTATTACTGAAAATATAATAAAAATGCTGTTTTTTAGGGGTTCTGGACATGCTACAGAGCTGAAACTTCACAGGTACACTTTTTAGACCCCCCAGACACTGAATACAAAAAATGACATGCCTGCCTAAAAAAATGCCCGCTAAATGCCTGCAAGAAAAAAAGCCAGCCGCAGAGAAGCCATATTCCTGAAAATATAAGAAAAATGCTGTTTTTTAGGGGTTCTGGACATGCTACAGAGCTGAAACTTGACAGGTACACTTTTTAGACCCCCCAGACACTAAATACAAAAAATTACATGCCTGCCTAAAAAAATGCCCGCTAAATGCCTGCAAGAGAAAAAGCCAGCCGCAGAGAAGCCATATTCCTGAAAATATAAGAAAAATGCTGTTTTTTAGGGGTTCTGGACATGCTACAGAGCTGAAACTTGGCAGGTACACTTTTTAGACCCCCCAGACACTAAATACAAAAACTGACATGCCTGCCTAAAAAAATGCCCGATAAATGCCTGCAAGAGAAAAAGCCAGCCGCAGAGAAGCCATATTCCTGAAAATATAAGACAAATGCTGTTTTTTAGGGGTTCTGGACATGCTACAGAGCTGAAACTTCACAGGTACACTTTTTAGACCCCCCAGATGCTAAATCCAAAGAAATTTTTTATTTTTATTTTTTTTTAATTTTTCCAATAATTGGCTCTCTATCAAAAAATTATAATTTTTAAGAACTTTTTTTTGCGTGATCCCTCTCCGGCATGCCACAGTCCAGGTGTTAGTCCCCTTGAAACAACTTTTCCATCACTATTGTGGCCAGAAAGAGTCCCTGTGTGTTTTAAAATTCGCCTGCCTATTGAAGTCTATGGCGGTTCGCCCGGTTCGCCGGTTCGCGAACATTTGCCGATGTTCACGTTCGCCGTTCGCGAACGGCGAATTTTAGGTTCGCGACATCACTAGTCAAGACCCTTGTGTCTAATGAAACATTCAAAATTGAATGTTATAGAGATAATTGTATATACGTATGAATGCTGGAACTGTTAGTACCACACCGCTCGGTGCAGAAAGACCCCCTCCCTTTTTCTCATGAAAGGAATGTACCAGCTCCAAGCAAGGGGGGGGGGGGGGAGGTGTACCGTGTACCTGATAACAACCAAAGTCTCAGAAAAAAAAGACACGCACAGGAGGGAGGGGGGGTTTGGATTGGAAAAAAGTAATGTTTAACACCTTCCTCTCTCTCTCTCTTCAGTGCCCGTAACAACCTCCAAACCGGACTGGATTTATCCATGCAATAATGTACGTTTAATTTCAAAACAGACACAGAACAAAACATAACTCCTGTCGTCTCTCTCGTGTCATGTGACCTCAACAGCTGCGCTAAGCCTTAGGGGGTCCTTCAATCAGTCAACCCCCAGAGTAACCGTCCCGAAGGACGCCCGTTGCAAAGTAAGACACTCATACAACTATTCTTTCAGCCTGTTGAGACACACTTCAAACAAAACAACAGACACTGAAGACATTACTCCTGCCTCCCCTAGTGCCGGGTAACCTCCTGCAGCTGAACTAAACCCTTAGGGGGTCCTTCAATCAGTCAACCCCCCCGAGTAACCATCCGGAAGGATGTTGGTTGCAAATATCTGCCTTTTCAGGGGCAAACAGCTCACCTGAGTCCCAGGGGCAGACAGCTCACCTGGGGACACACAAATGCAACCTTCTTTCAGTCAGCAGAGTCCTAATCACCCAGGATGGCAGACACTGAAAAAACAATATACAGCCAGCAGAAATCTTACGGCAGGTTAATAAAAACAGCCCCAGGCGAGGAATAAAAGATTATCTGCCTCTAAAACGTCCTCTGGAAGCCGACAAGGTCCGCGGCAAGATAAGATAGAAACAAGTCGTACAGTGGTAAGGTAAAAAGTACCTACGGTACTCTCAGGGGTGCGCAAGTCCCTCTTGGTCTGTCTCATCCAGTCGCCAAACCTCCTATGCGGCTTTTCGTCAGACAAAAAACCTGGAGCCCCACGTTGGGCGCCAATTGTAATGATTCGCGAACCTCAATCAGGCTCAAAATAGATTTTCGCTGCTGGGTCTAATTAGGTAATAGTGCATGCACGAGGAGACCACACTGACACACGTTGTTCAGGTAAATGATACTTCCTGTTTATTTCTACTGTGCAATGTGTTAAATAGTTAGTAGGAAGTGTCATAAGTTAGTACGTCAAGCATAATATTAGCATAATACTGATTTGCAGCTTTCTGATTAGTCATGTCCATTATAAAGTAACTCCCTCCGAGTTATGTTATCTTTTTTTTGGAGCGCTCTGTGCCAAGGCGCCATCTTCTTCAGACATTCTATCTCGGTGGAGGGGGTATCTGAGTTGCCATTTTGAGTAAGGAGTACAAAAAGAGCATATTTACATGTACAGACAGTCATGGAAAAATAGACATTTTGCTTAATTCACAAGAGATCATTACATTCCTTCACAATAAGATAGCAGATATGGAGGACCGCTCCCGCCGTAACAATTTGAAAATTAGAGGTGTTCCGGAAATGGTTACTACTGTGCAACTCCATCAATATGAACAGGATTTGCTCATAACACTGATACCAACTTTAACACCCCTGGAATCAATGGGTGACAGAGTGCACAGGTTGCCCAAACTGTTTTTATTAGAGCAAGGAACTCCTCCTAGAGGAATTTCAAAAAACTTCACAACGTCTGGAGCAATATACCATGCTGCAAATTCTTTCTGATCTCTCGAGGCATACACTCCAGCGGAGACGCAGTCTGGCGACAATTACTAAAAGTCTTAGAGAACATCAAATACTCCATAAGTGGAAGTATCCTGCCACCCTTTGTATTACATATAAAGGTTCTACCACCACAATCTCATCTCTATCTGAAGGTCTCCAGACTCTTCACCAATGGGGTATCATTAAAGACCCACCACTGGGGGACCCAGGGGAGCCTAGGCCACAGATAATTAATTCTGAATTGCAGACTGTAACATATAAGCATCCTAATTCAAAAGGCAAACATAAATGAAGTATTTCTCAAGAGACCCAGATCATTAAATAAAAACAGTTTATTCATGAAAATGGGATTCCCCTTTTTAAGCAACTGATGGAATCCAGTTACATTTTTCCCTCAATAGAATTAGACCGTTAGCACTTGGAACCCCTTTGGGTTCCTTTTTTTAAATTTATATTGTTGTGTTTTTTTTCCCCATTTCCTCTTTTTTATTTTTTTGAGTATGCCAAAAAAAAACCCCTCCCTTTTTCTCATGAAAGGAATGTACCAGCTCCAAGCAAGGGGGGGGGGGGGGGGGGAGGTGTACCGTGTACCTGATAACAACCAAAGTCTCAGAAAAAAAAGACACGCACAGGAGGGAGGGGGGGTTTGGATTGGAAAAAAGTAATGTTTAACACCTTCCTCTCTCTCTCTCTTCAGTGCCCGTAACAACCTCCAAACCGGACTGGATTTATCCATGCAATAATGTACGTTTAATTTCAAAACAGACACAGAACAAAACATAACTCCTGTCGTCTCTCTCGTGTCATGTGACCTCAACAGCTGCGCTAAGCCTTAGGGGGTCCTTCAATCAGTCAACCCCCAGAGTAACCGTCCCGAAGGACGCCCGTTGCAAAGTAAGACACTCATACAACTATTCTTTCAGCCTGTTGAGACACACTTCAAACAAAACAACAGACACTGAAGACATTACTCCTGCCTCCCCTAGTGCCGGGTAACCTCCTGCAGCTGAACTAAACCCTTAGGGGGTCCTTCAATCAGTCAACCCCCCCGAGTAACCATCCGGAAGGATGTTGGTTGCAAATATCTGCCTTTTCAGGGGCAAACAGCTCACCTGAGTCCCAGGGGCAGACAGCTCACCTGGGGACACACAAATGCAACCTTCTTTCAGTCAGCAGAGTCCTAATCACCCAGGATGGCAGACACTGAAAAAACAATATACAGCCAGCAGAAATCTTACGGCAGGTTAATAAAAACAGCCCCAGGCGAGGAATAAAAGATTATCTGCCTCTAAAACGTCCTCTGGAAGCCGACAAGGTCCGCGGCAAGATAAGATAGAAACAAGTCGTACAGTGGTAAGGTAAAAAGTACCTACGGTACTCTCAGGGGTGCGCAAGTCCCTCTTGGTCTGTCTCATCCAGTCGCCAAACCTCCTATGCGGCTTTTCGTCAGACAAAAAACCTGGAGCCCCACGTTGGGCGCCAATTGTAATGATTCGCGAACCTCAATCAGGCTCAAAATAGATTTTCGCTGCTGGGTCTAATTAGGTAATAGTGCATGCACGAGGAGACCACACTGACACACGTTGTTCAGGTAAATGATACTTCCTGTTTATTTCTACTGTGCAATGTGTTAAATAGTTAGTAGGAAGTGTCATAAGTTAGTACGTCAAGCATAATATTAGCATAATACTGATTTGCAGCTTTCTGATTAGTCATGTCCATTATAAAGTAACTCCCTCCGAGTTATGTTATCTTTTTTTTGGAGCGCTCTGTGCCAAGGCGCCATCTTCTTCAGACATTCTATCTCGGTGGAGGGGGTATCTGAGTTGCCATTTTGAGTAAGGAGTACAAAAAGAGCATATTTACATGTACAGACAGTCATGGAAAAATAGACATTTTGCTTAATTCACAAGAGATCATTACATTCCTTCACAATAAGATAGCAGATATGGAGGACCGCTCCCGCCGTAACAATTTGAAAATTAGAGGTGTTCCGGAAATGGTTACTACTGTGCAACTCCATCAATATGTACAGGATTTGCTCATAACACTGATACCAACTTTAACACCCCTGGAATCAATGGGTGACAGAGTGCACAGGTTGCCCAAACTGTTTTTATTGGAGCAAGGAACTCCTCCTAGAGGAATTTCAAAAAACTTCACAACGTCTGGAGCAATATACCATGCTGCAAATTCTTTCTGATCTCTCGAGGCATACACTCCAGCGGAGACGCAGTCTGGCGACAATTACTAAAAGTCTTAGAGAACATCAAATTCTCCATAAGTGGAAGTATCCTGCCACCCTTTGTATTACATATAAAGGTTCTACCACCACAATCTCATCTCTATCTGAAGGTCTCCAGACTCTTCACCAATGGGGTATCATTAAAGACCCACCACTGGGGGACCCAGGGGAGCCTAGGCCACAGATAATTAATTCTGAATTGCAGACTGTAACATATAAGCATCCTAATTCAAAAGGCAAACATAAATGAAGTATTTCTCAAGAGACCCAGATCATTAAATAAAAACAGTTTATTCATGAAAATGGGATTCCCCTTTTTAAGCAACTGATGGAATCCAGTTACATTTTTCCCTCAATAGAATTAGACCGTTAGCACTTGGAACCCCTTTGGGTTCCTTTTTTTAAATTTATATTGTTGTGTTTTTTTTCCCCATTTCCTCTTTTTTATTTTTTTGAGTATGCCAGCATCTACAATGCACTATATTTGACATCAATGGATGGCTTGTTTAGATTTACTGTCAGCTTACTAGATAACCCTTGGCATTTTGAGATGGCTATCGAATTCTGTATATGGTTTTAACTAGCTCTATTTCGGAAACTTTGCAATAAAACCTCTATCTACCTTTGGGTTTCAAACAATTGGGGTTGCAATATCCTTTACTAAAATATCAATCCACTATGGACTATAAGATATCCACCTCTCAATGTTAGGGGTTTAAACCACCCCGCAAAAAGGTTCTCAATGTGGAAAGAGGCTGAAAAGGTCCGAGCTGATATACTCAGCTTACAAGAGACACACTTTTTAGCCTCTAAAGCCCCGTACACACGTACCGATTGTCGGCTGAACGATCGGCCGTCTTTTGTCCAGGGCTGTCCACTGAATCCTTTAGGGAGTCGGATTCTTTTTTTGTCCTTCCTGAGGGTCCTTGGAAGGGTATGGCTGCGTCTGCTGCAACAATTTCTAGATGGATCAGACGGCCGATTGTACAGGCCTATTCGTTTTAGGGAACGGGTACCGCCCTTCCTTGTCAAGGCGCACTCTACCAGAGCGGTGAGTGCGTCCTGGGTTTTCCAGCAACAGGCTTCGGTGGCCCAGGTGTGCCAGTCTGTTGAAAACTGCAAAAGACTGCACACGAATTTTGTCGGCCAACAACAGCCGACTGCAGAAGTGATGTCATGTGATGGTTAACTTTCCTTGTCTTTTTTCTTTTCTGAGCATGCCCAGTCTTGCTAATCGGCTGTCTGTCGGCCGAAATCTGTACTGACTGGCGAACAATCGCCCGTTCTGGTGTTGGCCAACAAAAATTTTAATGCCTGCACGACAGATTCTGTTCGGCCGAAAATGCGCTGTCGGAAGCATCATACTAACAAGCCTACAATCGGCCGATCGGTCGTCTGCCGAATATTTACGGCTGACAATCGGTACGTGTGTATGGGGCTTTACCCTCCAAAGTGTTCTCATCAGAAATATCCTAATATCGTTTTCGCTAATGCTCCAGAAAAAAAGCGGGGGGTGCTCTTAGCTTTTAGAGGTACTTTAAGATTCCAGCTTAAAAAGTCTATTATAGATGAAGATGGTCGGTATATTATTATTTTTTGTGATATTAATGAACAGCCTTATAATATGGTAGCTATTTATGCTCCCAATAGGCACCAGTTACGCTTTCTTCGCAGACTGTTAAAGAAGGTAACCACTAATCTATATGGACATATTATTGGCGGAGACTTTAACTTGACAGTGAACCCGGCATTGGACTCTTCATCTAAGAGTACTACGATTAAAAATCTATCTCTAAATAGATTGTTGTATGATGAAAATCTCTAGGATGTATGGAGGTGCCAGCATGCCAATGAAAGGGATTATACTTTTTTTTCTGTCAGTCATTGTACGTATTCTCGTATAGATTTCTTTTTAACAGATCAATGGTTGCTGCAGAAAATTATCTCGTCTACCAGGGCTGCTGATAGAAATCGCGGGGCCCCTCACAGACTACCTGACAGGGCCCCCAAGAAAATATTAAAGCTATATTTAGCTTTAAATACAATAAAATCATTATTAGCAGAAACAAATACAACATAACTCACTGAGTTCCAGCTAAATCTAAAAGAAAAAACTGAGTTAATAAATAAAAATGAAGATGAAAATAATATACAGGCTGGGCAGTTAGAGCTCTGGATCAGAGAGACAGAGGGAGAGAAACAAAGGTACAGAGATAACAAACTCCTGAGCAGAGCTAACATTAGAGCCAGGGCTGGGAGGGGGATTAGTGAGGGACAACTGTCTCTTTCTCAGAAGATAAAAGCTGGCAGCAGGGAGAGACCAGCTTTCAGCTGCTGAAGGAAGAGTTCATCACTAAGCCCCCTCCCTGTTTGGCCCTCCTACTAAATCCAAAGGGGGGCACACAGAAAATGCTGAGGGTAAGCTAGCTGTTTTGAAATTGCACTGGGGTGGCTCTGAAATAAATTGCCGCCAGTGCTATCCCTACCCCATTTTAAAGCAGTGGTGATGGGAACTCAGGCCTCATATACATGGAGGCTAAAAATAAGCTGGGCATAAAATGTCTGCACCCGAGGAGCTACAGGTGCCACCATATACAGCCTTCTATACAAGTTCATGTTCTCTTGATAAAAGCTGATGCTTCAGATACTGTATATAGATTTTGCAGTCCATCTCACTGCTCCTCTCTGAACTCTCTTCTGTTCTCTGTCTTTCTTTCTCTCTTTCCTCCCTCATTCATTCTGTTCCTCTTTCTTCTTCCCTCCCTTATTTGTTCACTCTGTTCCTCTTTCTTTCGTTATCTCATCCTTTCCTCTCTCTTCATATATCTTTCTGCTCTCTCTTTTTCCCTTTCTGTCCATCTCTCTCGCTCTATATATATATTTTCTCTATCTCTGCTGTATCTCTATCTTTTCAGTCTCTCTCTCTATCTTTATTCTGTATTATATAATCTTTATCTCTCTGTCTCTTTCTTTATCTTCATCTCTGCCCCTCTCTCTTTCTCTCTTCTCTTTATCTCTCTCTCTCTGTCCCTCTCTTTCTCCCTACCTCTCTGCTTCTTTCTCCATCTTTATCTTATATTATACAATATATATTATATTTATCTATATGTCTCTCTCTCTCTGCCCCTCCAGCTGTAATTCTTTCTATATCTTGTTTTCTCTATCTGTGGCTTTCAGAGTCTCTTTCCCCTTCCATCTCTTTCTCTCTCCTTCTTTCTCCATTTCTCTCTCTCTTTCTCTGTCTGTCTCTCTCCATCTCTTTCTTTCCATCTCTCTTTCTCTGTCTCTCCATCTCTCTCCCCATCTATATATCTATCTCTCTTCTCCTCTCAGTCTCTCTCTCCCCATCTCTCTCTCTCTCTGTCTGGGATTGGAGTTTTTAGATAAAGTGAAAGCAGTGATTTTTAGGGCAGTGTTATAATGCTTCCCACCTCTGGCAGAGAGAATCCTCTGTTCATTCATTACATATTGAATTCCTGATACTTTCCCTTGTAACAGAAGTGACAGGATGCATTCAATGACACTGCTATATGGTTAGTTAGCATTTTATTTCCAACCTGAAAAAAAACGTTTCTGTTTTCAGACAGCTTGATTGAAAAGCACACATGTCAAAGCATAACTTTTTTCTATTTACTATAGAAGCCTTTAGGCTGACTTGGGAAATAATAACAGGCAAACACATATTTAGGTACAACAATCCTGCAAATGTTCACAAAGTTAAACAAATAAAGAGACAATCTGGACTTTCCTTCCTTTATAGCCCTGCCTGACTTTATGTGAAATAAATGTGTCTTCAGACAGTCAGACACACACACCTGCTGTTTAGGCACTGGCAGCCCCGTCATCACCAACCTCCTCAGTTCCTGCAGTGCTGCTTCCTGTGGAGAAATGTCGGCTGAGCTGTTTCCTCCCCACCTCACAGCTTCCACGGGGAGGAGAGCTGAGTGCTGTGAGCAGGGGAAGATAGATCACTCCGCCAGGGCAGGGAAGGCAATATACAGAGAATCCTATGCAGGGCAGGCACTGAATTGACATGCGCCCGAAATAGGAGAAGTAGTCCCTCCCAGACCTGACAGCACATCACTGCAGAGGGGCCCAGAAAAAGGAAAAACTCACCCAGCTAAGTCATTAGGAGGTGCTGCCTGGTTTTAATTCAGAAAGGCTTTTTTTTATTCTGCACTATGTGTTTGATTTTTAGATTGCCCGGGCCCCCCTGCTGAGCTGAGGACTCAGGGCCCGGTACAACAGGGCTGGTTGTACTGGCTTATCAGCGGCCCTGTCGTCTACTATATACGGCATTACGTGGTCGGATTATTCTGCTATATCTTTGGTTTTGGATTTTGGGGTTGCCTCTTCTTCTAATCCTATTTGGCAGTGCAATCTTAAATTAATTCAAGACCCCACAACATCTAAAATGATCTCCCAACATCTCAGAGATTTTTTTCATACAATATAAACTCAGTCGCTAATCCATATACCCTGTGGAATGCCCACAAGGCATACATTAGGGGAATATTTATCCAGCAAGGTGCTAGGAAAAAAAAAAATCTTCCAACTTTCGATTAGACGCTTTCACCCCCTTTGTTATGAAGCCCATAAAAAGCTCTGGTGCAATCAATTACCTTCAGAAGTCATATAATTAGTGAAGTTATGTCTTCCAGTGTGCAATCTAAGTGTCACATGATCTGTCATTACATATACACACCTTTTTGAAAGGCCCCAGAGACTGCAACACCTAAGCAAGAGGCACCACTAACCAAACACTGCCATGAAGACCAAGGAACTCTCCAAACAAGTAAGCGACAATGTTGTTGAGGAGTACAAGTCAGGATTAGGTTATCAAAAAATATCCAAATCTTTGATGATCCCCAGGAGCACCATCAAATCTATCATAACCAAATGGAAAGAACATGGCACAACAGCAAACCTGGCAAGAGACGGTGCCCACCAAAACTCACGGACCGGGCAAGAAGGGCAATAATCAGAGGGGCCGCATAGAGACCTAAGATAACCCTGGAAGAGCTGCAGAGTTCCACAGCAGAGACTGGAGTATCTTTACATAGGAGGACAATAAGCCATACGCTTCATAGAGTTGGGCTTTATGGTAGAGTGGCCAGAAGAAAGCCATTACTTTCAGCAAAAAACAAAATGGCACATTTTGAGTTTGAGAAAAGGCATGTGAGAGACTCCCAAAATGTATGGAGGAAGGTGCTCTGGTCTGATGAGACTAAAATTTTACTTTTTGGCTGGCAAAAACCCAACACATCACATCACCCAAAGAACACCGTCTTCACAGTGAAACATGGTGGTGGCAGCATCATGCTGTGGGGATGTTTTTCAGCAGCTGGGACTGGGAAACTGGTCAGAGTTGAGGGAAAGATGGATGGTGCTAAATACAGGGATATTCTTGAGCAAAACCTGTACCACTCTGTGCGTGATTTGAGGCTAGGACAGAGGTTCAACTTCCAGCAGGACAATGACACTGCTAAAGCAAAACTTGAGTGGTTTAAGGGAAAACATGTAAATGTGTTGGAATGGCCTAGTCAAAGCCCAGACCTCCATCCAATAGAAAATCTGTGGTCAGACTTAAAGATTTCTGTTCACAAGCGCAAACCATCCAACTTGAAGGAGCTGGAGCAGTTTTGCAAGGAGGAATGGGCAAAAATCCCAGTGGTAAGATGTGGCAAGCTCATAGAGACTTATCCAAAGTGACTTGGAGCTGTAATTGCCGCAAAAGGTGGCTCTACAAAGTATTGACATTAGGGGGGTTAATAGTTATGCACATTGATGTTTTCTGTTATTTTGTCCTATATGTTGTTTGCTTCACAATTGAAAAAAAATATATATATATCTTCAAAGCTGTGGGCATGTTCTGTAAATTAAATGATGCAAATCCTTAAACAATCCATGCTAATTCCAGGTTGTGAGGCAACAAAACATGAAAAATGCAAAGGGGTGAATACTTTTGCAAGACAATGTGTATAGATATATATATTTATTTATTGATTTTTTAAAGCAGAGGTCCTAGAGAATAAAATGGTGGGTGTTGCATTTTTTTTTTTTTGTTTTCTTTTTAGATCACATGGTATTTGAGCACAGTTTTTTTTTTTTGTAAAATATAAAAGATGGTGTTACACTGAGTAACTAGAAACCCAACATGTCACACTTTAAAAAGTGTGTACTCCTGTGGAACAGCACCAAACTACGGTACCAAATAATCTCCACAGGTGATGCTTTAAAAGCTTTTTTTAGGTTACCAGTTTAACAACAAATGATGCATCATTTGTGGTTATTATTTGCAGGAGTTTTTGTTTTTACTCTGTATACTGAAAGCTGCTGCACTGGTTACTTTTTCTGTGGCACAGTTCATTGATATTTAGTAGGTTACCAGTTTAGAATTACACAGGCGGTCGAGTGCTAGAATTGTTGCTCTTCCTTTGGTGTTTGTGGCTGACATGGAATTTTGTTGTATTGTTCATTTAAGCACAAGAGACTCCATCTTGTTCTCAATGTTGAAATGTGTTCTGTAACCTTCACATACCACACAGACACAACATCTGCTAGAAGCTCTCCCTATCTTTACTCCCCCTCCCCTCTCAGGGTTTTACTTTTCCAATTGTTATGGATTGTATTGCTATTCGCTAGTCTTTAATTATTTGTTTGTTTTTAACAACATCTCACAACACCCCCTTTTTATCTATGTATAAAATAACATGTAATAATACATTTTGTCATGAACGGACATTTTAAAAAACACAGAGGCTGCGTCCTATGAATCTGTTCCTGAAATTGCAGTGTTAACTTTTATTTAGAGTCTCAACCAGAAATTTCTACAACAATCTTGGCGAGTCAGATATCAGGAGCGGGCAGAGTCTCCAGAAGGAACCGCGCTTTGATTGGGATCATCGGGAATGCAGACCTCTAAGTGCCGGCTAGGTAAGCTGTCCTTAAAGCGGAGTTCCGGGCACAAAATAGATGTTTTTTTTTTGTGCCCGTCCGCTAGTTCTGGATAACCTGAAAAGGAATTGGATAGTTAGGTTTTTTTTTTTTTTAAAACTCACCTTGTAATTGTAGATCGTAAATACTCACCTCAGGGTACTTCCTCCCTCGGAGCCGCGGCTCTCCCCGTCACTTCCTGCCTCGCGATGATTCCTGGGAGCTAAACGTCATAGCTCCCAGGAATCAATGCGACGGCACCGGACCCGCACGTCATTTCCGGGCGGCGCCGCATTCCCCTGCTAAACAGCTTCTGGGCATGCCCAGAAGCTGTTTAGAAATGCGGCGCCGCACCGGAAGTGACGAGAGGGGCCGGTGCGGCGCATTCTGGCAGAAGAAGACGCGGAAGAAGACGCAGAAGAGGACCGCGCCGGCTTCAGCTGCCCACAAGAGAGATGGAAACGCTGTGGAAGAAATTTTATAAGTAAGTATTTCTTCTAAAAGGTAAGTGCGAACCGGGACAGATCAGAGGCTATTCATTGTGGAATGTGCTAGCCCTGACTGTCCCGGGGGTATGCTTATTGAAAAATCACATCTGTGCCCGGAACTCCGCTTTAAGCTTGCTTATATTTTCTGCCTTTCCTATGTGTCCTATCTGTCGGTTCTCAAGGAAACCAGACCCAGTCTCTGACCTTTCTGGCTGGGTAAAGTGTATAAGTGGAGACTACTCCTGTAAATCTGCAGATTTGTTGTACTATTTGTTTCAGAGGCAAGAGGGTATAGGCACAAGTCAGGAAGAGAAAAGACTGGCCAGTCATTATGGGCATTACATTAAATAAGGGAATGAAGGATGAGAGACCCTCAGAAAATGCCTAGCGCAAAATGAGCGCTAGAGAATATACAGTGCATTGCGAAAGTATTTGGCCCCCTTGAACGTTGACCTTTTGCCACATTTCAGGCTTATAAAGATATAAAACTGTAATTTTTTGTGAAGAATCAACAACAAGTGGGACACAATCATGAAGTGGAACGAAATTTATTGGATATTTCAAACTTTAACAAATAAAAAACTGAAAAATTGGGCGTGCTAAATTATTCAGCCCCCTTATATTAATACTTTGTAGCGCCACCTTTTGCTGCGATTACAGCTGTAAGTCGCTTGGGGTATGTCTCTATCAGTTTTGCACATCGAGAGACTGAAATTTTTGCCCATTCCTCGAGCAAAACAGCTCGAGCTCAGTGAGGTTAGATGGAGAGCGTTTGTGAACAGCAGTTTTCAGTTCTTTCCACAGATTCTCGATTGGATTCAGGCCTGGACTTTGACTTGGCCATTCTAACACCTGGATATGTTTATTTGTGAACCATTCCATTGTAGATTTTGCTTTATATTTTGGATCATTGTCTTGTTGGAAGACAAATCTCCGTCCCAGTCTCAGGTCTTTTGCAGACTCCATCAGGTTTTCTTCCAGAATGGTCCTGTATTTGGCTCCGTCCATCTTCCCATCAATTTTAATAACCATCTTCCCTGTCCCTGCTGAAGAAAAGCAGGCCCAAACCATGATGCTGCCACCACCATGTTTGACAGTGGGGATGGTGTGTTCAGGGTGATGAACTGTGTTGCTTTTACGCCAAACATAACGTTTTGCATTGTTGCCAAAAAGTTTGATTTTGGTTTCATCTGACCAGAGCACCTTCTTCCACATGTTTGGTGTGTCTCCTAGGTGGCTTGTGGCAAATTTTAAACACTTTTTATGGATGTCTTTAAGAAATGGCTTTCTTCTTGCCACTCTTCCATAAAGGCCAGATTTGTGCAGTATAAGACTGATTGTTGTCCTATGGATAGAGTCTCCCACCTCAGCTGCAGTTTATCTAGAGTGATCATGGGCCTCTTGGCTGCATCTCTGATCAGTCTTCTCCTTGTATGAGCTGAAAGTTTAGAGGGACGGCCAGGTCTTCGTAGATTTTCAGTGGTCAGATACTCCTTCCATTTCAATATAATCGCTTGCACAGTGCTCCTTGGGATGTTTAAAGCTTGGGAAATCTTTTTGTATCCAAATCCGGCCTTAAACTTCTCCACAACAGTATCTCGGACCTGCCTGGTGTGTTTCTTGTTCTTCATGATGCACTTTAAAGGGACCTCTGAGACTATCACAGTGCAGGTGCATTTATACGGAGACTTGATTACACACAGGTGGATTCTATTTATCATCATTAGTCATTAAGGTCAACATTGGATCATTCAGAGATCCTCACTGAACTTCTGGAGAGAGTTTGCTGCACTGAAAGGGGCTGAATAATTTTGCACGCCCAATTTTTCAGTTTTTTATTTGTTAAAAAAGTTTGAAATATCCAATAAATTTCGTTCCACTTCATGATTGTGTCCCACTTGTTTTTGATTCTTCACAAAAAATTACAGTTTTATATCTTTATGTTTGAAGCCTGAAATGTGGCAAAAGGTCGAAAAATTCAAGGGGGCCGAATACTTTCGCAATGCACTGTATGAACCGAAGATACGGTTCTGCCTATACTGAGCCACTAGATAAATGGGTAGAATGGACAAAAGGAACAGCTAAGCCTTTAAAATCTGAAGGAACTTTTGATTTCCAAGTATGGCAAACTTTTCTGCATGATTATGGCTTTCTACTGTGCAGTGAAGGAATGTGGACAATAGCTTGCACATGAGAGACAGAAGCTAAATTAGCAAATGAAACTGGCTTGACAGAGATGTTTAATAAAAGTGCTGCCCCAAATATATGGACAGACGAGACATGCTGAATTCATGAACGCAAAGCAAGGGAAAGAGGAAGCTGCAGGGGCATATTGGAGAAGGCTAAGCGATTTAGCTGAGGAAGCGGGTCTTAATGTAGAGGACGAAAAGAAGGGAGAAACTGCAAGTCCATCTACACAACTGGTGAAATAAAGGTTTCTTGATGGTTTAATACCAGTTGAAAGAACAGTTGTTCACAGCAAGGCCTGAGGCAGGCAATATGTCTATTCAAGACCTCCTGCCTATATTGTTATCCATAGAAAACAGGATTAACCAGAAAGCAGGATTAACCAGAAAGACAGCAAACCCAACATTATGTACATGGGAAAGCAGAGGGGAAAAGGAAGAGGAAGAGGCAGAGGAAATTTAAAAAACAATGGCAATCAGGGACCAATCATATGCTACAATTGTAATGGGGAAGGACACATAGCCATATTCTGTCATCTTCCTGACCGTAGACTGAAAAGGAGCTCAGAGGCACCTCATGCTGATCCCAGTTCTCTGCCAAAAGCAGTGGATCAGGCCTAGGAAAATGCCATGCCAGTGTCAATCATGTAAATAGGGGAGACAATGGTGCAAGCCGAACTGTTTTTAATATAGAGGACATACCTCCAGGTTTATTATCTGAAAATGTTATCTCTGGTGTTGGCCTAACCGGGTCCAAGCCACTTAAACACAGGCTAGGACAGCGAACAGAAATTGTCACTAAAGTGTTAGTTTCAGACACAGTTCCTACTAATCTTTTAGGAGCCGACATTCTGAACCAAATTTTAGCAACCATAGACTACACTCCTACAGGAGTCCAAGTGGTCAGTGGTCTGTCAGGGGACATTTCAAATTCTGCCTGTGGAGTAATTTAAGCCTCCACTCCGCCTTTTCCACCAGGGGTTGTACCAATTAAGTTCCAAGCCAATACACCCCTGTTTCCAATTGCAAAGAAGCCAGATAAAAAGGGTGGGCAAGTGACATACCGTATGGTGCATGATCTAAGAGCCATTAACAATATAATTGAGGCAGACCCCCCAATCTTGGCCAACCCCCGCATTTTACTAAGTGGAATACCTGCCTCTAGCACCTGCTTTACAGTGATTGATCTTGCAAATTCTTTTTTTTTCGGTGCCCCTACACCCAGATTGCTGGCACCTTTTTTCATTTACCCATAATGCCCAAAAGTTAGCCTGTACAAGATTGCCTCAAGGCTGTGTGAGCAGCCCCTCTGAATATAATACTGCATTAAAGCAAGTATTGGACCAATGGTCCCCCTCAGACCCAAACACAGTTTTACTTCAGTACATAGACGATTTGCTTGTTTGTTCAGATACAAACAACATATGTAGCAGAGAAACAGTAACAACTCTACAACAGTAACAACAAAGTTAGCAAAGATAAGCTACAATACTGCCAAGAGAAAGTGATCTTCATGGGTCACTGCATTTCACTTGGAATCCGTCACTTAACCCCAGATTAAATTAAAACTCTACAAAAATTTGAAAAGCCAAGAAATGTACAGCAACTACGTGCCTTCCTGGGGTTAGTGGGATATGGTAGGGACTGGATTCCGAGCGCATCAGAACTTATGGCTCTTCTTTTTGAGGCTACCACTACAAACCCTTTCAAGTTCACATGGGACAATGGATTGCAGATGAAGGAGATTAAAATTTTGTCTGAAGCTCCCACTATTGGACTTCCTGACTATACTAAGACCTTCTCATTGTTTTGTCATGAAGTCAATGGTTTTGCTGCAGATGTACTCACCCAGCTACATGGAGACAAACAGAGGCCTGTGATGTATGTATCAGCCTCAATAGACCCTGTCATCAAAGGCATCATCAGTTGTATGCGAGCCATAGTGGCCTGCATTTTGCTGCTAGACAAAGTAACTGAGCTTGTACTAGACTCTGCTCTGACCCTGTATGTGCCACATGCAGTACAGGAAATCATGAATCAAGTAAATACCAGACATGTGTCTGCCAGTAGATTTGACAAGTATCAGTCTGCTCTTTTTGCTCCATCAAATCTAACAATCAAACGATGTGTTACTTTAAATCCGGCTACTCTTCTTCATATATTTGATGAGGAAGATGCATCAAATGGTACTGATGTAGAACCTGAGAGTTTTTCTCACGATTGTACGGCTCTGATGGAGGTAGAAAGAGCCTCTGTCACACCAGCAAAAGATGAGCCTTTATCAGATTGTGACACGCATTTATTCATAGATGGTTCCAGATTTTACACTGATGATGGTCAGCCACACACGGGGTTTGCTGTAACCACTACAGACACCATTTTATATCAAGAAACATTGACACCCCAGATGTCAGCACAGGAAGCTGAGTTGTGTGCTATAGTCAAGGCATGTCGACTCCTAGAGAATCAAAGGGGAAAGGTTTACACGGACAGGAGATATATGGGTTTGGAGTAGCTCACGATTTTGGGCCCATCTGGAGAGCATGGAACTTCCTGACTAGTGAGGGGAAACTGGTGAGACATGCAAAACTCATAGAGCAGCTATTTGAGGCCTTTCAGAAACCAGCAGAAGTTGCCATTTTGAAGGTAAAAGGACATGCAAGGGGAAATGACATGACAGCCAGAGGAAATGCTTTAGCGGACCAAGTGGCAAAGGATGCTGCCCTTATGGCATTTGGAGTCACACCCACTGTAGGGTTCACCCAGGTAGCAGGGAAAGATTCCCCTTCATCAAGAGCAGTGGGATACAGAAACTTTAATTCAGTTGCTGAATCTGGCTTCTGATGAAGAGAAGGATAAGTGTATCAAATGTAATGCTACCCAAAATGAGCAGGGCCTGTGGAGTGCAGAGAACAGGTGGTATCTACCCAGGAGTTTGTACCCAGTTTTAGCACAACTTGCACATGATGCAAGTCATCTTGCAAAGAGTGCGATGGTGGCACTTACTGACTGCTATTGGATAGCACCTGGATTTAGTGCATTTGCAGCCAGGTTTTGTGCTTTAGGTCTCACTTGTGCTCTGTACAATGCAGGGAGGCCTGTCCGTGTTCCCCAGAAGCATTCTCCTAAGCCAGATTTCCCTTTCCAAAGAATTCAAATAAGACTACATTCAGATGCCCAGAATAGGCACCTATGAGTATGCTCTAGTGTGCGTTGACATGTTTTCAGGTTGGCCTGAGGCCTGGCCAGTAGCTAAAGCAAATGCCAAAACAACAGCAAAGAAAATTCTAAACGAAATAGTTTGTAGATATGGAATTCCTGAAACTATTGAGAGTGACAGAGGAACCAATTTTACTGGAGAAGTAATGAAAGATGTAATGGAACCCCTTTACATACAGCAAGCTTTCCATACACCTTATCATCCACAAAGCAGTGGTACAGTTGAGTGACTCAATGGAATTTGAAAAACAGATGTGCAAAAATTAAAGCAGATACGGGGAAAGGATGGGTGGAAGCTTTGCCAATAGCCCTATATTCTGTACAAATTACCCCTAAAAAACCACATGGGCTGTCCTCCTATGAGATTTTATTTGGAGGGCCACCCAAAACAGGGCTATATTTTCCCCAACAGTTGCAGACTTCTCCCTCTAGTTTATTAGAATATGTTCAGATTTTGCAAAGAACACATCAGAAAGCCGCAAGAACCAAAATTTGAGGGACCACATTTGGTGCTTTTGACAGGTTCCGCTGTCAAGTTGGAAGGAAAGCCCACCTGGATTCACGCCAGTCAAGAAAATCCTAAAGTGATGATATCCTTTGAAAAAAAAAAAAATGATGATGTTTCTTTTCCGGTTTGTGAGAACAGACATGGAAAATTAACCCTTTCATCCAAATGTTAAAATTGTATGCAACCCATAGCAACACTAGTAACTGCTGGTTGTATTCTCACTTAAATCCCCAAACAGGAACAATACACATGATAGCAATTCGTCTCAACTTCACTGATCTAAACAGGACCAGAATAAATGGCTCATACATAGTTTCCACAGCTAAGGAGCACAGATCAGTAACTTTGATGGTTTTAAAACACATAGGCACTCCACTTAACACTAAATGTAAACAGAGGGTGACACCATCACACTGGTTGATTAGCATATCTGTTATTGTATGTGGGGGATTTCACCATTATTTGCACATTGAAGCTCTGCAATTTCTCAAAATATTTTTGCAGAGGGGGTGACACTATCACTACTATATTGTAATACATTGATTGATTTGCACTAGATATTCATATATTGCACTTATAAGTCCATTTGTACAATTAAATTGAAGGGCAGCGCTGCATGTTTAGCTTTTTATTGATTCGAATTAGATGAAGGAACCAGCTAACAAGACTCTTATTGCTTTTGAGATTTTTTTAGTTGCATGGTAGTTTTACTTGATTTGGTATGTCCTCTGTATACTGGTAACCACTGGCCCTGCATATTGGTGGTGTGCTTCTGTATGCTGGTGTTATGTGCAGGGTTCGGGAGGACGCTACGTGCAGGGCTCGGGAGGATGCTACGTGCAGGGCTCGGGAGGACGCTACGTGCAGGGCTCGGGAGGACGCTACGTGCAGGGCTCGGGAGGACGCTACATACAGGATGCTATGTACTGGGTGAAGAGTTCAGGAGTGTGCTACATGGAGTGCACAGTTGCGAATTGGCTGATTCTCTTGAATAGACTGCATGACATGAGGAGGGAGAGATAGTACAGAGGGAAAGTTCACATTACTTTTTTGAGATTTGTGTCTCTTGCACACAGGTGGCTGAGCACATTCTGTGTAATTGCAGTTGAATTGCCTCCATCCAGGCAGCCCAGGTGCATCGTACAGCCTGGGAAACAGTGTTAGGATAACACCAGAGGACAAAACCCTTTTTTAATATCTATTTATTTTGTATTGTGACACCAGCAATGTTTATGTCAAAGATTTAGGAAGCAGATGGATGGATGGATGGAAGGACAGACAGAACACACAGAGATCCAGCATTCTTTTCTCCCTGTCAGGGTCTCTGTAAGAGCCATGAGCCTTGTGTTATAGTAATACAGGATGTGTGCTCTGTCTGCCCCACAGAGGAGCTTTACCAAAAGCCTTGCTGATGTAAGAATACAGCCTGGATGGTGTTATTCTCTGCAGCTGCCCTTCTAATCACTACGATACCACACTGTAGAAACCTGCATGTGCTCTTCATGCTGACTGAAGCTGTTTCTCTCTCTCTCTTTAGTCCAAGTGTAGGGAAAACTCAAGCCCCGTACACACGTACCGATCGTCGGCCGAACGATCGGCCGTCTTTTGTCCAGGGCTGTAGTGTTTGTTGAAAACTGCAAAAGACTGCACACAAATTTTGTCGGCCAACAACAGCCGACTGCATAAGTGATGTCATGTGATGGTTAACTTTCCGTGTGTTTTTTCTTCTCTGAGCATGCTCAGTCTTGCAAATCTGCTGATTGTCGGCCGAATTCTGTACTGACTGGCGAACAATCGGCTGTTCTGGTGTTGGCCTACAAAAATTTTAATGCCTACACGACAGATTCTTTTCGGCCGAAAGTGCGCTGTCGGCTGTCGGAAGCATCATACTAACAAGCCTACAATCGGCCGATCGGTCGTCGGACGAATATTTACGGCCGACAATCGATACGTGTGTACGGGGCTTCACTCACTGCAGCCAGGAGCTGGAGAATCTCTCTGTTCTATTCCATCCCCTGTAGTGTAGCAGGATGGGCTGGGCTGAGCTCTCTTCTCTCCCTCCAATCTAGCTGCTGACATGTCCTCTTGGACATGTCAAAGAAAGCGGGCTGGAGAAGGGGGGCGGTTCAGCATTTCCTATTGGCTGAGAAGGCAGCAAAGAGGCTGTAATCAATCCGCCTCTAAAATCTGCCTGGCCGAGTCTACCTAAAGATTATCGGCTTTTGTGGCAGAAGCTGCTGTATCTCTCCACATGAACAAAAAAGTGTCCCCAGCTTCCTGGCATCAGTACAGGATTTATAGGTAGAAAAAATTTTGAGATTTTGAATTTTGGGGTTGCTGTGTGGGGGTGCTTAAAAGATTTCGGGGGGCAATTGACTTGTTGCCCCCCCTGGATCCGCCACTGGTCCCCCAAGACAGAGTCGAGTGGGGGCCATCTTGCCCTCACTCAAATTCCTGTCTGTGGGGAGCGTGGACTGGATCGTTTTCCCCGCTGCCGGCGGGTCAGGTAAGCGAGGAAAACGACCGGGACACGGCAGGAGGGGGGGCACCTCTTCCGCCACACCGTAAGGGTGATCCCGTGGCAAATCCGCCACTGGGACCACCCTTACCTAAAAGAGAACCGCCCGCCATTTTGAAAAATACCGGGGTTATGGCAGCTATCTGCTGCCATAACCCCGGTATTTAGCTTTTAATGTACCAACGTAAATCGGCGGCGGGCGGTCGGTAAGTGGTTAAGATACGGTCTAGTGGTCATTTCCAAAGTTTCTAGTGGTAGTCGGTTAAAGGAGTGCCCAAAAACAGCAATAAGAATCCCACTTAGATCAAAAGATCATCGTTTTATTGGTAGAAGAACATGTTAAAGCCAACGCGTTTCGGGAGAACAGAGACTCCCCCTTCTTCAGGGCTATTGGAGACAAAATTAAAACACATACAAAAAAATACTTGTATATACAACAGGATATGTATATATTAAAATATTGATATAAAGTCTATAAAAATCTGACAATTGCATAAAAAATCCAACATATGCATGGAGAAAAAAGAATACAATAAAAAGCAAACAAAAAAAAACGATATTTAAAAAGTTTTTTGAAAAAATTTGTAGTGAATCCTGTGGCTAATGATTGGGAGGAGAGGGGGGGGGAAGGGAATGGAACCAGAAAGGGGGGGGGGGGTTGACTGTAAAATCAGAGAAGAATGTGCTGGAAAAGGGGACATTAGTGTGAGATGTCAGCTGACCAGTGGAGCGAGCGGACACTTCGCTCCGCTGTCCTGCTGGAAAAACAAGTTTGTATAAACATGGAAGAGCTGATCAGAAAAAAAGAGACACAAGTGAAAAACAAAAATGGGATATCCCTATATAGGGATCGGAAGTCCCTGGTGGCTGCCCACAGACAGTTGAAACACAGTGACAGATCTTAGAAGAGTACAATAGACAGGCAACCTTAGAGCAAATATAAAGGACGGGCAGATAAGGACTGCCTCAGTGACTGACAGAACTGCTCTGGAAGATAAATAGGTTGTGAAAGGAAAAAAAGAAAAAGAAAAGGAGAGGGAAAAGAAAGAGGTGGAAAAGAAAAAGGAAAACTGGAGAAAAGAAAAAGTGGGGTGCGGGGAATATAAAAAGGAGGAGAGGAAAGTCTGGGAGAAGAGCTGATCAGAGATGATTCAAATATGTTAATATTACACAGGGATAGTAAAAGCAGTAAAACCAGCGCAGGTACTCTAAACTTGGTGAACCATCAATATAAAAATAATCACTTAATATTGTATAAAAATAACTTGATATTGTAAAATATATAATCTATGAAGTGCTAAAAGGTGCCAAAGTGATGATAAATAAATATGTAGAAATAAATATAAAGTGCAGTGATGCGTGTGAAGATCTAAAATCAGTGAACCCAAAATCAAGGGTGAGAAAGAAATTGAGGTAACAATAGTGTATTACCAGAAGATGAAAAATTATTCGAATAATAAGTGAAAATAAGTAGTGGATATCCTAAAAAAGTGCTTAAATGGTAATCAATAAAATAGCTGGGTATACACAAACAGTGTCTTACATAGACGTGAAAAAAGTGTTGAAAGAGAACAATATTATCCAAAAAAAATCGGGTCAGAAAATTAAGTTGACTAATGTGCCCTATGAAGAGTGAACTAGTGTCGCTCTTCGTGATGGAGTGAAAAAATCACTAAACCAGTGACACAAGTGATGATAATAACCAAAATATAAAACTAATCGGAAGATC
This sequence comes from Pelophylax lessonae, assembly GCF_965119305.1. Taxonomy (NCBI): domain Eukaryota; kingdom Metazoa; phylum Chordata; class Amphibia; order Anura; family Ranidae; genus Pelophylax; species Pelophylax lessonae. The sequence continues at coordinate 127,637,947 of NC_138768.1, forward strand.
AGGGCAGATATGACGAACCACTGTCAGCTCTTCAGCAAGCTAAAATATCCAAATCAAAAATGCGACGTGGTGAATAATATCATAAAGTGAATCATGCACTGAGATAACTCTGATAAATAATCAATATTCATGAATCATAAGTCCCAATCCAGATAAAAATCTGTGCAAATAGAAAAAATTCAAGTTCATAGCAGGTGAAAAAATCAAGCAATTCCGGTGATTCCCAGTGCGACCCTTTAGTGAGCTGCAATTGCAAACAAATAGGTGTAATGGCCGCTCACCTCCATTAACACTCTCAAGAGCTTTTCAGGTATCACTTGTCAACCTGTAGACTTAAGGGGATGTCTTCTCTGGGTACTGTACAGGTCCTTCTCAAAAAATTAGCATATTGTGATAAAGTTCATTATTTTCTGTAATGTACTGATAAACATTAAGGCCCGTACACACGTACCGATCGTCGGCATACAAACGTCGGTGGACGAAGGATCTGCCGATTGTACGCGTGTTAGTATGGTGCCTCCGACAGATGTCTGCGCACAATCCGCGGACAAAAGTCTTTCTTGCAAACATGAAAATTTTTGTATGCCGACACCAGAACGGACGATTGTTCGCCTGTCAGTACACAATTCGGCCGACAGACCGCAGATTTGCAAGACTGGGCATGCTCAGAAAATAGAAAACACAGGGAAAGTTAACCATTACATGACATCACTTCTGCAGTCGGCGGACAAAATTCTTGTGCTGTCCTTGTGCTGTCTTTGCACTTTTCAGCAGACACCGACATCCCGGGGAGAAAAGAGGAACATTTGTATGCCGACCATCGGTACGTGTGTACGGGGCTTTAGACTTTCATATATTTTAGATTCATTACACACAACTGAAGTAGTGCAAGCCTTTTATTGTTTTTAATATTGATGATTTTGGCATACAGCTCATGAAAAACCAAAATTCCTATCTCAAAAAATTAGCATTATTGCATTGTATGGAGATATTGTTTGAGCCTTCGGTGGAAAATGTTTTCAGGCAATCTTCATGTGGAGTATTTATTTAGGGCTCTTTTGCAGGCCCTCTCAATCGATTCGTCTGGATATCCTTTAGCTTTAAACCTTGATTTGAATATCCGTGATTGGATGAGAAAGTATCTGTTGTGCAGTTCTTTTGAATTGACCAAAGGGTATGTTTTTCAGCCTCGCTCTGTGATGACAACTTTTGTAATCCAGATAACTGTTGCTATCTACCTTTTTAAAAAAAATAATTGTAGTGATTGTACTGTCCGTGTTTCCATTGATAGTAATATGAAACCAGAAGTGACAAAATACTTGTCGCATCCATATTATTATACCATAGAGATGATAGGGGACGTTCCAGTCATCTCTATAGTAAGCTGGCCACCAACTTTAGTCCTGGGCTCGAGCCCGGAATGGCATCAGAAGGCAGCAGTGGAGGGGGTGGGGTGACCATGCAGAAGTGACTGCCGCATGTAGAAGTGATCCAGCGCCTATTTAGCCACTAGGACCGCTTTTACATAAAAAAGCATTTCCAGCAGAGAAAAAAAAGATACTGGGATTTTGCCAGGCACTAAAAGTTCATATGACTGTTCACAGGAAAAAGTGGGTAATCTAATAAAAGTTAAGCTTTCATATATTTTTGGATATGGGTCTGATCTATCTATACAGAGATATAATTGCCTCTTACCGTCCTTTGGTAAAATCTCTGAATCTGCATCTAAACTCTACTACTTATCTGTAATAACAATGTAGTGTCAGTTTGATTAATTGTGGCAATAAAATAAATCACCCATACACAAGTGAAACATAACAGCTTACAGGATCTCTCATGCCATCGCCAGTCTTGCCCAGGCCTTCCCCTTTTTTCCATCCCATCTTCTCAATCATTTTCCCTCCTTTTGTTGCGGTCACTGATTTCACGGCATAAAAGAAAACCACTTGTCACTTTGCATCAATTTAGACCCTTCTATTAAAGGCATTAAACTCCGTGACAAAGAATATAAAGTTGCTGCTTACGCAGACGACCTGCTTTTCTATATTGCGCAGCCCCACATCTCCATTCCCAATTTAAACCAACAATTTAAATTTTATAGATACCTATCGAATTTTAAAGTAAACAATTCAAAATCTGAGGCCATGAACCTGACTCTCCCACCCAACATGATCACGCTCACCAGAGCTGGGAAAAAATGTCACTGAAATACTTGGGTATTAATCCTACGCCTAATCCGGCCAAACTGTTTGAAACAAACTTTCTACCTTTATTCAAGAGACGAGCAGGAGACCTCAGTCGTTGGGGCAAGGGTAAATTTTCCTGGTTTGGGAGGGCTGCCATAGTTAAAATGGCAGTCTTGCCTAGATTGTTATACCTTTTCCATGCTCTTCCGATACACGTTCCCTCATCCTTTTTTCGCAGACTCACCTCCTTACAGAGAAACTTTATATGGGCCAATAGACACCCCAGGATTAGTCTTCTTTATCTCCAAAGGAATAGAGCGGATGGGGGTATGGGAATACCAAATTTCTATAAATGCTATGTCGCCACTCGCCTCACTAGGATTATAGACTGCCATTACCACAGTGCTTCCAAGGAATGGGTCAATATAGAAAAATATTGGTCAAATTATGACACACAACATCTCTTATGGTCAGACCATCGCTCCTACCCATCACTGATAAAAGCACATCCTCTAATTCACACCACCCTTTCTATTTTTCAGAAATACATGCTGAAACACAGACTCTCCTCTTACCCTAGTCCACTTACCTCCTTATATAATAACCCAGACTCCCCCCCCCCCCCCCCAGGGAGTACTAAATAAATCTCTAATCAGAACGGTAAATGGCAACCCAAGACCCCTAACGGCCTCAAAATGTTTTCTAGACTTCTGACATATAGTGAATTAAGAAATAAATGCTCCACCACGCATCGCTTAACTTATGGGAACTATGTTCAGATACACGACTTCCTTAGCAATTGTAAGACGACACCACTCTTTGTAAGAGAACTCACAGAGTTTGAGCGATGCTGCTCACTCGGGAGTGCCAATAAGGAAAGTAACCTCACTAGCTTATAAGTGGTTGAATGCTATACCCCCAGACTCGCTTGATCCCTTTAAGAATACTTGGGAAAGAGATCTTGGGAAAAAATTCACAACAGCACAATGGAGGAGGTCGTGTGTCTTTTCATATAGATGCTCACTCAGCACTAAAATGCAAGAGAACGCCTTTAAAATTAGGACGCAATGGTACAGAACTCCAACCAAACTGAAAAACCGGTACCCCGCACTAACGGATAGTTGCTGGAGATGTGGCACGTCAAGAGGTAGCTTTATACATGTGTGGTGGTCATGCCACATGATTGAACCCTTCTGGAAGTCCGTAGCCTTCTGGATCAAGCATATTACAGGCTTGGAACCTGTTTTTGACGTGCCCACGTTTCTATTGCATATTAACACTTTTTCATACCAGAAATATAAATTCTCACTAATCAGACATCTACTGAACACCGCTAAATGTTTGATCCCCATGCATTGGAACTCAATTAATGTCCCATGTCTCAGTGACTGGATCTCAAAAATGGATCAAGTCTATGAGATGAAGACTGCAGCTATGAGATATGAAAGGAGTGATCAATTTCATAAGATGTGGTCCAACTGGTTTTTCTTTTCAACAACCCAAGAGTATTATAACCTGAAACAAAATAGATGAATAATATCCACCCTCTATTATGAATATAAGAGCTATTCACCTACTCTAGGAGAATATCTCCCTGTTATCTACGTAAATGGATCCCCCATCTGATTGACCAACATGTCACACATACCCCCCTCCCTCCCCACTCCACCTTCCCTATCTCTTGTTCCTTTCTTTTCTTCTCTTTTCCTTTCCTTATCCTCACTCTCTATATCCATATACTATCCACTTCCGGATTCTGCAGGGCATTCTGGCCCTGCACGGAGAGGGAAGTTTTATACTACTTGATGCCTTTCAGATAGCTGACATTCATAATACTGAACAATGGTACCTTTAACATACACCCACCCTTAATATTTGAACATATATCTCTGATTTATCCAACACAAGGTGTGTAGGTTTTATTTGTAGCTCTTTAGTAGATGAGGTATGTTTTATCATCTAACTTCTTATAACTGTGCTGCTCCCTTATCCTATGTGAATTATAAGCTGTTGTTCTTCACATCAAACTATGTAATTTGATGTTACTTGACTGTTATTTTTTCTGTTACATGTTTTGATTACTTGAATAAAGCACTTTTGTGAAAAAACAAACAAACTGATAACCGACTTCTGTAAAAGGGACATCTACACTGATAACCAGTTTGCAATCTGTGCCACCTACCAGTGCTTATTATTGCCTCCTCTTCAGTGCCCATCAGTGCAGCCTATCAGTGTAGCCTCATCAGCGCACATCAGTGAATGAGAAAAATTACCTGTTTGCTAAATTTTATAACAAACTATGACATTTTTTTTTCTTTTACTTTTCAGTCTTTTTTTCATTTATTTAGCAGGAAATAAAAACCATAGTGGTAATTTAAATACTACCAAAAGAAAACTATTTGTGTGAAAAAAATTATAAAAACTTTGTTTGGGTACAGTGTTGCATGACCAGGAAATTGTCATTCAAAGTGCAACAGCACTGAAAGCTGAAAATTGGGCTTGGCAAGACAGGGGTACGTGCACAGTAGGCAAGTGGTTAAATAGAGGCACACTGGAGGAGCAGAACATAAGGGGCACTCTACAGGACGATGTAAGGGGGCACTCTGAAGGTACTAACTCCTCCAGAGTTTCTAGAGTGCCCTCCTATTTCCTCCAGAGTACCCCCTTAGTACAGTATTACTAAGGGGATACTTTGGAGCATGTAAGAAGGCACTCTGGAGCATGTAAGGGGGATTCTGTAGGTTATAACCTCCAGAGTGCCCCCTCCTTTCCTTTCCTTTCCTTTCCCCGTTGGCAGCAGCTGAAGATATTTGTGTTTCCTGTGCTTCAGTTCATGTATGGGCAGGAGCCTCTGTCTCCTGTTCATCTGCAGTGCAGCTAAGGCTACAGAGAAAGGGACTGGGGATGTGTCCTTTTGTCCCTTTCTCTGTCTCAAAAATGAGACTTCAGGGGTCTATGTAGACTCATGATACTTCATCAAAAATCTATTAAAAATAAAAAATAAGAATTAAAAAAAAATCTTATAAAAAATGAAACAAAAATGTCTAATTAGATTAAAAAAACACACCCAATATGCAGCATAAGTTAGCCACACCCACTGTGTGCCACGGCACACTATACACACTGCAGATCACCATCTCTGTGGTAGGGGCCCCAGAGCATTACTTTGCTCAGGGGCCCAGGATGCTGTTACGGTGGCACTTCCCATAAAAGGCTCCTGGTGCCTTTATTGGATCGCCAGCTTTAAGTCTCTTGCCACTCTGCATGTCACAGAGCTTGGTGCCCCTCCACACGGCCGTGCCACATTATTGTTGCGTTATTAAGATGGCTGCCGTATGGTGGCCATCTTTAAACCTGGAGGCCCCATGAGTTGTCAGTTCGCCCCTGGTGTGTGTGTGTAAAAGTAGAAAGAGGAAAAAGGATTATTAGGTAACAAAGAATAGAGAGCTACTACCAGAGAAAACAATATTATACTGTGCTTTGATACTTGATTTTGTATGACATTATCTCACAAGTGTTTCTCTTTTTTTTCTTTACAGCTATACTGGATGCTTCGAACCGGAAAAGTCAATTTTCTTCAGTATTCTAGCACTTTCCGCTGCTCTAGGTAAGTAATCATATAGAGACTGACCTTGTGATCTCTATGAATGTTTGTGTATTTTTCCTGAGTATAAGTACCTGTATCCATGGGCTTTGGGGGCAAGTGTAGCATGCATTTTACATTGGTTCTAAGATAATTTAGACTGTGCAGGTGCAGGTGCAAGTGTATCGTGCCATGTTATGTTTAGGGCAGCCCATTTATTTTATTTGGGTTGCCCTGTGTGCGAAAAATTGCACAAAGTAGCTTCATGAGCTCTTTTTAGGAAAGGACATGCAACCAGTGGCATAGATAATGCAGGTTGTTTCAGCAAGGGAATTGAATATCATATCGCATATAACTGTAAGCAAAAAACAAACTGGTGCTAAGGAATTTGAAGGCCTTTGCTCACTACTGGGGTAACTGGTGTCCTGAAACACTGGAAACAAGGCAAAACAAAGCATCTGCTATTAAATGAAATGGTGCTGTACCGGAAAACACATAGTACTTTGTTACCCTGCATTCTAGCATACAAAATCATGTGTGCTAGCAAGGTGGGTCAGGCTTGCATTAAGAATTAATGGCACCACTGCAAGCCTGGAAAAATTGACACTGGCAGGGAAGGGGTTAATACTGGGGGTGATCAAAGGGGTTAAATGTATGCCTAATGTGCTTTCTCACTGTGGGGGTGGGGGGGGGGGAACAGAGAGATCAGGTTAGCTGCCTGTCTGACAGAAGATCCGCCTGCTTCGTTTACATAACGGTCTTCGGTCAGTTTCCCTGACGATCGTGGGAGGGCAGCGGCAATCACTGCCGCTCCTCCCGCAGCCCGCCTCCCGCTGTGTCTAAACAGTACTACCTGATTTTGCACAGCCGAGCCGCCCTGCCGCAGTAATAGTACGGCAGGCGGTCAGCCGGCAAGTGGTTAAAAGCCCGGCTACGTTTAGATTTTTTTTTTCATTCTGCTATAATAGCGCACAATTATCAAAAATATTTAGAATTATTAAGCTGGTTAGCCTCACTTGTGCCTTCAATTCCAAATAATTTTTTTTGTGTTCTGTTTTAGATGCCATCATCAAGTACTATATGTACCAGCACCTCTTCATACGCTCAGGGAATCGCCACCCCTGGGTGCAGAACACCATCTTAGCGATCGGATGGATCAGCTGCATTGGAACATTTTTAGTTGGCGCAAATCCAGTAAGTAAACATATCAACATTTAAATCATAAGAAGTCTGATGTACAGAGTGAATATGCTGTAAAATACTTGTGACAAGTCTCAGATGGAAGCTACCATGCTTGGATTACTGCTCCACATTACCAGAAAAGTGGAGATTCAGTGGACCAATTCAGCAACAGATTGAGTAAGGTTACTGCTTTGAAACTATCATGCAGCCCAATAGTCAGAAAACAGTTGCTTCCATCAGAGGCTTTATATATAGGTATTTTGCCTTATGACAGGTTCCCTTTAAAATATCAACATGCAGGGTATTTTTGGCTGAAGGACATCATTTTGATAAAAACTGTGAAATAACCTAGTTTGTGAAACAAAACCGCTCATTTGTTAAAGCAGTAGTAAACTCTCATTTAAAACTTCTACCAACCAGTAGGTTTACAAGACTTACCTCTAGGTACAATGAATATCTCCTAAACGTGCACCGTTTGGAATATATTCACAATTTCAGCAGTCAGTGTAGTCAGCGGAGTGTGCGCACTGCGCTCTGCATTGAGGTCACAATGAGCGTGCCACCAATTCAGAACACTGGGCCATAATTGTGACTCCCGTGTGCATGCACAGGACTGTACCAGGAAGGAAGACTGGGTGAATATGGAAGTCCTGGCAGCACTGACAGCACAGCGCTGATGGGATTTTTTCTTCACTTGCAGGGGACAGCTTTTTTTTTTACTTTACTACCGATTTAGGAGACTTGAGAGTGAGAGAGAAATGATTATGTGCAGAGTGCACCATCCTGCAATAAGCAATCGGATTTCAATTTACATTAGCTTAGATAGCTGCCAACTTATAAATGATGAAATCTGATCAAATTATAAGACATTTGAGTGGTGGTTCTGGGTTATTGCACTTTCTATATCACACTTGCACAGTGCAACTCCAGTGAAAAGTCTCCAGTAATGTTTAGAATAATTCTCTGTAGTTAAGATGGAATTTTTTATGTTTTCATTGTTGTGGGGCTGCCTATTTGGTAGATCAATACTTCCTGTGCTAACATGGGGACAGGAAGTAAGTAACTATTTGCCAACGTGGGACATAGGCAGCAGTATAAACACTACAGAGGTTGTAACACATCCATCCCCAATCCACACTACAAGAAAAGTTCCAAAAAGGCCATGTTCACCCCAACCTGCAACTTCAGCTTTTTGAACAGTTCTTGAAATTTCAACTGTTTCTTCATTTTGTAATATTTGATGATTTTATGAGCTGGAATAAAATGTGCTAATATGTATTTGTTTGTATTTTAGGTGAATACTAGTCCTGGACCACACAGGATCGGAACAGTCCTGTCCTTCGTAGGAGCGACAATACAAAACATCTGGCTGGCTATATTGCTGTTTAAGCTCAATATCAGCACCCGCCCCATGTTCTACACGAGAATTGTTAATGCCGTCATAACAATTATTTTCGTCATCTGTATCCTTTTGGTTATAAACAACTGACGTTTAAAGTTTACTTTATCTTAGTCATCAAAATACCGAGAGTTTAGTCAATTTCAAAGGTCCCATTAGTTGGTGCAGGATAAATGACAAAGGGATTTTACTCCAACTCTTACAAGCTCTGCTCTATCCCAAAAAAATGATAAACCACCACAAACCTTTGGTATTCACTAAGCGTCATCAGTTTGCAGATTTCAAAATCCAGTAGGAGGAAGCTGGCTCCTGATGACACTACTACTGTACTGTAATAATAATAAATGTAATATTTAATATAGCATTGTAGTGTTTTTTTACTAACGCAGGCCATATATGGGGTCAATCTTGCTTAATCAGCTAGTGGGCTGATTGAAAAAAAGCTGAAGATTCCCCCATCCACACAAGTTAGATGGATGAGGGAATCCTCATCACTGTGCTATTGTATTTTGACAGCAGGGACTCCTCAACTGTCAGAATACAATGATCAGCGCTGCAGAATTATACTAACAGTACATTTTGGGAAGAGTTGATCATTAGGTTGGCCCCTCCCTCCTTAAAAGGAACAGCCAAAGACTGATCAGAATTCGGCCGGTCCCTGCTGAAGCGGCTGAATTTCACTACATCTATGGTTAGTGTTAGTGTATTTTATGTGCTCACTGTATATAAGCATGTTAAAAAAAAAATTCTCTTACGTCCTCCGACAGTCACCGCCGCCTCTAAGTCATCACTATTGGGTATTGACTTCCTCTCCGCAGGAGTAGCTAGGCATAAGACTTAGTCAAAAAGAACAAAGGCATTTGCATATACACACACCCCTGGGGGCTGTCCCACTAGGTCAATATTCCCCTGCAGTGACCACTCCCAACTCAGTTTCTTTCTGCCTAGCGTCAGGAGTAGTTAGTCTTCTCTGTGCTGGGGCTACAGTCTCAGCCTATCTAATCCTTTTTTATTTGATTTTCTTTTGAAAATGTCAGTTTTTTCTTACTTTACTAGCTGTTTATTTGTCAGCTTTAGTTTTTTAGTCGACTCTTCGGAAGAAGATTGATTCATGCGGTGCTGGGATTCGGACTGACCACCCTGGTTCTCCAGGGCAGAGGGTCAGATGGACCCCCAGCCCGCCATCGAGCGTTAAGCCGTGGTTCATCCTGGCATTATGAACGACCCATCCCTGCTCGCTGCAGGGATGCAGCCGTGAGGTGGCTACCTCACTGGACGCATCTGCGATACTGCAGTGCAATGTCCCTGGCTAACGGCATTCCCTGTCAGATGAGGACAGCAGCTTTCCGTTCTGAGAGGCTCCCCACGCCATCTGATACAGGTAAGTACTTCTGTGTGGGGCCTCTGTCTGGGGTGGCAGTCCTGTGTTGCTGTGTGTCCCCATGTCTGTGCCTGTGTGAATCCCTGATGCGGTCCCTGCGGCAGTGTTAATTTCGTCGACTAAAACCGACTAAAACGTTTTCGTCGACTAACACAATTCAGATGACTAAAATACGACTAAAACTAAAATGGCATTTTAGTCTTAAGACTAAAATACGACTAAAACTAAAATGGCATTTTAGTCAAAAGACTATAACTAAAACTAAATTGAAATTTGCTGCCAAAAATTAACACTTGTGCATGCTCAAAGCATAAATAATAACATATTATATTTTTCACTCCAGGACCAGCAGTAGTATATAATGAGTTTGGAAATTGTAGAGAAATGCTTAAATAATGCATTACAAATTACAATTGAACTACACCCATTTGATTATAGATGACTAAAATGAGTTTTAGTCGACTAAAATATACTGGAGTTTTAGTCGACTAAATACGACTAAAACTAAAACACTTGCAGAAGACTAAAATAGGACTAAAACTAAAAGGCCATTTTAGTCCTAAGACTAAGACTAAAACTAAATTGAAATTTGCTGCCAAAATTAACACTGCCCTGCGGGGATCGCTTGTACATGCGCTGCGGTGCTGTGTGTTTTTGGGGGTCCCCTTCCCTGTGTCACTTTGGTGTTTGTGGGGGTGCAGACTGTGTATGTGGCGACCGCAGCGGGGTGAAACCGCGCGGTCCGCCATTTTAGGTATGGGCGAGCATGTTTGGCTTCACTATGGGCAATACTACATGCTGTTTTGACGCCATTTTGCGGTGCCAGAACGATCGTTCCGACCGCATGTTCGGCGGCCATTTTGCCGGAGCCTTCCATTCTGTCCTATGGGGCAGCCATTTTCCCTGAGTCATGCAGCTATAAGTTCAGCCTCCTCTGACAGCACTTCCTTTTCCTCTGAAGCAGCGATATCGGTGGTAACACTCTGCGGGGCTCTGCAGGCTATTGCTCTCATTACCTTCTGTATTGTCATTTCTGGCTCAGTTTTCTTCTCCTGTTTGGGGGTCTTTTGTCACTGTATCTGTAGCGGTGGGCTGCGCACTCCGCAGCGGTCTTAAAGGGACAGTACCAAATTTATTGCACTGTTATTTCTTTTTGGGCAATGGATTCTCAGGACAGCAATTCCCCCCAGCTCTGGTGGGGGACCCAGTTCTCCTGTGGCCCCTCTGAGACCTGATTTAGCCGCTGTAGTGGCGACCTTGGTGTCCAATATGGAGATGCTGATGGCTGAATGTGCTGCGAGGAAGAGGCCCAGATTGTTTCTCTCTTCTGATTCAGATGGTGATATGGCTGCTGCGGCGAGCGTGCCCTTTTCAGGGTCTCGCTCATCCTTAGACCCGCTGGGGTCTGAGGGGGAGGTGGAGGGGGTTGATACTTCCTCCCCGGGGTCGCCCGAAGAGCGGGCGACCATGGATGAATTGATTGTTTCTGTTAAGGAAACACTACATTTGGAGGATGAACCCAGTCCTCTGGGCATTGTGTCCTCCTTTGGGACACACAGGACCCGCAAGTCGGCGCAGGTTTTTCCCTGCCCAGCTGAGTTTCATTACACTGTTAATGAAATGTGGCTCACTTTAAAATGTCCATTCCTGGTACCTAGTCGGTTAAAGTTACTCTATCCCTTTGCATCGGCTACGGAATCACGATGGTGTGTGCCTCCACAGGTGGATCACACTGTGGCCGTGCTAAACAAGGCTACCTTGGTTCCTTCTGAGGATACCCCGGTTTTCCGGGATCCCACGGACCGGCGGTTGGAGTCTCTGGCCCACCATTCCTATACGGTGGCGGGCTCGTTACTCAGACCCATTTTCGTGTCTGTTTTGGTAGCTCAGGCGGTGGCTGATTGGACTAAGGTGCTTAGGAGCAACCTCGTGTCTGACGCTGTTCCACCTGCCCGCCGGGATATGGTGGATCAAATTCACCAAGGAATCATGTATTTGTGTGATGCGGCCTTAAATGAGGCCCCTTTAGCTGCACGCCTGTCTAGTGTCTCGGTGCTTAACCGGCGACTGATCTGGCTGAAGAGCTGGTCGGCTGACCAGTCCTCACGGAAAACGGTTGCTGATTTTTCCTATGCTGGTTCTCGCCTTTTTGGCGAGGCGTTGGATACCCTGGTGAAAGGCGTCACAGGGGCAAAAGCACCATGCTGCCCCAGAACCCGAAAAACAAGCACTTTCGTGGCAAGCGGGGGTTCTGCACCTCGATCCACTCAGGGGTACTTTGGTGCCTTTCGGAACCAATCCAAGGGTAAACCCTTCAAGACCCAGGGGAGTCAGAAGAAGCCCTGGGCGGGCAAGCAGAAGTCAGGCAATGCCGGCTCGGCGGGTCAATCCGCCTCTGCCTGAAGGAGCGCCCTCACCCAATTCAGGGGTGGGGGGACTTTTGCGCGGTTTCCTCCAACCTTGGCTGCTCCGGATTTCGAACAGGTGGGTTCAGGAAATCATTCGGTCAGGGTACAAGATCGAATTCCTTTCCCGGCCGGCGTACAGATTTTTTCCCTCAAATCTTCATTTGCCTCCTTGGCGTCTGCAGGACCTGCATCAAGCGGTGCAGGACCTCCTTGCCCAGGGGGTGATTGTCCCGGCGCCTCATCGGGACAGTTTTCGGGGATTTTATTCAAATCTGTTCACTGTGCCCAGGAAGGAGGGCAAAGTACGTCCTATTCTGGACCTAAAAGCGCTGAACTGCTTTGTGCGCGTTCGCAAGTTCCGTATGGAGTCTCTCCGCTCAGTGGTGGCCTCCCTGAGTCCGGGGGAGTTCCTGGCCTCGATAGATCTAAAAGATGCGTACCTGCATATCCCCATTTTCGAGGGTCATCAGCGGTACCTTCGGTTTGCTATCGCAGAGGACCACTATCAGTTTGTGGCGTTACCTTTCGGTCTCGCCTTGGCTCCAAGGGTATTTACCAAAGTACTGACGCCGGTTCTGGGCCTGTTGAGGGCACAGGGCATTGCGGTCTTGGGGTACCTGGACAATCTCCTTCTGAGATCGAGTGTCAGTCAGGACCTGCTGCGCGATCTGTCCACCACGGTGCAGACGCTACAGGAGTTCGGATGGACCATCAACGTTCAGAAATCGGCGTTGTCTCCATCGGTTCGTCTTCCCTCTCTAGGAATGATTCTGGACTCTGCTCAGGCAAAGGTGTTCTTGCCGGAGGACAAGCTCCGGACCTTGCAGGACGAGATCAGGTCCCTCAGGGACAATCCGTCCTCGTCACTCAGGGCCTGTATGCGGGGCCTGGGCTTGATGGTTTCGGCCTTCGAGGCGATACCCTTTGCTCAGTTTCACATGCGGGCTCTCCAGGCGGAGATCCTGGCCAGGTGGGACAGACTTCCTCAGTCCCTGGATCTGAGTGTCTCATTGAGTTGTCAGACCAGAATGGCTCTTCTGTGGCGGCTCCAGTCCCCGACGGTGTCGGAAGGCAAATCCTTCCGTCCGTTGTTGTGGACGGTGATTACCACGGATGCCAGCCTGTCGGGCTGGGGTGGAGTCCTGGGCAACCTGTCTGCCCAGGGCACTTGGTCAGAGGAGGAGTCCTCCCTCCCGATAAATGTGCTGGAATTGCGAGCGATAAAACTGTCTCTTCCAGTGGTCGGACCGAGTTCGGGGCCGTCCTGTTCGGGTACAGACGGACAATGCTACCGCGGTGGCTTACATCAACCACCAAGGGGGCACCAGGAGTGCTTGGGCGGCCCGGGAGGTGACCGACATTCTGTCTTGGGTCGAGACTCATGTCAATTTCAGCAGTTCACATTCCGGGTGTGGAGAATTGGCAGGCCGACTATCTGAGCCGCCAGACCCTGGACCACGGGGAATGGTCCCTACACCCGGAGGTCTTCCAAATGCTGTGTGCGAAGTGGGGATCCCCGGACGTGGATCTGTTCGCATCTCGGGTAAACCAAAAGGTGGAAAGGTTCGTGGCAAGAACGCGTGATCTTCTGGCAGACGCCTCGGATTAGTTGGTGGCCCCTTGGCATCAGTATCGTCTGATGTATGCCTTTCCTCCGATTCAGTTGTTGTCCAGGTTCCTCCGCAGGTTAGCCTCAGAACCGCACTTGGTGATTCTTGTGGCGCCGGACTGGCCTCGCCGGTCCTGGTACGCCGACATTGTTCACCTGGCAGTAGCGCCTCTGTGGCGACTGCCAATGCGGGAAGATCTACTGTCTCGGGGACCGATCTTCCATCCTGCTTTACAGTCGCTGGCTTTAATGGCCTGGCTGTTGAGACCCAGGTCCTGAGGGACAGGGGTCTCTCCCCTGAGGATATCCCTACTCTAATCAAGGCTAGGAAAACCTCCTCTGGTAAAATCTATTACCGTACCTGGAAAGCTTATTTCGCCTGGTGTGAGTTCAGGGGGTTCTCCCCTTGCTCTTACTCGGTGTCGAGAGCGTTGGCTTTCCTCCAGCCTGGAGTGGATCAGCGCCTGGCGCTGGCTACGATAAAGGGCCAGGTGTCTTCACTGGCTATTCTTTTCCAACGCCCTGTGGCGTCTCATTCTTTGATTCGCACCTTCATTCAAGGTGTGCGACATCTGGCTCCTCCCAGAAAGGAGCCTTTACCTCCATGGGACTTGAACTTGGTTCTGTCCGTGTTACAGCGTGCTCCCTTTGAAAACATCCAGGAGCTATCGTTGCCTCTGCTGTCTAAGAAAGTGGCCTTTTTAGTGGCGATCACTTCGGCTCGCAGAGTGTCGGAGCTGGCGGCGTTGTCTTGCCGCTCTCCTTACTTGGTGATTCACAAGGATAAGGTGGTCTTATGACCACACTCGTCTTTTCTTCCTAAGGTGATCTCTGAGTTCCACCTGAATGAGGACATTGTCCTGCCTTCGCTTTGTCCGAAGCCTAAGCATCCTAAGGAGATTGCCTTGCATTCCTTGGATGTTGTCAGGGCGATCAGGGTTTACCTGTCGTCTACGGAGTCCTTCGCAAGACGGATTCCCTTTTTGTCCTTCCTGAGGGACCTCGGAAGGGCATGGCTGCGTCTGCAGCAACTATTGCCAAATGGATCAGACAGACCATTGAACAGGCTTATGCCTTGAAGGAACGGGTTCCACCCTTCCCTGTTAAGGCTCACTCTACGAGATCTGTGAGTGCGTCCTACGCCTATTGGCATCGTGCTTCGGTGACCCAGGTGTGCAAGGCTGCGACCTGGTCGTCGGTGCACACTTTCTCAAAATTCTACAAAGTAGATGTTCTGGCATCAGCTGATGCCTCCTTTGGCCGCAAAGTTCTCAGTGCGGCAGTGCCATGAAGGACCCTTGTTTTTTTATGGGTCCCTGGCTGTCGGTGTTTGTTTTCCTGGGCTGTTGCTCCTGTTGAGCATTGTTTTCTGTTACCCAGAAGGTTCTCTTACTGTGCGTGTAAGGTTCCTTTCTCTGATGTGGGTACTGCGTTGCCTTTTCTACGGTTGCGTCTCCCACCCCTCATGGATACACTGCTTTGGGACATCCCAACAGTGATGACTTGGAGGCGGCGGCGACTGTCGGAGGACATAAGAGAAAACTGAATTTTTGTAAAATCTTACCTGTAAAATTCCATTCTCTGAGTCCTCCGACAGTCGCAGCCCCCGCCCCTCTTTTGGGGTTGTTGTCTTAATTCCTACTGCTATGCTAACAAACTGAGTTGGGAGTGGTCACTGCAGGGGGGTATTGACCTAGTGGGACAGCCCCAAGGGGTGTGTATATGCAAATGCCTTTGTTCTTTTTGACTAAGTCTTATGCCTAGCTACTCCTGCGGAACGGAAGTCAATACCCAATAGTGATGACTTAGAGGCGGCGGCGACTGTCGGAGGACTCAGAGAAAGGAATTTTACAGGTAAAATTTTACAAAAATTCCGTTATTTCCATATTTTATGCCTTTAAGTGTATGTTACCTCTAGAACTATTTTAAAAATATAAATTGTGTCTGTCTTAAGCTAGATCGGTGTAACAGAAGACTCTTTTAACCACTTTAACACTAGCCACTGTGCTGCTACTGCGGCACAGTGGCTCGTTATCGTCTAGCGACCTAGACCTACGTCGTTAGACTCCTCCCCTGTAGGCGGCACTCGCGCTGTTTTCATTCACAGCGGGAGTCAGGCCAGGGGAGGAGCGGCGGCGATCGCCGCTGCTCTGCCCCGATCTTCGGGGAATCCAGTTTGGAGATCCGCCCGCCTGTGTAAACAGAGCGGGCGGATCTCCTAAGTGACAGGGAGTGACAGATCGGAGTGTTCAGCATAGCTGAACATCCGATCTGTCCCTGGCTCACTCAGTCAACTCCCCCCCCCACACGTTAGTAAGCACCAGGCATACATTAACCCCTCCCTCTCCAATAAAATTAACCCCTTCCCTGCCAGTGTCATTTTTACAGTAACAGTGCATATTTATAGCACTGATTACTGCAGTAATGTCACTGGTACCCCCAAAAGTGTCAAAAATGTCAGTCAAGGGTCCGATCTGTCCGCCGCAATGTCGCAGTCCCGCAAAAAAAAACGCAGATCGCCGCCATTACTCATTAAAAAAAAAAAAACACCAAAAATGACATAAATCTTTCCCTTAGTTAGTAAACGCAATAACTTTTGCGCAAACCAATCAAAATACGCTTATTGCGATTTTTTTTTTTTTACCAAACATGGGTAGCAGAAAACAAATTGGCCAAAAATGTAAAAAAAAATTGGTTTTTAAATCTTTTTTGGGGGGAATTTCATATAAAAAAATGTTAAAAATATTGTTATTTTTTCAAAATAAACGCTTTTTTTTTGTTTATAGCGCAAAAAGAAAAAATCGCACAGGTGATCAAATAACACCAAAAGAAAGCTCTGTTTGTGGGAAAAAAGAACGGAAATTTCGTTTGGGTACGGCGTCGCATGACCGCGCAATTGTCAGTTAAAGTCGCATATCGCCGAATCGCAAAAAGTGGCCCAGACATAAGACAGCAAAATGCTCTAGTGGTAAAGTGGTTAATCCTTTTTAGAAATACCTGGTGATCCTACCAGTCCCCTATCCTTGCGGTTGCAAACTACGCACACTAAGCATTGAAGCAAATCCATGCTGACATGGTCCTGGCTGCGTTCCAGTGCTTCCCCCTTTGGGTTTACAGGATGAGGTGCCAGCACATGGCATGCCAGTATCACCGTAGTCAGGTTTATCTTCCAATGGTCTATTAAACAGACCAAATGGGAGAAGATGGGAATTTCAAGTGTTTGTAGAGCCTCAAGGTTTTTCACCTTAATGCATTAACCACTTCCGGACCGCCCGCCGCAGTTTTACATCGCTACTTTGACGGTAAATACCAGGGTTATGGCAGCAGATAGCTGCCATAACCCCGGTATTTTATTACAGCGCGGGCGGTTCTCTTTCACATAAAAGTGGTCCGAGGGGCAGATTCGCAGCGGGATCACTTTTATGGGCGGCGGGAGATGTGACCGCCTCCCTCACCGCTTCCTGGTCGATTTCCCCGCTTGCTGGAGCCTTCAGTAGCAGGGAAGACTATCCGGTCCTTTCCCTCCTAGCCAGGAAGTTGAGCGAGGGCAAGCTGGCCCCACACTCAACTCTATGGCCTTGGAAGACTGGAGCGATGTCATACATCGCTTCCTCCCAAGGCCCTTAAAGGGCCCATGTTTTTTTATGATGACAAAATTACTTTTTTTTTTTTTTTTTTTTTTGCTTTTTAGTGTAGATGTGAGATCGGAGATCTTTTTGACTCCAGATCTCACATTAAAGAGGACCTGTCCTACTCTTTTCTATTATAAGGAATGTTTACATTCCTTGTAATAGGATTAAAAGTGACGAAAACATTTTTTTTTTCAAAGGGACAGTGTAAAAATAAAGGGTAAAGGAAAAAAAAAATTTAAAGCGCCCCGTCCCTCCAAGCTCGCGCGCAGGAGCGAACGCATACTCAAGTCGCGCCCACATATGTATACAGTGTTCAAACCACACATGTGGATAGAGAAGAGCTTGTAAGAGTTGCCCCGATTGGTAGAGCGAGAGCAATAATTCTAGCACAAGACCTCCTCTGTAATTCTAAACTGGTAACTGTAGAAATTTTTAAAGACTCGCCTATGGAGATTTTTAGGTACCAATGTTTGTCGCCATTCCACGACTGTGCGCAATTTTGAAGCATGATATGTTGGGTATCTATTTACTTGGCGCAACATTACCTTTCACATTATAGAAAAAAATTGGGCTAACTTTACTGTTTTCTTATTTTTTAATTCAAAAAATTATATTTTTTCCAAAACAATTGCGTTTGTAAGACTGCTGCACAAATACGGTGTGATATAAAGAATTGCAATGATCTCCATTTTATTCTCCAGGGTCTCTGCTAAAAAAAATATATAATGTTTGAGGGTTCTAAGTAATTTTCTAGCAAAAAATACAGATTTTAACTTGTAAACAAAAAGTGTCAGAAGTAGGCTTGGTCCTTAAGTGGTTAAGGTGAAAAACCTTCTGTGCTGCAGCTGCCCCCCAGACCCCCCTCTTTTTCTTACCTGAGCATGATCCAATCCAGTAATGTGCACGAGCAGCTCTAGCTGCTGTCACTCTCCCTATTGGGCAGATTGAAAGCAGCAGGAGCCATTGGCTCTCGCTGCTGTCAATCAAAAGCTGTGACACAGCAGGAGGAGGGGGTGGTGGGGCCGAGTTCGCTGTCTGTGTCAATAGAGACAGCAGCTGGACTCAGGAGCAAGCCTGCATTGGAGCCCCCATGGAAAGTGGCTTTCCGGGGGGGCACCCGATGAAGTGGAGGGGCTTTGAGCGCCAGCGAGGGACCCCAGAAGAGGAGGTTTGGGGCTGCTCTGTGCAAAACCATTGCACAGAGGGCAAGTTTAACATGTTTGTTTTTATTACAAAAAATAGAGGGTTTACAATCACTTTCAGTTTGAGGCTGAGTTCACACTATTGCAAATTGGATGTGGGTTTTCCCGCATCCAATTTGCAAACCCACATCCAATTTGCATGTCAGGAGATTGTGACCAGCTCTCTATGGAGCCGGTTCACATATCTCCAGAGTGGCACCAGAGTGAATTGCACAGGAGTCCTGTACGTCTTCTGGTCCATTTCAGGTCCGAATTCAGCCAAAAATTCTGACCAAAATAGGACCAGAAATGGTGAACAGGGATGCACCAGACCCCTGCTGTGAGCAGCTCCGTGTGGTCATGTGAACCCAGCCTAAAGGCCCGTACACACGTACCGATCGTCGGCCGAAAAGCTTCGGCCGATGACCGATCTGCCGATTGTAGGCTTGTTAGTATGATGCCTCCGACAGCCGACAGCGCACATTCGGCCGACAAGAATCTGTCATGCAAGCATTAAAATGTTTGTATGCCGACACCAGAACGGCCGGTGGTTCGCCAGTCAGTACAGAATTCAGCCGACACACAGCTACAAATCTCAACACGCATGATCAGAACCAAATAACGTCCCGGAAGAATTTTCTCAAGTAAACTCAACATTTTATCCAGAAAGAACTTTCGGCTCGCGGCAGGCCAAAAAATATGTGAAATGCGGAGCACATGCTCATCTTGATAAATGTGAGAAGAAGGAAGATGCTGCTCATAATGCCATACTTTTCTAATAAAAAGGCATGTGTTCTGTTATGATGAAGATAATGTTTGTCTATTCTATCTGTTATATCAAAATTTAGAATTAAATAATTTTAACTCTTCACCATTATCTTTGTATTTTGTCAGCAAAGATCTAACTATTGATATGTCCCTTTATTCTTTTAGGAATTAATGTATCAAACATATTTTGCTGGTTATGTACAATATTAAACATGTTAACAAATTAAGATAATCCATTTTTTATTTCCAAATTTCTTTATTTTTGCAACTCAGAAAAAAACAAAAGAAAACATTAATACTTCCCGTATTTAAAACCGAAACATAAAAAAGGTCCATTTGGACTGAATTAAATTAGAAAATGACAAACGGGTAAACTAAATAACAGGGTACAAAAATTCTAACTGCTGATAACTGTAATCCGGCTGCCATGAGGGCAGGTTTGGATCATGCTGGCCATATTGCCACTGGCCATGTGGCATTTGGCGAGGTGGTGAGTGTTGTGGAGGTGGAGGTGGAGGGCATGGGTGCTCCTCGCACGCGTGGCTGTGCTCCGTAAGGCAGCCCTTTTCCGCCTTTTGCAGCACATCCAAAATTATTTTTCGGGCATAGTGACACTGCATGAGGTCCACCTGCCCTAAAATTTTGCCCGTCATATTCCCGAAGGACTCATTTGCCTCCGGTTTCCTACGGAGGGCTATGGTGGCCTCATGTATAAATTTGTCTGTGATCTCATCCACGTGCTTCCTCTTTTGCCTCCGTTTGGCAGGAGGAGGTGGTGCTGGAAATAGTTCCAAGGGCTCCACAGGCTCCTGGCTGCAACCTGGCTCCTCCTCAGTGACACTTCCCTGTTGATGAAATATACAATTGATTAGAATGTTATAGTGTATATAAAAATGCATGTTTGTTATATTATTGTGAACAAATAGCAGACTTTACATACAGTGGCGTATCTAGGGTCTCCAGTGCCCTTGTTGAGGAGCTGTATTTGGCAATAACCCCCCCCCCCCCCCAAGATCAATGTAAAAATGTAACCCCCCCAACCCCCCCCCCCCAAAAAATCTAAAAGGGCATTAAAAGTTTCTCATTTGTCCCTTGTTTGCCCAGTGTAGAGCTCTCTAGTGGGCAATCATTGTCTCAGGTGTGAAAAACAAGAAAGAGAGGGGTGAGAGATAGAGAGAGGGAGAGAAAGAGGGGGTGTGAGAGAGAGAGAGGAGGGAGGTTGCAGAGAGAGAGGGGCCTGAACTTGCAGAGGGCTTGATGTAGGGCATTGAGGGTGAAGCGTTGCAGGGAAACAGGAATAAGGGAGCCACCTGCCTTGCTGACCTGGAGTGAGAGACCAGAGACATGGAAGGAAGGATGGATGGATCATTTGCAGGAGCTGTTAGTTTGTTAGTTTTGTTTTAAAAAAGGTTGAGCCAGAGGAATGCTGAGGCTCCAGCAGTGTTTGTTAGGACCAAAGGTGTGCTGGGAATGCAGCAGTGTTTGTAAGACCAGAGGTGTGCTGGGGATGCAGTGAGAGGCAGTCTCAGTCTCCTGGTCTGTTGGCTCAGCTGCTCTCAATGTTTTACACCTGCATGAAGCAGCTCTCAATGTTTTACACCTTCATGAAGCAGCTCTCAATGTTTTACACCTGCATGAAGCACCTCTCAATTTTTTACACCTGCATGAAGCAGCTCTCAATGTTTTACACCTGCATGAATCCGCCTGCAAACTGGGGGTTCTGGGGTGTGCAGGCTGAGTGGATTGTTAAAAAAATCACTAAAACAATGCCAATGTTTTTGCGACCCACCCCCCCTTGGCCTGCGCCCCTGGCGGTTGCCTGTCATGCCAACCCCTTGCTATGCCCGTTTACATAAAGGGTAAATTATGGTTTAGCTTATAATTTTGTTACATGATTAAATTTTTAGCAGACAATATATAGTGAAATGCCATACCTGAGTCAAATTGCCCTCTAGGATATCTTCATCCTGGCTGGGATCGACAGACACTGAGCCCTCTGCCGAATTTGAAGGCAGTGTGGAAATGGATGGCCTGGATTCCAAGGTGTCTGCCAGGAACCTGAGGTTGTCAAAATACCACACCCGTGGTACAGGTATTTCTTTGGCAGCTGCTCCTGACTTTGTGGCATCCTCAATTTTTTTAACCTCTCGCCTGTAGGCAGTGCGAATACTATTAATTTTTTTTCTGATATACTCCACATTTGCCGCAGGATAGTTACATAGTTACATAGTTACATAGTTAGTAAGGTTGAAAAAAGACATCAGTCCATCCAGTTCAACCTATGCATCCAGTTCAACCTATGAATGCGTGTGTGTGTTTGCTTTTAATCGTACATTGTATACCCCTGTATGTTGTGGTCTTTAAGGTGTCCATCTACTAGTTTTTTGAAACTATCGATGCTCCCTGCTGATACGACTGCTTGTGGAAGAGAATTCCACATCCTTACTGCTCTTACAGTGAAGAACCCCTTACGCACTTTAAGGTTAAACCGCCTTTCCTCTAGTTTTAGTGAGTGGCCACGTGTCTTATTGTACCTCCTTTCTCTGAATAGTTTGTTCCTTATGCTCGGGTCACCAGTACAGTATTTGTACATTGATATCATATCCCCCCTCAATCGTCTTTTCTCCAGAGAGAAAAGGTTCAGTGCTTGTAGTCTTTCCTCATAGCTGATGTCCTCCATTCCCCTAATTATTTTTGTTGCCCTTCTCTGGACTTTCTCCAGTTCCAGCACATCCTTCCTGAGGACCGGTGCCCAGAACTGGACAGCATACTCCAGATGTGGCCGGACCAGAGTCTTGTAGAGTGGGAGAATAATCTCTTTATTTCTGGAGTGAATCCCCTTTTTTATACATCCCAGTATTCTGTTGGCTTTGCTTGCGGCGGCTTGGCATTGCATGCCACTGCCAAGCTTGTTGTCTACCAGTACCCCCAAGTCCTTTTCCATCCTAGACTCACCCAGAGGTTCCCCCCCTAGTGAGTAGCTTGCTTTCTGGTTTCTGGCACCCAGGTGCATTACTTTACATTTTTCAACATTAAACCTCATCTGCCATGTAGTTGCCCACCCCGTTATTTTGTTCAGGTCTGCTTGCAAGGTTTCCACATCCTGCATAGAAGATATTGGCATGCCTAATTTAGTATCATCTGCAAATACTGAGATTGTACTAGATATCCCCTCCTCTAGATCATTTATGAATAAATTAAACAGGATTGGTCCCAGGACAGAACCCTGGGGGACCCCACTTTCCACACCCGCCCAATCCGAGTACTCCCCATTAATCACCACCCTCTGTACTCTGCCCTGGAGCCAGTTCTCTTTCCAGGTACTCACCTTATGGTCCATACCTACCTTCCTTAGTTTGTACAGTAATCGTTTGTGGGGAACGGTGTCAAAGGCCTTTGCAAAGTCCAGATACACCACATCCACAGGCTTACCTTTATCTAGGCGGCTGCTCACTTCATCGTAGAAGGTTAATAGACGGGCTTGTAGAAGGCCACTAAATGATCCACGGCCTGTTTTCTGAGGTGTTTGTTCTTGTAGTCTGCAGACTTGACTTGCCACAAACGGGGCAGTTGCCTGAATTCATCTATGAAGCTGATGAGGAAATTATGGCTGGTGAAATTGTCCACCATTTTGCAGGACAGTATATGCCTGCAAGACCCAACACAACACAAAACATATTAAAATAGCATGTATTTTGGGACATAATAAAGATATTCCTAATAAAAGCTGTATAGGGCCCAAAACACACACTTTCTAATCAAATAGTCGTACCTTTGTTTGTGGGGAAGAGTCGTGATTCGCCGATCGATCGTGCTCCAACCATCGATATGTCCGCTAGCGAATCGTCGGCCGAAAGATCTGGCGTCCTTTAAATACAGCGCATGCGTCAACTCCTCCTCCAGTGGCAGGCTTCTGCAGGGGTGTGTACGTGCCGAAGATCAGGCCTACATGCCACACTCACACACCTGAGGCAGTGGTATAATCATTCTAAAGAAAAATGTCTGAAAGATCTCAGAGTTCATCAAGTGTGGGCCGAAGTGATTGGGCCACCAGAAAAACAAGGGCTACACCCATGACCAAGGGGGAAATGGTGGAGATGGTCTCCATTTTAGAAAAAATGGATTATGATGGGAAGTTGGCAAATTACGATCGGCCCAATGCCAGGAAAGATCGCATAATGGATAAGGTGGTGGCCTGTTTGACCAAAAAATATGGTGTGGAGCGATCGAAAGATCAAATTCGAAAACGGTGGTCCGACCTCAAACACCGTGAGCAGGATCAGCTGGGCCAAATCCATTGTATTTTGAAAAAAAGTAAGTTTTATATATTTTTTTTTTTTTAACATGCAATATGTTTATTTAAATTTTGTGTATGTTGTATTAACATGTCTAGATTATAATGTCTATGTAAAAAGTACTATTACTCATTTTAGTTGTCATGTCGTTGTCAATGTACCTCTTGTGACTTTTATGATATGGCAACTTTCTTGTTTTATGTAGATCAGGGGTGGGGAACCTACGTCCCGGGGGCCGTATGCGGCCCTCGAAGTCATTTGGTCTGGCCCCCCGTGCAGCTGAGTCTGTGTCTCTCAGCTGATCTGTCAGAACGGAGCCAATGCTTCCTGTATAGTTCCGGCTCCGTTGTAATAGTCTGAGTGAGTCACAGGCGGATTAATATCAAATGCACTCCATCTGTGACTAATGCAGGAAACATCGCCTCTTCCTCCAGTGCGGCGCCGCTGCTAGCCAGCATTTCCCGCCATCAGCACACACAGCAGTACCAGCCAGAGCTATCAGTACCAGCCAGAACCAACAGTACCAGCCAGAGCCAGCAGTACCAACCAAAGCCAGCAGTACTCACAGCAGTACCAGCCAGAGCCAGCAGTACCAGCCAGAGCCAGCAGTACCAGCCAGAGCCAACAGTAACAGCCAGAGTCAGCATTACCAGCCAGAACCAGCAATACCAGCCAGAGCCAGCAGTAACAGCCAGAGCCAGCAGTACCAGTCAGAACCAGCAGTACTCACAGCAGTACCAGCCAGAGCCAGCAGTACTCACAGCAGTATAAGCCAGAGCCAGCAGTACCAGCCAGAACCAGCAGTACCCACAGCAGTATCAGCCAGAGCCAGTAGTACCCACAGCAGTACCAGCCAGCAGTACCCACAGCAATACCAGCCAGCAGTACCCACAGCAGTACCAGCCAGCAGTACCAGCCTTAGCCAGCAGTACCAGCCAGCAGTACTAGCCAGCAGTACCAGCCTGAGCCAGCAGTACCAGCCAGCAGTACCCACAGCACAGTACCAGCCAGCAGTACCAGCCTGAGCCGGCAGTACCAGCCAGCAGTACCTACAGCACAGTACCAGCCTGAATCAGCAATACCCACAGCAGTACCAGCCTGAGCCAGCAGCAGTACAAGCCAGCAGTACCAGCCTGAGCCTGCAGTACCCACAGCAGTACCAGCCAGCTGTACCCAAAAGCTGTACCAGCCAGCTATGCCCACCAGCATTAACCACCAGCAGTTCTTTTCAAAACTTACCACCACAAAGTCGACTGCGCTCCAGACTGACCGACGCAAACCTGGAAAACCAGTTGCGAGTAGCAACATCATCAATACCAGCTAACATCACACACCTCGCCAAAGAGAAGAAGTTGCAGCCATCACATTAGGGGTGAGTTAATTAAATGTTTGACCAAATATAACAGGCACATTTTTAAGTTGAGAATTTTGTACGGCCCCCGAATGATTTTATAAATACCCAAATGGCCCTTGGCAGAAAAAAGGTTCCCCATCCCTGATGTAGATGAAGACATTATTCCCGAACTTATACTGGTGGAGCCAACAAGTGACCAGACACCAGAGCAACAAGAAGGTTGGTAGGCACAGATTTTTGGGTAGTGGGATCATCGAAATATGTGTATTTGCAATGATTGTTTAACCTTATATTCCTGTATTCCCTTACAAATTTACATTGCAGATGTTGCGTCATGCGAGGATGTGGCATCCCCAGCCATGTCAGAACCCAGATCTCCTGGCAACTTGGCAAGCAGCGTTGCGGGCACATCCGAAAATGTGGACGATCCTGGACCAAGTGTCAGAGAGCCAATTGTGTGCCCACGTAGGTTTTTTCATAATGATTTTTATCAGTGTTATTTTTAGCCTCCAATTGTCAACACTAGTTCCCTATGGGAGCCTCTTTATTTGAATGGAAGTCGCACCATAAATCGGATCTGGATGCTCTGACTTGTGGGGCCACTTGCGCTGTGAAGATTTTTGAGGGGGAACTACATAGAAAAATTGAATAACCCACCGTGGGTGTCCCCCCCAAGTTCACAACCAGGCCTTTTGTGTGTGGTATTGAGTTTGAGGGTAGGCCCACAACAAAAAGACAGCGTGGGTTACCTCCAAAACCCATACCAGACCCTTATCCAAGCATGCAGCTTGTCAGGCCAGGAAAAGGGACGAGCAAGCGGACCAAACAGCCCCTGGACCACAGCAGGACACACGCCCTCAACATGGGGGGGTTTGTTGCTTTGGGCCAGGGGGGCTCTGCACCGCACACCCAAAAGCACCTTGCTCCCATGTAGAGGAGGACAAGGGCCTCATCCCCACAACCCTGTCTGGTGGTTTTGGGGGGTCATGCGGCCAGGGGGTTCCTAGGACTTTGGAAGCAACCTTTAACAAAGGGTGGCCCCCAGATCCCAAACCCCAATCCCTATGTGAATGTGTATGGGGTACATAGTACCACCAACACATTAACCACATAAATGGAAGTGTATGTGAATAACGACAGGAGACGTTTATGAAATGTTCTTAAATATCTTCATCCGGTCTTCTCCACTCTGCTCTTTGGATCTTCTCCTCTCCACTCTTCTGCTGTCCAATCTTCTGCTCTTATGTTGTCTGCTCTTTTGCCCTAGGCTCTTCTTCTTCCTCCTGTCCTCATCTGATGCTGTTGCCGTGCATTCTGCCCGTCTCTGGTCGCTGCAGCTTAATATATATACATTACGACCATGCCCTCACAATGACGTCGTCATGCGTTCACACCCCTAATGAATATATAGTAAGCTCAGGAGACCGGCAGAATCATCAGCAACAGCATCAGAGGAGGACAGGAGGAAGAAGAGCCTAGGGCAAAAGAGCATAAGAACAGGGTAGGTATTAACTCGAGAGTAATTTAATATAACCTGGACACCAAATGTTTCTCTATTATGACCTCATGTAGGTGATTCACATTGACTCAGTTTTTTTATTTTTTTACAGATCATGATTTACCTAGTTGCACTTTGGCAAAATTAACACGTGAGGCTCTCCAATGTTGCTCAGACCTCGAGCAAATAAAGGAAACAGCAACGGCATTGCAATCCAAAATGCGCGATTTTGTGGACATGATTGCCAAATTTTAAAACATTTTATCAACGTTTTTAATGTTTTTATTGGTTCCTTTTATTACAAATGTTTTGTAATATTTTATGATATGTTGATGATACTCAGTTGTTAAGAGTGTACCCACGTTTGGGAAAAACACTTTAGAACACCCTAAACCTAACCCTGTGAATGTTTCTTACAAAAAAATTTTTACATTCAACAATGTGTGTTCAATTCTTTATTTGACTTTCGTTGGGGGGTCCAGGTCTAAAGCTGTGTAAAGAAGCACTAAATGTATGATGGCTGTCCTATTCACATATTTCCATGTTAATGAAAGCATTTTGGACTCTGCCATATGCGAGTTGCTGGAGGTGTCAATTAAATGTTAAAGATCCCACCAGTTTTAACGCATATCACAGTGCGATCTGACATTTCATACAGGATCAGATCATACAAGTGGGAACGACTGTGCGATCCTATCCTGATGCAGCTGAATAAATGCATCATGTGCAACTTTTGTGCGAGTGCAGTGCGAATTGAGACATACACTTTGTATGGCTACATTCGCACTGAACACGCACACAAGTCGCACATGACCCTTTATTTCTGATGTATCAGGATTGGATCGCACAGTGCTTCACACTTGTGTAATACAATCCTGTGGAAAAAGTTAGTGGCGGGTCACCCTAATGCGATGCAGGAAGGATGCAAAGTTGCAGACTTCCCGCATCGCATAAGTGTGACTCAACACTCAAGGTACTAGCAGTCCTAGGATTCAATATGGCATTGATATTGCCAGTAGCAATCAGTGTAGGGAGATCAGTGTAATCTATAGTGTACTGCTTGTTCGTTGCTCTAGTTCACTTTCCATTAACAATATATAACACTTTGAGATGAACAATGATCAAGTTTCACATAACACTGACATATCCTAACATTGGTGGGCAGTGAGAAGGATGTCATAAATGACCACAACATAACAGGTGTAGGTACGTTGTTAATACCCTAATGTATTATATGAAATATATAGTATGGGCAACTTCTGGACAATGACCACCAATGTAAGGTGACATTAGATGAACCTTGGGTGTGACCTAGTTCTCAATGTGACAGGGTTTGTGGAAATTTTGTGGGGTGCAGAAGGCCCTTGTATTTACACCACTGGCTAAAAAATAACACATGGCCATCATCACTTTGGATCAGCTGGTGAGAGACTACAGTAAAGAAACACACTGATGAATGTATTAACCCTTCCAAAGTCACACATATATAACACATGATTAACCCAATAAATTATGTTTGGCATATGTGCCCAAATGATTAGAATCCACAATACAGAATCATTGCAATTTTGGTTTAATGTGTTCAAAAATCTTAATCTATGACATTTATCTTGTGTGTAAAATAGTTTATAGAAGTTTATTGGTTGTGTGACAGTGATTGCTGCCAGGACACAGCTCCTCTCCCCACGAAATAGTCCAGATATTCCTGGCGGATCTGACGGGCCCTGTGTGATGCCAATCCTGACCGTCCAACTTGCATTGACGTCATGGACTCCACTTGGTCAGGAGGTTGGGCCTCTCCACTTGTACCTGGCATAGCAGGGTCAGTATCCAGTTGCTGCAATACATAATTGTGTACATTCCTGCGTAGGAAGTTGTGCAAAATGCAGCAACACAAGACCACGTTATCCACTTTGTACAGTGCCAGGTGTATGGACGTCAGGAATATCCGGAACCGGTTGGCCATTATCCCGAAGGCATTCTCCACAACTCTGCGAGCTCTGGACAACCGGTAGTTGTAAATCCTTTGGTTGGGGGTGAGGTTCCTCTGAGGGTAGGGCTTCATGAGATGCTCCCCAAGCGCAAAAGCATCATCTGCGATAAAAACAAAGCTAATACCCTCAACAGTTTGCTCCCTGGATGGCAGGTTCAGAGTGCCGTTATGCAGACGACGAGCGAACTCCGTCTGCTCAATAACTCCCCCATCAGAATTGCGGCCATTTTTGCCAATATCCAAATAAATAAACTCATAGTTTGCATTAACTATGGCTAGCATGACTATACTAAAAAATCCTTTATAATTATAATAAAATGTGCCGGAATTCGGAGGGGGGACAATGCGGACGTGCTTCCCATCAATAGCACCCCCACAATTGGGAAAATTCCACTTCTCCAGAAATTGAGCAGCAATCTCCAGCCATTGCTCTGCGTTTGAAGGGAACTGTGGACGAAAAACAAAAAAAAGAAGATTTAGTGCTTGAGCACATCACATTATTAATTACACACACAGTTGTCTGTTAAATGCTTATGCAACTTTGAAAAAATAAAAACAACAGGAAGGCAATCGTTTGGATTTGGGGATGTAACATCTACATACATTTATTTTCAACCTCCTATTGTTCTTATATTGTAAAGGGCCATACACACTATAAGATTCTCTGAAGACTTTTTCCTGCAGATTTACCTTTTCTATGTAGTGCAAGGGCCTGCCAGATTGCATAGGATTTGAAAGTGTTTGTTTGACCTCATATTATCTGGTTTTGGTAAATCGGAAGGATCAATTGTTCTGACAATCTTATAGTGTGTATGGCCCATTATACTCACCAGCTAGAGCTGAGATTTACAAACTACGGCCCTCCAGCTGTTGCAGAACTACACATCCCATGAGGCCTTGTAATTCTATGACATTCACAGACATGACTAGGCATGATGGAAATTGTAGTTCCTGAACAACTGGAGGGCCATAGTTTGATGACCTCTGAGCTTGAGCTTTAGTATATGCTGACTTTGAGATTTAGCATGTGGGTGGGGGGATGGGTAAGTAAAACTGGGCATTTATACATCAATAAGGGCTTGTGGTCAGTGAAGGTTTTAACATCATTACATAAACATACACAATCATAGGTGGGAATGGATGGACTGATGTATTTAAGATAAATCATAAACTAGGTACTAAAACATTGGCCAAGGAATAATTGTTTGAGGGAAAGTAATAAAATGACCCCAATTCAAAATACTGTTAACAGGCAATGCGTTTAGGGACACATAGGAGAGAATGGTGGGGCGGTTAGTGGGTAATTTTAAAAATGGTTACGATAATCTACATCTTTACTACTATGTGCATGCGGACAGAGGGTAGTTTACAAATAATGGCCTGTGTCAATTGCTGTACATCCAAAAACATCATAATTCGGGTGAAACGACTAATACATGTAATGTAAAAAATAAAACATACCTTGATATAGTCCTTCTGCAAGACCTTGATGATGGCAGAGCAGGTCTCAGGGATGATGACTCCAAGTGCTTGGGGGGAGATGCCTGTGGTGAACTTCAGATCCTGCAGGCTTCTCCCTGTTGCAAGATACCTCAAAGTCGCAATTAACCTTTGCTCAGGAGTAATTGCAACCCGCATACACGTATCCTGCTTCAGAATATAGGGGGACACCAGGGCAAGAAGACGGTAAAAGATGGGATCCGTCATCCTCAAATAATTCCTGAAGTCATCAGGATTATTTTCCTGGAGCTCCCTCAGCAAGGACATATGAGAAAATTGATCACGGTTAAGCAACCAATTTTTCGTCAAGGAGGTCCGCTTCTTCTTCCTATTGCTCGTACGTCATCTCAGAGCCAAAACTCCAACACTAACGACAGCAACGGTCGAATTCACGGTCGCCATAATGAATTCTCGAACGATGTCTCGGAAAATAGCGAAATGTCGTCAACCAAACAAATGCTACCGAAATCAGCGCGAGATGCCCAGAAGGGTCACGGCCAAACACTCACTTCCTCTTTTGTAGCGACGAACGTGCGTGGAACGTAGTGACGTCATTTTCTGTCGGCAGACAAAAGTCCTGGGCAAGTTTTGAGCACTTTTCAACAGACAAACAACAAACATGACAGCCGTGAACATTTGACGGCCGATCTGTCGGCCGTTGATCGGTACGTGTGTACGGGCCTTTAGGGTTTACATACACTTTAAATTGGTCTGTCTGCTGTGAACAGTTAACAGCTGAAGTCCATTTCCTTTACCTTGCTATGTATCATTGCTGTTTGCAAAACATTTAGTACATTTTATCCAATGAGGAGAAGAGAAATGTCATGCGTAGTATAGATATATAAGATCTTATGTGACATGTACTAAACCAGAACTAGTTATTGCCTTAACTCAGAATTACAGTTTGTTTATTAACCGTGATTTCTGTGCCACCGCTCGATGTCAGCAGGTATGTAAAGTCTGGTGTATACTTCAGAACGGTATTCTACCTATACAAGTCAATGGGATTGCAAAAGCAGAATGAGGGCTCATTCACACTGCCCATACACTAACATGTTTCATTTTAGCATGCATTCAGCTGCCAGTATTGCCCTGCAGTGAGCTGTGATGAAACTTCAGGAAAGTGGACTGGTTGTCCCAATCAGGTTTCAGGTGACTTTTTCTAATGGAAGGGCGAAGGTGAAATCTAACAACTTTCACTCTTCACTAGTTTTCTTTTTCTAACATCTATTTCAGTGGCTTTTATTAGGCTGGGGGCCTATAGTAGAGTGAATGATAAGCTCTCAGGTTCCGGGACTTCATACAATGAAGGCCACTGTAGGTGGGATTTTTGACCAAATTATGCTGCAGTAGGGGCTGAGAAATTGGCTGTTTAGTTTAACAGGGGTGTCTGAAAGACAAAACTGGCTTTGTAGGTAAAACAGTAGCAGTGCTTTAGGCATCATTGGTATGGAGTCCGCCGACAGTTTACCATGGGTAAAGGTAATGCATTAACCTGGAGACCTCCATATCCTATACTGCCCAGGAGTCTCTGGCCTTTCTGTGTTTATTATGTTGTCAGTTTTGGTAAAAAAAAACCTCATGCACATACTCCCTTTCTGCAAATAATGAACCCCGTTCCATCATTTTTTGCAATCCCCAAACACTATAATTTGATATGATTCCACTGCAAAAAGGAAGAGCATTTATCTAACTTTTTATGTATTGTTTTTAGATTTTTCATGACATTGATGTCATCGCAGAGTGGATTGCAGCCAGCACCCTCCTGATAAATAATCTCAGCTACTGTGCAGATCTTAAGGTTGGTATTTTCAATACAAATTTGTTCATTGCGTTACAGGTGCTTTTTTTAAACCCCTAATATTTAGCACAGTCGCATCAGTAAATGTAAAATATTACAACATGTTTTACCATATTGTATTTTCTCTTACAGGATTTGCAATTTACAAGCCAGCCCAGTTTTAGCGTATACTGGCGTATCGAGTATTCTGACAGAGGATGTATAAATGTCAGGCTTCAAATGTATGTTCCTGGGCTTGGTCCAGACCAAAGTTCAGACCATGCCAATGCTCATTCCTGGCAGAGAGAAGAAATGCCGCCCAACCTGGACGAAAGTTTGGACCATGCCAATGCCCCTTCTTGGCAGAGAGAAGAAATTCCACCTGACCTGATCTATGTCCGGAACACAGGCCATGGCACTGTTTGGCGCATGTCTTGACCTTCGCCCGCATAATGGATCATGTCCCCAGTGAGGGAGGGGAGAGAGGGGGGAAGGAGAGAGAGGAGGGGCAGGGAGAGAGGGGGGGCAGAAAGAGATAGAGAGGGCAAGGAGAGAGAAGGGGGATGGGGAGAGAGAAGGGGGACAGGGGAGAGGGCCACAGGGTGCAGGGGGGGTGGAGAGAGAGAGATAAGAGGGGGGAAAGGAGAGAGAGAGGGGGGAAGGAGAGAAAGAGGGCAAAGAAACAGCCCCAAGCATGCAAAAACACAGCCCAATATCCAGAAAAAAAGACAGCCCAAATCTAACAAAGACGGTCCAGTCCAGTAAAGAGACAAACCAGATCCAGTAAAGAGACAGCCCAGATCCAGCAGATAGATAAGACAATATAAATAGGATAAGTTTGTATATATGTATTTGTGCAAAGAAAATAGTTATAGATAAGCTAAGATAGATAAGACATAATAGATAAGGTAAGCACAAAGGCAAGTATGTATATATGTAAGTAAATGTGTGCAAAGAAAAAAAATAGATATAGATAAGCTAAGATAGATAAGACAATATAGATAAGGTGAATACATAGCTAAGTATGTTTGTACGGAAGTATGTGTGCAAAAGAAAAAACTTCATGTATAAGCTAAGATAAGAGAAGGGAAGGTTGGAGGCCAGATTTTTTTTTTTTTTTCTTTTAACATTTTAAAATAAAGGAGTGTGCTTGGCTGGCTATAAGGGGAGGTTGGAGCCCAGATTTCTTTTAAACATTTGGAAATAAAGGAGTGTGCTTGGCTGGCTATAAGGGGAGGTTGGAGGTCAGATTTTTTTTAACATTGGTAATAAAGAAGTGTTGTTTTGCAGCCTCTGGTATCCACTTATCCTTCCCACTTAACAGACAGTAAGCACCTTATTAAATTATTGGAAGACCTATATGTAGAGGAGGAGACGTTCATGGTTACCATTGACGTCTAATCCCTCTACACTAGTCTTAAACAATCTGATGTACTCTCCACCACTACCTCAGCACTAAACTCCAAGACTAACCTTAAAGATGCTCAAAAAAAGGTTTTGTGTGATGCATTAGATCTAGCAATGAGAAATAACAATTTTTGGCATCAGGGTAAATGCTATAATCAAATAAAAGGAGTTGCGATGGGCGTGAAGTACGCGCCCAGTGTGACAAATATTCTTCTGGGTGAATGGGAGAAGGAAGCAATTTTTTCTAGTCCAAATCCATCCTTAAAATTATATAAAAGATACATTGATGACCTATTGGTGTTATGGAGTGGGTCGGAAGACTCACTCAAGGATTTTATAGGAGAAATTAATAATAACCCATTCGGTCTGGTTTTTACTGCCACGTGGAGTATAAAGTCAGTACATTTCCTAGACCTTACTTTGGAGAAATCCAATAACACTATCTCGACAAAAACTTTCTTTAAGGAAACTGATAAAAATAGTTATATTCCTACAAATAGCTGCCATCACCCTAAATGGCTGGGAGCTATCCCTAAGGGGCAGTTCATTTGCATTCGACGTAATTGTAAGAGAAATGAAGACTATGATATACAGTCCAGTTTGCTTATAGAAAGATTTGTGGAAAAAGGTTATAATAGACAAGAAATCTCCAAAACTAGAGATAAAGTTAAATTGATTCCAAGAAAGGATTTGCTTGCTGATAAAAAGAAGGATAATAAAGGTAACCAAGTCGATCTGGCCTTTCTTTCTAATTTTAATCGTGACTATAAAAAAGTAGAAGCCATCTTGCGGAGGCATTGGCCTATTTTGAAGAAGGATAAGACCTTGGGGTCCATTCTTCCTGATAGGCCCCGGTTTATCTATAGGAGGGCTCCAAATTTAAAACATAGTATAGCCCCCAACATTCCGGATCCCCCCCCCCAAAAAAAAATTGGTCACATTTTTAGACCATAAAGGTTTTTATCCTTGCAAAAGGTGTAAAACCTGCATTGTCACAAAGAATTTTAAAAAAGTAAACTCTTTTAAATCTAACACTACTGGTTTTTCTTATGATATTAAAAAATGTATCACTTGCCACTCTACTTATTTGCTGTCCTGCCCCTGTGGTCTTCAGTACACAGGGAGAACGACACGCCAGTTAAGTACCAGAATTAATGAACATATTAGTAATATCTGTAAGGGATACCCGAAGCATAGCCTTTCTAACCATTTCCTTTTATGCCATAATAGGGATCCCAGAGGTTTATCTGTGTGTGGCATTGATAAGCTGGAACCACATTGGAGAGGGGGCAATTTAACCCAAAAAAATATCAATGAATGAAACAGAATGGATTTATCGTTTACAGACTCTGCATCCTTCTGGGTTAAACATTGATATAGACCTCAATTGTTTTATATCGAATTATGATATACGATAACGATCGAATCGTTTTAAGCTTAGCTTGGTTCTCAGTCCTTCTTCTATATCGAATTATTGATTTTAATAATAAGGTTTTATCTATTGGATGGTTTTTCAAAATGTGGTTCTCATCTACTGGATTATATATACAGTGTATATGTATATATATATATATATGTAATTTTTATCTCATAATTGTTGTCACTTTGCAATATATAGGATTTATTTAATTAGTTTTTAATATGAAATATTATTATAATACTCAAACCTCCCTTGAATCCATCCCTCCGCCCTATTTTAAATACTATGGTGGAGGTGTATATTGCTACCCACTGTATATCTTAAGTTTCTTGATATTTGGATAATCGGTTTCACATTTTATGGATTCCATATAATGGACTTTATTACTTTATTATGGACACTTTGGCACGTTAATATTTGGATGTTGATTTACCATTATTTTGAAATATTCTGTATTTTCTGTACTTTGGTTTGCATTTCTGCACTATACCACTAACAATAGTGTTTTAGTCGAGCGCAATCTTATAATTTAGCAATAATTATTTATTTGGTCACAATAAAGAATTGTGCTTGGCAGGCTATTAAGCGAGGTTGGAGGCTGGATTTTTTTTAACAGCTTGAAATAAAGAGTACCTAGCCGGCTATAAGGGGAGGGTGAAGGCCAGATTTATACTTTTTTTTTTTTTAACAGCTTGAAATAATGGCGTGTGCTTGGCTGGTTATAAGGGGAGGTTGGAGGCCTTTTTTTTTTTTATATTGGTAATAAATAAGTGTGCTTGGCAGGCTATTAACCACTTAAGCCCCGGAGGATTTGGCTGCTCAAAGACCAGGCCCCTTTTTTCAACTTGGCACTGCGTGACTTTAACTGACAATTGCGCGGCCATGCAATGCTGTACCCAAATGAAGTCCTTTTTTTCCCCACAAACAGAGCTTTCTTTTGGTGGTATTGGATCACCTCTGCGCTTTTTATTTTTTGCGATATTAATAAAAAAAGAGCGAACATTTTGATAAAAAAAGAGCGAACATTTTGAGAAAAAGAGCGAACATTTTGAGAAAAAATTACATTTTCAAATTTGTCATTTAAAAAATATCCAATATACTCAATTTATGTCATATTTTGGCCAAAATGTATTTAGCTACATGTATTTGACAAAAAAAATCTCAATGAACGAATTTTTATTGGTTTGCGCAAAAGTTATAGCGTCTACAAACTATGGTGTAAATACTAGAATTTATGCAGTTTTTAATTTTTTGACTGCCTATCTCATTTCATGAAGTGCTAAAATGGCAGGGCAGTACAACACCCCCCCCCCCCCCCAAATTACCACTTTTTGAAAATTAGACATCCTAAGGAATGTCCTGAGAGGCATGTTGAGCTCATTGAATATTTAATTTTTTTGTCACAGGTGTTTAAAAGGACTAAAAAAAATTGTTTTTTTTATACACAAAGTTGTCATTGAAATGATATATTGCTCACGCGTGCCATGGGTATATGTGTAATTACACCCCAAAATATATTCCTACTCTAGGTTATCCCTACTCTAATCAAGGCTAGGAAAACCTCCTCTGGTAAGATCTATTACCATACCTGGAAAGCTTATTTCGCCTGGTGTGAGTCCAGGGGGTTCTCACCTCGCTCGTACTCGGTGTCAAGAGTGTTGGCTTTCCTCCAGTCTTGGGTGGACCAGCGCCTGGCGCTGACCACGATAAAGGGCCAGGTATCTTGCACTGGCTATCTTTTTCCAACGCCCTGTGGCGTCTCATTCCTTGATTCGCACCTTCATTCAAGGTGTGCGACATTTGGCTCCTCCCAGGAAGGAGCCTTTACCTCCATGGGACTTGAACTTGGTTCTGTCCGTGTTACAGCGTGCTCCCTTTGAAAACATCCGGGAGGGTGTAGGGGGGTATTGACCTAGTGGGACAGCCCCCAGGGGTGTGTATATGCAAATGCCTTTGTTCTTTTTGACTAAGTCTTATGACTAGCTACTCCTGCGGAGCGGAAGTCAATACCCAATAGTGATGACTTAGAGGCGGCGGCGACTGTCGGAGGACTCAGAGAAAGGAATTTTACAGGTAAGATTTTACAAAAATTCAGTTTTTCCTTTTTTCTTTTTTTTTCTTTTCTTCATTTTCCAAAATAAATGAGAGCTGCAAAATACTCTCCATGCCTCTCAGCAAATAGCTTGGAGTGTCCACTTTGCAAAATGGGGTCATTTGGGGACATTTCTTGGCCTTTAAAGCTGTGATAGGTAGTAAGGAGTGAAATCAACAATTTACGCCCTTAGAAAGCCTGAAGGTGGTGATTGGTTTTCGGTGTCCTGTACGCGGTTAGACTGCCAAAAAGACTCACAGATGGGGTATCCCTGTACTCAGGAGAAGCAGCAGAATGTATTTTGGGGTGTCATTCCACATATACCTATGGCATGTGTGAGCAATATATCATTTAGTGACAACTTTGTGTAAAAAAAAAAATAAGAATTTTCCCGAAACTTGTGGCAAAATATAAACTATTCCATGGACTCACCATGCCTCTCAGCTAATAGCTTGGAGTGTCTACTTTGCAAAATGGGGTCATTGGGGGTGGTTTTGTGCTATCTTAAAATTTCAGGGCCTCTGAAATTGTGACAGGTAGTGCGGAAGTAATATTGCACAATTTAGGCCATTAGAAAACCTGAAGGCGGTGATTGGTTTTCGGGATCCCATACACAGCTAGGCTCCCAAAAAGTCTCACTCATGTGGTATCCCTGTACTCAGGAGAAGCAGTAGAATGTATTTTGGGGTGTCATTTCACATATACCCATGACATGCGTGAGCAATATATCATTTAGTGACAACTTTGTATAAAAACGAAAAAAAACAAAAACAAATTGTCACCTTCCCGAAACTTGGGGCAAAATATAAAATATATATGTGGGAAAATTTATGCTCTAATAGTGTGAAAAAAAAAACAAATATACTATACATTTTAAACCATGTGAAAGCAGCACACAAAGGATTCATAGAAAAAATCCACAAAACAATAAAAATATGTGTAGCGCTAACAAAAATATCTTCAACAAATTAGTGCCATAATTATGTACTCAGAAATGAAATACCAATTCATAAAATATTCTGATTGTGCAAAAACACATAAGTGATAAAATAAATATAGTCCATAAAAGAATATATAATCAAATAGTGTCCAACGAAAGTGTATAAAACAGTATTTGGAGTGCCAAAGGGTTTTCAAGGAACCGCAAGTCCCAGCTGGTAGGTCCCATAACCCAAGGTACGATGAAAGGAAAGAAGCCACACCAGGAGAAAGGGGTCACCGAGTAAGCAATATGGCAGCTTACCAGAATGAGTGGGTCACCCAAATTAATGGATAGACCACTGTAGGCTTGATGTTATTACAATGGAAATCCATCAGATGTCACTCCTGCTATATTAGGCGACTTGCGCTCGATGGTATATAAAAAATGGTAACAGGGACATAGTGTAACACCGTAAAAAGCAATATATTTTTATTAAAATCACAAGCAGGTACACTCACATTTTTGAAGGCATCATACAGCATGTATATAATATTGATCCCAATGCAGCGGCATCTCCCAGCAGACTATCATCAGAAAAGACGGCTAGTGGGGGTGTGGTCTCGCCCGACCGGTTTCGTCATACGTTTGTCAGGGGTGTGGTCATCGGACGTGACTCCACGCCTCCTATATATCCCCCTAATGGACCCATAGGCTGGTCCGCATTAGCTCTGCATTGGTGAGTGGATAAGGGCGGAAGTGCTGCACCATATTACGCCATCTTCAACAGTTAACAGTGAAGAAGAATGGGCGAAATATTTGTGCGGCATGTGGGAGCCTG
Organism: Pelophylax lessonae; assembly: GCF_965119305.1. Taxonomy (NCBI): domain Eukaryota; kingdom Metazoa; phylum Chordata; class Amphibia; order Anura; family Ranidae; genus Pelophylax; species Pelophylax lessonae. Next base: position 127,676,375 of record NC_138768.1, read on the forward strand.
AAAAGGAACCAGAATGGGCATGTCTGTAACCCGGCCAAATAAATGAAACAGAAAAGTATAAATCAATCATACAATGTGACATAATCTATAAATATCGATATCCATTCCTTATTTTATATAATAGGATAAAAGTCCCGCATGAAACGGAATTTCTATTATATATATACATACATACATACATACATGCATACATACATACATACATACATACATACATACATACATACACATATATATATATATCCGAATCAGGGCTCCATCTTGTGGCCAAAAATAGGTATGAATTACATATGTTGAACAAATAAATTTCTCTGTCGCTCATTGACAGACGCAGTCCTCTTGATTAATATCAAATCGGGTTATACTGCCCTCTACAGGAGTAGGACACTAGGCAGAAGGAAAACATTCTGGCCACACCTTAGGGGCAGTTCCAGAGGGTATATCCTCTCTCTCCCTGCTACAGGATGTCAGTTTTTTTCTGTCTAGTTAGGCCCGCCTGTTCCGGTATGGTGAGTAAAATGTTCCCCCTCTCCCCCTGTCGGGTTTGTGGGTGGACGCGGGCCCCTCCCTGGGATGACCAGACCTTCATAATCCTGGATCCCCCCCTCTATCCTATAACAGGTGTCACAGATCCCCCTCTTGAGGGTGATTTAGTGAATAGGAACCAGAAGGCTTGGTTTGGGAGCTGACAATCGGAAGTCACTGTATGAGGGGCACTGTAAGGGACCATGACTGAAGTCAGTGGCTGGCATTACTATTAGGATGGCCATGTAAGAGGGTGATAGCATCTTACCTGATACATAAGGTGCAATACAGGCCGATGCCTGTGCCTGGACTACCGCCATCCGCAGGCCACCATCCTCCCACAGGCCGTACACCTCCCGCAGGCCGCACAGGCCGATGACTACCTTCCGCAGGCCACTGCTATCTTGCCACAAGCCGCTGCCATCCTCCACAGGCCGCCGCCATTTTTCCGCAGGTAGCGCGGGGCCGCCATCTTGGCGTAGCCTCGTGTCTCCAGCATGGGGGCGGCCATGTTTGAGATGACCAAACACCTCGAGGAGTAATTGGGAGGCGCCGGAAGGCGTGTAAAGGGGCGGAGCCGCCTCCTTTACCCGGGAAAGCAAGCCAAAGACTTCCTGTCTGTAACAGACAGTGCTGGGAGCAGGTTGATAGAAACTTCTGTGCATCAGGTGGTGAGCCTTGGGGTCTCTCTCTCTCTCTCTCTCTCTCTCTCTGTGGGGTCCAAGCAGGTAACACTGAGGGGCGCTATTGCGCTGGGGGACTAAGAAAAAAAAAAAAAAAGTTTTTTTCTTTGCAGTTATTTTTTTGTTTGCTGGCAAGTGTCTTGTATAATCATGGACCCTGCCACACATGTATCCCCACCTGATCCCCTCGAGTTGGCCGCAGGACCCTCCAGTACCCCACTTGTGATTGATGCATTATCAGCAGTTTTGGAGTCTTTGGTATCCCGGGTGGAGGTAGCCTGTCAGGGACGGGGGTCAAGGAAGCGACCCCCGTCTACCCCTATTTCATCTGACACTTCAGATACGGATTCTGAGCTGGTCACTGCAGCTGCAGGTCCCTCTTCTGGGACTGCTGTCTCAGGTACGGTCTCCTCACACAGTGAGGAGGACGTTTCTGCCTCCGCCATAGCGCAAGAAGAAGCGTTAGTGAACGCACTAGTCATGTCTGTCCGGGAAACCTTAAGTCTTGAGGTTACACCGGCAGAGGTAGATGACACTGAAATTCCCTTTGGTACCAGCAAGCCTACCAAAATGGCGAAGGTTTTTCCCTTGCCCAAATGTTTTGGTAACCTAATTAAGGAAGAATGGGATCGTCCAAAATGAACCCCTGCTATTTCCAAACGCATTGCTAGGCGCTATCCGTTTGAGGAATCCCTCCTTAAGAAATGGACGGTACCACCAGTGGTGGACCCACCAATTTCCAGACTAAATAAAGCCACTGTTATCCCGTTGGAGGACGCTCCGTCCTTTAGGGATCCGGTGGATCGAAAAGTGGAAGCCGAATCCCGCTCCATTTTTTCCCTGATAGGGTCAACATTTAGGCCAGTGATTGCCATTGGTTTAGTTTCACAAACATTGACAGAATGGACCAAATTGTTACGCCGTGACATAAAGGGGAGAAGTATCCCCCCGGCAGTATCAGATTTGCTGGAGCAGATTATACAAGGGCTAAAGTTCATCTGTGACGCCGCCCTGGACGCCACTCCCTTGCTAGGGCGTGCATCTGTTTCAGCAGTGGTCCTCAGACGCGTATTATGGTTAAAGTGCTGGTCGGCTGATCAAGGTTCCAAAAAGACTTTGGCTAATCTTCCTTTTCAGGGGGATCGCCTGTTTGGGGCCACCTTGGATGAGATTATAAAGGATCTCACTGGGGGTAAGAGCACTTTTTTACCACAGACAGCTAAAGGTAAAGGACCTCGTAACAGGCGAGGACCTTCCTTTTCCGCTCATAAGAAGTTTGTTCGCTCCGCTGGGGCGGGCGATAAGGGGGAGTCCTCCAAAGCCCCTTCAGGGGGTTTCAGAGGGCGCTGGTCGGGAAAACAAAAGCCCGACTCAGCCAAACCTGAAGATAAGACAGCCTGAAGGTGCGCCCCCACCCATCTCTGGGGTGGGGGGACGTCTTCACCGTTTTCCGGACCCATGGCTTTCCAGAATCCCGGACAAAGGGGTTTGCGAGGTCATGCGGTCGGGATACAAAATCAAGTTTCGATCACTTCTACCGGTGCGATTCTTCCCTTCCAACATGCGACTATCCCCGGATCGCTTAAAAGCTTTGCGGGGAGCAGTAATAAACTTGATGCAACAGAGAGCGGCAGTTCCCGCTCCTTGAGCAGAACGTTTTCTTCACTTTTGCAAAAGATCATTCCTAGTTCCCACCAGGAGATTGAACGATCTGGTCCTGGGACTGATGGTGGCCTTCTTAGAGGCAGTACCGTATGCCCAGTCGCATACCCGAATTCCCCAAAAGGAGATTCTTTTCAGATGGAATCAGGATCCCGATTCTCTGGACAATCGGATCCGGTTGAGCGAGCGGACCAGAGAGTCTCTGGTCTGGTAGCTTCGGTCTCCGATGCTCAGCCAGGGGAAGTCATTTCTTCCGACAGAATCCAGGTTACCGATAAATGTATTGGAACTGAGAGCGATCAGACTTTGTCGGATTTTCTGGACCGAGTAGCTTCAGGGCAACCCGGTTTGGATTCAGTTGGACAAGGCCACGGGGGGCTATGTCAATCACCAAGGGGGCACCAAGAGTGCCCTGGCGGCCATAGAGGTGGCCAGCATTCTTCATTGGGCGGAACGGTTTGTTCCGGCTCTCCCCGCAGTATGCACTCCGGGGGTGGAAAATCGGCAGACAGATTATGTCAGCCGTTGGATTCTGGATCAAGGGATATGGCCTTTTCATCCATAGATATTTCACCAGCGGTGCCTTCATTGGGGCACCCTGGAGGTGGATCTGTTGGCAGCCCGGCTCAACAGGAAGGCGCAGAGTTTTGTAACCCGCTCCCGAGATCCGCGAACGAACACAGCAGACGCGCTGGTCGCCCCGTGGGGACAGTATCAGCTACTGTATGTCTTCCCTCCTCTCAAGTTGCTGCTGAAGCTTCTTCGCAGGATAGAGGTGGAAGGAATTCCAGTTATCCTGGTAGTTCCGGACTGACCTCGTCAACCCGAGTACGCCGACTTCGTCAGGCTGGTCGCGGACGCTCCCTAGAGACTTCCTCTCAGGGAGGATCTGCGGGCTCAGGGACCGATCTTCCATCCTGCTTTACAATCGCTGGCTTTAACGGCCTGGCTATTGAGACTCAGGTGCTGAAGGACAAGGGATTGTCAACTTCAGTTATTCCTACTTTAATTAAAGCAAGGAAAGCGACTTCTAGAAAAGTCTATCATCGCACATGGAGGTCTTATATTGCGTGGTGTGAATCCTTTGGATTTCCTCCACGAGCCTATTCGGTGACCCGAATCTTGGCTTTTCTGCAACAAGGAGTTGAGCAGAAGCTGGCCTTGAGTGCTATCAAGGGTCAGGTTTCAGCGTTAGCAATTTTCTTTCAGAAACCTTTGGCTACCCATTCCTTGGTGCGGAATTTCATCCAGGGGGTGCGGCACTTGGCTCCGCCAGTGCGCGCGCCCTTACCGCCCTGGGATCTTAATTTGGTGTTGTCGGTTCTTCAGAAACCTCCCTTTGAAAATATCAGGGAGATTCCCTTGCTTACGTTATCCCAGAAGGTGGCCTTCTTGGTGGCCATTACTTCTGCACGCAGGGTGTCAGAACTGGCCGCATTATCTTGTCGTTCCTCATATCTGGTGGTTCATAGGGATAAGGTTGTTTTTCGTCCGAATCCATCCTTCCTTCCTAAGGTGGTTTCAGAGTTTCATCTGAATGAGGACATTGTATTGCCTTCCCTATGTCCTAAGCCCAGTCATCCTCGGGAGTTTGTGTTACATTCCTTGGATGTGGTTCGGGCAATCAGGGTATACCTGAAAACTACGGACTCGTTTCGTAAAACGGATTCACTTTTTGTGATCACGGATGGCCCCAAAAAGGGGTTGCCTGCATCTGCCGCGACTATCTCCAAATGGATCAGACAGACGGTGGTACAGGCTTATTCTATTAAGGGTCGGAATCCTCCGTTCCCTGTTAAGGCGCACTCCACTCGGGCGCTTAGTGCTTCCTGGGCCTTCCGCCATCAAGCGTCAGTGGTCCAGGTTTGCAAGGCGGCTACCTGGTCGTCGGTTCATACCTTTACAAAATTTTATAAAGTTGATGTGATGGCATCGGCGGATGCCTCTTTTGGCCGCAAGGTTCTGCAGGCCACAATTTGAGGAGACCGTTGGTCTACCTCGAGGGTTTTTTTCAGTTGGATTTTCAGTTGAGTCTCATCCTTTGGTTTGATGAGCCTTTAAGACTTCTAGTCGGCACCGGTTGGGCCTTCTGGATTTAAATTTTGATTTCTGTTATCCCACCTCTCATTTGTGGCACTGCTTTGGGACGTCCCGATTTTATATTAATCAAGAGGACTGCGTCTGTCAATGAGCGATAGAGAAAAATTGATTTTTGTAAAATCTTACCGTAAAATCCTTTTCTCTTAAGCTCATTGACAGACGCAGTACCCGCCCCTCTACTTTTGAGTTGGGTTGGGTTAAATTCTCTGACACTGCTTTGTGACATAACTGACATCCTGCAGCAGGGAGAGAGAGGATATACCCTCTGGGACTGCCCCTAAGGTGTGGCCAGAATGTTTTCCTTCTGCCTAGTGTCCTACTCCTGTAGAGGGCAGTATAACCCGATTTGATATTAATCAAGAGGACTGCGTCTGTCAATGAGCGACAGAGAAAAGGATTTTACGGTAAGATTTTACAAAAATCCATTTTTATCATGGTGCAACGCTCCATATTACATGTGTATAGAAACTACTATTGGCTATTAAAATCAATCTTAACCACTTAAGCCCCGGAGGATTTGGCTGCTAAAGGACCAGGGGTTTTTTTGCGATTTTTTACTGCGTGACTTTAACGGACAATTGCGCGGTCGTGCGACGCTGTACCTAAACGAATTTGACGTCCTTTTTTTCCCACAAACAGAGCTTTCTTTTGGTGGCATTTGATCACCTGTGCGATTTTTTGATCACGCGCTATAAACAAAAAAAGAGCGTAAATTTTGCAAAAATAACAATATTTTTCACATTTTTTTATATGAAATTCCCCCAAAAAAAAAGTAAAAATCAAAATTTTTTAACATTTTTCGGCCAATTTGTTTTATGCTACCTATGTTTGGTAAAAAAAAATCGCAAAAAGCGTATTTTGATTGGTTTGCGCAAAAGTTATCGCGTTTACTAACAAAGGGAAAGATTTTTGTCATTTTTGGTGTTTTTTTTTTTAACGCGTAATGGCGGCGATCTGCGATTTTTTTTTCGGTACTGCGACATTGCGGCGGACAGATCGGACCCTTGACTGACATTTTTGACACTTTTGGGGGTACCAGTGACATTACTGCAGTAATCAGTGCTATACATATGCACTGTTACTGCAAAAATGACACTGGCAGGGAAGGGGTTAACTTTATTGGACAGGGAGGGGTTAAGTGTGTCCTAGGGGCGTGATTCTAACTGTGCAGGGACATTCCTATTGGTGTAAAAGCAAAGATCAACCGTTCTACATAGTAGAACGGACAGATCTTCACTTTTACACAGGGAGAACTGACAGGCAGCTTGTTTACACAAGCCGCTCTGTCTTTCTCCCTTCACAGGAGCGATCGCAGTGTGACTGGCGGACATCGAGTCCGCCGGTCACACGCACTGACTTGTCTGTGAACGAGCCGCGGCGGGCGCGTGCCCGCCCGCGATAGGCTCACAAGTCAGTGACAGGCGAGTGACGTACCGATACGTCACTCTGCCTGGCCGGGGCTGACCGCCGCAGTATATAGTCGTGCGGCGGTCGGCAACCGGTTAAACATAGAAATTTTTACTATTGCATAAAAAGACATCCTCTAAAAGTACATATAAATAGAATAAAAACAAAAATAAAATCAATATATTTGCTAAAACAAAGGAAAAGGGAAGGAAAGAAAAGGAACCCGAACTGTTGTTGATGAAGCAGTTTACATCCCATTCGACATTGAGGCCAAAGGGAACGTAAGTCTTCAAACAATAAATCCACCTTGTTTCAGCACGTGAAATCTCCCTTTTTATATTGGAGCCCCTCCAATGTGGGGTATATTTATCAATAGCTGTAAAAAAGGTGTCTTTAGGGTTTTTATGATGGCAAATACTGTAGTGTTTGGATACACTGTGGCCTGGGAAACCTCTCTTAATATTGCCCACGTGTTCACCAAGTCGAACTTGGAGAGCCCTCACAGTGCGACCGATGTATTGTTTGCCGCATTTACATTGTATTAAATAAACAACGTTTTTGGTGTTGCATGTAATGAAGAAATCTATTTTGTATTCCTTCCCAGTTTGTGCTAAGGTGAATTTTTCAATTTTCCCACCTTTAAACGTGTTAATCGCACAAATATTACACTTAGTTTAGTGAATTGAGCTAGGAATTTGTTGTTTTTGTTTCACATGCGTTGCCCTTCCATGTGCTCTTTGCTGTGAAGACCAGTTATGGGGGGGGGGGGGGCAGGGGCCATTTTGTTTGTTGATATATACTGGTGAGTGGATACACTGGATGCCTTTGCTGCCACTTTGCTATCAGCTGGGTGTCCACTATGCCCCCCAGTACCTTTTTAAGGAGGGTTGGGCTCCCTCCAGGCTCACCTGCCCCCTATCTATCCATTAGAGTGCATGTGCTTCCACTGTGGAGACTCTCATAGGTTTCAGGAGTTAGGACTGCAGGTAACACAGGGTGCTGTGAAGGGGCCTTGCAGCTTACACATGCATTTGCAAATGTGTGTTAACTAAATCCCTTTTTTTAACCTACATTGTTAGACAGGTTGATTCGGTTTGTTAGCAGACTGGTCAGTGAGTATGGGTTTTCTTAGGGCAGGTTGTTCTCACGCACCTCATTCAAAGTCCCAACTTTTTCTCTTTAAGAAGCACAACTATTATCAAAGCCTAATAAACTATTCCCCACATATAGATTAATGCATAAGGTCTGGTCCAAGGTGAAGCAGTTGCAGCAAGTGACCGGTTTTCAAGAATATAGCCCGATATGGAACAACCATACATACTGTATCCAGAACTGGTTAAACTACAGTGCGGGGCCCTGTGGTGTGCAAAAGGCATCACACATCTCTGACATATCTTTGAGAATGGTGGACTACTAACCTTTATTCAAATAAAACTCAAGTATGGTTTGCTCCAGAGCATGCTATTTTATTACATCCAATTACAGCATGCCATTAAAGCTCAACCCTCTTTGATCATCCCAGAACAGTCCCCAACCCCTATATTCTATATATTGAAACACTCCACTTCCACTAAGGGATTCATCTCCAGATGATATGTGATGCTGTTGGGGGATTATTTGGAAACATTTTCCTAACTCAGCAAAAGTACAATGGGAAAGTGACGTGGGCGGTATTTCTGATGATCAGTGGGTGGAGGCACTGGAGTCAGTGCGGAGCTGTTCTCTGAACATAACTCAAAGATTTTCACAACTGTATATACTCTATCAAGTACATCATACCCCCCTCAGATTGCATGGCATGGGATTGAGAACAGACCTATTATGCATCAGGTGCAACGGAGATACTGGTGATCTCATACACCTTCTGTGGAGGTGCCCAAAATTGCACAGATACTGGACATCGGTGGTCCAGACTATTAACAGTTCATACTAAAGTTTCAGTACCCCTAGATCCAAAACCATGTATACTTGGCATACTGGAGGATTGTATACAGGTCACTCATGCCAGAATGGCGGTGTCCAGGGAGTTATTACAGGCTCGAAAACTTATATTGCTGCGCTGGACCTCCCATTTTCCCTCAACAAACGAGATGTGGGTAACTCACATGGGTGCAACATTAAGATGCGAACGCCTGATATATCAACACAGAGGTGTCCCATCTAGATACGACAGGATATGGAGTGGGTGGTTTGGCTCTAACTGATTTTAGTCATGGATAGACTATTGGTGTGGTACTTGAATATATACATACAAAGCAGTAAACCTGCATAAAATTCTGATTGGATTTGGAAGGTATAGGGTGGCGTGGTACCAGGGCCGGAGTGGAACGCCTTTTCAGCTCTGGAGTTTCATGCCTTAGACCGGCCCACTTTAGTTCACGACTGATTATATTAAAATAATGTAATTAAAACCTCAGAATATAAGTTTGCAATGGCGCACTGTTCTCTACAGCCTTGTAATTCACTGTATTTTTATAAAAATAAAAATTCCAATTCAGTGCAAATACAGTAGCCTAAGTTTTTTTTTTTTTTTGCTTCACAGTGAAGATTTATTAGAACAGTAAATAACAAGCTCACACCTGCCCATTGCTGCCACGGGCTGCCAGGAGTCCCCTTCAAAGTTGCAGGTATAGTTGTAGCTGAGGTCCCCAGAGCCGCCCTTCTCCAGCCAGCACTCTTACCTCTCTCTTGCTCTGTTTATAGGCAGACGGGGATCGTTTTCTTCCAGCCAGGCATGTTCCCAGAAGCACCGCTCTCCTTCAGGGCTCGCTGCACCTTTGTCACATAACACCTCACAGTCACAATAAAGCCCCGGTTGCCGGCACTTGTGTCGTCTTCTGTGCTCCGTGTCTCTGGGAAGAAGGCTCGGGCAGGAGGGGCTGCAGCAGCAGCTCACGGAAGGCACTGGATTAGGAGGAACAAGTGAACGGTGATAGAGGCACACTGAGGAGGAGGGAGGGATGTGTTGGAGATACAACTTTAGGCTTAGCCTATTGCAGTTCACAAATCGGACACTAGATGTCGCTAATCCTCAGTGATATGCTATGCATTTTCTTTGATGTGTTGTAATTTCCTGTACACTGTACTGTACTTGTTGGTTATCTCTTCCTGTCTGTGTTTTCCTCACCATGAGAAGGTGACATCTTTGCTTTCTGTGTTATGTTCCAATAAAGAATCCAGTTCCTGTTACTCCACAATGTCTGATCTGAATAGACTATTGTGATCACTGACCAGTGATCGCACTCTGCAACAGGATGTCAGGGGGCGGGAGGAGAAAACTTCCCATAAAGAAAAAGTAGTGTGCTCACACACTTCATTCCCTGGCCATGACAACGGCCCTCGTGGCAAAAAAACCAACCAGCCCACTGGGAATTCTCCCGGTGCTCCCGATTAGCCAATCCGGGCCTGCATGGTACCCCAGTATATCTTATCCTATGGTATTTCTCTTACCATGCTTATGCACGGGATGGATGGTGGACGGGGTTTGAAAGAGTTAAAACATGTATAACTCGATAGTATATAAATAAATTGGATTGTTGTGCATATATTGATGTAATGACAAGATGTAAATATGGGTTATTGCTCTTTGGGGATTGCCTTAACTGTATATTGTTTGGTGACTTCAAAAAAACTTTTTCCTGATTTAAAAAAAAAAAACCTGCTACCTCCTATGTAACATACAAAAAAAAATACAATTCCTTCTCTCAAGCAGGATTTTCATTATGTGAGTGAAGGGAGAAAACAATGTAACAATTCATTATTTTTTGCTTGTGACATGCTAAAGCCCAACGCCAGCTTTCATCTTTTTTTTTTTTAAATAGTGACGAAAATAATTTGGAACAGGTTGGTCCAGACAAACTAACAACCATGTACCTGCTGGAAGTGCTGTGTAAACTGTATACAGCATCAGCTACATACAGTGCTGTGTTCCAGCAGCAGTGCGGGGACTTCCTTTCCTGTTCCCAGAATAAAATCAGGCTGGGCTGAGCGCTGATCAGCTATTCACAGGAAGACTTGTATTTTATGAATAACTACAAGGCTTCCTCTGATCGGCAGAGATGGATTGTGACATTATCCATCCTTCTCTCCACTTCAGCCAGTCAGAGGAAGCCTAGTATTCATTCATAAAAATACAAGGCTTTCTGTGAATTAATGAGCAGCCCTTAGGCCAACTTGATTTTTCTCCAGGAATGTGATGGGAAGTCTTGCCGGAACCCAGCGCTGTATACTGTGTATGAAGCTGATGCTAACATACAGTTTATACAGCACTCTCAGTTGGCATATATGCTAGTGAAGGAAATGGTGCAGGTGTTTTACCTGTTCAATTCGCTTCTATTTACTTTGTATAAATAAAGTTGGGGGGAGTACCGCGCTTTAAAAGTGCTTAAATAACATAGAAAAAATATATAAATATGTAAATATGTGAAAAAGTGCCAAAGTGCTTCTTAAATAATATTAAAATAAATGTGTCTTAATATATACAATAAATACAATCCAATGCAAATCATACAATAAATATAATAGGTGATGAAATATTCACTAAACCAAAAATAGATCTTATTGAAACCAACTATATCAATCCATTATACAGTGAAAAATTTATATAAAATAAAATCGGTGACTTATTTAAATATAAAAAGTGCTCTAAATAGGTGATATCCAATAAAGTGCTGAAGTGTCCTTTTAAAATTATTTTTATAAATATATAGTGTGATGAACACAATCTTCTTAATCCAATTTTGACATGCAGGTGCTTCGTGCGGTGCCCACTAGGTGTCCTAAGCGCTCACCTCACTGCTCCTTTAACCACTTGCCTACTGTGCACTTAAACACCCTTCCCATCCAGGCCAATTTTCAGCTTTCAGCGCTCTCACACTTTGAATGACAATTGCGCGGTCATGCTACACTGTACCCATATGAAATTTTTATCATTTTTTTCACACAAACAGAGCTTTCTTTTGGTGGTATTTAATCATCTCTGGGTTTTTTATTTTTTACAAAAAAAAAGAAAAAAGACAGAAAATTTTGAAAAAAAAAAAAAGTTTTTCTTATTTTCTGCGAGTAAATTTTGAAAATAAATTTTTCTCCCTCACTGATGTGCGCTGATGAGGCGGCACTGATGGGCACTGATAGGCTGCACTGATGGGCACTGATGAGGTGGCACTTATGGGCACTGATGAGGTGGTACTTATGGGCACTGATGAGGAGGTACTAATATGCCGCACTGATGAGCACTGATAGGCGGCACTGATAGGCGGCACTGATAGGCGGCACTGATAGGCGGCACTGCTGGGCACTGAGAGGTGGCACTGCTGGGCACTGAGAGGTGGCACTGCTGGGCACTGAGAGATGGCACTGCTGGGCACTGAGAGGTGGCACTGCTGGGCACTGAGAGGCGGCACTGACGGGCGGCACTGATAGGCGGCACTGATGGGCACTGGCGGATGGCACTGATGGACACTGACGGGTGACAGTGATGAGCACTGACGGGCGGCACTGATGAGCACTGATGGGCAGCACCATCAGTGCCCACACTCAGTGCCCATAGTGCTGCCAGTCAGTGCTCATCAGTGCCTAGATGAGCAGGCACTGATGGGCACTGACTGGCAGCACTATGGGCACTGATTGTGGGCATTGATGGGGGCACTGATGGCGGGCACTGTGGGCACTGATGGTGGGGGCAGTGTGTGTGTTTTTTTACCTTCAGTAATCAGGGCACTGGTGATCAGTGCCCTGATTACATTTGTCTGTGTCCCCAGCGGCTGTCGGCTCCCCCTCCTTCCTCACACTGCAGTGTCTGTGTGAGGAAGGAGCGCCGGCGATGAGAGATGATCTCATATGTTTACATATGAGATCATCTCTCATTGGACGGCTTGATCACGTGGTGAATGGCCGCTGTGATTGGCCATTCACCACGATCTGTGATCGGCCGTGTCCAAGGGACACGGCCGACACAGATTCCCCCCGATGCGCGCTCGCAGGAGCGCGCGGGGGGGCGTGTCACTGGAGGCCGTTTAAAAACGGCCTCCCGAAAATTCGAGTCCGCGCTGCAGCCGTATATAGGCTGTAGCGCGGATGGGAAGGGGTTAAAAGAGCCTTAGGTTGTGTGCCCCAGTATGCTGTTCCTTCCTCCTTATTGGCATATATGTACCATTATGAATCCTTGGTTATATCTCCCTTGTAAATGCAGCTATCTTCCAGGGGATATATGCGGTTCTTTGTATCTCCGAAAAAATCAAATTGGGCCCAACATAGTGAAGTACGTCCCATAAATTTTATTAAGAAAAGTAAGAGTAACACTCACATTGTTTTGCGTCTTGTTTCTAGCATAACATACGATCCTTTGCCGATACGTCACTTCCGGTTTAGCTATCCTACGCGTTACGCTGCGTCATCACGCAGCTTCTTCCAGGGATACCTGCCTTCCGTTGTGACGTCCTTTTTAAAGCACTAGAGCCGGAAACGCCTGTAAACAAACGGCCATTTTGTTGGAGTCATATACGTTTCTCGTGCCTCTTATTTCTTAATAATTCAATATAAAATACAATTTAAATATCCATCCCCAATTACTTACTTCATATTAATTAAAACCCTATATTTATTTATAATGTTAAAACCTAACTAAAAACCTTTTAATACCCGGAAGTGATGTAGCAGCAATGAACATAGTATTACCTATATACATACAACAGTATATTTAATAAAACCACAATATAGACATAAATAATTATACCTTCACCTTACTATATTTCTATATATATACCCCTATGTTTTATTCATCATTTTCTAACGACCCTCAATATTTTTATACTTATTGTTTTTATTTATATTCTTATATCTATATTCCTCTGGAACCTCTTTCAATCTATTTTTCCAATTTATCTAACCCATTTATAGTATTACTTATTTATTCATTCAATATTTTAAATATTAATATAATTTAATATTAATTAATCTATAATATATTCCTTAAATAATCTACTTTTTCTGGACTTAGGGGTGTGCTTATTTATTCCAATATATCTGTTCCTGTATAAAATCATTTAAAATGTCCTAAAATCTATTATATTTTTAAAAATCACTAATAAAACAATTCAGGTCAAATTCAATATTCAACCCATTTGGTGTCAGACAGTCTAATGTATGAATCCAGTAAGATTCTCTTTGACTTAAAGTGCGGACTTTATGGCTACCTCGCCAATGTTTTTTGTACGGTTCAATCGCCCAAAATCTTAAATGTGTGGGATCTCTCTTGTGGTATTGGTCGAAATGTCTAGATACACTGTGTCTCTCAAAACCATTTTCAATATTTTTCACATGTTCTTTTATTCTTATTCTTAATAATCTCTTCGTGCGGCCCACATACTGTAGGCCGCAACTACATTCCAATCCATAAACCACTCCTTCTGTGTTGCATCCAATGAAATCTTTTATTTTATATACCTTATTGTTTCTTGTAGATTTAAACTCGTTTATTTTTCCTTTTGATTTTGTCCTGAGGCATGCATAGCATCTTTTGCATGGGTAGAACCCTTTTCCTGTGAAAAAAGTGCCTAGTGCTTTGGGAGGATCCATTACTGTTTTTACCAACATATTTCTTATAGTTGGTGCACGTTTATATATAAACGCTGGATTTTCTGGTAGTATGTTTCTTAGATGTTTATCCTTCTTCAGTATGTGCCAGTGTTTTTTTACAATTTTTTCCACCTTCTTATGTTGCATACTGTATTCCATGACTATAGGTACTTTCTCCATAAATTTGTTCTGAATTTTGTTTTTATCTTCCAGTAGGCTCTTCCTCTCTACCTTTTTAACTTCATCAATTTTTCCTTTTATAAACGTTGTTTCGTAGCCTTTTTCTATAAACCTCTTACCTATAATGTCTGCCTGTTGTTCAAACTCTTCTGCTTTGGTACAGTTTCTCTTTATTCTCAAGAGTTGGCCTTTTGGGATGTTGAAGATCCAATTTTTGTGATGACAGCTATTGGTTGGCAAGTAACTGTTCTTATCTACTTCTTTAAAGTGGGTTCTTGTAATAATTTTACCATTTTCTTGTCTAATCGCTAGATCTAGGTACTTTACTTCAACATTGCTGATCTCCCACGATAATCTGATATTTTTTTCATTTTCATTTAATTTATTTAAAAATTCAATTAAAATCTCCTTTTCTCCTTGCCATAAAATAATTCCGTCATCTATAAACCTTTTGTATAAAATCATTTCTTCTGGTATATCATTAAAAATATTGTCCTCTTCCCATTGCGCCATAAAAATATTCGCAACACTAGGTGCGAATTTTGAACCCATTGCAACTCCGACTTTCTGATAATAATATATTTTCTTGTACCAAAAGTAGTTTTTCTTTAAACAAAAATCCAGGCATTTGATTAAAAATTTCCTCTGTTTACAGATTAGATTAGTATATTTCCTTAGTGCCCATTTCACGGCTTCACATGCCTCATGATGATTGATTATGGTATAAAGTGCTGCTACGTCTATTGTGGCCATATAAATATTATTGTTAAAATGAGGTAGATTTTCCATTATTTGGAGGATATGTTTCGTATCATTTACATATGCTGTTGTTGCTGGAACTATTGGCTGTAGATAAGTGTCTATGTACTGGCCTAGTCTTGCTGTTAAAGACTCTATCCCATTGACTATAGGTCTCGGAGGTGGATCTTCCTTATTTTTATGTAATTTTGGTATTGTATATATTACAGGGGTTCTGCAAGACTCAGGTACTAGGTATTTTGCCTCTTTTTTCGTTAATATATCTTTCTTCAGGCCTAGATGCACTAGTTGTTCTAATTCTTTTCTATATTTTCCAACCGGATTACTTAATAATTTTTCATACGTATGTTCATCTCCCAGCATTTCAGTCATTTTCTCCTCATATTTTTCTTTTGTGACAATCACAATTCCTCCTTAAGTAATCCGGTTGGAAAATATAGAAAAGAATTAGAACAACTAGTGCATCTAGGCCTGAAGAAAGATATATTAACGAAAAAAGAGGCAAAATACCTAGTACCTGAGTCTTGCAGAACCCCTGTAATATATACAATACCAAAATTACATAAAAATAAGGAAGATCCACCTCCGAGACCTATAGTCAATGGGATAGAGTCTTTAACAGCAAGACTAGGCCAGTACATAGACACTTATCTACAGCCAATAGTTCCAGCAACAACAGCATATGTAAAAGATACGAAACATATCCTCCAAATAATGGAAAATCTACCTCATTTTAACAATAATATTTATATGGCCACAATAGACGTAGCAGCACTTTATACCATAATCAATCATCATGAGGCATGTGAAGCCGTGAAATGGGCACTAAGGAAATATACTAATCTAATCTGTAAACAGAGGAAATTTTTAATCAAATGCCTGGATTTTTGTTTAAAGAAAAACTACTTTTGGTACAAGAAAATATATTATTATCAGAAAGTCGGAGTTGCAATGGGTTCAAAATTCGCACCTAGTGTTGCGAATATTTTTATGGCGCAATGGGAAGAGGACAATATTTTTAATGATATACCAGAAGAAATGATTTTATACAAAAGGTTTATAGATGACGGAATTATTTTATGGCAAGGAGAAAAGGAGATTTTAATTGAATTTTTAAATAAATTAAATGAAAATGAAAAAAATATCAGATTATCGTGGGAGATCAGCAATGTTGAAGTAAAGTACCTAGATCTAGCGATTAGACAAGAAAATGGTAAAATTATTACAAGAACCCACTTTAAAGAAGTAGATAAGAACAGTTACTTGCCAACCAATAGCTGTCATCACAAAAATTGGATCTTCAACATCCCAAAAGGCCAACTCTTGAGAATAAAGAGAAACTGTACCAAAGCAGAAGAGTTTGAACAACAGGCAGACATTATAGGTAAGAGGTTTATAGAAAAAGGCTACGAAACAACGTTTATAAAAGGAAAAATTGATGAAGTTAAAAAGGTAGAGAGGAAGAGCCTACTGGAAGATAAAAACAAAATTCAGAACAAATTTATGGAGAAAGTACCTATAGTCATGGAATACAGTATGCAACATAAGAAGGTGGAAAAAATTGTAAAAAAAACACTGGCACATACTGAAGAAGGATAAACATCTAAGAAACATACTACCAGAAAATCCAGCGTTTATATATAAACGTGCACCAACTATAAGAAATATGTTGGTAAAAACAGTAATGGATCCTCCCAAAGCACTAGGCACTTTTTTCACAGGAAAAGGGTTCTACCCATGCAAAAGATGCTATGCATGCCTCAGGACAAAATCAAAAGGAAAAATAAACGAGTTTAAATCTACAAGAAACAATAAGGTATATAAAATAAAAGATTTCATTGGATGCAACACAGAAGGAGTGGTTTATGGATTGGAATGTAGTTGCGGCCTACAGTATGTGGGCCGCACGAAGAGATTATTAAGAATAAGAATAAAAGAACATGTGAAAAATATTGAAAATGGTTTTGAGAGACACAGTGTATCTAGACATTTCGACCAATACCACAAGAGAGATCCCACACATTTAAGATTTTGGGCGATTGAACCGTACAAAAAACATTGGCGAGGTAGCCATAAAGTCCGCACTTTAAGTCAAAGAGAATCTTACTGGATTCATACATTAGACTGTCTGACACCAAATGGGTTGAATATTGAATTTGACCTGAATTGTTTTATTAGTGATTTTTAAAAATATAATAGATTTTAGGACATTTTAAATGATTTTATACAGGAACAGATATATTGGAATAAATAAGCACACCCCTAAGTCCAGAAAAAGTAGATTATTTAAGGAATATATTATAGATTAATTAATATTAAATTATATTAATATTTAAAATATTGAATGAATAAATAAGTAATACTATAAATGGGTTAGATAAATTGGAAAAATAGATTGAAAGAGGTTCCAGAGGAATATAGATATAAGAATATAAATAAAAACAATAAGTATAAAAATATTGAGGGTCGTTAGAAAATGATGAATAAAACATAGGGGTATATATATAGAAATATAGTAAGGTGAAGGTATAATTATTTATGTCTATATTGTGGTTTTATTAAATATACTGTTGTATGTATATAGGTAATACTATGTTCATTGCTGCTACATCACTTCCGGGTATTAAAAGGTTTTTAGTTAGGTTTTAACATTATAAATAAATATAGGGTTTTAATTAATATGAAGTAAGTAATTGGGGATGGATATTTAAATTGTATTTTATATTGAATTATTAAGAAATAAGAGGCACGAGAAACGTATATGACTCCAACAAAATGGCCGTTTGTTTACATCCGGTCTAAGAATATTAGCTGTAAATACGGCAAATGGCGGAACATCCGTTTCCGGCTCTAGTGCTTTAAAAAGGACGTCACAACGGAAGGCAGGTATCCCTGGAAGAAGCTGCGTGATGACGCAGCGTAACGCGTAGGATAGCTAAACCGGAAGTGACGTATCGGCAAAGGATCGTATGTTATGCTAGAAACAAGACGCAAAACAATGTGAGTGTTACTCTTACTTTTCTTAATAAAATTTATGGGACGTACTTCACTATGTTGGGCCCAATTTGATTTTTTCGGAGATACAAAGAACCGCATATATCCCCTGGAAGATAGCTGCATTTACAAGGGAGATATAACCAAGGATTCATAATGGTACATATATGCCAATAAGGAGGAAGGAACAGCATACTGGGGCACACAACCTAAGGCTCTTTTAAAGGAGCAGTGAGGTGAGCGCTTAGGACACCTAGTGGGCACCGCACGAAGCACCTGCATGTCAAAATTGGATTAAGAAGATTGTGTTCATCACACTATATATTTATAAAAATAATTTTAAAAGGACACTTCAGCACTTTATTGGATATCACCTATTTAGAGCACTTTTTATATTTAAATAAGTCACCGATTTTATTTTATATAAATTTTTCACTGTATAATGGATTGATATAGTTGGTTTCAATAAGATCTATTTTTGGTTTAG
Organism: Pelophylax lessonae; assembly: GCF_965119305.1. Classification (NCBI taxonomy): domain Eukaryota; kingdom Metazoa; phylum Chordata; class Amphibia; order Anura; family Ranidae; genus Pelophylax; species Pelophylax lessonae. The sequence goes on from NC_138768.1 coordinate 127,694,747, forward strand.
TGAATATTTCATCACCTATTATATTTATTGTATGATTTGCATTGGATTGTATTTATTGTATATATTAAGACACATTTATTTTAATATTATTTAAGAAGCACTTTGGCACTTTTTCACATATTTACATATTTATATATTTTTTCTATGTTATTTAAGCACTTTTAAAGCGCGGTACTCCCCCCAACTTTATTTATCTGTATTGTGTAGGTTACCAATTTTAGTTCCTGCAGCATTAAAGGTGCCTATTTTTAATTAGAGAGACAGCGCGAGAATTTCACCAACCCTCTCTATTTACTTTGTGATTCATACATTTGTATATGCCAGATAATGACATGATTGTTATCCTGTTTGAGAGTTGCAGCGGCATATACAAATTTATGAATTTCAAAGTAAAGAGAAGTAATCTGAACACACCTGTCCAGAGGGAACTTTTTTTTTTTTTTAACAACTAAGTAAACCCCCCCCCCCCCAAAAAAAAAAAAAAAAACTTTGCATGGAGTTCTGCTTGTTTAATAATAGGATATAAAGGGCAACAGATGTGGCATCTGAAGCTTTGCACACTATACCTAACGAGAATGTAAGGGTAAATATGTCTATTCACCATATCTAGATGGAGCAATGATAAAACATTTTGGGAAAGACTTTTCAGCAGGCATAAAATAGCTTCTTGGGTTTCAGCAAGAAATTCCACCATCTACATTATGAATCTGTAAGGAAGGCAGAGAGGCGATTCAGGCCCCATATCTCAGAGCTCTAGGACTGCCCCTTATTCCTGCTCTGACACTGGAAAAATAGCAGGAGATATTGACACTGGCTAAGCCACATATTACCACTAGTTAATATTAAGAACTAGCTCAGGCACATATAAGAGCACATAGAAGTATTTTACATGATCCAGACACAGCCTAAAACAAATTTACTAGGACAGCGGTTTTGCCATTAAACCTAAACTAAAAAGGACTCGACTCAGAATTCATACTCGAGAGGCCACAAATATCCATGGTTTTGCAAATACACAAGTGCAGCTCTCAGGACCCTGGTACCTCAATGACATCCTGGGAGTTTCCAGATCAAGATGATTTTCACTAGGGACCTTAAAATCTGATTATGTCAACAGGTAATATATGTTGCAGAGTGCGATCACTTCAGATCAGACATTGTGGAGTAACAGGAACTGGCTTCTTTATTGGAACATAACACAGATATGCAAAGATGTCACCTCATTGTAATAAGAACAACAGACAGGAAGAGATAACCAACAAGTTCAGTACAGTGTACAGGATATTACAACACATCATAGAAATGCATAGCATATCACTGAGCATTAGCGACATCTAGTGTCCTATTTGTGAACTGCAGTTAATCTGTAATAGGCTAAGCTTTAAATTTGTTGTATCTCCAACAATATAGTCACTGACATTACAATCACCTCTTCAGCTGCTGTACAAGAAACGACAAGCGACAGTAAACAGACTCAAAGTTTCTGGAAACCCATTGTTTTTTATGGTATAGTATACATCTAAACTCAAGAACAAAAATGTAATATTGCAGCTTACCAGTCCTTAGATGTGGTGGCTGCATTAGTTTTCATTTTCAGCCATTTTTCCTTTTCCTCTTAAAGTGGTAGTATCCCGCTTTTTGACACTTTTACCTACAGGTAAGCCTATAATAAGGCTTACCTGTAGGTACAAATAATATCTCCTAAACCGGCACGGTTTAGGAGATATTTACAGTGCATGCAGCCACTCGCGCGAGCGGCGCATGCGCTCTGAAGGTCCTGGGGACCTTCAATTAAGTTGCCGGGAGCTTGCCGGAAAAATCACTCCCGCGCGCATGCGCGGGAGTGACGTCATCGCGGCTCCGGCCAATCATCGCGCCGAAGCCGTCTCTTCCGGCCAATCAGCACGCCGGAGCCGCCGAACCCGGAAGAGACGACGAGGGACCATGGCAGCGCCCGCAGCGATGTCCGGGGGTCCGTGTCGGGGCTTTGTTTTAAGGTAAGTTACACATAATGGGCTAATATGCGATGCATACTAGCTCATTATGCCTTTGTCTTGCAGGTTTTTTTTTTTTTATTTTTTTTTTTTATAGAGTTTACAACCCGCTTTAATGATCCTGCCAGCAGTGTTAATTTTGGTAGCAAATTTCAATTTAGTTTTAGTCTTCGTCTTAGGACTAAAATGGCATTTTAGTTTTAGTCCCATTTTAGTCTTCTGCAAGTGTTTTAGTTTTAGTCGTATTTAGTCGACTAAAACTCCAGTACATTTTAGTCGACTTAAACTCATTTTAGTCATCTATAATCGAATGGGTGTAGTTCAATTGTAATTTGTAATGCATTATTTAAGCATTTCTCTACAATTTCCAAACTCATTATATACTACTGCTGGAGTGAAAAATCGATTATGTTATTATTGATCGTATTAAGCTTTGAGCATGCACTAGCACAGCACTACACAGACACAGATTTAGTCATTAAGTCTTTATTTAGGCAAAACTGTTTTGCCAAGAATATTGCTTTTTTAACCAAAGGGCGTAAGATAAAAATGTAATAAAAATACAAAAAAATTAAAACTTTGCAGGCTCGTCAACTCGTGGTGATGCCAGTCATGCAGTGCACATTTACATGATGATTATGATGACACATAATCTAATTCTTATTCTCGCTAATACATGATTTATTTATGTTTGATCATATCCGTTTAAATTTGCATGCATAATATCTACAGGCTACTATGTTCAAGATAGCTCTTCATATGTGGCCTGTGAAAATTCAGTATATTATTCGGTTTGTTTTTTCCGTTTTTAATTTCTGCCTAGCAACAAGTTGCGCATATATATTTTCCCCCCTATTGGCTATGCAAGCCTTATAGCTCAAATTTGCATGTCAGTTTTCTACTCGGCAACATCTGACTGCCGACCATAAAATTCACCCATTGGCTCTAACGCTTTTAGTTCACAAAAACAATTCCGGTTGCCTGGTAACCCACTAGTATATTAATAGCGGACCTGACGTGAATTGACGCTGCTCCTGATGACGAAAAGCGTAGAGCGTGGTTACGTCAGTTCCGCTTGAGTGAGACTCCGATCCGGTCGCTGGAGCGCATAGCGTCCCGGAAGTCACCGCCAGCGAGGGGTTTGCGGTATTACCTGTACACACTGTCGACTTGTTTTTAATGTGAGTACTTTGATTTTATATGAATAAAGTAGCAAAGTTTTTACAGTACTTCACTATATGAGAATTCTTCTTCTTTACATTATCTGGAACCTGCCTACACTATTGATTGATGCATTACTTATATGAGGATATATCGTTCACATTACATTTATATGCCTATGGGAGAGCTGATCTATGATTATACCTTGAGGAGATTGGAGTGAGGGATTGGCCTGGCTGAGGAGCTTACCCTAAATCTTACACGCTGGTTACCCCTGTAGGGGTGCCTCCCTCTGGTGAGTGTGGGAATTATCGAAAGGGGAGCACTGGTTTCCTCACCCGGCACCCGTGTCCTGGACTACCTCGGGATTCACTTATTAAGCTCTCCTTGAAGCCTCATTCACCTGTATACCACATATGAACTTTCACAACAACTTTTGATAATGAATCCGTTTCTATACATATATTTTGTATATGGACTTTCTTACTGGATCTTTCACATCAAATTTATACATATAATTATATGTGTATATTTTTCCTTGATTCACTTTTTTCACCATTTCACTTGCTAAATCTTTATTAGCACACCTGAGATCTTTTTTCTCAGATCACTTTATATCATTTATCCTAATTCCTTTACCAATTGATTAATTGGCTTCACCTAGCATTAGCTATTTTGCTCACGTTGCTCTTTTTATTAATTTATTTAACAGTTTTCACTGTATTTATATTACCTCTTGATGCTCACCTAGCACTTTATATCTATTCAGTTTCACTGTATTTGTTTATAGATTTACAGTTCCTTATATATATATATATTTATATATATATATATATATATATATTTAAATATTTTATACGGTATCTGTCACCTTACTGCACCTACTCACTATTATTTATTACTGTGTATTTTTTTACTGCATTGTATTACTATCAACTTTTTTAGCCATTGGTTTATTGTACTTATTTATATTCATTTTGTATTTCCAATGATATACCGTATTTGACTTACCACCATTATAGATTGAGACACTATATCTGGCAGCGCCACCCACCTCACTACCCAACACATATCTGAATATAGATTTACACTATATTTTGAGGTAGGCTTCAGCCATTCCTTCTTTTATCCATTAGCGCGGAATCCCCATTTTTTCACACATTTACATGAACTTTAACAGGTCAAGAAATTGAATAGAACACAATAAAACCTTTCAGCAGCTTTACCTGGTGTCAAAGGGACTGGAGTAAAGTCATTTTCTCTGATGATTCATTCCCCTTTCTGAATGTTTGGGGCATCCCAAAAAAAAAACTTGTCCAGAGACTCACTCCAGGGAAGAAAAAATAAGCATCAGCTCACTTCATCAGTCCTGCTGTGTCATGCTCATGGCAACAGTACAGCATCCTGAGACCACTGTGGGGGGTTTGCTAAGTTCTCAGCCAACAAGGGAGTGTGCTCACTGCTCACTCACAATTTTGCCTAAGAACACAGCCATGAATAAAGAATGGTACAAAAACATCCTCAGAGAAGAGAACAACTTCCTTCCCACCTCAACCATCCAAGAACAGCTGCGCAGAGACTCCAGGGAAGAAAAAATAAGCATCAGCTCACTTCATCAGTCCTGTGTCATGCTCCTGGCAACAGTAAAGCATCCTGAGACCACTGTGGGGGGGGGGGGGGGTTGCTAAGTTCTCAGCCAACAAGGGAGTGAGCTCACTCACAATTTTGCCTAAAAACACAGCCATGAATAAAGAATGGTACAAAAATATCCTCAGAGAGAACAACTTCCTGCCTCAACCATCCAAGAACGGCTGCACACTTGCACAGGCACTGTCACTGCCAGTCTGGCACTGGCACTGCATAATAAAACAATAATGTAACTTGAGGAGGGTAATGCTTATTTCTACAATAAGAACCCATTTACAGTGTCAGCTTATTATTTTAACAGTTCTAATTCTCAGATGTATTCAATAAAAATGTTCACAGTCTACAATAAAGCCATTAGGGTCTGAAATATAACATACTTACCACTTTTTATCAACTCCTCTCTCCTCTTTCTCAGTCTCAGCATTCGCAATGACAATAGAGGTAAACATTAGTACAAAGAGAATGGGGTGTCGCCAAAAGCTACGGACTCTGTATAAGCCCCAATGAGCCCATGCAATTTTTGGGATCAGCCCAGAATGTGGGATTTTGAAGGTGAGGTTTGCTTGGTATGTTTTTAGATAAACAGTAATGATAGACAATGAATAAATAAAATACAAAAATTTGTATGGGGCCCCATCTTCATAAACAACGGTTCTTTTGCTGATGTGTTGTATATTGTATGCACTGATATTTTATATCACTATTTGTGATTTGTTTTTATGATGGAATTGTAACAATAACATTTTTGTATTTTATTTATTCATTGTCTATCATTACTGTTTATCTACAAACATACCAAGCAAACCTCACCTTCAAAATCCCACATTCTGGGCTGATCCCAAAAATTGCATGGGCTCATTGGGGCTTATACAGAGTCCGTAGCTTTTGGCGACACCCCATTCTCTTTGTACTGTATATTTAACAGGGATGTGGTGTAGGCTTGCTTGATCTATTGGTATTCAAGTCTGGCGTTTCTTTAAATTATTCAGAGGTAAATATTACACTATAAAGAACTGCAGCAGGACCACGATGTAAGGCTGCCCTTTTTGACCGTTACTGATCTATTTTTCTTTTTCATTAGTGTGATATTTGTCTCTATTGTAACATTTGTCAATGCGAAGAGAGAGAGGAGTTAATAAGTGGTGGTTGTTGTTATTGTTCCACATACAAATGGCATTTGTAGCCTGTGTGCATTTTTCCAATGAATTGAATTGACAATTACAACTGTTTTTGAAGCACAAGTATTAGTTATGCTTCTTATAGAAATAACAATAATAAAACACATCTATTTGTTTCAATTCATTTTAAGGAAAGCAGTTTGTGCCAAAATGACCCTTGCTCTATTCCGCCGGCCTCTAGAGAGGTCACCTGTGACACTGAACACCCTCTCTGCAAAGGCTTGAGAAGCTGGCATAGCCAACAGGTCTAAAGCAAAAGGTTTTAGCTGGTGATAAATAGTGTCACTCTTTTTTAAAGCCAAAAATCTGTTGCAGTGTTGTCCTCAACTTGATGCAAAAGCTCTTCCTTATATTTTCTGATCTGCTGTTTTATGCTGTTTGGGGAGATCCTCTGCCTGGGTCTTCTGCGGCATTTAGAAAGAAACCGAAAGATTGGCTGCTTAGATGTGGATGCCGGTGCTTCTTCAACTTCCTCCAATTTTTCAATATTCTCCTGTTCCACTAGTTACACATCATCTTCAGAAAATTAATGATGTTGTGTGTGGGGTGAAGTGGATTTTCTTATCGTATACTCCTCTGCCTTTTTAAGCAATTCCTAAATATTCTCATGATCTGCCACATCAACAAGGGTTTCACAGACAGTAGGGTTGACAAAACAAGCAGCTGCTGCAAGTGGCGAGAACATTTCATCTGTTGGATCTAAAAATGAAGCAAAATGCTGGTTCACACTCCCTTTCATTCTCTGTGCAATTGTGGCAAGGTCTTGGTAGCTAGCGTTCTGTTTAAAGTCCTCAAGGTGGCTGAGTAGATCAAAGAGAGCAGGGACATGGACATGGTGTCACTCTGGAGGGTTTTAGTATGTTCTGCAAAAGGCAGCAGTAGGTCATGCAATGATGTGAGCTTTTGCCATTCACTAGGGAGCAAGCTGTCCCATCCCATGTTGTTCGCGATTTGGCAGACTGACTCTTTCAGTTTGAGGAGTCTTGCGATCATGTGAATGTGCTTGACCAGCGTGTGGGGCAGTCATTGAAAAGTGTCAGGCCACAATAATCCAATATCTTCTGTGTTGCAATGGAAGACTTGTGGAAGACTTGCGGAAGAGGTTCACTATTGATCTTGCTTTATCCAGTATTCTCTTCACACTTGCCTCCTTCTGCAACATGTGGACCACTAGTTGTAAGGTATGCACTACACATGGTGTCCAGTCCATGTCGATCTGTTTGTACACTACACATGGTGTCCGGTCCATGTCGATCTGTTGGTACCTAACAGTGGAACACAACCAAATAAGCATAAAGTATAGAAAAGCTTTCTGTTCCATTCTATTCCATTCTATTATTTTAACATTTAACATCTTATGGGAATACTTTTACACAAGACTACTGGAAAAATAACAAAGATGCACCCATAGAGTAGACTAGAGCAAATATTAGTGCCCCCATATCAATCATCTCATATGCATGGGATAATTAACTGGTGTCAACCGAACCATGTCATGTAAAATAATATTAAAATGGGCTCACCACAGATTATCAATTTCCGACTCCGCCTCAGAGTAACTTTCTGTCATGGGGGAGTCTTCCTCACTAGAGCTGGGTGCTTCTGCTGCTGCTGCAGTTTGTTTAAATGCTGCCAACATATTGCTCCCGTTGTCTGTTATCACTGTGAGGATCTTGGTATGTCCCACTCTTGCAAGCATTTGTCGACACATGTTTTAATTGACTGTGCCGTGTGTGGGTGGGCTACTTGTTCAAGGGCCAACAATATGTGTTCAGGTTTATGTTGTTCAACACAAAAGTAGCATTCACATACAGCAAGGAATGAAGCTGAGAGTCCTTTTTTGGTCCACAAATCAGTGCAAATAGATACTCTCCGAACAGCAGTCAGTCTCTTTTTTGAATTTATGTTTTTCATCAACATATTGTTTGTCAATCAGATTGCTTATTTTAGTTTTCTTTGGAACAGTCAGCTTTCTATCTACTGTCTCAATCATGCTAATAAAGTCCTCATCTTCAATCGTTCTGACTGGTAATCCAGAGCGCCCAATCCATCTTGCTATGGCCTCCTCCCTGGCCTGTTGTTCCTTAGAGTCAATTTTGTATTTTGAAGCGCCTAAAATAGCAGTGTAGTTTGCTGTGGTGCACTGGCTTGACTTGGTTTTCTGTATCTGTGGGGTTAAATTAAGGGGAAAAATTCTAGTTATTCTGATTTTACATTCTCTCTCCCTCAGCTCCAAGTTGTCTCTTTATACACAAGTGGAGATAAGTGCTATCGTGCACTGCTTACCTTTGTATGAATTTCGGGATGAGTTGTCCGCAAATGACGCTTCAAGTTTGTTGTATTTTCCCAGTTAGTGTCACTCCACATGGTTTGCAAAGGGTCTTGTTGTCCTTAGCATCAAATGTAAAATACACCCATAGATCTTCTCTTCTCTTTCTACCAGTCACAGAGACAGACGCGGTCGCAGACATTTCTCTGGATGATAGTGCTGTGTGGATGACAGTGGTCAGAGGAGGCCTGTAATGCTGCTGGACAGTGCTGGATGGTGGTCTCGGGTCGAAGGGATGGCCTATAAATAATGCACAGTGCCCTGGATGTCTGCAGTGGTCAGACTCAGAGGAGGGCTAATGCTGCTGGACAGTGCTGGATGGTGGTCTCAGGTCTAGGGGATGGCCTGTAATCTAATGCACAGTGCTGGATGGTGGTCTAAGGGATGGCCTGTAATGCCCTGGATGCCTGTGATGGTCAGGTCAGACAGAGGAGGCCTGTAATGCTGCTGGACAGTGCTGGAGCCTGGATGGTGGTCTCAGGTCTAAGGGATGGCCTGTAATGCCCTGGATGCCTATGGTGGTCAGGTCAGAGGAGGCCTGTAATGCTGCTGGACAGTGCTGGAGCCTGGATGGTGGTCTCAGGTCTAAGGGATGACCTGTAATCTAATGCACAGTGCTGGATGGTGGTCTCAGGTCTAAGGGATGGCCTGTAATTCCCTGGATGCCTGTGGTGGTCAGGTCAGACAGAGAAGGCCTGTAATGCTGCTGGACATTGCTGGAGCCTAATGGTGGTCTCAGGTCTAAGGGATGGCCTGTAATGCCCTGGATGCCTATGGTGGTCAGGTCAGAGGAGGCCTGTAATGCTGCTGGACAGTGCTGGAGCCTGGATGGTGGTCTCAGGTCTAAGGGATGGCCTGTAATGCACAGTGCCCTGGATGCCTGTGGTTTAGAGGAGGCCTGTAATGCTGCTGGACATGGACAGTGCTGGATGCATGGTGGCCTCAGGTGGTCTAAGGATTGGCCTGTATGCATTGCACGGTGCCAGATGCCTGCGGTGGTCAGGTCAGAGAGGAGGCCTGTAATGCTGCTGCCTGCAGTGCACACAGCACAGTGCTGCTCAGAGTGCTGGATGGGGGTCTCAGGTTTAAGGGTGGTCTGATTCTGAAGTTAAACAGGATTGGCCGGCCTCAGCAGCCTATGCACGTGCACACAAACACACAGTGCTGGATGGCGGATGACAGTGGGACTCAGAGGAGGCCGTAATGGCTGGCCTGGCTGTTGTAACTCACTCAGTGGGTGCTCTGCTCTGGATGTGGTGGTGGGTGCCACTGCCTGGTTGGTCGTCTGCCGTGTGATGTGACAGAGTCAGGTCTGGAGTCAGGAGCCCTGGCTCTGGCTGTAGTGCTGCAGTGCTCTGAGGTGACTGGTCTCGACTCTCTTGTAGTTATCACGTCAGACGTCACAGGGAACGCCACGCCAGACGCCACACAGTCGCTTACTGGGAGCGGAAGCAGATGGAGCTCCGGGAAAACCGGAAGTTGGGTAAACGTCCCTGCCTCACATTCTCGTTTAGTTTTCATTCATTAACGAAAAAGGATTTGATTTTCGTCATAGTTGTCGTCATTTGACAAAAATGTGCTATACTTTGCTTTTCGTTTACATCACTTGAAAAATGCCGTTGACGAAAACCTTTTCGTTGACGGAATTAACACTGCCTGCCAGTAACACTTCCGGTTCTAGAGTGATAACGTTCATGCAACAACCTTTCTGCATGGAGGAACAGCATTGTCACCCTAGGACAAAAAGGGTCTTAGTTCATAAACATGCCCTCTTTTCCATAAAACAGGGGAGATGTTATCTGTAGTCCACCACGAGCATCAGTAACAATGCTGAGAACTATGCGGCAGAGGCAGCGAGCACAGAAAGTTACCAGCTCACTGGATTTCTGGCAGAATGAAAGAAAAAGGGGCATTTTATATGCCCCCCTTTTTCTCATGGGATAAGTGGCAGGTCAGATTATTTCCAGTCAGGTTTGGGCGGGAAGATAGTAGGTAGAATTTACCTCAGGGAACCTGCCTGGAGATATTGTGGTTAAGGGTGGAGTTTAGGCAGTCTGTCAGGTGATAGGTCAGTTAGTCAAAAAAGTGGGAAGGTATCTCAGGAATTTCTAGAACATTCCAATAGGTTATATAAGGAGCTTGCATTACCGGAGGGGCTCATTCACCTCACAGCACTCAACATTGGAGTTTCCCAACCCCCCCCTCCCCTTATGTCGCGGCTGTTTGTTATGTGGAAGGTCACTCTTGCAACTATGCAAGGGGAGACTAGTATGTTATTGAGCATGGGAGTTTGTCTTTTGAAAAATAATTGTTTTATTTATTGATGCAGCCTGAGGTGTAATGGCTGGGTTGTCTGGAGTTTTTAATAAAATGTATTGATTTGTTATTTATTGAAGCTTAACCAGTAATAAACGGCCGCGGCCAATTTTAAGCCAAGTCTTCTGAGTCTTTGTCTTTTTTATAAATAGAAGCATGTACATAAGTTTTTTTATTCTAATTTTAGAGGGTATATCAAGATCCTGACTACTGTCCCATGTTTTTTGCTGCATTTTGTTCTAGAAGCCCAAAATAAAGGGAAAAAATATGAAAAGTTCATTGTTCAAATTTACGCCTTCCTGCCCAATGCTGACCCAGCTCTAGCAACTCATTGCAAAGCTTTAGGCTGCAGTTATATAAACATTCAAATAAAATTCTAATGAATCCACCGGGGCTATTGTGTGCCCTTGACCCAAGAGGGGGCTTTCTTTACTTCTGGATTTTTATCATTCTGGAAATTCTCAGCTGAATCTGGTACAGTAAAGAAAGTTTCATCAAGTCAATAAATAATTGAAGTATGACCGGACAATCCAAGAGTGTTCGGAAAAGGCAAGTCAGCATAATGTATGGAATTAAAAAACAAAAAATCTGTAAACTATGATTTTTCTACACAAATTCCAAATTTAATAATGAGTCATAAATGCCTATGGAATTATTCTAGAATTAAAAAGAATTCACTGAACGAACCTACTATTATAAGCTGGTATAGTTCAAACACACACGGATTTTGTTTTTCAGCAAGCAGGAAGATCAAACCATGGCGATTGCAGCATTGTGGTTGTGACAAGGCATGGGGCATAATGTCCAAATTCAAATCTTCAGGTAGAGTGGAGGAGAGTGAGCATTATAAAAACATAAGATGTTTTTCTTTATTGTCCATTTTTTTGCCATCTGTGTCTCACTAGAGAGATTTCCCTTCACTTCCTGTTCTGTAGACCCAAAAGGAAGAGAGAGGATATCTTTACAATGTCAGCAAAATCCCCTCATGTCATGGGAACAAGTGTCATCATCGGATAATTTCCACTCTACTCCTGCTCTGGTGGCAACTCAAATTTTTGGATTTACCCTCACTTTCATTCCTGGTGACTAAGACAATTAGAGAGTACAAATATCCCTAACGGGGAAACAGACCGTATAGACTTGACAAAGATTTTATCCCCTCACCATTCTATCCAAACCAAAATAAAAAACAACGTTGCCTTTTGTTATACTTTACCTTTCCTACTGAGCCAATTCTGACATTCCTCTCCTATATATAAAAATCATATTTTTTTTTCTAGAAACTACTTAGAGCCCCCAAACTTCACACACACATACATACAGTGTACAGTATATATATATGCGTGTGTGTGTATGTATGTATATTTATATATATATATATATATATATATATATATATATATATTTTTTTTTTTTTTTTAAAGCAGTGGTCCTGGAGAATAAAATGATGGGTGTTGCAATTTTTTTCTCTTTTTATATCACATGGTATTTGAGCAGTATATATAAGATGATGTTACACTGAGTAACTAGAAACTCAACATGTCACACTTTAAAAATTGTGTACTCCTGTGGAACAGCGCCAAACGACGGTAACAAGTAATCTCCACAGGCGATGCTTTAAAAGCTTTTTTTTAGGTTACCAGTTTAATAACAAATGATGCATTATTTGTTGTTATTAATTGCAGGAGTTGTTGTTTTTACTCTGTATACTGAAAGCTGCTGCACTGGTTATACTCTCTGTGGCACGATTCATTGATATTTAGTAGGTTACCAGCTTAGAATTACACAGGTGGTCGAGTGCTAGAATTGTTGCTCTTCCTCTGGTGTTTGTGGCGATACCTCACATACGTGGTGCGAACACCATTTACATTGGCGTATGCGTTCACCTTTGCAAGTGAGCATGGGGGCACTTTACTTTTTTTTAATTGTTTATTTTTTTTTTCTTTTTTAGCATTTTTATTGCTATCAAAAGTGATGGACAACACCCCCTGTGATAGATGGATAGGTTCTCTTTACTGAGAAATCTGGGGTGTATTAGACCCCCAGATCGCTACTCTGCCCTTCAAAGCATCTGATCAAACAGAGATTGGCTTGATCAGATGCTTTCACAAGCCAGTAATGGCTTGTTTACATCATGCTGAAACCAGTCATTTTTTTAAAAGTTGATGGCTGCGCTTGATTGACCTGCTCGATAGAGGGTCTATGGGTGGGTGATAGGTGACAGAGGGAAAAAAAAAAACAATATTTAAAATGTTTTTTGAAAAAATCTGTGGTGAATCCTGTGGCTAATGATCGGGAGGAAAGGGGGGGGGGAGAAGGGAATGGAACCAGAAAGGGGGGGATTGACTGTAAAATCAGAGAAGAATGTGCTGGAAAAGGAGACAGTAGTGTGAGATGTCGGCTGACCAGTGGAGCGAGCGGTTACTTCGCTCCGCTGTCCTGCTGGAAAAACGAGTTTGTATAAACATGGAAGAGCTGATCAGAAAAAGAGACAAAAGTGAAAAACAAAACGGGCTATCCCTATATAGGGATCGGAAGTCCCTGGTGGCTGCCCACAGACAGTTGAAACAAAGTGACAGATCTTAGAAGAGTACAATAGACAGGCGACTTTAGAAACAAATATAAAGGACGGGCAGATAAGGACTGCCTCAGTGACTGACAGAACTGCTGTGGAAAATAAATAGGTTGTGAAAGGAAAAAAAGAAAGAAAAGGAGAGGGAAAAGAAAGAGATGAAAAAGATAAAGGAAAACTGGAGAAAAGAAAAAGTGGGGTGCAGGGAATATAAAAAGGAGGAGAGGACAGTCTGGGAGAAAAGCTGATCAGAGATGATTCCAATACGTTAATATTACACACGGATAGAAATCCCTAGTGACAAGCAGCTCAATCTAATAGGGGAAAAAGAGAGCCAACCCAACGGACTGGATTAAACTGTCATGATAGACTTCAAAGCAGTACTGACCGTAAATGTTACCATTTGGATCTGCAACCGACAGCAAAATAATGATCATTGACACCAGTGAAAATTAAATACAGCTGGTGGGTGGGGTTTGGATCTGACAGGTGAGTAAGCTGGATTCCCAGATCAATGAGTGGTTTGTATTGCTTCTTGGTCGAGCAAAGGAGCTGTGCAAGAAGCATCTGATATAGGGAAGATGAGTTTGTAAAGAAAATGGATAATGAATGAATAATAAATGGTTAATGATGGATGTTGGATAATTATAAATATTACATAGTGAATGATATCTGAAATGTATTAAAAAATAATTAAGAAGAATGAATAAATGGAATGAAAATATAATAGAGTAAAAATCAAGATAAAATAAAATAAAATAAATTATAAAATAAAAAAACAAACAAATAAAAAACAATTAAAAATAATAATAATAATAATAAAAAGAAAAGTGAGATAAAATGAAAGAAAATTATCGCAGGATGGGTGCTTGTAAAAATATTAGAGTAGAAAGTATTCGGCCCCCTTGACCTTTTTGAACTTTTGCCACGTTTCAGGCTTCAAACATAAAGATATAAAACTATAATTTTTTGTGAAGAATCAACAAGTGGGACACAATCATGAAGTGGAACGAAATTTATTGAATAAATTCAAACTTTTTTAACAAATAAAAAACTGAAAAATTGGGCGTGCAAAATTATTCAGCCCCCTTAAGTTAATACTTTGTAGCGCCACCTTTTGCTGTGATTACAGCTGTACGTTGCTTGGGGTATGTCTCTATCAGTTTTGCACATCGAGAGACTGAAATTTTTGCCCATTCCTCCTTGCAAAACAGCTCGAGCTCAGTGAGGTTGGATGGAGAGCGTGTGTGAACAGCAGTTTTCAGTTCTTTTCACAGATTCTCGATTGCATTCAGGTCTGGACTTTGACTTGGCCATTCTAACACCTGGATATGTTTATTTGTAAACCATTCCATTGTAGATTTTGCTTTATGTTTTGGATCATTGTCTTGTTGGAAGACAAATCTCCGTCCCAGTCTCAGGTCTTTTGCAGACTCCATCAGATTTTCTTCCAGAATGGTCCTGTATTTGGCTCCATCCATCTTCCCATCAATTTTAACCATCTTCCCTGTCCCTGCTGAAGAAAAGCAGGCCCAAACCATAATGCTGCCATCACCATGTTTGACAGTTGGGATGGTGTGTTCAGGGTGATGAGCTGTGTTGCTTTTACGCCAAAAATAACGTTTTGCATTGTTGCCAAAAAGTTTGATTTTGATTTCATCTGACCAGAGCACCTTCTTCCACATGTTTGGTGTGTCTCCCAGGTGGCTTGTGGAAACTTTAAACGACACTTTTTATGGATATCTTTAAGCAATGGCTTTCTTCTTGCCACTCTTCCATAAAGGCCAGATTTGTGCAGTATACGACTGATTGTTGTCCTATGGACAGAGTCTCCCACCTCAGCTGTAGCTCTCTGCAGTTCACCCAGAGTGATCATGGGCCTCTTGGCTGCATCTCTGATCAGTCTTCTCCTTGTATGAGCTGAAAGTTTAGAGGGATGGACAGGTCTTCATAGATTTCCAGTGGTCTGATACTCCTTCCATTTCAATATTATCGCTTGCACAGTGCTCCTTGGGATGTTTAAAGCTTGGGAAATCTTTTTGTATCCAAATCCAGCTTTAAACTTCTCCACAACAGTATCTCGGACCTGCCTGGTGTGTTCCTTGTTCTTCATGATGCTCTCTGCGCTTTAAATGGACCTCTGAGACTATCACAGTGCAGGTGCATTTATACGGAGACTTGATTACACACAGGTGGATTCTATTTATCATCATTAGTCATTTAGGTCAACATTGGATCATTCAGAGATCCTCACTGAACTTCTGGAGAGAGTTTGCTGAACTGAAAGTAAAGGGGCTGAATAATTTTGCACGCCCAATTTTTCAGTTTTTTATTTGTTAACAAAGTTTGAAATATCCAATAAATTTTGTTCCACTTCATGATTGTGTCCCACTTGTTGTTGATTCTATACAAAAAAATACAGTTTTATATGTTTATGTTTGAAGCCTGAAATGTGGCAAAAGGTCGAAAAGTTCAAGGGGGCCGAATACTTTCGCAATGCACTTTATAATATCATGGTATGAGGATATAGCTATAAAGAGTGCATTCATTCTTATTGAACTTCTAGATCTCTTAATATGATTCTATAATTTCGTTAAGTCCATTTGGAATAAGAGTATTCAGCTGGTAAATCCAAAATGATTCCCTTTGGCATAATCTGGTATGTCAATTGTAATAGTTGGATTCTGGGATCTGTTCAATAACTGTAGCGGTTATTAGATCCGGATTACGGTCATGATATGTAGAAAAATGAGGAGAGACGCTGTGTTCCAGAACAGCATTCTTGATATTAAATCTGTGTTTATTAAATCTTTGGCAGAAGGTCTGTATGGTTCTACCCACATATTGCAAATTACATGGACACATTAGTAGGTAAATAATGAACTGGGAGGAGCAGTCTACATGAGAGAGGATGGGCCAAGACATTGAACGATTTGCTGACTGAAAAGTTGTGTTCCCATTGGTGAGTATCGAGCAGGAACGGCATCTGGGATGGTTACATCTAAAACACCCTGCATTTTCTGAGGACCTTTGCTCCCGTCGGGTAGGTGGTAATCTGCTGGGGGCTACATGATTTTTGATTGTTTTAGCTCTCCGGAAGACAAGTCTAGGTTTGGGGGGTAGTGTAGATTGAAGCAGTGGATCAGATTTTAAAATGTGCCAATGCTTGGAAAGAATGCTTCTGATCAAAGTATGTTCTGTGTTGTATTTTGTAATGAAATTGCATTGTATGGAGAGATTGTTTGAGCCTTCGGTGGAAAATGTTTTCAGGCAATCTTCATGTGGAGTATTTAGGGCTCTTTTGCATGCCCTCTCAATCAATTCGTCTGGATATCCTTTAGCTTTAGGCTTCTTTCACACGGTCCGCCTCCGCAGGCGGATCCGTGTTGCTCAGCGGGGATCGATCCGCGATCCCCGCTGAGCCGGGCGGATGACAGCTCCGTCTCCGCTTGCAGAGCGGAGAGGGAGGTGTCTCAGCACCCGCTGCCCTCTATGGGGGATCGGAGGAGAGCGGACCGCTTGTCCGCTCTCATCAGATCCGCTCCGCTCCGATTACTGAACGGATGGAAAAATAGGGTTTCCATCCGTCCAGATTTCAGCACAGGATCGGATGCGGATGGCAGCGGGTGTCAGCGGAGGTGACCTCCGCTGACACCCGCTGCCCCATAGAGCTGCATGGAGGATCCGATCAGATCCGCCTATAAAACTGACAGGCGGATCTGATCGGACCGCCCGTGTGAAAGAGCCCTTAGGCCCCTTTCACACATACGGTCCGTTCAGTTCATCAGTTCAGTCACGTCAAATGTATCAGTTTTTCATCCGTTTTTCGTCAGTTGTCATCCGTTTTTCGTCAGTTGTTATCCGTTTTTCATCCGTTTTTCATCAATTGTCATCCGTTTTTCATCCGTTTTCATCCGTTTTTCATCCATTGTCATCCGTTGTCATCAGTTGACATCCGTTTTTCATCCGTTGTCATCCGTTTTTCGTCCGATCTGTTTTTTTTGACGGATGAAAAATAGGGCTTTCATCCGTTCAAAAAAACGGACATAATGACGGAAGTGGATGAAAACGGATGTTAACTGATGATCATCAGTTGTCATCCGTTTTTACATAAAGATGCATTGATGTCCGTTTTTCATCCGTCAACGGATGGATGAAAAACGGACAAACGGACAGCATGTGTGAAAGGGGCCTTAAACCTTGATTTGAATATCCGTGATTGGATTGGATGAGACAGTCTATCTGTTGTGAAGTTCTTTTGAATTGACCGAAGGGTATGTTTTTCAGCCACGGTGTGTGATGACAACTTTTGTAATCCAGATAGCTGTTGCTATCTACCTTTTTTAAAAAAAATTTGTAGTGATTGTACTGTCCGTATTTCCATTGATAGTAATATGAAACCAGAAGTGACAAAATACGTGTCGCGTCCATATTATTATACCATAGAGATGATAGGGGACGTTCCAGTCATCTCTATAGTAAGCTGGCCGCCAACTTTAGTCCTGGGCTCAAGCCCGGAATGGCACCAGAAGTCAGCAGGGGAGGGGGTGGGGTGACCATGCAGAAGTGACTGCAGCATGTAGAAGTGATCCAGCGCCTATTTAGCCACTAGGACCGCTTTTACAAATAAAAGCATTTCCAGCTGAGAAAAAAAAAGATATTGGGATTTTGCCAGGCACTAAAAGTTCATATGACTGTTTACAGGAAAAAGTGGGTAATCTAATAAAAGCAAAGCTTTCATATATTTTTGGATATGGGTTTGATCTATCTATACAGAGATATAATTGCCTCTTACCGTCCTTTGGTAAAATCTCTGAATCTGCATCTAAACTCTACTACTTATCTGGAATAATAATGTAGTGTCAGTTTGATTAATTGTGACAATATAATAAATCAACCATACACAAGTAAAACATAACAGCTTACAGGATCTCTCATGCCATCGCCAGTCTTGCCCAGGCCTTCACCTTTTTTCCATCCCATCTTCTTAATCCTTTTCCTTCCTTTGTTGCAGTCACTGATTTCACTGCATAAAAGAAAACCACATGTCACTTTGCTGTTACTTTATAGCACTGAACTTTTACTTCCAAACATTTCTAGGCCTCAATTCATGTATAACTGGAATCTTTACTGTAGTTAAGAGAACACTGGGAATGCATTGCCCAGTTTTCAGGCAGGCCTTACTGTAAGTTAAGTTATAAAATTAAAATAGATTTCTCACTGCTTTTTCTGTCCCCAATGTACATATACACTCCATTGTCAAAAGTTTGGGGACACTTGTACGCGACACCTACAGTATCTCACGATAGTACACCCCTCACATTTTTGTAAATATTTTATTATATCTTTTCATGTGACAACACTGAAGAAATTACACTTTGATACAATGTAAAGTAGTGAGTGTACAGCTTGTATAACAGTGTAAATTTGCCTTCCCCTCAAAAAAAAACTCAACACACAGCCATTATTGTCTAAACCGCTGGCAACAAAAGTGAGTATACCCCTAAGTCAAAATGTCCAAATTGGGCCCAATTAGCCATTTTCCTCCCGAGTGTCATGTGACTCTTTAGTGTTACAAGATCTCAGGTGTTAATGAGGAGCAGGTGTGTTAAATTTGGTGTTATCGCTCTCACTCTCTCATACTGGTCACTGGAAGTTCAACATGGCACCTCATGGCAAAGAATTCTCTGAGGATCTAAAAAAAAAAGAATTGCTGCTCTACATTAAGATGGCCTAGGCTATAAGAAGATTGCCAAGACCACGAAACTGAGCTGCAGCACAGTGGCCAGGACCATACAACGGTTTAACAGGACAGGTTCCACTAAGAACAGGCCTCGCCATAGTTAACCAAAGAAGTTGAGTGCACGTGCTCAGCGTCATATCCAGAGGTTGTCGTTGGGAAATAGACATATGAGTGCTGCTAGCATTGCTGCAGAGGTTGAAGAGGGGGGGGGGGGGGGGTCAGCCTGTCAGTGCTCAGACCATACGCCGCACACTGCATCAAATTGGTCTGCATGGCTGTTGTCCCAGAAGGAAGCCTCTTCTAAAGATGATGCACAAAGAAAGCTTGCAAACAGTTTGCTGAAGACAAGCAGACTAAGGACATGAATTACTGGAACCATGTCCTGTGGTCTGATGAGACCAAGATAAACTTATTTGGTACCCAGGTGAGGAGTACAAACACAAGTGTGTCTTGCCTATAGTCAGGCATGGTAGTGGGAGTGTCATGGTCTGGGGCTGCATGAGTGCTGCCAGCACTAGGGAGCTACAGTTCATTGAGGGGAACCATGAATGCCAGCATGTACTGTGACAGGGGCAGACAAACAAGAGTCACCATGGCGACCGGGCCCCATGCTGCAGGGGGCCCAAGAGGGCCCCCTGCATGTATAGAGAGGAGGAGCGGCAAGCGCGGCTGAGACCGAGCTCTCTGATCCTCTCGATCCTCAGTCGAACTGCAAATCGGCACTGACAGAGCTGGTCTCACATAGGAAAGTGAAAGCACAGTGTGTGCTGTGCTCTCTGCCTGCCCCTACAGCGCAATACCCGGCAGGAAGTTAAGGTACAGTGCTGACATTTTTAAAAAGGCTTTCTGTATGTATGTGCATTTATGTATGTATGTATGTATGTGTTTATATGTGTGTGCATATGTGCATTTATATATGTATGTGTTTGCATGCATGTATGTATGTTTGTGTGTGTGTTTATATGTGTGTGCATATATGTGCGTGTGCATGTATGTGTTTATACATATATATATATATATATATATATATATATATATATATATATATATATATGTGCGTGTGCTTATATATGTGTATGCTTAAATATATATATATGTGTGTGTGTATTTATATACAGTATGCTTGTGTGTATTTATATATGTGTGTGTGCTTATATATGAGTATGTACATGTGTGTGTGTATGTGCGTACATGTGCGTTTACATGTGTGTATGTGTGCACATTACTTTCAATCTTGACCCCATATATGTGTACAATCAGAAGTGATTTTTTTTTACAGCTTGTTCATAGTACCAGCAAGAAAATACTAGTCATCTGAAAAGCGATTGATGCTCATATCGCTTTTCATAGGCATTTGACAGGCAGTGAAAAGGCATTATGTTGCCTCCTCACTTCCTGTTTTAACCACCTAAATGCATCATCACTATGCTGCAACTGCGTGCAATACACACCATTGCGGGGTGGTTGTAGTGCAGCCCCATTCACCTGGAGTATACCAGCCACAGCATGTGTCCACCCCCAGCTGCTGCCCCTGCAGCCACAGGGTGAACAGTTAGGGTGGTAAAAACACAGTTAAAGCATGTGATTTTACCCCCCCCCCTCAACCTCATATGTGAACAGGCCCTTGGTTCACATATGTGCAGCTGTGTGCTGTGTATAGGGCAGCAAATTAATTTCAGTGGGCTGCCCCACAGAAACACAGGGAACAAATTCCCTTTTTTTTCTTAAATGTGCTGCACCAAAAATGCACCATGTTTGCCAATGTGTAGGGGTACCGTTAAGAATAAATGACATCCCTGCATGTTTGTCTGCGTGTCAGGAACATGTGCAATTTTGCGTGTATTCTGTGACACGGAGTAATGTGAACCAAGCCTTAGACTGGGGGGCCTCTATACTGAAAATACTTTCAAGGGCGCCCTGACTGGAAAAAGATGGAGAAACACCAATCTCTCCATTTTCCTCCTGCAGCCGCTGAATGCCTGTGGGAGGGAGAGGAGGAGAATCGGGGGGAAATTAAGAGATTGGTTCCTTTATATGAAGCTGCCCTCACAGCTCCTCCTATGCCGCTTCTTTCTGCCCCCCCTCGTCTCTAGAGCTCTGCAAGGTTCCCCCCTCCCCTCTCCCACCGGCTGCTGCGGGGTATCTGTCAGGATGAAGCCTTTTCTGAATGGAGAGTCAGTGATTCAAACTGATCACTGACTCTGTCTATTCATACCTGAAACATAGTAAGATGTGTTACAATGCTTCGGTATGTTAATGAATTCTGTGCAGCTGAGGCTTCAGGGAAGGAGATGGAAAGCTGTGTCTCAAAGGTGGAGCATCAGAGGTCTGTTTAGACTGCTGATTTTTCACCAAAGCCACCCAAATGGGCTCCTAAAAAAATGTAAAAAATATTAAAAAAACTAATATTTTTTTAAAAAAAATGAATAAAGCAAATGGTAGATAAATTAAATTAAAATAAAAAACTACTGACACCAGTGGCAGAATTACCACACAAACATCGCACTTGCGACCGGCCCCAGCGTTCCGCCATCAGGCTGGGAGGGAAGGGACCCATCCGGGGGGCCCTTTACGGTTTCTTGCATAGGGTCCCTGAAGGGTCTAGTTATGCCACTGTACTGTGACATACTGAAGCAGAGTATGATCCCCTCCCTTTGGACACTGAGCCGCAGGGCAGTATTCCAACATGATTACGACCCCAAACACGCCCCCAAGACAACCACTGCCTTGCTAAAGAAGCTGAGGGTAAAGTTGATGGACTCGCCAAGCATGTCTCCAGACCTAAACTCTATTGAGCATCTGTGGGGCATCCTCAAACAGAAGGTGGAGGAACGCAAAGTCTCTAACATCCACCACTCCGTGATGTCATCAATGAGGAGTGGAAGAGGACTCCAGTGGCAAACTGTGAAGCTCTGGTGAACTCCATGCCCAAGAGGGTTAAGGCAGTGCTGGAAAATAATGGTGGGCACACAAAATATTGACACTTTGGGCCCATTTTGGACATTTTAACTTAGGGGTGTACTCACTTTTATTGCCAGCGGTTTAGACATTAATGGTTGTGTGTTGAATTATTTTGAGGGAACAGCAAATTTACACTGTTATACAAGCTGTACACTCACTAGTTTACATTGTAGAAAAGTGTAATTTCTTCATTGTTGTCACATGAAAAGATATAATAAAATATTTACAAAAATGTGAAGGGTGTACTCACTTTTGTGAGATACACTATATATATATATATATATATATATTTTTTTTTTTTTTTTTTTTTATTTATATATTTATATATAAATATAATGTTTGGGATTCTAAGAACTTTTCTAGCAAAAAATATTGACTGTTAAAAAAAAGTGCCAGAAAAGGCCTGGTGGTCAATCGGTTAAGGTAAAAACTATTTAGGATTCATAACCACTTTATTGCACCTCAAATGCAGGAAAACTCCTCCCATTGACATACATGCCCTTAGAATGAATTTGTTACTGGGACCTGGCTTCATACTATGCTCAATTATCAATTAATGGCTGTTCACATACTGGTCAGGAGACAATCTTCTGGGACAGTGGCAAGGCAGTTAGAATGGCTTAGCATTGAGGTTTTGGAAAGTCAGGACCTTCTAATTAAGATAAACGAAATAATGTTGTTTAGTTCATTGTCTTATTTACATTCCTGCATTGAGAATTCAATATTTAAAAAGATGTAGCCATAATTCTATGTCATTACCAGTAACTACTTGCCACCAAATCATGTAACTGGTACATCATTTGACTTCAAGGGTTATACCGGGGAGATGCCTGCAGCTCCCAATGCCATTTTTTAGAGGTGATGGTCAGCTCTTTTGTAATAGCAAACGGAGTGGCTAACTAGCCACTCGATTGCTATTACAAGCAGCAGAAGAGGACGTCCCGCCGCCTTTCGCTGCTCTCTCGGGCTCTCCTCTCCCACCAGCAGACCAGAGCTACTAGCCAACATGTCCGCTGGCTTGTCGGAGACCCATACAGAGCTGGAATCGGCTATGATCGGGTCTCCACTATAGTAGCCCAGAAACAATGACATGACATCACTTCTGGTTTATCATGATGTGAACAGCACCATTTTTGGAAAGTTGAAAGTATTTAAAAACTCTAATCTTGGCATTTTGAATGCTTTGAAGTGCAAAGGAGGGATTTGGGATCTTATTGATCCCAGATCCCTCCATAAAAAGTACCAGTCATATGGCTATTGCTGTCACAAGGATGTTTACAGCAATAAAAGTTATCTAAAAAATGAAATGCTCCCATCCCCCAGTGCTAGCGCGCAAAGGCGAACATGTGCGTCAAGCCCCCGCACACAAACAGTGCTTGTCCTACACATGTGAGGTATCCCCGCGAATGTCGGATCATGAGCAGTAATTCTAGCACTAGAACTCCTCTGTAAATCTAAAGTGGTAATCTGTAAAGGCTTTTAAAATGTCGCCTATGGATGGCAAGATTTAACATTTTTGCCGCCTTTGTAAAGGCCTGCGCACTTTTAAAGCGTGACATGTTTGGTATCTATTTACTCAGCGTGACATCATCTTTATTGTTTTAGAAAAAATTGGGATATGTATTTTTTTTTTTGCATTAAAATTTTAAAGTGTATTTTTCCCAAAAATTGCGTTTGAAAAACTGCTGTGCAAATACTTTGTGACATAAAAAAATTGAAAAACCAGCCAATTTATTCTCTAGGGCCTCTGCTTAAAAAAAATAAAAAATAATAACAAACATCATTTTCTAGCAAAAAAAAAAAAGATTTTTTTACACATAAACAAAACGTGCTAAAAAATGCCTTGAGGTCAAATGGTTAAAAAGATGTAGCTCTAATTCTATGTTAAAAACATTAAAGTGTAATATTGCTGTAACAAACATAGAAATGATGGGATTCTGCTATTTAAAACTCTATACGTAATCACAAATACATTATTGTATACTAAATCAGCCCAGATATTTGTTTGTTGTTCACAATGTATGTGGTAAACAAGCTTGAAAAAAAGCCGTTACATAAGCCCCGCCCACAAGGACATCATGCTCCAGGTGCTATAAATATCAGAGCACTGGCAGTTGGAAGCCACATTCTGCAGTTGTAGAGTGAGTGACAGCACACAGCTAAATCAGCTCAATATTGTTATTGATTGAACTGCTTTATCTTCATATGAAAATGAACAGCTTGGCGTTTTTACCAATTGTTTGGGCCATTTTGGTCATTGGAGGACTAACAACAACA
Source organism: Pelophylax lessonae (assembly GCF_965119305.1). NCBI lineage: Eukaryota > Metazoa > Chordata > Amphibia > Anura > Ranidae > Pelophylax > Pelophylax lessonae. The sequence goes on from NC_138768.1 coordinate 127,718,925, forward strand.
TATGTCCTCACTGTTGAAAATCATCATTATGATACCTACATATTGTACATAAGGTAAGTGTCCATTTCTATTTGCGTTAGGGAGTCGGGGGGTTTAGGAACAGATGATGGTAATGTCTTAGCTCCACACACAGACAATACAGACAAATCTCTCCCATCAGAGTCATAAACATCCATTGGTATACTGTGTGTTTTAGGCTAGAAATGGGTTTCCCTTCCATACTCAAAGCCCTATTTAAACAAATTCTGATTAAACTCTGTAGTCATATAGTGGCCCAAAAGATACAGATCTGTAATTAATATTTTGTTGAATTTCATTCACATTATTTTGAAGACAAACTGTTTAAGTTTCATTAAGTGGAACTCTAGTGAAAAACTTAAATCTTGCTAGATGACTTCAGGCTGGCCCCTTTTGTAGGTATAGCTATGTAAAACATGAAATATAACTGCCTATGCGGTGTAAAATCCAGTAATAAACTGTCTCCCCCTGCTCTGCTCATGCTCAGTTGTTGCACTCTATTTTTAGACACTACCAAATTTGTAGAGGCCGATCTGCTGACAGCCTTAAAGCAGAATTAAACCCTCCTATCCTTTATAGATTGATCTCTATCTGTCATGGTGCTGCACATGCGATCAATTATGGCACCAATATAACACTTAAATCATATCAATATGGTAAAGGTAATGATAATAGATGCCTGGCTGCCTATGGCTGTAGGATTATGGGTAAGAAAAAAATGACATATATGAGACAATTTGTCAAACTCATTTACATAGCAGTATTTGTTTGTCTGAGCGGCCTCTGCCACACTTTTATTACCTATTCATCCTGCCATGACAGTTACAGGAAGCCTCCGTCTCTGCCGCTAAATGTTCAGAGCAGTTAGTGTTTAATCAACAAGCAGATTGGATGATATTTTAGATTACAGAGGAGGGTTACAATACCATGACATTGGGATCTGGGGATCATACTATTAACCACTTCAGCCCTGGAAGGTTTTACCCTCTTAATGACCAGGCACTATTTTGCGATTCGGCACTGCATTACTTTAACGGAAAATTGCGCGGTCGTGAAACCCTGTAACCAAATAAAATTAACGTCCTTTTTTTCCCACAAATAGAGCTTTCTTTTGGTGGTATTTGATCACCTGTGCGATTTTTATTTTTTGGGTTATAAACAAAAAAAGCCACAATTTTGAAAAAAATATATATTTTTTACATTCTGCTATATAACATTCTCAAAAAAAAATTTAAAAATCAAAATTTTTTAACATTCTGGGCCAATTTGTTTTCTGCTACATATGTTAGGTAGAAAAAATCGCAATAAGAGTAATTTGATTGGTTTGCGTAAAAGTTATCGCGTCTACTAACTAGAGATTAGATTTATGTCATTTTTATTTATTTTTTTTTACTAGTAATGGCAGCGATCTGCGATTTTTTGCGGGACTGCGACATTGCGGCAGACAGATCGGACCCCTAACTGACATTTTTGACACATTTGGGGGGTACCAGTGACAATACTATAGTAATCAGTGCTATAAATATGCACTGTTACTGTAATAATGACACTGGCAGGGAAGGGGTTAACAGTATAGGTGATTAAGGGGTTAAATGTGACCCTAGGGGAGTGATTCTAACTGTGGGGGGCGTGGCTTCTGAGATGACCATAGAGACTTGTGATCCTATATAGAAGGATCACATGAGCTCTGTGATGAACCCAGGGAGGACAGTCAGCTATGTTTACAACAGCCGACCGTCCTTCTCTCTAAGCGGGGAGCAATCGCGGGTGTCAGGCGGCAATCAAAGCCACCTGCCCGCGCATTGGCTTCCCTGCTGCCGAATGGGGGCAGGAGTGCGCCGCCGTCGGCGCGTGCTCACCCCCTAGCTTTCTGTGTGCGACCGACGTAGATCTACGTCAGTTTGCGCTGGAGAGAAACCGTGCCGCAGTAAAAAGGCGAGTGGTCAGGAAGTGGTTTATCAACAAGCAGATTGGATGATATTTTAGATTACAGAGGAGGGTTATACCATGACATTGGGATCTGGGGTCATACAATTAACCACTTCAGCCCCTAAAGGTTTTACCCTCTTAATGACCAGGCCATATTTTGCGATTCGACACTGCATTGCTTTAACTAAGAATTGCACAGTCATGCAACGCTGTATCCAAATACCTTTTTTTCCCCCACAAATAAGCTTTATTTTGGAGGCATTTGATTGATCACCTCTGCAGTTTTTAGATTTTGCGCTATAAATAAAAAAAGAGGAACAATTTTGAAAAAAAAAAAAAACAATATTTTTTACTTTCTGCTATAAAACATTCCCAATAAAAAAAATTTTAAAATCCAATTTTTTTATCAGTTTAGGCCAATTTTTATTCTGCTACATATTGTTGATAAAAAAAAATCCCAAAAAGCGTATTTTAATTGGCTTGCGCAAAAGTTATAGCGTTTACAAACTATGGGATAGATTTTTGGACTTTTTTATTTTTTTGTTGTTTTTATTAGTAATGGTAGACTTCTGATATTTCACCAAAGCCCTCCAACGGGGCTCCTAAAAAATTGTAAAAAATATAAAGAAGAAATAACATTGTAAAAACATTGTAAAAAAAAAAATGAATAAAGCCAATGTTAAAAAAATTAAAATAAAAAACTGACACCAGTGGCAGAGTTACCACACAAACATCGCACTTGCAACTGGCCCCAGTGTTCCGCCACCAGGCTGGGAGGGAAGGGACCCGTCCGGGGGGCCCTTTATGGTTTCTTGCATCAGGGCCCTGAAGGTTCTAGTTACGCCACTGTACTGGGACATACTGAAGCAGAGTATGATCCCCTCCCTTCGGAGACTGAGCCGCAGGGCAGTATTCCAACATGATAATGACCCCAAATACACCTCCAAGACAACCACTGCCTTGCTAAAGAAGCTGAGGGTAAAGGTGATGGACTGGCCAAGCATGTCTCCAGACCTAAACCCTATTGAGCATCAGTGGGGCATCCTCAAATGGAAGGTGGAGGAGAGCAAGGTCTCTAACAACCACCATGAGGGTTAAGGCAGTGCTGGAAAATAATGGTGGGCACACAAAATATTGACACTTTGGGCCCATTTTGGACATTTTAACTTAGGGGTGTACTCACTTTTGTTGCCAGCAGTTTAGACATTAATGGCTGAGTTATTTTAAGGGGACAGCAAATTTACACTGTTATACAAGCTGTACACTCACTACTTTACATTGTAGAAAAGTGTAATTTCTTCAGTGTTGTCACATGAAAAGATATAAAAATATATTTTCAAAAATGTGAAGGGTGTACTCACTTTCATGAGATACACATATATATATATATATATATATATATATATATATATAAAATCATGTTTGGGATTCTGAGAAATTTTCTAGCAAAAAATATTGACTGTTAAAAAAAAGTGCCAGAAAAGGCCTGGTGGTCAAGGCCTGGTGGTCAAATCGGTTAAGGTAAAAAATATTTAGGATTTATAACCACTTTATTGCACCTCAAATGCAGGAAAACTCCTCCCATTGACATTGATGCCCTTAGAATGAATTTGTTACTGGGACCTGGCTTCATACTATGCTCAATTATCAATTAATGGCAGTTCACATACTGGTCAGGGGACAATCTTCTGGGACAGTGGCAAGGCAGTTGGAATGGCTTAGCATTGATGTTTTGGAAAGTCAGGACCTTCTAATTAAGATAAACTAAATAATGTTGTTTAGTTCAATGTCTTATTTACATTCCTACATTGAGAACTCAATATTTAAAAAGATGTAGCCATAATTCTATGTCAATACCATTAACTATTGGCACCAAATCATGTAACTGGTACATCATTTGACTTCAAGAGTTATAACGGGGAGATGCCTGCAGCTCCCGATGCCGTTTTTTAGAGGTGATGGTCAGTTCTCTTGTAATAGCAACCGGAGTGGCTAACTAGCCACTTGATTGCTATTACAAGCAGCGGAAGGGGACGTCCCCCCCTCCCGCCACCATTCGCTGCTCTCTCTGGCTCTCCTCTCCCACCAGCAGACCAGAGCTACTAGCCAACATGTCTGCTGGCTAGTTGGAGACCCATACAAGGCTGGAATCGGCTATGATCAGGTCTCCACTATAGTAGCCCAGAAACAATGACATGACATCACTTCCGGTTTATCATGATGTCAACAGCGCCAATTTTGGAAAGTTGAAAGTATTTAAAAACGCTAATCTTGGCATTTTGAATGCTTTGAAGTGCAAAGGAGGGATCCCTCCATAAAAAGCACCAGTCATATGGCTATTGCTGTCACAAGGATGTTCACAGCAATAAAAGTGATCTGAAAAATTAAGTGCTAGCTCGCAAAGGCGAACATGTGCGTCAAGCCCCCGCACGCAAACAGTGCTTTTCCTAACATGTGAGGTATCCCCGCGAACGTCGGATCATGAGCAGTAATTCTAGCCCTAGAACTCCTCTGTAAATCTAAAGTGGTAATCTGTAAAGGCTTTTAAAATGTCGCCTATGGATAGCAAGATTTATGGTTTTTGCCGCCTTTGTGCAGGCCTGCACACTTTTAAAGCGTGACATGTTTGGTATCTATTTACTCAGTGTGACATCATCTTTATTGTTTTAGAAAAAATTGGGTTATGTATTTTTTTTGCATTAAAATTTTAAAGTGTGTATTTTTCCCAAAAATTGCGTTTGAAAAACTGCTGTGCAAATACTGTGTGACATAAAAAAAAATAGCAAAACCCGCCAATTTATTCTCTAGGGCCTCTGCTTAAAAAAATAAAAAAATATATTAATGTTTGGGTGTTCTAAGTCATTTTCTAGCAAAAAAAAAAAAAAGATTTTTTCACACATAAACAAAAAGTGCTAAAAAATGCCCGAAGGTCAAATGGTTAAAAAAAGATGTAGCTCTAATTCTATGTTAAAAACATTAAAGTGTAATATTGCTGTAACAAACATAGAAATGATGGGATTCTGCTATTTAAAACTCTATACGTAATCACAAATACATTATTGTATACTAAATCAGCCCAGATATTTGTTTGTTGTTCACAATGTATGTGGTAAACAAGCTTGAAAAAAAGCCGTTACATAAGCTCCGCCCACAAGGACATCATGCTCCAGGTGCTATAAATATCAGAGCACTGGCAGTTGGAAGCCACATTCTGCAGTTGTAGAGTGAGTGACAGCACACAGCTAAATCAGCTCAATATTGTTATTGATTGAACTGCTTTATCTTCATATGAAAATGAACAGCTTGGTGTTTTTACCAATTGTTTGGGCCATTTTGGTCATTGGAGGACTAACAACAACATATGTCCTCACTGTTGAAAATCATCATTATGATACCTACATATTGTACATAAGGTAAGTGTCCATTTCTATTTGCGTTAGGGAGTCGGGGGGTTTAGGAACAGATGATGGTAATGTCTTAGCTCCACACACAGACAATACAGACAAATCTCTCCCATCAGAGTCATAAACATCCATTGGTATACTGTGTGTTTTAGGCTAGAAATGGGTTTCCCTTCCATACTCAAAGCCCTATTTAAACAAATTCTGATTAAACTCTGTAGTCATATAGTGGCCCAAAAGATACAGATCTGTAATTAATATTTTGTTGAATTTCATTCACATTATTTTGAAGACAAACTTTTTAAGTTTCATTAAGTGGAACTCTAGTGAAAAACTTAAATCTTCCTAGATGACTTCAGGCTGGCCCCTTTTGTAGGTATAGCTATGTAAAACATGAAATATAACTGCCTATGCGGTGTAAAATCCAGTAATAAACTGTCTCCCCCTGCTCTGCTCATGCTCAGTTGTTGCACTCTATTTTTAGACACTACCAAATTTGTAGAGGCCGATCTGCTGACAGCCTTAAAGCAGAATTAAACCCTCCTATCCTTTATAGATTGATCTCTATCTGTCATGGTGCTGCACATGCGATCAGTTATGGCACCAATATAACACTTAAATCATATCAATATGGTAAAGGTAATGATAATAGATGCCTGGCTGCCTATGGCTGTAGGATTATGGGTAAGAAAAAAATGACATATATGAGACAATTTGTCAAACACATTTACATAGCAGTATTTGTTTGTCTGAGCGGCCTCTGCCACACTTTTATTACCTATTCATCCTGCCATGACAGTTACAGGAAGCCTCCGTCTCTGCCGCTAAATGTTCAGAGCAGTTAGTGTTTAATCAACAAGCAGATTGGATGATATTTTAGATTACAGAGGAGGGTTACAATACCATGACATTGGGATCTGGGGATCATACTATCAACCACTTCAGCCCCGGAAGGTTTTACCCTCTTAATGACCAGGCACTATTTTGCGATTCGGCATTGCGTTACTTTAACGGACAATTGCGCGGTCGTGCGACACTGTACCCAAAAGAATTAATGTCCTTTTTTTCCCACAAATAGAGCTTTCTTTTTGTGGTATTTGATCATCTGTGCAATTTTTATTTTTTGCGCTATAAACAAAAAAAGAGCAACAATTTTGAAAAAAAAAATAAATATTTTTTATATTCTGCTATATAACATTCTCAAAAAAAAATTAAAAATCTGAATTTTTTAACATTCTGGGCCAATTTGTTTTCTGCTACATATGTTAGGTAGAAAAAATTGCAATAAGAGTAATTTGATTGGTTTGCGTAAAAGTTATCGCGTCTATTAACTAGAGATTAGATTTATGTCATTTGTATTTATTTTTTTATTTTTTTACTAGTAATGGCAGCGATCTGCGATTTTTTTTTTGCGGGACTGCGACATTGCGGCAGACAGATCGGACCCCTAACTGACATTTTTGACACGTTTGGGGGTACCAGTGACAATACTATAGTAATCAGTGCTATAAATATGCACTGTTACTGTAATAATGACACTGGCAGGGAAGGGGTTAACAGTATAGGTGATTAAGGGGTTAAATGTGACCCTAGGAGAGTGTTTTCTAACTGTGGGGGGCGTGGCTTCTGAGATGACCATAGAGACATGTGATCCTATATAGCAGGATCACATGAGCACTGTGATCATCCCAGGGAGAAGGACAGTCAGCTATGTTTACAACAGCCGACCATCCTTCTCTCTCAGCAGGGAGCGATCGCGGGTGTCAGTCGGCAATCGAAGCCACCTGACCGCGCATTGACTTCCCTGCTGCCGAGTGGGGGCAGGAGTGCGCTGCCGGCGGTGCGTGCTCAACCCCTAACTTTCCGTGTGCGACCGACGTAGATCTACGTCAGTTTGCGCTGGAGAGCAACCCTGCCGCAGTAAAAAGGCGAGTGGTCGGGAAGTGGTTAATCAACAAGCAGATTGGATGATATTTTAGATTACAGAGGAGGGTTATACCATGACATTGGGATCCGGGGGGGGGGGGGGGTCATACAATTAACCACTTCAGCCCTGGAAGGTTTTACCCCCTTAATGACCAGGCCATTTTTTGCGATTCGGCACTGCGTTGCTTTAACTAAGAAATGCGACGCTATATCCAAATACCTTTTTTCCCCCACAAATAGAGCTTTATTTTGGTAGTATTTGATCACCTCTGCAGTTTTTAGATTTTGCGCTATAAACAAAAAAGTGACAATTTTGAAAAAAAAAAAACAATATTTTTTACTTTCTGCTATAAAACATTCCCAATAAAAAAAATTATTTTTATCAGTTTAGGTAAATTTTTATTCTGCTACATATTTTTCATAAAAAAATCCCAAAAAGCGTATTTTTATTGGCAAGCGTTTATAGCGTAAAGTTAGCAAAAGTTATAGCGTTTACAAACTATGGGATAGATTTTTGGACTTTTTTATTTTTTTGTTGTTTTTATTAGTAATGGTGGTGATCAGCGATTTTTAGCGGGACTGCGACATTGCGCCATTGCGCCATACAAATCTGACACTTTTTGGGGACCAGTGACACCAATACAGTGATCAGTGCTAAATAATATGCACTGTTACTGTATAAATGAAAACTGTCAGGGAAGGGGTTAATACTAGGGGTGATCAAGGGTTTAAGTGTACAGTTGGGGGTGGTAAAAACACAGTTAAAGCATGGGATTTTATCACCCCTCAACCTCATATGCGAATTGGCCCTTGGTTCACATACAGTATGTGCAGCTGTGTGCTGTGTATAGGGCAGCACATTCATTTCAGTGGGCTGCCCCACAGAAACACAGGGAACAAATTCCCTTTTTTTTTTTTTTTCTTAAATGTGCTTCACCAAAAATGCACCATGTTTGCCAATGTGTAGGGGTACCATTAAGAATGAATGACATCCCTGCATGTTTGTCTGCGTGTCAGGAACACGTGCAGTTTTGCGTCTATTCTGTGACACAGAGTAATGTGAACCAAGCCTTAGACTGGGGGGGGGGGGGGGCCTTCTGACTGAAAATACTTTCAAGGGCGCCTTGACTGGAAAAAGATGGAGAAACATCGGCATAGAGAAACCAATCTCTCCACTTTCCTCCTGCAGCCGCTGAATGCCTGTGGGAGGGAGAGGAGGAGAAGCGGGGGGAAATGAAGAGATTGGTTCCTTTATATGAAGCTGCCCCACAGCTCCTCCTATGCAGCTTCTTTCTGCTGCTGCCTCCCCCCCGTGTGCTTTTTCCTGCCCCCCCCCCCTCGTCTCTACAGCTCTGCAAGGTTGCACCCTCCCCTCTCCCACCGGCTGCAGCGGGGTATCTGTCAGGATGAAGCTTTTTCTGAATGGACAGTCAGTGATTAAAAACCGATCACTGACTCTGTCTATTCATAACTGAAACATAGTAGACTGTGTTACAATGCTTCAGTATGTGAATGAATGGGAAGCTCTGTACAGAGCAATTCCTATCCATTTATTCTGTGCAGCTAAGGCTTAAGAGAAGGAGCTGGAAAGCTGTGTCTCAAAGGTGGAACATCAGAGGTCTGTTTAGACTCCTGATTTTTCACCAAAGCCCCCAACTGGGCTCCTAAAAAATTGTTTAAAAAATATTTTAAAAAAATATTGTAAAAACAAAAATGAATAAAGCAAATGGTAGAAAAATTTAATTAAAATATAAACTACTGACACCAGTGGCAGAACTACCACACAAACATCGCACTTGCAATCGGCCCTGACGTTCCGCCACCAGGCTGGGAGGGAAGGGACCCGTCCGGCCTGGTGGCGCAACCATCAGGGCCTCAGGAAGGTTCTAGTTATGCCACTGTACTGTGACATACTGAAGCAGAGCATGATCCCCTCCCTTCGGAGACTGGGCCGCAGGGCAGTATTCCAACATGATAACGACCCCAAACACATCTCCAAGACAACCACTGCTTTGCTAAAGAAGCTGAGGGTAAAGGTGATGGACTGGCCAAGCATGTCTCCAGACCTACACTCTATTAAGCATCTGTGGGGCATCCTCAAACAGAAGGCGGAGGAGCGCAAGGTCTCTAAAATCCACCAGCTTCCGTGATGTTGTCATGGAGGAGTGGAAGAGGACTCCAGTGGCAAACTGAAGTTCTGGTGAACTCCATGCCCAAGAGGGTTAAGGCAGTGCTGGAAAATAATGGTGGGCACACAAAATATCGACACTTTGGGCCCATTTTGGACACTTTAACTTAGGGGTGTACTCACTTTTGTTGCCAGCAGTTTAGACATTAATGGCTGTGTGTTGAGTTATTTTGAGGGGACAGCAAATGTACACTGTTATACAAGCTGTACACTCACTACTTTACATTGTAGCAAAGTGTCATTTCTTCTTTGTTGTCACACAAAAAGATAAAATAAAATATTTACAAAAATGTGAAGGGTGTACTCACTTTTGTGAGATACACTATATATATATATATATATATATATATATATATATATATATATATATATATATATATATATATATAATGTTTAGGATTCTAAGAAAGTTTCTAGCAAAAAATATTGACTGTTAAAAAAAAGTGCCAGAAAAGGCCTGACGGTCAATCGGTTAAGGTAAAAATATTTAGGATTTATAACCACTTTATTGCACCTCAAATGCAGGAAAACTCCTCCCATTGACATTGATGCCCTTAGAATGAATTTGTTACTGGGACCTGGCTTCATACTATCCTCAATTATCAATTAATGGCAGTTCACATACTGGTCAGGAGACAATCTTCTGGGACAGTGGCAAGGCAGTTAGAATGGCTTAGCATTGAGGTATTGGAAAGTCAGGACCTTCTAATTAAGATAAACTAAATAATGTTGTTTAGTTCATTGTCTTATTTACATTCCTACATTGAGAATTCAATATTTAAAAAGATGTAGCCATAATTCTATGTCAATACCATTAACTACTTGCCACCAAATCATGTAACTGGTACATCATTTGACTTCAAGAGTTATAACGGGGAGATGCCTGCAGCTCCCGATGCCATTTTTTAGAGGTGATGGTCAGCTCTCTTGTAATAGCAACCGGAGTGGCTAACTAGCCACTTGATTGCTATTACAAGCAGCAGAAGAGGACGCCCCCCCCCCCCCCCCCCGCTGCCTTTCCTTGCTCTCTCGGGCTCTCCTCTCCCACCAGCAGACCAGAGCTACTAGCCAACACGTCCGCTGGCTAGTCAAAGACCCATACAGAGCTGGAATCGGCTATGATCGGGTCTCCGCAATAGTAGCCCAGAAACAATGACATGACATCACTTCCGCTTTATCATGATGTCAACAGCACCATTTTTGGAAAGTTGGAAGTATTTAAAAACGCTAATCTTGGCATTTTGAATGCTTTGAAGTGCAAAGAAGGGATTTGGGATCGTATTGATCCCAGATCCCTCCATAAAAAATACCAGTCATATGGCTATTGCTGTCACAAGGATGTTTACAGCAATAAAAGTTATCTAAAAAATGAAATGCTCCCATCCCCCCGTGCTAGCGCGCAAAGCCAAACATATGCGTCAAGCCCTCGCACGCAAACAGTGCTTGTCCTACACATGTGAGGTATCCCCGCGAATGTCGGATCATGAGCAATAATTCTAGCACTAGAACTCCTCTGTAAATCTAAAGTTGTAATCTGTAAAGGCTTTTAAAATGTCGCCTATGGATAGCAAGATTTTTGTTTTTTGCCGCCTTTGTGCAGGCCTGCACACTTTTAAAGCGTGACATGTTTGGTATCTATTTACTCAGCATGACATCATCTTTATCGTTTTAGAAAAAATTGGGTTAAGTATTTTTTTTTTTTTGCATTAAAATTTTAAAAAGTGTATTTTTCCCAAAAATTGCGTTTGAAAAACTGCTGTGCAAATACTGTGTGACAGAAAAAAAATTGCAAAACCTGCCAATTTATGCTCTAGGGCCTCTGCTTAAAAAAATAAAAAAATATATTAATGTTTGGGTGTTCTAAGTCATTTTCTAGCAAAAAAAAAAAATATTTTTTCACACATAAACAAATAGTGCTAAAATATGCCTGAAGGTCAAATGGTTAAAAAGATGTAGCTCTAATTCTATGTTAAAAACATTAAAGTGTAATATTGCTGTAACAAACATAGAAATGATGGGATTCTGCTATTTAAAACTCTATACGTAATCACAAATACATCAGCCCAGATATTTGTTTGTTGTTCACAATGTATGTGGTAAACAAGCTTGAAAAAAAGCCGTTACATAAGCCCTGCCCACAAGGACATCATGCTCCAGGTGCTATAAATATCAGAGCACTGGCAGTTGGAAGCCACATTCTGCAGTTGTAGAGTGAGTGACAGCACACAGCTAAATCAGCTCAATATTGTTATTGATTGAACTGCTTTATCTTTATATGAAAATGAACAGCTTGGCGTTTTTACCAATTGTTTGGGCCATTTTGGTCATTGGAGGACTAACAACAACATATGTCCTCACTGTTGAAAATCATCATTATGATACCTATATATTGTACATAAGGTAAGTGTCCATTTCTATTTGCGTTAGGGAGTCGGGGGGTTTAGGAACAGATGATGGTAATGTCTTAGCTCCACACACAGACAATACAGACAAATCTCTCCCATCAGAGTCATAAACATCCATTGGTATACTGTGTGTGTTTTAGGCTAGAAATGGGTTTCCCTTCCATACTCAAAGCCCTATTTAAACAAATTCTGATTAAACTCTGTAGTCATATAGTGGCCCAAAAGATACAGATCTGTAATTAATATTTTGTTGAATTTCATTCACATTATTTTGAAGACAAACTGTTTATATAACTGCCTATGCGGTGTAAAATCCAGTAATAAACTGTCTCCCCCTGCTCTGCTCATGCTCAGTTGTTGCACTCTATTTTTAGACACTACCAAATTTGTAGAGGCCGATCTGCTGACAGCCTTAAAGCAGAATTAAACCCTCCTATCCTTTATAGATTGATCTCTATCTGTCATGGTGCTGCACATGCGATCAGTTATGGCACCAATATAACACTTAAATCATATCAATATGGTAAAGGTAATGATAATAGATGCCTGGCTGCCGATGGCTGTAGGATTATGGGTAAGAAAAAAATGACATATATGAGACAATTTGTCAAACACATTTACATAGCAGTATTTGTTTGTCTGAGCGGCCTCTGCCACACTTTTATTACCTATTCATCCTGCCAAAAATGACCGTTACAGGAAGCCTCTGTATCTGCTGCTAAATGTTCAGAGCAGTTAGTGTTTAATCAACAAGCAGATTGGATGATATTTTAGATTACAGAGGAGGGTTACAATACCATGACATTGGGATCTGGGGATCATACTATTAACCACTTCAGCCCTGGAAGGTTTTACCCTCTTAATGACCAGGCACTATTTTGCGATTCGGCACTGCATTACTTTAACGGAAAATTGCGCGGTCGTGAATCCCTGTACCCAAATAAAATTAACGTCCTTTTTTTCCCACAAATAGAGCTTTCTTTTGGTGGTATTTGATCACCTGTGCGATTTTTATTTTTTGCGCTATAAACAAATAAAGCGACAATTTTGAAAAAAAAATATATTTTTTACATTCTGCTATATAACATTCTCAAAAAAAAATTTAAAAATCAAAATTTTTTAACATTCTGGGCCAATTTGTTTTCTGCTACATATGTTAGGTAGAAAAAATCGCAATAAGAGTAATTTGATTGGTTTGCGTAAAAGTTATCGTGTCTACTAACTAGAGATTAGATTTATGTCATTTTTATTTATTCTTTTTTACTAGTAATGGCAGCGATCTGCGATTTTTTGCGGGACTGCGACATTGCGGCATAGAGATCGGACCCCTAACTGACATTTTTGACACATTTGGGGGGTACCAGTGACAATACTATAGTAATCAGTGCTATAAATATGCACTGTTACTGTAATAATGACACTGGCAGGGAAGGGGTTAACAGTATAGGTGATTAAGGGGTTAAATGTGACCCTAGGGGAGTGATTCTAACTGTGGGGGGCGTGGCTTCTGAGATGACCATAGAGACATGTGATCCTATATAGAAGGATCACATGAGCTCTGTGATGAACCCAGGGAGGACAGTCAGCTATGTTTACAACAGCTGACCGTCCTTCTCTCTAAGCGGGGAGCAATCGCGGGTGTCAGGCGGCAATCAAAGCCACCTGACTGCGCACTGGCTTCCCTGCTGCCAAATGGGGGCAGGAGTGCGCCGCCGTTGGCGCGTGCTCACCCCCCAGCTTTCTGTGTGCGACCGACGTAGATCTACGTCAGTTTGCGCTGGAGAGCAACCGTGCCGCAGTAAAAAGGCGAGTGGTCGGGAAGTGGTTAATCAACAAGCAGATTGGATGATATTTTAGATTACAGAGGAGGGTTATACCATGACATTGGGATCTGGGGTCATACAATTAACCACTTCAGCCCCTAAAGGTTTTACCCTCTTAATGACCAGGCCATATTTTGCGATTCGGCACTGCATTGCTTTAACTAAGAATTGCACAGTCATGCAACGCTGTATCCAAATACCTTTTTTTTCCCCACAAATAAGCTTTATTTTGGAGGCATTTGATCACCTCTGCAGTTTTTAGATTTTGCGCTATAAATAAAAAAAGAGGAACAATTTTGAAAAAAAAAAAAAACAATATTTTTTACTTTCTGCTATAAAACATTCCCAATAAAAAAAAATTTAAAATCCAATTTTTTTATCAGTTTAGGCCAATTTTTATTCTGCTACATATTTTTGATAAAAAAAAATCCCAAAAAGCGTATTTTAATTGGCTTGCGCAAAAGTTATAGCGTTTACAAACTATGGGATAGATTTTTGGACTTTTTTATTTTTTTGTTGTTTTTATTAGTAATGGTAGACTTCTGATATTTCACCAAAGCCCTCCAACGGGGCTCCTAAAAAATTGTAAAAAATATAAAGAAGAAATAACATTGTAAAAACATTGTAAAAAAAAAATGAATAAAGCCAATGTTAAAAAAATTAAAATAAAAAACTACTGACACCAGTGGCAGAGTTACCACACAAACATCGCACTTGCAACTGGCCCCAGTGTTCCGCCACCAGGCTGGGAGGGAAGGGACCCGTCCGGGGGGCCCTTTATGGTTTCTTGCATCAGGGCCCTGAAGGTTCTAGTTACGCCACTGTACTGGGACATACTGAAGCAGAGCATGATCCCCTCCCTTCGGAGACTGAGCCGCAGGGCAGTATTCCAACATGATAATGACCCCAAATACACCTCCAAGACAACCACTGCCTTGCTAAAGAAGCTGAGGGTAAAGGTGATGGACTGGCCAAGCATGTCTCCAGACCTAAACCCTATTGAGCATCAGTGGGGCATCCTCAAACGGAAGGTGGAGGAGAGCAAGGTCTCTAACAACCACCATGAGGGTTAAGGCAGTGCTGGAAAATAATGGTGGGCACACAAAATATTGACACTTTGGGCCCATTTTGGACATTTTAACTTAGGGGTGTACTCACTTTTGTTGCCAGCAGTTTAGACATTAATGGCTGTGTGTTGAGTTATTTTAAGGGGACAGCAAATTTACACTGTTATACAAGCTGTACACTCACTACTTTACATTGTAGAAAAGTGTCATTTCTTCAGTGTTGTCACATGAAAAGATATAAAAATATATTTTCAAAAATGTGAAGGGTGTACTCACTTTCATGAGATACATATATATATATATATATATAAAATCATGTTTGGGATTCTGAGAAATTTTCTAGCAAAAAATATTGACTGTTAAAAAAAAGTGCCAGAAAAGGCCTGGTGGTCAAGGCCTGGTGGTCCAATCGGTTAAGGTAAAAAATATTTAGGATTTATAACCACTTTATTGCACCTCAAATGCAGGAAAACTCCTCCCATTGACATACATGCCCTTAGAATGAATTTGTTACTGGGACCTGGCTTCATACTATGCTCAATTATCAATTAATGGCAGTTCACATACTGGTCAGGGGACAATCTTCTGGGACAGTGGCAAGGCAGTTAGAATGGCTTAGCATTGATGTTTTGGAAAGTCAGGACCTTCTAATTAAGATAAACTAAATAATGTTGTTTAGTTCAATGTCTTATTTACATTCCTACATTGAGAACTCAATATTTAAAAAGATGTAGCCATAATTCTATGTCAATACCATTAACTATTGGCACCAAATCATGTAACTGGTACATCATTTGACTTCAAGAGTTATAACGGGGAGATGCCTGCAGCTCCCGATGCCGTTTTTTAGAGGTGATGGTCAGCTCTCTTGTAATAGCAACCGGAGTGGCTAACTAACCACTTGATTGCTATTACAAGCAGCGGAAGGGGACGTCCCCCCTCCCGCCACCATTCGCTGCTCTCTCTGGCTCTCCTCTCCCACCAGCAGACCAGAGCTACTAGCCAACATGTCCGCTGGCTAGTTGGAGACCCATACAAGGCTGGAATCGGCTATGATCAGGTCTCCACTATAGTAGCCCAGAAACAATGACATGACATCACTTCCGGTTTATCATGATGTCAACAGCGCCAATTTTGGAAAGTTGAAAGTATTTAAAAACGCTAATCTTGGCATTTTGAATGCTTTGAAGTGCAAAGGAGGGATTTGGGATCTTATTGATCCCAGATCCCTCCATAAAAAGCACCAGTCATATGGCTATTGCTGTCACAAGGATGTTCACAGCAATAAAAGTGATCTAAAAAATTAAGTGCTCCCGTCCCCAGTGCTAGCGCGCAAAGGCGAACATGTGCGTCAAGCCCCCGCACGCAAACAGTGCTTGTCCTACACATGTGAGGTATCCCCGCGAATGTCGGATCATGAGCAGTAATTCTAGCCCTAGAACTCCTCTGTAAATCTAAAGTGGTAATCTGTAAAGGCTTTTAAAATGTCGCCTATGGATAGCAAGATTTATGTTTTTTGCCGCCTTTGTGCAGGCCTGCACACTTTTAAATCGTGACATATTTGGTATCTATTTACTCAGCATCACATCATCTTTATTGTTTTAGAAAAAATTGGGTTATGTATTTTTTTTTTATTAAAATTTTAAAGTGTGTATTTTTCCCAAAAATTGCGTTTGAAAAACTGCTGTGCAAATACTGTGTGACATAAAAAAAAATAGCAAAACCCGCCAATTTATTCTCTAGGGCCTCTGCTTAAAAAAATAAAAAAATATATTAATGTTTGGGTGTTCTAAGTCATTTTCTAGCAAAAAAAAAAAAAAAATAAAAAAAGATTTTTTTCACACATAAACAAAAAGTGCTAAAAATGCCTGAAGGTCAAATGGTTAAAAAAAGATGTAGCTCTAATTCTATGTTAAAAACATTAAAGTGTAATATTGCTGGAACAAACATAGAAATAATGGGATTCTGCTATTTAAAACTCTATACGTAATCACAAATACATTATTGTATACTTAATCAGCCCAGATATTTGTTTGTTGTTCACAATGTATGTGGTAAACAAGCTTGAAAAAAGCCGTTACATAAGCCCCGCCCACAAGGACATCATGCTCCAGGTGCTATAAATATCAGAGCACTGGCAGTTGGAAGCCACATTCTGCAGTTGTAGAGTGAGTGACAGCACACAGCTAAATCAGCTCAATATTGTTATTGATTGAACTGCTTTATCTTCATATGAAAATGAACAGCTTGGTGTTTTTACCAATTGTTTGGGCCATTTTGGTCATTGGAGGACTAACAACAACATATGTCCTCACTGTTGAAAATCATCATTATGATACCTATATATTGTACATAAGGTAAGTGTCCATTTCTATTTGCGTTAGGGAGTTGGGGGGTTTAGGAACAGATGATGGTAATGTCTTAGCTCCACACACAGACAATACAGACAAATCTCTCCCATCAGAGTCATAAACATCCATTGGTATACTGTGTGTGTTTTAGGCTAGAAATGGGTTTCCCTTCCATACTCAAAGCCCTATTTAAACAAATTCTGATTAAACTCTGTAGTCATATAGTGGCCCAAAAGATACAGATCTGTAATTAATATTTCGTTGAATTTCATTCACATTATTTTGAAGACAAACTGTTTAAGTTTCATTAAGTGGAACTCTAGTGAAAAACTTAAATCTTGCTAGATGACTTCAGGCTGGCCCCTTTTGTAGGTATAGCTATGTAAAACATGAAATATAACTGCCTATGCGGTGTAAAATCCAGTAATAAACTGTCTCCCCCTGCTCTGCTCATGCTCAGTTGTTGCACTCTATTTTTAGACACTACCAAATTTGTAGAGGCCGATCTGCTGACAGCCTTAAAGCAGAATTAAACCCTCCTATCCTTTATAGATTGATCTCTATCTGTCATGGTGCTGCACATGGGATCAATTATGGCACCAATATAACACTTAAATCATATCAATATGGTAAAGGTAATGATAATAGATGCCTGGCTGCCTATGGCTGTAGGATTATGGGTAAGAAAAAAATGACATATATGAGACAATTTGTCAAACACATTTACATAGCAGTATTTGTTTGCCTGAGCGGCCTCTGCCACACTTTTATTACCTATTCATCCTGCCAAAAATGACCGTTACAGGAAGCCTCTGTATCTGCTGCTAAATGTTCAGAGCAGTTAGTGTTTAATCAACAAGCAGATTGGATGATATTTTAGATTACAGAGGAGGGTTACAATACCATGACATTGGGATCTGGGGATCATACTATTAACCACTTCAGCCCCGGAAGGTTTTACCCTCTTAATGACCAGGCACTATTTTGCGATTCGGCATTGCGTTACTTTAACGGACAATTGCGCGGTCGTGCGACACTGTACCCAAAAGAATTAATGTCCTTTTTTTCCCACAAATAGAGCTTTCTTTTTGTGGTATTTGATCATCTGTGCAATTTTTATTTTTTGCGCTATAAACAAAAAAAGAGCAACAATTTTGAAAAAAAATATATATATTTTTTATATTCTGCTATATAACATTCTCAAAAAAAAATTAAAAATCTGAATTTTTTAACATTCTGGGCCAATTTGTTTTCTGCTACATATGTTAGGTAGAAAAAATTGCAATAAGAGTAATTTGATTGGTTTGCGTAAAAGTTATCGCGTCTATTAACTAGAGATTAGATTTATGTCATTTTTATTTATTTTTTTATTTTTTTACTAGTAATGGCAGCGATCTGCGATTTTTTTTTTTGCGGGACTGCGACATTGCGGCAGACAGATCGGACCCCTAACTGACATTTTTGACACGTTTGGGGGTACCAGTGACAATACTATAGTAATCAGTGCTATAAATATGCACTGTTACTGTAATAATGACACTGGCAGGGAAGGGGTTAACAGTATAGGTGATTAAGGGGTTAAATGTGACCCTAGGAGAGTGTTTTCTAACTGTGGGGGGCGTGGCTTCTGAGATGACCATAGAGACATGTGATCCTATATAGCAGGATCACATGAGCACTGTGATCATCCCAGGGAGAAGGACAGTCAGCTATGTTTACAACAGCCGACCATCCTTCTCTCTCAGCAGGGAGCAATCGCGGGTGTCAGTCGGCAATCAAAGCCACCTGACCGCGCATTGACTTCCCTGCTGCCGAGTGGGGGCAGGAGTGCGCTGCCGGCAGTGCGTGCTCAACCCCTAACTTTCCGTGTGCGACCGACGTAGATCTACGTCAGTTTGCGCTGGAGAGCAACCCTGCCGCAGTAAAAAGGCGAGTGGTCGGGAAGTGGTTAATCAACAAGCAGATTGGATGATATTTTAGATTACAGAGGAGGGTTATACCATGACATTGGGATCTAGGGGAGGGGGGGGGGGGTCATACAATTAACCACTTCAGCCCTGGAAGGTTTTACCCCCTTAATGACCAGGCCATTTTTTGCGATTCGGCACTGCGTTGCTTTAACTAAGAAATGCGACGCTATATCCAAATACCTTTTTTCCCCCACAAATAGAGCTTTATTTTGGTAGTATTTGATCACCTCTGCAGTTTTTAGATTTTGCGCTATAAACAAAAAAAGAGTGACAATTTTGAAAAAAAAAAACAATATTTTTTACTTTCTGCTATAAAACATTCCCAATAAAAAAAATTATTTTTATCAGTTTAGGTAAATTTTTATTCTGCTACATATTTTTCATAAAAAAATCTCAAAAAGCGTATTTTTATTGGCAAGCGTTTATAGCGTAAAATTAGCAAAAGTTATAGCGTTTACAAACTATGGGATAGATTTTTGGACTTTTTTATTTTTTTGTTGTTTTTATTAGTAATGGTGGTGATCAGCGATTTTTAGCGGGACTGCGACATTGCGCCATTCAAATCTGACACTTTTTGGGGACCAGTGACACCAATACAGTGATCAGTGCTAAATAATATGCACTGTTACTGTATAAATGAAAACTGGCAGGGAAGGGGTTAATACTGGGGGTGATCAAGGGTTTAAGTGTACAGTTGGGGGTGGTAAAAACACAGTTAAAGCATGGGATTTTATCAACCTCATATGCGAATAGGCCCTTGGTTCACATACAGTGAACATACTGTGGGGCACCACAGCTCCTCCTATGCAGCTTCTTTCTGCTGCTGCCTTCCCCCCGTGTGCTTTTTCCTGCCCCCCCCCCCCCTCATCTCTACAGCTCTGCAAGGTTGCACCCTCCCCTCTCCCACCGGCTGCAGCGGGGTATCTGTCAGGATGAAGCTTTTTCTGAATGGACAGTCAGTGATTAAAAACCGATCACTGACTCTGTCTATTCATAACTGAAACATAGTAGACTGTGTTACAATGCTTCAGTATGTGAATGAATGGGAAGCTCTGTACAGAGCAATTCCTATCCATTTATTCTGAGCAGCTAAGGCTTAAGAGAAGGAGCTGGAAAGCTGTGTCTCAAAGGTGGAACATCAGAGGTCTGTTTAGACTCCTGATTTTTCACCAAAGCCCCCCAACTGGGCTCCTAAAAAATTGTTTAAAAAATATTTTAAAAAAATATTGTAAAAAAAAAAATGAATAAAGCAAATGGTAGAAAAATTTAATTAAAATATAAACTACTGACACCAGGGGCAGAACTACCACACAAACATCGCACTTGCAATCGGCCCTGACGTTCCGCCACCAGGCTGGGAGGGAAGGGACCCGTCCGGGGGGCCCTTTATGGTTTCTTGCATCAGGGCCCTGAAGGTTCTGGTTACGCCACTGTACTGTGACATACTGAAGCAGAGTATGATCCCCTCCCTTCGGAGACTGAGCCGCAGGGCAGTATTCCAACATGATAATGACCCCAAATACACCTCCAAGACAACCACTGCCTTGCTAAAGAAGCTGAGGGTAAAGGTGATGGACTGGCCAAGCATGTCTCCAGACCTAAACCCTATTGAGCATCAGTGGGGCATCCTCAAACGGAAGGTGGAGGAGAGCAAGGTCTCTAACATCCACCATGAGGGTTAAGGCAGTGCTGGAAAATAATGGTGGGCACACAAAATATTGACACTTTGGGCCCATTTTGGACATTTTAACTTAGGGGTGTACTCACTTTTGTTGCCAGCAGTTTAGACATTAATGGCTGTGTGTTGAGTTATTTTAAGGGGACAGCAAATTTACACTGTTATACAAGCTGTACACTCACTACTTTACATTGTAGAAAAGTGTAATTTCTTCAGTGTTGTCACATGAAAAGATATAAAAATATATTTTCAAAAATGTGAAGGGTGTACTCACTTTCATGAGATACATATATATAAATATATATATATATATATATATATATATATACAGTGGGTACGGAAAGTATTCAGACCCCCTTAAATTTTTCACTCTTTGTTATATTGCAGCCATTTGCTAAAATCATTTAAGTTCAATCTTCTTCCTCATGAATGTACACATAGCACCCCATACTGACAGAAAAACACAGAGTTGTTGACATTGTTGCAGATTTATTAAAAAAGAAAAACTGAAATATCACATGGTCTTAAGTATTCAGACCCTTTGCTCAGTATTTAGTAGAAGCCCCCTTTTGATCTAATACAGCCAGGAGTCTTTTTGGGAAAGATGCAACAAGTCTTTCACACCTGGATTTGGGGATCCTCTGCCATTCCTCCTTGCAGATCCTCTCCAGTTCTGTCAGGTTGGATGGTAAACGTTGGTGGACAGCCATTTTTAGGT
Source organism: Pelophylax lessonae (assembly GCF_965119305.1). Lineage (NCBI taxonomy): Eukaryota > Metazoa > Chordata > Amphibia > Anura > Ranidae > Pelophylax > Pelophylax lessonae. Next base: position 127,740,399 of record NC_138768.1, read on the forward strand.
CTCTCCAGAGATGCTCAATTGGGTTTAAGTTAGGGCTCTGGCTGGGCCATTCAAGAACAGTCACTGAGTTGTTGTGAAGCCACTCCTTCGTTATTTTAGCTGTGTGCTTAGGGTCATTGTCTTGTTGGAAGGTAAACCTTCGGCCCAGTCTGAGTTCCAGAGCACTCTGGAGAAGGTTTTTGTCCAGGATATCCCTGTACTTGGCCGCATTCATCTTTCCCTCGATTGCAACCAGTCGTCCTGTCCCTGCAGCTGAAAAACACCCCCACAGCATGATGCTGCCACCACCATGCTTCACTGTTGGGACTGTATTGGACAGGTGATGAGCAGTGCCTGGTTTTCTCCACACATACCGCTTAGAATTAAGGCCAAAAAGTTCTATTTTGGTCTCATCAGACCAGAGAATCTTATTTCTCACCATCTTGGAGTCCTTCAGGTGTTTTTTAGCAAACTCCATGCGGGCTTTCATGTGTCTTACACTGAGGAGAGGCTTCCGTCGGGCCACTCTGCCATAAAGCCCCGACTGGTGGAGGGCTGCAGTGATGGTTGACTTTCTACAACTTTCTCCCATCTCCTGACTGCATCTCTGGAGCTCAGCCACAGTGATCTTTGGGTTCTTCTTTACCTCTCTCACCAAGGCTCTTCTCCCCCGATAGCTCAGTTTGGCCGGATGGCCAGCTCTAGGAAGGGTTCTGGTCGTCCCAAACGTCTTCCATTTGAGGTTTATGGAGGCCACTGTGCTCTTAGGAACCTTAAGTGCAGCAGAAATCTTTTTGTAACCTTGGCCAGATCTGTGCCTTGCCACAATTCTGTCTCTGAGCTCTTCAGGCAGTTCCTTTGACCTCATGATTCTCATTTGCTCTGACATGCATTGTGATCTGGAAGGTCTTATATAGACAGGTGTGTGGCTTTCCTAATCAAGTCCAATCAGTATAATCAAACACAGCTGGACTCAAATGAAGGTGTAGAACCATCTCAAGGATGATCAGAAGAAATGGAAAGCACCTGAGTTAAATATATGAGTGTCACAGCAAAGGGTCTGAATACTTAGGACCATGTGATATTTCAGTTTTTCTTTTTTAATAAATCTGCAACAATGTGAACAATTCTGTGTTTTTCTGTCAGTATGGGGTGCTATGTGTACATTCATGAGGAAGAAGAATGAACTTAAATGATTTTAGCAAATGGCTGCAATATAACAAAGAGTGAAAAATTTAAGGGGGTCTGAATACTTTCCATACCCACTGTATATATATATATATATATAATCATGTTTGGGATTCTGAGAAATTTTCTAGCAAAAAATATTGACTGTTAAAAAAAAGTGCCAGAAAAGGCCTGGTGGTCAAATCGGTTAAGGTAAAAAATATTTAGGATTTATAACCACTTTATTGCACCTCAAATGCAGGAAAACTCCTCCCATTGACATACATGCCCTTAGAATGAATTTGTTACTGGGACCTCGCTTCATACTATGCTCAATTATCAATTAATGGCAGTTCACATACTGGTCAGGGGACAATCTTCTGGGACAGTGGCAAGGCAGTTGGAATGGCTTAGCATTGAGGTTTTGGAAAGTCAGGACCTTCTAATTAAGATAAACTAAATAATGTTGTTTAGTTCAATGTCTTATTTACATTCCTACATTGAGAACTCAATATTTAAAAAGATGTAGCCATAATTCTATGTCAATACCATTAACTATTGGCACCAAATCATGTAACTGGTACATCATTTGACTTCAAGAGTTATAACGGGGAGATGCCTGCAGCTCCCGATGCCGTTTTTTAGAGGTGATGGTCAGCTCTCTTGTAATAGCAACCGGAGTGGCTAACTAGCCACTTGATTGCTATTACAAGCAGCGGAAGGGGACGTCCCCCCTCCCGCCACCATTCGCTGCTCTCTCTGGCTCTCCTCTCCCACCAGCAGACCAGAGCTACTAGCCAACATGTCCGCTGGCTAGTTGGAGACCCATACAAGGCTGGAATCGGCTATGATCAGGTCTCCACTATAGTAGCCCAGAAACAATGACATGACATCACTTCCGGTTTATCATGATGTCAACAGCGCCAATTTTGGAAAGTTGAAAGTATTTAAAAACGCTAATCTTGGCATTTTGAATGCTTTGAAGTGCAAAGGAGGGATTTGGGATCTTATTGATCCCAGATCCCTCCATAAAAAGCACCAGTCATATGGCTATTGCTGTCACAAGGATGTTCACAGCAATAAAAGTGATCTAAAAAATTAAGTGCTCCCGGCCCCAGTGCTAGCGCGCAAAGGCGAACATGTGGGTCAAGCCCCCGCACGCAAACAGTGCTTGTCCTACACATGTGAGGTATCCCCGCGAATGTCGGATCATGAGCAGTAATTCTAGCCCTAGAACTCCTCTGTAAATCTAAAGTGGTAATCTGTAAAGGCTTTTAAAATGTCGCCTATGGATAGCAAGATTTATGTTTTTTTCCGCCTTTGTGCAGGCCTGCACACTTTTAAATCGTGACATGTTTGGTATCTATTTACTCAGTGTGACATCATCTTTATTGTTTTAGAAAAAATTGGGTTATGTATTTTTTTTGCATTAAAATTTTAAAGTGTGTATTTTTCCCAAAAATTGCGTTTGAAAAACTGCTGTGCAAATACTGTGTGACATAAAAAAAAAAAAAAAAACCCGCCAATTTATTCTCTAGGGCCTCTGCTTAAAAAATTTAAAAAAATATATTAATGTTTGGGTGTTCTAAGTCATTTTCTAGCAAAAAAAAAAAAGATTTTTTCACACATAAACAAAAAGTGCTAAAAAATGCCTGAAGGTCAAATGGTTAAAAAAAGATGTAGCTCTAATTCTATGTTAAAAACATTAAAGTGTAATATTGCTGTAACAAACATAGAAATGATGGGATTCTGCTATTTAAAACTCTATACGTAATCACAAATACATTATTGTATACTAAATCAGCCCAGATATTTGTTTGTTGTTCACAATGTATGTGGTAAACAAGCTTGAAAAAAAGCCGTTACATAAGCCCCGCCCACAAGGACATCATGCTCCAGGTGCTATAAATATCAGAGCACTGGCAGTTGGAAGCCACATTCTGCAGTTGTAGAGTGAGTGACAGCACACAGCTAAATCAGCTCAATATTGTTATTGATTGAACTGCTTTATCTTCATATGAAAATGAACAGCTTGGCGTTTTTACCAATTGTTTGGGCCATTTTGGTCATTGGAGGACTAACAACAACATATGTCCTCACTGTTGAAAATCATCATTATGATACCTATATATTGTACATAAGGTAAGTGTCCATTTCTATTTGCGTTAGGGAGTCGGGGGGTTTAGGAACAGATGATGGTAATGTCTTAGCTCCACACACAGACAATACAGACAAATCTCTCCCATCAGAGTCATAAACATCCATTGGTATACTGTGTGTTTTAGGCTAGAAATGGGTTTCCCTTCCATACTCAAAGCCCTATTTAAACAAATTCTGATTAAACTCTGTAGTCATATAGTGGCCCAAAAGATACAGATCTATAATTAATATTTTGTTGAATTTCATTCACATTATTTTGAAGACAAACTGTTTAAGTTTCATTAAGTGGAACTCTAGTGAAAAACTTAAATCTTCCTAGATGACTTCAGGCTGGCCCCTTTTGTAGGTATAGCTATGTAAAACATGAAATATAACTGCCTATGCGGTGTAAAATCCAGTAATAAACTGTCTCCCCCTGCTCTGCTCATGCTCAGTTGTTGCACTCTATTTTTAGACACTACCAAATTTGTAGAGGCCGATCTGCTGACAGCCTTAAAGCAGAATTAAACCCTCCTATCCTTTATAGATTGATCTCTATCTGTCATGGTGCTGCACATGCGATCAGTTATGGCACCAATATAACACTTAAATCATATCAATATGGTAAAGGAAATGATAATAGATGCCTGGCTGCCTATGGCTGTAGGATTATGGGTAAGAAAAAAATGACATATATGAGACAATTTGTCAAACACATTTACATAGCAGTATTTGTTTGTCTGAGCGGCCTCTGCCACACTTTTATTACCTATTCATCCTGCCAAAAATGACCGTTACAGGAAGCCTCCGTCTCTGCCGCTAAATGTTCAGAGCAGTTAGTGTTTAATCAACAAGCAGATTGGATGATATTTTAGATTACAGAGGAGGGTTACAATACCATGACATTGGGATCTGGGGATCATACTATTAACCACTTCAGCCCTGGAAGGTTTTACCCTCTTAATGACCAGGCACTATTTTGCGATTCGGCACTGCATTACTTTAACGGAAAATTGCGCGGTCATGAAACCCTGTACTCAAATAAAATTAACGTCCTTTTTTTCCCACAAATAGAGCTTTCTTTTGGTGGTATTTGATCACCTGTGCGATTTTTATTTTTTGCGCTATAAACAAAAAAAGCGACAATTTTGAAAAAAAAATATATTTTTTACATTCTGCTATATAACATTCTCAAACAAAAATTTAAAAATCAAATTTTTTTAACATTCTGGGCCAATTTGTTTTCTGCTACATATGTTAGGTAGAAAAAATCGCAATAAGAGTAATTTGATTGGTTTGCGTAAAAGTTATCGCGTCTACTAACTAGAGATTAGATTTATGTCATTTTTTTTTTTTTTTTTTTACTAGTAATGGAAGCGATCTGCGATTTTTTGCGGGACTGCGACATTGCAGCAGACAGATCGGACCCCTAACTGACATTTTTGACACATTTGGGGGGTACCAGTGACAATACTATAGTAATCAGTGCTATAAATATGCACTGTTACTGTAATAATGACACTGGCAGGGAAGGGGTTAACAGTATAGGTGATTAAGGGGTTAAATGTGACCCTAGGGGAGTGATTCTAACTGTGGGGGGCGTGGCTTCTGAGATGACCATAGAGACATGTGATCCTATATAGAAGGATCACATGAGCTCTGTGATGAACCCAGGGAGGACAGTCAGCTATGTTTACAACAGCCGACCGTCCTTCTCTCTAAGCGGGGAGCAATCGCGGGTGTCAGGCGGCAATCAAAGCCACCTGACCGCGCATTCTCTTCCCTGCTGCCGAATGGGGGCAGGAGTGCGCCGCCGTCGGCGCGTGCTCACCCCCTAGCTTTCTGTGTGCGACCGACGTAGATCTACGTCAGTTTGCGCTGGAGAGTAACCGTGCCGCAGTAAAAAGGCGAGTGGTCGGGAAGTGGTTAATCAACAAGCAGATTGGATGATATTTTAGATTACAGAGGAGGGTTATACCATGACATTGGGATCTGGGGTCATACAATTAACCACTTCAGCCCCTAAAGGTTTTACCCTCTTAATGACCAGGCCATATTTTGCGATTCGGCACTGCATTGCTTTAACTAAGAATTGCACAGTCATGCAACGCTGTATCCAAATACCTTTTTTTCCCCCACAAATAAGCTTTATTTTGGAGGCATTTGATCACCTCTGCAGTTTTTAGATTTTGCGCTATAAATAAAAAAAGAGGAACAATTTTGAAAAAAAAAAAAACAATATTTTTTACTTTCTGCTATAAAACATTCCCAATAAAAAATTTTTTAAAATCCATTTTTTTTTTATCAGTTTAGGCCAATTTTTATTCTGCTACATATTTTTGATAAAAAAAATCCCAAAAAGCGTATTTTAATTGGCTTGCGCAAAAGTTATAGCGTTTACAAACTATGGGATAGATTTTTGGACTTTTTTATTTTTTTGTTGTTTTTATTAGTAATGGTAGACTTCTGATATTTCACCAAAGCCCTCCAACGGGGCTCCTAAAAAATTGTAAAAAATATAAAGAAGAAATAACATTGTAAAAACATTGTAAAAAAAAATGAATAAAGCCAATGTTAAAAAAATTAAAATAAAAAACTACTGACACCAGTGGCAGAGTTACCACACAAACATCGCACTTGCAACTGGCCCCAGTGTTCCGCCACCAGGCTGGGAGGGAAGGGACCCGTCCGGGGGGCCCTTTATGGTTTCTTGCATCAGGGCCCTGAAGGTTCTAGTTACGCCACTGTACTGGGACATACTGAAGCAGAGTATGATCCCCTCCCTTCGGAGACTGAGCCGCGGGGCAGTATTCCAACATGATAATGACCCCAAATACACCTCCAAGACAACCACTGCCTTGCTAAAGAAGCTGAGGGTAAAGGTGATGGACTGGCCAAGCATGTCTCCAGACCTAAACCCTATTGAGCATCAGTGGGGCATCCTCAAACGGAAGGTGGAGGAGAGCAAGGTCTCTAACAACCACCATGAGGGTTAAGGCAGTGCTGGAAAATAATGGTGGGCACACAAAATATTGACACTTTGGGCCCATTTTGGACATTTTAACTTAGGGGTGTACTCACTTTTGTTGCCAGCAGTTTAGACATTAATGGCTGTGTGTTGAGTTATTTTAAGGGGACAGCAAATTTACACTGTTATACAAGCTGTACACTCACTACTTTACATTGTAGAAAAGTGTCATTTCTTCAGTGTTGTCACATGAAAAGATATAAAAATATATTTTCAAAAATGTGAAGGGTGTACTCACTTTCATGAGATACATATATATATATATATATATATAATCATGTTTGGGATTCTGAGAAATTTTCTAGCAAAAAATATTGACTGTTAAAAAAAAGTGCCAGAAAAGGCCTGGTGGTCAAGGCCTGGTGGTCAAATCGGTTAAGGTAAAAAATATTTAGGATTTATAACCACTTTATTGCACCTCAAATGCAGGAAAACTCCTCCCATTGACATACATGCCCTTAGAATGAATTTGTTACTGGGACCTGGCTTCATACTATGCTCAATTATCAATTAATGGCAGTTCACATACTGGTCAGGGGACAATCTTCTGGGACAGTGGCAAGGCAGTTAGAATGGCTTAGCATTGATGTTTTGGAAAGTCAGGACCTTCTAATTAAGATAAACTAAATAATGTTGTTTAGTTCAATGTCTTATTTACATTCCTACATTGAGAACTCAATATTTAAAAAGATGTAGCCATAATTCTATGTCAATACCATTAACTATTGGCACCAAATCATGTAACTGGTACATCATTTGACTTCAAGAGTTATAACGGGGAGATGCCTGCAGCTCCCGATGCCGTTTTTTAGAGGTGATGGTCAGCTCTCTTGTAATAGCAACCGGAGTGGCTAACTAGCCACTTGATTGCTATTACAAGCAGCGGAAGGGGACGTCCCCCCTCCCGCCACCATTCGCTGCTCTCTCTGGCTCTCCTCTCCCACCAGCAGACCAGAGCTACTAGCCAACATGTCCGCTGGCTAGTTGGAGACCCATACAAGGCTGGAATCGGCTATGATCAGGTCTCCACTATAGTAGCCCAGAAACAATGACATGACATCACTTCCGGTTTATCATGATGTCAACAGCGCCAATTTTGGAAAGTTGAAAGTATTTAAAAACGCTAATCTTGGCATTTTGAATGCTTTGAAGTGCAAAGGAGGGATTTGGAATCTTATTGATCCCAGATCCCTCCATAAAAAGCACCAGTCATATGGCTATTGCTGTCACAAGGATGTTCACAGCAATAAAAGTGATCTAAAAAATTAAGTGCTCCCGTCCCCAGTGCTAGCGCGCAAAGGCGAACATGTGCGTCAAGCCCCCGCACGCAAACAGTGCTTGTCCTACACATGTGAGGTATCCCCGCGAACGTCGGATCATGAGCAGTAATTCTAGCCCTAGAACTCCTCTGTAAATCTAAAGTGGTAATCTGTAAAGGCTTTTAAAATGTCGCCTATGGATAGCAAGATTTATGTTTTTTGCCGCCTTTGTGCAGGCCTGCACACTTTTAAATCGTGACATGTTTGTTATCTATTTACTCAGTGTGACATCATCTTTATTGTTTTAGAAAAAATTGGGTTATGTATTTTTTTTGCATTAAAATTTTAAAGTGTGTATTTTTCCCAAAAATTGCGTTTGAAAAACTGCTGTGCAAATACTGTGTGACATAAAAAAAAATAGCAAAACCCGCCAATTTATTCTCTAGGGCCTCTGCTTAAAAAAAATAAAAAAATATATTAATATAAGTCATTTTCTAGCAAAAAAAAAAAAAATTATTTCACACATAAACAAAAAGTGCTAAAAAATGCCTGAAGGTCAAATGGTTAAAAAAAGATGTAGCTCTAATTCTATGTTAAAAACATTAAAGTGTAATATTGCTGTAACAAACATAGAAATGATGGGATTCTGCTATTTAAAACTCTATACGTAATCACAAATACATCAGCCCAGATATTTGTTTGTTGTTCACAATGTATGTGGTAAACAAGCTTGAAAAAAAGCCGTTACATAAGCCCCGCCCACAAGGACATCATGCTCCAGGTGCTATAAATATCAGAGCACTGGCAGTTGGAAGCCACATTCTGCAGTTGTAGAGTGAGTGACAGCACACAGCTAAATCAGCTCAATATTGTTATTGATTGAACTGCTTTATCTTCATATGAAAATGAACAGCTTGGTGTTTTTACCAATTGTTTGGGCCATTTTGGTCATTGGAGGACTAACAACAACATATGTCCTCACTGTTGAAAATCATCATTATGATACCTATATATTGTACATAAGGTAAGTGTCCATTTCTATTTGCGTTAGGGAGTTGGGGGGTTTAGGAACAGATGATGGTAATGTCTTAGCTCCACACACAGACAATACAGACAAATCTCTCCCATCAGAGTCATAAACATCCATTGGTATACTGTGTGTTTTAGGCTAGAAATGGGTTTCCCTTCCATACTCAAAGCCCTATTTAAACAAATTCTGATTAAACTCTGTAGTCATATAGTGGCCCAAAAGATACAGATCTGTAATTAATATTTTGTTGAATTTCATTCACATTATTTTGAAGACAAACTGTTTAAGTTTCATTAAGTGGAACTCTAGTGAAAAACTTAAATCTTGCTAGATGACTTCAGGCTGGCCCCTTTTGTAGGTATAGCTATGTAAAACATGAAATATAACTGCCTATGCGGTGTAAAATCCAGTAATAAACTGTCTCCCCCTGCTCTGCTCATGCTCAGTTGTTGCACTCTATTTTTAGACACTACCAAATTTGTAGAGGCCGATCTGCTGACAGCCTTAAAGCAGAATTAAACCCTCCTATCCTTTATAGATTGATCTCTATCTGTCATGGTGCTGCACATGCGATCAGTTATGGCACCAATATAACACTTAAATCATATCAATATGGTAAAGGTAATGATAATAGATGCCTGGCTGCCTATGGCTGTAGGATTATGGGTAAGAAAAAAATGACATATATGAGACAATTTGTCAAACACATTTACATAGCAGTATTTGTTTGTCTGAGCGGCCTCTGCCACACTTTTATTACCTATTCATCCTGCCAAAAATGACCGTTACAGGAAGCCTCTGTATCTGCTGCTAAATGTTCAGAGCAGTTAGTGTTTAATCAACAAGCAGATTGGATGATATTTTAGATTACAGAGGAGGGTTACAATACCATGACATTGGGATCTGGGGATCATACTATTAACCACTTCAGCCCTGGAAGGTTTTACCCTCTTAATGACCAGGCACTATTTTGCGATTCGGCACTGCATTACTTTAACGGAAAATTGCGCGGTCGTGAAACCCTGTAACCAAATAAAATTAACGTCCTTTTTTTCCCACAAATAGAGCTTTCTTTTGGTGGTATTTGATCACCTGTGCGATTTTTATTTTTTGCGCTATAAACAAAAAAAGGGACAATTTTGAAAAAAATATATATTTTTTACATTCTGCTATATAACATTCTCAAAAAAAAATTTAAAAATCAAAATTTTTTATCATTCTGGGCCAATTTGTTTTCTGCTACATATGTTAGGTAGAAAAAATTGCAATAAGAGTAATTTGATTGGTTTGCGTAAAAGTTATCGCGTCTACTAACTAGAGATTAGATTTATGTCATTTTTATTTTTATTTTTTTACTAGTAATGGCAGCGATCTGCGATTTTTTGCGGGACTGCGACATTGCGGCAGACAGATCGGACCCCTAACTGACATTTTTGACACATTTGGGGGGTACCAGTGACATGTATGTGGTAAACAAGCTTGAAAAAAAGCCGTTACATAAGCTCCGCCCACAAGGACATCATGCTCCAGGTGCTATAAATATCAGAGCACTGGCAGTTGGAAGCCACATTCTGCAGTTGTAGAGTGAGTGACAGCACACAGCTAAATCAGCTCAATATTGTTATTGATTGAACTGCTTTATCTTCATATGAAAATGAACAGCTTGGTGTTTTTACCAATTGTTTGGGCCATTTTGGTCATTGGAGGACTAACAACAACATATGTCCTCACTGTTGAAAATCATCATTATGATACCTATATATTGTACATAAGGTAAGTGTCCATTTCTATTTGCGTTAGGGAGTCGGGGGGTTTAGGAACAGATGATGGTAATGTCTTAGCTCCACACACAGACAATACAGACAAATCTCTCCCATCAGAGTCATAAACATCCATTGGTATACTGTGTGTTTTAGGCTAGAAATGGGTTTCCCTTCCATACTCAAAGCCCTATTTAAACAAATTCTGATTAAACTCTGTAGTCATATAGTGGCCCAAAAGATACAGATCTGTAATTAATATTTTGTTGAATTTCATTCACATTATTTTGAAGACAAACTGTTTAAGTTTCATTAAGTGGAACTCTAGTGAAAAACTTAAATCTTGCTAGATGACTTCAGGCTGGCCCCTTTTGTAGGTATAGCTATGTAAAACATGAAATATAACTGCCTATGCGGTGTAAAATCCAGTAATAAACTGTCTCCCCCTGCTCTGCTCATGCTCAGTTGTTGCACTCTATTTTTAGACACTACCAAATTTGTAGAGGCCGATCTGCTGACAGCCTTAAAGCAGAATTAAACCCTCCTATCCTTTATAGATTGATCTCTATCTGTCATGGTGCTGCACATGTGATCAGTTATGGCACCAATATAACACTTAAATCATATCAATATGGTAAAGGTAATGATAATAGATGCCTGGCTGCCTATGGCTGTAGGATTATGGGTAAGAATAAAATGACATATATGAGACAATTTGTCAAACACATTTACATAGCAGTATTTGTTTGTCTGAGCGGCCTCTGCCACACTTTTATTACCTATTCATCCTACCTAAAATGACCGTTACAGGAAGCCTCTGTATCTGCCGCTAAATGTTCAGAGCAGTTAGTGTTTAATCAACAAGCAGATTGGATGATATTTTAGATTACAGAGGAGGGTTACAATACCATGACATTGGGATCTGGGGATCATACTATTAACCACTTCAGCCCCGGAAGGTTTTACCCTCTTAATGACCAGGCACTATTTTGCGATTCGGCATTGCGTTACTTTAACGGACAATTGCGCGGTCGTGCGACACTGTACCCAAAATAATTAATGTCCTTTTTTTCCCACAAATAGAGCTTTCTTTTTGTGGTATTTGATCATCTGTGCAATCTTTATTTTTTGCGCTATAAACAAAAAAAGAGCAACAATTTTGAAAAAAAAAAAAAATATTTTTTATATTCTGCTATATAACATTCTCAAAAAAAAAATTAAAAATCTGAATTTTTTAACATTCTAGGCCAATTTGTTTTCTGCTACATATGTTAGGTAGAAAAAATTGCAATAAGAGTAATTTGATTGGTTTGCGTAAAAGTTATCGCGTCTATTAACTAGAGATTAGATTTATGTCATTTTTATTTATTTTTTTATTTTTTTACTAGTAATGGCAGCGATCTGCGATTTTTTTTTTTGCGGGACTGCGACATTGCGGCACACAGATCGGACCCCTAACTGACATTTTTGACACGTTTGGGGGTACCAGTGACAATACTATAGTAATCAGTGCTATAAATATGCACTGTTACTGTAATAATGACACTGGCAGGGAAGGGGTTAACGGTATAGGTGATTAAGGGGTTAAATGTGACCCTAGGAGAGTGTTTTCTAACTGTGGGGGGGCGTGGCTTCTGAGATGACCATAGAGACATGTGATCCTATATAGCAGGATCACATGAGCACTGTGATCATCCCAGGGAGAAGGACAGTCAGCTATGTTTACAACAGCCGACCATCCTTCTCTCTCAGCAGGGAGCGATCGCGGCTGTCAGTCGCCAATCGAAGCCACCTGACCGCGCATTGACTTCCCTGCTGCCGAGTGGGGGCAGGAGTGCGCTGCCGGCGGTGCGTGCTCAACCCCTAACTTTCCGTGTGCGACCGACGTAGATCTACCTCAGTTTGCGCTGGAGAGCAACCCTGCCGCAGTAAAAAGGCGAGTGGTCGGGAAGTGGTTAATCAACAAGCAGATTGGATGATATTTTAGATTACAGAGGAGGGTTATACCATGACATTGGGATCTGGGGGGGGGGGGGGTCATACAATTAACCACTTCAGCCCTGGAAAGTTTTACCCCCTTAATGACCAGGCCATTTTTTGCGATTCGGCACTGCGTTGCTTTAACTAAGAAATGCGACACTATATCCAAATACCTTTTTTCCCCCACAAATAGAGCTTTATTTTGGTAGTATTTGATCACCTCTGCAGTTTTTAGATTTTGCGCTATAAACAAAAAAAGAGTGACAATTTTGAAAAAAAAAACCAATATTTTTTACTTTCTGCTATAAAACATTCCCAATAAATAAAATTATTTTTATCAGTTTAGGTAAATTTTTATTCTGCTACATATTTTTCATAAAAAAATCCCAAAAAGCGTATTTTTATTGGCAAGCGTTTATAGCGTAAAGTTAGCAAAAGTTATAGCGTTTACAAACTATGGGATAGATTTTTGGACTTTTTTATTTTTTTGTTGTTTTTATTAGTAATGGTGGTGATCAGCGATTTTTAGCGGGACTGCGCCATTGCGCCATTGCGCCATACAAATCTGACACTTTTTGGGGACCAGTGACACCAATACAGTGATCAGTGCTAAATAATATGCACTGTTACTGTATAAATGAAAACTGTCAGGGAAGGGGTTAATACTGGGGGTGATCAAGGGTTTAAGTGTACAGTTGGGGGTGGTAAAAACACAGTTAAAGCATGGGATTTTATCACCCCTCAACCTCATATGCGAATTGGCCCTTGGTTCACATACAGTATGTGCAGCTGTGTGCTGTGTATAGGGCAGCACATTCATTTCAGTGGGCTGCCCCACAGAAACACAGGGAACAAATTCCCTTTTTTTTTTTTTTTCTTAAATGTGCTTCACCAAAAATGCACCATGTTTGCCAATGTGTAGGGGTACCATTAAGAATGAATGACATCCCTGCATGTTTGTCTGCGTGTCAGGAACACGTGCAGTTTTGCGTCTATTCTGTGACACAGAGTAATGTGAACCAAGCCTTAGACTGGGGGGGGGGGGGGGGCCTTCTGACTGAAAATACTTTCAAGGGGCGCCTTGACTGGAAAAAGATGGAGAAACATCGGCATAGAGGAACCAATCTCTCCACTTTCCTCCTGCAGCCGCTGAATGCCTGTGGGAGGGAGAGGAGGAGAAGCGGGGGGAAATGAAGAGATTGGTTCCTTTATATGAAGCTGCCCCACAGCTCCTCCTATGCAGCTTCTTTCTGCTGCTGCCTCCCCCCCGTGTGCTTTTTCCTGCCCCCCCCCCTCGTCTCTACAGCTCTGCAAGGTTGCACCCTCCCCTCTCCCACCGGCTGCAGCGGGGTATCTGTCAGGGTGAAGCTTTTTCTGAATGGACAGTCAGTGATTACAAACCGATCACTGACTCTGTCTATTCATAACTGAAACATAGTAGACTGTGTTACAATGCTTCAGTATGTGAATGAATGGGAAGCTCTGTACAGAGCAATTCCTATCCATTTATTCTGTGCAGCTAAGGCTTAAGAGAAGGAGCTGGAAAGCTGTGTCTCAAAGGTGGAACATCAGAGGTCTGTTTAGACTCCTGATTTTTCACCAAAGCCCCCCAACTGGGCTCCTAAAAAATTGTTTAAAAAATATTTTAAAAAAATATTGTAAAAAAAAAATGAATAAAGCAAATGGTAGAAAAATTTAATTAAAATATAAACTACTGACACCAGTGGCAGAACTACCACACAAACATCGCACTTGCAATCGGCCCTGACGTTCCGCCACCAGGCTGGGAGGGAAGGGACCCGTCCGGGGGGCCCTTTATGGTTTCTTGCATCAGGGCCCTGAAGGTTCTAGTTATGCCACTGTACTGTGACATACTGAAGCAGAGCATGATCCCCTCCCTTCGGAGACTGGGCCGCAGGGCAGTATTCCAACATGATAACGACCCCAAACACAACTCCAAGACAACCACTGCTTTGCTAAAGAAGCTGAGGGTAAAGGTGATGGACTGGCCAAGCATGTCTCCAGACCTACACTCTATTAAGCATCTGTGGGGCATCCTCAAACAGAAGGCGGAGGAGCGCAAGGTCTCTAACATCCACCAGCTTCCGTGATGTCGTCATGGAGGAGTGGAAGAGGACTCCAGTGGCAAACTGTGAAGTTCTGGTGAACTCCATGCCCAAGAGGGTTAAGGCAGTGCTGGAAAATAATGGTGGGCACACAAAATATCGACACTTTGGGCCCATTTTGGACACTTTAACTTAGGGGTGTACTCACTTTTGTTGCCAGCAGTTTAGACATTAATGGCTGTGTGTTGTTATTCTGCGGGGGCAGCAAATTTACACTGGTATACACTCACTACTTTACATTGTAGAAAAGTGTCATTTCTTCAGTGTTGTCACACTGAAAGATTTAATAAAATATTTACAAAAATGTGAAGGGTGTACTCACTTTCGTGAGATACACTATATATATATATATAAATATATATAAAATCATATTTGGGATTCTAAGAAATTTTCTAGCAAAAAATATTGACTGTTAAAAAAAGTGCCAGAAAAGGCCTGGCGGTCAATCGGTTAAGGTAAAAATATTTAGGATTTATAACCACTTTATTGCACCTCAAATGCAGGAAAACTCCTCCCATTGACATTGATGCCCTTAGAATGAATTTGTTACTGGGACCTGGCTTCATACTATCCTCAATTATCAATTAATGGCAGTTCACATACTGGTCAGGAGACAATCTTCTGGGACAGTGGCAAGGCAGTTAGAATGGCTTAGCATTGAGGTATTGGAAAGTCAGGACCTTCTAATTAAGATAAACTAAATAATGTTGTGTAGTTCAATGTCTTATTTACATTCCTACATTGAGAATTCAATATTTAAAAAGATGTGAATGTCAATACCATTAACTACTTGCCACCAAATCATGTAACTGGTACATCATTTGACTTCAAGAGTTATAACAGGGAGATGCCTGCAGCTCCCGATGCCATTTTTTAGAGGTGATGGTCAGCTCTCTTGTAATAACAACCGGAGTGGCTAACTAGCCACTTGATTGCTATTACAAGCAGCAGAAGAGGATGCCCCCCCCCATCCCCCCCCCCCCCCCCCCGCTGCCTTTCCTTGCTCTCTCGGGCTCTCCTCTCCCACCAGCAGACCAGAGCTACTAGCCAACACGTCCGCTGGCTAGTCAAAGACCCATACAGAGCTGGAATCGGCTATGATCGGGTCTCCACTATAGTAGCCCAGAAACAATGACATGACATCACTTCCGCTTTATCATGATGTCAACAGCACCATTTTCGGAAAGTTGGAAGTATTTAAAAACGCTAATCTTGGCATTTTGAATGCTTTGAAGTGCAAAGGAGGGATTTGGGATCGTATTGATCCCAGATCCCTCCATAAAAAATACCAGTCATATGGCTATTGCTGTCACAAGGATGTTTACAGCAATAAAAGTTATCTAAAAAATGAAATGCTCCCATCCCCCCCGTGCTAGCGCGCAAAGCCGAACATGTGCGTCAAGCCCTCGCACGCAAACAGTGCTTGTCCTACACATGTGAGGTATCCCCGCGAATGTCGGATCATGAGCAGTAATTCTAGCACTAGAATTCCTCTGTGAATCTAAAGTTGTAATCTGTAAAGGTTTTTAAAATGTCGCCTATGGATAGCAAGATTTTTGTTTTTTGCCGCCTTTGTGCAGGCCTGCACACTTTTAAAGCGTGACATGTTTGGTATCTATTTACTCAGCATGACATCATCTTTATCGTTTTAGAAAAAATTGGGTTAAGTATTTTTTTTTTTTTTTGCATTAAAATTTTAAAGTGTGTATTTTTCCCAAAAATTGCGTTTGAAAAACTGCTGTGCAAATACTGTGTGACAGAAAAAAAATTGCAAAACCTGCCAATTTATTCTCTAGGGCCTCTGCTTAAAAAAATAAAAAAAATATATTAATGTTTGGGTGTTCTAAGTCATTTTCTAGCAAAAAAAAAATAATATTTTTTCACACATAAACAAATAGTGCTAAAAAATGCCTGGAGGTCAAATGGTTAAAAAGATGTAGCTCTAATTCTATGTTAAAAACATTAAAGTGTAATATTGCTGTAACAAACATAGAAATGATGGGATTCTGCTATTTAAAACTCTATACGTAATCACAAATACATCAGCCCAGATATTTGTTTGTTGTTCACAATGTATGTGGTAAACAAGCTTGAAAAAAAGCCGTTACATAAGCCCCGCCCACAAGGACATCATGCTCCAGGTGCTATAAATATCAGAGCACTGGCAGTTGGAAGCCACATTCTGCAGTTGTAGAGTGAGTGACAGCACACAGCTAAATCAGCTCAATATTGTTATTGATTGAACTGCTTTATCTTCATATGAAAATGAACAGCTTGGTGTTTTTACCAATTGTTTGGGCCATTTTGGTCATTGGAGGACTAACAACAACATATGTCCTCACTGTTGAAAATCATCATTATGATACCTATATATTGTACATAAGGTAAGTGTCCATTTCTATTTGCGTTAGGGAGTTGGGGGGTTTAGGAACAGATGATGGTAATGTCTTAGCTCCACACACAGACAATACAGACAAATCTCTCCCATCAGAGTCATAAACATCCATTGGTATACTGTGTGTTTTAGGCTAGAAATGGGTTTCCCTTCCATACTCAAAGCCCTATTTAAACAAATTCTGATTAAACTCTGTAGTCATATAGTGGCCCAAAAGATACAGATCTGTAATTAATATTTTGTTGAATTTCATTCACATTATTTTGAAGACAAACTGTTTAAGTTTCATTAAGTGGAACTCTAGTGAAAAACTTAAATCTTGCTAGATGACTTCAGGCTGGCCCCTTTTGTAGGTATAGCTATGTAAAACATGAAATATAACTGCCTATGCGGTGTAAAATCCAGTAATAAACTGTCTCCCCCTGCTCTGCTCATGCTCAGTTGTTGCACTCTATTTTTAGACACTACCAAATTTGTAGAGGCCGATCTGCTGACAGCCTTAAAGCAGAATTAAACCCTCCTATCCTTTATAGATTGATCTCTATCTGTCATGGTGCTGCACATGCGATCAGTTATGGCACCAATATAACACTTAAATCATATCAATATGGTAAAGGTAATGATAATAGATGCCTGGCTGCCTATGGCTGTAGGATTATGGGTAAGAAAAAAATGACATATATGAGACAATTTGTCAAACACATTTACATAGCAGTATTTGTTTGTCTGAGCGGCCTCTGCCACACTTTTATTACCTATTCATCCTGCCAAAAATGACCGTTACAGGAAGCCTCTGTATCTGCTGCTAAATGTTCAGAGCAGTTAGTGTTTAATCAACAAGCAGATTGGATGATATTTTAGATTACAGAGGAGGGTTACAATACCATGACATTGGGATCTGGGGATCATACTATTAACCACTTCAGCCCTGGAAGGTTTTACCCTCTTAATGACCAGGCACTATTTTGCGATTCGGCATTGCGTTACTTTAACGGACAATTGCGCGGTCGTGCGACACTGTACCCAAAATAATTAATGTCCTTTTTTTCCCACAAATAGAGCTTTCTTTTTGTGGTATTTGATCATCTGTGCAATTTTTATTTTTTGTGCTATAAACAAAAAAAGAGCAACAATTTTGAAAAAAAAAATATATATTTTTTATATTCTGCTATATAACATTCTCAAAAAAAAATTAAAAATCTGAATTTTTTAACATTCTGGGCCAATTTGTTTTCTGCTACATATGTTAGGTAGAAAAAATTGCAATAAGAGTAATTTGATTGGTTTGCGTAAAAGTTATCGCGTCTATTAACTAGAGATTAGATTTATGTCATTTTTATTTATTTTTTTATTTTTTTACTAGTAATGGCAGCGATCTGCGATTTTTTTTTTGCGGGACTGCGACATTGCGGCAGACAGATCGGACCCCTAACTGACATTTTTGACACGTTTGGGGGTACCAGTGACAATACTATAGTAATCAGTGCTAAAAATATGCACTGTTACTGTAATAATGACACTGGCAGGGAAGGGGTTAACAGTATAGGTGATTAAGGGGTTAAATGTGACCCTAGGAGAGTGTTTTCTAACTGTGGGGGGCGTGGCTTCTGAGATGACCATAGAGACATGTGATCCTATATAGCAGGATCACATGAGCACTGTGATCATCCCAGGGAGAAGGACAGTCAGCTATGTTTACAACAGCCGACCATCCTTCTCTCTCAGCAGGGAGCAATCGCGGGTGTCAGTCGGCAATCAAAGCCACCTGACCGCGCATTGACTTCCCTGCTGCCGAGTGGGGGCAGGAGTGCGCTGCCGGCAGTGCGTGCTCAACCCCTAACTTTCCGTGTGCGACCGACGTAGATCTACGTCAGTTTGCGCTGGAGAGCAACCCTGCCGCAGTAAAAAGGCGAGTGGTCGGGAAGTGGTTAATCAACAAGCAGATTGGATGATATTTTAGATTACAGAGGAGGGTTATACCATGACATTGGGATCTAGGGGGGGGGGGGGGGGTCATACAATTAACCACTTCAGCCCTGGAAGGTTTTACCCCCTTAATGACCAGGCCATTTTTTGCGATTCGGCACTGCGTTGCTTTAACTAAGAAATGCGACGCTATATCCAAATACCTTTTTTCCCCCACAAATAGAGCTTTATTTTGGTAGTATTTGATCACCTCTGCAGTTTTTAGATTTTGCGCTATAAACAAAAAAAGAGTGACAATTTTGAAAAAAAAAAACAATATTTTTTACTTTCTGCTATAAAACATTCCCAATAAAAAAATAATTTTTATCAGTTTAGGTAAATTTTTATTCTGCTACATATTTTTCATAAAAAAATCCCAAAAAGCGTATTTTTATTGGCAAGCGTTTATAGCGTAAAGTTAGCAAAAGTTATAGCGTTTACAAACTATGGGATAGATTTTTGGACTTTTTTATTTTTTTGTTGTTTTTATTAGTAATGGTGGTGATCAGCGATTTTTAGCGGGACTGCGACATTGCGCCATTCAAATCTGACACTTTTTGGGGACCAGTGACACCAATACAGTGATCAGTGCTAAATAATATGCACTGTTACTGTATAAATGAAAACTGGCAGGGAAGGGGTTAATACTGGGGGTGATCAAGGGTTTAAGTGTACAGTTGGGGGTGGTAAAAACACAGTTAAAGCATGGGATTTTATCACCCCTCAACCTCATATGCGAATAGGCCCTTGGTTCACATACAGTGAACATACTGTGGGGCACCACAGCTCCTCCTATGCAGCTTCTTTCTGCTGCTGCCTTCCCCCTGTGTGCTTTTTCCTGCCCCCCCCCCCTCGTCTCTACAGCTCTGCAAGGTTGCACCCTCCCCTCTCCCACCGGCTGCAGCGGGGTATCTGTCAGGATGAAGCTTTTTCTGAATGGACAGTCAGTGATTAAAAACCGATCACTGACTCTGTCTATTCATAACGGAAACATAGTAGACTGTGTTACAATGCTTCAGTATGTGAATGAATGGGAAGCTCTGTACAGAGCAATTCCTATCCATTTATTCTGAGCAGCTAAGGCTTAAGAGAAGGAGCTGGAAAGCTGTGTCTCAAAGGTGGAACATCAGAGGTCTGTTTAGACTCCTGATTTTTCACCAAAGCCCCCCAACTGGGCTCCTAAAAAATTGTTTAAAAAATATTTTAAAAAAATATTGTAAAAAAAAAAATGAATAAAGCAAATGGTAGAAAAATTTAATTAAAATATAAACTACTGACACCAGTGGCAGAACTACCACACAAACATCGCACTTGCAATCGGCCCTGACGTTCCGCCACCAGGCTGGGAGGGAAGGGACCCGTCCGGGGGGCCCTTTATGGTTTCTTGCATCAGGGCCCTGAAGGTTCTAGTTATGCCACTGTACTGTGACATACTGAAGCAGAGCATGATCCCCTCCCTTCGGAGACTGGGCCGCAGGGCAGTATTCCAACATGATAACGACCCCAAACACGCCTCCAAGACAACCACTGCTTTGCTAAAGAAGCTGAGGGTAAAGGTGATGGACTGGCCAAGCATGTCTCCAGACCTACACTCTATTAAGCATCTGTGGGGCATCCTCAAACAGAAGGCGGAGGAGCGCAAGGTCTCTAAAATCCACCAGCTTCCGTGATGTTGTCATGGAGGAGTGGAAGAGGACTCCAGTGGCAAACTGTGAAGTTCTGGTGAACTCCATGTCCAAGAGGGTTAATGCAGTGCTGGAAAATAATGGTGGGCACACAAAATATCGACACTTTGGGCCCATTTTGGACACTTTAACTTAGGGGTGTACTCACTTTTGTTGCCAGCAGTTTAGAAATTAATGGCTGCGTGTTGAGTTATTTTGAGGGGACAGCAAATGTACACTGTTATACAAGCTG
The DNA here is from genome assembly GCF_965119305.1 of Pelophylax lessonae. Classification (NCBI taxonomy): domain Eukaryota; kingdom Metazoa; phylum Chordata; class Amphibia; order Anura; family Ranidae; genus Pelophylax; species Pelophylax lessonae. The sequence goes on from NC_138768.1 coordinate 127,761,144, forward strand.
TACACTCACTACTTTACATTGTAGCAAAGTGTCATTTCTTCTTTGTTGTCACACAAAAAGATAAAATAAAATATTTACAAAAATGTGAAGGCTGTACTCACTTTTGTGAGATACACTATATATATATATATATATATATATATATATAATGTTTAGGATTCTAAGAAATTTTCTAGCAAAAAATATTGACTGTTAAAAAAAAGTGCCAGAAAAGGCCTGGCGGTCAATCGGTTAAGGTAAAAATATTTAGGATTTATAACCACTTTATTGCACCTCAAATGCAGGAAAACTCCTCCCATTGACATACATGCCCTTAGAATGAATTTGTTACTGGGACCTGGCTTCATACTATGCTCAATTATCAATTAATGGCCGTTCACATACTGGTCAGGAGACAATCTTCTGGGACAGTGGCAAGGCAGTTAGAATGGCTTAGCATTGAGGTATTGGAAAGTCAGGACCTTCTAATTAAGATAAACTAAATAATGTTGTTTAGTTCAATGTCTTATTTACATTCCTACATTGAGAATTCAATATTTAAAAAGATGTAGCCATAATTCTATGTCAATACCATTAACTACTTGCCACCAAATCATGTAACTGGTACATCATTTGACTTCAAGAGTTATAACGGGGAGATGCCTGCAGCTCCCGATGCCGTTTTTTAGAGGTGATGGTCAGCTCTCTTGTAATAGCAACCAAAGTGGCTAACTAACCACTTGATTGCTATTACAAGCAGCAGAAGAGGACGCCCCCCCCCCCCCCCCGCTGCCTTTCCTTGCTCTCTCGGGCTCTCCTCTCCCACCAGCAGACCAGAGCTACTAGCCAACACGTCCGCTGGCTAGTCAAAGACCCATACAGAGCTGGAATCGGCTATGATCGGGTCTCCGCAATAGTAGCCCAGAAACAATGACAGTCACATGACATCACTTCCGCTTTATCATGATGTCAACAGCACCATTTTTGGAAAGTTTGAAGTATTTAAAAACACTAATCTTGGCATTTTGAATGCTTTGAAGTGCAAAGGAGGGATTTGGGATCGTATTGATCCCAGATCCCTCCATAAAAAATACCATTCATATGGCTATTGCTGTCACAAGGATGTTTACAGCAATAAAAGTTATCTAAAAAATGAAATGCTCCCATCCCCCCGTGCTAGCGCGCAAAGCCGAACATGTGCGTCAAGCCCTCGCACGCAAACAGTGCTTGTCCTACACATGTGAGGTATCCCCGCGAATGTCGGATCATGAGCAGTAATTCTAGCCCTAGAACTCCTCTGTAAATCTAAAGTTGTAATCTGTAAAGGCTTTTAAAATGTCGCCTATGGATAGCAAGATTTTTGTTTTTTGCCGCCTTTGTGCAGGCCTGCACACTTTTAAAGCGTGACATGTTTGGTATCTATTTACTCAGCATGACATCATCTTTATCCTTTTAGAAAAAATTGGGTTAAGTATTTTTTTTTTTTTTTTGCATTAAAATTTTAAAAAGTGTATTTTTCCCAAAAATTGCGTTTGAAAAACTGCTGTGCAAATACTGTGTGACAGAAAAAAAATTGCAAAACCTGCCAATTTATTCTCTAGGGCCTCTGCTTAAAAAAATAAAAAATATATTAATTTTTGGGTGTTCTAAGTCATTTTCTAGCAAAAAAAAAAAATATATTTTTTCACACATAAACAAATAGTGCTAAAAAATGCCTGAAGGTCAAATGGTTAAAAAGATGTAGCTCTAATTCTATGTTAAAAACATTAAAGTGTAATATTGCTGTAACAAACATAGAAATGATGGGATTTTGCTATTTAAAACTCTATACGTAATCACAAATACATCAGCCCAGATATTTGTTTGTTGTTCACAATGTATGTGGTAAACAAGCTTGAAAAAAAGCCGTTACATAAGCCCCGCCCACAAGGACATCATGCTCCAGGTGCTATAAATATCAGAGCACTGGCAGTTGGAAGCCACATTCTGCAGTTGTAGAGTGAGTGACAGCACACAGCTAAATCAGCTCAATATTGTTATTGATTGAACTGCTTTATCTTCATATGAAAATGAACAGCTTGGTGTTTTTACCAATTGTTTGGGCCATTTTGGTCATTGGAGGACTAACAACAACATATGTCCTCACTGTTGAAAATCATCATTATGATACCTATATATTGTACATAAGGTAAGTGTCCATTTCTATTTGCGTTAGGGAGTCGGGGGGTTTAGGAACAGATGATGGTAATGTCTTAGCTCCACACACAGACAATACAGACAAATCTCTCCCATCAGAGTCATAAACATCCATTGGTATACTGTGTGTTTTAGGCTAGAAATGGGTTTCCCTTCCATACTCAAAGCCCTATTTAAACAAATTCTGATTAAACTCTGTAGTCATATAGTGGCCCAAAAGATACAGATCTGTAATTAATATTTTGTTGAATTTCATTCACATTATTTTGAAGACAAACTGTTTAAGTTTCATTAAGTGGAACTCTAGTGAAAAACTTAAATCTTGCTAGATGACTTCAGGCTGGCCCCTTTTGTAGGTATAGCTATGTAAAACATGAAATATAACTGCCTATGCGGTGTAAAATCCAGTAATAAACTGTCTCCCCCTGCTCTGCTCATGCTCAGTTGTTGCACTCTATTTTTAGACACTACCAAATTTGTAGAGGCCGATCTGCTGACAGCCTTAAAGCAGAATTAAACCCTCCTATCCTTTATAGATTGATCTCTATCTGTCATGGTGCTGCACATGTGATCAGTTATGGCACCAATATAACACTTAAATCATATCAATATGGTAAAGGTAATGATAATAGATGCCTGGCTGCCTATGGCTGTAGGATTATGGGTAAGAAAAAAATGACATATATGAGACAATTTGTCAAACACATTTACATAGCAGTATTTGTTTGTCTGAGCGGCCTCTGCCACACTTTTATTACCTATTCATCCTGCCAAAAATGACCGTTACAGGAAGCCTCTGTATCTGCTGCTAAATGTTCAGAGCAGTTAGTGTTTAATCAACAAGCAGATTGGATGATATTTTAGATTACAGAGGAGGGTTACAATAACATGGCATTGGGATCTGGGGATCATACTATTAACCACTTCAGCCCCTGAAGGTTTTACCCTCTTAATGACCAGGCACTATTTTGCGATTCGGCATTGCGTTACTTTAACGGACAATTGCGCGGTCGTGCGACACTGTACCCAAAATAATTAATGTCCTTTTTTTCCCACAAATAGAGCTTTCTTTTTGTGGTATTTGATCATCTGTGCAATTTTTATTTTTTGCGCTATAAACAAAAAAAGAGCAACAATTTTGAAAAAAAAATATATATATTTTTTATATTCTGCTATATAACATTCTCAAAAAAAAATTAAAAATCTGAATTTTTTAACATTCTAGGCCAATTTGTTTTCTGCTACATATGTTAGGTAGAAAAAATTGCATTAAGAGTAATTTGATTGGTTTGCGTAAAAGTTATCGCGTCTATTAACTAGAGATTAGATTTATGTCATTTTTATTTATTTTTTTATTTTTTTACTAGTAATGGCAGCGATCTGCGATTTTTTTTTTTGCGGGACTGCGACATTGCGGCACACAGATCGGACCCCTAACTGACATTTTTGACACGTTTGGGGGTACCAGTGACAATACTATAGTAATCAGTGCTATAAATATGCACTGTTACTGTAATAATGACACTGGCAGGGAAGGGGTTAACAGTATAGGTGATTAAGGGGTTAAATGTGACCCTAGGAGAGTGTTTTCTAACTGTGGGGGGCGTGGCTTCTGAGATGACCATAGAGACATGTGATCCTATATAGCAGGATCACATGAGCACTGTGATCATCCCAGGGAGAAGGACAGTCAGCTATGTTTACAACAGCCGACCATCCTTCTCTCTCAGCAGGGAGCGATCGCGGGTGTCAGTCGGCAATCAAAGCCACCTGACCGCGCATTGACTTCCCTGCTGCCGAGTGGGGGCAGGAGTGCGCTGCCGGCGGTGCGTGCTCAACCCCTAACTTTCCGTGTGCGACCGACGTAGATCTACGTCAGTTTGCGCTGGAGAGCAACCCTGCCGCAGTAAAAAGGCGAGTGGTCGGGAAGTGGTTAATCAACAAGCAGATTGGATGATATTTTAGATTACAGAGGAGGGTTATACCATGACATTGGGATCTGGGGGGGGGGTCATACAATTAACCACTTCAGCCCTGGAAGGTTTTACCCCCTTAATGACCAGGCCATTTTTTGCGATTTGGCACTGCGTTGCTTTAACTAAGAAATGCGACGCTATATCCAAATACCTTTTTTCCCCCACAAATAGAGCTTTATTTTGGTAGTATTTGATCACCTCTGCAGTTTTTAGATTTTGCGCTATAAACAAAAAAAGAGTGACAATTTTGAAAAAAAAAAACAATATTTTTTACTTTCTGCTATAAAACATTCCCAATAAAAAAAATAATTTTTATCAGTTTAGGTAAATTTTTATTCTGCTACATATTTTTCATAAAAAAATCTCAAAAAGCGTATTTTTATTGGCAAGCGTTTATAGCGTAAAGTTAGCAAAAGTTATAGCGTTTACAAACTATGGGATAGATTTTTGGACTTTTTTATTTTTTTGTTGTTTTTATTAGTAATGGTGGTGATCAGCGATTTTTAGCGGGACTGCGACATTGCGCCATTCAAATCTGACACTTTTTGTGGACCAGTGACACCAATACAGTGATCAGTGCTAAATAATATGCACTGTTACTGTATAAATGAAAACTGGCAGGGAAGGGGTTAATACTGGGGGTGATCAAGGGTTTAAGTGTACAGTTGGGGGTGGTAAAAACACAGTTAAAGCATGGGATTTTATCACCCCTCAACCTCATATGCGAATAGGCCCTTGATTCACATACAGTGAACATACTGTGGGGCACCACAGCTCCTCCTATGCAGCTTCTTTCTGCTGCTGCCTTCCCCCCATGTGCTTTTTCCTGCCCCCCCCCCCCTCGTCTCTACAGCTCTGCAAGGTTGCACCCTCCCCTCTCCCACCGGCTGCAGCGGGGTATCTGTCAGGGTGAAGCTTTTTCTGAATGGACAGTCAGTGATTAAAAACCGATCACTGACTCTGTCTATTCATAACTGAAACATAGTAGACTGTGTTACAATGCTTCAGTATGTGAATGAATGGGAAGCTCTGTACAGAGCAATTCCTATCCATTTATTCTGTGCAGCTAAGGCTTAAGAGAAGGAGCTGGAAAGCTGTGTCTCAAAGGTGGAACATCAGAGGTCTGTTTAGACTCCTGATTTTTCACCAAAGCCCCCCAACTGGGCTCCTAAAAAATTGTTTAAAAAATATTTTAAAAAAATATTGTAAAAAAAAAAAAGGAATAAAGCAAATGGTAGAAAAATTTAATTAAAATATAAACTACTGACACCAGTGGCAGAACTACCACACAAACATCGCACTTGCAATCGGCCCTGACGTTCCGCCACCAGGCTGGGAGGGAAGGGACCCGTCCGGGGGGCCCTTTATGGTTTCTTGCATCAGGGCCCTGAAGGTTCTAGTTATGCCACTGTACTGTGACATACTGAAGCAGAGCATGATCCCCTCCCTTCGGAGACTGGGCCGCAGGGCAGTATTCCAACATGATAACGACCCCAAACACATCTCCAAGACAACCACTGCTTTGCTAAAGAAGCTGAGGGTAAAGGTGATGGACTGGCCAAGCATGTCTCCAGACCTACACTCTATTAAGCATCTGTGGGGCATCCTCAAACAGAAGGCGGAGGAACGCAAGGTCTCTAAAATCCACCAGCTTCCGTGATGTTGTCATGGAGGAGTGGAAGAGGACTCCAGTGGCAAACTGTGAAGTTCTGGTGAACTCCATGCCCAAGAGGGTTAAATGTGAAGGGTGTACTCACTTTTGTGAGATACACTATATATATATATATATATATATATATATATATATAATGTTTAGGATTCTAAGAAAGTTTCTAGCAAAAAATATTGATTGTTAAAAAAAAGTGCCAGAAAAGGCCTGGCGGTCAATCGGTTAAGGTAAAAATATTTAGGATTTATAACCACTTTATTGCACCTCAAATGCAGGAAAACTCCTCCCATTGACATACATGCCCTTAGAATGAATTTGTTACTGGGACCTGGCTTCATACTATGCTCAATTATCAATTAATGGCAGTTCACATACTGGTCAGGAGACAATCTTCTGGGACAGTGGCAAGGCAGTTAGAATGGCTTAGCATTGAGGTATTGGAAAGTCAGGACCTTTTAATTAAGATAAACTAAATAATGTTGTTTAGTTCAATGTCTTATTTACATTCCTACATTGAGAATTCAATATTTAAAAAGATGTAGCCATAATTCTATGTCAATACCATTAACTACTTGCCACCAAATCATGTAACTTGTACATCATTTGACTTCAAGAGTTATAACGGGGAGATGCCTGCAGCTCCCGATGCCGTTTTTTAGAGGTGATGGTCAGCTCTCTTGTAATAGCAACCGGAGTGGCTAACTAGCCACTTGATTGCTATTACAAGCAGCAGAAGAGGACGCCCCCCCCCATCCCCCCCCCCCCCCCCGCTGCCTTTCCTTGCTCTCTCGGGCTCTCCTCTCCCACCAGCAGACCAGAGCTACTAGCCAACACGTCCGCTGGCTAGTCAAAGACCCATACAGAGCTGGAATCGGCTATGATCGGGTCTCCGCAATAGTAGTCCAGAAACAATGACATGACATCACTTCCGCTTTATCATGATGTCAACAGCACCATTTTCGGAAAGTTGGAAGTATTTAAAAACGCTAATCTTGGCATTTTGAATGCTTTGAAGTGCAAAGGAGGGATTTGGGATCGTATTGATCCCAGATCCCTCCATAAAAAATACCAGTCATATGGCTATTGCTGTCACAAGGATGTTTACAGCAATAAAAGTTATCTAAAAAATGAAATGCTCCCATCCCCCCGTGCTAGCGCGCAAAGCCGAACATGTGCGTCAAGCCCTCGCATGCAAACAGTGCTTGTCCTACACATGTGAGGTATCCCCGCGAATGTCGGATCATGAGCAGTAATTCTAGCACTAGAACTCCTCTGTAAATCTAAAGTTGTAATCTGTAAAGGCTTTTAAAATGTCGCCTATGGATAGCAAGATTTTTGTTTTTTGACGCCTTTGTGCAGGCCTGCACACTTTTAAAGCGTGACATGTTTGGTATCTATTTACTCAGCATGACATCATCTTTATCGTTTTAGAAAAAATTGGGTTAAGTATTTTTTTTTTTTTGCATTAAAATTTTAAAAAGTGTATTTTTCCCGAAAAATTGCGTTTGAAAAAATGCTGTGCAAATACTGTGTGACAGAAAAAAAATTGCAAAACCCGCCAATTTATTCTCTAGGGCCTCTGCTTAAAAAAATAAAAAAATATATTAATGTTTGGGTGTTCTAAGTCATTTTCTAGCAAAAAAAAAAAAAATATTTTTTCACACATAAACAAATAGTGCTAAAAAATGCCTGAAGGTCAAATGGTTAAAAAGATGTAGCTCTAATTCTATGTTAAAAACATTAAAGTGTAATATTGCTGTAACAAACATAGAAATGATGGGATTCTGCTATTTAAAACTCTATACGTAATCACAAATACATCAGCCCAGATATTTGTTTGTTGTTCACAATGTATGTGGTAAACAAGCTTGAAAAAAAGCCGTTACATAAGCCCCGCCCACAAGGACATCATGCTCCAGGTGCTATAAATATCAGAGCACTGGCAGTTGGAAGCCACATTCTGCAGTTGTAGAGTGAGTGACAGCACACAGCTAAATCAGCTCAATATTGTTATTGATTGAACTGCTTTATCTTTATATGAAAATGAACAGCTTGGCGTTTTTACCAATTGTTTGGGCCATTTTGGTCATTGGAGGACTAACAACAACATATGTCCTCACTGTTGAAAATCATCATTATAATACCTATATATTGTACATAAGGTAAGTGTCCATTTCTATTTGCGTTAGGGAGTTGGGGGGTTTAGGAACAGATGATGGTAATGTCTTAGCTCCACACACAGACAATACAGACAAATCTCTCCCATCAGAGTCATAAACATCCATTGGTATACTGTGTGTGTTTTAGGCTAGAAATGGGTTTCCCTTCCATACTCAAAGCCCTATTTAAACAAATTCTGATTAAACTCTGTAGTCATATAGTGGCCCAAAAGATACAGATCTGTAATTAATATTTTGTTGAATTTCATTCACATTATTTTGAAGACAAACTGTTTAAGTTTCATTAAGTGGAACTCTAGTGAAAAACTTAAATCTTGCTAGATGACTTCAGGCTGGCCCCTTTTGTAGGTATAGCTATGTAAAACATGAAATATAACTGCCTATGCGGTGTAAAATCCAGTAATAAACTGTCTCCCCCTGCTCTGCTCATGCTCAGTTGTTGCACTCTATTTTTAGACACTACCAAATTTGTAGAGGCCGATCTGCTGACAGCCTTAAAGCAGAATTAAACCCTCCTATCCTTTATAGATTGATCTCTATCTGTCATGGTGCTGCACATGCGATCAGTTATGGCACCAATATAACACTTAAATCATATCAATATGGTAAAGGTAATGATAATAGATGCCTGGCTGCCTATGGCTGTAGGATTATGGGTAAGAAAAAAATGACATATATGAGACAATTTGTCAAACACATTTACATAGCAGTATTTGTTTGTCTGAGCGGCCTCTGCCACACTTTTATTACCTATTCATCCTGCCAAAAATGACCGTTACAGGAAGCCTCCGTCTCTGCCGCTAAATGTTCAGAGCAGATTGGATGATATTTTAGATTACAGAGGAGGGTTACAATACCATGACATTGGGATCTGGGGATCATACTATTAACCACTTCAGCCCCGGAAGGTTTTACCCTCTTAATGATCAGGTCATATTTTGCCATTCAGCACTGCGTTGCTTTAACTAACAATTGCACAGTCGTACAACGCTGTACCGAAATACAATTGATGTCCTTTTTTTCCCACAAATAGAGCTTTCTTTTGGTGGTATTTGATCATCTCTGCGTTTTTTAAGATTTTGCGCTATAAACAAAAAAGAGTAACAATTTTGAAAAAAAAAAAAAAAAAAACAACAATATTTTTACTTTCTTTTATAAAACATTCACAATAAAAAAAATTAAAAATCTATTTTTTTTATCAGTTTAGGCCAATTTGTATTCTGCTACATATTTTTGGTAAAAAAAAAAATCCCAAAAAGCGTATATTGGTTTGCGCAAACGTTATAGCGTTTACAAACTATGGGATAGATTTTTGGACTTGTTTTTTTTTTTGTTGTTTTTATTAGTAGTGGTGGCGATCAGCGATTTTTAGCGGGACTGCGACATTGCGGCGGGCAAATCTGAATCTAAGTGACACTTTTTGGGGATCAGTGACACCAATACAGTGATCAGTGCTAAATAATATGCACGGTTACTGTATAAATGACACTGGCAGAGAAGGGGTTAATACTGAGGCTGATCAAGGGATTAAGTGTGCTCCTAAATTTTACTAACTAACTGTGGGGGGGAGGCTCTGTGACAGGCACACTGAGGTCGGTTTTTCAGCTTAGCTGAGACGCACAATTTCATTGTGCCTGTCTGACAGGAGAGCCGCATGCCTTGTTTGTATAGGCGGGAGGCGATCTCGCCCGCTCCTCTCACGGTCTGGCTCCCGCCGTCTCTAATCACAGTGGGAGCACGGCTCCGGTGCCACCGAGACCACATGCACATAACCACATAGAGCTACGCGATTATGCGCTGCCGAGCCACCCTGCCGCAGTAAATCTGCGTGGGGTGGTCGGCAACTGGGTAAAAGAGCAGAAACTGGCAGGACCAACTGACATTTATTAAAACATTTACTCACCAATATAAAAACTTTCCACTACTACATTTACAAGGCAAAAAGGTAATTTTTATAAAATAAATTCAGTATTTGGGATTAGATACTTTATTACTCTGAGTCAGTGATCCCGAACAAACATGTAGTCAGCCAACTCAAATTGAAGTCAGAACTCACAATCTGAATAATTCTTATCAGAGGCTCTGATACTGTATCATGCAAGCCATTGGATTAGTATAGCAGCCAGGCAACTAACATTTTCATCAGGTCAGCAGTGGTAGACGTCCTAATTCTCTCAGTATGTTCCTTTTAATTGTTACTTTAAATATATAGAGTATAAGGCCTCATGCACACTGGACGTTCTCAAAATGCCAGTGGAAAGCTGTAGCTGTAGAAGGAGCTGTAGCATTTTTCAGCGTTTTTTAGCTGTTTTCAGCTGCAGCGTTTTTTAGCAAACTATACTCCCACAAAAGCTTATGGCTCAAAAACGTAGCTAAACGCTAAATAGCCAAGTTTTTCAGCAATTTAAGCTTTTATCAGAGTTGCAGCGTTTTTACAGCTGAAAAACTCCTCTCAAGACCCGCTAGTTCTGGGTATTTTTCCAGCAAGAAAGCGCCCCTGCCTAAAACTGCTGATAACAGCCTATGTGTGCATGGACACATAGGATAACATGCTGGGGAGCTTACTGGCTGCAGAAAAAAACGCCTCACGACAAAAACAGCTGCTCTAAAAACGTCCGGTGTGCATGAGGCCTTATATGTGTATATGCTAAGGGCGGACTGACTATTCAGGCATATTGGGCGCTGCCTGAGGGCCCAGGGCCAGTGGGGGGCCCGTCCCTGACTGTTACCAAACATCTGGAGCAGACAGATGGTGAGAGAGCTCTGCTGCCTGTCAGCATATGCCACCCGATCTGCAGGTTTCCCGGGCATCTGCACATTGCTGACTCTGCTCTCCCTCCAGTACTACTACCAGAAGAGCCGTGAGTACACCCGCTCTCACACCGATCCAGCCTGTACACTCCAGCCAGATACTGTCTTTTCTGGTCTCCCGGCCACTGCACAGTGCCTCTGTGATCCTTCCAATGCTCCCCCCCCCCTCTTCTCAGGCTTGATAAGAGGTCACTGCACTGGCTCCTTTTCAGCCTTACAGCCAGCACACCTCCTGTCCCTGCATTCTTTGTATGTCTGGTGCTGTGAATCTCCCTGAGCTCCCTCAAACACCACAATAGGAGAGGGGGCACATTAAAGCGGAGTTCCAGCCATTTCACTCACCTGTCCAATGGTCCAGCGATGCGGCCGCCCGAAGCCTCGATCCTCTCCCTCGGCGCCGGCATCACTGCTGTGGGCACCCGGCTGTGACAGTTTGCGGCTTCACAGCCGGGTACCCACTGCGCATGCGTGAGTCGCGCTGCGCGTCTTGATTGGCCGGCAATCTTCTGGGACCTCTGACATGTCCCAGAAGATTGCAGGGAGGGAGGGGGAGAGGAGAACTTCCGTTCAGGGCGCCGCGGCGTTCCGAGCGGAAGTAGGAGCGGGTACCTGTCAAAACTAGGTACCCGCTCCCCCCTCAAAAAAATGACATGCCAAATGTGGCACGTCAGGGGGTTAGAATACATAAAGCGGAAGTTCCATTTTTGGGTGGAACTCCGCTTTAAGAGCATCTGTCTTGCTCAGCAGTAGCCTGGCCTGTCATTACAAATTCTGGCCCTTGCTGCACCTGCGATTTCTGTGGGCAAGACAAAGGGGAAGCAAGCGCAAATGCATCTGGTCCCCTTGCTGGCCTGGCCGCCCTGGGCCCACAACTCACAAGTAGCTGGCAGTGAAACACTTTAGAAAAAAAAGATCCTTTTTGGTGACTATGCACTGTGCATGCGCAGTCTAGAACCAGCCAATTAGAGAACTGCTGTGCTCAGCCTCAGATCAGGCAGTGGGATGTGGCTTGAATTCACACACACATTCCTGCCACACAAGTAGAGACCAGGCTCAGCAGTTCACAAATTGGCTGGCTCCAGACTACGCATGTATTGTTTAGAATCACAGACAAGGAGTGTTTTATCAGCAGCTGCTTATGGGTTGTGACCAGGCCAGGAGGTACTAAACCACTTGTCAACCGCACTATAGCTGTATGACGGCCACAGCACGGATAAGCAGTTCTGGGAGGCCGTCATATGACGTCCTCCCATGATTGCACCATACTCTGTGATCGCAGTGTCCTCCAGATACTACTGATCACAGATTGAGATAAAGAGCCAATCAGCAACTTTTATCACATGGTGAGCTGTGTCCAATCACAGCTGATCACGATGTAAACAGAAGCCGGTTATCAGCTTTTCTTTTCTCATGCTGACAGAGTAAGAGAAGGGAGAAGAGAACTGATAACTGGCTTCTGTAAAAGGGACATCTACACTGATAACCAGGGCACTGATCAGTGAAGCCCAAACAGTGGCCACCAATGCTTGCAATCTGTGCCACCTACCAGTGCTCATCATGGCCTCCTCTTCAGTGCCCATCAATGCAGCCTATCAGTGTAGCCTCATCAGCGCACATCAGTGAAGGAGAAAAATTACGTGTTTGCTAAATTTTATAACAAACTATGAAAACGTTTTTTTTTTCTTTTACGTTCCGGTCTTTTTTTCATTTATTTAGCAGGAAATAAAAACCCTATTGGTAATTTAAATACTACCAAAAGAAAACTCTATTTGTGTGAAAAAAATTATAAAAACTTTGTTTGGGTACAGTGTTGCATAACCAGGAAATTGTCATTTAAAGTGCAACAGCACTGAAAGCTGAAAATTGGGCTCGGCAAGACAGGGGTACGTGCACAGTAGGCAAGTGGTTAAATAGAGGCACCCTGGAGGAGCAGAACATAAGGGGCACTCTACAGGAGGATGTAAGGGGGCACTCTGAAGGTACTAACTCCTCCAGAGTGCCCCTTAGTGCTTCTAGAGTGCCCTCCTATTTCCTCCAGAGTACCCCCTTAGTACAGTATTACTAATGGGACACTTTGGAGGATGTGAGAAGGCACTCCAGAGCATGTAAGGGGGATTCTGGAGGTTATAACCTCCAGAGTGCCCCATCCTTTCCTTTCCCCGTCGGCAGCAGCTACAGATATTTGTGTTTCCTATGCTTCAGTTCATGTATGGGCAGGAGCCTCTGTCTCCTGTTTATTCATCTGCAGTGCAGCTAAGGCCACAGAGAATAGGGACTGGGGATGTGTCCTTTGTCCCTTTCTCTGTCTCAAAAATGAGACTTCAGGGGTCTATGTGACCCGTGATACTTCATCAAAAATCTTATATTAAAACAAATTGAACATTAAAAATAAAAAATAAATAATTAAAAAAAAACTTATAAAAAATGAAACGAAAATTTCTAATTAGATTAAAAAAAAACACACCCAATATGCAGCATAAATTAGCCACACCCACTGTGTGCCACGGCACACTATGCACACCGCAGATCACCATCTCCTTGGTAGGAGCCCCAGAGCATTACTTTGCCCAGGGGCCCATGATGCTGTTAAGGTGGCACTTCCCATAAAAGGCTCCTGGTGCCTTTTATTGGGTCGCCAGCTTTAAGTCTCTTGCCACTCTGCATGTCACGGAGCTTGGTGCCCCTCCACACGGCCGTGCCACATTATTGTTGCGTCATTAAGATGGCTGCCGTGTGGTGGCCATCTTTAAACCTGGGGGCCCCATGAGTTGTCAGTCCGCCCCTGGTGTGTGTGTAAAAGTAGAAAGAGGAAAAAGGATTATTAGGTAACAAAGAATAGAGAGCTACTACCAGAGAAAACAATATTATACTGTGCTTTGATACTTGATTTTGTATGACATTATCTCACAAGTGTTTCTCTTTTTTTTCTTTACAGCAATACTGGATGCTTCGAACCGGAAAAGTCCATTTTCTTCAGTATTCTAGCACTTTCCGCTGCGCTAGGTAAGTAATCATATAGAGACTAACCTTCTTGTGATCTCTATGAATGTTTATGTATTTTTCCTGAGTATAAGTACCTGTATCCATGGGCTTTGGGGGCAAGTGTAGCATGCATTTTACATCAGTTCTAAGATCATTTAGACTGTGCAGGTGCAAGTGTATCGTACCATGTTATGTTTAGGGCAGCCCATTTATTTTATTTGGGTTGCCCTGTGTGCGAAAAATTGCACAAAGTAGCTGCATGATCCCTTTTTAGGAAAGGAGATGCAACCAGTGGCATAGATAATGCAGGTTGTTTCAGCAAGGGAATTGAATATCATATCGCATATAACTGCAAGCAAAAAACAAACTGGTGCTAAGGAATTTGAAGGCCTTTGCTCACTACTGGGGTAACCGGTGTCCTGAAACACTGGAAACAAGGCAAAACAAAGCATCTGCTATTAAATGAAATGGTGCTGTACCGTTAAACACACAGTACTTTGTTACCCTGCATTCTAGCATACAAAATCATGTGTGCTAGCAATGTGGGTCGGGCTTGCATTAAGAATTAATGGCACCCACTGCAAGCCTGGAAAAAGGATGCACATTTTGTACGTAGCATGTAGGTGCACAATTTATCGCATATTCCTGCAATGCGCACATGTGAACCTAGCATTAGAAATCTTTATAGGTGCATTTGAGCTGCAGTTATTCTCCTAATAACCTGCATTTGACCTGCTTCAAGCTGTTTTAGCACTCCCCTAAACCCTGCGGCCCCCTCTAGGATATGGCGTGCGGCCCTCGGGCCTCAGCAGTCTGTAGTGGGAACATGGATTAGGGTAATAACATTGATCTCTACCAGCCTCATGTAACATGCTCCCAGTTTCATATGGTCTTCTGCAGCCACTCCCAGTCAAAAATGTAGCATGTCCACACTCTCTGACCCTCATTTCCTCTATTAGGTCTGCAGTTGCTGACATAGGCGTGCGCACAGGGTGTGCCGGGTGTGCCTGGGCACACCCTAATCACCTAGGGCACATTAGCATTATCGCTCTGTTTGCCAGTGAGGAGATGGGAAAGATTTCCCTCGAACCTGCTCTGCCATAAGAGAAGTGCCACTCACTTCTATTTCACTTTGCCAGCAGGGAGAGTAATGTATCGGGGCCATGTACATGTAGGCAAACACATGCATGTGTATTTAAACTTTGGGGTGCACACCCTAATGCAATAGGCTGCGCACACCTATGGTTGCTGACAGTCCTCTCAAGCATTACATATATTGAACATTATATGTGGTCCTATGGTGACGTCAGAGGCCACATTTAGGGCCCTAGACCTATATAGTGAGAGATGCAGTTCTGATGCTAAAAAAAAGCCCACTGACACTGGCCCAATGATTTCTGTTAGGCCTGGTACACTCTATCTTTTTTTTTTGTTTAACCCAATGAACTGAACAAAAAAAATACTGAGGAGCTCAAGAGGAGCTCGCTGTACTAACTATGCACTGTTAGTACAGCGATCTCCCTGCTGAGCTATTGTGTTCTGACAGGGGGATATCCCCCATCAGACACGCCAATCAGCGCTCGCAGAGCAGGCGGATCGGTTGTTAGTTTTCCGGCATGCCCGTTTTTTCTGGCTTCTGTCAGAGAGGCCAATGTATACATGGGCTGAATGTCGCCCAGTTCTGTGTGTACCAGGCTTTAGGAATATCCTATTATAGGTATAATTTACCAGGAGCTTTAGTTCCAGCCATGGAGTGAGCTTGATTGCTGAAAATTGTTACCCACTTTTGTATTGATCTTACATTGGAGAAGATAGTCGAGTGTTGGCTTGTTCCATCCTGTGTGCCTACTAACCTAAGAAGAGGTGTTGCCATGCACTGTGGATCCAGCACTCTTCTTTTAACCACTTCAGCCCCGGAAGGTTTTACCCCCCTAATGACCAGGCCATTTTTTGCAATTCGGCACTGCGTTATTTTAACGGAAAATTGCACGGTCTTGCGAAGCTGTACACAGATACGATTGATGTCCTTTTTTCCCCACAAAAAGAGCTTTATTTTGGTGGTATTTGATCACCTCTGCGGTTTTTAGATTTTGCGCTATAAACAAAAATAGAGCGACAATTTTGAAAAAAACACCATATTTTTCTGCTATAAAACATTCCCAATAAATTTTTAAAAATTTAATTTTTTTATCCGTTTAGTCCCAATTTGTATTCTGCTACATATTTTTAGTGAAAAAAAATCCCAAAAAGCGTATTTTAATTTGTTTGTGCAAAAGTTATAGCGTGTTCAAACTACGGGATAGATTTTTGGACTTTTTATTTATTGTATTTTTTTTTTTATTAGTAATGGCGGCGATCAGCGATTTTTTGCAGGACTGCGACATTGCGGCAGACAGATCGGACCCCTAACTGACATTTCTGACACTTTTTCGGGACAAGTGACATTAACACAGTAATCAGTACTAAATACTATGCACTGTTACTGTATAAATGACACTGGCAGGGAAGGGGTTAATACTGGGGGTGATCAAAGGGGTTAAATGTATGCCTAATGTGCTTTCTCACTGTGGGGGGGGGGGGGACAGAGAGATTGCAGTTTCAGGTTAGCTGAAATTGCTGATCTCTCCCTGCCTGTCTGACAGAAGATCCGCCTGCTTCGTTTACATAAGCTGGTGGGTCTTTGGTCAGTTTCCCTGACGATCGTGGGAGGGCAGCGGCAATCACCGCCACTCCTCCCGCAGCCCGCCTCCCGCTGTGTCTAAACAGTACTACCTGATTTTGCACAGCCGAGCCGCCCTGCCGCAGTAATAGTACGGCAGGCGGTCAGCCGGTAAGTGGTTAAAGCCCAACTACGTTTAGATTTATTTTTTCATTCTGCTATAATATCACACAATTATCAAAAATATTTAGAATTATTAAGCTGATTAGCCTCACTTGTGCCTTCAATTCCCAATAATTTTTTTTGTATTCTCTTTTAGATGCCATCATCAAGTACTATATGTACCAACACCTCTCCATACGCTCAGGGAATCGCCACCCCTGGGTGCAGAACACCATCTTAGCGATCGGATGGATCAGCTGCATTGGAACGTTATTAGTTGGCGCAAATCCAGTAAGTAAACATAACATTTAAATCATAAGACGTCTGATGTACAGTATTGGAGTGAATATGCTGTAAAATACTTGTGACAAGCCTCTGATGGAAGCTACCATGCTTGGATTACTGCTCCACATTACCAGAAAAGTAGAGATTCAGTGGACAAATTCAGCAACAGAGTGAGTAAGGTTACTGCTTTGAAACTATCATGCAGCCCAATAGTCAGAAAACAGTTGCTTCCATCAGAGGCTTCATATATATAGGTATTTTGCCTTGTGACAGGTTCCCTTTAAAATATCAACATGCAGGGTATTTTTGGCTGAAGGGCATCATTTTGATAAAAACTGTGAAATAACCTAGTTTGTGAAACAAAACCACTCATTTATTAAAGCAGTAGAAACGCTCATTTAAAACTTCTACCTACCAGTAAGTTTACAAGACTTACCTCTAGGTCAGTGTTGTATTTAGGTTTTGTGCTGCCCTAGGCCTGACTAAACTTGTGCACCCCCTAATTTAAATATGACCCACCCCTTCCTGTAAAGGTCACATCCCTTCCTGTTTATGACCCGCCCTTTCATCTGTAAACCACAGACCACAACCACAGCCTCATCAGTGCCCATCAGTGCAGCCTTATCAGTGCCCATCAGTGTGGCCTCATTTACTGCCCATCAGTGCAGCCTCATCAGTGTAGCATATCAGTGGCTACCAGTGCAGTCTATCAGTGTGCATTAGTGCAGCCTATCAGTAAAACACATCAGTGCACGTCAGTGCTGCCTTATCAGTGCAGCCCCATCAGTGCATCTTATCAGTGCTGCCTCATAAGTGGCCATCAGTCCAGCCTCATCAAAGGCTATCAGTGCCCATTAGTACAGCCTTATGTCACTGGATAAGTAAGATTACTCCTTTCTTTTAAGATATTTGGACTTGTGCTTGCTGCCACTGATTGTAATCATAGGATTATTTCACTTATTTGTATAATGACTAGGAAGT
The DNA here is from genome assembly GCF_965119305.1 of Pelophylax lessonae. Classification (NCBI taxonomy): domain Eukaryota; kingdom Metazoa; phylum Chordata; class Amphibia; order Anura; family Ranidae; genus Pelophylax; species Pelophylax lessonae. The sequence goes on from NC_138768.1 coordinate 127,779,024, forward strand.
CCATAGTCATTATTCAGATGCATGGAATAATTAGTGACAGCAAACACAAGTCAAAATATCTTATCAGATAGGAGTAATCTTACTAACCCAGTGACATATTGCGATAGAACATATGGAGGTGAGCAGGTCCAAAATATTATTGCCATCATATACAATTAAAAGTCTTTATTGTATATGATGCAATTCAATATGCTCGCTCAAGGACAAGAATGTTTAAAGAGATGAAATTATTGACATGATGCCAGCCATACCTGGGGGCGGAGAAGGATAGGTGGAGCATTAGGCTGCAGTGCCACAATTATTAGCATTGGCGGCCATCGGGACAGTTGTATTAAGTGTGGTTGGCAGCCTGCGGTCTGCCCGAATGTCCTGATCGGCTGGTACTTTTATACCAGCAGGTAGCAATGTTACCACTTTATGGGGGTGCCGGACTGATTTGCCTCCTGGACCCTGCCCCCTGGCCCAATTTGCCCCATAAGACTGGCACTATACTAAAAGTGTAGTGCAACCCGGCGTGGGACCCTTCTCGTGCAGGAGCCAGGAGGAGGCTGTTTTTTTTTCATGCGGGCTGCATTTATTGCTGCCCCCCTGCAAAGTGCTGCCCTAGGCCTGGGCCTTGTTGGCCTAGGCCAAGATACAGCACTGCTCTAGGTACAATGAATATCTCCTAAACGTGCACAGTTTGGAATATATTCACAATTTCAGCAGTCAGTGTAGTCAGCGGAGTGTGCGCACTGTGCTCTGCATTGAGGTCACAATGAGCGTGCCGCCAATTCAGAGCACTGGGCCATAATTGTGACTCCCGTGTGCATGCACAGTACTGTACCAGGAAGGAAGACTGGGTGAATATGGAAGTCCTGGCAGCACTGACAGCACAGTGCTGATGGGCTTTGTTTCAAAGGTAAATCTGCCATATTGTGCTAGTATGCGCTGCATACTAGACATTATGGAATTCACTTGCAGGGGACAGCTTTTTTTTTTTCCTTTACTACCGATTTAGGAGACTTGAGAGAGAAATGATTATGTGCAGAGTGCACCATTCTCCAATAGCCAATCAGATTTCAATTTACATTAGCTTAGATAGCTGCCAACTTATAAATGATAAAATCTGATCAAATTATAAGACATTTGAGTGGTGGTTCCGGGTTATTGCACTTTCTATATCACACTTGCACAGTGCAACTCCAGTGAAAAGTCTCCAGTCATGTTTAGAATAATTCTCTGTAGTTAAGATGGAATTTGTGATGTTTTCATTGTTGTGGGGCTGCCTATTTGGTAGATCAATACTTCCTGTGCTAACATGGGGGCAGGAAGTAAGTAAATATTTGCCAACGTGGGACATAGGCAGCAGTATAAACACTACAGAGGTTGTAACACATCCATCCCCAATCCACACTACAAGAAAAGTTCCAAAAAGGCATAGTTCACCCCAATCTGCAACTTCAGCTGTTTGAACAGTTATTGAAATTTCAACTGTTTCTTCATTTTGTAATATTTATGATGATTTTATGAGCTGGAATAAAATGCGTTAACATGTATTTGTTTGTATTTTAGGTGAATACCAGTCCTGGACCACATAGGATCGGAACAGTCCTGTCCTTCGTAGGAGCGACGATACACAACATCTGGCTGGCTATATTGCTGTTTAAGCTCAATATCAGCAGCCGCCCCATGTTCTACACGAGAATTGTTAACGCCATCATAACAATTCTTTTCGTCATCATCTGTATCCTTTTGGTTACAAACAACTGATGTTTAAAGTTTACTTTATCTTAGTCATCAAAATACAGAGAGCCTAGTCAATTTCAAAGGTCCCATTAGTTGGTGCAGAATAAATGACAAAGGGATTTTACTCCAACTCTTACAAGCTCTGCTCTATCCCAAAAAAATGATAAACCACCACAAACCTTTGGTATTCACTAAGCGTCATCAGTGTGCAGATTTCCAAATCCAGTAGGAGGAAGCTGGCTCCTGATGACACGTCTACTGTACTATAATAATATGTAATGTAATATGTAATATAGCATTATAGTGTTTTTTTACTAAAGCTGGCCATATATGGGGTCAATCTTGTTCAATCAGCTAGTGGGCTGATTGAAAAAAAGCTGAAGATTCCCCCATTTACACAAGTTAGATGGATGAGGGAATCCTCATCACTGTGCTATTGTATTCTGACAGCAGGGACTCCTCAACTGTCAGAATACAATGATCAGCACTGCAGAATTATACTAAGAGTACATTTTGGGAGGAGTTGATCATTAGATTGGCCCCTCCTGAACAGGAACAGCCAAACACTGATCAGAATTCGGCCGGTCCCTGCTGAAGTGGCTGAATTTCACTACATCTGTGGTTAGCTTTAGTGTATTTTATGTGCTCACTGTATATAAGCATATTAAAAAAAAAAAAAACATATTTCCATATTTTATGCCTTTAAGTGTATGTTACCTCTATATTTTAAAAATATAAATGATGTCCGTCTTAAATTAGATGGGTGTAACAGAAGACTGTTTTAATCCTTTTTAGAAATACCTGGTGATCCTACCAGTCCCCCATCCTTGCGGTTGCAAACTGCGCACACTAAGCATGGAAGCAAATCCATGCTGACATGGTCCTGGCTGCGTTCCAGTGCTTCCCCCTTTGGGTTTACAGGATGAGGTGCCAGCACATGGCATGCCAGTATCACCGTAGTCAGGTTTATATTCCAATGGTCTATTAAACAGACCAAATGGGAGAAGATGGGAATTTCAAGTGGTTGTAGAGCCTCAAGGTTTTTCACCTTAATGCATTAACCACTTCCGGACTGCCCACCGCAGTTTTACATCACTACTTTGACGGTAAATACCAGAGTTATGGCAGCAGATAGCTGCCATAACCCCGGTATTTTTTTTTACAGCGCGGGCGGTTCTCTTTCACATAAAAGTGGTCCCAGTGGCAGATTCGCAGCGGGATCACTTTTATGGGCGGCAGGAGATATGACCCCCTCCCTCGCCGCTTCCTGGTCGATTTCCCCGCTTGCTGGAGCCATCGGTACCAGGGAAGACTATCCGGTCCTTTCCCCTCCTAGCCAGGAAGTCGAATGAGGGCAAGCTGGCCCCCCACTCGACTCTATGGCCTTGTAAGACAGGAGCGATGTCATACATCGCTTCCTCCCATTTTTTTTTTTTGCTTTTCAGTGTAGATGTGAGATCGGAGATCTTTTTGACCCCAGATCTCACATTAAAGAGGACCTGTCCTACTTTTTTCTATTATAAGGAATGTTTACATTCCTTGTATTAGGATTAAAAGTGATCAAAACATTTTTTTTTCAAAGGGACAATGTAAAAGTAAAAATAAAAGGTAAAATAAGTAAGGAAAAAAAAAAATTTAAAGCGCCCCGTCCCTAGCTCGCGCGCAGAAGCGAACGCCTACTCAAGTCGCGCCCACATATGTAAACAGTGTTCAAACCACACATATGGATAGAGTAGAGCTTGTAAGAGTCACCGCGATTGGTAGAGCGAGAGCAATAATTCTAGCACAAGACCTCCTCTGTCATTCTAAACAGGTAACTGTAGAAATTTTTAAAGAGTCGCCGTTCGAGATTTTTAGGTACCAATGTTTGTCGCCATTCCACGAGTGTGCGCAATTTTGAAGCATGACATGTTGGGTATCTATTTACTTGGCGTAACATTACCTTTCACATTATAGAAAAAAATTGGGCTAACTTTACTGTTTTCTTATTTTTTCATTAAAATTTTTTTATTTTTTCCAAAACAATTGTGTTTGTAAGACTGCTGCACAAATACGGTGTGATATAAAGAATTGCAATGATCTCCATTTTATTCTCCAGGATCTCTGCTAAAAAAATATATAATGTTTGGGGGTTCTAAGTAATTTTCTAGCAAAAAATACTGATTTTAAACCTTCTGTGCTGCAGCTGCCCCCCAGACTTCTTACCTGAGCATGATCCAATCCAGTGATGTGCACGAGCAGCTCTAGCTGCTGTCACTCTCCCCATTGGGCAGATTGAAAGCAGCATGAGCCATTGGCTCTCTCTGCTGTCAATCAAAAGCTGTGACACAGAAAGAGGGGTGGGGGGGGCCGAGTTCGCTGTCTGTGTCAATAGAGACAGCAGCGGGACTCAGGAGCGAACCTGCACTGGAGCCCCCATGGATAGCGGCTTTCCGTGGGGGGACCCAATGAAGTGGAGGGGCTTTGAGCGCCAGCGGGGGACCCCAGGAGAGGAGGATCGGGGCAAAAATTAGAGGGTTTACACTATTGCAAATTGGATGTGGGTTTTCCCGCATCCAATTTGCAAACCCACATCCAATTTGCATGTCAGGAGATTGTGACCAGCTCTCTATGGAGCCGGTTCACATATCTCCAGAGTTGCACCGGTGTGAATTGCACAGGAGTCCTGTACGTCTTCTGGTCCATTTCAGGTCCGAATTCAGCCAAAAAATTCTCACCGAAATAGGACCTGAAATGGTGAACAGGGACGCACCAGACCCCTGCTGTGAGCAGCTCCATGTGGCCATGTGAACCCAGCCTTAGGGTTTACATACACTTTAAATTGGTCTGTATGCTGTGAACAGTTAACAGCTGAAGTCCATTTCCTATCCCTTGCTATGTATCATTGCTGTTTGCAAAACATTTAGTACATTTTATCCAATGAGGAGAAGATAAATGTGTAATGCGTAGTATAGATATATAAGATCTTATGTGACATGTACTAAACTAGAACTAGTTATTGCCTTAACTCATAATTACAGTTTGTTTGTTTGTTAACCGTGATTTCTGTACCACCGCTCGATGTCAGCAGGTATGTAAAGTCTGGTGTATACTTCAGAAAGGTATTCTACCTATACAAGTCAATGGGATTGCAAAAGCAGAAAGAGGGCTCATTCACACTGCCCATACACTAACATGTTCCATTTTAGCATGCATTCAGCTACCAGTATTGCCCTGCAGTGAGTTGTGATGAAACTTCAGGAAAGTGGACTGGTTGTCCCAATCAGGTTTCAGGTGACTTTTTCTAATGGAAGGGCGAAGGTGAAATCTAACAACTTTCACTCTTCACTAGTTTTCTTTTTCTAACATCTATTTCAGTGGCTTTTATTAGGCTGGGGGCCTATAGTAGAGTGAATGATAAGCTCTCAGTTTCCGGGACTTCATACAATGAAGGCCACTGTAGGTGGGATTTGAGCAGGATTTTTGACCAAATTATGCTGCAGAAGGGGCTGAGAAATTGGCTGTTTAGTTTAACAGGTGTGTCTGAATGACAAAACTGGCTTTGTAGGTAAAACAGTAGCAGTGCTTTAGGCATCATTGGTATGGAGTCCGCCGACTGTTTACCATGGGTAAAGGAAATGCATTAACCTGAAGACCTCCATATCCTCTACTGCCCAGGAGTCTCTCGCCTTTCTGTGTTTATTATATTGTCAGTTTGGTTAAAAAAAACTCATGCACATACTCCCTTTCTGCAAATAATGAACCCCGTTCCATCTTTTTTTGCAATCCCCATACACTATAATTTGATATGATTCCACTGCAAAAAGGAAGAGCATTTATCTAACTTTTTATGTATTGTTTTTAGATTTTTCATGACATTGATGTCATCGCAGAGTGGATTGCAGCCAGCACCCTCCTGATAAATAATCTCAGCTACTGTGCAGATCTTAAGGTTAGTATTTTCAATACTAATTTGTTCATTGTGTTACAGGTGCTTTTTTTAAACCCCTAATATTTAGCACAGTCGCATCAGTAAATGTAAAATATTACAGCATGTTTTACCATATTGTATTTTCTCTTACAGGATTTGCAATTTACAAGCCAGCCCAGTTCTAGCGTATACTGGCATATCGAGTATTCTGACAGAGGATGTATAAATGTCAGGCTTCAAATGTATTTTCCTGGGCTTGGTCCAGACCAAAGTTCAGACCATGCCAATGCTCATTCCTGGCAGAGAGAAGAAATGCCGCCCAACCTGGACCAAAGTTTGGACCATGCCAATGCCCCTTCTTGGCAGAGAGAAGAAATGCCACCCGACCAGATCTATGTCCGGATCAGAGGCCATGGCACTGTTTGGCGCCTGTCTTGACCTTCGCCCGCATAAGGGATCATGTCACCAGTGAGGGAGGGGAGAGAGGGGGGAAGGGAGGGGAGAGAGGAGGCAAGGATAGAGAGAGAGGAGGGGCAGGGAGAGAGGGGGAGGCAGAAAGAGAGATAGAGAGGGCAAGGAGAGAGCAGGAAGGGGGGAGAGAGAAGGGGGACGGGGGAAAGGGCGACAGAGAGTGCAGGGGGGCAGAGAGAGAGGGGGCAAGGAGAGAGAATGGGGGGCAAGGAGAGAGAGAGAAGGGGGGGCAAGGAGAGAGAGAGAGAGGGGGGGGGCAAGGAGGGAGAGAGCGAGGGGGGCAAGGAGAGAGGGCAAGGAGAGGGAGAGAGAGAGAGAGGGGGGGGGAAAGAGAGAGAGAGGGGGCAAGGAGAGAGAGAGGGGGGAAAGGAGAGAGGGGGGGCATGGAGAGAGAGAGGGGGGCAAGGAGAGAGAGGGGCAAGGAGAGGGAGAGAGGGGGGCAAGGAGAGAGAGAGGGGGGCAAGGGGAGAGAGAGGGAGGGGCAAGGAGAGAGAGGGGCAAGGAAAGGGAGAGAGGGAGAGAGAGAGGGGGGCAAGGAGAGAGAGGGGGGCAAGGAGAGAGGGAGAGAGAGAGGGGGGGCAAGGAGAGAGAGAGAGGGGCAAGGAGAGGGAGAGAGAGAGGGGGGCAAGGAGAGAGAGGGGCAGGGAGAGAGAGAGAGGGGGGCAAGGAGAGGGAGAGAGGGGGGCAAGGAGAGGGAGAGAGAGAGAGGGGGGGGTAAGGAGAGGGAGAGAGGGGGTTAAAGAGAGAGAGGGGGGGGTAAGGAGAGAAAGAGGGCAAAGAGACAGCCACTAGCATGCAAAGACACAGACCAATATCCAGAAAAAAAGACAGCCCAAATCCAACAAAGACGGTCCAGTCCAGGTAAGAGCCAGCCCAGATCCAGTAGAGACAGCCCAGATCCAGCAGATAGATAAGACGATAACAAAGGTAAGTAAGGTAAGTGCAAGGAGTGTGCTTGGCTGGCTATAAGGGGAGGTTGGAGGCCAGATATTTTTTTTAACATCTGGAAATAAAGGAGTGTGCTTGGCTGGCTACAAGGGGGGGTTGGAGGCCAGAGTTTTTTAAACATTTGGAAATAAAGGAGCGTGCTTGGCTGGCTATAAGGGGAGGTTGGAGGCCAGAGTTTTTTAAACATTTGGAAATAAAGGAGCGTGCTTGGCTGGCTATAAGGGTAGGTTGGAGGCCAGATTTCTTTTAAACATTTGGAAATAAAGGAGTGTGCTTGGCTGGCTATAAGGGGAGGTTGGAGGCCAGATATTTTTTTTAACATCTGGAAATAAAGGAGTGTGCTTGGCTGGCTATAAGGGGAGGTTGGAGGCCAGAGTTTTTTAAACATTTGGAAATAAAGGAGCGTGCTTGGCTGGCTATAAGGGGAGGTTGGAGGCCAGAGTTTTTTAAACATTTGGAAATAAAGGAGCGTGCTTGGCTGGCTATAAGGGGAGGTTGGAGGCCAGATTTCTTTTAAACATTTGGAAATAAAGGAGTGTGCTTGGCTGGCTACAAGGGGAGGTTGGGAGGCCAGATTTTTTTAACATTGGTAATAAAGATGTGTGCTTGGCAGCCTATTAAGGTAGGATGTAGGCTGGATTTTTTTTTTTAACAGCTTGAAATAAAGAAGTGTGCTTTTCCGGCTATAAGGGGAGGGTGAAGGCCAGATTTATACATTTTTTTAACAGCTTGAAATAAAGCCGTGTGCTTGGCTGGCTATAAGGGGAGGTTGGAGGCCAGATATATATATATATATATATATATATATATATATATATATATATATATATATATATATATATATATATATTTTAACATTGTTAATAAAGAAGCATGCTTGGCAGGCTATATGGGAGGTTGGAGGTCAGGTTTTTTTTAACATTGTTAATAAAGGAGTGTGCTTGGCTGGCTATAAGGGGAGGTTGGAGGTCAGATTTTTTTAACATTGGTAAAAAAGAAGTGTGCTTGGCAGGCTATTAAGGGAGGTTGGAGGTTGGATTTTTTTTAACAGCTTGAAATAAAGAAGAGTACCTAGCTATAAGGGGAGGGTGAAGGCCAGATTTATACATTATTTTTTTTAACAGCTTGTAATAATGGCGTGTGCTTGGCTGGCTATGAGGGGAGGTTGGAGGCTTTTTTTTTACATTGGTAATAAAAAAGTGTGCTTGGCAGGCTATTAACCGCTTAAGCCCCGGAGGATTTGGCTGCTCAAAGACATGGCCCCTTTTTTCAACTTGGCACTGCGTGACTTTATCTGACAATTGTGTGGTCATGCAATGCTGTACCCAAATGAAATTTATGTCCTTTTTTTTCCCCACAAACAGAGATTTCTTTTGGTGGTATTTGATCACCTCTGCGCTTTTTATTTTTTGCGATTATTAATAAAAAAACAGCGAACATTTTAAGAAAAAATGAAATTTTCAAATTTGTCTTTCAAAAAATATCCAATATACTCAATTTATGTTATATATTTTGGCCAAAATGTATTTAGCTACATGTCTTTGACAAAGAAAATCTCAATGAGTGTATTTTTATTGGTTTGCACAAAAGTTATAGCATCTACAAACTATGGTGTAAATACTAGAATTTATGCAGCTTTAAATTTTTTGACTGCCCATCTCATTTCATGAAGTGCTAAGATGGCAGGGCAGTACAAACCCCCCCCCCCCAAATTACCACTTTTTGAAAATTAGACATCCTAAGGAACATCCTGAGAGGCATGTTGAGCTCATTGAATATTTCATTTTTTGTCACAGGTGTTTAAAAGGACTAAAAAAGAAATGTATTTTTTTATACACAAAGTTGTCATTGAAATGATATATTGCTCACGCATGCCATGAGTATATGTGTGATTACACCCCAAAATATATTCTGGTGCTTCTCCTAAGTACAGGGATACCACACATGTGAGACTTTTTGGGAGCCTAGCTGTGTACACCCCGAAAACCAATCACCATCTTCCGAATTTCAAAGGGCGTACATTTTTCATTGCATTTTCTCACTACCTATCATGGTTTAGAAGGCCCTGAAATGTCAAGATACCACAACCCCCCCCCCCCCAAATGACCCCATTTTGGAAAGTAGACACCCCAAGCTGTTTGCTGAGAGGCATGGTGAGTCCATGGAATATTTTATATTTTGCCACAAGTTTTGGGAAAATTACAATTTTTTTTTATTTTTATTTTTAACACAAAGTTGTCACTAAAAGATAAATTTCTCACACATGACATGGGTATATGTATATGGTGCAGCACTTCCGCCCTTATCCACTCACCAATGCAGAGCTAATGCGGACCCGTCTATGGGTCTATTAGGGGGATATATAGAGGCTTGGAGTCACGTCCGATGACCACGCCCCTGACGACGTCAAATGTATCACGAAACCGGTCGGGCGACATCGAACGTGACGAGACCATGCCCCCACTAGCCGGATTTTCTGATGATAGTGTGCTGGGAGACGCCGCTGCATTGGGATTGATATTATATACATACTGTATGATGCCTTCAAAAATGTGAGTGTACCTACTTGTGATTTTAATAAAAATATATTGCTTTTTACGGAGTTACACTATGTCCCTCTTACCATTTTTTATATACCATTGATTGCTGATCGATTGCCGATTGTAAGTCGCCTAATATAGGAGGAGTGACATCTGGTGGATTTCCATTGTAATAACATCAAGCCTCCAGTGGTCTATCCATTAATTTGGGTGACCCACTCATTCTGGTAAGCTGCCATATTGCTTACTTGGTGACCCCCTTTCTCCTGGTGTGGTTTCTTTCCTTTCATCTTACCTCGGGTTCTGGGACCTACCTGCTGGGACTTGTGGTTCCTTGAAAACCCTTTGGCACTCCAAATACTGTGTTTTATACACTTTCGTTGGACACTATTTGATTATATATTCACTTGTATTCTTTTTTATGGACTATATTTATTTTTATCACTTATGTGTTTTTACACAATCAGAATATTTTATGAATTGGTATTTCATTTATGAGTACATAATTATGGCACTAATTTGTTGAGGATATTTTTGTTAGCTCAAAATATAAAATACTCCATGGACTCAATATGCCTCTCAGCAAATAGCTTTGGGTGTCTACTTTTCAAAAAGGGGTCATTTAGGGGGTGTTTGAACTGTCCTGGCATTTTATGCTCAATCTTAGCCACACATCACCCACTCTTTTAATCACTTGAAAACCAAGCCTTTTCTGTGACTTTTTGTTTACAAAAAAATATATTTTTTTTTTACTAGAAAATTACTTTGAACCCCCAAACATTATATATTTCTTTAAAGCAGAGGCCCTACAGAACAAAATGGTGGATGTTGCAAATTTTTTTGTCACACGGTATTTGCGCACAGATTTTCCAAACTCAATTTCTGCGAAAAAAAATACATTTTTTTTTTAAATTGAATGCACAAATACACTATATAATTCCAAATTGTTTGGTAAAATTTAAAAGATGATCTTATGCCGAGTACATAGATACCAAGCATGACATGCTTTAAAAATTGCGCACGCCTGTGCAGCGGCAACAAACTATGTACATTTTTAAAAGCCTTTAAAAGTCTTTACAGGTTACCACTTTAGACTTACAGAGGAGGTCTACTGCAAGAATTGCTGCCCTCGACATGGCATTCGTGACGATACCTCACATGCATGCTGTAATTGCGGTTTACATATGACACTAGACCAACGCTTGCGTGCGCCTTTGCACGCAAGCACCGGGGGACAGGGGGGCTTGATTTTTTTTTTTAATTTATTTTGCTTTTTTATGTTAATTTGACACCTTTCCTTTCATTTTTTTTTTTTTATCATTTTTATTGTTATCACAGTGAATTTAAATATCCCCTATGATAGCAATCTGTAGTGACAGGTACTCTTTTTTTTTTAAAAAAAATGGGGTCTTTTAGACACTAGATCTCTCCTCTGACCTTAACGCATCTGACCATACAAAAATTGGTGTGATAAAATGCTTTCCCAATTTCCCAATGGTGCTGTTTATTTCTGGCGAAACAGAACTCATGAAATGTTAGCAGCTTCCGGTATCTTAGGCCATAGAGATGATTGGAGCCATTCTCGTCTCCAATCAGCTCTATGGTTAGATAACTGAACCACCGGCTGCACTCTCGGGTTAACCGGTGGGATAGGAGAGCCCGAGAAAAACCGCGGAAGGTGGCAGGAGGGGGGTCCCCTCCCACTGCTTGTAAAAGCAGTCTTGCGGCCAATTATCTGTTGGAGATACAACAGCTTTCAGCTTAGTCGATTAAATGCAGTTCACAAATAGGACACTAGATGTCGCTAATGTTCAGTGATATGCATTTTTCTATGATGTGTTGTAATTTCCTGCACTGTACTTGTTGGTTATCTCTTCCTGTCTGTGTGTTTCTTATTACAATGAGAAGGTGATTTGCTTTCTGTGGTTATGTTCCAATAAAGAAGCCAGTTCCTGTTACTCCACAATGTCTGATCTGAATAGATTCCGCTGTACCCAGTGATCGCACTCTGCAACATTATCCGCTAGGATTGCTTTTACATGTAATCTGACCGCTGGCTGTAAAAAACAATACCAAGATGATGCCTAAATCTGCAGGCATCATCCTGGTATAACCACTCAAAGTCCAGCAACGTACCAGTACATTGCTGGTCCTTGTTTGGCATACAGTGTAGGTTTTTTTTTTTTCATGCAGCCTGTGGGCTGAACGAAAAAAAGAGTACCTAACAGAAATCTCCACAGGAAAATTGTGTAGTATACACACCATTAACCGCCCAAAACATCCAAACCCACTTCTTAATGGCGGGTATACATGACAATATTCAACGTATACCTAAAAGTATTTTAACTGCAGTGGTGAAATCAACCTACCACAGCGCTGCCATCAGAGGTATCCATATATGCTGAGCGCAAACGCTGTTTGTGTCAGAATATATAAAATCAGTGTGGCAGCCGATGAGTAACTGCAAGGGAAACAGGTTAACAAAAGATTGAATAACAAAGTACAGTAAAAGTACAGTAGGAAGAGTAGAAGAACATAAAAATAATTGAGACGACAACTGTTTTTGGCTTTTTATATTTCATATTTGTTTTGTATTTTTTTTTTTTTTTACACTTTTTTTTTGTGAGCTGCAACTTTCCAGGTTCGGGTCTCTTAAAATGTCGATAGCCATCGAACATCCTTCGAGACCCTGTGTTAAGCTCCGTACACACGAGTCGAAATTTGGCTGGGAATTTTCGTCCGACGACCGATCTGCCGATTTTTGGCTTCTTAGTATGATGCTTCCAACAGCCGACTCCGACTTTTCGGCCAAAAAAAGTCTGGTGTGCAGGCTATAAAATTTTTGTCCTCCGTCAAAACACGTCCGATTTTCGTGCAGTCAGTACAGATTTCGACAGGGAAAAATCTTATGAGCAAGACTGGGCATGCTCAGAGAAGAAAAAACACAAAGAAAGCAAACCAACACATGACATCACTTCTGAAGTAGAATTTTGTCGTGCGGGAAAATTCGTGTGAAGTCTAGGCACATTCCAACCAACAAAACACAACTCTGGACAAAAGACGGACGACCGGTCGGCAGAAATTCGTTGCGTGTGTACTAGGCTTAAGTGTGCCCTACACTGTGTTGTGCTGTACCCTACACTAAAACTCCAGTAGTGTGTGGTAGCGACGGAAACAGTCCCCGATGCAGAGACCAGGTTGGTCAGGACAGTCGGGACAATAATAGGGGGTGTCACGCCTAAATCCGCGCCTGCTACAGACACGACATCTTCTTTGGGGGTATCTTTGGGTAGGGGTACTCGGGAGGACTTGTGAAAAGTGCCTCTCATGCAACCAGCTCACTGCATCTGGAAGGGGTGGAAGGGGAAGTTGGGCAGGAACACCTCCTGGATACAGGTAAGTATTGATGATCTCTTCCTGGAATTCTCCGAAGGATCCGGTTCATCCTGACGCTCTGTATAGTACAAAGGCGTTCAGCATAGCCAATTGAAATAAATAAACAGACACTTTTTTGTACCAGAGTCTGGCTTTACGGGCAACTAAATACGGCGCCAAAAGCTGGTCGTTAAGGTCCACCCCTCCCATATTAAGGTTATAGTCTTGGACACAGAGGGCTTTTGCCATAACACCAGTTGCCATAGTAATTTAGACCGTCGTGTCTGCGTGAAGGGAGGACAGAATAAAAACATTCCATGTATCCCTCCACTTCACTGCAAGCAATTTGTCCGTTTTCAAGCAGGCTCTCTCCCCCCGACTAAGACTGGAATTTACAAGCCATTGGGGGAAGCCCCGGCGATTAGGTTGCACGGTGCCACATGCACCAATTTGTAATTCGAGCAGGTGACTAAATAGTGGCACGCTTGTGTAAAAATTGTCCACGTACAAATGGTACTCCTTTCCGGATAAGGGTGACACCAAGTCCCAAACTATCTTGCTGCTGCTCCCTATATAGTCTGGGCAGTTGGGGGGCTCCACAGTGCTATCTTTTCCCTCATAGACCTGGAAACTAACTGTATAGCCTGTGGCCCTGTCACACAGCTTATACAGTTTGACCCCGTATCTGACCCGCTTGCTGGGGAGATACGGTTTCATAGCAAGGCGTCCAGTAAACTTAATCTGGGACTCGTCAATGCAAACAACTTGTTGGGGGGTAAACAAGGCTGCAAACCACTCATTGAAGTGGTCTATGAGGGGCCGAATTTTGTGGAGTCTCCCCGAGGACGACAGATTTCATTGTCGTTGAAATGCATAAATCGCAGAACTTGCTCGTATCTCGCCCTGGACATGGAGGCAGAGTACACGCGCATATGGTGAATTGGGCTAGTGGACCAATATAGCCGCAATTCACTCTTTTTGGTTATGCCCATGTTGAGGGAAAGGCCCAGACACGTCTTAAACTCGGAAACCGTTACAGTTTTCCAGCCAAATTGTCTGGCAAGGAGCGAATTTGGGTTGGCGGCGATGAATTGACCAGCGTATAAATTTGTTTGGTCCACAATAGATCTGAAAAGATCTTCCGTGAAAAACAGCTGATAAAAATTCAGGGTAGTAAAATTGTCTGTTTCCACGTGGATTCCAGGTTGGCTAGAGAATGGGGGAAGTATGGGCGCTGTAGTATCAGTGGGTTTCCAATCAGGATATGCCAGCGCATCAGGGAGGGCACTATGGACTCTACGGGCCTGTCTTCGAATACGCGGTGGCTGCGGGCCACTACTTGTGCTAGCCACCGCACCAGCTTCAACTGCACTTATGGGACTCGCCACGTCACCAAGTGTTACTGCAGTGCTGGTTGTACTAGGTCCAGGGTGTACTAGGCCGCTGGTGCTTGCCAGGTCACCAGAAGGCTGAGCGGCACTAGTACCGACACTCTGCTCCATACGAGCACGCTGCAATCTCTGCACCTCAGCAACTCCAGAATGGGGTCGGGTACGCCTGGTTCTAACAGGGACCCATCCGTCGTCGGAGCTATCTGTCAGGGAGTCGCTGCTCTCTTCAGGTTCGTATACTGACCTTGATTCTGCCAGTGAGGCTCCCACATCACTCTCATCTGACATGGTCAGTATACTGTAAGCCTCTGCACTACTGTACCACCGTTTGGTCATTTTAGCAACTAAATTTACCTGTACAGTAGTGTGACTCACAGGTAAAAAAAGCACCTGGTTGTCAAGGACTATCTATTGATTACTACACTTGCCTGGGTGGGGTGGGGTGGGGTGCGCTGGACGGTGGGGTTAAACGCAGGTGCTGGCAGGAATCAGTGCTGATCGTGCAAACACTGCGTTGTGGGAACCCTAAACTATGGGGACGCTAGTATAGTTCTGATCAGATCTGATATTGATCTTTTCAAACACTATACTAGTAATAGAAGTGTTTGTGGTAATCAAGGGGTTATTTCTAACTATGCGCGGGGGATCTGCACTATCTTAGACTGACGCTAACACTAACTAATGTTACCTGTGACACTAATAATAGTGATCAGAAAAAAAACTGTACACTATAAAAGTGACATTGTGACAGGGCAATGAAGGGGTTAACTGGGGGTGATCAGGGGGGCATCAGGGGGTTTATCTTTATTGGGGGGGGACCCTAAACCTACTTGGGACAGAAATTTACTCGCTAGCGCTAACTGAAGTCACAATCACACTATCACAGATATACAAAAAAACACTATATTACCTGTGTATAGTGTGCAATGTGACAGGGAGGAAGGGGTTAACTGGGGGGATCAGGGGGTAAATCTTTATTGGGGGGGGTGGCGGGTATTCTAACCCTAAAAGGAACGGCCGCAATCGCTAAACCTGGTCACAAGTCACACTGATACAGGTATATAGGAAACTGCTATATACTGTATGCAGTGTTGTGACAAGGGGTGTAGGGGTTAAGTGGGGGTGATCAGGGAGTTAAATCTTTATTGGGGGGGGGGGTGGCGGGGACCCTAAACCTCCTTGGGACAGAAACTAACTCGCTATTGCTAACTCAAGTCACAATCATACTAATACAAAATACAGTAAAACACTATATTGCCTGTATATTAGTGTGCAATGTGACTGGGGGTGATCCGGGGAGGCTCAGGGGGTTAAATCTTTATGGGGGGTGGCGGGTATCCTAAGTATAAAAGGAAGGGCCGCAAGCGCTAAACCTGGTCACAAGTCACACTTATATGGGTATATAGGAAAATGCTATATACTGTATACAGTGTGTGTTGTGACAGGGGGGTAGGGTTTAACTGGGGGGGGGGGGGCGATCGGGAGTTAAATGTGCCTATCTACTGTGACAGGATGAGACGATATCACTGTAAAATCGGTAACTTAAAGGACACAGAGTATGCACAATGGATCCGTGCAGGACTACAGAGTGTAGCTGTGGAGTGGAGAAGACTGCTTTTGCAGCTTTCTCCAGGTTTTGGTACACCTGGATGGGGCTCTGTAGTTGGGAGATTCCACCGTGTCTTGGGTGGGATGGAATCTCCAACCGTGTGTCGAGGTTTTGTGGAAGACCAGCAGGGTGTGTGCTCAAGTGCACGCAGCCCTTATAATGAAGGTTTAGGAAGACATCAGGGCTCCCAGTTAGAGACTGCTCCACCCAAAGAAGACAGGTGGTCTCCAGTAGTCGGAGAGGCTGCATGTGGCAGCCAAAGCCTGAGTGTCTGTAGGAGACAGTAAACAGCCTGGGGGCCAGAAGAGTGGTGTACCTCAGTGTGGAGTCGTCCACACTAAAGGAATCTGTGGTCTGTGTGACCAGCACCAAGAGCAGAGGTAGTGCTACAGTAAGAGAGCCAGGTGGGCTAGCATTTTCAGTTTGATATACATTGACTGGAGAAGAACCCCCCTGCGTGGGAATCCTGTGTTTTGGGCTTCTTATTTTGCCTTTTAATAAAAATGAGCTACCAGGCCCTTAAAATATAATACCTGCCTGCAGTGAATCACTGAAGAAAACGCATCTGCCACTGAGCTAATGATCCCCCATGTTACAAGTGGTTGTTGGATGGGGCACAGGACGGTGGAATCCGGCTCCTTGCTCCACAGTGAATTCAGGTCAGGAACTGTTGGCTGTGTGTAGAAGTGCAGCCAGGCAAAAGGCATTGCGTGTTGCAGGTGGTGTACCTGTGAAAGGAAAGTAAAAACTTATTTTTTTTCCCTGGTGTGAACTGTTGCATGACTGCAAAGGATGGGGCGGTCAAAGCAAAAAAGGATGCAATCCTTGCTAAGGCAAGAGAAAGGCTGCTATGTCTAGAGGGTTATTCACCACATGACCCAGCCATGCCAGAAAATTCATCCGAGTGTGAATATGCTGTGAACTGGTGTAAATTAATCACCTCACCCCCAGTTAAACGAGAAGTGAAAGAGGTTTTCCCTGGCAACAGGAAACCAGGTGGACAACAGCATGTGGAAAGGAGGAGTATGGTCGTCCGTGGCAGCAACGTCCAGCCCAGCAGGGATGTCTGGGAACCAAGGAGTCTGTCTGCTGATAATCGTGACCAGTGGTTTCCTGCGACAACGAGTGAGAGTCAGTCGTTAAGGAGATGCCAAGGAGTTAAAGTTCAGCGTCCAGTACCGTGCTTGGAGTGTGGTCAAGTAGGGCATGGGATCTTTACTTGCCCTAGGTTCTGGAACACCGCTGGAGAGTCTGAAAAGACTGCAGTGCCACATTATGGCCACAAAGAGGCAGTAGCTTGTGAGGATGCAGCTGAGAGACCACATACTCAAATGAAGCCAAAGTTACTTGATATAGGATATGGTAAGACTGTTGCAGTTTGTGGGACTGATCCCAGTGAAGTGGGAGTCCGTCCTGCTGGGAGATCCGCAGAAGGAGTGCGAATGGACTTGCTACAGTGTGCTACCCCAAGTAGTGGGGAGACACAGGTTGAAGCTCAACCTGCAGCAAGGTTTAGGACTCAAAAAGACTTGAGGACTCTGTATGTGCCTGGTGTAATCCAGCAGAGTGCTAGGAGAAATGTTAGCCTAGGGGTGACCAAAGCCATCTGTATGCCAGGTTCCCTAGTGACAGGTGCTGCAGAGATGCCTAGGGAAACCTCCCATGAGTCGGCAGTGGTGAGGCACGTGGTTTCCCAGGACAACTGTGGAGCCACCCTAGTGGGCAAAAGTATCTCTTTGGAGAGGAAGGGTGGTGTGCTGAGTGGTAATAACCAAAAACAGCCTGCTAAAGATTATAATCCTGTTGACATGTCTTTGAATGCTGATGATAAAGGTATTACCATTGATAAATGTACTTATGTTGGTGATGTGTTCACTAGCCATGGTGGGAGTAGGATATCTCCTGTAACAACCAAAGACAGAGCCACAGGGTTGAACATGGAAATCTCAGGCGGTCTTCCTGTGTTGGAGCCAGAGGTTGTCCAGGACAGCACTGATTTTGCTCTGGTGGAACAGACTGTGTCTTCACCATGCTGTAAGAGTGTGTGGGAGCAGTCCACTCACCCTATGTGTAACCCAGTTGGTAAGGGGTTAAGTCAGCTGGCCAAAGCTGAAAGTACACAGCTGAGTGTGTTAGCGCCCCCAGAGCAAGCTAGCCAAAGTGGTGTATTGCAGCCAGCCTTGATTAGTGATGCATTATTGCAGAGTACCAGCATGTTGGCAAAATGTAATGTGTATAAAACTGACAAAGATACTGTTTGTGCTGCAGAATCCCAGGTGCCTCCTAGAGCAGGTGATGCGATGCTGCAGAAGCACAATGGATTGGGATAGTTGGGCCAAACAATTGCTAGACAAGTCCCTGGCATGTGAAAAGGGTGTGGACACAACAACTGCTATGCCAGAAGGAGGGATCGCAGAGCGGCCGATGGCTGAGGGATCGTTGGTCTCTGCGAAGGTTGTTCCCTTCCAGTCAGAAGGACCGATTAAGGGCGCATGCATGGCATATGTGGTGTCCACAGCCCAACCTCTTAATGTCAAGTGTCAAGGTGACCATGTAACATGTTGACTTGCAGAGGATCATTGTTGTTGAGTTGGAGGGGATGAGTGTGAGACATACATCTAACAATGTTCCAGGGGAGCACCAGGTTGTAATGATGGCTAACTCCTGTGAGGTGGAGGCCCATTTAAATGTTTCCATCTCTCAGGTTGCAGTTGATGAGCCCCTCCACATCTATGGTGAGGGAAAAGTCCCTAAAAAGGTGTTGCATATCGATGCAGAGTGCATTGAAATGACAAGTGTGTTATCGGAACTGCTTGAACTGATAAAAGCACATTCCTTGTATACCTGGGTGCCTCCATTCCAGTCGGATATGTTGGTATCGTGGAGTACCCATGGGTGGAGCCAGGTAGTACAAGCTGTGCTGGCTAACCTAAATCACCAGTGGAACTGGTTGGTACATTGCTTTTTACTGTGGCAAGTGATCTTACAGTTCCCTTTTAAAGAGCTTCTAGGTACTGTTTGGAATGGAAGGCACTCTGGAGATCTCATGGAGATATCAGAGGTCTCTCCGCCTGATGCGGTGACCAAGAACACTTCTGCTAGTGCGGTCCGAGGTGTGGCTGAGCAGGGATTAGTAAATGGCATGGATACTGTCTCACCCGCTAGACCTCATGAGAAGGAAGGGCCTGATATGGACGCGGTAGGGGCAGAGATTTTGTCTGTCACCTGCAAAGAGGTACAAATTGAGGTACCCAGAGATGCACTAAAATATAGTACAGAGGGTATAAAAAATTGTAACATGGTAAAGTATGACCAATTGATTGGCACTGGTGACTATAACATTGAAAGGTGCAAACCAGTGGGGAATATGGCATGAACAAATAGTGTGTTACCAAGTTTATTGGGGAAAAAAAAGTTAAAAATGTCAGAAATCCCTTTGCGTAACAGTCGGATAGAAAGCATTTCTGCTGCTGCGGTCTGGGGTTGTCCTTGTCAGTTTTCGGTGTCCATGAAAGGCTCATGTATAGTACCGCTGGACAAACCTCTTGAGATGGAAGGGCTGAGCGTGGACCAGCAAACAGCAGAAATCCTGTCTATAGTTCGGGTAGAAATGGATAAAAGAAAACTGGGTATCCAGAAGTGTAGAACCCTGTTGCAATTCAGGATAGGGCGTGCCTGGAAATGCACCCGGAAAAAAGATTGGGCCCACGCAGCTGATAACTGGCGCACAGGTGTCCCGATCAGGAATTCAGGCTGGTGTTCCGCCCCCTACTGGGTCAAAACAAGGCGGGGGGGGGGGGATATGTGACAGGATGAGACGCTGTCACTGTAAAATCTGTAACTTAAAGGACACAGAGTGTGCACAATGGCTCCGTGCAGAACTACAGAGTGTAGCTGTGGAGTGGAGAATACTGCTTTTTCAGCTTTCTCCAGGTTTTGGTACACCTGAATGGGGCTCTGTAATTGGGAGATTCCACAGTGTCTTGGGTGGGATGGAATCTCCAACCCTGTGTCGAGGTTTTGTGGAAGACCAGCAGGGTGTGTGCTCAGGTGCACGCAGCCCTTATAATGAAGGTTTAGGAAGAGTAAGTTAAGGAAGAAGGGTGCGCTGATATGTGAATAGCTGCAACTGTAGTGTTTTGAAAGTATTGGTTAAAGTAAATAGTGCGCTTATTCAATGTGTGCAAAGGGATCACCTAAAAGTGATGTGATGAATTCAACTTTAACAAATTAAATATATTAAGACCACATACAAATTTGCCAAGGCTTCAAACTCAAAAAAATAGAATCCAAAAACAACTTATAGTGGAAAACAAATATTCGTACAAATGGTGAACTAAATTAAAAATCAATAAATTCCATTTGTGAGGAAAACTCAGACGGAGGTGTGGGTAAATTTGTAAATAAAAACAGGTGATGTGAAAAAGTCCAAAGATTAAAATTCAAATAAAGTGAACGTGACTGGAATATCCCTCCACCTGGTGAAATTCCTCCTTACCCGGCGTAAAAAGGCAAGTCTCCCATTCTCAGTTGAAGTCCTATTGGAGGAAATGCGTCAGCAGGGGAGGCATGCCGTCATTACGTCAGTCGCGGTCCGTGCTGCAGCCGGACGTGAGTCTCATCAGAAATTCTCTCTGCTCGAGTCATCTGTATCATCCGTATTTATCCTGTATATAAAAGTGCAATCTTTATTTATTAATAAACATCACCGAAGGTAATGCACTATTACCCTCCTACATATTTTTTATGCACATCGGAGTTAAACCGTGGGAGCCGAAAGCCATCCACTCCTATTGAGGGAGGAGGGAGTAACGCTTCAGCTTCATATCAGCGATTGTTGAGCCAATTTTCCTTCGATATTTGGTAAGAGTCCAAGATTGTTTGTGTTGCACTGGTGGTCTGTGCACGTTTGGAGGTGACCAAGATCAGGATATATATATACGTTGTAACAGCTGGATTATACTCACTGCACTTGCCTTTTTCCGCCGGGTAAGGAGGAATTTCACCAGGTGGAGGGATATTCCAGTCACGTTCACTTTATTTGAATTTTAATCTTTGGACTTTTTTACATCACCTGTTTTTATTTACAAATTTACCCACACCTCCGTCGGAGGAGTTTTCCTCACGAATGGAATTTATTGATTTTTAATTTAGTTCACCATTTGTATGAATATTTGTTTTCCACTATAAGTTGTTTTTGGATTCTATTCTTTTGAGTTTGAAGCCTTGGCAAATTTGTATGTGGTCTTAATATATTTAATTTGTTAAAGTTGAATTCATCACGTCACTTTTAGGTGATCCCTTTGCACACATTGAATAAGCGCACTATTTACTTTAACCAAGGTTTAGGAAGACATCAGGGCTCCCAGTTAGAGAGATTGCTCCACCCAAGGGAGACAGGTGGTCTCCAGTAGGGATGATCGAACGGTTCGGGTCGACCATCGGTTCGACCCGATCATTGACTGTTTGAAATTCGGCCGAATTCCGGACTTTTTACTGAAAAAGTTCGGAATTCGGCAACCAGAACCGACCAAAATGCAATGGGACAGGAACTGGGCTTTAAAAGCCCGTGATTGGACCAGAACCATCAGTAAAAGCCAATTGAGGGGCAGGAGGATGCTAGGAATGTGATTGGAGTGACTAGGGGGTCCAGAGGCCAATCAGTAGTGAATACGCCCCCCCCCGGTATATAAGATTGCCCCGCCAAATCGCTAGCATTGTAATACAAGGATGTGAAAGAGAGTTGAAGCAGTTCTGTTACTCCTGCTTCAAAAGTGTCATTTAGCAATTATTAGTGTGAGGAAAGGGATATCTAGTGTAGTTAGGGTACTATTTTCCACTATAGTTAGATTCAAAAATCTAGTTTCTGTAGGGAAAGTGTTAAATGCCAGGGTTACCGTAGTGTAGTGTAGGGTGAACTGACTCTGACTGCTATGCCAGGGTGACCAAACCCTTCCATGTCAGGGTGACCGCAATAGAAAAAAGATTGTTTGTATTAGAATTGCAGTAGAGCAGGGTAGTGGCTTTGCTACTTTTACACCTGGCCGTTTTTTGTTGCAGGCGTTTATTGGGCTTTTTTGTGGACGTCTTTGGAGGCAGGCATGACATCTGAACTTCTGTGTAGGGGTATATATATATATATATACACATACACACATATAAGTGTGAAAGTAGCAGAACCCTATGCCTGCGCTAATGAAATTATTTGCAGGCATAGGGCTTCGCTCCTATCACACCTATATGTGTGTATGTGTATATATACATATATGTGTGTGTGTATATATACCCCTACAGTGGCACCTGTAATGGGCCATACACACTATGCAATTTTCTTTAGTTTTTTTTTCTTCGGACTTACCAAAATCAGATAATATGAGGTCCAAGCTGGACACTTTTAATTGGTATGCAATCAGGCAGGCCCTGGCACTGCATACAAAAGGTAAATCGGAAGGAAAATCTGACAACAAGAGTTGTATGGTGTGTATTCAGCCTTAGACACAGAATCTCTTACAGGCTACTACTGCCACTGAGCAAACTACACACCTAAGGGCTTAAATACAGCCATTGCCTGGTGTGTAAGGTTACATTTACACCGGTACAATGATAAAGTCATGCGATCTGTAGTGCGACTTGCAGTGTGACTTGGATACACCTATTAATGCAATTTTTTGATCTGATATTGAAGTCTCTGACTAGAAGGCGTGTCAGAGTGGTGCCGGCACCTTTTTTTGTTAGTCGCTACAGCCTTAAGTCGCACAGGACCAGGGAAGGTCGCATGACAAGTCGCACCAGTAGAAACAAAACCTAAAGGGTGGGACCCCTAGTGTTTGGGCTATTACCCATCCCGGGATGAACTAGATGCATTACTGTCTGCAACTCTAGTTGATGATTTTTTAAGTACAAAAATCTCTGTACAACAGCTACATATATATATCTGTATTTAATGGTCATTTGTCGAGTCCTTCAGAGGTCTGATTGCCTTCAAGCAAAGATTATGTCCAGCCCTTCCTAGGAAGAGGCTGAAGTAATTGATCTCCAGACCTGTGCTCGTTAAGATCTCACATGCTGGAAAACTTGGATTCCCACCTGGGTGGTAAGGTAACAGCTGCTACTAAGGGTGATGTATACACACACATTAGACTTCCATTATTTGGAACTACCCGGTTTCTCCTCCGGGGGAAGAAGGTTTAATATCTAGAGTTGTCTGCTGGTTATTTTTTAGTGGAAATCACCAAGACTCTGACTTTTTGCCTGGGTTGGCGGCGTACTACAAATACACAATGCGGAAGCTCTTTGGAGTGTTTTGTGGTCGACTATCAAAAACACGCAACTTTTGTTATCTGTCTTTTTGTCTGTCTAGTTCGGCTACATGGTACCTTTTCTTACTAAAAATGCTCCACGTGGAAAATTGGGGGTGTCTGCGGTTAACCTATTACACCTTTTTCTTCAGTATATTAGAAATGCACTACATTGTTGGTAGCAGCATTTCTGTTGGTTACTGGCGGTAACCTGACTGCTAAGTCAGAAATGCAAAGGGACCCTAGAGTCAGTTCTATTATAACTACACTGGTGCTAACAAAAGGAGCAACTCTAAAGTGATTGTTAGTAACATCTGTTACACAGCTGTACCAGGCTACTATTCAGAAATACGCAACCTTAGGTTTGCTAGTGGAATTTCTAAGTATCTTTTCGGTCAAGTCTACAACCTTTTCAAAGTACATATGGACTTATTGCTGTTCGCAAACTCTGAAAATTTATGGGTAACATCTCAGTTACATGGCTATACCATGTGACCATTCAGAAATGCACGGCATAAATGCACAGCATTAATAGCTAAGTGACTTCCTCGTTAGGGCTACCCAATTACTTATCAAATAACACAAAATTGTGAATTTTGTTGTAACTTTTGTTGCATGCCTAGTGCATGCCTATACCATGTTACCATGCAAAACGCGCACCAGCAAATATAAATAGTCAAGCTGTACCCTGTTTCTAATCAGATATATGCAACATTGATGTTAGCAGTGCCTTGGCACTATATGGCTTTACCTGGTGGCCAATTATAAACGCACAACATTGACATGGCTAGTGTCTTTGGTACCCTGTTGACTATCCAAAATCCACGACATGGAAGTCTAGTGGTTTTCTGACATATAACTATACCTTGTTGCTCATCAGAAACAAGAAAACTTGAAAGGTTGTATCCTTTCTGGTATGTTTGTTATATGAAGGTACATGGTCAGTTATCAGCAATAGACAAAAAAGAATGACCGCACTTCTGATGAATTTTCAAGGAAAGGAGTATCTTTATTCCACATCAATCAAATGGCAGGTACAGGTACACACTGTGATTGCAGGACAATCGGTGGACGCGTTTCACGACTGGATATGTCGCTTATTCATTGGTGATGAATAAGCGACATATCCAGTCGTGAAACGCGTCCACCGATTGTCCTGCAATCACAGTGTGTACCTGTACCTGCCATTTGATTGATGTGGAATAAAGATACTCCTTTCCTTGAAAATTCATCAGAAGTGCGGTCATTCTTTTTTGTCTGAAGCTATCCTGGATTGCGGATCCGACCGGCACCTGATCCTAGCCTCACCTGGAGCGGTCTACCCTGTTTGGACTTTGCCAGTTATCAGCAATACACAACATGAGAGTTTGCGTCTCTTCTGTCCTTATATGAACTTATTGCTGATCATGCTACATTTTTAGAAATACACAGCAGGCATGTTCTTGTGTCTTTCTGTTTTTTCGGTCTTTACATTTGGCTGCGCATCTGCTCAATAAGGCAGACGCTCGGGTCCTTCTATTTTATAACCCGTGTTTATTACACTTCAAAAAAATACACAACTAAAAAAGTTTATGTTGGGTCTTGCCGGGTCTAGTTTATCTAGCGGCACTTCAGAAATACACATGTCTGTCTACGTCTTTTTTTCTGGGGTGGTGCGTTAGTAACGCACAATCAAGAGTTTTCTATGCGCGTGATATTATTTATACATATATCACCTTTGTTACAGACCTTATATCCCCAGGGAAATGGAAGGGCCAGAAGCTCCGACTGCAGAAGCATCAGATGCCAGAAGACACAGTCCCTTTTGTTAGGTCATACCAGAGGTCTTCCTCTGCTTAAAAACCTGGTAAGGTCGTAGGACCCTAGAAGAGGGGGACAAAATATCCTCCTCTTCCCTTTAGAACTTTATGCATAGGCGCATGGTAGTTTAAAGAGACGGTATCAGAACCTGTCTGACCCGTATACCTTACACAATAGGTTTACATTTTGGGTTGTATCCCTCCTGGGTACCCTACGGTATTGAAAGGGCTCAGCTCCTTTCCGCTTAATTGCGGACAGATCTATAAGGAGTTAGTTTATAGGGCCAGACACCAGTTAGAATACCTGATCTCTACAGTAGGGTCAAAATATTAATTTACCTAGCTCCTCTCTGCTTAATTGCAGACAGAGCTATAAGGAAGGGTTTATGGTTCAGATATCAGGTAGGATACCTGATCACTAAGATATGGTTAAAAGCATCCTTTAACAAACTCCTTTTTTTCCCGCATTGAGGGCAGGTGTATAAGGAGCTTGGTCGGGTATATAGAACTTTTTTTCACAAACTAACCTTCAGTTGTGGCGGAAGTCATAGGTTGCTGTACCTTGGGTATATACTAGTCCAACCCTTTTGAACCTTTAGAAGAGGTTCCTTTTTAAGTTTTGGTCCTCAAAACTAGCTTTCCTGTTAATTATCACTTCAGCCAGAAGTGTAGGGGATTTACAAGATCTTTCTAAGGAAAAGTTAATCTTCCCAGATAGGATTATTCGCAGACCAGATCCCTTAGATCTGCCCGAAGTAACCTCTTCCTTTAACAGGAAGCAAGAAATAATGTTACCATCCTTGGGTGGTAACCCTAAAAATGTAAAAAGAAATTAAACTTCACTGATTAGATGTGAGGAGCCGCCTCCTCACTTAATAACAGAGGACCAGGGAATTTGGGAGATCTAATCATCCACTGATCCTCTACTCTGGACCAATAGGACTGCGGGCCTCAAAGCCTTCAGTCCCTAGGTGGTTTGGATAAGTCATTAACATGTCTTATGAAGTTTCAGGTGCTCTGGCACCAGCAAGCTAAAGGCACACTCAACAAGAAGCCCTGGAAACATCCTGGGCCGAAAAAGCTGGAGCATCTGGAGAACGGATCCGCAATACGGCCACCTGGTCCAGAAATAGCACGGTCCTGAAAAATTACTGTGTAGAAGTACTGTCTCAACAAGACCTAGCCTTTGGCCGAAAGGTCCTACAGGCAGTGGTCCCACCCTAAAGTAGGCCTATGGGTAATCTATTATCCTCTCATGTTGGGCCATCCTGGAAGGCGAAGAGAGAAAACTTACCGTTCGTTAACCGGTAACGGTCTTTCCCAAGTCATCCTCCAGGACGGTCACATGAGATAGGCTCCTCCTCCTACAGGAAACACAAGCACAGAAATGTTTAAAATGGCCGCCCACCGGCTGCCCCTCAGTTCTTGTGTTTCCTGTCCTACAGGCATGAGCTGAAGATGACATTCATCCCCTGTTTGTTATTTTTCTTCCCTGTCCAAGGCAGGCATCCCTGGGCACCCCCTTCCTACACCTGGATACTGCTGGTGAGGCCACCAGCTCCAGGTTTTTTTTGGGGTAAGGAAGGTGGGATTTCCTGGGGTGAGACCTGTACTTCAGGACTCCCCCCTCAGCTTGATCCCCGGTTACCCTATCTTGCACCAGGGGGTGTTTTTGATGGCGGTAGGGGGAGGGCTTGTACCTCATCAAACAATTTTCACTTACCTCTGCTGAGGCCAGACTAGGTAAGTGAAGAGCCTAAGAGGAGCGGTTTCTACTTTTCAGCCAGCCGGAGGTCCTGGTGAGGCTGCCCGCCACCCCTCCAGTTAAGGCTCGCACACCGGGCCCCAGAGGACTGGGGACCTCCGTGTGCAGCACGCCAACCAGCCGCGCCATTGGCGCGGCGGAAGTGACGCTCTCAAAATGGCGCCGTGACCGGAAGTAGGGCGGCGGCCATCTTGAGCTGGGGAAGGTGCGGGAGATAGCAGCTAGCGTTGCTCCCTGTCTATCCCCGCCAATACACAAAACCAGTTGGGCCATGGCGCCTCCCGCCCACCCTCAGTGGGCTTCCGATCTTGGCGGCACAGGCCCGGAACAGACACAGCAGCTCCGGTTCGCCACCCCCTGCGACCACCACCGGCTGTCCCCTGGGCTTACTTCCCATCATGGGACAGAAAAGCGCTGGTTCCCTTGTCAGCAATGGCGTGCTACCTCCCCTCCAGACGGTCCCTGTGGCGGAGGACCTAGCCACCTACCAGAGGCTGTTGGAGCAGGCCAGCCTGGTACGGTAAGTTGGAGATGAGGGGGGGGGGGGTTTTCCTAAGGGAAAAATGGGGAGGCACTGACCCTTGCTTTCCTGCCATTTTTCACGTTGTTTTGGATTTTGGTTTTTTTCTACTTGCCCAAGCCAGTATGGTGCAGACGGATAGCGTACAAATCAATAAGGGCGTTATTTTTAGTTGGGCATGGCTAGCGGCGTGAGTAAAGCCAGGTTCCTCGGGCTCATGGGACAGCTACACTATTGAGCCACTCAGCTGGAAGTGTAGAGCAGCATCCTGATGCAGGGAGATTGCATAGATCTGTTGTCTTTCCCCCCATCCTCGTGTATTTAGACCCCTACCTGAGTGATCAAGCACCAGCTAGGTCACAAGGTAGGTAGAAAAGTAGATCTTTCTTTTGCTGGGAACACCAGGTGCGGTAGGCTTAAGCCACATATCCGCTAGCAGCTATATTTCCCTTTTCTCCTGACCACAGGAGACACTGGGAGGGCATGTACTAGCGGGAGCTGGACCATCGTTTAAGGGCACCTGTCCTCGGCACAGGCTCACCCTTAGGATCTTTTCCACCCAGAGCAGTTTCTTCAGTGGAAAGCCCCACGTTGGGCGTGTGGCAGTGCGAAATTTAGAAACACTACTCACCTACGACCACATCTGCTCACGAGCTGAGCAGGATCAGGCAGGGTTAATACCTGGATGGGAATCCACCCGGGAACACCAGTTGCTGTAGGTAGAAGTGGGGACACATGTATGTAATATACATGTGCGTGTATGTATACATACTGTCGACTTCCACCCCCACCCCCCCCCCTCTTCCGGGGTGGACCTGAGGGGCGTAGTGGGTGTAGTGGTTTGCTATGCAACATAAGGTGACTTAGCAAGAGCTTCACAGGGTCATCATGTTATCATGTACTCGATGTAAGAAGTCTCCCCGGGGCCTTCGGGCTCCAGACTCGACATGGGCGAGTGGTGCAACATCTCCTTTGAGAGAAACCTGTTTGGTCCAGTACTCAACCACAGTGCTGGCAAGAACAACGGTCAAGGCCAGGGGCTTCCAGTCCAAAAAATAGAGAAGCCGAAAGGGCTTTGGAGGCACCAGGGGAGAAACTCACTTGAAAAGGAGATAAGATTAACAAACTACCATGATGTTTCTCTATTTTAACAGGGGATATCGTAGTTTATGCCACATCACCCTGAACGCTCCTTATCTCATCGGATCTCGGGGGTAGACCTCCTCTTCCCCAATCCTGGAACTTTCAGGAACATATCCCAGCGGAGGCCAGTTCTCCAGAAGGGCAGGGCAGACTGACATTTTCTCCAGCTATGGACAGAATTGAACTTATGGCAAATTCGCCATCCAACCTCTGTCTCACCCCTTCTCGAACCTCCTTGCCTAAGGAAAGCCATGCAGGTAGTAGTCATGACTTTACTGGTTGGTAGGGGGATCAAAGAGCGCCTTCTTTCTAGGCGTATTGGGGGTTTTTTACTCCCTGGTTCCTCTAAGAGAAAAAACCCTTGGGCAAACTCTGCCCAAGCAGGAACCTAAAAAGCCTCAATTACTGGATTCAGTACAGAAAATGTAGACGTAGTACATCTTGTGTAATGTTCCGGTACCTATGGTACCCTTGTTCCTATATTTCTCCTCTCTTTGCGTCCCATCTTGTATAACAAAGGACGCATACACCTTTAAGACCGGATGACATCACTGCCGAGCGCCGCTATGAGCGGCTATTTCAATCGCCGGTTTGCTCTCACTCATCGCTCGTTCAAACCCACATGTTCATCGCACCTACGCCTGAGAAGTCGGAGCTGCTGACATACCTTCCTTGCTGAACTAAAGCCAGAAACCTCGCTGGTGATCCGTATCCCGCTACGGGATCACCCCTCTCCAATGGACACTGTTATTCCTAACCTATCTAAGTGATAAGTACCCCGCAGGGGATTCTTACTAACCAATCTCCTACTGTCATCTACTGCAATTACCAAGACTATCTGTATCTATCTATTCATTCATCTGCAGAAGACTGTTAGCTCTTGGGACTACCTTGAACTATCCTTGCACTAGGTTACTCTGTCTAAAGTATATTCCATCTGTGTCCTCTTACCATCTGCACTATACTTGACATCAGAACCTATCTGCTTACCATCACCTGCAACTCTCCTATACTACTTCTAGTGCTCACCATACAATAGCCTGTCTCTCATCTATATATCCTCGTATACTCTGTCCTTCCATTTATACATCTATTAATATATATATAGTACATAACAGGCTGTACACGGTGATGAAGTCAAGTCCTGAGAGTTGGATATGTTGTTCAACAGATTCTCTACAAGGCTACTGAGTGTAATAATTCTGCAGCTGTAAATCCATCCACAAACAAAAACGCATGAACGTTACATCTTGCCAGTGAGACACCTGTTTCCTGAGACAGCTTTACTGCCTACCCTAGGCCTGAAGTAGGCCTATTTTCCTGATCTGGTTCGTCCCAGCCATTTGGCAGACCCCAGATTTACTATACGCGCAGAAAGGCAGAGCTGCCGATTCCTACATCAGCCTCTCCCCTTTGGAATTTATGCAGCCCCACACAGTTTTCACCAAAATTGTGGTAGAAATGAGCCAGGAGCTTAGAATATAAGGGGGAAGTCCGGTCCCGATATATCGGTACGCAAAACAGACCATTTGCTGGCTACAAAGGTCACATTGACTCTCACCGGTCTATTAGTAGTGCTCCCGTCCGGAAAATACCTCAAACCAGGAGGTAGGATTTGCTGCCATACTAGGAGTCTGGAAGGATGCCCCTCATTATCTGGACCATTCGGTAGTGCATCCAACATGTTTTGGGTTTCTACCACTCACAAAGGCAAAGCAGCCTTGTAGAACTCTGTAGCCACGTGGATCGAATTGGCCATAGGAGCGGCCTTATCGGCCCTATGTCACACCTTTCATTCATATGTCAAGGCACTTCTTACTGCTTGGGCAGTAAAGACTGGGGTTTCTATCTGTCAAATCGGCAGAACAGCCTCCTGGTCCAGGGACTCTACGGTTGTAGGTTACCACAGGGTTGTTCTGGTCTCCAACCAAGGTCTAAAGATTTGGTTGAAAGGTCCTGCAAGCGGTAGTCCCACCCTAGGTATACATCGTTGGGGTCTCATGTGACCGTCCTGGAGGATGACTTGGGAAAGTCTGAGTTATTACCTGATAACTTCCTTTCCAGGAATCCTGCAGGACGGTGGACCCCCACCCTATTGGATAACTGTGATATAGATTATTGGAGGCTAAAAGCCTACGCTGTCCAGTTCATCTTTATATAACTGAGGGGCAGCCGGTGGGTGGCCATTTTAAACATATCTGTGCTTGTGTTTCCTGTAGGAGGAGGAGCCTATCTCATGTGACCGTCCTGGAGGATTCCTGGAAAGGAAGTTATCAGGTAATAACTCAGACTTTCTACGAGCCTTCCAGGACGGCCGACCTATTCCCGCCCTGTTAAAAGGGTGTGGTAACAATATATATAACATAGGTGGTAAGTAGGGTTGAGCGGACACCTAGATGTCCGTGTTCGGCCGAACTTTAAAAAAAAGTCCAGGTCTGTGTCCCAGACTTTTTCCGAACTTTACCCGGACACCGAACCCCATTGAAGTCAATGGGGACCCGAACTTTCAGGCACTAAAATGGCTCTAAAACACCAATGGAAAGGGCTAGAGTGCTACAAATGGCAGCAAAATGTAGTTAAGAGCATGGCAAGTGCTCTGAAAACAAATGTGGATAGGAAAATAACTTAAAACAACAAAAAACAAACAAAAATAAAACAATTTTCTTCATCTGTGAAGGACGAGCCCATATGAAGTAGGAGGGAGGTTGAGGTGGCGGTGGATGTGGCGGTATAGGTGAAAGCAGCGGTGGAGGGGGACGAGGTAGCCAACACTGCTTTTTTCAGTCA
The DNA here is from genome assembly GCF_965119305.1 of Pelophylax lessonae. Lineage (NCBI taxonomy): Eukaryota > Metazoa > Chordata > Amphibia > Anura > Ranidae > Pelophylax > Pelophylax lessonae. Next base: position 127,810,308 of record NC_138768.1, read on the forward strand.
TTTTAAATTAGGGTACACCCCAAAAGAGTGAGAAAGATCAAAAATATAACAATGGCGCGGTAAGGTCGGTATCCATCTCTATTCTGCACAAGGTACGGAAAAGTCCTGTGGGATCCATGCCTGGTTCATTTTAATGAATGTGAGCTTGTCCATATTGTCTCTGGACAGGCGGCTGCGCTTGTCTGTGATAACACCACCAGCCGTGCTAAATACACATTCAGATAATACACTGGCTGCAGGGCACGCCAGCACCTCCAAGGCATAAAGGGCAAGCTCAGGCCATGTGCCTTATTTGGAGACCCAGAAGTTGAAGGGGGCAGACCCGTCATTCACTACATGTAGGCGTGTGCACACATACTGCTACACCATGTTGGTGAAATGCTGCCTCCTGCTAAGGCGTTCCATATGAGCTGCTGGTGCTGCTGTTTGTTGTGGCGTGCTGACAAAGCTTTTCCACATTTCGGCCATGCTAACCCTGCCTTCTGAGGTGCTGGCGGTGCCCTGGTTGCGTTGGCGACCTCTTCCTCCTCCTCCTCCTCTGCCTTGGCCTTGTGCTTCCACTGTGGCCCCGCTGTCAGGTGGGAATGCCAGCAGCATCGCGTCTACCAGCGTGCGCTTGTATTCGCGCATCTTGCGATCACGCTCCAGTGAGTGAATTAAGGATGGTACGTTGTCCTTGTAACGGGGATCCAGCAGGGTGGCCACCCAGTAATCAGCACAAGTTAGAATGTGGGCAACTCGGCAGTCGTTGTGGAGACACTGCAGCATGTAATCGCTCATGTGTGCCAGGCTGCCCAGAGGCAATGAAAGGCTGTCCTCTGTGAGGTGTATCGTCTGTGTCCTCTGTATCCCCCCAGCCACGCACCAGTGATGGCCATGAGCTGGCCTGGGTGCCACCCTGCTGTGAACATGGTTCCATCTCCTCCTCCTCATCCTCCAGAACTGTGCCCCTGCTGGACAATTGTGTACCTGGCGTTTGTGGGTGCAGGAACCCACCCTCGGAGCCACTTGTGAATGACTGCCCTGAAAGCCTTGTAAATTATCCCTCTTCCTCCTCCTCCTGTGCCACATCCTCTTCCATCATCGCCCGAATAGTTTTTTCAAGGAGGCATAGAAGTGGGATAGTTAAGCTGACAATGGCGTCATCGGCACTGGCCATGTTGGTGGAGTACTCAAAACAGCACAACAAGGCACACAGGTCTCGCATGGAGGCCCAGTTATTGGTGGTGAAGTGGTGCTGTTCCGCAGAGCGACTCACGCGTGCCTGCTGCAGCTGAAACTCCACTATGGCCTGCTGCTGCTCGCACAGTCTTTCCAGCATGTGCAAGGTGGAGTTCCACCTTGTGGGCACGTCACATATGAGGCGGTGAGCGGGTAGGCCGAAGTTACGCTGCAGCGCTGACAGGCGAGCAGCAGCAGGGTGAGAACGCCGAAAGTGCGCACAAACGGCTCGCACTTTCTGCAGCAGCTCTGACATATCGGGGTAATTTTTAAGGAACCTCTGCTCCACCAAATTCAGCACATGCACCAGGCAAGGGATGTGCGTCAAACCGGCTAGGCCCAGAGCCGCTATGAGATTTCGCCCATTATGGCACACCACCAGGCCGGGCTTGAGGCTCGCTGGCAGCAACCACTCATCGGTCTGCTGTTCCATGCTCCTCCACAACTCCTACGCGGTGTGTGATTTTTCCCCCAAACAGGCAAGTTTTAAAACTGCCTGCTGTCGTTTACCCCTGGCTGTGCTGAAGTTGGTGGTGAAGGTGTTACGCTGACCGGATGAGGAGGTGGTAGAGGATGAAAAAGTGGAGTAGGAGGAGTTAGGAACAGGAGGCAAACTGAAGCGCCCTGCAATCCTCGGTGGTGGAAGGACATGTGCCAAATTGCTATCCGCCTCAGGCCCATCCGCCACTGCATTTACCCAGTGTGCCGTTAGGGAGATATAATGCCCCTGACCGTGCTTACTGGTCCATGTATCGGTAGTTAGGTGGACCTTGCCACAGATGGCGTTGCGCAGTGCACAACTGATTTTTTCCCCCACTTGGTTGTGTAGGGAAGGGATGGCTTGCCTGGAAAAGTAGTGGCGGCTGGGCACGACATACTGTGGGACAGCCACCGACATAAGCCTTTTAAAACTGTGCGTCTCCACCAGACGGAATGACAGCATTTCAAAGGCCAAGAATTTTGGCATTCAGGGCCAGGGATCGCATGTGGGTAGGAGGGTACTTCCTCTTCCTCTGAAGTGTTTGGGAGATGGAAAGCTGAACGCTTCCACGGGACATTGTGAAGATGGTTGGTGACCCAGGTGGTGGTGTTGCTGACAGATCGTCTGTTTGCGGGGTGGCAGGTGCCGATATCACTACAGAGGTGGATGAAGAGGCCGAGACTGCAGCAGAAGAGGAAGCAGGAGGAGCCAGAGACCTTTCTTGGTTTTGAAGGTGTCTACTCCACTGCAGCTCGTGCTTTGCACTTAGATGCCTGATCATGCAGGTTGTGCTCAGGTTGAGAAGGTTTATGCCTCGCTTCAGGCTCTGATTGCACAGGGTGCAAACCACTCGTGTCCTGTCATCAGCACATTTTCTGAAGAACTTCCACACTAGAGAACTCCTTTGAGCTGGCTTTGGTGCGCTCGGTCCCTTGCTGCGTTGGGCAGTAGCAGGCGTAGTGTCTAGGGCACGGCCGCTCCGCAGGCTTCTGCACCCTGCTCCCTCTTCTGCTGTGCTGGTGGCTCTGGGCGACCACCGCCTCTTCCTCCAAACTACTCAGGTCACCTGCATGACCTTCATTCCATGTGGGGTCGAGGACCTCATCGTCCTCCACATCATCTTCCACCCAGTCTTCACCCCTGCCCTCCTTGTCGGTCTCCACAATTCTGAGTGCCGCAGCAGTTGGCACCTGCGTGTCGTCCTCATCGGAGACATGCTGCGATGGTCCTTCCATGTACTCATCTTGAGAAATAAGTGGTTGGGCATCGCTGCACTCAATCTCTTCCACTTCTGGGGCAGGGCTAGGTGGATGGCCCTGGGAAACCCTGCTGACAGAGTCATCAAAAAGAAGAAGAGACTGCTGCATGACTTGGGGCTCAGACTGCTTGCCTGATTTGCAAGGGGGTGAGGTGAAAGACTGTTGGACATCGGCTGCAGGTGCCAACTCTGACGTTTCTGCAGTAGACTGGGTGGGAGACAATGTGAAGGAACTGGAGGCACTGTCAGCAGCAAACCAATCTACTATCGCCTCTACTTGTTCTGGCCTCAACACTTGTAGAGGCGCATGATGCCCTATCAAATACTGCTGCAGGTTCTGTCGCCTACTCACACTTGAGGAAGGTGTTTCACTTGTGCGTGTAGCTGGCACAGATCGACCACGTCCTCTCCTTGCAACAGGAACTCTACCAGCAGCACCACGACCCAGGCCACGGCCCCTATTTGACGGTCTCCTCATATTTCTGTAATTTATGATCTTGCCCTAGAAAGGTGTTTATTGAATAGCGGAACAAAACAACAACAGTATCGCACGGGTGTATCTCACAGTCAAATATGCAAACTATGCCGCAATTTCATTTTTTTTACCCCAAAAGGGTGTTTATTAAATAGCGGAATAGAAAAACAGTATACAAATACAACGGGTGTATCTCACAGTCAAATATGCAAAGTATGCCGCAATTTACTTTTTTTCACCCCAAAAGGGTGTATATTGAATAGCGGAATAGAAAAAAATTTTATAAAACGGTGTATCTCACACGCACAAACACAGACTAGGCCCAGATTACAATTTTTTTGACCCTAAAGTGAGGATGAGATGAGGAAGAGGAGTAGGAGGAGTTCGGAACAGGAGGCATACTGAAGCGTCCTGCAATCCTCGGCGGTGGAAGGAGATGCGCCAAACAAATTTAAAAGGTGTATCTCACACGTACCGATTCAGACTATGACGTAATTTAATTTTTTACACTCCAAAAGGGTGTATATTGAATAGCGGAATAGGAAAAATTTTATAAAACGGTGTATCTCACATGTACAAACACAGACTAGGCCCCGATTACAATTTTTTGTATCCTAAAGGCAGAATGAGGAGTAGGAGGAGTTCGCAACAGGAGGCAAACTGAAGCACCCTGCAATCCTCGGCGGTGGAAGATGCGCCCAAAAATTTGAAAGGTGTATCTCACACGTACCGATACAGACTATGCCGCAATTTAATTCTTTTTACCCCAAAGGGTGTAGATTGAATAGCGGAATAGAAAATATGATATAAAAAGGTGTATCTCACACGTACAAACCCAGACTAGGCCCCGATTACAATTTTTTGTACCCTAAAGGCAGGATGAGGAGTAGGAGGAGTTCGGAACAGGAGGCAAACTGAAGCACCCTGCAATCCTCGGCGGTGGAAGATGCGCCCCAAAAATTTGGGAGGTGTATCTCACACGTACCGATACAGACTATGCCGCAATTTAATTCTTTTTACCCCACAGGGTGTAGATTGAATAGCGGAATAGAAAATATGATATAAAAAGGTGTATCTCACACGTACAAACCCAGACTAGGCCCTGATTGCAATTTTTTGTACCCTAAAGGCAGGATGAGGAGTAGGAGGATTTCGGAACAGGAGGCAAACTGAAGCACCCTGCAATCCTCGGCGGTGGAAGATGCGTCCCAAAAATTTGGAAGGTGTATCTCACACGTACCGATACAGACTATGTCGCAATTTAATTTTTTTTACCCCAAAAGGGTGTAGATTGAATAGCGGAATAGAAAATATGATATAAAAAGGTGTATCTCACACGTACAAACCCAGACTAGGCCCCGATTACAATTTTCTGTACCCTAAAGGCAGGATGAGGAGTAGGAGGAGTTCGGAACAGGCAGGAGGCAAACTGAAGCACCCTGCAATCCTCGGCGGTGTAAGATGCGCCCAAAAAATTGGAAAGGTGTATCTCACACGTACCGATACAGACTATGCCACAATTTAATTATTTTTACCCCAAAAGGGTGTAGATTGAATAGCGGAATAGAAAATATGATATAAAAAGGTGCATCTCAACCGTACAAACCCAGACTAGGCCCCGATTACAATTTTTTGTACCCTAAAGGCAGGATGAGGAGTAGGAGGAGTTCGGAACAGGAGGCAAACTGAAGCACCCTGCAATCCTCTGTGGTGGAAGATGCGTCCCAAAAATTTGGAAGGTGTATCTCACACGTACCGATACAGACTATGCCGCAATTAAATTTTTTTTACCCCAAAAGGGTGTAGTATGAATAGCGGAATAGAAAATATGATATAAAAAGGTGCAACTCACACGTACAAACCCAGACTAGGCCCCGATTACAATTTTTTGTACCCTAAAGGCAGGATGAGGAGTAGGAGGAGTTCGGAATAGGAGGCAAACTGAAGCAACCTGCAATCCTCGGAGGTGGAAGATGCACCCCAAAAATTTGGAAGGTGTATCTCACACGTACCGATACAGACTATGCCGCAATTTAATTCTTTTAACCCCAAAGGGTGTAGATTTAATAGCGGAATAGAAAATATGATATAAAAAGGTGTATCTCACACGTACAAACCCAGACTAGGCCCCGATTACAATTTTTTGTACCCTAAAGGCAGGATGAGGAGTAGGAGGAGTTTGGAACAGGAGGCAAACTGAAGCACCCTGCAATCCTCGGCGGTGGAAGATGCGCCCCAAAAATTTGGAAGGTGTATCTCACACGTACCGATACAGACTATGCCGCAATTTAATTTTTTTTACCCCAAAAGGGTGTATATTGAATAGCAGAATAGAAAATATGATATAAAAAAGTGTATCTCACACGTACAAACCCAGACTAGGCCTTGATTACAATTTTTTGTACCCTAAAGGCAGGATGAGGAGTAGGAGGAGTTCGGAACAGGAGGCAAACTGAAGCACCCTGCAATCCTCGGCGGTGGAAGATGCGCCCCAAAAATTTGGAAGGTGTATCTCACACGTACCGATACAGACTATGCCGCAATTTAATTTTTTTTACCCCAAAAGGGTGTAGATTGAATAGCGGAGTAGAAAATATGATATAAAAAAGTGTATCTCACACGTACAAACCCAGACTAGGCCCCGATTACAATTTTTTGTACCCTAAAGGCAGGATGAGGAGTAGGAGGAGTTCGGAACAGGAGGCAAACTGAAGCACCCTGCAATCCTCGGCGGTGGAAGATGCGCCCCAAAAATTTGGAAGGTGTATCTCACACGTACCGATACAGACTATGCCGCAATTTAATTCTTTTTACCCCAAAGGGTATAGATTGAATAGCGGAATAGAAAATATGATATAAAAAAGTGTATCTCACACGTACAAACCCAGACTAGGCCCCGATTACAATTTTTTGTACCCTAAAGGCAGGATGAGGAGTAGGAGGAGTTCGGAACAGGAGGCAAACTGAAGCACCCTGCAATCCTCGGCGGTGGAAGATGCGCCCCAAAAATTTGAAAGGTGTATCTCACACGTACCGATACAGACATTGCCGCAATTTAATTTTTTTTTACCCCAAAAGGGTGTAGATTGAATAGCGGAATAGAAAAAAGTATATAAAATTGGTGATTTTTCAATAGCACATGTGAACACAGCAGTGTCTTATGTTTTATGTCACGGTCAGCTCAGCAGCAGGCTATGAAGGGAAAAAAAAAAATTCCCCTTTAACTTTGTAATTTTTAAATAGCAGATTAGAACAGCAATCTGTAGTAAAATATAGCTGAACGCTGCACACAACAGACTGATAAAAATATATTTTTTTCTCCCTCCTCCTCCTCCTCCGTGGGCTCAAGTGAGAGCAAAAAGATCGTTCACTGCACCACCCCCCACACAGCAAAATCGATGTAGATCGCTAACGAACAATTGTTCTGTCCCTGCCTAATCTCTCCAGCCTGTCCCTAAAATGCTCAAATATCTTTCCCTGCCTACACTCCGACCTGTCCCTGCATTCTTTTCAGGCACAATTTTTCACTGTCTGTCCCTAATCAGCAGCAACCAGCACGTATGATGTGTGCTCTCTCCCTACACTACAGCAGAATGACGCACCGCGCTGTGTCTCTCGAACTTATAAAGACATGGGTCACATGCTTCAGATGGCCAATCACAGCTACTAATACATTTGTAGGCATGGCTGGGATGGCTTTAGGCACACCAGTTAAACGCTTGTTGATTGGCTGTTGAAAGCCCGCCATTAAAAGCGCGCCATTACATACAAAACAGGAAATAAAATTACCGAACACGGATTTTAAACCCGAACATACAGTAAAGTTTTCGGGTCCGTGTCCGGGTAGCAAAAATCCAATTATCCGGTACGGACCCGAATAATACAGTCCGTGTTCGCTCAACACTAGTGGTAAGTAAGTACCTATAGGATTATAGGATATATAGGGGGAAGGGTGGGGCCTTTTAACAATTTGGATTTGGTTTGTGTTTCCTGTGCGGAGGAGCCCATCATCTCTCATGTTGGGCCGTCCTGGAAGGCTCGTAGAAAGACCGTTACCGGTTAACTAACTGTAAGTTTTTAACAGCTTGGAATAAAGGAGTGTATGTATATAAGTAAATAGGTAAGTGTGTGTGTGTGTGTGTGTGTGTGTATGTATGTATGTGTGTATATGTATATATATATATATATATATATATATATATATATATATATAATATACACAGTGCCTTGCAAAAGTATTCACCCCCTTGGCATTTTTTGTGTTTTGTTGCCTCACAACCTGGAATTACCATGGATTGTTTGAGGATTTGCATCATTTAATTTACAGAACATGCCCACAACTTTGAAGATTTTTTTTTTTTTTTTTTTATTGTGAAGCAAACAACAAATGGGACAAAATAACAGAAAATGTTAATGTGCATAACTATTCACCCCCCTAACGTCAATACTTTGTAGAGCCACCTTTTGCAGCAATCACAGCTCCAAGTCACTTTGGATAAGTCTCTATGAGCTTACCACATCTTACCACTGGGATTTTGCTCCTTCAAGTTGGATGGTTTGCGCTTGTGAACAGCAATCTTTAGGTCTGACCACAGATTTTATATAGGATTGAGGTCTGGGCTTTGACTAGGCCATTCCAACACATTTACAGGTTTCCCCTTAAACCACTCAAGTGTTGTTTAGCAGTGTGTTTGGGGTCATTGTCCTGCTGCAAGGTGAACCTCCGTCCTAGCCTCAAATCATAAACAGAGTGGTACAGGTTTTGCTCAAGAATATCCCTGTATTTAGCACCATCCATCTTTCCCTCAACTCTGACCAGTTTCCCAGTCCCGGCTGCTGAAAAACATCCCCACAGCATGATGCAGCCACCACCATGTTTCACTGTGGGGATGGTGTTCTTTGGGTGATGTGATGTGTTGGGTTTGCGCCAGACATGGTGTTTTCTTTGGCCGTAAAGTTACATTTTAGTCTCATCAGACCAGAGCACCTTCCTCCATACATTTTGGGAGTCTCCCACATGCCTTTTCGCAAACTCAAAACATGCCATTTTGTTTTTTGCTGAAAGTAATGGGTCTCTTCTGGCCACTCTGCCATAAAGCCCAACTATATGGAGCGTACGGCTTATTGTCCTCCTATGTACAGATACTCCAGTCTCTGCTGTGGAACTCTGCAGCTCCCCCAGGGTTACCTTAGGTCTCTATGCTGCCTCTTTGATTAATGCCCTCCTTGCCCGATCCATGAGTTTTGTGGGCGGCCGTCTCTTGGCAGGTTTGCTGTTGTGCCAGGTTCTTTCCATTTGGTTATGATAGATTTGATGGTGCTCCTGGGGATCATCAAAGATTTGGATATTTTTTGATAACCTAACCCTGACTTGTACTTCTCAACAACATTGTCCCTAAAGGCCCGTACATACGTACCGATTGTCGGCCGTAAATATTCGGCCAACGTCCGATTGTCGGCTTGTTAGTATGATGCTTCCGACAACCGACTGCGACTTTTCGGCCCAACAAAATCTGGTGTGCAGGCTTTAAAATTTTGTTGGCCAACAAAGAACGGCCGATTGTTCGTCAGTCAGTACAGATTTCGGCCGACAGAAATGTGATGATCAAGACTGGGCATGCTCAGTGAAGAAAAAACACATGAAAAGTAGACCAGAACATGACATCACTTCTGCAGTTGGTTGTTGTTGGCCGACAAAATTCGTGTGCAGTCTTGAGCACTTTTCAACCAGCAAAACAGCACGGACAAAAGACGGCCGATCATTCGGCCGACAATCGGTACGTCTGTACGGGACTTTACTTGTTTGGAGAGTTCCTTGGTCTTCATGGCAGTTTTTAGTTAGTGGTGCCTCTTGCTTAGGTGTTGCAGTCTCTGGGGCCTTTCAAAAAAGGTGTGTATATGTAATGACAGATCATGTGACACTTAGATTGCACACAGGTGGACATCATTTCACTAATTATGTGACTTCTGAAGGTAATTGGTTGCACCAGAGCTTTTTTTTTTATGGGCTTCATACCAAAGGGGGTGAATACATACGCACATGCCAATTTTCTGTTTTCTATTTCTAAAAAATAGTTTTATGTATATATTTTTCTCATTTCACTTCAAAAACTTTGACTATTATGTTCTGATCCATCACATAAACTTCAGATTAACAAAACACTGAAAAGTCAAGGGGGTGAATACTTTTGCAAGGCACTGTAGTATGTGTCGATAGATATGTTGCCATAAATTCTGTATGGTCTTGCCCACATAAAAGCAACCACATTCACATTGCATCAAGTATATAACCATTTGAGTTTGGCAATTGTCAAAGTGTTTAGGAATGTAGGTGCGTCTATCGGACAAGCGTATTTGGTGTCTCTGATCAATATATTTGCAGTGTGAACATAAGCCACAAGGGAAAGTTGCTCGGATTTTACAGGGGTCACTGCGTAGTTCTTCACTTTGTGTTAGGTTATCGCCAATTGAGGGAGCTTTTCTAAATGTAATAGCAGGTGCTTTTCGGAACAAAGGGACCCAGCTTTGGGTCCGATGTCAATAAGTGCCAATATTTCTTAAGAACTGACTTGAGTTTTTTATGTTCACTAGAATAAGTGGTGGTTATTCTAGTCATATCATCATTTTTGGATTTGGGTTTGGAAAAAAAGATAATATCTTGATTTTTAACTCATCCAAAGGCTTTTTTTGAGGCATTTATGGCTATATCTTCCTTCCAAAAATCTCTTCCTCAGGGTATCCGCTTCCTGAAGAAAAGATTCCTGTGTACTGCATATGCGTTTCGCCCGTAGGTATTGGCTATAGGGGATAGACGCCACTAATAGTTGGGGATGGAAGCTGCTAGCTTCTTACTTCTTAGTAATAAAATGTTTTGAGATACTACACGATGAGGATTCTCTCTTTTTAATGGTTTGACCTATGGGGAGATCGTGACCCGGTTGATTTAGGAGCCCTGGAAGTTACGGTGACCAAGTGTTGGTGTGTGACCATTGTTTGCCTGCTGGCTACCTATCCATTGCAAGGAGGGATTGGATATCTAAAGCTTGCTTTCCCTATCTGTCCGGTGAGTAGGGGACTGAGAGGGGAGCACGCAGCGGCCACACGAAGCACTGAGCACTGTTTTGGGAACTGTCAGCAATATATGTCATCCGTTAGCACAGAGCACTTTGTGTGAAGAGTATTTGGAATTAATAGCACTGGACACTTTATTATTGAAAGACACTGTTCACATATATATATATATATATATATTTTATAATTATACCATCTTATATTTTACACTATATATTTTTGGGAGATTGCATATGTTTATATATAATTTTATTTGGCACATTTATATTATTGAGATTGATGGCACTAAGCACTTAATATACGGTATATATTTATGTAGATATATATATTTTATTTTTGAGCACAGGTTGTAGCAGCGCTGATATAAATATTTAGATGACTAGAATATTAACCACTTATTCTAGTGAACTTAAAAAAAACTCAAATCAGTTCTTAAGAAATATTGGCACTTATTGACATCGGACCCAAAGGTGGGTCCCTTTGTTCCCGAAAGCACCTGCTATTACATTTAGAAAAGCTCCCTCAATTGGCGAAAAAAAATAACTAACACAAAGTGAATACCATAGAGAACTACGCAGTGACCCCTGTAAAATCCAAGGATTTTTCCCATGTGGCTCATGTTCACACTGCAAATATATTGATCGGAGACATCAAATACGCTTGCCCCAATGGACGCACCCACATTCCTAAACACTTTTCCAATTGCCAAACTCAAATGGTTATATACTTGATGCAATGTGAATGTGGCTGCTTTTACCATACAGAAATTATGGCAACGTATCTATTGACACATACTAAGTATGAGACAAAAAAATCCAGAACTCCCACTGGGATGACATTTTTTACAGGTGCATGGAGGATCTTTTCCTCAGATCTCATTTTGTGTGTTGGATCATATCCATCTCAGCCCACGTGGCGGTGATTTCAACAAAACTCTCCTCAAATGTGAGCTGCGATGGATTTCCAACTTAGATGCCACCTCACCTCCTGGTCCTAATGTAGCTTGCAATTTCAAGCCTTTTCTTCAAGGCTTTAGCTCAGGGGGTTTTGATAGGGACCTTAAACCACAATACCAACTTTATTTTTTGTTTCAACATTTCCTTTACTCCTTATACAATCCAATTTACCTATATTATCTATCTAAGGGTGTTTTTTTTTTTTTTTTTCTCCCCTCTTACCTTTTTTATTTGGTCTACTTACTATAATATATCCAGGTATACCCTGATGTTTTTCTGCTGTCTGTACATCCATGTGTGAGGGAACACATATATGGCCTATAATTCCATTCTTAACTACTATTTCTTTGATTATATTGTTGTTCATGTTGGAACAAACAACGTAGTTTACACTTTAATTAAATTTCCCTATTATACATTTTTTTCCTCTATTTATATAAATTGGGAATGATTCTGCACTTGGGACAGAGATTGCCAATTTTCATTTAATATATATTCTCTTCTATTCACATATCCATATTGCCAGATATTTATCATTGTTGATTTCTTTCTTGTCCATTCCATTTGGTTTTCCTGTCCTCCTTTTCTTCACATAATATTATCTGTCCCTTTATATTTACAATTGATGTGCTTTACCCTCGCTCCCCGGCACACAAAGGCCCTCTGCGCTTTGATGCAGCTGGGCCTGTTTCTATGGAGATGCATTCTACCTCGCCAAAATAAATATATAGTGTTGCGCAAATAAAAAAATGATTAAATTAATTAATTTTTGCTTAAATTATTAAAAACCCAAAATATTTATATGTGACATAATATTAAAGTGCCAATAGTGTTAATAAAGTAGTAAAATATATAATACTCATAGAAAAGAGAAAATATATAGATATAAAAGTCCAGTGTGCAAAGTGCAAAAAGCCAATAAACAAAGTCCAAAATGTAATGCTAAAGTGATCTGTGCTCCCAGAGAGAAGTGACCAGAGTGTCACAGGGGACAGCCAGCCGTGCACCCCCTTGTGAATGGGTGCTCACCTCAAATCCTTAAAAAGAGCACATAGATTGTTATCCCAAAGAGATCATCCATCCATATCCTTCAGGGCTCCTCTTATTCACAGGAGTTGCAGCGTCAATCAATGCAGTATATATGCAAACAAAAAGACTTGCAATAGTGTATGAAATCCTTAAACAATCAGCTTTTATTAAGTAAAGGTGGATAAATCTCACTCACATTTGTAGGTGCAACACATGCACTTGGAAAATAGCATCAAGTAAATGGTGGAAATTGTGGTGGTATAGTGGGAGAGACTGCACAGCGCCGCTGGTCTCCACAGTGTGAGCCGGTAGCTGACAGCCTCACCTAGACAATAGTGTATCGCTCTGTCCGTCCTTGCCCCTACCTCGCTGACTGGGAGGAAATGCTGGGTAACACCAGCGCCACCTCCTACATGCTTTTCACATTAAGGCTTGGCTTTTCTTTTGCTGTGTCGGCGGTCCCATGATGTCTGACGTCACAGTGCATGCGCGGTGCCACCGGACACCGCAGGATCAGAGAATCGCCCCGGAAGTCTGCCGAGACACCATCCTGTATTGGTGTTCCTGGTGGTATTGCCTCTCTGGAACTGAGCATATTGTCGCCCAGGCAACCCTCAGTTAGGGAGTAAGCCAACCCAGAAGATTTTATGAATTGGGAGATGCGCTCAGTTAGGATCAGTCGGGCATGCGCTTTGAAGGCTTCCCACACCATCAGGGGGGAGGCCGTACAGTCATTGATAGTAAAAAAAAATATTTGCCCACTCACCCCTAACTGGTCCAGGTCGGGGATCACCATCAACCAAAAAGGGTTTAAACGCCAATGTCTTTGAGATGGATCTGCAAACGGGCAATCGTGACCCAAAATGGAGCATGGTCGGACAGTAAGCGGGGGGCCGAAGCCAGACACCAATAAGTTTGGGGACAGGGAGCGGGACACCCAGATGGAATCTATCCTGGACATAGTGGAATGGGTAGAGGAGAAACAGGAGGATATAAATGTCTCCAGATATCCAACAGGTCAAAGTCAGAGAGTAGACGGCAAAATCTCGTTTCCAGGTTTGGTGCAGCCGTCAGGGACGAGGGGCCCAATCTGTCTAAACTAGGATTGGATACCATATTAAAGTCACCCAACCACAGAGCAGGGACAGAGGGGAATTTGGTCATGAAATCCAGGCCCTCGCTGAGGACCGCAGCTGCATACGGGGGAGGCACATACCAGACTAGAAGTAATATGACACGGCCACCGATTGCACCGTGGACAAAGGCATGCCTGCCCTGGGGATCTGACAATACCTCCCACGTCTCAAAGGGGACGGATTTGGAAATAAGTAAGTATACACCCCTGGAATATGTGGAGTATAAGGCGTGAAAAGACCAGCCAATCCAAGGGCGGCTTAAGGCCCCCTGTATGCGACCCATAACTTGGGTTTCAACCAACGCTAGGATATCCGTGCACTGGTCTTTCAAGTAAGAAAAGACAACAGAGCGCTTGATCTTATCATTTAAGCCCCGCACATTCCAGCACCGTTAAAGGAGACATAGCAGCATCAAAATAACAAGAAGAAGAAAAGTTAGGCACAGTAGGTGATCTCCGGCAAGGTGCTAAAGACCAGCAGTGGTAACATAGAAACATAGAATGTGTCGGCAGATAAGAACCATTTGGCCCATCTAGTCTGCCCAATATGTCTGAATTCTATGAATAGTCCCTGGCCCTATCTTATATGAAGGATAGCCTTATGCCTATCCCATGCATGCTTAAACTTCTTCACTGTATTTGCAGCTACCACTTCTGCAGGAAGGTTATTCCATGCATCCACTACTCTCTCAGTAAAGTAATACTTCCTCATATTACTTTTAAACCTTTGCCCCTCTAATTTAAAACTGTGTCCTTTTGTGGTAGTTTTTCTTCTTTTAAATATGCTCTCCTCCTTTACCGAGTTGATTCCCTTTATGTATTTAAAAGTTTCTATCATATCCCCTCTGTCTCTTCTTTCTTCCAAGCTATACATGTTAAGGTCCTTTAACCTTTCCTGGTAAGTTTTTTCCTGCAATCCATGTACTAGTTTAGTAGCTCTTCTCTGAACTCTCTCTAGAGTATCTATATCCTTCTGGAGATATGGCCTCCAGTACTGCGCACAATACTCCAAGTGAGGTCTCACCAGTGTTCTGTACAGCGGCATAAGCACTTCTCTCTTTCTACTGCTTATACCTCTCCCTATACATCCAAGCGTTGTTCGGGGCACAGTACTTGAAAAGATAAAAGTCAACAACAAAGGCCTGGGAAAAAGAGGCACGACCATAGGTGGCAACTAGGAGGTCCTCCAAAAAAGTGGCTGGATCAGTGCCCTCGACCCTCTCAGGTAGCCCAATAAAATGGAGATTATTGCGGCGGGCACGGTTCTCCAGGTCATCCTGCTTGAAGTTGGGCAATGTCCCTGGATGCCTGCTCCACGACATTGTGAAGCGGGGGGAGCTCGTCCTCCATGTGACCCAAGCGGTCTTCCACCTTTGTCACCCTCCCACGGAGCTTCTGCATGTCCTGCCGCAGCAGGGATATGTCCACCTTGTCCTCCAGCTTAGTGGTGAGGTTGGCCTGGCAGATAGAAATAGCATCCAGGATCTTGCACTGCTCTGCTGATTGCGCGGCCTGAGCAGGTAGGGAGGACGAGGTGCCGCCAACTTGGGCCTGCATGTCCACCTCCTGGAGGCAGAATTGGTCCAGTTTAGCGGCCGCCTTGGAGGTCTTGCGTGGAGGAGACATGTCGCCAGGGCTCAGCGGGAGGTCCGGAAGTGATCGCGGGTGAAGGGGAGTCGGTAGCGGGAGTCAGGATGATCAGAAAGGGTAAATGCCAGGAGAGAGCTGCTCACGCACATCTGATCACATTGAGCTCCAGGCCATGCCCCCCATAATGAAAGTACTTTATAAGGATGTGTCTTTGAGCCTCTCCACTATGCTAACTACTACTGGGCAGAGGAGAGACCATTTTGACCTTATCCATGGGCATTCCATTTGAGGTAAGAGGACGGATCCCGATATTGAGTTATATTGACACATATCACTTGTATTTTACAATTATACATACATCTTTGACCCCTATTTCTCTTTCTTTTTTTTTAGATTTAGAATGGCTCCTTCTTTTACATGGCGGTTCTTGTGAGCGAGTCAGAAAGCACTATTGGACGCTCTAACACGTCCACTCAAGCTACTATGTGATGGCATTGTGAATTCAACTCAACTCCGTCTTTCTAAATTTTATTATTTTGGCAAATTTTGGATGCCTATGACTCCCTTCTTTTTGGAGGTATATATTACCCTCTATATACCGCAACGGCTTCCTTCTGTCCTAACGAGATTTGGAGACTTTTTCCATCAAGTCCTGAAGAAGGAACTACCCGCAATTCCGAAACATGTTAGTATGCTCATGTGAACAGGGGGATGTCTATATGTATAGTATCTAACATGCTCTCTTACTTTTAAGAAATGTATACCCTCTGTCATATGTTGCCAGCACTGCAGTTCTTTATTTGCCATGGTCATGTTTATTATTTTTATTGGAGGTGCTGTGTCACCAACACTTCCCTTCAATTTGAATATACCCATCAGTTTTCTAAATAAATTATAGTTTTTATCTTTATACTCTAGTTACTCTTTTACCCTTTGGTGTATGCATCATGTAAATCCCGTTGAGGATTTTTTGGTGCTCTTTTCTTACCTATAAAGCCAGAGCTTTAAGTCCCTTCTAACCTCCAAAATGTTAGGGGCCACCTGGGAGATCCAGTGTTTGGGGATGATTCTCCTGGCACCTAGGAGGCAGATGTGCATCAACTGAGAGATTTCCTGAGGTCGACTCGAGGGTAGGAGCACAGCCAGTGTACATTCATTTTAAATAGGCTCAAATTGCACTGCTTTGCACGAAAGATGTGCATTCGCTTTCTTAGGAGTTGCACCACAACCAGATTGCATGGTTGTTTTGTACTATAAGATCCCATTCAGGCAAACGCACTGCATTTGGGGTGTCGTTAACTTTGTATTGACATCCGCAGTGGATCACAAGGCGAGTGCTATTTGAATGAGCATTAGTGTGAACCTAGGCTTAGAAATGAACAGTGGAAATGTGAATTTGCTTAATTTAAGCTTTTTTCCACAAGCATGTTATATGAGTGATTAAGGAATCCAAACCTTGGTCTGTTCAGTGCTGAAGCCGTCTTGTGGGTATGCACAGATGTGGTCTGCTATAGGGGCACCAATGTCAATCATTGGACTCTGCAGAATGGAGAAAAGAGGCTGGGTATAGCAATAAAACAAATCACCAGTAACCCCCTACCCCATAGAAAACTCCAACCTTTGCCTTGCTTCTGCAATCAGCAGTAAATTATGGTTTGACAGTCAAATTGCAAAAATATTTAATGAAAACAGAATACTTTATTTAATAAAAGTTTGTGGTTTATTAAATTTACATATGCAGCTTTAGTTCATTAAAATTGTGTACAATTCTTCACAGAAGAAAATTAGGCATGGCATTTGCTAAGGCAATATGAGGCATTGGACTTTGCAATTATACACAACTTAGGACGCTGTTTAAAAATTCTGCTACCTGTATGTAACATACGAAAAAAAAAAAAAAAAAATACAATTCGGTTATCTTAAGCAGCATTTTCATTATGTGAGTGAAGGGAGAAAACAATGTAACAATTCATTATTTATTGCTAGCGTAATGCTAAAGCCCAACTTCAGCTTTCATTTATTTTAAATAAATAGTTAGCCTGGACCAAGCTGTTCCAAACTATTTTCTTCACTAACACATGTGCCTGCAGGAAGTGCTGTGTAAACTGTATACAGCAGGGATATGCAAACTGTGGCCCTGCAGATGTTGCAGAACTACAAATCCCATGAGGCATAGCAAGACTCTGACAGCCACAAGCATGACACCCAGAGGCATGATGCGACTTTTAGTTTTGCAACAGCTGGAGGGCCACAGTTTGCATATTCAGCATCAGCTACGTACAGTGCTGTGTTCCAGCAGCAGTGCGGGGACTTCCTTTCCTGTTCCCAGAATAAAATCAGGCTGGGCTGAGCGTGATCAGCTATTTACAGGAAGATTTGTATTTTATGAATAACTACAAGGCTTCCTCTGATTGACAGAGATGGAGATTGTGACATTATCCACCCTTCTCTCCACTTCAGCCAGTCAGAGGAAGCGTAGCATTAATTAAAAAAAAAAAAAAAAAAAAGGTTTTCTGTGAATTTTATGAGCAGCCCTTAGCCCAACTTGATTTTTCTCAAGGAATGGGATGGGAAGTCTTGCCGGAACCCAGCGCTGTATACTGTGTATTAAGCTGATGCACATACAGTTTATACAGCACTCTCAGTTGGCATATGTGTTAGTGAAGGAAATTGTTTGGACTAGCTTTATCCAAATTAGTTACGTTAAATTAAAGTTGGTGTTTAGCTTTAAAGCTGAGCTCCAGGCAAAGAGTTAAAGTGGTTGTAAACCCTTACACATAGCCAGTGAAGGGACTGGCCTCAAATGATACACAGAAGAAATAAATCATCCTACATAACTTGTACTTGTTTATCTGCAGTCTCCTCTCCTCTACAGCCATTCAAAGTGCTGAATTTTAAATCTTGTCTGAGTTCAGAAAAAGGGGGCAGAGAGCTGAAGTTACACTCTGCAGATCTCATTAAAGAGAGCTCTGAGAGCTGATTGGAAGGAAGGGACACACCCCCTCCACACAGCTCACAGAAACAGAGTTGAGGCTGTAAATCAGCTGGAGCTCCTTCCCTTGTCACCATTTTTCTCTTGATGTCAGGAACATTTGTCAGAAGTGATTCATGACGATAGAAGAGGAATGATGCAGCAGACAGAAATAACACTTAGTGTTCTTAATTGAGACAAGAACACACTATAGAGAGGCATATGCTTTGTTCAAATTTCATGTTTGAGGTTTACAACCACTTTTAAATACACAATTCAAATAAGGGAGCTGTTTTACCCTGTAAAGGATTTGTACTATCCAATCATTCCTGAGATTTAAACAGCGGGGAAGGGACCTAATCGTTTTTTGTTGCAGTTCCACTTCCATTTACAGGTCTACCAACCCCCAGCCTGTGGCTGGACAGTAGACAGAAGTGGCTCTGTTATCTGCTCTCCACCTACCAACATGCTGTAAGTCAGCACATGACCTGGATGATTCCTTGTGCTGTAACGCCTTCTAAACTGAACTCTGCTGTACAGGGGCTGCGATAGTCTGATACCAGGTTACATTGGGGCACTTGCACTGCCTGCGTTTATAGATGCAATAATGAAAACAGAACTGCAATAATCTGTAATTTATGCTTGCCTGAAGTTCAGCATTAAATGGTTAGTCCAATGCAGCAACCGGTAGCTAATATAAAAGACAAATCAAGCCCAACTTCATTTGAAACATTTCATTTTGGATAGTGTGGAAGGGTTAGACCCTTTTTTGATTGCAGTCTGTGTTTCTGTTGGACATATTTGCTCTCATTATTTGCCCCAGTGATAGGGAAGCACGGGGGGCAGGGACTAACGTGAAATCTCTCCAAACATAGCAGTGAAAACACATTTTGGGTACAGCTTGGAACCTTGATCAAGTTTTAATTCCCCTAATTTCCTTCCTTGGTGTCACAGCCACACAATGAGAGGAATACCACCCAATGAAGCCACAGAAAGCAACAATATCTGTAAAAAAAATCAATATCTGTAAAAAAAATAAAAAAAAGTTACCTCTGTGCAGGTGTTTTACCTGTTCAATTCGCTTCTATTTACTTTGTGATTCGTACATTTGTATATGCCAGATAAATAACATGATTGTTATTCTGTTTTTGAAAGCTGCAGCAGCATATACAAATGTATGAATTGCAAAGTAAAGAGAAGTAATCTGAACACACCCCTCCAGAGGGAATTATTTTTATTTTTTTTACACTTAATTAAAAAAAGAAAAAAGATCTTTGCCTGGAGTTCCGCTTGATATAAAGGGGAACAGATGTGGCATCTGAAGCTTTGCACACTATAGCTAACGAGAATGTAAGGGTAAATATGTCTATTCACCATATCTAGATGGAGCAATGATAAAACATTGCGGGGAAACCTTTTCAGCAGGCATAAAATAGCTTCTTGAGTTTCAGAAAGAAATTCCACCATCTACATTATGAATCTGTAAGGAAGGCAGAGAGGCGATTCAGGCCCCATATCTCAGAGCTCTAGGACTGCCCCTTATTCCTGCTCTGACACTGGAAAAATAGCAGGAGATATTGACAGTGGCTAAGCCACATATTACCACTAGTTAATAATGATATTATAGGAACTAGCTCAGGCATATTAGAGCACAATTGCAAACATAGAAGTATTTTACATGATCCAGACACAGCCTAAAAATAAAAAAAATAAAAAATTACTAGGGACAGTGGTTTTGCCATTAAACCTAAATTAAAGATGACTTGACTCAGAAATCAGACTCCAGAGGCCACGGATCCTGCCAGTAACACTTCCTGTCCTAGAGTGACAACGTTCACTCAACATACTCTGCATGGAGGAACAGCATTGTCACCCTAGCACAGTGATGGTGAACCTTGGCACCCCAGATGTTTTGGAACTACATTTCCCATAATCCTCAACTACACTGCAGAGTCATGAGCATCATGGGAAACATAGTTCCGAAACATCTGGGGTGCCAAGGTTCGCCATCACTGCCCTAGGACAAAAAAGGGTCTTCGTTCATAAACATCCCCTCTTTTCCATAAAATAGGGGAGATGTGATCTGTAGTCCACCACGAGCAGCAGTAACAATGCTGAGAACAATGCAGCAGAGGCAGAGAGCACAGAAAGTTACCAGCTCACTGGATTTCTGGCAGGATGGTTTTTATTTTGCGCTTATAGAACAAAACGCAGCAAAAAGGGAAAAAATATGAAAAGTTCATTGTTCAAATTTACGCCTTCCTGCCCAATGCTGACCCAGCTCTAGCAACCCATTGCAAAGCTTTATGCTGCAGTTATATAAACATTCAAATAAAATTCGAAAGAATCCACCGGGGCTATTGTGTGCCCTTGACCCAGGAGGGGGCTTTCTTTACTTCTGGATTTTTATCATTCTGGAAATTCTCGGCGTATCTCTCTCGTGCTTTTTCCCAGTTCTTTTTGTTGTGTGACGGGTTCTGCATGTCTTCAATGGAGGTAGGGTTCTTTGTCCCCAGACCAGCCTGCTTCTTATGCAGCTGGAGCTGAATCTGGTACAGTAAAGAAAGTTTCATCAAGTCAATAAATACCGGAAGTATGACCAGACAATCCAAAAAAATCTGTAAACTATGATTTTCAACACCAATTCCTAATTTAATAATGATTCATGAATGCCTATGAAATTATTCTAGAATTAAAAAGAATTCGCTGTAAGAACTTACTATTCTAAGCTGGTATAGTTCAAACACACATGGATTTTGTTTTTCAGCAATTTCCTGAGCAGGGAGATCATCCATGGTGATTGCAGCATTGTGGTTGTTAAAGGGCATAGGGCATAATTTCCAAATTCAAATTTTCAGGTAGAGTGGAGGAAAGTGAGCATTATAAATACATAAGATGTTTTTCTTTATGGTCCATTTTTTTGCCATCTGTGTCTCACTAGAGAGATTTACCTTCACTTCCTGTTCTGTAGACCCAAAAAGGAGAGAGAGGATATCTTTCCAATGTCAGGAAATTCCCCTCTCAGACAGTTGTCATGGGAACAAGTGTCGTCATCGGATAATTCCACTCTACACCTGCTCTGGTGGCAACTCAAATTTTTGGATTTACCCTCACTTTCATTCCTGGTGACTACGGCAATTAGAGAGTACAAATATCCGTAACTGGGAGAAAGACTGTATAAACTTGACAATGATTTTATCCCCTCACCATTCTATCCAAACCAAAAAAAAAAAAAAAAACAACGTTGCCTTTAGTTATACATTACTTTTCCTACCGAGCCAATTTTGACATTCCTCTCCTATATATAAAAAGCATTTTCACTTCCGGTTCCGGGCGCCGCATGGAGTGAGTGAGCGATCCGCAGCTCCCGCGGCAGACCCCGAAATCTGCATATAACTCCGGCCCAACATACCCCACCGGCCCCCCGCTCCTCACCTGTGCCCATCGAGCCCCAGGGACCCGGCGGAGGCCAGTCACTGCCCGCCCGATGGATCGCTTCTTGGAGAAGGCCGCCCCGCACCCTCCGCCGGCGGCATCCCAAATCGAGGCCCCGGTCTCGGCCTACTCCGGCGCTGCTGCGGACTCAGCAGCTATGGACACCACTACTGGGACACCAGGTACCCTCCAGCAGCCACCTGCTCCTGTCTCTCCCATGCCTGGCACCTCCACAGAACAGATTGCTCAGGCAGTAGTGGCTCTTTTAACCCCTACCATTGCAGCCTCTGTGGAAAAGGCTGTGGCTGCTGGCATGGCCAGCATAAAGAAGAAGCTGGCAGCACATTCCCAAAGGCTCAACGAGGTGGAGTCCCGGCTATCTAATGTCGAGGATGAACTGTATCAAGCCCAGGGAACCGAGCAGTCGCAAGACAAGCTCAATCGCATTATAATGGATAAACTAGAGGACTTGGAGAACAGATCGCGACGGAGCAACCTGCGATTTATTGGGGTTCCTGAAAATGTCGCCCCATCAGCTATCCCTGAACTCTGTGCAAAAAGAATCCCCGCAGCTCTGGGCCTGCACGGCACGTGCGTGGTAGAGCGGGCTCACAGGATGGGTTTGTACTCGGAAGAACGCAAGACTCCGCGCCCTATCATTGCCAAATATTTGAACTATGCAGACAAGTCTGCTATCCTGCAAAAATTCCGCCAAACTACTAATTTCCAAATTGAAGGCATGAAAATATTGATTTTCGCGGACTACTCTGTCGATGTCGCAAAAAGACGCAAAGCCTTCCAGACCATTTGCACCAAACTGCACCAGGAACACCTGAAATTCACCTTGGCCTATCCGGCGACACTACGCCTTCGTGCACCTAATGGCAACCAACTTTCCTTCCAGGACCCTGAGGAAGCAGAGGCCTTTGTCCGCACACTCCATCATGGCGATCAGGGACCCTCTTCTTCTGCTAAAGCCCTTCCGTTTTCCAGACCTATGGATCAAAGGAGCCCCAGGAAGGAATCCCCCAAGCGTCAAAGGTACTCTGACGTGGTTAGCTCTGGTCGCCCGGGCGCGCCGCACCGAACTGTCCTTTCACGTGAGTTTTTGTGCCTTTTTCTTGGAACCGTCCTGGCTGTCTAACCCAGGGCTGCCTGCCCGGGGTCACTTGGTGCTCTCCCTGGCACCTTCTCAGGCTAAAGTTTATGTGTAATTTTATTTTTCTTTATTGGTACATTATGGGGTGATGCTTCGTTGTATTTGTTGCTGCACTTTCATTGTTATGTGCTCCTCTCCTGCTCCGTTTGTGTACACCTCGGTGGCCTGCTTCCTCCTTGTCCTGGACCGAGACTCATGCGTCTCTGCGATACTGGGCTGACGAATGGGCCTTTGTATCCCCGTTTCAGCTATGGGGTCCTGCTTGGCGAGCTGTGCTCCGTGTTGTACACATGCGGAAAAAAGCGAAGTTCTTACTGAGTTTACTGTTATCCTGCTGTATTACTTGTTCCGTTTCATTTTGGTTCCATCCCATTCTCCTATTTGCCCCCTCCCTGTCCCTGAGGATCAAACATGGGTCCCCTTTTCCTTTGGTCTCCTGGGTCCGTGATCTCTTGTGGGTCACTGTGTCCAGAATCGGGTGCCCATTTTTCCTACCCCCGGGTACCGATAGTTTACGTATGATCTCCCTTTTTCCTAGATCCCCTTCTCACGTCTCATGCCTATTGTGACGTGGAACGTTAAGGGTCTCCGATCCCCGGCTAAGAGGATGAAAGTTTTACGTCACCTTAAAAGGCTTAAGGCGGACATTGCTCTTATCCAGGAATCGCATCTCCCCGCAGAGGACATGAAACGCATGGAAAAACTATGGGTGGGCAAAATTGTAGGCTCAGCTTCCTCCGGCCGTAAAGCTGGAGTAATGATACTGTTTCATAAAAGACTCCCGGTGGAAATTCTCTCCACGGACGCGGATTCTGAGGGGCGTTATGTCTCGGTTCATTCGCGTCTGTACGACACTGAAATGATCATCTCCAATGTATATGCCCCCAATGTGTTTGACCAATCCTTTCACGCTGCGATCTCTGCCAGACTTCTCACCCTTCCGAATGTCCCTCGCCTTGTTGGCGGGGATTTCAATGCCGTTATGGACCCTGTCCTGGACAGGTCCTCCTCTAAATTATCGTCGCTTCCCCACCCCCCCTGAATGTCCTACTCCGCTAGCGTCGGTGATCGATTCGCTTTCCATGACGGACGTTTGGCGACACTCCCACCCAACGGATCGGGAATATTCTTTTTATTCACACCCCCATAAATTGTTCACGAGAATCGATTATTTGTTCTGCACAGACTCCCTCCTCCCTCTTCTGCGCGAGGCCACCATACACGACATAGCGATTTCAGACCATTCCCCAGTCTCCGTATCCCTGACGCTCTCGGACTCCCCTCCTGCCCCCCGTATTTGGAGATTCCCCTCCTATCTCAAAAATAACACCGACTTCGAATTATTTCTACGTCGTGAATGGGAAGAATACTCGGCGGCCAATTCACTACACTCTGGTTCCCCTCTCCTATTTTGGGAGGCGGGCAAAGCCTTCTTGAGAGGCCGTATTATCTCTTATGCGGCGGCTTTTAAAAGACATGCGAACAGCGGGTACAAATCGGCTAGCGACAAACTGCAAAAAGCTCAGCGTGCACATATACAAGCGGACACTCCCACGGCTCGAACGTCCTGGCTGGAAGCTAAACACGAGTTTGATACATGGGCCGACAAGGTAGAATCTATTCACAAAGCGCATCTATCGGCGACTTTGCACCGCTTCGGCAACAAAGCTGGGAAATTGTTGGCTAGGCTGTGTAAAGGCTCGATGTCCACCACGCACATTGGCTCACTACGAAACAAAGCGGGAGTGGTCGACTCAACCCCTCAGGGGGTTCAGCAGATTATGCGGGACTTTTACGCCTCGCTATATGCTCCCGATGAGGTGGACGGATCTGTGGCCGATCTCTTTTTGTTTGGTACTGGGCTGCCTAAAATTACCAGAGAACATCTTGACACACCTAATGCCCCGATTACGGCTGAGGAGATTTCGACAACGATTAAACATCTAGCGGCGAACAAGGCGCCCGGCCCCGATGGTCTTTCCGGGGAGTTCTATAAAGTCATTGCGCCCAGTATAATCCCCACACTCGTCCAAGTATACTCCTCGATATTGAACGGCGGCCCCTATCTCCCGACGGGTAATCAGGCCATCATTAAGTTGCTGGCGAAAAAGGGAAAAGATCCCTTGGAGCCGGGCTCGTGCCGCCCTATCTCCTTGTTAAACCTCGATGTCAAAATCCTCTTGAAAATCACGGCGTCTCGCTTAGCCAATATTATGCCCTATCTTATACATCCAGCGCAATCGGGGTTCACCAAGGGTCGCTCGGCTACGGCAAATATCAGGAAAGTGCTGGTAGCACTGGAACAGGCCAGATTGCATCCGGACCAAGACATGGCCATAGTAACACTCGATGCCGAAAAGGCATTTGACAATGTGAACTTTACGTGGCTGCGCCGAGTCCTAGATGCTATGGGTTTCAGCGGACCCTTTGTCAACCTCATTACCTCAATGTACCTGTCACCTTCGGCCAGACTATGTGTAGGGGGTGCTCTCACCGATGATTTCCGCCTGTTTAAAGGTACCAGACAAGGCTGCCCCCTCTTGCCGCTATTGTTTAATCTTGCACTCAAACCCCTTTCTCGCTACCTGCTGACTAAAGCCCCCCTGCATGGGATCGGTGTGGGCTCTCACGAACTCCGCCTATCCCTGTTTGCGGATGATGTGCTTCTATTTACCTCGGACCCTGCAGTTGACATCCTGGTGGTGGTTTCCACTTTTGACAGTTTCAGGCTCTGCTCCGGTCAAAAAATAAACTACTCTAAAAGTGAAATACTCCCTTTAGGAACCGGTGCTTCTCGCCCCTGGGAGGGGAACTCCCCGTTCATGATAGCGTCTAAACATATCACCTATTTGGGTATTAAGATAGGGCGCACCCCTGCCTCTATCTACACACTGAACTACCCCCATTATTCTCCAAAATAACGAGGGAACTGGATAATTGGATGGAACTACCGCTGTCGCTTCTGGGGAGATGTCATCTCATTAAGATGGTCAGTTTTGCTCGCCTGCTTTATCTCCTCCAGACTCTTCCCCTGCTGATCAAACATAAAGATGCTCAAACCCTCCAGAGGGCTTTTCCTCGCTTTCTCTGGCGGGGGAAGAGGCCACGGATCTCCTATAAAAAGCTCCATCTCCCCAGGAGTGACGCGGGTATCAATCTTCCTAATCTGAGATTGTATAATCTGTCATGTTTACTCGGGGTGGCCTTGGACTGGATATCCCAGACATCGCATTATTCCAATTATGAGCTCGAATCTCAGATGTCCAGTCCAATCTCTCTGACAGCTCTTATGCACGTTAAGTGGGCGCAGCTATGCCCTGCACTCCGCCATAATATACTTTTGAGAGACACTGCCATAGCGTGGAGGGAGGTGCGGAAACTCCTGAAACTACCTTTACATTTCTCCAAGTTTCTCCCGTTCCGGGGAAATCCCGGGTTCCCTCCGGGCCTGGACCATTCTGTATATCAACAATGGGAAAGGAAGGGACTGGTAACTTTTGCACAATTATGTGATTTGGGCTCTGGCGTTCCATATCCCCTCCAAACCATCAAGGCTAAGTTTGAACTTCAGGACAAGGACACCTTTTTTGTGGCACAATGCCTACACTTCCTCACTAATACCGCGGGGAAACCAGAAACTCGCTTTAAACCTTCCCTCATCGACACCTTGTTGGACTCTGCCACATTCAATATATCAGCGATTTACAAACCACTTCTGAAACAGTGTCCGCCTGCGCTTTACACCTCAACGGCTTCTAACTGGCTCAAGGATTTCCCTGGAGAAGATACACTGCCTCACATAATCCAAGGTCTCAACACCACCCTCGGACTCACACCCAATTCGATATGGAAAGAGACCCACCTTTCTGTCGGACAAATCGATTCCGGATGCTCACAAATGTCCGTTATGTGCTGCGGAAAGACCCTCCTTATGCCACAAGTTCTGGTCCTGTCCCTCTATCTCCTCTTTCTGGGACCAGGTTCTGTCCTTTATCAAGGAAGTGACCAAGACCGTCATGCCTAAAGACCCTCTATTGCTCTTGTTTGGTTATTGGGACAAACGCCTGCAAAAATGGTCTAGCACCTCCGCTGCAACACATCACCTGTGGATCCTATCCTGTTTATTGGTGGCTAGAAGAACGATCCTGGCCAACTGGATCTCCACGACCCCCCCATCACTTGCCCGGGTCCGATCAGAGCTTGCCACACTTCTTTCCATTGACTGAATTAATACGGATCTTTCAGCTCGCTCCTCACGGAAACTATTCTCTCAGAAATGGGACGCCTACATCAAGTTTACTCTCCCCCAGACGGACCCCTCCATGGTTAAATTTATGTTTACGTTCCAGGCCTTGCCCAAAGACTCCACTTGATCCCTCAGGTCATATCCGATTTGATGCTCTTTTGACCCCGGACCCAGCTCCTCCTCCCCCCCCCGTTCTTGTCCCTCCCCAGTCCCTGTTCCCCTCCTCCTGAGGGGCCTATGTTGCATAACATTTCTGTGTAACTGTAAATGTTTTGTTTATATTGCCGATTTTCCAGTGTTATATTGCAAAATTTTAAATAAAAAAAAAAAAAAAAGCATTTTATTTTGCTAGAAAACTTAGAACCCCTTAACATCACACACACCCACATACATACATGCGCATATATATATATATATATATATATATATATATATATATATATATATATATATATATATATATATTAGGGATGCACCGAATAATCGGCGGCCGAACATTATTCGGCCGAAAATAGAAAAAATAGCACTTTCGGTGTTCGGCCGAATAAGTCAAAAGGCCGAATAATTTTGTGCCGAATAATAGGGCTGAACGATAGTCGATATGATATTGACTATCGTTCTGTGGCCGTAGGCGATATTTACAGGGGGAAGGGACTCGGAGGAGGACAGGAGGACTCACAGACTTCCGTGTTAGGCAGGGGAAGCCGGGACACTTCAGCGGTGAGCATACATACATTACTCACTCGTGCACTGCAGCCCGCCCCACACATTCAGTGAGTCTTATGCCCCATACACACGTGCAGATTATCTGCAGACTTTTGTCTGCAGACTTACCTTTTCTATGTAGTGCAAGGGCCTGCCGGATTGCATACAAATTGAAAGTGTTTAGGTTTGACCTCATATTATATGGTTTTGGTAAGTCTGCAGACAAAAGTCTGCAGATAATCTGCACGTGTCTATGGGGCATTACTCTCCTCCCTAGTTTTTTCAATGGCACATTCAGGAAGCCAATCACGCCGTGATTAGCTGCACAGCGAACCAATCACGCGTGCCAGCACACCTGATTGGTTCCGCTGTGCCGCTACTCACGGCGTGATTGGCTTCCTGAATGTGCCATTGAAAAAACTAGGGAGGAGAGTAAGACTCACTGAATGTGTGGGGCGGGCTGCAGTGCACGAGTGAGGAATGTATGTATGCGGCTGTGCTCCTTTCCAGGCTCCTACTAGTCCACCTCCAGCCTCCTACTACCACCACTATGAGAGACTGTCTGTCACGGTATAATCTGATCGAGTCCACACTGACTGACTGTCACTGAGTAATTGATGTTACCACATTAACCCTGACCTGCCCAGTGCCCTGTATCTGCAATTAAAATTTACAAGGCTGCCTGCATGCTTCCTGATTTCCATTCCCAGCATCCTTCCCAATCCCTACAATGTCACTAACATTAACCCTATGGTACAAGGCTGCAGTGTGCACTGAATCCCATTCCCTACAGTAACATTTAGGGAGAGAGAGAGACATGAGAGGACAAGAGAGAGAGAGAGACATGAGAGGACAAGAGAGAGAGAGAGACATGAGAGGACGAGAGAGAGAGAGTGAGAGGACAAGAGAGAGAGAGACACGAGAGGACAAGAGAGAGGACAAAAAATTGGCAAAATAAATGGAAAAAATGCAAAACACCGCGTTCGGTATTCGGCCTTCGGCCAAACATTTTATTATTATTCGGCTTCGGCTTCGGCCAAGAATTTCATTTCGGTGCATCCCTAATATATATATATATATATATATATATATATATATATATATATATATTTATTTATTTATTAGGGATCGACCCATTATCGGCAAAGCTGATATATCGAGGGCCGATATGCACTTTCCCCATTATATCGGAATCGGCCACCAAGGTGACCGATATTGCAGATATTTCTGGAAAGTGTTGTACCGGAGTAATGCCTGCAGCTAGAGGTATCACCCCGATACCGGCGTCCAATTGCCGATGGTCGGCTGTCTTGTAATGACAACCGATGCGGCTGAGAAGCCGAGCAGGAGGGGACATCCCCCCCCTTCCCGCCGCCTTCTGGACGGGAGACCCGGGCAACTAGCCTGCACAGCCGCGGAAGACCCGATCAAAGTCGCATTCAGCTCTGATGGGGTCTCCATGCAAAAACCCGGAAGTGATGTCATGACAACACTTTCGGATACTGGCGCCAGATTTAAAAAAAATGACAGCATTCAAAACAGCCAAACTTGGCTTTTTTATGCGTTTAAGTGAAGAGGAGGGGTTTGGGGTCTTTTAGACCCCCAGATCCCCCACAAGAGTAC
Organism: Pelophylax lessonae; assembly: GCF_965119305.1. Lineage (NCBI taxonomy): Eukaryota > Metazoa > Chordata > Amphibia > Anura > Ranidae > Pelophylax > Pelophylax lessonae. Next base: position 127,839,663 of record NC_138768.1, read on the forward strand.
CTGTCAAAGAAAAAAAAAAAAGAAAATACATTTTTTTTTTAAATGCACGAAAATATTGGCTCATATCGGCCGATACCGATTTGCATTGACCAAAGCATCGGTAACGGAAAACCAATAATCGGTCGATCACTATATATATATATATATATATATATATATATATATATATATATATATATATATATACACATATACACATACATATATATATACACACACACACACACACACGCTGAGTAACCCAACATGTCACACTTTAAAAATTGTGTACGCCCATGGAACGGCGCCGAACTAAGGTACCAAATCTCCACAGGTGATGCTTTAACCACTTAAGCCCCGGAAGATTTTACCCCCTTCCTGACCAGGGGGTTTTTTGCGATTTTTTACTGCGTGACTTTAACGGACAATTGCGCGGTCGTGCGACGCTGTACCTAAACGAATTTCACGCGGTCGTGCGACGCTGTACCTAAACGAATTTCACGTCCTTTTTTTCCCACAAACAGAGCTTTCTTTTGGTGGTATTTGATCACCTGTGCGATTTTTTGATCATGCGCTAAAAACAAAAAAAGAGCGTAAATTTTGCAAAAATAACAATATTTTTCACTTTTTTTTATATGAAATTCCCCAAAAAAAAAAAAAAAAAAAAAAAAAAATCGCAAAAAGCGTATTTTGATTGGTTTGCGCAAAAGTTATCGCGTTTACTAACAAAGGGAAAGATTTTTGTCATTTTTGGGGGTTTTTTTTTTAACGAGTAATGGCGGTGATCTGCGATTTTTTTTTTGCGGGACTGCGACATTGCGGCGGACAGATCGGACCCTTGACTGACATTTTTGACACTTTTGGGGTTACCAGTGACATTACTACAGTAATCAGTGCTATACATATGCACTGTTACTGTAAAAATGACACTGGCAGGGAAGGGGTTAACTGTATTGGAGAGGGAGGGGTTAAGTGTGTCCTAGGGGCGTGTTTCTAACTGTGATGGGACAGGTCTACTATTGTAAAAACAGAGATCAACGGTTCTACATAGTAGAACCGTCTGATCTCCATTTTTACACAGGGGAGAATGACAGGTGGCTTGTTTACATAAGCCGCCTGACTTTACTGACTGCCGCAGTAAATATACTGTGCACAGTCGGCAAGCGGTTAAAAGCTTTTTTTAGGTTACCAATTTAATAACAAATGCTGCATCATTTGTTGTTATTAATTGCAGGAGTTCTTGTTTTTACTCTGTATACTGAGAGCTGCTGCACTGGTTACATCCTCTGTGGCATGGTTTATTGATATTTAGTAGGTTACCAGTTTAGAATTACACAGGCGGACGGGTGATAGAATTATTGCTCTTCCTCTGTGGCGATATCTCTATTAGACCCCCAGATCTCTACTCTGCCCTTCAAAGCATCTGATAAAACCGAGATTGGCTTGATCAGATGTTTACATCATGGTGAAACCAGAAGTGACAAAATACTTGTCACGTCCATTTTATTATACCATAGAGATGATAGGGGACGTTCCAGTCATCTCTATAGTAAGCCGGCCGCAGGCTTTAGTCCTGAGCTCGAGCCCAGAATGGCACCAGAAGTCAGCGGGGGAAGGGGCAGGGTGTCTCATGACCTCCCGCCGCATGTAAAAGTGATCGAGCGCCTATTTAGCCACTAGGACCGCTTTTACATAAAAAAGCATCTCCAGCTGAAAAAAAAAAAAAAAAAAAAATATAACGGAATTTTTGTAAAATCTTACCTGTAAAATTCCTTTCTCTGAGTCCTCCGACAGTCGCCGCCTCTTCATATTCATCACTATGGGTTATGACCTTTGCTCCGTAGGAGTAGCTAGGCAACAGAATATGTCAATATTAAGGCTTTTAACATATCCCACCCCCAGGGGGTGGTCCCCTCAGTCAATAACCTCCTACTTCCTGTATCCATACCTCAGTTTCAGTGGAATAGCAGTAGAGTATACAACCAAATCCCAAAAGAGCGGCGGGGGCGGCGACTGTCGGGAGGACTCAGAGAAAGGAATTTTACAGGTAAGATTTTACAAAAATTCCGTTTTCTCTTACGTCCTCCGACACTCGCCGCCTCTTCATATTCGTCACTATGGGGACGTCCCAAAGCAGTGCAAACATGAGCGGTGGGAAACGCAGTCGCGCCTAAGGCAACGGCGTCACCACATCAGAGAAAGGAACCTTCCCAAGGGAAGGAAACCAGCTGGGTAGCATGAGAAAAAAAGGTGCTCAACAGGAGCAACAACCCAGGAAAAAACAAATAACCTAGGGATAAAATAATATCCCAAACAGCCAAGGGCCCAAGACAAGGGACCCTAAGGAACTGCCGCACTAAGAACCTTGCGGCCAAAGGAAGCATCAGCCGATGCCTGAACATCCACCTTGTAGAACTTCGTGAAGGTGTGAACGGACGACCAAGTCGCCGCCTTACACACCTGGGCCACAGAAGCCCGATGATGACAGGCCCAAGACGTACTCCGAGATCTGGTAGAGTGCGCCTTCACAGGCATAGGAGGAACTTTTCCCTTCAAAGCATATGCCTGTTCAATGGTCTGTCTGAGCCATTTGGCGATGGCAGAAGCCGACGCCGCCATGCCCTTCCGAGGACCCTCTGGAAGGACAAATAAGGAATTCGACTTGCGAAAAGAGTCAGTCGATTTCAGGTAAACCCTGATCGCCCGAACAACATCCAGGGAGTGCAAATCCACCTCCTTCGGATACTTGGGCTTCGCGCAGAGCGAAGGTAGGACAATATCCTCATTGAGGTGAAAATCCGAAATCCTCTTCGGAAGAAAAGAAGGGTTAGGTCGCAAGACCACCTTAACCAAGTGAACGACCAGATACGGAGACCTGCAGGACAAAGCTGCCAGCTCCGACACCCGGCGAGCCGAAGTGATCGCCACCAAAAAGGCAACCTTCTTGGACAACATGGACAATGAGATCTTTCTGATCTGTTCAAAGGGAGCATGTTGTAACACGGACAGAACAAGATTCAAGTCCCAAGGAGGCAGGGGTTCCCTCCTAGGAGGGACCAGAAGTCGCACCCCTTGGACAAAAGTGCTAACCAAGGAGTTAGATGCCACAGGACGTTGAAAAAGAACGGCCAACGCAGACATCTGACCCTTGATCGTAGCCAGCGCCAAACGCTGGTCAACACCCGTTTGAAGGAAGGGCAACACCCTAGACACCGAGTACGTGCGAGGGGAATGCCCCCTGGACTCACACCAGGCAAAATAGGCCTTCCAAGTACGGTAATAGACCTTCCCCGAGGAAGACTTCCTCGCGTTGATCAAAGTGTGAATGACCTCAGGGGAGAGACCCCAATCCTTCAGGTCCTCGGTTTCAACAGCCAGGCCGTCAAAGCCAGCGACTGTAAAGCAGGATGGAATATCGGTCCTTGAGACAGGAAATCTTCTCGAAGAGGCAGACGCCACGGGGCGTCGACCGCCAGATTCACGAGGTCTGCGTACCAGGACCGGCGAGGCCAGTCCGGTGTCACAAGAATCACCGTGTGCGGTTCCGAGTTCAACCTGCAAAGGAATCTGGACAGCAGTTGAACCGGTGGGAATGCGTACAGCAGTCGGTATTGAAGCCACGGAGCTACCAACGCGCCTGACGCGTCTGCCCGAGGATAGCGTGTCCGTGCCACGAACCTTTTCACCTTGTTGTTCAGACGAGACGCGAACAGGTCCACATCTGGAAGACCCCACTTCGTGCACAACATCAGGAAGACATCCGGGTGAAGTGACCATTCCCCCTGGTCCAGGGTCTGGCGACTCAGATAATCCGCCTGCCAGTTCTCCACCCCTGGAATGTGAACTGCCGTTATCGCTCGTAGTTCCAGAATGTTGATCGGAAGAGAGGATTCCTCCACCAAGTTCCCTGGGCGGACAGAACGCCCAGAACACCACCCCAGCCCGACAGGCTGGCATCCGTGGTGACCACCGTCCATGATAGAGGGCGAAAAGACTTGCCCCCCGACACCATCGGGGACTGGAGCCACCACAGAAGATCCCTTCTGGTGCGATGACTCAATGAAATCTGGAGTTCCAGAGATTGCGGTCGCCCGTCCCACCTGGACAGGATCTCCGCCTGGAGACCCCGCGTGTGAAACTGGGCGAAGGGAATCGCCTCGAAAGCTGAGACCATCAATCCCAAACAGCGCATGCACGTCCGGATGGACGAGCACGGAACGTCCCTGAGGGACCTGACCTCTTCCTGAAGAGACCTGAGTTTGTCTTCCGGCAGGAAGACCTTCGCCTGGACTGAGTCCAGAATCATCCCCAGGTAGGGAAGACGAACCGACGGGCACAGCGCCGATTTTGGAAAGTTTATCGTCCAACCAAACTCCTGCAGAGTCTGCATTGTGATGGACAGGTCTGACACCAGACCCTGGTTGGTCGCCGACCGAACCAGAATGTCGTCCAGATACCCCAGGACAGAGATGCCCTGGGCTCTCAACAAAGCCAGAACCGGTGCAAGCACCCTGGTGAACACCCGTGGAGCCGAAGCGAGCCCAAAAGGCAGCGCCACGAATTGGTAATGATCCTCCGCAATGGCGAATCGAAGGTACCTCTGGTGACCCTCGAAAATGGGGATGTGAAGGTACGCATCCTTCAAGTCGATGGAGGCCATGAATTCCCCCGGAACCAGGGCAGCCACCACCGACCGCAGGGATTCCATGCGGAAATTGCGAACCCGCACAAAGCGGTTCAGAGCCTTCAAGTCCAGAATCGGACGCACCTTGCCCTCCTTCCTAAACACGGCGAACAAATTGGAATAGAACCCCTGAAATCTGTCCCGATGAGGCACCGGAACCACTACTCCCTGAGCCCGCAGGTCCCGCACCGCCAGGTGCAGATCCCGCAAATGCTCCGGAGACAGTTGAAGATTTGAGGGAAAAAATCTGCTCTCCGGCCGAGAGAGAAACTCGATCTTGTAGCCAGATCGAACGATTTCCTGAACCCACCTGTCCCGAACACGGGCCAGCCAGGGTTGAAGAAAACCGAGCAAGCGTCCCCCCACCCCAGAACCGGGTGAGGGCGCCCCTTCAGGCCGCACTGTTGTGGGCAGCGGATCTGGACTGGCCGGACTTCTGCTCACCTGTCCACGGCTTCTTCTGGGAGCCTTGGCCTATGAACGGCTTGCCCTTATAGTGCGACCGAAAGGCATGAAAGGAGCCCTGAGAGGGCCGAAAAGAAGCGGTCATCTTACCAGGAGCCGCCTTAGCCTTGTGGAATTGGGGCAAGAGCGTGCTCTTACCACCCGTGATCCCTTTAATCAGTGTATCCAAGGAATCGCCAAAAAGGCGAGATCCGTTATAGGGTAGATTAGCCAAGGTCTTGCGCGAAGACTGGTCCACAGACCAACACTTCAGCCAAATCAGGCGGCGTGACAACACCGCCACACTGTGCACACGTGCAGCCAACGGGACTATATCCAAGTCCGCATCACACAAATACACGACACCCTGATGGATTTGATCCACCATAGCCAATGTCTCTGGCGGGGCAGAGTCAGCCACCAGGACGTGCCTAAGCACCTGCGTCCAAATTGCGACAGCCTGAGCTGCCATAAGTGAAGCAAAAATAGCTTTGAGCATAGAACCGGTAACTGAATAAGTATGACGGGTAAGAGACTCCAGCCTCCTGTCCGTGGCATCCCAGAACACCGGCGTATCCTCAGCAGGAATCGCAGTAGACTTATTCAAAACCGCTACCGCGTGATCCACCGGAGGTGGCACACACCAACGTTCATCAGTAGCGGGCGTGAAAGGATAACGCAGCTTGAATCTACTTGGCACAGCAAAAGGCTTCCGCAGATTGCGCCACTGTTCACTAACAGCGCGCTGAAAATCATCAGTGCAGGGAAAAACCTGTGAAGATCTGCGTTTCCGCTGCGTCCCATAGGAGGCTAAAACAACAGGAGGACATGGCTCATCCTGCAAACACAGTGTTCGTTTGATAGAAACAACCAATACATGTATGAGTGCAAGCTCCTCAGACGAGCCAGGGGGAGAATTATCAACCCCTTCCACCTCAGCCTCCACTTCTGATCCCACAAGATCCAGGGAGGAACGGGACCCCGATAAGGAGACCCCAGCCATAGCAGCCCCATCACCCTCACCCTCGGAATCAGAGGAAATTGAAACTCTGGGCCGTTTAGTGGATCGAGCAGCCACCAGCATTTGCACCTGAGCAGCAAGGTTAGCCACCACAGCAGCCAAATCACCCCCTGGGGGGGAAACAGCAGCCCCTTGGCTTCCCACCAAAGTGAGAGGAAATTTGCTTTCCTGAGAATCCATGCCCCCAAAAAAATTTTGCAGGAGAATAAAGGGTAACTGCCCCTTTAAAAACGCGGTCAGCGCAGCCCACCGCACTCACACACCAGCACAAGCCGACCCCCACAGGGAAAAGCATAAACTCAGGCAAGGATTCAGGACAGAGAGGATAAAACCTGCAGAGACCACCGCTGCTGCTGCTGCCTCGATCGGTGCGCCCAGGAGAAGAGGAAGTGATGTAATACAGGGCGCTCTATCAAAGCCTATGGAGGGCTACAAGAAAATGGCCGCCTGCAGTGCCAGCATGAGGCCGGAGCGATCGCCGCCAAAATGGCGGCGCTTGGCGCCGAAAACGCCGCTCCCGCCCACAGTGAAACACCAGCACACATGCAGTACAGTAAAAAACAATGGCGGACCGCAGCAGCGGTCGCCGCAAGTATGCACAACATGATCCACATCATGCCCCGCAGCACACAGCCTGTCACACAGTAAAAGACAGCACACATTCTGACACAGAGACAGTGCAGTATAGCCCCCCTCCTTGCATTCCACAGAGTGCAGCTAAGACAGATAGGGAGTCCAATAGTGTGAACAGGGGCAGGGTTACACAGTCCCAGACTGACACCCCCCAAACAGACAGGTCCCCGCACAGATACACTTACCTCCTAAATGGCGTGGGGAACCCGCACAAGCGATCAAGCCACTGCACATGGGACAGGGAGAGTCGCAGCCAGGACGCAGGAGAACTGTGGAGCGATACCGCAAAGCGTCCAGTGAGGTAGCCACCTCACCATAGCATCCCTGCAGCGAACAGGGATGGGTCGTTCATCGTGCCAGGAAAAATACCTGACTGAACGCTCGATGGCAGGCTGGGAAGCCACTGACTCACAACCTGCAACCAGGGGAGTCAGCCCGAGACCCAGCCCGCACGATCCTCTTCATCAGAAGGACTAACTAATGCTGACAAAAGTAACAGCTAAGTAAAGAGAGAGAAAAAAACTCAAATAAAATCAAAAAAAGAGAAAAGGCTGAGACAAAATGCCCCAGCATAGAGACATCCAGCTACTCCTGACAAGCTAGATATTGAAACTGAGGTATGGATACAGGAAGTAGGAGGTTATTGACTGAGGGGACCACCCCCTTGGGGTGGGATATGTTAAAAGCCTTAATATTGACATATTCTGTTGCCTAGCTACTCCTACGGAGCAAAGATCATAACCCATAGTGACGAATATGAAGAGGCGGCGACTATCGGAGGACGTAAGAGAAACTGGGATTTTGCCAGGCACTAAAAGTTCATATGACTACTTACAGGCAAAAAACGGAATTTTTGTAAAATCTTACCTGTAAAATTCCTTTCTCTGAGTCCTCCGACAGTCGCCGCCCCTTCATATTCGTCACTAATGGGTTATTGACCTTTGCTCCGTAGGAGTGGCTAGACAACAGAATATGTTAATATCAAAGCTTTTAGCATACCCCACCCCCAGGGGGTGGTCCCCTCAGTCAATACCCTCCTGCTTCCTGCATTCCAACCTCAGTTTCAGTAGCATAGCAGTAGAGTACATAAACAAAACCCCAAAAGAGGGGCGGGGGCGGCGACTGTCGGAGGACTCAGAGAAAGGAATTTTACAGGTAAGATTTTACAAAAATTCAGTTTTCTCTTACGTCCTCCGACAGTCGCCGCCCCTTCATATTCGTCACCAATGGGACGTCCCAAAGCAGTGTAGACATGAGGGGTGGGGAAAAAAAGCAGCCGCGCCTAAGGCAACGCAATACCCACATCAGAGAAAGGAACCTTACCAAAGGAAGGAAACCAACTGGGCAACATAAAAAAAACTTGCTCAACAGGAGCAACAACCCAGGAAAGAACAAGTAACCCAGGGGTAAAAATACCCCAACAGTCAAGGACCCAAACCAGGGACCCTAAGGCACTGCCGCACTAAGAACTTTGCGGCCAAAGGAAGCATCTGCCGATGCCTGAACATCCACCTTGTAAAATTTTGAAAAGGTGTGAACGGACGACCAAGTCGCCGCCTTACACACCTGGGCCACAGAAGCCCGATGATGACAGGCCCAAGACGCACTCAGATCTTGTAGAGTGCGCCTTCACAGGCATGGGGAGAACTTTCCCCTTCAAATCATAGGCCTGCTCAATGGTCAGTCTGATCCATTTGGCGATGGTAAAAGCCGAGGCCGCCATGCCCTTCCGAGGTCCCTCTGGAAGGACAAATAGAGAATCCGTCTTGCGAAAGGATTCAGTCGATGACAGGTAAACCCTGATCGCCCGAACAACATCCAAGGAATGCAAAGCCACTTCCTTTGGATGTTTAGGCTTTGCACAAAGCGAAGGCAGAACAATGTCCTCATTGAGGTGAAATTCCGAGATCCTCTTCGGAAGGAAAGAAGGGTTAGGACGCAAGACCACCTTATCCAAATGAACCACCAAATACGGAGATCTGCAGGACAAGGCAGCCAGCTCCGACACCCTGCGAGCCGAAGTGACCGCTACCAAAAAGGCAACCTTCTTGGACAACATAGACAACGAGATCTCCCTGATTTTTTCAAAGGGAGCATGTTGCAAAACGGACAGAACAAGATTCAAGTCCCATGGAGGCAAAGGCCCCCTCCTAGGAGGGACCAGATGCCGCACCCCTTAAACAAAGGTGCCAACTAGAGAATTAGACGCCACAGGGTGCTGAAAGAGAACGGCCAGAGCAGAAATCTGACCCTTAATCGTGGCCAACGCCAAACGCTGGTCCACGCCCGTTTGAAGAAAAGCCAACACCCTTGATACCGAGTATGAACGAGGGGAATACCCCCTGGACTCACACCAGGCAAAATAGGCCTTCCAAGTACGGTAGTAAACCTTCCCCGAAGAGGACTTTCTAGCCTTAATCAAGGTGTGAATGACCTCAGGGGATAGACCCCTATCCTTCAGGATCTGGGTTTCAACAGCCAGGCCGTCAAAGCCAGCGACTGTAAAGCAGGATGAAATATCGGCCCTTGAGACAGGAGATCGTCTCGAAGAGGCAGACGCCACGGAGCGTCGACCGCCAGATTCACGAGGTCTGCGTACCAAGACCGGCGAGACCAGTCTGGTGACACCAGAATCACCGTTTTCGGTTCCGAGGCCAACCTCCGAAGGAACCTGGACAGCAGCTGAATCGGGGGAAAGGCATACATCAGACGATACTGATGCCAGGGCGCCACCAACGCGTCTGAGGCGTCTGCCCGAGGATCGCGCGTTCTTGCCACGAACCTTTCCACCTTGTTGTTCAGACGAGACGCGAACAGGTACACAACTGGGGACTCCCACTTCTCGCACAACATCCGAAAGACATCCGGGTGAAGGGACCATTCTCCCTGGTCCAGGGTCTGGCGGCTCAGATAATCCGCCTGCCAGTTTTCCACCCCCGGAATGTGAACAGCAGATATCGCCGGGACGTGCGTCTCGGCCCAAGACAGAATGTCGGCTACTTCCCGAGCCGCTCGGGCACTCCTGCTGCCCCCTTGGTGGTTGATGTAGGCCACCGCTGTGGCATTGTCCGTCTGCACCCGAACCGGACGGCCCTGCAGCCTGTCCGACCAACGCCGAAGGCAGAGATTTATCGCTCGCAATTCCAGAATGTTGATTCGGAAGGGAGGATTCCTCCTCCGACCAAGTTCCCTGGGCAGACAGAACGCCCAGAACACCACCCCAGCCCGACAGGCTGGTATCCGTGGTGATCACAGTCCACGAGCAAGGGCGAAAGGACTTGCCCCCCGACACCACCGGGGACTGGAGCCACCACAGAAGGTCCCTTCTGGTGCGATGACTCAACGAAATCTGGAGATCCAGAGATTGCGGTCGTCCGTCCCACCTGGCCAAAATCTCCCTTTGGAGACCCCGCGTGTGAAACTGGGCAAAGGATATCGCCTCGAAAGCCGAGACCATCAGTCCCAGACACCTCATGCACGTCCGGAGGGACGAACACTGAACGTCCCTGAGGAACCCGACTTCTTCTTGAAGCTTCCGGAGCTTGTCTTCCGGCAGGAAGACCCTCGCCTGAACAGAGTCCAGGATCATTCCCAGGTAAGGGAGACGAACCGACTGACACAGCGTCGACTTTGAAAAATTTATCGTCCAACCGAACTCTTGCAGAGTCTGCATCGTGACGTACAGGTCGTTCACCAGGCCCTGACTGGTCGCAGACCGAACCAGAATGTCGTCCAGATACCCCAGGATCGAGATGCCCTGGGCTCTCAACAAAGCCAGAACCGGCGCAAGCACCTTGGTGAAAACCCGCGGAGCCGAGGAGAGACCAAAGGGCAACGCCACGAACTGGAAGTGATCCTCCGCAATGGCGAATCGAAGGTACTGCTAGTGACCCTCGAAAATGGGAATGTGAAGGTATGCATCCTTCAAGTCGATGGAGGCCATGAATTCCCCCGGAACCAGGGCAGCCACCACCGAGCGCAGGGATTCCATGCGGAACTTGCGAACCCGCACAAAGCGGTTCAGAGCTTTCAAGTCCAGAATCGGACGTACCTTGCCCTCCTTTCTGGGCACAGTGAACAGATTTGAATAGAACCCCCGAAATCTGTCCCGATGAGGCACCGGAATCACCACTCCCTGAGCCCGCAGGTCCCGCACCGCCAGGTGCAGATCCCGCAAGCGCTCCGAAAACAGCTGAAGATTTGAGGGAAAAAATCTGCCCGCCGGCCAAGAGAGAAACTCGATCTTGTAACCAGATCGAGCGATTTCCTGAACCCACCTGTCCCGAACGCGGGCCAGCCAGGGTTGAAGAAAACCGAGCAAACGTCCCCCCACCCCAGAACTGGGTGAGGGCGCCCCTTCAGGCCGCATTGTTATGGGCAGCGGACCCGGACTGGCCGGACTTCTGCTTACCTGTCCACGGCTTCTTCTGGGAGCCTTGTCCCTTGAAGGGCTTACCCTTATAGTGCGACCGAAAGGCACGAAAGGACCCCTGAGAGGGCCTAAACGAAGCATTCTTCTTACCGCGAACAAACTTAGACTTGTGAGACTGGGGCAAAAGAGTACCCCCAGAAACACCCTTGATCAGAGTATCCAAGGATTCGCCAAAAAGGCGAGAGCCCGCGTAAGGTAAATTAGCCAAAGTCTTGCGAGAAGATTGGTTAACAGACCAACATTTCAGCCAGATCAGGCGGCGGTTCAACACCGCCACACTCTGCAGACGCGCAGCCAAAGGGACCATATCTAGGTCCGCATCACACAAATACATGACACCCTGATGAATCTGATCCACCATAGCCAATGTCGACGGCGAAGCAGAGTCAGCCACCAGAGCGCGCCTGAGCACCTGCGTCCAATCGGCAATAGCCTGGGCCGCCATAATGGAAGCAAAAATAGGCTTCAGCATAGAGCCCGCAACCGTATAAGAGTGACGGGCCAGAGACTCCAATCTCCTGTCCGTAGGGTCCCGGAACACCGGGGTATCATCAGCAGGAATCGCAGTGGATTTATTCAAAATCGCCACCGCGTGATCCACCTGAGGCGGCACACGCCAACGCTCATCAGTAGCCGGTGTAAAAGGATAACGCAGCTTGAACCTACTCGGCACAGCAAAAGGTTTCTTTATGTTGCGCCATTGCTCCTCAACAGCGCGCTGAAATTCCGTAGAGCAAGGAAAAACCTGCGACATTTTGCGTTTTCTCTGTGTCCCATAAGAGGACATCAAAGCAGGAGGACATGGTTCATCCTCCAAATGCAGCGTTTGCTTGATAGAAGCAACCAACTCATCCATGATTGCAAGCTCTTCGGACGAGCCAGGGGGAGAATTATCAACCCCTTCCACCTCAGCCTCCCCTTCAGACCCCGCAAGGTCTAAAGAAGAACGAGACCCTGAGAAGGGCACACCAGCCATAGCATCCCCATCGCCCTCTGAATCAGAGGAAATGGACACCCTGGGCCTTTTCGTGGAACGATCAGCCACCAGCATCTGCACCTGAGCAGCAAGGTTAGCCACAATAGCACCCAGATCAGCCCCCTCAGGGTAAGCAGCAGCAACCCCCTGGCCCCCTACCAAGGAGGGAGGAAACTTGCTTTCCTGAGAATCCATGCCCCAGTAACTTAGGAAAAAAAGTACTGCCCCTTTAAGGCCGCGGCGATCGCTCACCGCACTCACAGAAACACACTGACCCACCGGGCTAGGAATACAAAGGCAAGGAATACAGGAATGGAAGGTAAAACCTGGAGAGGTCACACAGGCTGCTGCTTCATCGATCGCTGTCCTCAGAGCAAAAGGAAGTGATGCGAGACTGACCGCCCACATAAAGCCTATGTAAGGCTACACAAACATGGCCGCCGGCCGAGGCTATAGAGGCAGAAACACTGACATGTGGCCCGCGCGATCGCCGCCAAAACGGCGCTCTCCCACACAGGGTCGGTCACCACAAAATAGTCACAAAAAAATGGCGGACTGCAGTAGCGGCCGCCGCACAGTATGCCCACAACATGTCTTACACAAGCATGTCCTTCACAGCACACAGCATGTCACACAGCCTGTTACACAGAGCAGAGCAGGAGAGCCCCCCCCCCCCCCCTTGCAGCCCACAGAGAGCAGCTATACTGACAGGGAGCTCAACATTATGCACAGACATTCAGGGTCCCACAGTCCCAGACTGACACCCAAGACAGACAGGTCCCCACACAGAAATACACTTACCATCCGGATGGTGTGGGGAGCCTGCACAAGCGATCAAACCGCTGCACCAAGGACAGGGAGAGTCGCAGCCAGGATGCAGTGGAATTGCGGTGCGAAACCGCATGGCGTCCAGTGAGGTAGCCACCTCACCGCAGCATCCCCGCAGCGGACAGGGATGGGTCGTTCATATTTGCCAGGGAAACCTAGCTGAACGCTCGATGGCAGGCTGGGAAGCCACTGGCCCTGAACCCCGGATAACCAGGGAGTCCAGCCTGAGACCCAGCACCGCACGATCATCTTCATCAGAAGACCTGACTAGAGCTGAAAATAAACAGCTAAGTAAAGAAAGAGAAAAAAACTCCAAATAAAATCAAAAAGAGAGAAGAAGCTGAGGCTGAAAAGCCCCAGCACAGGAAACGTCTAACCTACTCCTGAGCTAGACAAATGAAACTGAGGTTGGAATGCAGGAAGCAGGAGGGTATTGACTGAGGGGACCACCCCCTGGGGGTGGGGTATGCTAAAAGCTTTGATATTAACATATTCTGTTGTCTAGCCACTCCTACAGAGCAAAGGTCAATAACCCATTGGTGACGAATATGAAGGGGCGGCGACTGTCGGAGGACGTAAGAGAAAGTGGGTTATCTATTACAAGTAAAGCTTTCATATAACTTGAATATGGGTCTGATCTATCTATACAGAGATACAATTGCCTCTTACCGTCCTTTAGTAAAATCTCTGAATCTGCATCTAAACTCTACTACTTATCTGTAATAACATTGTAGTGCCAGTTTGATTAATTGCAGCAATAAAATAAATCAACCATACACAAGTGAAACATAACAGCTTACAGGATCTCTCATGCCATCGCCAGTCTTGCCCAGGCCTTCACCTTTTTTCCATCCCATCTTCTCAAGCATTTTCCTTCCTTTGTTGCGGTCACTGATTTCACTGCATAAAAGAAAACCACATGACACTTTGCTGTTACTTTATAGCACTGAACTTTTACTTCCAAATGTTTCCAGGCCTCAATTCATGTATAACTGGAATATTTACTATAGTTAAGAGAACAGTAGGAATGCACTGCCCAGTTTTCGGCAGGCCCTACTGTAAGTTAAGTTATAAAATTAAAATTGATTTCTCACTGCTTTTTTTGTCCCCAATGTACTTATAAACTCCATTGTCAAAAGTTTGGGGACACCTATGTGAACTTGTTGAATGTACCATTCCAAAACTATAGCCATTCATATGAAGTTGCAGTTATCACAGCCTTTGCACTTCAGTGAAGTTTTTCTACTGACTGTGGAATGTGTTTTTTGGGAATTTGTGCCCACTCTGCCCATTTTTCAGGGCAGGTTCTTATGTTGAACGAGAAGACTCCGTTCACAAATGTAGTTCATCCCAGGTGCTCAACAGGGTTGAGGGGCAGGGCTCTAAGTAGGCCACTTCTGTGTTCTAAGGTTGCACCAATACCGTTTTTTTTTACCAGAGAGTATAAAGTACCGATACCTTCGATCAAGTACTCACTGATACCGAGTACTGATACCTTTGTGGTACGATTTGAGCCCATACAAAATGAATGAGCTCAAAATTGCATGCGATTTGAGCAGGAATGCAGTGCGATACCCACGCTGCTCCTATGTGAACCCTGTCTGAAGTCAGAATGAATAACCTGGATTTACGTAGGAGTGGTGGGAGAAACCAAATGCGATTCGGACAGGAATTGCTCCGCCTATCTTGTTCAAATCGCATGCAATTCTTTGCAGTGGAATTTGAGCCCATTAATTTTGTATGGGCTCAAACTGTACTGCAAACGGTATCGGTTTTAGGTATTGGGAGCATTTGCACGAGTACTTATGCGAATGCTCAGTATAGGCACAGATGCCGGTATCGGTGCAACCCTAGTTCTTTCACAGACTTATCAAATCTTTATAAAGTTGGCTTTGTGCACAGGGGAACAGTCATGCTGCAAACACAAAAGCCTTCACCAAACTGTGGCTCCAAGGTTGGAATCGCACAACTGTCTAAAATGACTAAGTGCTGAAGTATTAACAGTACCCTTCACTGGAAACCTATGAACACATTAATTTGAAGGGGTGTCCAATGTGCCTGAACCTCTATTAGATTTCTTGTACAGCCTTGTGCTAGCAATACATGCAGACAAAACAACAAATCACAAATAAACGTTAAGTCACCATAGCTATGATATATCAAGATGAAGCTTACACATGTACAGATGCTGGAGCTTCCTCTCTGTGGAAGGTGCCTTCACTTCCCACCACCTCTCGCCGTCTGCTCGCTCTGTCTTTGTACTTGGGATTTCTCAGCACTTTGTTGTCTTCTTGGTCTACACCCTAAAAGGAAAGCGAGGGGGTACCTTCCATCAAGGTATACAAAAAAAGCAATAGGAGGGACATTTACCAGTATATCATCCTAAGAACAGGCAGTTTCACTAAGAAAATGGGATTTTTGACATACCATAAAATCAATTTCTCTTATGTTCATTGACGGACACAGCTCCTGATATTCTTAACCATTGGGTTATACTGCACCCTACAGGAGTACGATACGAAGTAGAAAAAAAAAAAAAGTCTGGCTACGCCTATGGGCAGTCCCAGGGGGTATACTCTCTCTCTGCTATAGGTACACAGTTTTGTTACAAGCAGTATCAGAGAAAATACAACTCCATAGAGGGGTGGGTGCTGTGTCCATCAATGAACATAAGAGAAATTGATTTTATGGTAAGTCAAAAATCCCATTTTCTCTTTCGTTCATTGACAGACACAGCTCCTGATATTCTTAACCATTGGACGTCCTAAAGCAGTGTTAAAAATGAGGGATGGTAACAGCAAAAAATTCCCAAGGCTAAAAACAGTAGCCAACCAGGCAACAGGGGCTCAACCAAAACAATACACCCTCAAAGGGGACCAGAGAAAGAAAACCCCCTAAGTTGGTGGGACTACAAGTGCAACCACACATCCGATTAGTATAAAACTGGATTTTTGTCTTAGCATAAAATCCTTTTCTCTGAGGATCACTGACGGACACAGCTCCATGTCTTCAGACCATTGGGCTTTATGCTGCTCTCTCTTCAGGAGTAGGACTAAACGGAAACCTTTTTGGTTACGCACCTAGGGCAGTCCCAGAGGGTATACCATCACTTCCTGCTATAAGACTCCAGTTTGTAACAAGCAGTGTCAGAAGAACATATAAACACAACCCAACAGAGGGGCAGGTGCTGTGTCCGCCAGCGATCCTCAGAGAAAAGGATTTTACAGTAAGACAAAAATCCAGTTTTCTCTTTCGTTCACTGACGGACACAGCTCCTTGTCTTCAGATCATTGAGATGTCCCAAAGCAGTGTCAATATGAGGGGTGGGGAAAAAAACACAGCAATACGCAGAATTCCCATCAAGGCTAAACATAGCCAACCAGGTAAAAACAGGAGCTCAACTAATAACAGGAGCTCACCACTAGGAAAAAATTACATCCTCAAGAAGCGAAAGCCTCTGCAACTGCAGCCTGCAAGACTTTGCGGCAAAACGCTGCATACGAAGATGCAAGTACATCCACCTTATAAAACTTTGTGAATGTGTATACAGACGACCACGCCAGTCACCTTGAACACCTAAACCACTGACGCCTGATGACGGAAGGCCCAGGAGGCACTGAGCACTAGGGCTGCACGATATTGGGGAAAAAAAGTATATTGCGATATTTCGTTTTTAACTATATATATCGCGATATTTCTCCAGACAGTCTCCGGAGGAGGGATCAGTTAGCAGAGCTCAGCTTTCTGCCAGGGGATCCACCACACTCCTAGAACTTCTCCTGCCCGAGCCTTCTGTCGGAGCCAGAGTGTAGAGGAAGCGGGCTGTCGGTAGCAGCCTTTGTCCCGCAGTGCTCCTCCGCCATGCTCCGGACGTCTCCCCCCTCTCCTGCTGCAAACACTGTTCCGCCGCCATGCTCCGGATGTCTCCCCCCTCTCCTGCTGCAAACACTGTTCCGCCGCCATGCTCCGGACGTCCCCCCCCCTCTCCTGCTGCAAACACTGTTCCGCCGCCATGCTCCGGACCTCTCCCCCCTCTCCTGCTGCAAACACTGTTCCGCCGCCATGCTCCGGACGTCTCCCCCCTCTCCTGCTGCAAACACTGTTCCGCCGCCATGCTCCGGACGTCTCCCCCCTCTCCTGCTGCAAACACTGTTCTGCCGCCATGCAATCCGCCCCGTACTCCAGCCCTCCCTCTTAGTCAACAGCCGACCATTACTCCGCCCTTCTCCGCCCATTGTCTCTCCATTGAAAAACATTACAGCCTGATCCCGCCCCCGATGCAGCCAGGAGAGACAATGGGCGGAGTAATGGTCGGCTGGATACTAGAGGCAGAGCTGGGAGGGAAGTGTGGGACGGACGCAGTCACTGTAAGTCCTCTGCCTAATGCCTGAATATCGTGGCTTCGGCGATATGAATATCGCCCGTGCCTGCAGAACGATAGTCGATATCACATCGACTATCGTTCAGCCTTACTGAGCACCCTCGTAAAATCCGCTTTAACAGGAAAAGGAGGAACCTGACCCTTAATGGAATAGGCCTGCACCACCATCTGCCTGATCCACTTGGAAATGGCCGCAGCAGACGCGGCCTGCCCCTTATGAAGTCTATCTGTAAGAACAAACAAAGAATCAGATTTTTGAATCGGATCAGTCACCGCCAGATTTTGGCTTAGGACATGCAGACGGTAACACAATATCCTCATTCGAAGGAAAGCCTGACAGGGTCGCAACACCACTTTGTCCCTATGAATCACTAGGTAAGGCAACCGACAGGACAACGCAGCCAACTCAGACACCAAATGTGCGGAAGTAATAGCTACTAAGAAAACCACCTTCTGCGACAGAGTGAGCAGAGGAAGTTCTCATAGTTATATAGTTAGCGAGGGTGGAAAAAAAAGACATCAGTCCATCCAGTTCAACCCATAATGTGTGTGTGTGTATGCTGTTAACCGTACATTGTATACCCCTTTATGTTGTCGTCTTTAAGGTGCCCATCTAATAGTTTTTTTTAAACTAACGATGCTTCCTGCTGATACGACTGCTTGTGGAAGAGAATTCCACATCCTTACCGCTCTGACAGTAAAGAACCCCTTACGTAGTTTAAGGCTAAACCGCTTTTTTTCTCGTTTTAGTGAGTGGCCCTGTGTCTTATTGTATTCCCTTTCTCTGAAAAGCTTGTTCCTTATGCTATGGTCACCAGTACAGTATTTGTACATTGATATCATATCCCCTCTCAAAGGTCTCTTCTCCAGAGAGAAAAAGTTCAATGCTTGCAGTCTTTCCTCATAGCTGATGTCCTCCATTCCTCTAATTATCTTAACTTATCTCCTCCAGTTCCAGCACATCCTTTCTGAGGACCGGTGCCCATAACTGGATGGCATATTCAAGATGTGGCCGGACCAGAGTCTTGTAAAGTGGGAGAATATTTCTCTTTATTTCTGGAGTGAATATAGCTGCCAGTATTTGGTTGGCTTTGCGTGCAGTGGCTTGGCAATGCATGCCACTGCCAAGCCTGTTGTCCACTAGGACCCCCAGGTCCTTTTCCATCTTAGATTCACCCAGAGGTTCCCCCCCCCCCCCCCCAGCGAGTAACTTGCGTTCGTATTTCTGACACCCAAGTGCATTACGTTACATTTTTCAACATTAAACCTCATCTGCCATGTAGTTGCCCACCTCCATTATTTTGTTCAGGTCTGCTTGTAAGGTTACCACATCATGTATAGAAGATATTGGCCTGCTTAGCTTCACATCGTACACAAACACCGAGATTGTGCTGGATATCCCAGTCTCTAGGTCATTTATGAATAAATTAAACAGGCTTGGTCCCAAGACATATTCTTGGGGGACCCCACTTTCCACATCCACCCAATCAGGGTACTCCCCATTTATCACCACCCTCTGGACTCGCCCCTGGAACCAGTTCTCTATCCAGGTACTCCCCCTATGGTCCATACCTATGTACCTTAGTTTGTACAGTAGGCGTTTGTGGGGAACGGTGTCAAATGCCTTTGCAAAGTCCAGATACACCACATCCACAGGTCTTCCTTTATCTACATGGCAACTCACTTCATCATAGAAGGTTAATAGACTGGTCTGGCAAGAATGAGTTTTCATGAATCCATGCTCATTACTATTACTGATTCCCACTGTGGAAAGTAAGTTCTTGGCCAGATGGCAAGGTCCCTTTGAAATTGTGGAAAAAAATAGGGGAGGTAAATTATAGAGTCCACCAACCAGGCAAGAGGAAGCCGTATCAAATATATCACGTAAACTTGTTAAAGCCCTGGATGGACAGGGAACCGGTGACCTCCCTGGCTGGTGTAAGACTTGAACCTCAGGTTGGTGTGGAGAGTGTCCAAGTAGCAAATACACTGTCTAAAGTCCAAAGTCAGCAAGCAAAGGCGTTCTTGCAGAGAAATAAAGAAAAAATTTCAGACTTGCCAGGTCTTACTACGGTTATCGAGCATAATGTTATCACAGAACCAGGGGTCAAAGTTTGTGTCCGGCCGTACCGTATCCCGGAAGCTCAGAGAAAGGCCGTTTCAGAGGAAGTAAAGAAGATGTTAGACCTGGATGTTATTGAAGAATCGCAGAGTGAGTGGTCAAGCCCAATCGCGTTGGTACCAAAGCCCAATGGGACTCTGCGGTTCTGCAATGATTTCCGTAAACTTAATGATGTTTCAAAGTTTGATGCCTACCCTATGCCCCGGGTGGATAAGCTTATTGAGAGACTAGGCCCAGCCAGGTATATCACCACCTTAGACCTTACTAAGGGGTATTGGCAAATCCCCCTGACTAAGGTTGCCAGAGAGAAAACTGCTTTTTCTACCCCAGAGGGGAGTTTTCAGTACAAAAGAATGCCTTTTGGACTACAAACTGATCCAGCCACCTTCCAGCGAGCAATGGATAGGATTTTACGACCTCACCGAGAGTATGCCTCCGTATATTTGGATGACATAGTCATTTTTAGCAGAGACTGGGAATCACACTTGCCTAAAGTCCAGGCAGTGCTGGACTCCCTTTTGAAGGAGGGGTTCACAGTGAATCCAGAAAAATGTGCGTTGGGAATGGAGGAGGTGAAATACCTGGGGTATATCATAGGTAGAGGGCTGGTAAAACCTCAGGTCAACAAGGTAGAGGCGATACAGGACTGGCCCCGCCCCCTAACAAAGAAGAAGGTACGTGCATTCCTGGGAATAGTGGGATACTACAGGAGGTTTGTACCCAACTTTGCCACATTGGCGGCTCCACTGACCGATCTGACTAAGGGTCGGAAGTCGGTCATGGTTGAGTGTAATGCAGACGCTGAAAGGGCTTTTTTGGAGCTTAAGTCAGCACTGTGCCAACACCCTGTCCTGATAGCGCCAAACTTTTCAAGAGAATTCATTGTCCAGACTGACGCTTCAGATACGGGGTTAGGAGCAGTCCTGTCACAGGCTGTTCATGGTGAGGAGCACCCGGTAGTCTTCCTCAGTAGGAAGCTGACACCAGCGGAGAAAAACTATGCGATAGTTGAGCGAGAGTGTTTAGCCATTAAGTGGGCCTTAGAATCCCTCAGGTATTATCTCTCGGGGAGGAAATTTAGGCTGATTTCGGACCATGCTCCTTTAACGTGGATGAGACAAAGTAAAGGGACTAATGCCAGGATTACCCGTTGGTTCCTGGCACTCCAGGAATTTAAATTTGTAGTGGAGCACAGGCCCGGGAGACAGCATCAAAATGCAGATGCCCTCTCTCGAGCCCATTGTCTTAGCTCCACTGTTGCCTCCACCTCCTTGGCGTTGGGGCAGAGGGGGGGGGGGGGGGGGAGATATGTACAGGTCGTAGAGGGTGGGTCCTTGAAGGACGCTATATTTCCCCTCTGTTTGGGCTCTGGTCCCTTTAAGGGAGCAAAAGGGGTTAACTCATTGATCAGAGGAAGTGGGTTTAAGAAGGACAGGAAGTTGTAGATTGGGTGTGGTGGAGCATAGAGGAGACTGTGGATGGTGAATGGTGGACTTTTGTACAGCCGAGAAGGTGCATGTGCATGTCAGTGTGCTGACTGGGAACCTGTTGCCAGGGGAAGCTACCCTCTTCAAAAGTTGGGACTGTTTGACTGCAAAAGCAGCTCTGAACTCTTCAAGTCGGTGAGACTGTTTTTTCCTTGTTGTGTTTTGTTGCTGCTATGAAGCCTGTTTAAGTTGATAAACATTTCTTTGGTTGCAACGCCTGTGTCCTGCGATCCAGCTGATTCCCCAAACATTACACTGGATAATTAAAGTCCCCCATTATAATTACATTTCCCATCCTTGTTGCCATTCCAAGCTGTGATAGGAGGTCTGCCTCCCCCTCCTCCCTTTGGTTTTGGGGCCTATAGCATACGGCCAATATTACTTTCCCCATAGTGCCTTCCTTTGAAGGTCTACCCATAGGGATTCCACCTCCTCCTTGGCTCCATTTGTGATGTAGTTCCTCCTACTTACTGTAATGTTCTGGTACCTTTGGGTACCCCAATTACTCTTTCATAAGTGTATGCGCCCCACCATTCTCTTTTGGTAAGGTGCGCATACACCTTTAAGACTGATGCTGTCATCACTGAGCGCCGGACTGGATGGCTATTTAGATCGCTGGCTCTCACTCACATGTGTTCGTTCAAACTGCTTTGTGCCTTGATGCTAACCTGTCTTGAAGCTCTCATGCTTGCAAGCATACCTCGCTGTCGGAACCACGCTGCGCTGATCCCTGTATCCCGCTACCGGATCATCCGCTCTTGCCGAACCTCTCCTCTGCTACATTGCTATTAGTGATAAGTACCCCACAGGGGAAACCTCTATAACCTTCATACTAAAGCTTACACTATCTAGCTCTGCATACTAAGGACTATTACTACATCTGCATTATCTAAGATTGCTAGCTCTTGAGCCTACTACCACCTGTTCTTGCACTGGGTTGATCTCTCTTGTATGTCCACCTGCTACTCTGTCATCTGCTACCATACATGATTGCTAAACCTATCTGCATCCCATCTGCTACTATCTTACTTTCAAGAACATTTCCTTTCAAGTGTCTGTCATCTACCATCTCTACCCAACCTGTCTCTTCAGCCTATCATCACTGTGTTACTATATACATAAGTCACTCTAGGAAACATCTTATTGAGTGTGTGTATTTACTTGCTGAATTGAGATCATCCACACATGATGAGTCATTGGGAGTTGCGATTGGTGTCTCAGCGTTTCTCTACATGACTACTGAAGTGGTATATTTCTGCAGCTGAAAATCCACATCATACATAAAACGCAGGAGCGTTACAGATTGAACGAAACACAAATGGATTCAGCAGAAATAACCACTCAGATGACACAATTAAAACAGCAAGTAACTGCGTTAATACACGCACTTGCTGAATTAAAAGAAGACAATCAGGCTCTGTCGCAGCAGGTAATTAGACTGACACAACTTACCACTGCTCAGTCCCCTGAACCCAAAATAAATCCTCCTTTGGTATTTACAGGCGATCGCAAAAAATTTCGCGAATTTAAAAATGCATGTGAGTTACTTTTCTTGCTAAAACCCCGTACCTACCTTACTGATCACATTAAGGTTTGTACTATTATTTCTTACCTAACAGGCGATCCTCGGGCCTGGGCAGACTCTCCTTTTGAGAAAAGCGACTAGCTTCTCAACTCCTATGCCTTGTTCCTAGCAGAACTCACTAGCCTATATGATGATCCCAATAGGCAGAGCACTGCCGATCTTCAATTAAGATCCTTGAAACAAGGTGGGAGACCTGTAGAAGACTTTGTCGCAGAATTCAAGAGATGGACCCTTGATTCAGAATGGAATTATGCATCTCTGAAAACCCAATTTAGGCTTGGCCTATCAGAGGCCGTTAACCACTTGCCGACCGAGCACGGTAATAGTACTGCGGCAAAGTGGCTCGTTATCGTCTGACGACGTAGTACTACGTCGTCAGACACTCCCCCTTCTGGGCGGCGCTTGCGCGCCGCCGGAGGCTCGCTCCCGCTGTTTTCATTCACAGCGGGAGTCGGGCCAGGGGAGGAGCAGCGGCGATCGCCGCTGCTCTGCCCCGATCGCCGGGGATCTAGTGTGGAGATCCGCCCGCTGTGTGTAAACACAGCGGGCGGATCTCCATAGTGACAGGGAGTGACAGATCGGACTGTTCAGCATAGCTGGACATCCGATCTGTCCCTGACTCACACAGTCACCTCCCCCCCCACACGTCAGTAAGCACCAGGCATACATTAACCCCTCCCTCTCCAATAAAATTAACCCCTTCCCTGCCAGTGTCATTTTTACAGTAACAGTGCATATATATAGCACTGATTACTGCAGTAATGTCACTGGTAACCCCAAAAGTGTCAAAAATGTCAGTCAAGGGTCCGATCTGTCCGCCGCAATGTCGCAGTCCCACAAAAAAAATCGCAGATCGCCGCCATTACGCGTTAAAAAAAAACACCAAAAATGACAGAAATCTTTCCCTTTGTTAGTAAACGCAATAACTTTTGCGCAAACCAATCAAAATACGCTTATTGTGATTTTTTTTACCAAACATAGTTAGCTTAAAACAAATTGGCCAAAAATTTTTTAAAAAACTGAATTTTTGTAAAATCTTACCTGTAAAATTCCTTTCTCTGAGTCCTCCGACAGTCGCCGCCTCTTCATATTCGTCACATATGGGGTATTAGACTTTGCTCCGAAGGAGTAGCTAGGCAACAGAATATGTTAACAATAAAGCTTTAACATATCCCACCCTCAAGGGGTGGTCCCCTCAGTCAATACCCTCCTACTTCCTGCAACCATATCTCAGTTTTAGTGGAATAGCAGTAGAGTACACAATCAAACCCCAAAAGAGGGGCGGGGGCGGCGACTGTCGGAGGACTCAGAGAAAGGAATTTTACAGGTAAGATTTTACAAAAATTCCGTTTTCTCTTACGTCCTCCGACAGTCGCCGCCTCTTCATATTCGTCACATATGGGGACGTCCCAAAGCAGTGCAAACATGAGGGGTGGGAAACGCATTCGCGCCGAAAGGCAACGCAGTCTCCGCATCAAAGAAGGAACCTTACCAAAGGAAGGAACCAGCTGGGCAACAGCAAAAAAACAAGTGCTCAACAGGAGCAACAACCCAGGAAAAGACAAAAAACCAGGGGATACAAAACTTATCCCAACAGCCAGGAGTCCCCAACAAGGGACCCTAGGGAACAGCCGCACTAAGAACCTTGCGGCCAAAGGAAGCATCCGCCGATGCCTGAACATCTACTTTGTAGAATTTTGTGAAAGTGTGCACGGTCGACCAAGTCGCCGCCTTACACACCTGGGCTACAGAAGCCCCATGACGACAGGCCCAAGACGTACTCAGAGATCTAGTCGAGTGCGCCTTCACAGGCACAGGGGGAACCTTCCCCTGCAAGGCATAGGCCTGTTCAATGGTCTGCCTGATCCATTTGGCGATGGTAGAGGCCGAAGCCGCCATGCCCTTCCGAGGACCCTCTGGAAGAACAAACAAGGAGTCCGTCTTTCGAAAAGACTCAGTCGACTTAAGGTAAACCCTTATCGCCCGAACAACATCCAGAGAGTGCAATCTCACCTCCTTCGGATGTTTAGGCTTCGTGCACAACAAAGGCAAGACAATATCCTCATTAAGATGGAAGTCCGAAACTCGTTTCGGAAGAAAAGAAGGATTAGGTCGCAAGACCACCTTATCCAAATGAATAACCAGGTACGGAGACTTGCAGGACAAAGCCGCCAGCTCCGACACTCTGCGAGCCGAAGTGATCGCCACCAAAAAGGCGACCTTTTTGGACAACATAGACAACGAGATCTCCCTGATCTGTTCAAAAGGAGCACGTTGTAACACAGATAGAACGAGATTCAAGTCCCAAGGGGGCAGAGGATCCCGCCTCGGGGGAACCAGATGCCGCACACCCTGAATAAAGATGCCAACCAATGGGTTGGAAGCCACGGGACGTTGAAACAGAACGGCCAGAGCAGACACCTGACCCTTTATCGTAGCCAGCGCCAAACGCTGATCAACACCCGTTTGAAGGAAACACAGCACACGGGACACCGAGTACGTGCGGGGTGAAAACCCCCTGGACTCACACCAGGCAAAATAGGCCTTCCAAGTACGGTAATAAACCTTCCCCGAGGAAGATTTCCTCGCATTGATTAAGGTATGGACGACCTCCGGAGAGAGACCCCTCTCCTTCAGGACCTCGGTCTCAACAGCCAGGCCGTCAAAGCCAGCGACTGTAAAGCAGGATGGTATATCGGTCCTTGAGACAGTAGATCGTCTCGAAGAGGCAGACGCCACGGGGCGTCGACCGCCAGATTCACGAGGTCTGCGTACCAGGACCGGCGAGGCCAGTCCGGTGCCACAAGAATCACCGTGCTGCGTTCCGAGTGTAACCTGCGAAGGAACCTGGACAGCAACTGAATCGGTGGAAACGCGTACATCAGCCTGTACTGATGCCACGGGGCCACTAACGCGTCCGACGCGTCTGCCCGAGGGTCGCGCGTCCTTGCCATGAACCTCTTCACCTTGTTGTTGAGGCGAGACGCGAACAGGTCCACATCTGGAAGACCCCACTTCGCGCACAACGTCTGGAAGACAGCCGGATGGAGAGACCATTCCCCCTGATCCAGGGTCTGGCGACTCAGATAGTCCGCCTGCCAGTTCTCCACTCCCGGAATGTGAACCGCCGTTAACGCCGGGACATGAGTCTCGGCCCAAGACAGAATGTCGGCCACTTCTCGAGCCGCTCGGGCACTCTTGGTGCCCCCTTGGTGGTTGATGTAGGCCACCGCCGTGGCATTGTCCGTCTGCACCCGAACCGGGCAACCCTGCAGCCAGTCCGTCCAGCGATGAAGACAGAGACTTATCGCACGCAATTCCAGAATGTTGATCGGAAGGGAAGACTCCCCCTCCGACCAAGTCCCCTGAGTGGACAGAACGCCCAGAACTCCACCCCAGCCCGACAGGCTGGCATCCATGGTGATTACCGTCCACGAGATCGGACGAAACGACTTGCCCCCGGACACCAACGGGGACTGGAGCCACCACAGAAGGTTTTCCCTGGTGCGAAGACTCAACGAGATCTGAAGATCCAGAGATTGAGGTCGCCCGTCCCACCTGGACAGGATCTCCGCTTGGAGACCCCGCGTGTGAAACTGTGCGAAAGGAATCGCCTCGAAGGCCGAGACCATCTATCCCAGACATCTCATACACGTCCGCAGAGACGAGTTCGGAACGTCCCTGAGGGACCTGACTTCCTCCCGGAGAGTCCTGAGTTTGTCTTCCGGCAGGGAGACCTTCGCCTGCACCGAGTCCAGTATCATTCCCAGATAGGGGAGACGAACCGACGGACTCAGTGTCGACTTTGGAAAATTTATCGTCCAACCAAACTCCTGTAGAGTTTGCATCGTGACAGACAGGTCCTCCTCCAGACCCTGGCTGGTCGCAGACCGAACCAGAATGTCGTCCAGATACCCCAGGACAGAAACGCCCTGGGCCCTCAATAATGCCAGAACCGGTGCAAGCACCTTGGTGAAGACCCGCGGAGCCGAGGCGAGACCAAAGGGCAACGCCACGAACTGGTAGTGATCCTCCGCAATGGCAAATCGAAGGTACCTCTGATGACCCTCGAATATGGGGATGTGAAGGTACGCATCCTTCAAATCGATGGAGGCCATGAATTCCCCCGGAGCCAGGGCAGCCACCACCGACCGCAGGGATTCCATGCGGAACTTGCGAACCCGCACAGAGCGGTTCAGAGCCTTCAAGTCCAGAATCGGACGAACTTTGCCCTCCTTTCTGGGCACGGTGAACAGATTGGAATAAAACCCCCGAAACCTGTCCCGATGAGGCACCGGAACCACCACTCCCTGAGCCCTCGGGTCCCGCACCGCCAGGTGCAGGTCCCGCAAGCGCTCTGGAGACAGTTGAAGATTTGAGGGAAAAAATCTGCTCTCCGGCCAAGAGAGAAACTCGATCTTGTAACCAGATCGAACGATTTCCAGAACCCATCTGTCCCGCACACGGGCCAACCAGGGCTGAAGAAAACCGAGCAAGCGTCCCCCCACCCCAAAACTGGGTGAGGGCGCCCCTTCAGGCCGAACTGTTATGGGCTGCAGGTCCGGATTGGCCGGACTTCTGTTTACCAGACCAGGGCTTCTTCTGAGAGCCTTGACCTTTGAACGGTTTGCCCTTGTAGTGCGGCCGAAAGGCACGAAAGGACCCCTGAGGGGGCCGAAAATTAGCATGCTTCTTCCCAGAAGCCCCCTTAGCCTTGGGGAAATGGGGCAAGAGAGTGCTCTTACCCCCGGTGATCCCCTTAATCAACACATCCAAGGACTCCCCAAAAAGGCGAGACCCATCATAAGGCAGATTGGCTAAGGTCTTACGTGAAGATTGGTCCACCGACCAACATTTCAACCAGACCAGGCGGCGAGACAACACCGCCACGCTGTGCACACGTGCAGCCAACGGAATCAGGTCCAGGTCCGCATCACACAGATACATGACACCCTGGTGGATCTGATCCACCATATCCAGGGTCGCCGGCGAGGCCGAGTCGGCCACTAGGACGCGCCTAAGCATCTGCGTCCAACTTGCGATCG
The DNA here is from genome assembly GCF_965119305.1 of Pelophylax lessonae. NCBI lineage: Eukaryota > Metazoa > Chordata > Amphibia > Anura > Ranidae > Pelophylax > Pelophylax lessonae. The sequence continues at coordinate 127,867,280 of NC_138768.1, forward strand.
CCTGGGCCGCCATGAGAGAAGCAAACAGAGCCTTAAGCATAGAACCCATAACAGAATAAGTATGACGGGCAAGAGACTCCAATCTCCTATCCGTGGCATCACGGAAAACAGGGGAACCCTCTGCAGGAATCGCAGTGGCTTTGTTCAAAACCGCAATTGCATGATCCACTGGTGGAGGCACACACCACCTTTCATCAGTGGCAGGCGAAAAAGGATAACGCAGCTTGAATTTACTCGGTACCGCAAAAGGCTTGCGCAGATCGCGCCATTGATCCTTAACAGCGCGCTGAAAGCAGCATTGCAGGGAAAAACCTGCGGCGTCCTGCGTTTCCTCTGCGTCCCATAAGCCGCCAAGGCAGCGGGGGGACACACTTCGTCCTGCAAACGCAGCGTTTGCTTAATGGAAGCAATCAACTCATCCATGATTGCAAGCTCTTCAGGCGAGCCAGGGGGAGAATTATCAACCCCCTCAACTTCAGCCTCCACCTCAGACCCCACTAGATCAAGAGAGGAGCGGGACCCCGATAAGGAGGCCCCTGCCAGAACAGCCCCATCACCTTCACCCTCAGAATCAGAGGAAAGAGCAACTCTGGGCCTTTTAGTAGATTGAGCAGCCACCAGCATTTGCACCTGAGCAGCAAGGCCAGCCACAATAGTGGCTAAATCCCCCCCTGGGGGGGAAACAGCGGTCCCCTGGCTTTCCACCAATACTGTAGGAAATTTGCCCTCCTGAGAATCCATTGCCCCTGTAATGCCAGACAACCAAGGGTTAACTGCCCCTTTTAAGCAAGCGCGGCAAGCGCAGCCCACCGCACCACACTCAAGCACAATGAGACCCCCACAGGGAATATGCAAACTGAACACAGGCAATGGATAGCAAGAACAGAAGGATAAAACCTGAGGAGACCCTCGCCGCTGCTGCTGCCTCGATCGGTGTTCCAGGAAAGAGGAAGTGATGCTGCCAGGGCGCTTCTATGTAAGCCTATGGAGGCTACAAGAAAATGGCCGCCATGCATGTAAACCATGCGGCCGGAGCGGGTGTAGGCAAAATGGCATCGTTTGGCGCCGAAACCGCCGCTCCACAGTGCATTAAAACACACATTACATTCCAATATCAGAATACATGTCAGATCGCCGCAGCGATCGCCGTATAGTGCCCAAACATGCCAAAAAAACATGCCCCACAGCACACAGCTTCTCACACTGACCAGTCTGACACACACAGTGTCATACAGCTCCCCCCCCCCCCTTGCAGCCCACAGCATGCAGCCGAGAGATAGGGAGACAAGCAGTGTGAATAGAGGCAGGTTACACAGTCCCAGACTGACACCCCCCCAGACAGACAGGTCCCCACATAGATACACTTACCTCACATGGCGTGGGGGACCCGCACAGGCGAACAAGCCGCTGCACATGAGGCAGGGAGAGTCGCAATTCAAGACGCACAAAATGGGGGTTAAGAAACCGCACAGCGTCCAGTGAGGTAGCCACCTCACCAATCATCCCTGCACCGAACAGGGATGGGTCGTTCACTGTGCCAGGAGCGTTACCTGGCTGAACGCTCGATGGCAGACTGGGAAGCCACTGACCCACGACCTGCGACCAGGGGGATCAGCCCGAGACCCAGTCCGCATGATCCTCTTCGTCCGAAGAACTAACTAACGCTGACAAAATAACAGCTAAATAAAGGTAGAGAGAAAAACTCAAACAAAATATTAAAAAGAAGAAAGAGTCTGGGACAGAAAGTCCCAGCACAGAGAGAGCCAGCCACTCCTGACAAGCTAGACATTAAAACTGAGATATGGTTGCAGGAAGTAGGAGGGTATTGACTGAGGGGACCACCCCTTGAGGGTGGGATATGTTAAAGCTTTATTGTTAACATATTCTGTTGCCTAGCTACTCCTTCGGAGCAAAGTCTAATACCCCATATGTGACGAATATGAAGAGGCGGCGACTGTCGGAGGACGTAAGAGAAAATTGGTTTTTACATCTTTTTTGGGGGGAATTTCATATAAAAAAATGTTAAAAATATTGTTATTTTTTCAAAATAAACGCTCATTTTTTTGTTTATAGCGCAAAAAGTAAAAATCGCACAGGTGATCAAATACCACCAAAAGAAAGCTCTGTTTGTGGGAAAAAAAGGACGTAAATTTCGTTTGGGTACGGCGTCGCACGACCGCGCAATTGTCAGTTGAAGTCGCACAGCGCCGAATCGCAAAAAGTGGCCTGGACGGAAGACAGCAAAATCCTCCGGTGGTAAAGTGGTTAAAGACGAGCTCGCCCGAGCGGATCTGCCAAAAACCCTGGATGCATTGATACAACTCAGTATCACCATAGATAGAAGACTACGAGAAAGAAAGGCTGAGAAAATGGGAATGTCATTATCCAGTTCTTCTCGGATTTCGGCCGTTGACCCCGTTCCTATGGAGGTAGGAACCATACGCCCACCTCTATCAACTATGGAAAGAGCCAAAAGACGATCTGGTAATCTCTGCTTGTACTGTGCATCCCCGGATCACAAGATAAATGTCTGTCCCCTAGTCTACAAAAAGAAGGGTGAGTGTTCACATGTCCTCCTAGGGGGATTGACAACTTTAATCACTAACCCTTACCTTTCTGTTTGCTTAACATTACAGTGGGACCAGAACAGGATTACTACTAAGGCCATGATTGACACAGGATCTTGTGGAAATTATATTGACATACGTTTTGCTGCTTTAAATAAAGTTCCTATTATTTCTAAACTTAAACCTGTCTCAGTGAGTCTTATTAACGGTGTTCCTTTATCCTCTGGTCCGATCACTGATCAGACACAGGCACTCCTAGTCACTACTAACGGGTCTCATATGGAGACCACTACCTTCGATCTAATACCTTCACCCCACTTTCCCATTGTGTTGGGACTTCCCTGGTTGCACACACATCAACCAACCATAGATTGGAAGGAACGGACCCTGGCCTTCCTCTCTTGCTATTGCGAGGGTACGTGTAACCTCCCGTCTTTCGGGAAGATCCTGTCTGTGGTGACAGATGAGATTGCACCACTATGTTATCAGGATCTCTCTGAGGTTTTTCTTGAGAAAAATGCTCAAGCACTACCTCCCCATCGAGACTATGATTGTAGCATTGATCTACTCCCAAATAGCAAATTGCCGTTCGGTCATGTTTATCCTCTTTCACAGGATGAACTTTCCCATCTCAAAGACTATTTGGATGAGAATTTGAAGAAAGGTTTTATTAGACCTTCCACTTCTTCCACAGCAGCAGGACTCTTTTTTGTCCGCAATAAGGACTCAAGTCTCAGGCCTATCATCGACTATAGGCAATTGAATGCTATTACAATAAAAGATCGCTATCCTCTACCGCTTATCCCTGAGCTCATTGAGCAGGTGCGTGGAGCTACCTATTTTTCAAAATTGGACCTGAAAGGAGCATACAATCTCATTCGAATCCGTGATGGACACGAGTGGAAGACTGCATTCAGAACCAGATACGGATTGTTCGAATATCTTGTAATGCCATTCGGGCTATGCAACGCCCCTGCAGTTTTTCAACGATTTATAAACGATATTTTCAGAGACTTACTAGATGTCTGTGTTGTGGTATATCTGGACGATATACTTATATATTCACGATCCCTGTCTGAACACATAAGACATGTAAGACTAGTATTATCGAGATTGCTTGCACACAACCTTTATGTGAAACTGAAAAAATGCTTGTTTCATAAAGAAGAGGTACTGTTTCTAGGCTACATCATATCCAAAACAGGAATCGAGATGGACATGAGTAAGATATCCTGCATTCAGGATTGGCCTACACCAACCACACGCAAGGCGCTACAGCGGTTCCTTGGATTTTCGAATTTCTACAGGAAGTTCATCAGAAACTTCTCTGCCATTGTGAGACCCCTCACACAGCTCACTAGCATTAAAAAAACATTCAAATGGTCAGATGAAGCAAATAAAGCTTTTCACATGTTAAAAGACAAGGTTTACTTCTGCTCCCATATTACGCCATCCAGACCCATCCCTCCAATACATTCTGGAAGTAGATGCGTCAAACATGGCAGTAGGAGCAATACTCTCCCAACGACCAACTCACACTTCACCACTTCATCCAGTCGCCTTTTTTTCTAAATCCCTAAGCAGTCCAGAGATAAATTATCCCGTGGGTGAAAAGGAACTGCTTGCTATAAAATTGGCTCTGGAGAATTGGCGACATCTACTCGAAGGCACCCAATTACCAATACTTATATACACGGACCATAAAAATCTCCAATATCTTCAGACTAACAAAACTCTCTCTCACCGACAGGTACGATGGTCACTATTCTTTCTAAGGTTTAACTTCCTAGTGACCTACACACCTGCAGATAAGAACAAAAAGGCGGATGCATTATCACGACTAACTGAAGAAAACTACTTCGAAATCCCTTCCGTTCCTATAATACCTCACAAACGCATTATTGGAGTTGTCCGTTCCTTGAAGGAAGAGGTTTTGCATGGTATAAGTTTGGATTCACCCCCACCACAACTAAATACTGATGCAGAAGGCTTCCTCTACTACAACGACAAACTTTACATACCACCTACCATACGCACCAAGATCTTGGAATTATCGCATGATGTGCCTATGGCAGGACATATGGGTATGACAAAGACTCTTAATTTGATTTCCCGGCAATTCTGGTGGCCTGACATGAAAACATCTATACAAAAATTCGTCTCTTCATGCAATGTCTGTGCCAGGTTCAAAATTGACACTACGAGACCATCCGGTCTACTATGCAGTCTACCAATACCCCAAACTCCATGGGAAGTTGTGTCCTTGGACTTTATAGTGGAATTGCCTCCTTCCAAAGGATTTAATACCATCTTAGTGTCAGTGGACCATCTGACAAAAATGGCACATTTCATTGCTATTCGCAGACTACCTTCGTCCAAACAAACGGCAGAACTCCTGATGAAACATGTCTTTAAGTTACATGGTATCCCAAAAACTCTTCTGTCTGACCGTGGATCACAATTTATTTCCAAGTTCTGGCAAGAACTATGTCACATACTACGGATCGAGCGGAAGCTCGCTTCTCCTTACCATCCGCAGACCAACGGACAGACTGAAAGAGTCAACCAATGCATCGAGCAATATTTACGTTGTTACACTTCTTACCAACAGGATGATTGGGTGGATCTTCTCCCTCTGGCAGAATTTGCCTACAACAACGCAACCCACTGTACGACCAAGCAGAGTCCGTTCTACTTGAACTATGGGTTTCATCCCTCTATTCTTCCACCACGCATCCTTCCTTCAAATAACCCAGTAGCCTCAGACTATCTTACCCAAATAAAGGACTCTCTGGGTTTGCTTAATACTACCATTGCACACGCTCATAGTCAACAAAAGAAGTACTATGATCTTCGCAGAAGACCTTCTCCTCAGTACGTTATCGGGGACCTCGTTTGGCTCTCAACAAAAAATTTAAGGCTGAAAATCCCTAGCAAAAAGCTTGGACCTCTGTTCTTGGGACCTTTCCCAATCAAGAAACTTATTGGAAAAGCTGCAGTACAGCTTACATTGCCAATAGACCTCAAAATACATCCCATTTTCCATGTGTCGCTACTGAAGCCCCATGCTCCTGACCAAGGAATAAGGCCTACTATCCCACCTCCTCCTCCTGTACAAGTTGAAGGTGGAGAAGAATATGAGATTCTGGATTCTCGTATCCACAGAGGAAGACTTCAGTACTTGGTTCGATGGAAGAACTATGGGCCCCAAGACGACACCTGGCTAAACACCTCTGACATACATGCCTCTAGATTAATCCGCAATTTTCATGCGAAGTACCCAGACAAACCAGCTCCAGAGGCCTTCAGGAGCCGGCCTTAAGGGGGGGGTACTGTAATGTTCTGGTACCTTTGGGTACCCCAATTACTCTTTCATAAGTGTATGCGCCCCACCATTCTCTTTTGGTAAGGTGCGCATACACCTTTAAGACTGATGCTGTCATCACTGAGCGCCGGACTGGATGGCTATTTAGATCGCCGGCTCTCACTCACATGTGTTCGTTCAAACTGCTTTGTGCCTTGATGCTAACCTGTCTTGAAGCTCTCATGCTTGCAAGCATACCTCGCTGTCGGAACCACGCTGCGCTGATCCCTGTATCCCGCTACCGGATCATCCGCTCTTGCCGAACCTCTCCTCTGCTACATTGCTATTAGTGATAAGTACCCCACAGGGGAAACCTCTATAACCTTCATACTAAAGCTTACACTATCTAGCTCTGCATACTAAGGACTATTACTACATCTGCATTATCTAAGATTGCTAGCTCTTGAGCCTACTACCACCTGTTCTTGCACTGGGTTGATCTCTCTTGTATGTCCACCTGCTACTCTGTCATCTGCTACCATACATGATTGCTAAACCTATCTGCATCCCATCTGCTACTATCTTACTTTCAAGAACATTTCCTTTCAAGTGTCTGTCATCTACCATCTCTACCCAACCTGTCTCTTCAGCCTATCATCACTGTGTTACTATATATATAAGTCACTCTAGGAAACATCTTATTGAGTGTGTGTATTTACTTGCTGAATTGAGATCATCCACACATGATGAGTCATTGGGAGTTGGGATTGGTGTCTCAGCGTTTCTCTACATGACTACTGAAGTGGTATATTTCTGCAGCTGAAAATCCACATCATACATAAAACGCAGGAGCGTTACACTTACCTGCACACTGTTATTAATATACAGACATACCTCTCCCCCCTATTTTACATTTTCCATCTCTGCGATATAGGGAATACCCCTGAATGGTCACCAGCCAATCATGAGAGCTGTCAAACCAAGTCTCTGAAATTCCCCCAAAATTTAAATTCTCCTCATACATTAGCAGCTCCAGCTCTCCCATCTTGTAGGCCAGGCTTAAAGCATTGGCATACAAACCTCGTAATTTTGTCCGGTTGCGTACCATATCCTCGTTTGCTGATTTTAGGCTGCTCTTGCGATTTTTTCCCCCCTACCCACCTTGGGTTTAGGAACTCTGAACACCCTATCGCTAATGTCCCCATTTGTGCCCGCTGAACCATGCTCCCCACTGGCTAATGCTACATCTGTACCCTCCCCCATCATCTAGTTTAAAAGCCCCTCTAACTTGTTGGCCATCTTCTCTTCCAGTACAGCGGCACCCTCCCCATTAAGGTGCAATCCGTCCCTACTAAAGAGCCGGTAGCTGACTGAGAAGTCGGCCCAGTTCTCCAGGAACCAGAAACCCTCATTACTACACCAGCTCTTCAGCCACTTGTTTACTTCCCTAATTTCCCGCTGCCTCTCCGTCATGGCTCGAGGTACAGATAGTATTTCTGAAAATACTACCTTAGAGGCCCTACTCCTCAATTTAGCTCCTAAGTCCCTGAAATAGTTTTTTAGGACTCTCCATCTCACTCCGACTTTGTCATTGGTACCCATGTGTACCATGACATCTGGGTCTTCCCCCGCCCCACCCAAAAAGCTGTCCACCAGATCCGTGATGTGTCAAACCCGAGCGCCCGGTAAACAGACAGTTCGGCACTTACGGTCTTTGACAGATTGCCCTCTCTGTCCTTCTAATAATGGAGTCCCCTACCACCAGAACCTGCCTTTCCTTACCTTTAGCCTTGTTCCCGCCCTCACTGGAGGAGTTCAGCCCCTGGCAGCTAGGGGGCGTCGCTCTGCTCCAGAAATGCTGGTCCTTGACTGGTTTCCCCAACATCACGCAAGAGGGAGTATTTATTGGGATGCTCCAGCCCAGGACTGGCCTCCTTGACTCGTTCCCTCGTCACCCAAATACTCTGCTCCGGAGTGCCGAAGAACGAAGCCACCAGATCAGGGACCTTTCTGCACACCGGCTCAGCTGGATTTGGTTGTCCAGAGAGACTGCAGAGTCTTGTCCCATTTGATCAGAATTTCCCTCGCAGGGACCTCATATGGAACCATGCAAACGGGACCACCTCGCATGCAAGTCCGGAGGAATGACTATCTGCTGGACAGTAGCAGGCAAATTGCAGCCTGAAGTTTCTGGAGAGAGTGTCCAAAGTCAGATTAAGATGGTTCCTTCCATGAAACTAGACTAATGCAGACTTCTGAAGATTCAGAATCCAGCCAAACTTCCTCAGGGTCCGTATGGAGATCTCCAGGTTTTCCACCAGCACAGCAGGAGACTTTGCTCGCAGAAGAAGGTCGTCCAAGTAGCCCAGGACCGCGATCCCCTGCTGAGGTAACAATGCTAGCACCGGGGCCAACACTTTCGTGAAGACCCGTAGAGCGGAAGCAAGACCAAAGGGTAACGCCAAAAACTGATAATGCTCCTCTCCCACGGCAAAGCGGAGGAAGCGCTGGTGACCGACACATATTGGAATGTGAAGGTAAGTGTCCTGGATGTCGATGGAGGCAAGAAAATCCCTCTGAATCAGGGTAGCCACCACTATGCAAACAGACTCCATTCTGAACTTTTGTACCAGCAGTTCAGCACCTTGAGGTCCAGTTTTGCACCCCCTTCCTTTCTTTCTGGGGATTGTAAACAGGTTTGAGTAAACCCCTCAAAACGTTCCGAAGTCAGAACTGGGACAATCACCCCTTGAAGTAAAAGGTCTTGCACCGCCCCAAAGAGAGCCTGTAAGCAAACCGGGGACAGTTGCACGTTGGAAGGAAAGAACCTCTCCGGAGGGTAGGAACGAAACTCGATCTTGTAGCTGGACTGTATGATTTTGTGGACCCACTTTTCTTGTACCAGGGAAGTCCACGGGTCCGGGAAACCAGCGAAGATGGTTCCCGGACCATCTCACCCCAGATACGGGTGCACCTTCAAGCTTAAGGGGCCATGTTCTCAGTGTTGGAGAAGCCTGCTCTTGACTTGCTAGACCAAGTTCGCTTGGATCCTTCAGAAGAGGCCCTGAAGGGCTTCGATCCCTTGTCAGTCGACCCTGAGGGACAAAAAAAAACTTCTTAGAGCAGAGAAGGAGGGCCCACGTCTACTAGGAGGGTCCTTGCCCTTAGTAGCCTGTGGAAGAAGGGTACTCTTCCCCCCCCCCTGTGAGACCTTTAATGATGTCATCCAGGGTAGCACCAAACAGGCGATCTCCTTAAAATGGGAAGATCAGTCAAGGCCTTTTTAGAAGTCTGGTCCGCTGACCAGCATTTGAGCCAAAAGACATGCTGAAGGGCCACGAAGGGAGCCATATCCAAAGAGGCATCACAGATAAACTGCAGTCCCTGGACCAACTGGCCCACCAGCTCAGCAAAGGCAGGGGGGAGTGGTTCTCCCTCCAGGTCACGGCGTAAAAGCTTAGCCAACTCGGTCAGAGTCTGCGACACCAGGGAAATGGTGAACATGGGCCTCAGTGCCGAACCAGCCAGGGTGTACATATTGCAGGCCACAGCCTCCACCTTCCTGTCAGCCGGATCCTTAAAGGCCGGGGACTCTTCAATCTGAATCATGGTTGCCTTGTTTAATCTGGAAACAGGATGGTCCACCACTGGTGGAACAGTCTACTTCTTAAGAAGGTATTCCTTATAGGGGTATCGCCTAGCAAAGCGCTTAGGGACCCCAAGGTGACTCTTTGGTTGTCCCCCAATCTCTAGTGACAATTTTGTCAAAATAGGAAGGGAAAGGTTACACCTTGAAGCTCTGGATGGCTTGTGAGTGCCAAAGTGAACCTGCACCTCCGTCCTCCATCTTTAAGGTCTCACGCACAGATACAATCAGTGCGTTCCCCAGCGCCTTTTCATGTGCAGTTGCCGAAGTGGAAGAATCCTCCTCACTATCTGAGGATTCAGGGCACGTGGTTGCAGACCCATGCAGGGTGACCCACGTCCGCGGAGGCCGAATCAGATTCAGTATCTGTAGGGACAGATGAGGCAGGGGGAAGGCAGGGAGTGCTTTTTTTGCCAGCCCGTCGTCCAAAAGCCAACTCCACCAGGGACTCAAAGGACTCCAGGACCGCAGTCACTGCGTCGATGGATGGTTGAGTCCTGGTGGGCCCCGCGGCCTCCGAGAGGGGATCAGGTGGAAAGATGCGATCTAAAAGACTCCATGAGTCACCAGGGTCTAAAGTCCAAGTTTAAAACCCTATTAAGAGAAACCCCCGCCGCTCTGGCAGCACACACGGTTGCCAGTCACAGAGCCCCAATCAATCCTCAGCAGAGAAGGAGAGGAGTCCACCAGAGTCACCAGCCCGCAGAAACCAGGCACCGCAGCCACCAGAAAAATCTGCACTGTACGTACGGCGATCAGGAAAGGAAAAGATCCAGGAGTCAGCACCAGGGGATGAGGAGGGGCTCCCACTGCCGAAATCATGGAAAATCACCACAAAATGGTTGCTGGACTACACAAACATGTCCGACGTGCATTGCAGCACAAAGGCTACAAAAAAATGGTGGCCCCGCACAGCACCGCAAGGCTCCCAGGGACCCAGGAGGGATCCTTAGGCCTCAGGACAGGCAGAGGCAGGAGCCCCCACCAGGTACAACCCCCCTTCCGCACAGCCGATGCCTGTTTGCTGGCAGAGTACCCCCATCGCGAGCATGGCGCCCTGCCCCCACCCCGGGAGGTATACCAGACCACCCACCATGCAGCCCCAGCATTAGGGGGCCCGTGTGCACCCCAAAACCCTCCAGGGGTAGAGGGGGGCTCAGCTACTCGCCATTCTAAGAACCAGGTGGGCACCGATCCAGACAGAACCCCTCTCCATAGAAACGAGGGGGCTGTCAGCCAGGAGGAACGCTGCGATTGGGGCCGAGACCCGGTCGTATGCTACCTCGCGAGGCATTGAACTCATAGGCCAGCCCCTGTCTGGTGGGGCTAAGTTGCGGCCGACCTAGCGCGAGCTGAGGTCTGCGTGCGCTCATTGGCCAGACTGGGGTGACCACTGGATCTAGATTATCCAGCCCGTCGTTCAGTCCGGCAGTTGATTGTAGATCTCACAGGCAAAATCAGGTGAAAAAAAAATCTATCTAAAAAGAAAAATTTTTGCCAGGACCAGAGATCCCACCAAGGAACTAGGTTCTTACTCCTGACTAGGCAGAGAAAAAAAAAAACACAGAGTACCTATAGAATAGAGGGGAGGAGTATATCCCCTGGGACTGCCCATAAGAGTATCCAGACTTTTGTTTTTCTGCCTAGTATCTTACTCCTGTAGGGGGCAGTATGACCCAATGGTTAAGAGTATCAGGAGCAGTGTACGTCAATGAACGAAAGAGAAATTTTATTTTCTTCTACATGTTTTGCTAAGCAGAAATACAAATAATATTGCTGAGACCTTTAAATAAACTGCACCTAAAGCAGAAAAAAAAGACCAAAAAAAAGGAATGGTGTCACGTTGGAAGTTTGGTTTCGCTTCCTGTTACCTAGACCCAACAGAGTGTGAGAGAAAATCTCTCCAAAGTGAGGGGAAATCACCTCATACAGGCACTGGAACAGGTGTCAACCCCATTGAAAGATTTCTCCTTTATTTCTGTTATGGTGGAAACTACAAAATTTTGGATTTCTTATCACTTTCAGTCCAGGAACAATGGTCACCAGGACAAAACAGAGATCGTGACTCTCCCCAGGTAGGAAAGACAGCAATAAAATCCTGGCAGGAGTTTACCAATTGTACACTAAACAAATTAAAAATATATAAAACTTCAAAAGGCCAAAATACTATGACCGCCTCTTACCTGTAAGCCGTACTTTTCTCTGATTTTTTTAAGTCCATGTCGTCTTAGTGTTTCCTTATCTTTTTTACTCAAGACAGCGCCAACTGTACATAAAAGAAAATGCAAAGTATTTTCCATATTAAACACAGAAGTGCTGACCCCTTCAACTATTTCCTACACGAAACTTGTGCTCCCACTGGGTGCATTGTATAAAACTGTATGTAGACCGAGCTACTTGCAGCATGCAGCCTTGTGTTTTTTGTGTGACGAATGACCTTCCCTTCTCACGCCTGAAACAAAATAAGATTAGTCTGAGCACTGCTCAGCCATTCATAGGTAGCTTTGTATTCTATTAATTAAGGTGGCGAGGCACGCCGATGACGTCATTAACTCCATCTCGGTCAATAAGAGGACACTTTGTATTCGTTGATAGTGTGGGGCAGCTGGGCCAGCTTGGCCCAAAAAAACTAGGTTAAGTGACAGTAAAGCTGCAAATTTGATTTAGTATAAGTTTTACTTGACCTTAAAAAGGAAACTAGAAAAAAAAAATTACTAATTGAACAAAAAAGAATAGGATTCCAAGGCTAGAACTATGCTGGCCTTCTTTTCAGTAGATAAGCACCTGTTATCTCTGAGTGCTTTGGGTATCCAGAGTCAAATTCAGTTAGCTGACATTCAGGGGCAATCAACATTGCCTTAATACATTTCTGGTGGTAATTCCTTTAAGAAGTACTTGTGCCTTATTCAGACAAGCATTTGTACCTTTGCATTGCGTCGGTAACATTACAGACACGTGCACTAAGTTCAGGTAGTTCTTACTACTGCCACTTCAAGAATTTGTCACTGCCATATGAACAGTTTAATAAAGAATTAAACGCCAGTTCTCAATTTAGGAAACTGGCAGTAAGATCAACTCTGAGCTAGTGTACAGAGGTATGCAGTACACAGAGTGGGCCGTGCCTGTCTTGGGAAGCTATCATAATCAGGCAGCTTCCAGAATAGCGCTGCAAACCCTTCCACATTTAACTATTGGCTGGGAGATTCCCTGGCCGAAAGCTAAATGGGCTGTAGACACATGCTCCAATTGGAGAAATGACTCGTCATTTAGAGTGGGAGGAGCCTGATGGGGATACAAGAGACTTGCTGACCATCAGATTCGCTTCACTTTGATTGACAGTACATAGTAGTGGGCAGATTCAAAAGCCACTATTGGATTGAATAGCAGCTGTAGATTTGCTCACTATTGGGCACAGGTACATGAATTGGGAGCAAGCACTGAAACTTAGTGCTGCGACCAATGGAATTCCCATGATTAAGTCTTGTGTGTTGCCCCATCAAAAAATTCATTGCCGCTTCTTCACCAAGAAAAAAAAAACACGCTTTAGCACGAAGCAAACAGACTTACCTGAGCCCTCCTCCTTCTGATTTAGACGGAGATGTGCCCTGACTTGCCCAGGCTCACATCCATCACAGGTATCACTACCAGGGTGCACATGGAAGGAAAGGACAGTCTCCCCAAATTTAACCTCATCACCATGATGTAGCACGTATGGCTCACACACGGTTTTAGGCTGCAACACAAAATGCATAATGTGTGAATTAACTTATTGCACAGCAAGTATGCAAGGCATAAGGAGGAATCACTTTTTAGGACAACGGATTTAAAAAAAAGCATTAAATTCTGAAGGATAAATGAAGTAAAGAAATGTAAAAAAAAAAAAAAAAAGTCTAAATAAAAGGTAATAAATTAAAAGATTGAGGTAGTAATGACAACAACTGTAACTATGCAGATTTGTGGTAGTTATTCGGGATCAAAAACAAAGTGAAAATATCAGCGCAAAACAATGGTGCAGCATATAAAATGTGCAAAAAATATGAGAAGTGATAAACAAATAGTGCCCTCAAATATATAAATGCAAAAATATATATGCAAAAATAAATAAATAAATATATATATATATATATATATATATATATATATATATATATATATATATATATATATATATATATATATATATATATATATAAAAATGTGTTATTGTGTTAATATTAAAATGAATGATTGGCAGCATCCACTAACTGTGTTCACACTACACAATGCAAATATAATAAAAACAAAACAATGTTGCGCAAAATCTATAATAACACTTCAATACAAAGTGGTAAGATGTGCTTCCAGGTAAAAAATAAAGAGTCCACAGAAATCAGTGAAAAAAATCTTCAGTACTTGACACCACTGTGACTGTGCTCACCAACCCTTCACCAGTAAATGTGGCCTCTCACCAAGGGTCTAAAACAGCTTGTTCCCTCTAATGGGGTATGCACGAGATGGTAACATCAATGGATATATGGAAGATTGCTCAGATCCAAAATCGGTCCAATACATGCATAGAGAGATAAAAGGAACAAATCTAGTGCTCTCCGTATGATAAATAAATCCAGGTATTTATTAAACTTGCACTTACATGAGTGAATGATAAAATCAGCATAAAAGATTCGGTATCAAACAATCCAGGATGCTAGTCTTGAGAGGATATGATGTCAGGCATGCAGGCTCCGCCCCCTATACGCGTTACGTCAACCCATAAGCAGTGACTTCCTCGGTAGGGGTCTTCAAGCACTGAAGATTTTATCACCGATTTCTGTGGACTCTATTTTTCACCTGGAAGCACATCTTACCACTTTGTATTTAAGTTATTCGGGATCTACCGATATCAGTTTTTCATTGCCGATACCGATATTTTGGCCATCGCATATCAGTATTGGCCGATATTTTGTACATTTAAAGTTTTGCAAAATAAACACAAATTTCAACACAAATCTGTTATTGAACATGTTAATGTTTATTAACGTTTTTTAACATTAAGGGCTTGTTCTTCACACCTTAACTACATGACAACTGATAGGAAAACTGCACTTGCAGGGACATCAGTTTCACATCATCTGATTGTGAATGAAGCATAAACTGCTGCAGTAGTGCACTCACTCACTGCAATAATTTTAAATCACTACTGCAGCAGTGCAGTCAGTGGCAGTAAAACTGCTAGAAACAAGCTAGACAACAGATAGACAGCGGATTGGAGTCAGTGGACTACTGCTGCAATAGTGCACTCACTACAATGATTTTAAATCACTACTGCAGTCAGTGTAAAACTGCTAGAAAAAAAGCTAGACAGTGGATTGGACTGGAGTCAGTGGACTACTGCTGCAGTAGTGCACTCACTGCCATCATTTTAATCACTACTGCAGTCAGTGCAAAACTGCTAAAAAAAAAAAAGAGCTAGACAGTGGATTGGAGTGGACACTAGTACTACTACACTTTTCAATACTCCCAGTTAAGTAGAACAATATTATACTGGAGAGAGATATTCTAGCATGGTAAGCAAGTCTTCTGTAGCATGCCTCATTTTCTTTCCACCACTGAAGAGGATCACCACTTCATCTGTCAATTACTGGTTCCTTCAAATAGAGATGAAGTTCATCATCCAGGCTAATTATTGCAGATTCAGAAGAATCCGCAGCATGAGGCCCCAATAAAAACACTGAAAATGTCACGATCAATTCGACCACGATTAAGAAGATTATCTTCTGTTCGTGGTCATCTTTTTGGACATTTTTCTGTTTTTGCAGCATACTGCTCTTTCAGATTATAAAAATGCTGTTCTGGACTTGTCTTTTCGGCAGGAACCTCCTGCACCTCCTGTTAAATATCTTCTGTCAGCCACTGTTTTGCCTTTGCCAATACATCATCAGAAGAGAAAGCATTGTTCTTGTATCGAGGATTCAAAAGACTTGCCAGCACAACATTTTTAATCTCTTCATGCTTCTCAAAACATACCGTGCCTTGCGAAAGTATTCGGCCCCCTTGAACTTTGCGACCTTTTGCCACATTTCAGGCTTCAAAACAGATACAAAGCTGTAATTTTTTGTGAAGAAACAACAAGTGGGACACAATTATGAAGTGGAACGAAATTTATTGGATATTTCAAACTGTTTTAACAAATAAAAAACTGAAAAATTGGGTGTGCAAAATTATTCAGCCCCCTTAAGTTAATACTTTGTAGCGCCACCTTTTGCTGCGATTACAGCTGTAAGTCGCTTGGGGTATGTCTCTTATCAGTTTTGCACATCGAGAGACTGAAATTTTTGCCCATTCCTCCTTGCAAAACAGCTCGAGCTCAGTGAGGTTGGATGGAGAGCGTTTGTGAACAGCAGTTTTCAGTTCTTTCCACAGATTGGATTCAGGTCTGGACTTTGACTTGGCCATTCGAACACCTGGATATGTTTATTTGTGAACCATTCCATTGTAGATTTTGCTTTATGTTTTGGATCATTGGCTTGTTGGAAGACAAATCTCCGTCCCAGTCTCAGGTCTTTTGCAGACTCCATCAGGTTTTCTTCTAGAATGGTCCTGTATTTGGCTCCATCCATCTTCCCATCAATTTTAACCATCTTCCCTGTCCCTGCTGAAGAAAAGCAGGCCCAAACCATGATGCTGCCACCACCATGTTTGACAGTGAGGATGGTGTGTTCAGGGTGATGAGCTGTGTTGCTTTTACGCCAAACATAACGTTTTGCATTGTTGCCAAAAAGTTCGATTTTTGGTTTCATCTGACCAGAGCACCTTCTTCCACATGTTTGGTGTCTCTCCCAGGTGGCTTGTGGCAAACTTTAAACAACGCTTTTTATGGATATCTTTAAGAAATGGCTTTCTTCTTGCCACTCTTCCATAAAGGCCAGATTTGTGCAGTATACGACTGATTGTTGTCCTATGGACAGAGTCTCCCACCTCAGCTGTAGATCTCTGCAGTTCATCCAGAGTGATCATGGGCCTCTTGGCTGCATCTCTGATCAGTCTTCTCCTTGTATGAGCTGAAAGTTTAGAGGGACGGCCAGGTGTTCGTAGATTTGCAGTGGTCTGATACTCCTTCCATTTCAATATTATCGCTTGCACAGTGCTCCTTGGGATGTTTAAAGCTTGGGAAATCTTTTTGTATCCAAATCCGGCTATAAACTTCTCCACAACAGTATCTCGGACCTGCCTGGTGTGTTCCTTGTTCTTCATGATGTTCTCTGCGCTTTAAACGGACCTCTGAGACTATCACAGTGCAGGTGCATTTATACGGAGACTTGATTACACACAGGTGAATTCTATTTATCATCATTAGTCATTTAGGTCAACATTGGATCATTCAGAGATCCTCACTGAACTTCTGGAGAGTTTGCTGCACTGAAAGTAAAGGGGCTGAATAATTTTGCACGCCCAATTTTTCAGTTTTTAATTTGTTAAAGTTTGAAATATCCAATAAATTTCGTTCCACTTCATGATTGTGTCCCACTTGTTGATTCTTCACAAAAAAATTACAGTTTTATATCTTTATGTTTGAAGCCTGAAATGTGGCAAAAGGTCGCAAAGTTCGAAGGGGGCCGAATACTTTCGCAAGGCACTGTATATCAATCAAAGCTCTCTGGCTTGACAGACCATCATTTGAAAGTTGGAGGGTGTTGTGTGCCATGACACTGAGGTCTGACATATCAGCAAGCCTCATTCCTTTCCGCATGTTTGCTCCTCTGTTTCGAAGGAGCACAAGCATCGCTTGGTCTTTGGGGATTCCCCATTCTTCAAGCATGCCTAGAAACATTTCTCTACTGTATTCCCCAGTGTGGGATCCTTGCATCACTTTTGTATTCAAGACCAATTGCCTTTCTGTCCATGAAGTGGCATTAGTGACTTGTTTGTTCTCCTCCTGACCAGCAGACAGTCGTGAATGAGAGTGAGTTGCCAGCATTCTCTGGTTGCAGCATAGCCTTTACTTTCTCAACGACCTTTTGGTGAATCTTTCCCAGCATTTCGCTTCAACAATACTTCTCACTCTTCAGTGTGTACCTTGGCTCAAGTATGGACATCAAACCCTTAAATCCTGAGTCAGATACTATTGTAAATGGCTGGTCATCAGTGACCATTATCTCTATGATTACTCTGTCCAGCAGTTGGGATCTTCCATCTGAATCTAGACTGACACCTGTTTTTTCTGAAACATATCTGTTATTGTTGCCTGGAATAGTGGAGGAGGTATTTCAAAATCACATTGATATTCATTTTGTTTTTTTCTGTGCTGCATGATATGATGAACTCTTAGATGGGCCCAAAGATTTAACATATATTGTTTTTTTTTTGCAGTTACTGATCCCATGCTTATATTGTTTGTGCATGTGTTGCACACTGCTGTTTTCCTGGAGATGGTTGAGACGAATAATAGTCCCAGACCACACTTTTACTTTTTCTGTCTTCATCCATCTCCATTGCAACGGTGGCTGATGCCTGGCAGTGTGGGTGGCTTGCTGGCACCCTGTTGTGGGGTGGCTGGCTGCTGTCACCCTGTTGTGGGTCGGTGGCTAAAGCCTGGCAATGTGGGTGGCTTGCTGGCACCCTGTTGTGGGTCGGTGGCTGACGCCTGGCAGTGAGGGTGTCTGGCTGGCACCCTGTTGTGGGTTGGTGGCTGACGCCTGGCAGTGTGGGTGGCTTGTTGGCATCCTGTTGTGGGTCGGTGGTTGACGCCTGGCAGTGTGGGTGGCTTGGCTTGCTGGAACACTGTGGTGGGTGGCTGGCTTGGTGTCCCCCTGTTGGGGGTGGCTGGCTTGGTGTCACCCTGTTGGGGGTGGCTGGATTGCTGGAACACTGTGGTGGGTGGCTGGCTTGGTACCACCCTGTTGTGGGTGGCTGGCTTGGTGTCAGCCTGTTGAGGGTGGCTGGCTTGGTGTCACTCACACAAGCCTGTTGTGGGTGGCTGGCTTGCTGGAACACTGTTGGGGGGTGGCTGGCTTGATGTCACCCTGTGGGTGGCTGGCTTGCTGGAACCCTGTTGTGGGGTGGGTGGCTGGCTGCTGGAACACTGTTGTGGGGTGGGTGGCTGGCTGCTGGAACACTGTTGTGGGGTGGGTGGCTGGCTGCTGGAACACTGTTGTGGGGTGGGTGGCTGGCTGCTGGCCTGGCACACTGACTGTTGTGGGTCGAACGCTGGTGGCTGGCTGGCACCCTGTGATGGGTGACTGGCTGGCACCCTGTGGTGGGTGGCTGAGGCCAGGGCCTGTGGGTGGCTGGCTGGCCCCGTGACAGGACTGCAGCTGCACACACAGGTTGTCCGAGGCGTGGGAGGCGGTCTTAGAAGGCATAACGTGTCATTTTATAAGCCCAGCGTGCGGAGACACACGAAGCAACACACGCAATGACGTCACGTGTGCGCTGCGCACAATATTGGCAACTTCCGGGGCCGATTCCGATACATCGGGGAAAGTGCATATTGGCCCTCAATATATTGGCCTTGCCGATAATCGGTCGATTTCCCCAGTGTCCCTTGAAATTTTCCCCAGTGTCATATTTAGGGCCGAAACAACTAATCGATTATGAAAATAGTTGTTAACTATTTTTATAATCGATTAGTTGGTCAGCCGATTAGTTGGCCTGCATACAGAATGCATTATTTGTTTACATATCAGAAGACACAGTGAAGTGCACATATAGCTCAGTACACCGTCCATAGATGTCAGTAAGTGCCTTAGAACGTGTGAATGTATGAGGAGCAATGCATCATGGGACATGTAGCCCTGGGCAGGAAGGGAGTCATTTTAAAAGGCAGAAGTTTTTTTACCTTGCTCTATACTATACTTTGCAGCTTTCTATTGGGGCATTTTGAAGGCAGGAGGAGCCAGAAGCATCAGGGGGACCCCACAAGTGGAGAATCAGGACTGCTCTGTGCAAAACCACTACACAGAGCAGGTAAGCATAACAGGTTTGTTGTTTTTTGAGTTTTTGAAACTGCCCAACAACAAATTGTCAAAAAAAGCATAAAAAAATGCAAAACGCATATCGCAGCAAAATTGCATGCGCAAAACGCACATCAAAAAGCATGAAAATGCTGGCCATGCACATCGATTTTTGGATGAGGATATTTATACGAAAAATCCTTTCGCTACATTCGCTGATTGAAAGAATGACGTTTGAAAATTCCACTTGCTTTTAAACATTCAGTTTTAAAATGAATGTAATTTCTGAACGAAAACCACATACACTGTCCGCAAAATTTCTTTGACCAAAAGGTTTTATATTCTTCTCTTTTGAATCTTCCCATCACTGTGGTCGAAAATGGACATTGATTTGACCCCACTATTTAAAAATCGAACATATGTTCTTAAAATGATTTTTTTTTTAAAAAAAGGAAATGTTTTGTTTGGCCAGCAAAAGTGACAGCAGGCGCAGGTAGCTTTTATCAAGCCACCCGCCTATGACAAGGGAGTTTGTCATACATAATATATTACAGTTGTCTGAAAATCAGAAAAACAGCCTTTTTTTTTTTCTTTAACCACTTCAATACAGGGCACTCTCACCCCCTTCCTGCCCAGGCCAATTTTCAGCTTTTAGCGCTGTTGCATTTTGAATGACAATTGCGGAGTCATGCAACACTGTACCTAAACCAAAATTTATGTAATTTTTTTCCCACAAATAAAGCTTTTTGATCACCGCAAGGTTTTTTCTTTTTGCTACACAAATAAAAAAAGACCTAAAAGTTTGAAAAAAAAAAAACTGAATTTTTGTAAAATCTTACCTGTAAAATTCCTTTCTCTGAGTCCTCCGACAGTCGCCGCCTCTTCATATTCGTCACATATGGGGTATTAGACTTTGCTCCGAAGGAGTAGCTAGGCAACAGAATATGTTAACATTAAAGCTTTTAACATATCCCACCCTCAAGGGGTGGTCCCCTCAGTCAATACCCTCCTACTTCCTGCAACCATATCTCAGTTTTAGTGGAATAGCAGTAGAGTATACAACCAAACCCCAAAAGAGGGGCGGGGGCGGCGACTGTCGGAGGACTCAGAGAAAGGAATTTTACAGGTAAGATTTTACAAAAATTCCGTTTTCTCTTACGTCCTCCGACAGTCGCCGCCTCTTCATATTCGTCACATATGGGGACGTCCCAAAGCAGTGCAAACATGAGGGGTGGGAAACGCATCCGCGCCGAAAGGCAACGCAGTCTCCGCATCAAAGAAAGGAACCTTACCAAAGGAAGGAAACCAGCTGGGCAACAGAAAGAAACAAGTGCTCAACAGAAGCAACAACCCAGGAAAAGACAAAAAAACCAGGGGATACAAAACTTATCCCAACAGCCAGAGGTCCCCAACAAGGGACCCTAGGGAACTGCCGCACTAAGAACCTTGCGGCCAAAGGAAGCATCCGCCGATGCCTGAACATCTACTTTGTAGAATCTTGTGAACGTGTGTACGGTCGACCAGGTCGCCGCCTTACACACCTGGGCTACAGAAGCCCCATGACGACAGGCCCAAGACGTACTCAGAGATCTAGTCGAGTGCGCCTTCACAGGCACAGGGGGAACCTTCCCCTGCAAAGCATAGGCCTGTTCAATGGTCTGTCTGATCCATTTTGCGATGGTAGAGGCCGAAGCCGCCATGCCCTTCCGAGGACCCTCTGGAAGAACAAACAAGGAGTCCGTCTTTCGAAAAGACTCAGTCGATTTAAGGTAAACCCTTATCGCCCGAACAACATCCAGAGAATGCAATCTCACCTCCTTTGGATGTTTAGGCTTCGCGCACAGCGAAGGTAAGACAATATCCTCATTAAGATGGAATTCCGAAACTCGTTTCGGAAGAAAAGAAGGATTAGGTCGCAAGACCACCTTATCCAAATGGACAACCAGGTACGGAGACTTGCAGGACAAAGCTGCCATCTCCGACACTCTGCGAGCCGAAGTGATCGCCACCAAAAAGGCGACCTTTTTGGACAACATAGACAACGAGATCTCCCTGATCTGTTCAAAAGGAGCACGTTGCAACACAGACAGAACGAGATTCAAGTCCCAAGGGGGCAAAGGATCCCTCCTAGGAGGAACCAGATGCCGCACACCCTGAACAAAAGTGCCAACCAAGGAGTTGGAAGCCACGGGACGTTGAAACAGAACGGCCAGTGCAGACACCTGACCCTTAATCGTAGCCAGCGCCAAACGCTGATCAACACCCGTTTGAAGGAAAGACAGCACACGGGACACCGAGTACGTGCGGGGTGAAAACCCCCTGGACTCACACCAGGCAAAATAGGCCTTCCAAGTACGGTAATAAACCTTCCCCGAGGAAGACTTCCTCGCGTTGATCAAAGTATGAACGACCTCTGGAGAGAGACCCCTCTCCTTCAGGACCTCGGTCTCAACAGCCAGGCCGTCAAAGCCAGCGACTGTAAAGCAGGATGGTATATCGGTCCTTGAGACAGTAGATAGTCTCGAAGAGGCAGACGCCACGGAGCGTCGACCGCCAGATTCACGAGGTCTGCGTACCAGGACCGGCGAGGCCAGTCCGGTGCCACAAGAATCACCACGCTGCGTTCCGAGTGTAACCTGCGAAGGAACCTGGACAGCAACTGAAATCGGTGGAAACGCGTACATCAGCCTGTACTGATGCCACGGGGCCACTAACGCATCCGACGCGTCTGCCCGAGGGTCGCGCGTCCTTGCCACGAACCTTTTCACCTTGTTGTTGAGATGAGAAGCGAACAGGTCCACATCTGGAAGACCCCACTTCGCGCACAACATCTGGAAGACAGCCGGGTGGAGAGACCATTCCCCCTGATCCAGGGTCTGGCGACTCAGATAGTCCGCCTGCCAATTCTCCACTCCCGGAATGTGAACCGCCGTTATCGCCGGGACATGAGTCTCGGCCCAAGACAGAATGTCGGCCACTTCTCGAGCCGCTCGGGCACTCCTGGTGCCCCCTTGGTGGTTGATGTAGGCCACCGTCGTGGCATTGTCCGTCTGCACCCGAACCGGGCAGCCCTGCAGCCGGTCCGTCCAGCGATGAAGACAGACCTTAATCGCACGCAATTCCAGAATGTTGATCGGAAGGGAAGACTCCCCCTCCGACCAAGTTCCCTGGGCGGATAGAACGCCCAGAACACCACCCCAGCCCGACAGGCTGGCATCCGTGGTGATCACCGTCCACGAGACAGGACGAAACGACTTGCCCCCGGACACCATCGGGGACTGGAGCCACCACAGAAGGTTTCTTCTGGTGCGATGACTCAACGAGATTTGAAGATCCAGAGATTGAGGTCGCCCGTCCCACCTGGACAGGATCTCCGCTTGGAGACCCCGCGTGTGAAACTGGGCGAAGGGAATCGCCTCGAAGGCCGAGACCATCAATCCCAGACATCTCATGCACGTCCGCAGAGACGAGTGCGGAACGTCCCTGAGGGACCTGACTTCCTCCTGAAGAGTTCTGAGTTTGTCTTCCGGCAGGAAGACCTTCGCCTGCACCGAGTCCAGAATCATTCCCAGGTAGGGAAGACAAACCGACGGACTCAGTGTCGACTTTGGAAAATTTATCGTCCAACCAAACTCCTGCAGAGTTTGCATCGTGACAGACAGGTCCTTCTCCAGACCCTGGCTGGTCGCAGATCGAACCAGAATGTCGTCCAGATACCCCAGGACAGAAATGCCCTGGGCCCTCAATAATGCCAGAACCGGTGCAAGCACCTTGGTGAAGACCCGCGGAGCCGAGGCGAGACCAAAAGGCAACGCCACGAACTGGTAGTGATCCTCCGCAATGGCAAATCGAAGGAACCTCTGGTAAACCTCAAATGGGGATGTGAAGATACGCATCCTTCAAATCGATGGAGGCCATGAATTCCCCCGGAACCAGGGCAGTCACCACCGACCGCAGGGATTCCATGCGGAACTTGCGAACCCGCACAGAGCGGTTCAGAGCCTTCAAGTCCAGAATTGGACGAACCTTGCCCTCCTTTCTGGGCACGGTGAAGAGATTGGAATAAAACCCCCGAAATCTGTCCCGATGAGGCGCCGGAACCACCACTCCCTGAGCCCTCAGGTCCCGCACCGCCAGGTGCAGGTCCCGCAAACGCTCTGGAGACAGTTGAAGATTTGAGGGAAAAAATCTGCTCTCCAGCCGAGAGAGAAACTCGATCTTGTAACCAGATCGAACGATCTCCTGAACCCATCTGTCCCGCACACGGGCCAACCAGGGTTGAAGAAAACCGAGCAAGCGTCCCCCCACCCTAAAACTGGGTGAGGGCGCCCCTTCAGGCCGAACTGTTATGGGCTGCAGATCCGGATTGGCCGGACTTCTGCTTCCCAGACCAGGGCTTCTTCTGAGAGCCTTGACCTTTGAACGGCTTGCCCTTGTAGTGCGGCCGAAAGGCACGAAAGGACCCCTGAGGGGGCCGAAAATTAGCATGCTTCTTCCCAGAAGCCCCCTTAGCCTTGGGGAAATGGGGCAAGAGAGTGCTCTTACCCCCGGTGATCCCCTTAATCAACACATCCAAGGACTCCCCAAAAAGGCGAGACCCATCATAAGGTAGATTGGCTAAGGTCTTACGCGAAGATTGGTCCACCGACCAACATTTTAACCAAACCAGGCGGCGAGACAACACCGCCACGCTGTGCCCACGTGCAGCCAATGGAACCAGGTCCGCATCACACAGATACATGACACCCTGGTGGATTTGATCCACCATATCCAGGGTCGCCGGCGAGGCCGAGTCGGCCACTAGGACGCGCCTAAGCATCTGCGTCCAACTTGCGATCGCCTGGGCCGCCATGAGAGAAGCAAACAGAGCTTTAAGCATAGAACCCGTAACAGAATAAGTATGACGGGCAAGAGACTCCAATCTCCTATCCGTGGCATCACGGAACACAGGGGAATCCTCTGCAGGAATCGCAGTGGCCTTGTTTAAAACCGCAATTGCGTGATCCACTGGGGGAGGCACACACCACCTTTCATCAGTGGAAGGCGAGAAAGGATAACGCAGCTTGAACCTACTTGGTACAGCAAAAGGTTTGCGCAGATTGCGCCATTGTTCCTTAACAGCGCGCTGAAAATCATCATTGCAGGGAAAAACCTGCGGTGTCCTGCGTTTTCTCTGCGTCCCATAGGCCGCCAAGGCAGCGGGGGGACACACTTCATCCTGCAAACGCAATGTTTGCTTTATGGAAGCAATCAATTCATCCATGATTGCAAGCTCTTCAGGCGAGTCAGGGGGAGAATTATCAACCCCCTCAACTTCAGCCTCCACTTCGGACCCCACTAGATCTAGGGAGGAGCGGGACCCCGATAAGGAGGCCCCCGCCATAACAACCCCATCACCTTCACCCTCAGAATCAGAGGAAGGAGCAATTCTGGGTCTTTTAGTAGATTGAGCAGCCACCAGCATCTGCACCTGAGCAGCAAGGCCAGCCACAATAGTGGCTAAATCCCCCCCGGGGGGGAAACAGCGGTCCCCTCTCTTTCCACCAAGGCGGTAGGAAATTTGCCCTCCTGAGAATCCATTGCCCCTGTAATACCAGACAATAAAGGGTGAACTGCCCCTTTAAGCAAGCGCGGCAAGCGCAGCCCACCGCACCACACTCAAGCACAATGAGACCCCCACAGGGAATATGCAAACTGAACACAGGCAATGGATAGCAAGAACAGAAGGATAAAACCTGAGGAGACCCTCGCCGCTGCCTCGATCGGTGTTCCTGGAAAGAGGAAGTGATGCTGCCAGGGCGCTCTATGAAAGCCTATGGAGGCTACAAGAAAATGGCCGCCATGCATGTAAAACATGCGGCCGGAGCGAGTGTAGGCAAAATGGCGCCGAAACCGCCGCTCCACAGTGCAGTAATGCACACATGTCATCCATGTATAAGAACACATGTCAGATCGCCGCAGCGATCGCTGTATATGCCCAAACATGCCAAAAAAAAACATGCCCCACAGCACACAGCTTTTCACACTGACCAGGCTGACACACAGAGTGTCACACAGCTCCCCCCCCCCCCCTGCAGCCCACAGCATGCAGCCGAGAGATAGGGAGACAAGCAGTGTGAATAGAGGCAGGTTACACAGTCCCAGACTGACACCCCCCCAGACAGACAGGTCCCCACATAGATACACTTACCTCTCAATGGCGTGGGGGACCCGCACAGGCGAACAAGCCGCTGCACATGAGGCAGGGAGAGTCGCAATTCAAGACGCACAAAATGGGGGTTAAGAAACCGCACGGCGTCCAGTGAGGTAGCCACCTCACCAATCATCCCTGCACCGAACAGGGATGGGTCGTTCACTGTGCCAGGAGCGTTACCTGGCTGAACGCTCGATGGCAGGCTGGGAAGCCACTGACCCACGACCTGCGACCAGGGGGATCAGCCCGAGACCCAGCCCGCATGATCCTCTTCATCAGAAGAACTAACTAACGCTGACAAAAAGAACAGCTAAGTAAAGGTAGAGAGAAAACTCAAACAAAATATCAAAAAGAAGAAAGAGTCTGGGGCAGAAAGCCCCAGCACAGGAAAAGCCAGCCACTCCTGACAAGCTAGACATTAAAACTGAGATATGGTTGCAGGAAGTAGGAGGGTATTGACTGAGGGGACCACCCCTTGAGGGTGGGATATGTTAAAAGCTTTAATGTTAACATATTCTGTTGCCTAGCTACTCCTTCGGAGCAAAGTCTAATACCCCATATGTGACGAATATGAAGAGGCAGCGACTGTCGGAGGACGTAAGAGAAAAAAGATTTTTTGTTTAGGTTATAAAATTTTGTAAATAGATACGTTTTTTCCTGTACTGATGAGGCTGCACTGACAGGCACTGATGAGGAGGCACTGATGGGGTGGCACTAATATGCAGCACTGACGGGCACTGATATGTGGCACTGATATGCAGCATTGGTGGACACTGATAGGCGGCACTGATGGGCAATAATGGGCACTGGTGGGCAGCACTGATAGATGGCAATGAAGGGCATTGGTGGGCGGCACTGATAGATGGCAATGAAGGGCACTGGTGGGCGGCACTGATAGATGGCAATGATGGGCATTGGTGGGCGGCACTGATAGATGGCAATCATGGGCAGCTCTGATGAGGAGGGCACTGAAAGGGTCCCCGAGTCCTGATTGGCATCCCTGGTGGCCATGGGTGGGGATCTCTGGTGGCCGTGGGTGGGCAAACCTTGGTGGCTCTAGTGGCATCCCCCAAGGGTCTGCACTGGTAATCAATGCTCTGATTACCAGCACAGACCCCCCCCCCCCCATCAGGAGAGCTGCTGATCGGCTCTCTACTCCTGCCTGTCAGGCACGAACTGAGGAAAGCCGATAAACGGCACTTCCTATTTACTATGTGACCAGCTGTGATTGGACAGTCGTCTACGTCATTAGGCTCTTTACTGGGATCGGAGATGCAGTGTGTAAGAGTGACACACTGCACCACCGATCACCGCTCTGGACGCCGCCCCCAGGGGCACGCAGAGAGGCCTATCCTGCTGGACATCGTATTATGGGTAGTCAGGATAGAGCAACCACTTCCCGGCCGTCATTCTGCTATATGGTGGGCGGGAAGTGGTTAAATAAAAAATTTGATCTCGTAGTCTGATGATGATATTTACCAGATTCAACCTCTAATAGTATATACAGTATATCTTTTCTGTCTCTTATTCCCAGAGTGGATTAGAGATGTTGCTCTCCAACCATATAGTTGGTTATTTAGATTTACCTAAATATAGATATTTAGGAATAAATCGCCTTTTTTTTTTTTTTTTTTTTTTTTATACTTTACATATTAACTAAATTATACACCACACTTTTTTTTTTAAGGTTATAATGCGAAAAATCAAAACAATAATCGGCCAATTAATCGATTATGAAAATAATAGTTAGTTGCAGCCCTAGTCAGGTTACGTCCAAAAACATAAATGTATTTAATGTGATTTTTTTGTGATAGACCAACACAAAGTGGCACATAATTGTGAAGTAGAAGGAAAATGATAAATGGTTTTCAAAAATGTTTACAAATAAATATCTGAAAAGTGTTGCGTGCATTTATATTCAGCTACAATACTTTGTAGAACCACCTCTCGCTGCAATAGCTGCAAGTCTTTTTGTAGGTCTCTACCAGCTTTTGCACATCTACAGAGTGACATTTTTGCCCATTCTTCTTTGCAAAATAGCTGAAGCTCTGTCAGATTGGATGGATAGCACCTGGAAACAGCAATTTCAAGTCTTGCCTCAGATTCTTAATTGGATTTAGGTCCGGACTTTAACTGGGCCATTCTAACACATGTGCATGCTTTGATCTAAACCATTATATTGTAATGTTCCGGTACCTTTGGTACCCTAAATTACTCTTTTCACAAGTGTATGCGCCCCACCATTCTCTTTTGGAAAGGTGCGCATACACCTTTAAGACTGAAGCTGTCATCACTCAGCGCCGGACTAGATGGCTATTTAAATCGCCGGTTCTCACTCACATGTGTTCGTTCAAACACCCTTACCTGGATGCTAACTTGGCTTGAAGCTTTCGTGCTTGCAAGCATACCTCGCTGACGGAACCTCGCTGCGCTGATCCCTGCATCCCGCTTCCGGATCATCCGCTCCTCCTGAACCAACCTTCGGCTGTATTGCTATTAGTGCTAAGTACCCCTCAGGGGAACCCTCTATAAACTTATACTAAGCTTACACTATCTAGCTCTGCATAGTAAAGACTATTTATCACATCTGCATATCTAGATTGCTAGCTCTTAAGACTACTGCTACTTATTCCTGCACTGGGTTGATCTCTCTTGTATGTCCACCTGCTACTCTGTCATCTGCTACCATACATGATTGCTAAACCTACCTGCATCCATCTGCTACTGTCTTACCTTCAAGTGTCTGTCACCTACCACCTCCACTCAACCTGTCTCTTAAATCTTCATCACTGTGTTACTACATACATAAAGTCACTCTAGGAATCAACTTGTTGAGTGTGTGTATTTACTAGCTGAATTAAGACCTTCCACACATGATGAGTCATTGAGGTTGGGAATGGTATCTCAGCATCTCTCTTACATGACTACTGAAGTGGAATATTTCTGCAGCTGAAAATCCACACCATACATGAAACGCAGGAGCGTTACATATATAGCTCTGCCTGTATGTTTAGGGTCGTTGTCCTATTGGAAGGTGAACCTCCACCCCAGTCTCAAGTCTTTTGCAGACTCTAACAGGTTTTCTTCTAAGATTGCCCTGTATTTGGCTCCATCCATCTTCCAAGTCCCTGCTGAAGAAAAGCATCCCCACAATATGATGCTGCCACCATGGCATGTTCAGGGTGATGTTCAATGTTAGTTTTCTGCCACACACAGTTTTTCTTTTAGGCTTAAATGTTTAATTTAAGTCTCATCTGACCAGAGCATCTTCTTCCACATGATTGCTATGTACCCCAACTGTAAATGGGAATTCTTATGGCTTTCTTTCAACAATGGCAAATAGTTGTCTTGTGGACAGATTCTCCCACCCGAGCTCTGGATCCCTGCAGCTCCTCCAAAGTTACCATGGGTCTCTTGGCTGCTTCTCTGATTAATGCTCTCCTTGCCCGGCCTGTCAGTTTAAGTGGACGGCCATGTCTTGGTAGGTTTGCAGTTGTGCCATTCTCTTTCCCTTTTCGGATGATGGATTGAACAGTGCTCTGTGAGATGCTCAAAGCTTGGGGTATTTTTTTATAACCCAACACTGCTTTAACCACTTAAGCCCCGGAGGATTTTCCTGCTAAAAGACCAGGGGGTATTTTGCGATTCGGCACTGCGTGACTTTAACGGACAATTGCGCGGTCGTGCGACGCTGTACCTAAACAAATTTGACGTCCTTTTTTTCCCACAAACAGAGCTTTCTTTTGGTGGTATCTGATCACCTGTGCGATTTTTTGATCACGCGCTATAAACAAAAAAAGAGCGACAATTTTGCAAAAATAGCAATATTTTTCAAATTTTTTTATATGAAATTCCCCAAAAAAAAAATGTAAAAATCAAAATTTTTTAACATTTTCGGCCAATTTGTTTTATCCTACCTATGTTTGGTAAAAAAAAAAAAAAAAAAAAAAAAAAAAAAAAAAAATCGCAAAAAGCGTATTTTTATTGGTTTGCGCAAAAGTTATCGCGTTCACTAACAAAGGGAAAGATTTTTGTCATTTTTGTTGTTTTTTTTTTTTTAACGCGTAATGGCGGCGATCTGCGATTTTATTTTGCGGTACTGCGACATTGTGGCGGACAGATCGGACCCTTGACTGACATTTTTGGGGTTACCAGTGACATTTCTACAGTAATCAGTGCTATATATATGCACTGTTACTGTAAAAATACACTGGTAGTGAAGGGGTTAACTTTATTTGGGAGGGAGGGGCTGTGTGTGTCCCTAGGGGCGTGCTTTCTACTGTGATTGGCTGTGGCTTGAGCTGTAAGGACACTGATCAACGGATCTACATACTAGATCCGTGTGATCAGTGTCTTTACACCGAGGAGAATGACAGGCAGCTTGTTTACACAAGCTGCCTGACATTCTCCCTCTCCCCCGACGATCGCCGAGTGACCGGCGGACATCGGGTCCGCTGGTCACACGCGCGGGGGGGGGGGGGTCCGTGACCGCGCGGGAGCGCGCCTCCGCGGGCGCGCGCTCGCTTCCCAGGCTAGTGACGTTAATTAACGTCACTCTGCCTGGCAGGGGCTGACCGCCGCAGTAAATCTACTTGCGGCGGTCGGCAAGCGGTTAAACCTCTCAACAACTTTATTCCTGACCTGTCTTCGTGATGCTGTTTGTTCACTAAGGTTTTCTAACAAACCACTGAGGGCTTCACAGAACAGCTGTATTTTTACTGAGATTAAATTACACACAGGGGGACTCCATTTACTAATTAGGTGACTTCTGAAGGCAATTGGTTCCACTAGATTTTAGTTAAGGGGTATTAGAGTAAAGGGGACTGAATACAAATGCATGCCACACTTTTAAGATATTTGTAAAAAAAAAAAAAAGTGAAAACCATTTATCATTTTCCTTCCACTTCACAATTATGTGCCACTTTGTGTGGGTCTATCACATAAAATCCCAATAAAATACATTCACGTTTTTGGTTGTAACATGACAAAATGTGGAAAATATCAAGGGTTATGAATACTTTTTCAAGGCACTGTATTTAGCCCCGAAATATACTGAAATATACAGAAAATGTATATACGTGTAGTATGTGGCAGTGAAAGTATCACCTAAACTCAGTGCCAAAATCAGAGGTGTGTACTGTAATATAGCTATGGTATACACAGCCAAGCATCTAGTATATGCTCCTTGAGCATGATTAACTCCCATGTTTACAATGCTGTACATTTCTGTTCAATATACCCATTTAGAAATCATTGATTTAAAGTTAAACTATAATCGTTATGGGTCAATTTAATTTTAGCTGCTTTAACATTATTTTAAATATGTACAATCTTTGCTTTACAAAAACAAATTCCCATTAAATAGAGGACACACTTACTTGCAGTATCTGGTTACCATTAATGACTGTGCCATTTTGACTGCCTTGATCAACAAGTACATAATTCTGTAAATTGTGGTCAAAGTACACTTCTGCATGAAACTGATGGGAAATAAAAAAAAAAAAAAAATCAGTTATTTACTACAGAAACTAAAGCACATGAATTTATATATCTATAAGTCTATCTATAGGATAATCATATTGTGGTAGTATTTGATATGGCTGCAACTGTGCACATCCAAAATAAAGGGTCTGGTCTGGAAAAAATATATAATAAAAAAAAAACCAAGGAGAGTGTCTGGTGCTGCCCTTGGTTACCAGACTGTAACGGTCATCTTTCTAGAATGGGTTAGAGTATATTTATTGAGAGAATTAACCATTCAACTTACTCCAATTTAGACAGTAGTGATGAGAACAATACTCACCTTACTGACACCAACTTCTGGGATGCGAATTGTATGCCCCATGTCCTTCTCTCTAAATAACAAAATAAAACATTTTATTTCACCCTAATCACACACACTGTCCCTTCCATCCCCCAAGCTCTACCTACCTCCCAATGGTGGCACTTTTTACAGCTGTAATTATGAACAGTGATCCTTTTTGAAGCACCGGTGAGCGCACCACTATTACCCGAATGCACGGAGGCCAGATCTGCTCTGTGTCTGCACAAGAACAGGGGATATCAGTTCTCTTCGGAGGTTTCAAAGGTTAATAGAAACTAGAATGAAAGAAATACTGGCTTTGCCATTGCCAAAATGAAATGGCAACCCTCTCCATGTGAAAACATCAGGACCCTTATGTATGTAAAACTGTGCCAAAAATAACACTTCTCGCTGTCCATTGCAACCACTCAGGTTTGAAATATAATTGATTAAGTGCAGACTTGGAAATAAAATATAAATAGGACTGGTTGCTAAATGTAATGAAATATGTTTTGCCTGTTAGCACACTTTTTATCTTGAAATAAAAGAAAAAAAAAAGAGCATGTGTGCTGAATCACCTCTTACAAGCTGCAGTCTTAACAGAAACCGGACGACATTTGGCCAGTGTGTACAGCAGCATGTCTGACAGAAGCCGGTCTAACGATTGGCTTTTATTGAACGACCATGCTGGAAATCCAACATCCGATTAATACCTGCAGCCAGTGGCTGTGAGTGCTGATCAGTGTATTCTAGCGGGGGGCTGCAATATCCCCCTATCAGGACACAATAGCTCAGCGGGGATCGCTGTAATAACTTTGCTAAATTAGTGCGGTGACCTCTCCATTTTTCGCTCAGCCCTCTGGGTTGAATGAAAAAGAAAAAAACTGCCCGTGTCTACCTAGCATTATGCTACAGTATCCTTTAGATCTACCAACCACTACAAAGGCCTGAATGAATGATTTTAAATTGAGTAGATTGTTTACGTAGATGCTCACTTTATATAGCTTTGGTAAGTCTAAAGGAGAATTAAAACATCCTTTTACTAAGTGGTTCTTTTTTACCCTCTGCGTGCCATTTCAAGCTAATTTGGGTTTGAAAAAAAAAAAAATAGATAAGCCCCTGCATCACTCCCTACTTCCACCACTAAATGATCCTGTGCCTATAGAAAGTACATCATCTGTAGCACCAATAAGAAATTGTCACATACTCCAAATGCTGAGGCTGCCGAATGCTTTGGCCAGATTCTATTAGGTCCAAAAATACATACTAAAATATATTGTTACATTTTACAACACGGCTATGGAAAAATATACCGCTTTTTTGGCTGAATCTGGGAGTTTTTTTTACAGTATCTAATAACCTTAAACACAAGGCAGCACTAAAAAGCCCTACATAACATCCACAGATAAAATTAACAAAACGGACTAATGCTATTCAGAAGCCATTTAGTCTCAAATTGGAGCCAAAAGGGCAATTTAAGGATCTTGAGACTGTTTGATTCTACTGAAAACAGTTGTAAAAGCAAGTCTGAGCTGCCCCCAAAATGTTTCTAAGGTAACAATACTGTTGAAAAGCTGCATCCCCCCCCCTTGATAGTGTCCCCTGCTCACTTCCTGCTTTCTACTTCTTGTCTTCCTTCCCTCCTTTGCCTTCCCTTCCTTTCAAGGACTCTTGCCTTCTCTTAGCTCTATTTTTTTTTAGGAAAGTTCAGGAAACATGACATACTTTAAAGCCGAATGTAGACGGATCAAGTCTAACCTAGTTCAACAGAGACCGGTCAGGATTCGATCCATCTATGGGCAAGCTGGGTGTACTGAAGTCGGATCCATCGATCGACTACTGTATAAACAGCCTATAGCTGCGAGCAGTAATCATTGTGTCCTACAAGCGGGGAAGGCTCCCCACCAGCAGAACACATTAGCGCTGCAGAAGGGATTCATAGTCAGTGTCGATGTGGGATTTTCTTTTCTGCAACCCATGGTTGCGGGAATGAAAACTGCATTATCTATGGTTTGTTTTACACTGACTTTATGTATAGCCTGCAGTGACTGTGTTTTATTCACCTTTTTTTATTGGTTGATACATTAAAAACATTTCCTGGATAACTCACAATATCTTGACTGCTTCATGAAGAGTCTATTTGGTGAACACTTAGAGATATACACATGTTGGCACTTAACTGTATATTTAGGCAATTAATTTTTCAGATTCCATCTTCCAAGTTACAGCCCTTTCAACTATGTAATGCTTAGTAAACATGTGTGCATGTGATGATTTATAGATATAAGCCAGCAACTCGGTGAACTCAAATGTTGAAAATCTTTATTTGTTACACAAGAACATCCAGTAAAAATAATGCTAACACCTTTTTATAGGAATAAGTGCACAGTGGCTGAAACGAGTTTTACTGAATGTACTTGTGTAACCAATAAAGATTCTCAACATTTGAGTCCACCAAGTTGCCAGCTTATATCCATCAATATTAAAAGTACTGAGGAACTGCACATCCCAGCCTCAAGCAAGGGTTTTCAGCCTTGGATAGCATCACCTGCAGTAGAGCTTGGGTATTGTATTCAATGATTCCACATGATGGTTTACATTTCCCAATTTTGTATTGTAAACTTCAATAAAAACACATTCAAGAAAATGAAAAGGTACAAAAACTTCAAATTCATAAGAAATAACAGCACCTTTTTAAATTGAAATGGGCTCACATTTGCTAGCCACAGTGAAAGGACAGGCTCTCTCTAGTCGGAATTGGTTGAGAACATACAATAGAAAAAACAGTTATCACTTAGCTAAGAAAACTGTCACAGTGTCAGCACTGCTATCATGATCACCTTCGGTGTCAGAGTTGTGAGTAGAGGCACTCTCTGCACTGGACATTTCTTCATCACTGGAGGTCTTCTCAGAGTCAGAGAGCTCGCCCTCTTCTGGTTCACTGTCATCTACAGAAGAGGAGCTGTCCCTGGTACTGGATTCTGCCACCTGACTGCTCAGCTTGAGCTTCTTGTTTCCACTAGCAGGCTCTTCCCTTTCATATGGACAGACTCTGTCATTTTCTGACCAACAGAAGGACTCTCTCACCTCATTTGAAGCCTTGGGAAAAATTGGGGCAACACTCAGGAAAAAAATAATGCCAAGCATAGAAAAAGAAACAATCATATAAAGCTAACTTATTATAAGAAAGTTGAGCTTCCCTAGCACTCTTCCAATCATTTCACAGAGAGATGTTTTAAATCATAGTGTACAGAGTAACTTTAGCCTCAGCGTGTGATTGGGTTAGGAATAAGAGACGGTAAGCACTACAGAGACCGAGTACTTGGTAAACAATATCATGGAAGCCCCCTTTAGTAAATAATAAACTTTCGTGTCACTAAATTTTAATTCTTATGCTGCTACAAGTAATAAATAAATAGGAAGGTATATTCGATTTTCTTGTTTTAAACTTTTTTATTATTTTATTTTTACATTTCTTTAGATGCTTTCTGGCTTCTACCCTAACCCAAAATTTTGTCATACACCCCAGGAGTCTACATGGGTGTTTTTTACTTTCATCTGGAGGAGGCGTTTTTTAGGCTAAGCACACCCTCCAACGTGCCTGTGCAAAAGGCAGATGGATTCCAAGCAATAAATGCTGTGACCATCAATGAACACAAGAGAAAAGGATTTTACGGACACTTAATATCTTCATTTGACAGATGGGACGTTCCAAAGCAGTATCAGCATGAGGGGTGGGAAACAAACACAGCAGTAAACAATTCCCAACATGGCTAAAACTTACACAACTAGGTAAACCATGAGCTCAACCAGGAACAACTGGAGCTCACCTACCAGAAAAAACCCTCAAGAAGCAGAAGTCTCTGCCACAGCGGTCTGTAAAGCCTTGCGGCCAAAGGCAGCATCTGCAGATGCAGAAATATCCACCTTGTAGAACTTGGTGAACGTGTGTACAGACGCCCAGATGGCCGCTTTGCAAACTTGGACCATTGATACCTGATGATAGAAAGGCCCAGGAGGCACTAAGCGCCCTTGTGGAATTCGCTTTTAAAAAGAAAAAGGAGGAACCTGACCCTTAATTGAATAGGCCTTCACTACCTTTGGCTGATCCATCTAGAATTGGTTGCAGCAAACGCAGCCTGCCCCTTACGAGGACCATCCGTAAGAATGAACAAGGAATCCGATTTCCGAATAGGCTCAGTCACCATCACCTTGATGGCCTGGACCACATCCAAGGAATGCAAAGCAACCTCTTTTGGGTGCTTTGGCTTAGGAAACTCTACACAATGTCCTCATTCAAGTGGAACCCGAAAACGACCTTAGGAAAGAACAACTGACAGGGGTGAAGCACCACTTTGTTTCTGTGAACCACCAGTTGGGGCGACCTACAGGGCAACGCGGCCAGAAGCGACAGCCACCAAGAAAACCCCTTTCTGTGACAATGTAAGTAGAGGAATTTCACGAATATTCTCAAAGAGCGGTCTTTGAAGAACCGACAATAGCAGGTTAAGATCCCAAAAAGGCACTAGTGATCTCACCAGAGGGGCAAAATGGCGAAACCCCTGCACGAAGGTGTGAACCAAGAAACTAGTTGCCAATGGCCTTTGAAAGAAAATTACCAAAGCTGAAATCTGGCCCTTAATGGTGCCCAAAGCCTAACGCTGATCTACACCTTGTTGGAGAAACTCCAGCAGAGGTGATACTTAAAAGGAGAGAGGGACAACCCCCCCAAGACTCACACCAAGTAATATACAATTTACACACTCAATGGTAAATCTTCCGAGAAGTAGATTTCCTAGCTTTCAACAGAGTAGGAATCGCCGAATCAGACAACCCCCTATGCTTCAGTACCTGCCTTTCAATAACCAGGGCGTTAAAGCCAGCGACTGTAAAGCAGGATGAAAGATCGGTCCTTGAGACAGAAGATCCTCTGAGAGGAAGTCGCCAAGGGGCATCGACTACCAGTCTTACCAGACCGCGTACCAGGACCGACCCAGTCCAGTCTGGGGGCCACCAGAATCACTGGAATCCCTTCTGCCTCGATTCTGGGCAGAAGTCTCGGCAGAAGTTGTATTGGAGGAAAAGCATAAAATTGGTCAATACAGGCCCCAAGGCCCAAGACCTCGCAACAAATCACGGGACCTTCCGGTTGAGCTGAGAGGCCCAAAGGTCCACATCAGGGGTCCCCAACAGAAGACACAGTTGATGAAAAACTTCCGGGTAAAGGGACCGTTCACCCGGACACAGTGCCTGATGACTGAGGTAGTTCGTCTGCCAATTTTCCACCCCTGGAATGTGCACAGCAGATAGCGATGGAACGAGGCGTTCTGCCCACCTTAGAATACCGGCCACTTCTTTGGCCGCTAGGGCACTTCTGGTGCCCCCTTGGTGATTGATATATGCCACAGCTGTGGTGTTGTCCGATTTAATCCTTACCGGACACCTCGGCAGACGATCCGTCCACTGGGACAGCTGCAATTTCAAGTTTTTATTCTGGGAGAAACACCCAGGGCTGACGCTGAATCCAGATTTAGCTGCAGGAAGTCCAACTTGGTGGACAGGGTCAAGGCTGACTTTAGAAAATTCAGAGTCAGGCCGAACTCCTGCAGAGTTCTCATCAATGTGTAAATTCTCCTTTAGGACAGAGGACGATCCCTCCCGCAGAAGAAGATCGTCCAGGTACCCCAGTACCAAAATCCCCCGCTGTCTGAGCAAGGCTAACACCAGGGCCAACGCCTTTGTGAGCACCCAAGGGGCTGAGGCGAGACCAAAGGGTAAGGCCACGAATTGATAGTGCTCCTTGCCTATGGCAAAACGAAGAAAACGTTGATGCCCGATGTAGATCGGGATATGAAGGCAAGCGTCCTTACAATCAATGGAGGCTAGAAAGTCCCCTTGATAAAGGGAAGCCATAACTGTGAAAATGGATTCTATTCTGAACCCGCACAAAGTGGTTCAGGGCCCCGAGACCCAGGATGGGATGAACCTTCCCCTCCTTCCTGGGGACCGTAAAAAGAGGTTTAAATAAAACCCCTGAAAACGTTCCGACGCTGGAACTGGGACAATAAAACCTTGTGACAACAAATCCTGTACCGCTCCTAGAAGGCCCTGCAGCCGATCCGCGGACAGATGCAAATTGGAAGGTAAGAACCTTGCAGCGGGCAAGGATCGAAACTCGATCTTGTAACTGGACCGAATCAACTCGAGTACCCATTTGTCTTGGATGAATGAGGTCCATGGATCCAGAAAGAAAAAAGGGACATCCCCCCACCCCTAGTACGGTTGAGGGCGTCCCTTAAGGCGGAGGAGGGCTTATCCGCAATGCCAGAGGATCGCGCCTTGGACTTACCACCCCAGGGTCTCTTGGAACCCCCTGTGAAGGGACGAGAGGGCTAAAACCCTTGTTCTGCGACCCTGTGGGATGAAAGGGCCACTTGTGAGCAAAAAAAAAAAAAAAAGACAGGACCGCGTTTGCGGCGAGGCTCTCTGTTCTTAGTGACCTGCGGGAGCAAAGTGCTCTTGCCTCCCGTGAGACCCTTAATGATCTCTTCCATGAAGGCTCCAAACAGACGTCTCCTATAAAGGGAAGATCCGTCAGAACCATTTTGGAGGCCTGGTCCGCAGGCCAGCATTTCAACCAGATCATGCGGCGCAAGGTCATTACTGTCACCGACGCACCGACCTAACGAGGCTGCATCCAGTGAGGCATCGCAGATATATCGCAACCCCTATATTAAGTGGTCCACCAGCTCTGCCATTTTGTGAGGGTGCCGACCCTCTTTCAAATCTCAATCTTTCAAATTGCGTCTGCGGCTGCCAAATCAGCCTCAGAATCTAAGGAGGCAGCAGAAACAGGAGAAGGCGGAGGGCGCTTTTTGCCAGGTCTCTTCTGTAAGACCATGTTTACTTTAGACACTAAAGATTGTAATGCCCCATACACACGTGCAGATTATCTGCAGACTTTTGTCTGCAGACTTACCAAAACCATATAATATGAGGTCAAACCTAAACACTTTCAATTTGTATGCAATCCGGCAGGCCCTTGCACTACATAGAAAAGGTAAGTCTGCAGATAATCTGCACGTGTGTATGGGGCATAAGACTGCTGTCATGGCCACCATAGCAGAGGGGGGACCCCCGAGGATCCCCCCCGAGAGTGGGTCTGGTGGTGAGACATGTTCAGCAGGCTCTGTGACACCCTGGTGCCGCAATGGGAACACAGTATAAAGTTTTACAATAAGCTATGAAAATAACCCCAGCAGCGCTGGTTCCTGTGGAACTACAGGTCCCAAGACACTGCAACAGAAATCCAGGCAGGGAGATACCACCCCAAGACTCGCCAAACGTGTCTCAGCAGAAGCCAGGAGAGAGGGGAATGAGCGCCAACAGCCTGCAGCACATCAATCCAAAAGGAAGACGATTGGCCGTGCTGTCACTAGAGGTCACCCGCTAAACACCGCTCTATGCGGCAACAAGAAACTGGTCACTGCATCTACAGAATCCGCATTCAGCATCTGCAGATAGAATCCACCAAAACATGGCCACCAGTCTTCGGGAAAATGGCCGCCGAGTGGCCGCACATGTAACCACAACAAAATGGCAGTGCCGTCTGAGGGCGCGCAAAGTGCCTGAAGCAAGATACACAGCCAGGGGGCCTGATAGGGACCCCCCACAGTACACAACACCCCCAAGACCGACATCCGGACGCACAGCAACTCGATTGTTTCATCCCACCTAACGGACATCGATCACCTCACCGAGGTGACATTGTCCATTAACAAAAGTTAAAATGACCAGTACACCCACAAGGGAGTAGGGGAGGGAGAGCCCATGCAGGGGGAATCCCGCTAGTGAGGGGGGAGGGAAGGTAAGTGGGAAGGGTACCTGGGAGACCTAGCGACCCTGGCAGGGCCCCGCTTTCACCCCACACTTCCTGAGGGAGAGGGGGGCAAAACTCACCATACCATTGGAACTTGGCAGGGGTCACTCCAGGCAGGTCACCTCCCCACCTGGGAACGAGGGGTGCTGCGGGCCAGAGGAATGCTGCGACTTCGGCCGCGACCAGGTGGTGTGCGTCCTTGCGAGATGCCCCACTCGCAAGCCCATGCCTCCAGTGGGACCATGTCACGGCCAACCTAGCGCGGAACTGAGGTCTGCACGCGCTCGCTGGCCAGACTGGGACGACCATAAGGATCTATGATATCCAGTGAGTCACCCAGTCCGGCAGTTGATTGGAGTTCTCACAGGAACAGAAAGAAGAAAACAAAAAGGAAAAAAGTTTTGTTTTAAAAAAGGAAAAAAAATGCCAGGACCAGAGATTCCAGCAAGGAGCTAGGTCCTTACTCCTGACTAGGTAGAAAAAAACTGAGATACTAAAGCAGGAAGTGGGAGTATACCACCTGGGACTGCCCTATAGGCATAGTTAAGCTTTGTTAACCATTTTCCGCCTAGTATTCTACTTCTAGGGAAGAGCAGCATAACCCATCTTTCAAATGAAGATATGAAACTGTCTGTCAATGAACAAAACAGAAATATTAATTTATTTTCACAAAGTCTGCTGCCACGGTTTTTTGATAGCAATTTGCATATACTCCAGAATGTTATATGAAGAGTAAATCAGATGAATTGCAATTAATAATGAACTTAATCCCATAAAAAACCTTCCCACTGCATTTGTGAAGAAAGCTTCAGGGTGCCCAAGAAAGTCCAGCTAGCGCCAGGACCGTCTCCTACAGTTAAATCAGCTGCGGGATCGTGGCACCACCACTGCAGAGCTTGTTCAGGAATGGCAGAAGGCAGGTGGGAGTGCATCTGCATGCACAGTGAGGCGAAGACTTTTGGAGGATGGCCTGGTGTCAAAGGCAGCAAAAATGCTACGTCTTTCCAGGAAAAACATTAGGGACAGACTGATATTCTGCAAAAGGTACAGGGATCGGACCACTGAGGACTGGGGTAAAGTCCTTTTCTCTGATGAATCCCCTTTCCGATTGTTTGGGCATCCGGAAAAAAACATGTCCAGAGAAAAAAAGGTGAGTGCTACCATTAGTCCTGTGTTATGAGAAAAACAGTAAAGCATCCTGGAGCCATTCATGTGTGGGGTTGCTTCTCAGCCAAGGGAGTGGAGGAGGGGATATCTAGAGGAGGGGATATCTAGTACAATCTCAGTATTTGCAGATGATACTAAATTAGGCATGCCAATATCTTCTATGCAGGATGTGGAAATCTTGCAAGCAGACCTGAACAAAATAACGGGGTGGGCAACTACATGGCAGATGAGATTTAATGTAGAAAAATGTAAAGTAATGCACTTGGGGGCCAGAAACCAGAAAGCAAGCTACTCACTAGGGGGGGAACCTCTGGGTGAGTCTAGGATGGAAAGGGACCTGGGGGTACTGGTAGACAACAGGCTTGGCAGTGGCATGCAATGCCAAGCCGCCGCAAGCAAAGCCAACAGAATACTGGGTTGTATAAAAAAGGGGATTCACTCCAGAAATAAAGAGATTATTCTTCCACTCTACAAGACTCTGGTCCGGCCACATCTGGAGTATGCTGTCCAGTTCTGGGCACCGGTCCTCAGGAAGGATGTGCTGGAACTGGAGAAAGTCCAGAGAAGGGCAACAAAAATAATTAGGGGAATGGAGGACATCAGCTATGAAGAAAGACTACAAGTACTGAACCTATTCTCTCTGGAGAAGAGACGATTGAGGGGGGATATGATATCAATGTACAAATACTGTACTGGCGACCCTAGCATAAGGAACAAACTATTCAGAGAAAGGAGATACAATAAGACACGTGGCCACTCACTAAAACTTGAGGAAAGGCGGTTTAACCTTAAAGTGCGTAAGGGGTTCTTCACTGTAAGAGCGGTAAGGATGTGGAATTCTCTTCCACAAGCAGTCGTATCAGCGGGGAGCATTGATAGTTTCAAAAAACTATTGGATGGACACCTTAAAGACCACAACACACAGGGGTATACAATGTACGGTTAAAAGCAAACACACACACACACACACACATCATAGGTTGAACTGGATGGACTTGTGTCTTTTTTCAGCCTCACTAACTATGTAACTATGTAACTTACAATTTTGCCTAAGAACACAGCCATAAATAAAGAATGGTACAAAAACCATCCTCCGAGAGTAACTTCTCCCAACCACCAAAGAACAGTTTGGTGACGACCAATGCCTTTTCCAGCATGATGGAGCACCTTGCCATAAAGCAAAAGTGATAACTAAGTGGAAAAAACCCCCCCAAAATTCTGAAAAACTTCAAGCAGTGATGTGGCCCAGAAGTTGATTGACAGCATGCCAGGGTGAATTGCAGAAAAAGAAGGTTCAAAACTGCAAATATTGACTCTTTGCATAAACTTAATGTAATTGTCAATAAAAGTCTTTGACGCTTATGAAATGCTTGTAATTATACTTTAGTATACCATAGTAACGTCTGACAAAAAGAAATAAAAACACAAGCAGCAGACTTTGTGAAAATTAATATTTGTGTCACTCAATTTTTTTTGCCACGGCTGTACAGTGGTAAATGACAGCCGGCTTCCTCTCTCCTCCATGCCCACTAACCAGCTAAACACAATTAGGGCGGGATAATACATGTAGATTGATGGAGGCATCACTTCCCTGTTATTCTAAGACACAGGCTGGAGGGACGGGATATAGCCTGTGATTGGCAGAAATCCACCCACACCATTTTATTACCACAAAATAATAAAAATTGAATGTCAAAAATATATTTATTTGTATGACGATTTATAACAGTTTTATGCTATTCATTATTTTTATGCTGTATCCCAAAGGTTGTTTTTTTTTTTTTTTTTTTTTTTAACATGTCACAAGCAGCAGAGGACTAGAATCTGCTTAGGTTTCCTTGCAGACAGGCTGGGAAAGATCTGGGTCACATGACAGCTGTATATCATTTAGGAAAAAAGGTACTTCTGTTTTTTTTTTTTTTTTTTTATTAAAATAATTACAGTGGCATCATCCACATACAGAAAGAGAAGAGAGAATGTAAATTATCTCTATCAGTGAGGTCATCCTTGCCAGACTACTTAACATTCCAGGGAATTTCAGTCCTAGGATTCCGTTTTCTGGCTTATACATCTGGAGGCACTGTCTGTTTATACATGGTCTGACTCCCCTTCTCTCCCCAACTCCCGGTGGGAAGTGTTGCACTGCCAAGAGGAGGAAGGATTTTTCTTTTTTTCTTTCATACTATGGTATGTTATCCATTGGAACAGTCGAATGGACGTAGGGAAATATTCAATGGTTATATGAGAAGATTCTGATTATGGTATCAACTACTCATATCTGTGTTTCTCCAGATGAAGCGAACTACTGATTTCGCGAAACGCGCTGAGTTAGACGCGGCACAGATTGATAATGACATAGTATTAGAATGTCAGAAATAGATGAAGTTATATTTTGTATGTACCTATATTCCATTTTTCATTGATGAATATCATTTATACTGTTAAGATTCTTTCATGATCTATTTTTATATGTATTTTTTCATGTAATAAATGTATGTAATTTTAATGTCTGTTATGTGTCTCCTTAAAGTCCCGTGGGCATCTAGTCTCTGTCTTAATGTAAATTATTTAGTTTGTGTTTAGTATCAGCTTAGTTCTATCAACACACCCTGCACCTAATTAGATTTACTTTGCTTGTGTTTTTTTCCCCACTTTAAATTGCACCTGTGCCAAAACTATGGACAGTAAGGGTCCATTCACACTAGCGCGACTTGTCAGGCGGTGGGTCGCTCGCCATTGAATAGTACAGGACCCGTTCTAATAGGAGCGACACAAGTTGCTCCGACTTAGAAAAGGGGTCCTGTACTACTTTGGGGCGACCTGGAGGTGACTTGCATTGACTTCAATTATATGTAGTCTGTGCAAGTCGCGCTGAGGTCACCCCACCAAGTCGTGTCGCCCCAGTCTGAATGGGGTCTAAAGCATTAACAGTCTTAATAAGCAGTAAACAGGCTTTAAAACAAGCCTTCACTGACCTCTTTAGCTGCTTGTACTCTAAAGTAAATAATTGTCAAAGATACAGCAACTACAAAGATTCCGAAGTCTAGTTTTAGTCAGTTTCTAACGGCTTCCAAGCATCTGCTGTGTTTACAGAAGCTTGAAACATTACTCCATTTTGTCACGTTACAACCAAAAACATAAAATGTATGTTATTGGGATTTTATGTGACAGACCAACAGAAAGTGGCACGTAATTGTGAAGTGGAAGGAAAAAATTGGATTTCTGACTTACTGTAAAATCCATTTCTCTGATGTTCATTGATGGACACAGCTCCTGTCATTCTTGATCATTGGGTTATGCTGCCCCTTACATGAGTAGAACACTAGGCAGAAAAAACTTCTGGCTACACCCATGGGCAGTCCCAGGGGGTATACTCCCTTTTCCTGCTTTAGTCACTCAGTTTTGTTACAAGCAGTGTCAGGAGAATTATAACTCCACAGAGGGGTGGGTGCTGTGTCAGTCAATGAACATCAGAGAAA
This sequence comes from Pelophylax lessonae, assembly GCF_965119305.1. Taxonomy (NCBI): domain Eukaryota; kingdom Metazoa; phylum Chordata; class Amphibia; order Anura; family Ranidae; genus Pelophylax; species Pelophylax lessonae. The sequence continues at coordinate 127,911,247 of NC_138768.1, forward strand.
TGGATTTTGCCAAAGCAGTGTTAAACATGGAGGGGTGGGAAACAGCAAAAAATCCCCAAAGCTAAACATTAGCCCACCAGGAGACAGGGGCTCAGCCAAAACAACTGTAGCCCACCTGAAAAAAACAACAATACACCCTCAGAGGATCAGGTCCTATCAGGGATTCCCCCATCAACACAGTCATTTTCTTCCCTATTACTCGTGGTGGGAGAAAAGAACATCACTTCTTTACACTCTGCAGAGCTCAATGAGGAGAACTGATTGCAAGGAAGGGACATACTCCCCTTCACGCAGCACAGCTCCCTCCACGCAGCATAGCTCCCTCCCATTACACCTTATCTCTTGTGCTGGGAAAATCTGTCAGAAGTGGCTCATACAGATAACAGAGGAAGGATGCAGCAGAGAGAAAATCGCACTTAGCACTTTGGATAGAGACAAATACACAGTATAGAAGGATATACTCTGTTCATATTTCATGTCCAAGGCTTTGTCAGGGTGCCAGGAAACCAGACCACACGAAGATGCAAGTAAAATAAACCAGTTAATTAAGGCAACAACAAACAATAAATGCACAGCAAGTGTGAGGAGCAAAATCAGGAACAACCGGGGTCGAGTCCAGTAGCGGGTAGTCTGCCGATGCCGGATCGTCTGCCGATGCAGGGCCATCAGCCAGGAAAGTCATCAGCCAAGCCAGGTCATGCATGGAGGAACACAGAGAACAGAAGACTGCTAGCAGTAATGCACACTGGAGCACAAACACAAAGGCAAGGACTGCAAGCTATCAGGTGATATATATATAGTCGGATGTGCAACATCATCACTGAGCGACGCCCAGGCAGCAGGCAACTGATGATGCAAACAGAGTCTATAAGAGACAACAGTCTGCACATGTGCAAGATGGCTGCCAACAGGAAGGCAAGGTAAGACCTTGACATTACCCTCCCCTCAACGGCCCCTCTTCTGCGGAGCAAAAAACGGTTTCTGAGGAAAGCGAGCGTGGAAAGCGCGGAGAAGGGTGGGAGCATGAACATCAGTGGATGGAACCCAGAAGCGCTCCTCAGGACTATAACCCTACGAGTGCACCAGGTATTGAACCTGATCTTGGAACAGACGAGAATCAAAGATGCTGCTAACCTCATACTCCTCTTGATTGCCCATAGGAATGGGACGAGGGCAAGGAAGAGAAGTATAACAATTGCAAACCAGTGGCTTCAAAAGTGACACGTGAAAGACATTGGAGATATGCATGCCAGGAGGAAGTTTAAGGGCATAGGCCACCGGGTCCACCTTACGGAGGATGTGAAAAGCCCAACAAAATGGGGTGCCAGTTTAGGAGTGGGCACCCTGAGGTTGAGATTATGGGTCGACAACCACAACCTCTCGCTGATCTGGTACGAAGGAGCAGATAAATGTCTCTGGTCTGCCTGGAGCTTCTGACGCTGTGCAGAGACCCATAAAGAATCTTGAATCTGCACCCAAGAGGAACAGGGGGCACGAAGATGATCCTCCACAGCCGGGATGTCCTGTGACGAGAACGACTCAGGCAACACAAACGGGTTGGAACCAGTTATTGGCCATGAATGGAGACATTCAGGAAGACGAGGTGATGGCAGAGTTCCTGGCAAACTATGCCCAGGGTAGCAGATCAACCCAATTGTCCTGATGGTCATTGATATAGCAGCGGGGAAATTGCTCCAGAGCTTGGTTGGAACGCTCAGTGGCACCATTGGACTGAAGATGGTAGGCCGAGGAGAAGGAGAGTCGAATACCCAACTCGGAGCAAAAGGCGCACCAGAACCTGGAGACAAACTTGCTCCCACGGTCCGAGACAATCTCCTTAGGCAACGCGTGTAAGTGGAAAACCTCCCTGGTAAACACCGAGGCAAGCTCCTGAGTGGAAGGCAGCGGCTTAAACGGAACACAGTGGCACATTTTGGAGAACCGGTCGACAACCATGAGGATAACTGTGTAACCTTGAGACGCGGGAAGTTTCCCATTGGGAATGGGATGCAGTAGACCCAAGGGAAGGTGCGGCGGAGATTTGTTCTGGGCACAGACTGAACAAGCAGCCACAAACGCAGCAACATCAGTGCGGAGACATGGCCACCAGAACTGACAGAAAATAACCCAGGTCAAATGGTTCTTACCAGGATGACTGGCAGTCTTGGAATTGTGGTACGTGCGCAACAGTCTGATGCGCAACCCCTCAGGTACAAAACATTTGCCAGAAGGTCTCTCTGTGGGAGCATCAGGTTGGGCAGCCAAGATCTGTTCTCCAAGAGGAAAGGTTAAGTTGGTGCGGATGGTAGCCAGGATATGATCCGAAGGTATGACTGGTGTTGGCACGGAGTCCTACATGGACAACTCATAATACTGGTGGGACAAGGCATCAGCTTTAACCACTTCCATACCGCGTCATGTAAAATGACGTCGGCAAAGTGGTTGTGAGGATCCGGGCCGCCGTCATATGACGTCGCCCGGATCTCCCCTCTACTGCGCGCCCCCGGGGGCGCGCAGCGCGGTGATCAGGGGTGAGGCTCGTCCCTCGGACATAGCCCATCCCTGATCAAGGTAAACAGCCAATAGAAATTGGCTGTTTACCACGTGATCGGCTGTGTCAATCACAGCCGATCACATGAGCGGCTCCAGCACGAGCCGCTCGTTCTCTCTGCAATGCGCGCAGAGCAGCGATCGGGGACAAGGCTCGTCCCTCGGACAGAGTCGATCCCCGATCTAGGTAAAGAGCCAATGAAATTGGCTCTTTACCACGTGACCGCTGTGTCCAATCACAGCCGGTCACAAATGTCAACAGAGAACACGGTAACTAGCTGTCACCGTGTTCTCCTCCTCACACACTGATCCTGTGTGAGGAAGAGAGTGTGGTAACAGCTAGTTACCAATCATAGTGCACCCCAAACACACTGATTGCCCCCCCCCCCCCCCAATAAAGAGCACCTGTCACTAGCCCATCAAAGTACCCGAGTACCTGTCACCAGCCCATCGGGTACTCTGATGACGGGTACTCGGGTACTCTGATGACGGGTAGTCGGGTACTCTGATGACGGGTACTCGGGTACTCTGATGACGGGTACTCGGGTACTCTGATGACAGGTACTCGGGTACTCTGAGTACCTGTCAACGGAGTACCCGTCAGAGTACCTTCCACCTGCTCATCAGAGTACCTGACGCCTGAAGTACCCGAGTACTTGCCGCCTGCTCATCAGTACCCATCACTACTCATCAGTACTTATCAGTACCTATCACGTATCAGTACTGATCATCAGTACCCATCAGTACAGTATCACCTATCAGTATCAGTACTACTCATCAGTACTTATCACCTGCCTGTCACCTGCCCATAAGAGTATCCGAGTACCTGTCACCTGCCTATCGGAGTACTCGAGTACCTGCCACTTGCTCATCAGTACCAGAGTACCTGTCACCTGCCCAACAAAGTACCCGAGTACCTATCACCCTTCATATAGCCACCATGTCCAAGTCCAAAAAGGTTTATATACGTCCTCCGTTTAAACCTAAATACCGGTGTTATGGCAGCAGATAGCTGCCATAACCCTGGTATTTTTTTAAACGGTGGACGGTTGGCTTTCCGATAAGGGTGGTCCCAGCGGCGGATTCGCCGTGGGATCACCCTTCCGGGATGGCGGAAGAGGCGCCCCCCCCCTCCCGCCACGTTCCGGTCCTTTTCCCCGCTTACCGGACCCGCCGGCAGCGGGGAAAACGATCCGGTCCCAGATCCTCACAGACAGGATGTCGAGTGAGGGCAAGCTTGCCCTCACTTGACTCTATGGTCTTGGAGGACCGGAGCTACGGAAAATGTTGTTGCCTAGCAACCGGTTTAAAGGTCCTTTTTTTTTTTTTTTTTTTTTCATTTTATATAATAATTTTTTTTTTTTCTATCTTTTAGTGTACTTGTGAGATCTGAGGACTTTTTGACCCCAGATCTCACAAAAAAGAGGTCCTGTCGTGCCTATTTCTATTACGAGGAATGTTTACATTCCTTTTAATAGAAATAAAAATGATCAATTTTTTTTTTTTTTTTTTATAAACGGTGTAAAAATAAAAAATAATAAATAAAATAAATAGTAAAAAAAAAAAAAAAAAAAAATTAAAGCGCCCTGTCCCCGTGAGCTCGCGCGCAGAAGCGAACGCATACAGAAACCCCGCCCACATATGTAAACGGTGTTCAAAACCACACATGTGAGGTATCGCCGCGATCGTTAGAGCAAGGGGAATAATTTGAGCCCTAGACCTCCTCTGTAACTCAAAGATGGCAACCTGTAGAAATTTTTAAATTGTCGCCTATGGGGATTTTTAAGTACCAAAGTTTGTCGCCATTCCGTGAGCGTGCGCAATTTTGAAACATGACATGTTGGGTATCTATTTACTCGGCGTAACATTCTTTCACATTATGGAAAAAAATTGGGCTAACTTTACTGGTTTCTTATTTTTTAATTAAAAAAAGTGAATTTTTTCCAAAAAAATTGCGTTTGGAAGACCGCTGCGCAAATACGGTGTGATAAAAAATATTGCAATAATCTCCATTTTATTCTCTAGGGTCTCTGCTAAAAAAAAAATATATAATGTTTGGGGGTTCTAAGCAGTTTTCTAGCAAAACAACCGATTTCAGCTTGTAAACACCAAATGTCAAAAATAGGCCTAGGCAAGTGGCTAGGATGCATGATGGTGCGCCTTGGATGTTGGGCCCCTCTATATGGCTAGACTGTGAAAAAGTCTCACACATGTGGTATTGCCATACTCAGGAGGAGTGGCAGAATGTATTTTGGGGTGTCATTTTTGCTGTGTACATGCTGTGTGTTAGGAATATCCTATAAATTGACAACTTTGTGTAAAAAAAAAAAAAAAGAAGTTTTCATTTTTTTCCCACATTTTCCAAAAACCTGTGGAAAAAAATGATGTGTTCAAACGACCCATAATGCCTCATAGAATATACGATGGAGTGTTTGCTTTCCAAAATGGGGTCATTTTGTGGACTTTTCCATTGTATTGGTGCTCTAGGGCCTTGAAAAGTGTGATAGGTAGTAAGAAAGTTTTATGTGTATTTATGCTCCTAGAACGCCTGAAGGTGCTTCTTGGACGTGGAGTCTCTTTTTGTGGCCAGGCTGTGTAAAAGTCTCACACATGTGGTATCGCCATACTCGGAAGGAGTAGCAGAATGTATTTTTGGGTGTAATTTTTGCTGTGTACATGCCATGTGTTAGAAATAGCTTATAAATTGACAACTTTGTGGGAAAAAAAAGAAAAAACATTTTTTTTCTTCATTTTCCCAAGAATTGTGGGAAAAAATTACAACTTCAAAAAACCCACCATGCCTCTTACTAAATACCTTGGACTGTCTACTTTACAAAAAGGGGTTATTTGGGCGGTATTTGTACTGTCCTGACATTTCAGGGCCTCAAGAAAGGAGATAGGCCGTCAGTACATCTGGTGTGATCAATTTTCAGTAATTGGTACCATAGCTTCTAGACTCAATAACATTCACACAGACTAAATAATATACACTAATTTGGGTTAATTTTACCAGAGACGTAGCAGTATACATTTTGGCCCAAATGTATGAAGAAAAATTAATTTTTTGCAAAATTTTATAATAAACTAAAAAAAAAGTGTTTTTTTTTTCAAAATTTTAGCTCTTTTTTTGCATATATCACGAAAAAAAAACCCCCCAGTTGTGATCAAATACCACCAAAAGAAAGCTCTATTTGTGTGAAAAAAATGATAAAAATTTTGTTTAGTTACAGTGTAGCATGACTGAGCAATTGTCATTCAAAGTGTGAGAGTGCTGAAAGCTGAAAATTGGTCTGGGCAGGAAGGGTGTCTAACTGCTCTGTATGGAAGTGGTTAACAATCTTGGAGCTGGGCAAATAGCTGGCCACATAGATAAAACGGGACAAGAAAAAGACCCATCTGGCCTGACAGGGTGTGAGCCTCTTGGCCTCCGAGATACCGATCATAAGAATCTGATGTATGAGAACTGGAACCACAGAACCTTCAAGCAAGTGTCTCCACTCCTTGAGAGCCAGGGTAATGGCAAAGAGCTCTCGGCTTCCAATCTCGTAATTGAATTCAGCTGGAGACAGCTTCTTGAAGTAGAATCCCACAAGGAAGTAAGGGTCCATCAGGTGTCCGACGCTGAGACAGGAGGGCGTCTTCTCCCGTCTCAGACGCATCCACTTCTAGGACAAAGGACAAACTAGGATTGGGATAAGACAGAATGGGAGCCAAAGCGAAAGCACAGTTGAGGGCCTCGAAAGCTTGGAAGACAGCAGGCGTCCAATTGCAGGGGTCGCTGCCCTTCTTAGTCAGATCTGAGATAGGTTTTGCCAAAGAGGTAAAAGTTACTGATACATTTCTGATAGTAGTTGGCAAACCCAAAGAAAATGCTGAATGGAACGGAGACCACTAGGGAAAGGCAATTGTAGAACAGTGGAAACCTTCTGAGGGTCCATGGAGAACCCTTCAGCAGAAATGATGTAGCCCAAGAAGGCAACCTGAGACAGGTGGAATTCACATTTCTCAAGCTTACAGAAAAGCTCATTCTCACGCAACCGTTGCAGCACTCGTCTGACATCCAGGTAAAGTGATTCAATGGAGTCCAAGCAAATCAAGATGTTGCCCAAATAGACTACCAAGCATTGCTGCAACATATCACGAAAGACCATTGCTTCCTTGAGGCGGTCGAATAAGTCAGTATTAAACGGAATCGGGTATGCATTCTTGACCGTGATGCGATTGAGGCCCCTATAAACAATGCAAGGTCTCAACTCACCCCCCCCCCCCTTCTTTAGGAAGAAAAAACTGGCACCCGCTGGAGAAGTGGACTTGCGAATGTGCCCCCGGGCAAGCGCATCTGCAACGTACTCCTCCATAGCCTTTTTTTCTGCAACCGAGAGTGGAAAAACCCTGCCACGAGGGGGAAGAACACCAGATTGCAAGTCGATGGCACAATCGTACGGACGAGGAGGAGGAAGAGTACCAGCACACACCTTGCCAAATACATCTTGATACTCATGATATTCAGTAGGCAACACTGAATCCAAGGAGGTACAAAGTTACCTTAACCTCCCTGGCGGTCTGATTCTGTCCAAATTTCTGTGCTAAAAGCGGTACATTCTTTTGCATGGAAATCTGTTGTTTTATATTTAAAAACGCACCTTCCCCTGCGATCCCCCGCTGTCCTCCCAGCCGATGCCGGCACCTGTCTTCCGATTCCCTTCCCTGCGAGCGTTGCAATGCAGGGGGGTGAAACCGGCGGCAATTTAAAAAAAGTAAATACACTAAATTACATGATATAAAGTTGTGATCCTAATGGATTACACTGTGTCATGCCATTTCACCACAGGATTGCACCTGGTGACTTTTAAAGTGCCCTGCCTGTGCTTTTCCAGTTCTTTGTGCCTGGAAAATTGAGAATGACCATGGCGTCCAAAAAGCGTTCTTTTTGGGCAAAAGCGCTTTTAGACAAACTGGAAAACAGCGACAGCGAAACTGAGTTACTTGAATAACTGAGCGATAGCGATTCGTGGGAAAATTTGTCATCAGGTACGGAAAGTGACGACAGCGACGATTCTGATGTCTCTTTCTGGCACATAGCTCAGTTGGATATTCTGAAGAATCATTTGATATACTTCCCAAATTCCACAAGCTATGTGCCAGAAAGAGACATCAGAATCGTCACTGTCGTCACTTTCCGTACCGGATGACGAATTTTCCCACGAATCGCTATCTCTCAGTTCTCCAAGTAAATCCGTTTCGCTGTCGCTGTTTTCCAGTTCGTCTAAAAGCGCTTTTGCGCAAATAGAACGCTTTTTGGACGCCATGGTCGTTCAAATTATTCCAGGCACAAAGCACTGGAAAAGCACAGGCAGGGCACTGGAAAAGTTACCAGGTGCAATCCTGTGCTGAAATGGCATGATACAGTGTAATCCATTAGGATCACAGCTTTGTATGATGTCATTTAGTGTATTTACACTTCTGAATTTACTGTTGTTTCCACCCCCATGCGTCACAATCTCGCAGGGAAGGGAACCGGAAAGCAAGTGCCAGCAATCGGCCGTGCACAGAGCGGGGAGAGAGTGTAAGGACACCGGGGAGGACGGCGGGGGATCGCAGGGAAGGTGAGTAAGATTCTGGGGTAATCCAGAGTGTGGCTCGGGGTTACTGCTTTTGGTACTGAAAGTTAACCCCGAGCCACACTCGGAAATACCGCCAAGGAGGTTAACAGGCCCCTGGATAAAAACAGCGCCGCACTGTGGAGATCAAGAGAGGATCACAACCGACTGCCAATCAAAGGTCGGATTGTATTTCTGAAGCCAAGGGTACCCCAAAACAACAGAGTAGTGTGGGGACAATATAATGTCAACCGGAACAGTCTCGTGGGTAACCTGTGCCGGTTGCAGGGGTCTGCCATCAATCGCCTTGATAATTAGTGGTGAATTACAGGGCTGCAAGGGTACAGAATTTGCAGCAGCAAACGTACTGTCAATAAAGTAACCGCCAGCACCGGAGTCTACCAATGTCTGAGTAACCACCGAGCCTGCTGCCCAGGAGAAGACAACTGTGATTAACGGTTTATCTTTACGGGAAACTGGGGACGAGGAAATTCCACCTAAGATATGCTGAAGGACCTTAGGTGGGAGCGTTTCCCCGGATGGGTAGGACAAGTTTTTAGGAAATGCCCACCAAGGCCGCAATACAGGCACCGGCCCTCCCTCCTCCTAAAGGCCCACTCAGCGTCGGAAAGGCGAGTGAACCCCAGCTGCATGGGTTCACAGCCAGATGCACCATCCCCAGGAGGTGTGGGAGGTGAGAGAGGAATTGGTGGGAAAGAATCCCTCTGAGGTAAAAGTGCCAAAATCGGAGCCAACACTTTGGTGAACATCCGAGGCGAGACCAAAGGGTAACGCCACAAACTGAAAATGCTCTTCTCCCCCAGCGAAGCAAAGAAAGTGTAAATAGGAATATGTAGATATGCGTCCTTGAGATCGATAGAGGCCAACAGGTCTCCCTGAAGTAGGGACACCACCACCGCGCGAATGGACTCCATTCGAAATTTCTGTACCCACACAAAGTGGTTCAGAGCTTTTAGATCCAGGATAGGACGAACTTTGCCGCCCTTCTTGGGTATCGTGAACAGGTTTAAATAAAACCCCTGAAACCTTTCCTGAGGGGGAACTGGCACAATCGTGCCCTGCGACAGCAGATCTTGCACCCCCTCTCGTAGATCTTTTAACCGATCCGGAGATAGGCGAAGATTGGACGGGAAAAACCTGAAGGTTTCGGTTGGTCGCAGACTGGTCTGTAAGGAGAGCTTGGAATACTTTTTGTCTTGTTATATGTGTGGCCCTTCCAATGCTCCTTGCTGCAGAGACCAGTTACAGGTGTGGGCAGTAACCATTTGTTTGTGCTATAGATTATATTGACCAGGCAACGCACTGACACCTTTGCTGCCATAGTGCTATAGGCTGGATGTTCAGTGTGCCCCTGTGCCTTTAAGAAGGGGTGGGCTCCCTTCAGGTATATCTGTCCTACACCTGTCCATTAAATGCATGTGCTTCCATTGTTGGAGACTCACAGAATTTAGAGTTAGGACCACAGATAATGGGGTGCCTTGTCGGGGCTCTTTGGCTTACGCATGTATTTGCAAATGTGTGCAACTAAATCCCTGTTTTTAACGCATACTGTTGGACAGGTCCATCCGGTTGGTCACAGACTGGTCGGTAAGGAGAGCTTGGAATACTTTTTGTCTTGTTATATGCGTTGCCCTTCCAATGCTCCTTGCTGCAGAGACCAGTTACAGGTGTGGGCAGTAACCATTTGTTTGTGCAAAGCAATCCAGTGGCTAGTTAGCTTTTAGGATTGCTTTTACAAGACAGCCGACCGTCGGTTCTAAAAAAAAAACAACTGTACCAGGATGATGGCGGCAGCTGCAGGCATCATCCTGGTATAACTACTTGAAATACACATGTGCGTTGCTAGACAGCTTGTGGTTTAGGGCCGACTTTATTAAAGTGGTTGTAAAGGCACAAGGTTTTTATACGTTTATGCATTCTATGCATGAAGGTAAAAAACCTTCTACGTGCAGCAGTCCGCCCCCCCCCCCCCCAATATTTACCCAAGCCCCCTCTTGATCCAGCTTTGTCAATGAGAGCCTTGGCTCTTCGAGGACTTGCATTCCCGATTGCCTTTTTTGTCAATCACAGCCAGTGAACTAATCAGGAGATGGAGGGGGTGGAGCTGAGCCATGGCTCTGTGTGTGAATGGACACACAAAAGCCGTGGCTCGGTAGCACACCTGCTTTGGTGCCCCCAGGCAAGCTGCTTGCTGTGGGGGCACCCGGCAGAAGGGAGGGGCCAGAAGCGCTGGTGTGTGACCTGAGAAGAGGAGGATCCGGGCTGCTCTGAGCAAAACCACTGCACAGAGAAGGGAAGTATAAACTGTTATTTTAGAAAAATAAAACAACAAGACTTATATCATTTTAATTTCTAAACAAACTTAATGAAATATGCAACAAATTATTAATCTCTTAGGACAGTAGTAGTACCACCTAGGGGCCCATGTAGATTAAAAAAAAAATGCAACAAATTATTAATCTCTTAGGACAGTAGTAGTACCACCTAGGGGCCCATGTAGTTTAAAAAAAAAAATCATGGTTTAATATTGCTCTGAGAGACCTTAAACTCTAAAGCTTTAATCTCTCAATAGTTACAGCTTCCAGCAGAATCTTTATCTTTTTCAATGCTTCCAGGTGTGTCAGATGCCCATGGACCCTGCTACGCTCAATTGTTCCTGCGACTGGCCCCTAGGTCACTACTGTGTCCTGCAGCAACATAGGAATGGCAAGGTGAAGTGAAAGCACACAGTGGGAGACATGGGCATCTGTCATACCTGGAAATATGTCAGATTTAAAGATACTGACAGAGGACTTGGCTCTAAAAAGAAAGGGAGAAATGAAAAAAAATTTTGGGGATAAAGTAGGGAAGGTTAAAACCCCTTTGTGCTTTGTGCACTGGTGAGCAGTCATGTTGGAACAGGAAGGTGGCCATCCCCAAACTGTTCCCACAAAGTTGGGAGCATGAAATTGCCCAAAATGTCTTGGTATGCTGGCGTCTTAGGAGTTCCCTTCACTGGAACTAAGGGGCCAAGCCCAACCCCTGAAAAACAACCCCACACCATAATACCCCCCTCCACCAAATTATTTAGACACAGTGCACAAAGCAAGGTCCATAAAGACATGGATTAGAGAGTTTGGGGTGGAGGAACATGACTGGCCTGCACAGAGTCCTGACCTCAACCCGAAAGAACAACTTTGGGATGAATTAGAGAGGAGACTGCGTGTCAAGCCTTCTCATCCACAGCCATGCCTGACCTCACAAATGCGCTTCTGGAAGAATGGTCAAACATTCCCATAGACACACTCCTAAACCTTGTGTAAAGCCTTCCCAGAAGAGTTGAAACTGTTATAGTTGCAAAGGTGGTCCCACTCAATATTAAACCCTACAGACTAGGATGCCATTAAAGTTCATGTGCATGTAAAGGCAGGCGTCCCAATACTTTTAACAGTGTATGGCCGGTGCAGTCAGAGTGCGGATTCAGCGCAAATTGAAAAACAGACAAGTCAGTTTTCTGAGCAGTGTGTTCCGGTTCAGATGCAAATTCAGACCCATTGACTTCTATGGGAACACTTCTGAATCGCACAGGTCATTCATTTGTGAAGAGGATAAAATCTTGGCCTGATACTGATCAAAAACAGACCTGAACCGCTGAATAACTACTTTGTCAATTAGCTGTGAAAATGGAGCTTCAATTCGCGCCACACACGTGTGAACCCAGTCTTAGACAGTTGTACCCAGAACATTGGGGTTGATTTATTTATTAAAACTGGAGAGAACAAAATCTGGTGCAGCTCTGCAAAGAAACCAATTAACTTCCAGGTTTGTTTGTCAAAGCTTAACAAACTGAAGTTAGAAGCTGGCTGGCTACCATGCACATCTGCACCAGATTCTGTGTGCACCAGTTTTGGTATATCAACCTCACTGTAAAACAAAAACAGTTCTCCACATATATATATATATATATAAATAAAAACACACACACACCACAACAACATAAAATAAAAGTTGAAGTCAGAAGACTGAAAAGCCATAAAAGGCAAATTAGTTACCCTATCCCGAATGCAATGTTCAACTCACAATCACAGCAAACCCATAGGATTCTGTCGTCAATGCATTTCAGCCTCCTTCGAGCAAAGTCAGTCCAAGAGCCATTGTGACCCCCTATTGGTATATAAAGGTTGTATCTCACCCAGGAGTTTGTGTACCCACAATAAGGCAATCCTATCTCTCCATGGTTTACCATATCAAGTCACTGCTCTCCAAAGAGCTGGAGGCCTTGACTGACTTTAGATTTCGGATATCCTCTCTGATTTAGGGTATTCCATTCTGAACATTCACTTGTTATGTTTACACCAGATCACTGCTGAATCCTTGTTATCCTCTTTGTGTGTGTGCTATTCTGTATCACTGTTATAAAATCTCAATAAAAAAATTATTTGTTGAGGAAAAAAATGAAGAGCTCTACCTTTATAAGACGAGGTGTATCCATAAGGGGAAATCCTTAAGCTAGCCATGTTTTCTGTCAAGTTGTATACCTAAATACAGGACAATAGTCAGCATAGCTCAAGTTGTTTAAAATGAAGTCTGCAACTTTTTTAGATCAGGGCCTGGAGAATTAGTGTGTATTTTCATGTACATGCATAGATCACATTTATCTGTAATCAATTTGATCTATGTTTTGTTTTTTTCAAACATTTTATATACACTGTTTAAAATAAAATAAAAGGAACGCTTTTTAATTAAAGTATAGCACCAAGTCAATAAAACTCCTGGGATATTGATCTGGTCAGTTTAGTAGCGGAGGGGTTTGTTAATCGGTTTCAGCTGCTTTGGGGGTTAATGAAATTAACAGGGGAGCTAGATGGGCAACAATGAGACGACCTCCAAAAAAGGAATGGTTTTACAGGTGGGGGCCATGGATATTTTTTCCTTACTCATCTTTTCTGACAGTTTTTCACTAGTTTTGCATTTGGCTAGGGTCAGTGTCACTACTGGTAGCATGAGGCGATAACTGGACCCTATAGAAGTTGCACAGGCAGTCCAACTCCCCCAGGATGCCACATCAATTTGTGCCATTGCCAGAAGGATTCCTGTGTCTCCCAGCACAGTCTCAAGAGCATTGAGGAGATTCCAAGGGACAGGCAGTTACTCTAGGAGAGCTGGACAGGGCTGTAGAAGGTCCTTAATCCATCAGCAGAACCAGTATCTGCTCCTTTGCGCAAGGAGAAATAGGATGAGCACTGCCAGAGCCCTACAAAACTACCTCCAGCAGGCCACTGGTGTGAATGTCTCTGACAAAACAATCAGAAACAGACTTCATGAGGGTGGCCTGAGGGCCCGGCGTCCACTAGTGGGCCCTGTGCTTACTGCCCTTCGCTATGTGGCTCAACTGGCATTTACCACTGAACACCAGAATTGGCAGCTCCGCCACTGGCGCCCTGAGCTTTTCACAGATGAGAGCAGTTTCACCCTGAGTACATGTGACAGATGTAAAATGGTCTGGAGAAACAGTGGAGAACGTTATGCTGCCTGTGAAATCGTTCAGCATGACCGGTTTGGTGTTGTGTCAGTGATGGTTTGGGGGGGCATATCCAAGGGGGGACGCACAGACCTCTACAGGCTAAATATGGCACCCTGACTGACATTAGGTATCGGGATGAAATCCTTGGACACATTGTCAGACCCCACACGCTGGTGCAGTGGTCCCGGTCTAATGTGGCAAGAGTATGCAGCCAGTTCCTGGAGGATGAAGGAATTGATGCCATTAAATGGCCCACACGCTCGCCTGACCTAAATCCAATAGAACACCTCTGGGACATTAGGTTTCGGTCCATCCTAGGTCGCCAGATTGTACCTCAGTCTGTGCAGGAGCTCAGTGATGCCCTGGTTCAGATCTGCGAGGAAATTTGAGCAAAATGGAGCAAAATGGACTAGCCTGCTGCATAATTTTCTCACTTTTATTTTTGAGGTGTCTTTGAAATCAGCCCTCTGTAGGTTGATAATTTTAATTTCCATCAAACGTTGTGGCATCCTTTCATTCCTAACACATTAGTATAGATATCCAGCATCATATTTTTTCCCATTGAGATCTGATGTGTTTTCAAAGTGTTCCTTTTATTATCCTATTTTTGAGCAGTGTATTTTAAAAAAGCACTCCAGCAGCAATAATCAAAAAATGAAATCTAGCATATACAATAAAGTATTTTGGCGGGTGAAAGTATGAGAAAATGAATTGCAGGATAATGCACTTGGACAATATATTTTCTAGACTGCATATGGGATAAGCAGCAAAAAACAAATCTGCAAAATGCTGTAGGTTTCATAACTTTATTTTCTTTTATAATAGTGATTACTGGCCTTGAGATACTTTACTTTGTTCTGCCTGTGGAAGACAGATTCAAGCATTGCTAAAGATAATCAATTAGTGTAGTAATTAAAGCGTTTCTAAAGTCTATACATTTTTAGCTTAAAGCGGAATTCCGGCCTCAAAAAGCGCCTTTGGGCCATCCGCTTGCTCTGTGTCACCTGTAAAAGAAATGGATAGTCCCGATTTTTCATTTTGTTTACTTACCTTGTTATTGAAGAAAATATACTTACCTTTCTTCCACTTCCTCCCTCTGCGGCCGCGGCCAGCGCCGTCACTTTCTTCTTGCATTGATTCCTGGGAGCTGAACGTCATCGCTCCCAGGGGTCAATGCGCCCGCACCGGCCCCGCTCCTTAGTTCCAGTGCAGGCGCGTCATTCCCTGCTAAACAGCTTCTGGGCATGCCCAGAAGCTGTGCAGGGATGACGTGCCTGCCCCGGAAGTGACGAGCGTGGCCGGTGCAGTGCATTGTGGGACAGAAGAGGATGCAGAAGAGAACGCGCTGGCTTCAGCTGCCCACACCTGAGATGGCAGCGCTGGAGAAGTAATTTTCAAGGCAAGTATTTCTTCTAAAAGGTAAGTGCGACCTGGGACAGTTCAGAGGCTATCCATTGTGGAATGTACTAGCCCCGACTGTCCCGGGGGTATTTTTAGTGAAAAATCGTTTCCGAGGCCGGAACTTCGCTTTAACACATTCTATGCATTAAAGTGTTTTTAAACCTGACATAAAATATGAACACGGCATATCCCTCTATATATTTTGTACTTGCCTCAATCCAGAGCACTAAGGCTCCATTCACACCTGGGCATTTTGGATTGTGGGCGGAATCGCCGAAATTCAAAAATTGTGGCAAAACCCAGAACTTGTTTGAGATGCCATTATTTCTTAATGGTACCCAAATTCTCTACGATTTTGCTGCGACTGTCGAGCGACAAAACATGCTACAATCGCAGCAAAAATCGCAAACGCTCCTGGCTCTGTGCCAAGATTTTGGTACATGAGCTTCTTTGGAACTGCTCCAAAAACGCTCCACTAAAAAACAAAAAAAAAAAAAAAAGGTAAAAGCTGTCGCTGTGCTACGCTAAGGTGTATATGGAGCCTTAGTGTCATTTCTGTTTGCTGCTTCGTTCCTTCGCTATCAGTATGAATAATTTTTGACAAGTTTTGACAAGACAACTGAGAAAAATGGTGACAGAGGAGGGACCTCCAGCTGATTGACAGCCTCAGCTCAATTTCTGTTCTATGTGAAGGGGGTGTGTCTCTTCCCTCCAATCAGCGCTCCTCACTGATTTAACTTCAAGTGATACTAAAGTCTTGTTTTTTTTCCCAGTAAAAATAACAAACATGTTATATTCATCTGCTCTGTGCAGTTTTGCACAGAACAGCCCAGATCCTCCTCTTCTCGAGTCCCTCTTTGGTGCTCCGGGCCCCTCCCTCCAATTGAGTGCACCCATAGCAGCTTGCTATGGGTGCACCCGAGCCAAAGCTCCCGGTGTCCATTCAGACACGCAGCCACGGCCCGGCCCCACCCCTTTTTTCTCATTTGCTCACCGACATTGATTGACAGCAACGGGAGCCAAAGGTGCCTTGCTGCTGTCTCAGTCAATTAGTGCACAGACAGCCGAGTCTCTTATGCAACATAGCTGGATCTTGATGGACCTCAGGTAAGTATTTGGGGGGGGGCTGCTGCTGCACACAGAAGGCTTTTCATCTTAATGCACAGTATATAAAAAAAACCTTCTGCCTTTGCAACTAGTTTCAGCTCTCTTCCCCCTGCTTTTCAGAGTGGAGAGATCGTGTGCAAATTCTGCACTTTGAATGGATGTAGAGAAGAGAAGCCTGCAGATAGATTGGTACAACTTATGTAGGAGGATTTGTTTTATCTCTGTGTATCACCCGAGTCCAGTCACTTCAACTGGCTCCATGTAGGGGTTTACAACCACTTTAAAGAAAAGAAACACCAACCTACCCATTTCCCCTCCATCTCTATACACTTACCTGACTGAGTAATCAATCCAGCTCAGTCCCCTCTTTCTGGTTTCACAGGAGACACAGGCTGCAGCAGAAGCCATAGGCAAAGCCATGCTGTGTGTGTGTCTATAGATCCACACAGCCAGGCTCGGAAGTACACCCACACATGTGCCCTCAGCACACAGCTTGCTGAGGGGGCAACCAGAGAAAAGGAGGAGCAAACAGTGCTGAGGGGTAACTCCAGAAGAGAAAGTAAGGGACCACTATGTGAAAAACCACTGTATAGAGCAGGTAAGTATAACATCTTTTTATGCAGACGCTCTTGGCTGTGCACATGTTGCGGCATGCTGGGTGCTGAAAGGGCAGTACTCATCGCTAAATGTGACTCATTAAAATGTATGGGGCTGCACAGTAACTGCCCTGCAACCGTGTGCAATGCATGCTGTTGCAACAAGGTGTTTCAGCCTTTTTGGGGGTTAAAACAAGCAGCGAGGGGCAACACATCCCCTCCACCTCACCTGTCAAAGACCCTCTAAAAAACACCCCACCGTGTACCACTTTTCAGGGTGGGGGTTCACAAGGGCTGCTGCACGTCAAAATGAGCCAGTTTTCAACCACAAGATGTGGAACTACATTTAGTCCCCGTTCACACTAAGGCGACCTGTGAGGCGACCTTGTCGCCTCACAGGTCGCCGTAGGTCGCCTTCCATAGGGAAGCTGCGGACCCGTTCTAATAGGAGCGACATAAGTCGCTCCGACTTAGAAAAAGGGTCCGGAGCTTCTTTGGGGTGACCAGGCGCAACCGTCATAGACTTCAATGTTATGAAGTCCGTGGCGGCCGCTCCGAGGTCGCGGCGCGCTGCTCGCACCGCGACTTCGGAGGTCGCCCCCCCCCAAGTCGGATCGCCCCTGTGTGAACGGGGCTTTACACAATGCCTGCTTGCCACATGTTTGAATTAAAAGTTATTTTTGAATTTTCAGTTCATGCACGTTTCATAGAAAATTAAATTCTAAACTGTATTACCTGATAAAGGTTCTTTTGTGCAATAAACTTATATGGTATATGGGAAGTGAAAAGCTGTGATGCACCTGAAAAGGCTGAATTTGAACTAGATCTTAGGCTGAGGAGAAGGCGAAGGCAGAGACATGGTCAGGCAGGCCGGCTGAGATCTAGACATGAGGTACAAAGTCGGAATCTGGGAGAGTAGTCAGGAGGCAGGCAGAGGTCAAGACACAAATGGGCAGCAAGGTACAAAATCAGCAGGCAGAAGAATGGTCAAGAAACAGGCAAAAGTCACAGTGTAAATCCAGCATTTAGCACAGAGGTAGCTCACACAGGAACTAACCCAATCAACAGGCCCAGAGCACAGGAAGTGTCCGGTATTTAAAGAGGAAGTAAACCCGCTTAAAAAAAAAAAAAAATGTGAAGAAAAAAAACAAACCTGTAAAGACAAAAGGTATAATGAGCTAGTATGCATCGCATACTAGCTCATTATGAAGTACTTACCTAAAAACGAAGCCCCCTCAGTGCCGACAGGACAGCCGACATGTTAGGCCATCCTGCTTCCTGGATCTCGCATGTGCGCGGGAGCCGCCGTTCATGGCACTGGGATCTGAAGGAACGGCACGGGTGGCCGTTCCTTGAGAGTGCGTGCGCCGATGTCATTGGCTGCATGCAATTTAAATATCTCCTTAACGGTGCAAGTTTGGGAGATATTTAAAGCACCTATAGGTAAGCCTTAATGTAGGCTTACCTATAGGTAAATGTAAACAAAGTGGGTTTACAACCTCTTTAAAGCCTGAGAAAATTGCAGATCTTCTACAGCTGGTTGGCAGGTGGCGCTAAAGTGTCCATAAGGAGAGTTGCACAGTACGGTACAAAAAACCTGCAGCAGAAACCAAGTCCATCCAAAGGCTGAATGGCTAGGTCTGTGCACTTCCGCGCCAGAGACTCTGGTTCAAATCCTGAACCGGAGCTGATCCGACAGGTACGTGACAAACGCACTTGTTAAAGCGGTAGTAAACCGTGGCTTGTTAATTATGGAATGCTTACCTTAGAACAAAGCCCTCTAGAACTGAAGGTCCGATGTAGTATGCTGGACCTTCAGAGCGCATGCACTAATGACATCACCGGCTGCATCCAGTGGGAATATCTCCCAGACACCGCAAGTTTAGGAGATATTCACTGTACCTACAGGTAAACCTTATTATAGGCTTACCTGTAGGTACAAGTCCAAAAAACAAGATTACTACCTTTTAAAGCATTTTTTAGATCCCTGTTGGTTCATAAATCTGCAAGCTACCCTAATCCCAAGTGCCAAACACAGACATGATATAATATACTGTGGCATCAAAAGTCTCAAGATTATAGAAAGCAGAACAGCAAAGGAAAATGAATGACATGAAGCATGAACAATTTCATGAGGGCCACCACAAGCTGCCTTTTCTTTTTAAGTCACCCCTTTAAAATATATTTCCTTTTTATTTAGCGCTGGGAGAGCTCAACTTTCCATGTGAGAAACAGACTTCATCAATATCAGATATTATCACACAGTTAACAATTACAATAATACTGGCATTTATAGCAACAAAAACCTATCATCATGCGGTCATATATACATATTCTTAAAAAGCGAACATTTTTTTCATTCTCAAAACAATCATTCCCCATGAGACAGACCAGTGTTGACCATATGTTGGATTTGGGGAGCCTTGTTTCACATTTGTTGGTCAAACACTACAATGATTTATTGAATTATTTCTAATGGCCTGGGTGATAATAAAAATAAAGTGCTATTTATTTGATTGATGTCGTATTCTTTTAGCTGGGGGTGTGTTCAAGCTTCAAACTGGTCATGCTGAAGTACATGAATAAATAAATACTGTATTGAACTCTATAACGTGCTAAACAGGTATTCCAACTAAAAGTGCTGAGTGCTTTCAATATGTAAACCAACAGATAAATAAATACGCATTTCAGTTGATATAATGTAAAAACAATTATTCCAAACTATAGGTGCTATGTGCTTTCACTCTTCGTTAAATATATCAAAACAATAAAATATATAAATTTTATAAATTCTTAAAGTGCAGTGTCCGTGAATGTCCGTTTAATTTAATCCACAAAAAGGAGAAATTCAACCAAGTGTCTTCAACTTAAACAACAAGGTGCTTCCGTGCAAACAAACGTGCTATGACTTGCTCCTCCACCAGGTGTCACCTCTAGGTGCTCTAAACTCTCACCTTAGTAAGGTATAACATACGCCTGTATATATAGATTGGTCTCCGGAGTGGTGAACAACGGCTTGCGCTATCTCCAATCTCCTATTCTTGCTCCCGGGTACACTTGCTGGGTGCGTTCTCGGGTG
Source organism: Pelophylax lessonae (assembly GCF_965119305.1). Taxonomy (NCBI): domain Eukaryota; kingdom Metazoa; phylum Chordata; class Amphibia; order Anura; family Ranidae; genus Pelophylax; species Pelophylax lessonae. Next base: position 127,931,104 of record NC_138768.1, read on the forward strand.
CTTTTATTTATGGGGTCCTTAACTCCTGTCTCGACCTCGGGCTCATTAAACACAGAGTACCATCATGGTGCAGTATATAAAAACAGTTTATTCATAAAAAAGCAGTTGCACTTACATTTAGAAAGTTTCTTATACGCCTTGAAAATGTTTGATTAGCGTTGGGAGAACTTCGCGCCGATCCTTAACGTCACTTCCGGTGTCTGGCGGCTCCTCCTACGCGTTACGTCACGTCACGTGACTTCCTCAGGGACTTCCCAAGACACTTGGTTGAATTTCTCCTTTTTGTGGATTGAATTAAACGGACATTCACGGACACTGCACTTTAAGAATTTATAAAATTTATACATTTTATTGTTTTGATATATTTAACGAAGAGTGAAAGCACATAGCACCTATAGTTTGGAATAATTGTTTTTACATTATATCAACTGAAATACGTATTTATTTATCTGTTGGTTTACATATTGAAAGCACTCAGCACTTTTAGTTGGAATACCTGTTTAGCACGTTATAGAGTTCAATACAGTATTTATTTATTCATGTACTTCAGCATGATCAGTTTGAAGCTTGAACACACCCCCAGCTAAAAGAATACGACATCAATCAAATAAATAGCACTTTATTTTTATTATCACCCAGCACATGTATTATACTCTTAATCACAATTTATTAGTTTTTATCCTATTTCACTTCTGAAGCGCGCCACACACCCCCACTTTTTAATCCTGTATTAACTGGATCCTGGTACCAGTACCATGGTGCAGCAATAAGAAGGGAACCTATACTACCTCAGATAGCGCAGGAACCACTCACACATATAAAATATTTCTAATGGCCGCTATGGCCAGCAAACACTGGATGGGACCATTAATGTTATTAGAAGTGTCTGTGTACATAATAGAAATTATTTCAGATCCTAATATTATGCCAACAAATGACAAGCACTAGTGGCTAATGACAGGGGAAAAAAAAAAAAAAAAATGTAAAAAGTTTAAACTCGTGATCGACCGATATCGTTTTTTCATTGCCGATATCGATATTTTGGTCATCGCGTATCGGTATCGGCCGATATTTTCGTACATTTAAAAAAAAAAAAAACGTTTTTTTTTTTTTTTTTTTTTACTTGACGGGTACTCTTGTGGAGGGATCTGGGGGTCTAAAAGACCCCAAACCCCTCCTCTGCCCTTAAAAGCATTCAAAAACGCCAAGTTTGGCTGTTTTGAATGATGGAATTTTTTTTAATCTGGCGCCAGTACCCGGAAGTGATGTCATGACATCACTTCTGGGTTTTTACATGGAGACCTGATCAGAGCCCAATGCGGCTTTGATCGATCCTTCGGCGGCCGTGCAGGCTGGTTGTCCGGGTGTCCCGGTGGGACGGGAGACTCGGACGAGCTGCGGAAGGCGGCGGGATGGGGGGACAATGTCCCCTCTCGCTCCTTGTAATGAGAGCGGAGCAGCTTCTCAGCCGCATCGGTTGTCATTAAAAGACAGCCGACCGTCGGCTATGGACGCGGTACCGGGGTGATGCCTCTAGCTGCAGGCATCACTCCTGTACAAGCACTTTCCAAAATATCAGCAATATCGGTAACCTCCGGGGACGATTCCGATATATCGGGGAAAGCGCATATCGGCTCTCGATATATCGGCTTTGCCGATAATTGGTCGATCACTAGTTTAAATTCCAGCCAAAGCTTTTTTTTCCAAGTTTCACAGTTGAAAAGCATTATATCCTCTATAAAAAAGGCATGTATTGCTGAGTCTGTTCAATGGGGCTATTTACCCTAACATCCTGTCCTGGAGGCACAATGGAAAGTAAAATTTCATCTATGTAAGGGAAAATCCCACTGGAATTTTATGTCAACGCAAATCTGGCAAATGTAAATTAAAAAGGGAGAAAAAAAAAAAAAAAAAGGGATTAGGAGTTGGGTACATTGTAGACACGGTTTTTCCTTTTTTAATTCAAATTTGATTTTGAGCCTACTTAAAAATCTGGACGTCCAGAGTGAACTTTGCATTACACTTTAACAAGCTGAACAAAGGTCAGTTTACATAATAAACAGCTGCATGTCAAGGTGCTAATTTTTTATAGTAAACCTGTCTGTAGAGGACCAAAAGAAAAAAGTGGATTTTTGTCTTAACGTAAAATTCTTTTCTCTGAAGTTCATTGACAGACGCAGCTCCATAAAATTCTTGACCATTGGGTTATGCTGCCCCCTACAGTCGTAGAACACTAGGCAGGAAAAAGTTTTACCACGCCTATGGGCCGTCCTTGCAGGCATACACCCACACACTCTGCTATAGCCTTCAGTTTCGTAGCAAGTAGTGTTTAGAGGAAAAACCCCAACCCACTCAAGATAGAGGGGCGGGTGCTGTGTCTGTCTATGAACTTCAGAGAAAAGGATTTTACGGTAAGACAAAAATCCAGTTTTCTTTATCTTTCATTAACAAACGCAGCTCAATATAATTTGTGACCATTGGGATGTCCCAGAGCAGTATTTGCATATGGGGTGGGAAAACAACGCAGAATAAGAACGTAATTATTAACAAGGCTATAACTTAAGCCAACCAGAGAATATAGAGCTCAACCAGGAACAGGAGCTCACCTGGACATAAACCCTCAAAGAGACTAAGTCTCTTTCAAACAGTAGTCTGCAAAACCTTGTGGCCAAAAGAAGTATCCGAGGACATCTACTTTATAAAAATTTGTGAACGTGTGCACAGACGACCAAATTGCCGCCTTGCAAACTTGTATCACTGACGACTGATGGCAAAAAGCCCAAGAAGCGCTCTAGTAGAATGTGCCTTCACAGGGAAAGGTGGAACCTGACCCTTCAGTGAATAAGCCTGAACCACCGTCTGCCTGATCCCCCTAGAAATTATTGCAGCAGATACAGTCAATCCCTTTCTAGGTTCTTCCGTAAGGACAAAAAAAAAGAATCGGATTTCCTGAAAGATTCAGTAGCCGTCAGGTACACACTAATTGCCCGAACCACATCCGAAAAATGCAAAGCAATTTCCTTAGGATGCTTGGGCTTAGAACATAAAGAAGGCAGAATAATGTCTTCATTTAGATGAAAATCAGAAACCATCTTAGGAGGAAATGACTGACTAGGTCGAAGAACTACTTTAGCTCTGTGGACCACCAAATAAGGCGCACGGCGGGACAGCGCCGCCAATTCCGATACTCTGCGAGCAGAAGTAATAGCCACCAAAAAGGGAACCTTCTGAGACAAGGTAAGCAGAGGAATCTCCCTAATGTTGTTAAAAGGAGGTTTTTGAAGAACAGACAATACCAAATTCAGATCCCACGGAGGTAACAGGGATCGCCTCGGAGGGGCCACATGACGGACCCCTTGGATAAAAGTGTAAATTAACACATGCAAGGCTAAAGGACGTTGGAAAAACACAGCCAAGGCTGACACCTCGACTTTAATAGTAGCCAAGGCCAATTTCTGTCAACACCTCTTTGAAGGAAAGCAAAGATGCTAGCTAACTAAAAAAGGTGAGGAATGCACCGTCATGAATTCACACCATGAAATGTAAGATTTCCACGTACGATGATAAATCTTCCTGGAAGTAGACTTCCTGGCCTTCAACAGTGTAGGAATCACTGAATCGGAAAGACCCATATCCTTAAACAGCTGATTTTCAACAGCCACGCCGTTAAAGCCAGGGACTGTATAGCAGGATGGAAGATCGGCCCTTGAGACAGCAGATCTTCCCTGAGGGGAATTCTCCAAGGAGCATCGGTGACAAATCTTACCAGATCTGCGTACCAAGACCGGCGAGGCCAGTCTGGAGCCACCAGAATGACTGGAATCCTCCCGCCTCTATTCTGTGCAGAAGTCTCGGCAGGAGTTTCAGTGAAAAAAAACGCATAGATCAGCCGATAATGACCCCAAGAAGCTACCAGCGCATCTACGGCGTCGGCTAGGGGATCCCGTGACCTAGCTACAAACTTTTGAAGCTTTTTGTTGAGCAAAGAGGCCAACAGGTCGACATCAGGTGTCCCCCACTGAGCAAACAGGAGATGGAACACCTCCGGGTGTAGAGACCATTCCCCCTGATCCACCACCTGACGACTCAGGTAGTGCGCCTACCAGTTTTCCACACCTGGAATATGTACCGCAGAGTGAGCTGGAACAAAAATCTCTGCCCATTTCAAGATCTCGGCCACCTCCCAGGCCGCTAGGACACTCTTGGTGCCCCCTTGATGATTGATTTAAGCCACTGCCGTGGCATTGTCCGATTGAACCCGGTCAGCAGTCTGGACTCTTCCACTGTCCAAGACCCCTGAGCACACAGTTTCTCCAGCACTTCTCCACAGCCGGACAGGCTGGTGTTAGTGGTGAACACGGTCCAATACAAAAAGGAAGGAAAGACTTGATCCGGCACAATGCCAACAAGCGAAGTCACCATAGTAGAGCAGTCTTTGTGTTGTGACTCAACCGAATCATAGAGTCCAAGGACTTTGGATCTTTGTTCCATTTAGTGCACATAGGGCACCCCTGAACCCTGCACTCTGTACATAGGGCACCTCTGAACCCTGCACTCTGTACATAGGGCACCCCTGAACCCTGCACATAATGCACTCCTGGTATTTATTGCCCCTTTAAGATCCTCCCACTGAAACTTGGCCACACCCACCGCTTGATGCGGTTCATCAGGGGAGGTTGAGTTCCTGCATCTGTTATTTGAGAAAAAAAAATGAATAAATGTATATAGTCTTACAGATACAACTGGCCCTTTGAGGGCAACTATATAGCTAATGCGGTCCTCAATGCAATTGAGTCTGACAGCCCTGATCTAGCGGATACTGTGTCTGCGAAGAGGTAGCGCCTTTTAAAATGCTTAGGCACCACTAACATTTGTTTAATGTGCCCCCACTGTTCATTGACAATGTTGCCAAAAATTTCGGGGCAGGGAAAAACCTTGCCCAACTTTTAGGATTTGTGGGTGCCAAAAGATACCCGCTTCCCTGACGCTGTAGAATCATCCGCCATTTTTAAGGTTTCCCGCACTGACACTATAAGTGCCCCCACCAGCGCGCTTTCCCGCGTGGCTGCTGATGAGGATACATCTTCCTCACCATCAGAATGCAAAGACACAGAACTACCAGGGTGGTATGCGTCCGCGGCAGCCATATCTACATCAGAATCGGAGGATACTAGAGAGGCCAGGGGAAGGCCTAGGGTGCTTTCTACTAGTGGCATTTTTTTAAAACTAAATTCACCTTTGACACCAGATTTTCCAAAACTGCTGTAAATGCAGACAGGGGCTGTGACCCAGAGGGTCCCGTAACCACATTGAGGGGGTCTGTGGGTGAAATTTGGTCCTGGGACTCCACATTTACTTAATATAAAAAAAAGGCAGTGTCACTTTAAGAGAAACTGCAAAAAAATAAAAATAATAAAAAAACACCACGCGATCCGCACCGTTGCACCAGTGGAACCACAAGTCCCAGCCTAGCACAGCCTGCAGCAGGGTGAATGAGAAATACCTACAGGCACCACAGTAACATACCACCAAAACGATCTGGGAGGGATGTAGGAATGTTCTGTGCAGAGAGAAAAAACAGGAAATACCTGGGTAATGTGCTAGAGCAGTGGTTCTCAACTCCGGTCCTCAGGACGCAATAACAGGCCAGATTTTAAGTATCACCTTGGGGAGATGCAGACTAGAATACTGCAATCACTGAGCAGCAAAATATATCACCTGTGATGTTTTCAGTTATCTTCCAAACCTGGCCTGTTAGTGGTTCCTGAGGCCCGGAGTTGAGAGCCACTGTGCTAGAGTCACCCTAACTTCTCCCTGCTGGCCAGTGATCGCGGACTCCAGAAAAATGGCCACCCCATGCATTCCTATTGGGGAACTACCAAAACATGGCCACTCATGCATTTCAATGGTAAAATTAGTTGTTTGCAGAACGAAAAACGACAGCAAAATGGCGGCTCCAAAGGCGCGCAATGCTGTCGCTAGGACCTCCCTAGGGGGGTCATCAGACAGTGGCATCGGGGGGTCCCGAGGAAGGGCCCCCACCAGGATAAACTTTCTGCTGCAGAACCGCCGCAGCGGCCGCAATACATCCGCCCCCCCTGAGGTAGGAACATGCTTGTGGGGGGGAAAAGCCTAAGGGGGGCCTGGTATCACTGAGAGGCCAGGGGAAACGAGGGATACCCAAGGGTCCAACTTTCCCGGGGAGGGGCCCACGTCCACCCCAAGACCGCCAAATGGGGGGAAACTTACTCACCATCAGGCGGGCACCACTCAGAACAGACTACCTCTCCACCCGGGGTCCGGGTGCTGATGGCCAGGGGGTAAGCTGCGACTCAGGTCGACAGTTCTTATGCATCCTGGCGAGGTGTTTCGCTCACAGGCCAGTCCTCTTCCAACAGGCCTCTGTCATGATGAGGCCTAGTGCTGGACTATAACCTGCGCACGCTCGCTGGCCAGGCTGGGAGACCTTAAGGATCTAGCATATCCAGTCCAAAACTCAGCCGGCTGTTGCTTGTAGTTCTCTCAGGAACAAAACAAACTAAAAAATAAAGTCTTACAGAAAGATTCCTAAAAAACACAAAAAAAAAAAACAGCCAAGACCGAAGTCCCAGCAGGGAACTAAACTAGGCAGAGAAACTGAAAGCTATAGCAGAGTGTGTGGGTGTGCCTGCAGAGAAGGCCCCATAGGCGTGGTGAAGCTTTTCCCTGCCTAGTGTTCTACTCCTGTAGGGGGCAGCATAACCCAACGGTCAAGAATTATATGGAGCTGCGTCTGTCAACGAACGATAGCATGGGCGTCCGCAGGTAGGGGCAAGGGTGGTCAAATGCTCCCCCCCTGGAATCTAAACTTCCCCTTTAACCACTTAAGCCCCGGAAGATTTTACCCCCTTCCTGACCAGGGTTTTTTTTGCGATTTTTTTACTGCGTGACTTTAACGGACAATTGCGTGGTCGTGCGACGCTGTACCTAAACAAATTTGACGTACTTTTTTTCCCACAAACAGAGCTTTCTTTTGGTGGTATTTGATCACCTGTGCGATGTTTACTTTTTGCGCTATAAACAAAAAAAAAAAAAAAAAAAAAAAAAAAAAAGTATAAATTTTGCAAAAAACAACAATATTTTTCACATTGTTTTATACGAAATTCCCCCCCAAAAAAATGTAAAAAATCTAAATTTTTAACATTTTTGGCCAATTTGTTTTCTGCTACATATGTTTGGAAAAAAAAAAAAAAAAAAAAAAAAAAAAAAAAAAAATCGCAAAAAGCGTATTTTCATTGGTTTGCGCAAAAGTTATTGCGTTTACTAACTAAGGGAAAGATTTCTGTCATTTTTGGTGGTTTTTTTTTAACGCGTAATGGCGGCAATCTGCGATATTTTTTGCGGTACTGCGACATTGCGGCGGACAGATTGGACCCTTGACTGACATTTTTGACACTTTTGGGGCTACCAGTGACATTACTACAGTAATCAGTGCTATACATATGCACTGTTACTGCAAAATGACACTGGTAGTGAAGGGGTTAACTTTATTTGAGAGGGAGGGGTGGTGTGTGTCCCTAGGGGCGTGATTCTTACTGTGATTGGCTGTGGCTTGAAGTGTAGGAACAGTGATCAAGGGTCCTACATAGTAGAACTGTATGTTTACATCAGCCGCCTGCCATTCTCCCTCTGCACCGACGATCGGCGAGTGACCGGCGGACATCGGGTCCGCCGATCACACGCACGGACTTGCTGGGGAACGAGCCAGGGCGGGAGCGCGCCTCCGTGGGCGCACGCTCGCACGCTATTGGCTCCCAAGCAAGTGACAGGCTAGTGACGTATATATACACGTCACTTTGCCTGGCCGGGGCTGACTGCCGATGTATATCGTCTTGCGGCGGTTAGCAATCGGTTAAAGTGGTTGTTAAGCCACTTCATACCAACCTTTCTGGTCTGTTTAATAATCCTGCGTGCCCCTGTGTCGGTTTAAAAAAAATAAGGCGTTCTTTACCAGTTTTCAGAGCGCCGAGCACCGCTCACGTGACCCGTCGGCTCTCTCCTCTTCCCATCTGACAGCTGCCTTCAGCGCGTGGGGCCGAGGATTCCTTGCTGTCGTCAGTCGGGGAGGAGGAGGGAAGGGGGAGAGGAGGGAAGGGGGAGAGGAGGGAAGGGGGAGAGGAGGGAAGGGGGAGAGGAGGAAAGGGGGAGAGGAGGAAAGGGGGAGAGGAGGAAAGGGGGAGAGAAGGAAAGGGGGAGAGAAGGAAAGGGGGAGAGAAGGAAAGGGGGAGAGAAGGAAAGGGGGAGAGGAGGAAAGGGGGAGAGGAGGAAAGGGGGAGAGGAGGAAAGGGGGAGAGGAGGAAAGGGGGAGAGGAGGAAAGGGGGAGAGGAGGAAAGGGGGAGAGGAGGAAAGGGGGAGAGGAGGAAAGGGGGAGAGGAGGAAAGGGGGAGAGGAGGAAAGGGGGAGAGGAGGAAAGGGGGAGAGGAGGAAAGGGGGAGAGGAGGAAAGGGGGAGAGGAGGAAAGGGGGAGAGGAGGCGGGTCATGTGTGCGGCGATTGGCGCTCTGAAAACTTGTAAAGAATGGCTTATTTTTATAAAACACAGGCACAGGGGCACACATGATTATTAAACAGACTGTAGACAGGATATGAAACTTTAAATGAAACTACAGCAGCAGGAGGGGCACTGACACAGGTGCAGACAGGCAGGGAGGGAGGGGGGAGAGAGGACAGGTGAGCTGCAGATGATGGAGACACGTAAACTGACCACGAAGTCAGGGCTCTGCAGCCATGGTATACCGTGGTCAGTTTACAGAGGGGAGGACATAGCCAGGTAGGATCAGCCAGGCATTTTAGGTGATACGGGGAGGCCAAATTACACAGCACAAGCACTGTGCTGTATTAGATGCTTTAAGGGAACAGGATACTTTTTTTTTTTTTTTTTTTTAGGTTAACAAATGCTTTAAAAAAAAAAAAAATGCTGCCATTTGCCTTTTAAAAATAAATACTCAAAATAAGTATAATGACTAAGCCCCTCCCCTTCATGGCATTGTTAAAAAGGGGGGGGGGGGGGGGGGAGTATGGGTGACCTTAAAATGATGCCCCCCCTGAAAAAAGTTCTGCGGATGTCCATGAACGACTACCGGTAATTAAATAATGTTAAAATGTATATCTGGGCAAATTTGAAGTGGTTCTAGCGGCTGAGGTTTAACCCACACACACAGATGGGGCTCGGGAGAGAGCACACAAGTGCCCCCAGAGCAAGCTGCTTGCTCTGGGGGCACTCAGCAGGGGACCCGAGAAGAGGAAGATCGGGGGTGCTCTGTGCAAAACCTCTGCACAGAGCAGGCAAGTATGACATGTTTGTTATTTAAAAAAAACTGAACCCTTACAAAGTCTTTAAAAAAATAAACAAAAACCCCACATATTTAGTACATTTCTAAAATGCATGCACTTTCCCCATGGTTTTATCTCTTTAAAATACCTGTCTGCATTCAGGGCTGTGCACCCACATGGATGTCATATTGGGAGCAGTAGCTATGTCTGTGCAGCTGCTGCATCCCAATTGATACAAGTGAGACTGCCGGCATTGGGAAGCATAGAACAGAACACCTGTGCATCCCCAAGCCGGCAAGCACAGCCCTTGTATGGGTGTATGCTGTAGCATGCCCTGCGAACAAGGCCTTGATCCAAAAATGTGAGCTGCCACCAGAACATTTGTTCCTATTATAAATGTCTAGGAGGAGATTTCCCTCACAAGAAATGTATCCTCATTTCTTGCCGAGTCCACAGGGCAGATTGCTGAGAGGCTGAGCCACATGCTGGTCCAGGCATCTGGATGGATCCCAGCTATATGGTTGGGATCCTTCCTGAGCCTGGACAGGCTGACTGACACCAGCCGATAGTGGACATTAGCCTGCTGTCAGCTGAAAACCGGTCACAAGCGAGCAGAACGAACTGCATTCCTGTGATCTACAGGAGAAGTATAGCTAGAAAGAACCTGGTCAATAAAAATGGACATATTGGAGCCATGGCTGCCAACATGTTTTGGAGGTGTAAGCTACAGGCATGTCATTTTAGTGTTACTTCTTGTTAAGTCACTGACCTAAAACAAGCAGGATTAGAAGGTGTGACATGTTCTATACAAACAGTTTCAAGTCTGTGAATTGCCAATGTAGTGAAGGAAGATGGTAGGCCTGGAGTTTTCACCTCCAAACAACAAATTACAGTGACAGCTTATAATATATTGCTCTGATGCAAAATGCTACAGTTTTATGCATAACTACTCCCTAAAGATTATCATAAGCGACGCTTGAATCTTTGTCATATGGGCTTAAATAAAACAGATCATCACCCACCTAAAGGGTCACACTCCGCCATATGTCATGCAATTATAATTAGGTAAATATAGTTAGTTCCTTACCCTGTCCTCTTCCTGAGCACTCACTGGCTCTCGTTTTTTCTTCTTCACTTTCTTTTCTTTGCTTGGCTTGTCCACATAGGATTGTAGATCCACTCTTGAATGAAACTGGTATCGCCCACTCTCTACATCACAGTAGTAATATATTCCAGTGGAAGGATCATAATATAGTTGGGATTCCTAATTGGCAAATTTAAATGTAAAATATTATATTGCTGTCACAAAATTAGTGTGGTATTAAGGTTTGGCTGTGTTTTTTTTTTAAATAACAAAAATGTTATACTTACCTCTTCTGTGCAGTGGTTTTGCACAGAGCAACCCTGAACCTCCTCTTTTTGGGTCTCCCGCTGGCACTCCTGGCTCCCCCTCCTTAACCAGTGCACTCAATAGCAAGCTGCGGCTTGGCTTCGTCCCCCGCTCTCTTCTCATTGGTTCATTGACTGTAATTGACAACAGTGGAAGTCAATGGCTCCAGCTGCTGTCTCAGCCAATGAGGAGAGGGAGTCCCAGAACAGCCAATACTGGCACATCGCTGGATCGAGAGGGAGCTCGGGTAAGTGTTAGGGAGGGCTGTGGGGGGGGGGGGGGGGCTGCACCCGGAAGGTTTTTACCTTCCTGCATTCTATAATAGAATGCATGGAGGTAAAAACTTTCAGCCTTTTAAAGGATAAGTTCACCATTAGGGGATTGGAGGACCTTAATTATGAAGAGCGTCTGCAATCGCTTGATTTATTCTCCCTGGAGAAGAGACGCTTGAGAGGGGACATGATAGCAATTTATAAATACCTCAATGGTGATCTCAGCATAGAAAAAAACTATTGAGTCGAAAGGATTGCATGAGGACTCGAGGGCATACAATGCGAATAGAGGAGAAGCGTTTTAACCTCAGGCAACGCAGGGGGTTCTTTGCTGTTTGGGCTACAGGATTGTGGAATTCTCTACCACAAGAGGTGGTTTCTGCAGGAAGTATGGTTGCTTTCAAAAGACTCTTGGACGTACATCTCAAGGATCAGAACATTCAGGGGTATGAGAGATGATTGCGGCCACACACACCTACACAGGTTGAACTGGATGGACTATGGTCTTTATTCAACCTCAACTACTATGTAACTAGGTTACATGTTCCATCTGTTTTTAGGGTGGAACATGTAATATGTTCCTGCTGCTGCCCGCTGCTCTATCTCCCTGTGACAGCAGTACAGGGAGAAGTTCCCCATACTAGCTGTCACTGTTTGAAAACAGTTCGGCTGTGCAGGGCTCTGCCCACATGGGCGCATCATTCATTCAAACAGTTCTGTGAATGAATGAACTACAAGAACCAACATCCTTTGCAAATGTTGGCTTGTAGTTCATACTGTCAGTGTAAAACTGCCTGGCCGTACGATGTGCAGGCAGACAGCTTACACTCTGTCTGCTGGAGTCTTGCATGGCGTCAGCGATCTGCCAATCACTGGTGCAATGCTTTCTGGGCTCCAAAAAAATGTAAAAAAAAATTATTATTATAATAATAATAAATGCACATTTTATTACCTGCAAAAAAAATGTGCAATAATGTTTTATTTTTTTAAAGTGAACGTATCCTTTAAAATTGTGGTATTACATTAGCTGTCCAGCAGAGGGTGCACTACATAAACACTGCTGCTTGAATGCAAATGAAATATAAAAAGGACAGACATACTGAGTCATAGTAGAATCCAGTACTGTGATCGTAGTACATGCCAGTGTTCTCATCATAGGCAAATCCGGTTTGGGACAATGCAGCTTCCGCAGTGGCTCTTAGACTTTCAGCAAGTGATGTTCCTTCCTCACCCTAAAAAGTTAAAGTGAAATAAACAAAGTTTAGCAATTTAGCAAGACAACCATCACTGTGTCACAAAAATGCTTATAGTTAATGACTAGACAAAGATTTAATATTGCCATGAAGACAAAATATGCCAACATCTACAACCTTTTTAGAGCCCAGCTCCACCTTCTGAACAATAATAAACTGTAGAGGAAGACAAAATATATTTATGTTTCTAAAGTACTTATTAGCTAGAGGTGTTTCTGTTTTTTCTATGTCTGCAGAAGTTCTTAGGGCATTGGATAGTTTTCTGCCGATTGCTACCTTGAAAATATTAAAAGCAATAGACCACTATCAGCTGACTCTGGGCCACAGGAATACATACAGTAAGTAGATGTACTTCTGTAACCCAAAAGTGAAATTTAGCCCAAAAATCTGGGCATGCTTCTCTCTAATCATAAAAATCTAATCATAAAACATTTGTACACTCTTGTCAGGGGGGAGGAGTCTGATCATGGCACTCCTGCTAGGAATGCCAAGGGAACGGTCCATGGGATACAAGTAAGCAGTTATCCCTACCCCTACCTCATCTGCTGAATCGTTATACGCTTCGTCAGTGCCCCCTGTGATAGCAAGAGAAAGGAGGAGGAGGTTGGGCTCGTGAGAGGCTAGAGGCGGTGCAGCATTGACGGTAGAGCAGTCTGAAGGAGTAGAGCGGAAACTGCCAATCAGAGCCGAAGCAGTGGGAGGAGGTGTGACCACGACTCGGGGCTTGGATGAGCCACCAAGCGCCGCCGAGAGCAAGGAGCCTGACTGTCTACACAGCCAAAATTTATTTCACTTCCTCCTCTATTTTTTCTATTACCTTTGCTGTTTATGGACATTTGTTTATACACATAAAATTGTATGAAATTTTAAACATAGCCTATAAGAGAAGTCCAGCAGGAAGAGGGATTTAACAGAGGCAGTGGAAGGAAGAACAGGGGGTACAATAAAGCCTTAGTGCCGGTTCACATTAGTGCGATCACAGAGATCGCATGTAATTTGCGTATAGCGCACTGCTCCTAAATTACATACGATCTCTGTGCGGTGCAAATTTCAGCCATACAGTTTGTATGGCTGAATTTGCACCGCAATCGCACTAAACACGCACATGACCCTTTTTTTAATCCGCAGCAGAATCGGATCGCATGGTGGTTCACTCTAGTGCGATCCGATTCTGTGCGAACTTGCAGATCACACTGCGATATGCGATCTCAACTGGGGGTGTCGTTAACTTTTAACTGACACCCCCTGCGTGTCGCATATGGCAGTGTGAACTGCCAGGGGTGCGGATGCGATGCGGGAACACGCTGTGTATATTCGCAGCGTTCCCGCATCGCACAAGTGTGAACCGGGACTTAAAGTGATTTACCGACAGGCTGCTTAGTGGTAGGTTTAAAATAAAAAGGAAAATAGGGTAGCGTGTGGCTGTAAGAGAGGAATTAAAAGCAAAAGTACAACAAAAGTTCAAGGAGGGGAAGAAAAGAAGAGGAATTCAGTAATGAAGGGTAAACCAGTGAAAGGAAGCGAAGCTGTAAAATCGCCAAAAATAAGCACCAGACAAGGGCCAATTAAAAAAATATATGTCCCAAGAAGGGAACACCGATAAAATGGCTGAGGAAAAACAATTAGGAGCCCAAGGGAAACAGGTGGTGAGAAGAAACAAAAAGTGGGCAGTAAAGATCATCTGCGGGAGCAAACATGCTTAACCAATCGAAAATTGACATAGAAGAGAGTGACCCGGAAAGTAGAGAAATGGAGGATCAGCGTTTAAAAGCACAACTGCACACAAAAGCAGAAATGGCGGATATGTTCGCCAAGCTAGAACTCTCTATTAAAAGAGACATGGCAACATTTTATGGAGATCTAAGTCGGATTCTGACATGAGTAGAGGACATAGAAAGGAATCAGAGGTCTACCAGAGACACAGGGAGAAGTCTTAACAGAGATAATGAACAAAATATTTAAAACTTTAAATAAAAATACAATGCTCAAACAAGTGACATACCATAGATGAACAATCATTACATATGCAAAATCAACCAATTTAGTGCAAGGTAAGTGAATATAATTGATATGAAGAAAGTCTTTTGTGCAAAAAAACTTCAGAGGGTATCCCAATCTCAAGGAGATTCTTTTAGGAAACACTGCTGCTGATCACAGATATGGTTCACCTTCACCTTAAAATTCCACCCAGTGAGCACAACTGCTTACCAGAAGTATCGGACCCCGTATTACAGGGGGTCAGATAAAGCGATGTTCACAATTTGGTAGCTTGGACAAGGCAGCCTTTTTTATTGCCAAGACACCATCATAAGGCATAAATTTATATTATATATATATATATATATATATATATATATATATATATATACACACACACACATACATACACGGCTGGTGACTTCCTGAGATCACTCTCCCATATGGTATTGTACAAATCAGCTAGTATTTTTACGGATGGAAAATAGGGTTTCCATCCGTCCAGATTTAATGGATCGGATGTCAGCGGACATGTCTCCGCTGACATCCGATGCCCTATAGAGATGCATGGGGCATCCATTCAGATCCGCCAAAAAAAAAAAACGGACAGGCGGATCTGAACGGGCCATCTGTGTGAAAGTGACCTAAGGATCGTGACCTGATGCTACGGCAAGGCCCGCCAGAAGGGCAAGCTGCAGTTTGAAAATGCCCAGCTCTCCATCTTTCCTGACTTTTCGATCGAGCTAGAGAAGCAGAGAACCACATTTACAGAAATTAAGAGGAAGCTGAGAGAGAGAATGGGATCATTTACTGTTCTTCCCGGCTCGGCTGAGAGTCCTTTTCTTCAACACCCCAGATGCTGCCCAGGAGTGGTTTAACATGAAGGGTCGCCCACCATAGGCCTCAGAATAGGACATCTCTATTGGATCCTCACTTGTCTTTGGTGTCCTTGCTTTGGTTCTTCATGTGTGCCTGGAGGAGTGCCATCTGCTTCAGTTGTGTTTTTTTCTCCCTTTTAAATGTTTCATACAAGCATGTGCCTTTGCTGTATTAACAGAAAAAGTTGGGGGGACAGACCCTAGTTTTTTTTTTTCTTCTTTTGATTTTTTTTCCTTTTGCTGTCCCACAGTTTCAAATAGTAACCTATTACACAGCATGGAACTAGAATAGCTTGGTCTTTGCTTTCACATTACCTTCATAACATTCATGTCTTTCTGAGTTACATACAGACTTTTCATCTCCAATCCTTGCGACTTGCTGCCCTCTACTGGCCAACTCTGGAACTCTCCTTTTGGTATTGCATCTCCTGGACCAGCTCATGGGGGTGCTATCTGAGATTTCTGATGGAGATCCTAGTTCTTTGTTATTGCCACTATCTCTGCCTTCTACACATACGTCTGGAACTGTATCCTAAACCTTTATTGGAAATGTTGCATCATTTTTCATATGAGAGCCTTGAGACAGCTGACCCCACGTATTACCCTCACATATGTGGCTGCATTGTGTGAGCAATGCCCCATTGAAAATTTGTAAATATATGTTACACCAGTTAATGCCAGTTAATTTTGTTCTACATAGTTTGGTGATCAGCCTGATATTCCAGGTCACCTGCCTAATTGCTTATCGGAACATGCGTGTTCTCATGGACATGCAGCTTCCCACATTGACACTGAAGCCTGGTTTGCCCCCTCTGTTGTTGATAGGGTGTTTTCTGATGTATGATGGCTAACACTAGTAATTTTCTGTCCTGGAATGTGAGGGGGTTTCAGATCATTTTCCCTCGTCATTGTCAATAGATGTTGGTGCTAGGGGAATACGCAGACCATGGCGGGTTCAGCCTTTCTGGCTTTACCAAATTCGACCTAATGACCAGATCCTGGACCAGTTGTCTTTTTTTGGAGGGACATGGTGCAGGTCGGGGCTTAGTGTTCAGTGGATGCTTTGAAGGCATACCTGCAGGGGGCCCTTAAGTCCACCATTTCATATATTAAAAGTGCTTCCCGACAGGATGAGGAAGAGCTGCAAAAGAAATATCGAGAAGCTGAAGCAAAATATTTAGAATTCCCCTCCGTTTCCAATCGGGTTCATTGGGAGGGCTTATCCCGCATGTATGCGGACCATGCATCTGCCAGTGCCAAGAGGAAAACCTTCTATACTCAGCAGAAATATTTTGAATTTGGGAACCAATCTAGTCAGCTATTGGCCCATATGGCAAGACAACAGGTAAACAGCACAGTTGTAACTAAGATCATGCGCTCAGACGTTTCTGAGGCCCTCGTAGCCAGGGACATACTCACCTGCTTTCATGACTTTTACACAAATATGTATACTTCAACCAGCCAAGAAATTGATAACTACCTATCAGATCTGTTGTTTCCCACTCTGACCTAGGAACAGATAGAGGGGCTGGAGGCAGATATAACGGAGGAGGAAGTCAGGGAAGCGATAGCATCTACAGGTAAGGGGAAGGCAACTGGTCCAGACGGTTTGCCTCTGGAGATACGCAAATTATATTACAAATGATATTACAACTTAAAGAGTTTCTCCCGGAATCCTGCGCCCTGGCTTCTTTGGATACTGCCAAGGCCTTTGATGAGATAGAATGGCTGTTTCTTATGGCTGTGTTCTTTTGGCTTTGGGATTACATTTCAAAAATGGGTTTCTATCCTTTATAAAAGGACCCCACCTCCTACATTTTGGTCAATGGTTTACTGTCCCAATCTATACAACTCCACAGGGGTACCAAGCAGGGGTGTCCTTTATCCCAATTATGATTTGCGGTGGCTATTGAAACCCTGGCACTGAGATTTCAGCAGTCTGCTCTCCTAAAAGGCATTACCATGGGCGATAGAACTGATATTATAGGTCTTTATGCAGATGATCTTATTCTGTATTTGCGGGACACCTCCACCTCACTGGGGGCAGCGATGCAAAAAATGTATTGTTTTGGCAGATACTCTGGTCTTAAAATTAATTGTCAGAAGTCAGCGCTGATGCCTTTTGGTCCACAGGTCTCGTTCTCGGGGGACCCCTCATGCCCCCTCCGTATAGTGTCCTCATTTAATTATCTGGGGATCATTATTACATTGTCCCCGTCTGATGCTCTAAAAGCAAATTTAGACCCGTTGCTGCAGATGATCAACTACAAACTTGGAGTGTGGACTAGGCTCCATCTGTCAGTGGCGGGCAGGATCAATATTATTAAAATTATTTTATTACCTAAATGTCTATATGTGACCTCCCATGTCCCTATATCAGTGCCTAAATCCTTTTTTAAAACCCTGGATGCTTTTTGTCTCCTTTATCTGGGCCAATAATAGACGTTAACTTAAATTCTCTACCTTACCCCAAGGCGCAGGTGGGCATGGCATTGCCCAATTTGTACTACTATTATTTAGCAGGACAATTGCACCACTTGACTGACTGGTTGGTTCCAACCACCCCGCCAGTGGTTGAGTCATACTGTGCTTGGGCTAAGGGACTTGCTGGTGGCTCTAGAGGCTCCAGCCAGGACTCTGGGTGGGCGCCTCATTCAGATGCTTACCATGGCCAGAGGCCAAGAAGATTTGCGAACTTTGGGGATACTAACTCAGCTCTGCCTCTTTGGCATAACCCAATGTTCCCCTGTCTTCAATTGTTTCTGGATTTTCGGTTCTGGGAGAATAAAGGAGTTATTACTTTGGGGGATGTATATGAGGGGAATGTCCTAAATTTCTTTTCAAACGTTGCAGGGTAAATGTGATCTTCCCCGAACCGCCTTTTATAGGATACCTCCAACTTCGTCATGTACTTCACTCCCAGTTTGGGACTAATGGCGTTGGTCTTTCTGACTACCCGCTGATAGGAGTTTTGCGGTCCCAGGGGGCTTATCTCCACCATTTATCTACATTTAATATCTGTCACAATTAACAGAACCCCATTGTCAGTCCACACTAAATGGCAGCAAATTATCCCGGATTTGTCTGATGAGGACTGGGAGGAGGCATGCTCCTCTCATCTCTCAGTATCTCCAGCAGTCAATAAATTGGTTCATTTATACACGTTGCATCAATCCTTTTTGACACCGGTTAGGCTACACGCAATGCATGGCTTGCCAGGCCCTAGGTGTACTAGATGTACTTGCCCATGTCATGTGACTGTGTCCGGTTATAGCCGGATATTGGAAATGGGTGACGATGTATTGTCTGCGGTCCTGTCTGTCCCAGTCCCATGCACCACACTGATTTGTTTGTTGGGGGTATTGGATGAGGAGCAGTGGCCGAGGCATACTAGAATTATGCTAATGGAGACAGTATTCTTGGTCTGCAAGGCAGTTGCTCTTAAATGAATTCAGCCCAATCCTTCCTCGTTGCGTATCTGGCTGCAGTTGGTAAATCAGGTGTTACCATATGAAAAACTTGTATTTGAACATAGAGGGTGCCCCGCTAAATTTGATAAGGTCTGGGGCGCTTTGTGCTCTTCTGCCCTCACAGTATCACATGCTTAAGGATATCGTTGAGAGTACTGGCTACCTTACTGTGGAGTGTTTGAACCAGACGGTCTTTCGGCCTGTTGGCTTTGACACGCCCTGATAATCGTAATGCCAAATCTTTTTGTTACTTAGCATGCTTACTGACCTTATAATGTGATGGAATGCTGCATACTACATGTTTTGACATTATTGTAATATGTTGCACCGTATTATATTTTGGCGCTCATGTTGAGTGCTTTGTTTATTGTACCAAAAGCTTTATCTCCTTTATTAAAAAAAAGTTTAAAAAAAAGAAAACACAAATATGGAAAAGACTGAGGGAAATACCCCCATTAAACCATGAACCCTGCAGATTTTAGCGGACTTAGCATCTTAAACATTAGCAAGAAGGAGACATCTTAAGCCATTACTGGAACAGATGCGCATGCAGAATATTCAATATGGGGTTTCCCTGCCTGTCTGATAAGACAGAAAGAGGGCTGCTCAATTAGACTCAGATTTCTGGAAGAACTGCAAGACTTTTGTAGAAAACTAGATCTACCTGTACCGGCCATTCCTGGATGATCTGATACAGGGAAAGAAAGATCAAGATTGGAAGATGATCAAAAGGCAATTCGTCCCAAAGAAGAATGTGCCACCAAAGAGATAAATAAAAACAGTGGGGAATTCAGATAAGGGACTTCAGCAAAGAGACATTAAGCAGATAAGAGGTTTATTTAGATGGGGAGGGGAACAGGAGAAGAATTTTTACCCTATAAAGGACGGGATACATAGGCACCGGGCAAGCTCTGGACACTTACAGTTTAAGGCCCACCAGGTGTGCCAGATAAAGTTCCACCCTAATGAGAAAGATTAGACAGTTGGAGGGGGATCAAAGGAAGGAGGATACTGTCTACTCAAAGGCCAGGAATAGGTCAAAATCCCTAACTTACAAGAACAACAGTAATGGGGAAGGGAGGAGGAAAGAGAGAGAGAAGTGAGAGGGGGAAGGAAGGGGGGTAAGGGGAAGAATAGACCCCAAGGTTCAGGAATCTCTTTGTAACTGAGCTGTACCAACCTCTGGGCCTGCTGTAGAGGAGGTAGGCAGGTAGAGGGAAAGAAAATATGATAATTAATTTCTTAAAGCGGAGTTCCAGCCTTTTCTGTGTTTATCAAAAGTCAGCAGCTACAAAAAGTGTAGCTGCTGACTTTTAATAAACACACACTCACCTGTCCCACGGTCCAGCTGCCCGAAGCCTCGATCCTCTCCCTCTGGTCTTGGCGGCGCCAGCATCACTGGTGTGGGCACCCGGCTGTGACAGCTTGCGGCTTCACAGCTGGGTACGCACTTCGCATGCGCGAGTTGCGCTGCGCATCTTGATTGGCCGGCAATCTTTTGGGACCTCTGACATGTCCCAGAAGATTGCAGGGAGGGAGGGGGAGAGGAGAACTTCCGCTCAGGGCGCCGTGGCGCTCCAAGCGTAAGTGGGAGCGGGTACCTGTCAAAACTAGGTACCCGCTCCCCTGCCAAAAAAATGACATGCCAAATGTGGCATGTCAGGGGGTTAGGACTACCTAAAGCGGAAGTTCCACTTTTGGGTGGAACTCTGCTTTAACTTACAATGTACGAGGATTAAACTCTCTAGCAAAGAGACATAAGGTACTAAAAGAAATTAAACAATATTCTGCTAGCGTAGTTTTTCTACAGGAGACACACATAATATCGCATGACATGAAAACGAAACTCTATTCAAAACCCCACCCAATATGGTACTATGGAGATTCAACAACTAAGAGAGCCAAAGGAGTAGCCAGGGGGTTTGCAAGAAATATAAAGTTCTCCCTAGATAAGAGGTTGGTAGATCCCGAGGGACAGTTCATGTTCCTGAAGGAGACGCTGCAGGAAAAAGAATGTACTTTAGTTAATATCTACAGTCCGAATACAAATCCGATGGCGTTCCTGAAAAGAGTTTTGGGGAAAATGGAGGATTTTAAAAAAAGGAAAACTAATACTAGGAGGGGAATTTAAATTTTTGTATGGAACCAAGGTTGGATAGTAAGTCACATGCACAGGGGAATGAAAGTAAACAGCTCGGATTAGTGGAGAAGAAATTGTATCAGACTCAGCTAGTTGATATATGGAGAATCCAGCACCCTGGGTTGAAAGAATATACATCTTACTCACCAGTGCATGGTACATACTAACTAGATATTGGATTACATAACGGTAAACCATAGGTGGCTAGATGAACTGGTTCAGACAGCCATAGAAATAATAACTTTATCAGATCATGCCCCAGTAATAAAGAATATGAGGACAGCAGATACCCAGAATAAAATATGTAACTGGAAGTTAAACGAGGAACTGTTACAGGACAAAGTAGTTGAAGATAAAATAAAAAAGGAATTAGAGCCGGTTCACACTGAGGCGACACGACTTCGGGGGGCGACTTGCAGGGACTTCACATAATGGAAGTCTATGCAAGTCGCTCCGAGGTCGCCCCAAAGTAGTACAAGACCCTTTTTCTAAGTCGGAGCGACTTGTGTCGCTCCTATTAGAGCGGGTCCTGTACTACTCAATGGACCGCGACTGACCGCGACTTGTCGCAGTGTGAATGGGCTCTTACAGCAATACTTTCTGTTAAATGAAACCCTAGAGCTGTCGGAAGATACGGTCTGGGAAGCAGACAAGGCCTATATTAGAGGTATTTTGAGCTCTATTGGAACAAAAAAAACAAAACAAAACAAAAAGGGAGGACAAACAACGAGGGTAATAACAACAGAGATATACGAGCTAGAACAACACAAGAGAACAGCAAACCCAGAAAAACACCATAGATTAATATTAAAAAGGAATAAATTAAAAGAGTTACCGGATCAGGAAAAAAGACAAACCTATATTAGAGTAGCCAAAGACAGATACCTATGGGGGAACAAACCTGGGAAACACTCAGCAAGAATATTTAAAAAGAAGATAGCGGTAAACTTTATATGAAAAATTATAAAGGAGAAATTGTATACTCAACCCCCTAAATCGCTGAAATTTTATAGTTATAGTTTCTTGTATTTAGTAAGGCCGATAGGGTCACAAGACACTGAATTAAAAAAAATGGCAGATATTGAAAACTTCAAGCCTTAGAGGAACCAATAGGAGGAAAAAAAATGGCATTAAGCCCCGGTTCACACTTCTGCGAGTGCCGGGTTCCCATGTAATGTCGGAGCGCACTGCTCCGACATTACATGCGATCAGCTGTGCGGTGCGAGTTTAGCCATACAGTTTGTATGGCTAAATTCGCATCGCACCCGGAGCAAACACGCACAGGAGGCATTTTTGCAGCCGCATCAGGATCGGATCGCACAGCGGTTCACACTTGTGCGATCCGCTCCTGTGCGAACTGCACGATCGCACTGCGATATGCGATCAAACTGGGGGTGTCGTTAAGATTACATTGACACCCCCAGCGTATCGCATATGGCAGTGTGAACTGCCGGGGGTGCGTGTGCAATGCGGAACAGGCTGCGAATTCGCAGCCTTCCCGCATCGCATAAATGTGAACCGAGCCTAAAAGAACACATTAACAGGGAAGAGTCCAGGACCAGATGGGTTTACAACCTCTTATTATAAAAAAAATAAACTATGTAAATATATGGACAGGCTGGAAGAAGGAGGAGAGATGAGGAAGGAAGCAAGCAAGCACTGCAGGCTCATGTCACTGTTATACCTAAAGAAGGAAAAGATGCTATCTTATGCTCGAGCTATAGACCTATAGCACTATTAAATACAGACACCAAATTCCATGCAAAGGTGTTGGCTACACTAGGGCTGCAACGAACAATTATATTACATAATCGATTAGTTGGCCGATTAATCAAATAAATCGGATAAAAAAAAAAAGTGTGGCCTATTAGTTATTATGTAAAGTTTAAAAAAGGACAGTTTATTTTTGAATATCTCTAAGTGGTGGTGACCACATAGTAAAACTACAAATCCTATATGGACCCTTTGCACACTGTTTCACCCTTTCCAGCAAACTATGCAATAAAACAAAAAGGGATATTTAGTTCACATATATTGCAAAACATGTTTAAGCTGACCAACTGCGTCAAAGTAATCTTCTGGCCAGTCTTACACTGCCTTGCCACTGCAAATGCTATGGAGGACACCATGCCAACCTGGGGCATCAAGACACAAGGTGGGGGAGAGCGACTAGGTTTAGGTCTGATCACTGACCTGTGTTACAACAGAGAAAACATATACCTGTGCTCAAATCCCCATAGCTTGTACAAGGATTTGGACTACCAGGCGCTAAAAGGGTGTGATCACATATTAGCACTACAAATTCTGGATAAGACTATATATGAACTGATAATCCCTGTTTTTCATTGCATAGTTTACTGGAAAGGGTCTAGCAGTGAGCAGAGGGTCCATCCAGAATTTGTAGCTATATGGTGACGATACTGGTATCGGTGCCGATAGTAAGCCGATACCTTTTTTCCGATTCCATTGACTTGCATTGAGTTCTGTTAAATGAAGTAACAAGCCGCAATGAAATCAGACGTCCAAATCGCACTGATCTGCGGCTTTGAAATCACACTGAAGTAGCGAAATTTCAATTTTCAAAGCCACAGAAGAACTGTTCTTCATAATTGTTAAGAAACGGTAAAAATTTTCATTGGTCTAAAAAAAAAAAATCTAAAAGATCAGGACATTAAAAATAGGTATCGGTAATTGATATTGGGAAGTATTTGAGAAAAAGTATCCGTACTCTTACTTCCTCTTCTGGGGTGCCTGTATGGAAGGTGTACTGAGCTGTATGTGTGCTGCACGGTGTATACTGACATGTATGGAGGGTGTACTGAGCTGTATGTGTGCTGCACGGTGTATACTGACATGTATGGAGGGTGTACTGAGCTGTATGTGTGCTGCACTGTGTATACGGACATGTATGGAGGGTGTACTGAGCTGTATGTGTGCTGCACGGTGTATACTGACATGTATGGACGGTGTACTGAGCTGTATGTGTGCTGCACTGTGTATACTGACATGTATGGAGGGTGTACTGAGCTGTATGTGTGCTGCACGGTGTATACTGACATGTATGGACGGTGTACTGAGCTGTATGTGTGCTGCACTATGTATACTGACACGTATGGAGGGTGTACTGGTCTGTATGTGTGCTGCACTGTGTATACTGACATGTATGGATGGTGTACTGAGCTGTATGTGTGCTGCACGGTGTATACTGACATGTATGGAGGGTGTACTGAGCTGTATGTGTGCTGCACTGTGTATACGGACATGTATGGAGGGTGTACTGAGCTGTATGTGTGCTGCACGGTGTATACTGACATGTATGGACGGTGTACTGAGCTGTATGTGTGCTGCACTGTGTATACTGACATGTATGGAGGGTGTACTGAGCTGTATGTGTGCTGCACGGTGTATACTGACATGTATGGACGGTGTACTGAGCTGTATGTGTGCTGCACTATGTATACTGACACGTATGGAGGGTGTACTGAGCTGTATGTGTGCTGCACTATGTATACTGACACGTATGGAGGGTGTACTGGTCTGTATGTGTGCTGCACTGTGTATACTGACATGTATGGATGGTGTACTGAGCTGTATGTGTGCTGCACTGTATATAATGACGACATATATGGACTAGGGTTGCCACCTCGTCCCTTTAATCCAGGACACATTAATTACACAGGTTCTGGGCTGATATAATGCACATAAGGCACTAAGTGAGTTTAATTACCACCTTAATCAGCCAGAGAACCTGTGTAATTAATGTGTGTCCTGGCTTAAAGGGATGAGGTAGCAACCCTAGTATAAACAGTGTACTGAGCTGTATGTGTGCTGCACTGTATTTTCTGATATCTAAACAAATAATGCATTCTGTATGCAGGCCAACTAATCGGCTAACCAACTAATCGATTATGAAAATAGTTGACAACTATTTTCATAATCGATTAGTTGTGGATTAATTGATTAGCTGTTTCAGCCCTATATGAGACTCAAAGAGTTGATGCCTGACTGGGTTTATGCAGACCAAACCAGTTTTATCCCAGAGAGAAGGTAAAGATAATGGCATAAGGACTCTGCATCTAATACAAAATTCTGTAAGGGAACAATCCCCAGTGCTACTTCTGTCGATAGATGCCAAAAAAGGCATTCGACAGGGTAAACTGGCGATTTATGAGGAGTACGATAGAAAAAATGGGAATGGGAAATAAGATGACCCAGTGGATCAAATCCTTATATAAACAACCATCGACTGCAGTAAAAGTAAATAGGAGCCTGTCTCCAGTGTTCGAAATGTACAACGGAACAAAACAGGGCTGTCCGCTCTCCCCCCTCTTGTTTGTGCTGTCACTAAAGCCATTATTGGCAACTATACAAAACAGTAGAGATATAGAGGGGGGTGAAGATTGGAAAAGAGGAATAAAGTCGCAGCTTATGCCGATGACATTCTGTTTTATATATCCAACCCCAAAATAACACTGCCAAACCTAATAAAATAAATAAAAAGATATGGAAAACGCTCAAACTTTAAGATTAACCCTGTAAAGTCTGAAATCTTGAATACAAATATGAATAAGAACGACGAACAAGCTATACAAAAATAATTTCCATTTACCTGGGGGAAACTTATATATAAATGATCTTGGGATAAAATTAACATTACCAATAAAGAATCTATGCCATGTAAATTATATCCCACTACTCAATGAGATTAAAAACAGAAATTAGAAAGATGATAAAAAGGCCAATCTCCTGGGTAGGATGGATAAACATGATTAAACTGGTGGTTCTGCCCAAAATCCTTTATAAATTTCAAATGTTACCAATATATATTACTCCGCAAAGTTATTTTAAGGTACTGGAAGAAAAAAATTCAAGGTTTATTTAGTAGAATAAGAAACTGAGAATATGGTTTTCAGTACTGACTAGGGATAAAACAATGCACCAGATTTTAAAAGATATTACAAAGCTATTGTATTAGCACGAATGGTTGAGTGGATAAAGCAAAAATGTGATAAAGGATGGGTAACACTGGCAAATATACTAAGTAAAACTCGGGTCGATTGAGTAACAATATTTGGGTTCCATGGCAGTACAGAATGTTAGATGTAATTACACACGAATTGACTAAGATTATGTTTAGGGTTTGGGATGCAACCTATGAAAAAGCAAAATGTGAATATAATTCACCGTTAACTGCACTAACGGGGACAAAATTGTTTTTACCAGGAAATGAGACACCGTTTGGGGAATGAATAAAGGATAATAATGCACAGAAATAGTGCAAAAAACAAAACAAAGGGAAAATATGCCCATACCAGGAACTGAAACAAGAGGGATTTAATGATACTGAATGAATGGCGGTATTTGCAGTTAAGACATTTTGTGATGTCATTACCCCAACCCATTAGGTCAGAGGAGGATTACTCTCCTTTTAAACGCCTATGTAATTCCCAGAAGGCGACAAACATAATGTCTCTTGGATTTATAAAATTCTTACGGAGAATGTGGAACCGGGAATACCACCTTTCATTCTAGGATGAGAAACGGAACTGGGAACAGGACTGAAAGAGCAACAAATGGGATAAAGTCCTGAGAGTCGTATTCGGCCTGGCCAGAGATATTAATACAGTAGAAATGAACTACAAAAGTTTGGCCAGGTGGTATTTAACCCCAGTTAAAGTTCAGAAATATAACTTGGAGAACTCTATATTATGCTGGAAGGGATATAACATGAAGGGCACTATGGCACATATATGGTGGGAATGTCCAAAAATAAGAGACTATTGGCAGAAGGTACAGCAATATATAGAGGGGATTAAGGAAACAGATTGCTGATAACCCGTGGATTTGTCTATTTCACAATACAAATAGCCCATATTTGATAAACGCAGCAAAAGGGACAATCCCAAAAAAATGGTTAGACCCCCCCGAGAGCCCTACGCAGAAGAACTGGTTTAATAGAATTGAGTACATATATAAAATGGAAATGGAACATCTGTGTAGTAGCAGAGAGGACCAAATGAGGAGATTCTCTATTATCTGGAAAAGATGGGAAGAGTTTAAGAAACTGAGGAAATACACGGACGGAGATTTGGGAAAGTGAGGTAGGAAGGGAAGGAGGCTTAGGAAAAGGAGGAGAGAGGTGGAAGTGATGGGAATATAATCTCGTTCTGTGCGAGTTAACCAGCTGTTGTGAGAACAGGGGAAAATAAAACTTTTTTGGGGGAATTTTCTCTTCTGGTTAAAGGGATTATAAAAAGGCAGAAGGTATTTTTTTTTTTTATCTCAAATGCATTAAGATAAAAAAAAAAAAAACTGTGTGCAGCAGCCCCCCTTCAGCCCCCTCAAATATTTACCTGAGCCCATCTTTATCCAGTGGTGTTGCAGGAGTGTCTAAGCTGCCTGTGATTCCCATCCTCATTGGCTGAGACAGCAGCGTGGCACGATTGGCTCTCACTGCTGTCAATCAAAATAGTTTAGCCAATCAGGAGAGAGGGGGCAGGGCCAAGTTTAGGCTCTGTGTCTGAATGATCACAGGGAGCTGTGATTGGGCTTGGGTGCCCCCACAGCAAGCTGCTTGCTGTGGGGGAACGCAACAGGAGGGAGGGGCCAGGAGAGCTGAAGAGGGATCCGAGAAGAGGAGGATGTGGGCTGCTCTGTGAAAAACCAACTGCATAGAGCGGGTAAGGATAATATGTTTGTTATTTAAAAAAAATAAACTTTACAATCGCTTTAAAATGTTTTTAAAGTGGAATTCCAGCTTACCCCTAACTACTCTTAAAAGTGGCCCCTCCCACTTCATAACACCTATGTTAACTAACCTGTGTAAGAAAGATGTATGGGTGGTCTGAAAATAGGTAAGTATACGCATCTTGCTTACACACATTAGTTAGCATAGGTGTTAGGAGAAGGGAGGGGACAGTTTTAAGAGTAGTTAGGGGTAAGCTGAAATTCCACTTTAAATTCCACTTTAAAAGTATAATAAAGAATTAGCTGGCCCTCGTTCTCACTTGCAGATGAAATGAGCACTTGTATATATATTAGTTAATTCCTAGAACATAAGTATTACTAATGCACAGTGCGTAGGCAGTACGGACTGTCAGAACAGTGAGCGTATATATACTTTTTCTGTTTGTACATTGTTTCTATCAGCCAGAGACAATCATCAGTACCAGTTTAAGACTGGGGTCACATATATGCAAATTTAATGCATTTGAACAGCATCCAATTCACATGACACAGCAAACCAGCAGCCTTCTCTATGGAGCTGGTTCACATATCTGTGGTCCGGCTGCAGTGCGCTTTTAAAAAGAGTATGGTGCCTTTTTCAATCCAGTTCAGGTGCGATTTCAAGTAAAAATTTGCACTTGAATCAGCAAAAAAAAAAACACAAAGAAAAAGCGCACTGAAACCACGGCCAGACATATGTGAACCAAGTCCAAGGGGTTATTATTTATAGCACTTGTGTGGCTAATGTGTCTACTGGCAACACAGTAGGGCTCCATTCACACAGCAACAAAGAGCGGCTGGAGCGCTTTACGACTCTAGCAGCGGTCTGTGCCCGGCTGATGTAGGGGGTGTAGCGTCGGATAATGCCTCCCATCGAAGAATGCATCTGACGGACTGCGCATGCACGGTAAATGACGTCACTCCAGCTGACTGCTCCGCTCAGCAGGGGTTGACATCATTATTGCGCATGCGCAGTCCGTCAGATGCATTCTTCGACGGGAGACTGCGGGAAGAATCGTTGGATTCTGCCTGACGATCACAGCGTCATAGCAGGATCGAAATTCTATTGGGCGGGCTATGGCTGGTCGCGCAGTTTGTCGGATGCACTATTCGACGGTAGATAGAGAGCGGAGGGGAGAGACTCTATTGTCAGATTCTGCCTCGCTCTCTGCACTATCTATGGGGACGGATTGGATTACAGAGTATTTATTCTTATATGAGAAATGGCGGGAATATTGTCTGATTAGAGAACACAAACACAGCTCTTATCGGGGCACTCCCCTTTAATGTGCCCCGATAAGAGCTGCGTTTGTGTTCTCTAATCAGACAATATTCCCACCATTTCTCATATAAGAATGAATACTCTGTAATCCAATCCGTCCCCATAGATAGTGCAGAGAGCGAGGCAGAATCTGACAATAGATTCTCTCCCCTCCACTCTCCATCTACCGTCGGATAGTGCATTCGATAAACTGCGCATGTCAGTGTCGTCACCGCCAGCACAGCTGATCGGAGCAGTCAGCTGGAGTGACGCCAGTAAACTGGATGCATTCTTCGACGGGAGGCATTATCCGACACGAGATGTGTAGCACGGTGTAGCATAACACAGCTCCCTTTATTTTTTTTTGGTTTTGTACAAACATTATGTAAAGTGTACAAAACATACAATTCAGCTGCGCTGCTGTACAGTTACATGGGATTTGGCACAGTGCGCTGCTATAAAATGTAGCATGTCTGCATTTCATCACAGCATGCTGCACCACAGCCCTAGGCTGCGTTGTAGTGTGAATAGGACAAACAATTGTTTCTTGTGTGCCCTTGCAGTGAAAAACATTTTACCATACCGTATACAGTCTGTCATCGCACATAGTGTGAATTAGCTATGTACATTGTGAGTGTGTGTGTGTGTGTGTATTCCAGCAAAAGATTGAGATTTTCCTAATGTTTTTATCTGTAGAATATAAAAATGTTATACTACCAGTAAGGATCAACAGAATGTATCCTACCGCAACATGTTGGGCATAGTTTGTTTCTTGTTCTCCTGCACATTGACTGCTATCTGATCTGGGGGGTTCTTGTTTATCCGTTGCTGCTTCTGGGGTCACCTCAGTTGGCCAGCTTTCCTGGTGTGCATCCACATTGGTTGTGTTTTGATTTTCATAGGAGGAATAGTAGTAGCTGTAATATTCTGCAAGATCAACAAATCTCATTAATAAAAAAAATACACGTTTGAGTATTCTTCTGTGCAACACAGAATTATTAATTGTACGGTGTTCTATGCAATAAGGTAAAAAACCTTCTGTGTGCAGAATACCCCCCAGCCCCCCATCCCCCAAATACTTACCCAAGTCCGATCTTGATACAGCGCTTTACACCAGAGCAGAGGCAGTTCCAGCAATCTCCCTCCTGGGCAGATAGATAGCAGCTGGAGCCCTCAGGAGCTGGAAGCAGGGCCTAGACATCCAATAGATGCAGACAAGGCGGGTAAGGAGCGACAAGACACAAAAAGATTCCAAGCTCTCCTTACCAACCAGTCTGCGACCAACCAAACTGAACGGTCTAACAATATGCATTTAAAACAGGGGTTTAGATGCACACATCTGCAAATACAGCACAAATAGGTTTGTGCTACGGGTCATGAGCGAGCCTGCATAAGTGCTCCCATAGAGAATGGTTTTCTATGGGAGCATTCCCTGAAGAGGAGGAAACAGAAGTGTAGGCGAGGGAACTAAGAGGAGGATCGGAGCTGCTCTGTACAAAACCTTTACACCGAGCAGGTAAGTATGGCATGCTTATTTATTTTTATAACTTTCTTATTTAAACTTTTTGTCATAAAATAGGCAAGAAATAACCAATACAGTGACAAAATAAAATATGATGCAACATTCCAAAAAGAGATCTTGAGGTAGCATAAATACCAGAAAAGCGATACAAAGTGGATAACATTGTCCAAATACATTTTCAAAAGACCGGGCGCAATCCAAAAAGGATAAGCTAGTCAGGCTAAATATTAATATCAATAACATGACAGCAGTAACAAAAGAGAAACAAAAAAAAAAAAAAAAAAAAAAAACCCACAATGGTCTGTTGCAGTAGAAGATGAATAAATTCCATAGTATAAAAAAAGTGGTACAGCTACCATCATTATAAAAAAGAAAAAAAGATAATATCGCAATGGTACAGAATGCCTGAATTACTCCACAAATTAGATCCTTCAATCTCTGATCGATGCTGGCGTTGCCAAAGTGAAATAGGCACTCTATTTCACATCTGGTGGGATTGTAGTGCCATTCAACCCTTTTGGACAAAAGTCCGTTCCATTATTCATCAAGTCACCACTTCTAGAGTACACTCCGGCCCAATTCCTACTCCACTATTCCACCGACCTACCTAAAAGATACCAAAAATCCCTCGCAACGCTTAACGCTGCCAAATCATGTATACCGGTGCACTGGACTTCAACTTCTATTCCATCTCTGAAGGAATGGTTCACTAGAATTAATAAAGTGGCAGAAATGGAGGGAGGAATTGATCCATATCGCCAAAGAGAAAGTTGACAAATACAACCTGACTTGGGCCGCTTGGGACCACCAGACCGATTCTTTTACACATCTGCAGAATACTACACACTGAATTGTCTCTTATTGTGACTTTAGGGAGAATGCGTAACTACAAACTTCTCTTTCTCTTTTCTCCAACCGAGGCCACTAACAAGCTATAGCTATGCCCCCCCCCCCCATTGTATTCCCTCCTTCTTTGCCCCCCCCCTTTTTATTTTTATTAAGTTCTCCTTTGTTTCTATGTCCAACATTATATTTTATGCCGATGTCTTGCTTTCATCACAGTTACAGGGACTACTAATTCGATGGAGGTGGTTTCCATCTTCGGGCGCACTATGCTCCCAATGGGAGCGCCCGAGTGGATCCCAAATCCGGCTATACAGACATTTCTTTGGTTGTCCACGTAACGCTGTTTTTGACTTTATAATACTATGGAAATTAATGATGTATAACCAAGGCATATTTGCTAATTTACTTTCATGTTACCTCTGTAATTGTTAATTTGTTATCCTTCTTATTAAAACTTTTTTGAAAAAAGAAGAAAAGGGGAGAAAAAAACACGACAAGAGAAGGGAAGAGAAAAGAAGCAAAAAGGGGTAAGGTTCAACGCACCCTCGTAAACCCTCATATGGGCTAAAGCAGTATTAGGGATATGGCTGTGAAAACACAAAAATACAAAACACTACAGCGCTGACACTGCCAATCCCATGGTTAGGAGATGTTATATAGCAGATAATAAATCAACTGCAAAAAGGTCTTATTCCTGGAAGTATGGAAATAAATGTCAAAAGTGATGTTTGGCTGACACTATTGTGCTTGTGATACTGCCTATTTCTGTGATACTAAAAGATAAAAGAACATGTAGTCCTCAATCCATTCAGACCCTTACAGAATTTGGGGGAATGGTAATACTGCTGTAATAAATCACCGCTCCGTCCAAATGGGACCGGGCACCTCAACAACTGCATGAACATGCAAAAATGTATAGTCTGTAAGATTCCCCCAGTTGGGGGTACTCCAGCAGAAAAGTTGTAACAGAGGACCATCAACAGTGTAAAATATGCAACAATTTTTTAAAGTAATGGCATGAAGTATAAATGACAAAAATTGAAGTAAAAATACCACCCAAACATCCAGTGGAAAACACAAAAATAACGTCTAGACAAGCACATAAAACGGGCCCCATTCACATACTCAGGCATTCCACTCAAAATATCGCTCATGTGCACTATAGGGTTTAGATGGTCAGAGCTTTGGATGTTGGAAATATCTGGGGATAACTCCCATTTTGTTCAGACCAAAGTTTCAATAGAACACAGATTCAGACTAAGTGCAGAGAGGTGTCCAGCTATGTCTAAAGCTGTATGACAGGAACAAGCGTCTTTAAAGTGTCAGTTCAAACATTAATCTTGGAGAGCTTAGTTCCACTAATGAAAAGCAAACAGGATGACAATGTAAGTAGGCCTCTGGTGTAAGATACCAGATCTTGTTGATCCCTGGGCCAGTCACTCCCTAGTCACAATACAGGGAGGCCAAGTTCTTAACATTGTGGATGGTAGGTCCCAGTTAACAGAGGTAATTCCGGTCAGTCAGACACTGTAAAGGCTGGCTACACTACAGTCACCGTGGGTTGATGTGGGGCAGCAAAGAGTATCAGAGTATAGGTATGGTAAATCCAGAGTACCATGGGGTAACTCACCTGTCTTCCAGACCCGACCATTCTCCTACCTTTGCTGTCTCCCCAATCTTACTGTCACTCCAGGACGTCTTGACACATCTCTTTAGACAGAAGTAAGTGTCCCACGTGTCCTGACAAAGTCTGAATCTGTGTTCTATTGAAACTTAGGAAATAATAGTGCAGCGCAATCCTATATATAACAACCACCAATATGATGATAATCAATAATAAATATAAATAGAATAGTAAAAAATAGACCAAAGTGCAGAGCCAGATAACCGTGGAGGATAAAATCCTTTGATGCAGATGATGGAAATGAGAGCCCAAACAGACTGGTAAACATTCAATACAGTGTGCCTTCTTAGCTCAAAAGTTCCCACCACCAGGCATTCTCTGCCTCTAACCTTATGACAAAGACCCTGCAGGGTCAGACAGCTTATCTCATCTACTCTCAGGGGACACAGCTTCCAAAGGACATAGCTTACAAGCTATGCAAGATCTTCTCAGCAAGATGCGATAACTGGTCAATATATCAATTCTGGAACACCTCCCGCGATATGCAAAAAGAATCAGACAGGATCTAGTGCTCTCTGCTTACTATAAGCTTTAATATTACAGTAAAAGATGTGCACTTACATTGTAACCTGATTTAAAAGCGGTCAAATTGCAGAGCGAGCAGCGTGCTGTGTTGCTTGCTGGTACCTCATTAAAGATGGCTGCGGATCACATGACCTTCCCCCCGCCCATCGTAAGGACTTAACGCGTACGGGGGGAAGGTCATGGTCATGGGGAAGGCAGAGAATGCCTGGTGGTGGGAACTTTTAAGCTAAGAGGGCACACTGTATTGAATGTTCACCAGTCTGTTTGGGCTCTCATTTCCATCATCTGCATCAAAGGATTTTCTCCTCCACGGTTATCTGGCTCTGCACTTTGGACTATTTTTTACTATTCTATTTATATTATTGATTATCATCATATTGGTGGTTATTATATATAGGATTGCGCTGCACTATTATGTATGTCAAAGGTTTTTCAGGTTGCCCTTGAGTGTCAGCTGCTAGTCCATTCTTTCTATATTTATATGTTCAGCGCTGAATTTTTCTTTATTTTAAGTACAACTATTGAAACTTAGGTCTGAACAAAATGGGAGTTATCCCCGCATATTTCCAACATCCACAGCTCTCACCATCTAAACCCTATAGTGCACATGAGAGATGTTTTGGAATGCGTCAGTATGTGAATGGGGCCGGTTTTATGTGCTTGTCTAGACAACATTATTTTTGTGTTTTGAACTGGATGTTTGGGTGGTATTATTACATTCAATTTTTGTATTTTATACTTCAAAATTGTTGCATATTTTACACCGTTGATGGTCCTCCGTTACACTCTTTCTTCTGGAGTACCCCCCACTGGGGGATCTCACGGAATATACATTTTTGCCTATTTCTGTGGACTGGGAATCCACATTCTGAAATGCAAAGGGAGGGAAAGAAAAGCACCAAGCAGGCATTGTGTAGCACAATTTATTATGATAAAAATACAATATGAACTAAAAAGAGGCTGTTGTAGGCGTGGCTTGCTTTGAAAACACGTCCCATTGGCTCACACCACAGACAGGCTGACAGCTTCAGTTCATACTCATGCTGAAATCACTTATCCTGGGCTGACATTCGATCAGACCGACAATCACAGCAACCATGGGTTGCCCACTACTGGCTTCCTGAGGACGGATTCTAGGGACACCAGGCTCCTTCCCCACGACTTACCGGTTTGTCTCGCCTCGGATTCGGATTACAGCTACATGCCCTCACTCAGGACTTTCCCCTACACCGCCATCTATCATCTCCACCCCCATCTGTTTGTAAGTGCCATTTTAGGTCATATTGTATTTTATCATAATAATTGTGCTACACTATGCCTGCTTGGTGCTTTTCTTTCCCTCCCTGCATTAGGGATATGGCTGTGGTTCCAAAAAGGTGCCAAGGACGCCAGATCCTATTGAGTCATGAAATCAAATTATTCAAACAAGCATGTTTATTATTTTAATTTAAAAACAATTGAAGGTTTAAAAGGATAAGTACAACCAAAGCTCCTATGGCTGTACTTCTCCCGTGGATCACAGATCGCTGTTTTGGCTGATGTCACAAATCTGGTCCAGGCTCTGCAAAGATCGTGATCATATGGTCAGAATCTGCCCACATGTCTGGACTGGCACTCGGCTCAGCCTCTCACCAAGCCACCGAGAGCCCAAGCCAGCCACTCCCATCCCCTCCACAGCCCAGCGCTCACTGGGGGGTTTGGACACAGTGCAGACAGCGGTGACTTAAAGTCACCAGCTCTCTGCTCGGGGAGCCCTGAGAACACAGAGATTAGCGGTGATCAATCGCTTGGTTCTCAGCCTTAGAGCCAGCAGGGGACAGATACAGCATCCACCTAGGTACATTTGAGTTTTTTGAGGGAGGCAGAGACTGGGCTGGATGTGGACCTTTGCATGCCTTTATTGGGCCTTGGGGCACTTTTCCTTCCACTGATACGAGGCACGTATCCTCCTACTGATACCAACGGCGGTGCACTGATCCTCCCACTGACACCAACGGCGGCACATTGATCCTCCCACTGACACCAACGGCGGCGCACTGATCCTCCCACTGACACCAATGGTGGTGCACAATTTTCCCACTGACACTAATGGTGGGGCACAATTCCTCCCACTGACACCAATGGTGTAATTGTTTTTACTCCCACTAATCATCAAGCCTATGGCATGGTATACTTTCACTGATTCTACTCCCACTGGAAACAATTCCCCCCCCGAATAGTGAAGGGCAGTAAACTGGCACTTTCTTTTGAAAGTTTGGAGATCCCTGGTTCAGCACAAAACTTTGCCAAAAATACTCCAAAAAGGTATGTACATGAGCTTTTCATACACTCCCACTAAAGTCTATGAGGCCAAAAACGCACTATGCTGCACCAAAAGAACTGCTTACACCTTTTCAAAAATTTCACTGCACCATATTGCAAAGTTGTGAAGAGGCGCCATAGAGAAACATGTGATTTCCATTGCTGTGCATGGCAGCATGACCTCAGAAACAGGAAAAAAAAAAAAAAAAAAAAAAAAAAAAAAATCACACTAGTGTGAATTGAGCCTTACACATTCTTAAAAATAGGAAGCAAGTCTCTGCTTACCTGACCAGGCAGCGTAATCATCTGTTTGCACTTCCTTGTCAGTCTGTACAGATTTATTACGCTCATGGATTTCTTGACATAAATCTTCCACCTGCCAAACAAAAATGTAAGTGCTGAAAACTTTGAAAAAGTAAAAAATACTTTAAATGTATTGAAGTGGTACAAACAGAAGCATTAAGTTGAAAAGAGAGAATGTGAGTTTGAATTTTGAACCATTTAATGTGGCATTTCCAGGATAAAACTGCTCTCTGCAGGACTCCTAAAAGCAGAACAAGGCAAACATTTTTTCCCCCCCCATTTTGGATAAAGTAAGGTAGGGTTTTTTGTTTTTCCATCTCTGTCCCATTCATGACAACCACAACCTTGGGATTTTCTTACTTTCACTCTCAATGATGACGGCAAACAGGCAAAACAGAAGTGGCTCTTCCTAACTAGGGCACAGATACCATTTGTGGCTCTAAAAAGAAAAAAAACAATATTTCCACTTTAATTGGAGCTCCACCCAAAAAGGGGAAGCTCTGCTTGCTGCCCCCCCCCCCCCCTTCGCTTCCACATTTGGCACCTTTTGGTGGGGTGGAGCAGGCTGGCTTTCAATTTTTTTCTGAAGGAGCCTTGAGCTCCGCTTTAAAGTGGATGTAAGCCCTCGCATATACCCAGTAGTGATTGAGAGATTATCTGCAATGCCGATATATCGGGGGCGATCTGCACTTCCCCCGATATATCGGAATCGGCCCCTGAGGTTACCAATATTGCCGATATTTTGGAAAGTGCTTGTACCGGAGTAATGCCTGCAGCTACAGGGTATCACCCCAGTACCGGCGTCCATAGCCGACGGTCGGCTGTCTTGTAATGACAACT
Source organism: Pelophylax lessonae (assembly GCF_965119305.1). Taxonomy (NCBI): domain Eukaryota; kingdom Metazoa; phylum Chordata; class Amphibia; order Anura; family Ranidae; genus Pelophylax; species Pelophylax lessonae. Next base: position 127,967,804 of record NC_138768.1, read on the forward strand.
GATGCGGCAAAGAGGCTGCTCAGCTGTCATTACAAGGAGTGGGAGGGGACGCCCCCCCCCCCCCGGGACGTTCCACCCCCCCCCCCCCCCCCGTGGCTCGCCCGGGTCTCCCGTCCCACTGAGATACCCGGGCATCCTACAGAAGACCCGACCAAAGCCACATTCGGCTCTGATCGGGTCTCCATGTAAAAAACCTGGAAGTGATGTCATGACATCACTTCCAGGTACTCAGCGGCAAATCCAAAAAAATGTTAGCATTCAAAACAGCCATGAATGCTTTTAGGTGCCAAGGAGGGGTTTGGGGTCTTTTAGACCCCCAGATCCCTCCACAACAGTACCTGTAAAAAAAAAAAAAAAATGTCTGAAAATACCGGCCGATACCGATATCCAGTGACCAAAATATCGGTATCGGCAATAAAAAAAATGATATCGGTCGATCACTAATACCCAGTGAAGTGAACGATGTCAGATGTTACACAGAGATGAAACAAATCTCACTACGTATGTTTTACATGTATATATCTGCTGTCTTTAACTTGCTATATTCTTTACAAAGTGCACATCGTGTTAGTATTTGTTCTTCCTGTTTCAGCTGTAGGAGTGGAGTCCTGACATACACTGTGTGACAGCTGACTGGAGGAAAGGCACCCCCCCTCCCCCACTCCACATAGGTAGAGGAAGGAATGTGTGTGCAGAGCTGTGCTGTGAAAAGACCAGCTATCTGCTAATCTATTTATAGCACCATCCCTGACACCAATTTTCAGCTGCTTTTATCTCCAGTGTCTGAGAACTTGTCAGAAGTTATCAAGCTGATAACAGAGGAACAATCACAGGACTTAGAGCTTTGGAGAGAGATAAGTAAACACTACAGATATATGTGCCCAGGTCAGATTTCATAAATCAGGTTTACATCCACTTTGAAATGTATGTCAGGACATAAACTAAAACTGCAATATAGCTCTAATATTTGCACGTGTTTTATCACTTCGAAGATCCTGCAAGTACAAAATAATCCCTGCTGATACACCAAAAACGCACTCAGCTTTTAACCACTTCAATACCAGACACTTTTACCCCTTCTTGCTTAGGTCAATTCTCAGCTTTCAGCACTGTCACCTTTTGATTGATAAATTCCTCAGGCCTGCAACACTATCCAAATAAATTTTTTTATTATTTTTTTAGACCAAGCTTTCTGTTGGAGGCATTTAGAGTCGGTTCACACTGAGGCGACACAACTCCTTACTACTTCGGGGGCGACTTGTGCATTACTATGCACCACGACTTCGGAGCAACTTGCAGGGACTTCACATAATGGAAGTTTATGCAAGTCGCTCCGAGGTCGCCCCGAAGTAGTACAGGACCCTTTTTCTAAGTCGGAGCAACTTGTGTCGCTCCTATTAGAACGGGTCCTGTAGCGGTCAATGGACTGCGACTTGTCAGGCTGACATGTCGCGCTAGTGTGAACCGACTCTAAATCACCACTGTTTTTTTTTTTTTGTTAGATAAATGACAAAATAACAAAAATGTGAATCCCCCCCCCCCCCCCCACACACACACACACATTTCTTTGTTTCTGTTATAAAAATTTGTACATCAATCTTCATAAATTTAAGCCAAAATGTATTCTGCTATTTTTTTTTGGTAAAAACAATCCAAATCAGAGCTTATTATTTAGTCTGTAGAAAGGTTTTAGATTCTACAAACAATGGTATTTGTTTGAAAATCCATCAATCCTGATGGCCCATCTCATTTCTTGAGGCTCGAAAATGCCAGGACAGTACAAATATCACCCCATACATATGACCCATTTTTGGAAAGTAAAACGCCCAAATTATTTAGTAGGAGGGATGGCAAATTTTTTGAAGTTGTAATTTTTTGGAAATTGAAGACATGTTTTCACATACTGTGACCAGACCATCGGTCACTGTACTGCTCTGGGGAGGTGATCAGGATTTCTTTTCACAAGGATAGCTTTTACAGTGATGATCACAGTTATCAGCAATCATTTTTGTGAATGGAATCCTTTCATATGCCTTGTGTACTTTTGTGATAGCTGTGCATGGCTACAGCTATCACATGGTACAGGTCCACCAATCACAGAGATTACAGTAATACACAATGCATGGCTGCTAATGAAAGCCATTGTGCACTACAGACATGTGATTGGTCACAGCAAACACATGGTACCGCAGCCAGCCCAGTTCTCTGATTGGCCAAGGAGGAGAGGAGGCGACATGACATCTATTTTTTTATATACTTTACTGCCTCTTTAACAGACCAATAGCATTCAGGGAACCCCAGGGTCAGTATTATATTGATGGCAATCAGGAAAGGCAGTGTATGCCTGTGGCTGTGTTGCAGCACCAGGTCCTTGGATCAAATGCTAGACAGGACACATCTGCATGGAGTTTGCATGTTGGCCCTGTGCGGGTTTCTTCTCACACGCATAGACCTGGTGATAGATTAATTATTACCGGTATGCATGTGAGGTAAGGACCTTCAATTGCAAGCTCCTCAGGGGCGGGGACTGCAGTGAATGTACTGTAGGTAAGTGGTCTGTGTGGGGCCTGACCTGCCTCCTGAGCTCCTGGTTGGTGCTCTCTGCAGTCTGGTGCAGTCTCTGACTGAGGCTCAGCTGTCTCTGGATCTGGCACAGCTCCTCCTGACAACTCCTCAGCTCCTCCTCCAGAGCCTGGACTCTGCGGCACAGCGCTGGCTCCGCACATTGGGCTCCGCGCTCCTCCTCCTCAGTTACCTGGGCGGAGACCCCGCCCTCCAGACATGCCTCTTCTTCCACACTTGGCCCCTCTCCATACTGGGCCATAACACCTCGCACACAATTCACATCACTAACCGACACCACTGCTTCTATGAAGCCAATAATTCCTGACGTCAGGCGCGGCCTGATGACGTCACGTGAAGCCGCGCAGCCATGGTGGTAATGGGCAAGACCCTGCAGCAACTTTAAAGTAAGGGGCAGGCTCCTGTATGACGGGCTCGAGGAGGGAAGAGTTTAATTCGGTGGCTAATGACGATGTAAAGGCTAGACCCTCGCTCTTCTTTCCCGGATATATTCCCTGCTCCGCCCCGTTCGGTGTTACGTGAGGCGCGTCGTGACGTGTTCGGAGTTCCAGGAAGTGAGCCGCCATTTTGTAGAAGACAGAGCCGCTGCAGACTCATCCTGTTCGCACTGTAAGCTCTTACCGATTTTAGTGAGGCAAAATTCAAACTACTTCCCGAACTGACAGGGGGGAACTTGCAGATACAGGAATGATGTACAGTGGGGGCAATGACAGGGGAGGGGGGAGCACGATCAATGGGAATGGTGTGTTTCTTTGTAGAGGCAATACTATGAGAGCCATGTCACTCCTTACCACCTATGTCAGTCCCATACACACTAGGAGGAAATCGTCTGATTCTCCTCATTCTATCCCTGCAAGTCAGAGCCGAGGAAGAATACGGAAATCCTCCTATGACCAAGGCTTTATCTTTGTTGTTGGTTTCTGATCGTGCGCACTCTTTCTGATTTTTCTGTACAAAACAGGACACATTAACCGCTTGCTCTCCAGAGGAATTACCCCCCTTCATGACCAGGCCATTTTTTTGCGATACGTCACTGTGTTCCTTTAACAGTCAGCTGCACGGTTGTTCGACACTACCCAAATAAAAATTGTTGTCTCCCCCCCCCCCCCTGTCCACAATTGGAGCAGTATTTGATCACCTCTGCATATTTTATTTTTTTGCGATATAAACAAAAAATGATTGACAATTTAACCACCGGAGGATTTTGCTGTGTTATGCCTGGGCCACTTTTTGCGATTCGGCGCTGTGCGACTTTAACTGACAATTGCGCGGTCGTGCGACGCCGTACCCAAACGAAGTTTACGTCCTTTTTTTCCCACAAACAGCTTTCTTTTGGTGGTATTTGATCACCTGTGCGATTTTTACTTTTTGCGCTATAAACAAAAAAATAGCGTTTATTTTGAAAAAAATAACAATATTTTTAACATTTTTTTTATATGAAATTCCCCCCCAAAAAATGTAAAAATCAAATTTTCTTTAAATTTTTGGCCAATTTGTTTTCTGCTACCTATGTTTGGTAAAAAAAAAATCACAATAAGCGTATTTTGATTGGTTTGCGCAAAAGTTATTGCGTTTACTAACTAAGGGAAAGATTTCTGTCATTTTTGGTGTTTTTTTTTTTTTTTTTTTTGCAGGACTGCGACATTGCAGCAGACAGATCGGACCCTTGACTGACATTTTTGACACTTTTTGGGGGTACCAGTGACATTACTGCAGTAATCGGTGCTATAAATATGAAGGGGTTAATTTTATTGGAGAGGGAGGGGTTAATGTATGCCTGGTGCTTACTGACGTGTGTGGGGGGAGGGGACTGAGTGACACAGGGACAGATCGCATGTTCAGCTATGCTGAACCCTGCAATCTGACCCTGCCTGTCACTTGGGAGATCCGCTCCACACTCGATTCCCCGACGATCGGGGAAGAGCGGCGGCGATCGCCGCTGCTCCTCCCCTGGCCCGACTCCCGCTGTGACAGAGTACAGCGGGAGCGAGCCTCCGGCGGTGCGTGTGCGCCGCCGAGAAAGGGGAGTGTCTGGCGACGTAGGTCTACGTCGCCAGACGATAACGAACCACTTTGCTGCAGTAGGCTCAACGTGAGCAGACGGCAAGTGGTTAAAAAGGGAAAAAAAAAATATATATATATATGTATTTTTTTTTTTCACTTTCGGCTATAAAACGCACCCAATAAAAAAAAAATAAACAAATTTCTTAATTTAGGCCAATATGTATTCGGCTACATATCTTTGTTTAAAAAAAAAAAAAGTTATAGCTTCTATAAAATATGGGATCATTTTTGTTATTTGTTTTTTTTATTTTTACTAGTAATGGCGGCGATCAGTGTCTTAGGCTCGGTTCACATATATGCGATGCGGGAAGGCTGCGAATTCGCAGCCTGTTCCCGCATCGCACACGCACCCCCGGGAGTTCACACTGCCATATGCGATACGCTGGGGGTGTCAATGTAATCTTAACGACACCCCCAGTTTGATCGCATATCGCAGTGCGATCGTGCAGTTCGCACAGGATCGGATCGCACAAATGTGAACCGCTGTGCGATCCGATCCTGATGCGGCTGCAAAAATGCCTCCTGTGCGTGTTTGCTCCGGGTGCGATGCGAGTTTAGCCATACAAACTGTATGGCTAAACTCGCACCGCACAGCTGATCGCAGGTAATGTCGGAGCAGTGCGCTCCGACATTACATGCGAACCCGGCACTCGCAGAAGTGTGAACCGGGGCTTAAAGCGGGACTGCGATATTGCGGTGGACAAATCGGACACCTAACTGACACTTTAGACAATTTTTTTGGGGACCAGTGACACTAATGCAGTAATTAGTGCTAGAAAATATTCATTGTACTAATGGCACTGGCAGGGAAGGGGTTAACACCAGGGGCGATCCAAGGGTTAAATGTGTGCCTAGGTTGTGCTTACTCACTGTGTGGGAGGTGCTTTGACTAGGGGAAGGCAAAGAAACTCAGGATCACAACCTTCCCTTCTGACAGAATGGCAATCTGCCTTGTTTACAGAGGCAGATTGTCGTTCTGCCAGTGTCCTGTGTAATCGAAGGGTCCCGGCTGGACTACAGAGCCCCTCTCACTTCCCTCTCTATATCATAGGTGGAGGTATTTTGCAGTTCCAACACACTTCCTGATAACATTGTTTAAGATATCACTGCAGAGGACAACAGGGCAGCCCTAGATTTCTGGAAGGATCAACCCAAATTTCTTTGCTATTATCAGACCGATCTAAAAAAAAACAAAAAAACACTCCCAATGGTGTCTTTAACAGACCAAAAGATAACAAATAAGAGAAGTTCATTGTTAGGGTTTACATATATTTAAAGGGTTAGTTCAGCTTTGCAAAAAAAAAAGGTGAACTGACGCTGTGCACTCTCCGCTCTCCCCAGTGCCCACTTTACTTCTTGAGACAGTCACACAAACAATGCCTCCTGCGCTTAGGAAAATGGCCCCTCCAGATGGATGTGCTTAGATCTTCATTACACTTGAAAATGGGTAACCACAAACTTGCTGCTCTCAAAGACTTGGGGAAGTCTTCACACTGCAACTACAGTGGGGATCGAAAGTTTGGGCACCCCAGGTAAAAATTTGTATTAACCACTTAAGCCCCAGAAGATTTTACCCCCTTCCTGACCAGGGCCTATTTTGCGATTCGGCACTGTGTGACTTTAACGGACAATTGCGCAGTCGTGCGACGCTGTACCTAAACGAATTTGACGTCCTTTTTTTCCCCACAAACAGAGCTTTCTTTTGGTGGTATTTGATCACCTGTGCGATTTTTTTTTTTTTTTTTGCGGGACTGCGACATTGCGGCGGACACTGACATTTTTGACACTTTTGGGGTTACGAGTGACATTACTACAGTAATCAGTGCTATAAATATGCACTGTTACTGTAAAATTACACTGGCAGTAAAGGGGTTAACTTTATTTGAGAGGGAGGGGTTATGTGTGTCCCTAGGGGCGTGATTCTAACTGTGATTGGCTGTGGCTTGAGCTGTAGGAACAGTGATCAACGGTCCTACATAGTAGAACCGTATGATCACTATTCCTACACAGGGGAGAATGACAGGCGGCTTGTTTACATCAGCCGCCTGCCTTTCTCCCTTCACGGAGGACGATCGCGAGTGACCGGTGGACATCGGGTCTGCCAGTCACACGCGCGGGGGGGGGGGTCCGTGACCGCGCGGGAGGGCACCTCCGGCAGCGTGTGCTCGCTCCCTAGGCCCTTTACAGGCTAGCGACGTAGTACTACATCGCTTTGACTGTGAGGGGCTGACCGCCGCAGTATATAGTCGTGCGGCGGTCGGCAAGTTGTTAATGTGCATAAAGAAGCCAAGGAAAGATAGAAAAATCTCCAAAAGGCATCAAATTACAGATTGGACATTCTTATAATATGTCAACAAAAGTTACATTTTATTTCCATCATTTACACTTTCAAAATGTCTGCCATTTTTTTGTTTTCTGTTATTTTGAAAGTGTAAATGATGGAAATAAAATCTAACTTTTGTTGACACATTATAAGAATGTCTAATCTGTAATTTGATGCCTTTTGGAGATTTTTTCATCTTTCCTTGGCTTCTTTATGCACATTAATACAAATTTTTACCTGGGGTGCCCAAACTTTTGATCCCCACTGTATACAAAACAGACAGAGGGTGCCCAGACCTAGTGCATTATCCTGAGACAAATCATTTATTGTATAAAAACAAGGTAAGTATTATACTCACAAAAGCAACAGTAAAAAGCGCATCACAGATCTCAGCAAGTACCAACGCATCAACATGTATAAATAACAGACACTGAAGACCCCATGGGTTGATGCATTGGATAGATCTGTGATGCGCTTTTTACTGTTACTTTTGTGAGTACAATACATACCGTGTTTTTATACAATAAATTATTTGCTCCGGGATAATGCACGCCCTCTGTGTGTTTTGTATAGTCCTAATGTACTTCTCTCTGGCAAGGCTGAGCTGTCAGTGCCCATGCAGCCGGTCCAGCAGTCTGGAGATTTTAATCCCCCGCTCTTCTCTGTAGGGCTTCCGTTACGGACCAGAGCTATTCACTGTGATGGCACTGACCAATCAGAATCACTCTGGTCCATCCTAGAAATGCTGCAGGGATTTCATATCTTTGGACCGCTGAAGCGGCTGTAGGGACACTGACAGCTCAGCATTGCCAGGGGTAAGTACAGTGGGATTTGGGGGTTTCTGTACAGTGTTAACGTTTTACATTTTTTTGTAAAGTTGAACTACCCCTTTAATTGTGCTGAAAGGTGCCTTGCCAGGCTCTAAGGGATGTGCCAGGTGTTTATAAAAAAAAAGGGCACATAGGATCCCCTGGGCACCCTTTAGAACCACAATCCCCACATAGGGATGTTATTGGTATTGTTTGGCACTGGGATACCTACCTTACTATTTTTTAAGCTGTACTCCAGGCAAACAGAGTCAGAGGTTTTACCTGCCAGAGGATTTGTATTTTTTTCCATCCAGTCCAAGGATATGCACAGCTGTGCCCCACAGAACAGCCCTGTCTGGCAGGACAGTAAAAATAATTTTTCTCTGTCCCCGCAGTGCTGTGACTAGACAGTAAAAGGAGATTGGTGAGTTCATCTCTATATCCCTCTGCTCTCTCCTCATCTCTGCATGTCCCTTGTTAGCACCTGAGCATGCAGCACAGCTATCTGGCTCCTTGTGTTGCCTTTTATTCTTCCAGCTTTGGAGTACAGGGGCATGCAAGAGGCTGATACCAGGTCCAATCCACTGGTGGCATTTAAAAAAATGATGTGCATTGATGGGTGCTTTTCAGCGCTGCATTTTTCTGCAGCAGACTGGCACCAGCTGAAACATGAATGAATTATCACTTTGTGCGTTAACAAAAAAAAAGTAAACCAGGCTATGCAATGACCCCTAAATCCACTTTTGTTTGACTCTTTAGGCTACGTTCACATGTTAGCGTAGCGGACCACGGGCAGAATCACAGATTCTGCCCACGATCCGGAATTCATTGCAAATCGCGGGACGCCTGTGTATTGCCGTTGATTTGCAATGGCACTCCAAACGCTTTGCGATGTTGCAGCGATTTTCGCCTGCTGAATCGCGGTAACATCGCCCAAACAAAATCGCGGGTCGTATGATGCCCCAAAGAATAGGCGTCCCGCGATTTGCAATGATTTCTGGACCGCGGGCAGAATCGTCGGTGTTCTGGCTTACCTTTACACAGGCTATCCCCCCTTCAATCCATCATGAATGCTGCCGCCAGACTCATCCACCTCACCAATCGCTCAGTGTCCGCTGCTCCTCTGTCAAGCCCTCCACTGGCTTCCGCTCACCCAACGAATCAAATTCAAAATACTTACAACATCTTACAAAGCCATCCACAGCCTAGCCCCCAGCTACATCACCAGCCTCATCTCAAAATACCAACCTAATCGCTCTCTTCGTTCCTCTCAAAACCTCCTGCTCTCTAGCTCACTCATCACCTCATCCCATGCTCGCCTCCAGGACTTTTCCAGAGCCTCTCCAATCCTATGGAACTCCTTACCCTTATCTGTCCGATTATCCCCCACTCTATTAGCTTTTAGGCGATCTCTGAAAACCCTTCTTTTCAGAGAAGCCTATCCTACCAACCCCTAACAAATGTACCTCCTTTTTCTCCATCAACCCATCCCCCACGGTTATTGCCTTTTGTTTCACTTGACCCTCCCTTCTAGATTGTAAGCTCTAACGAGCAGGGCCCTCTAGTTCCTCCTGTTTTGAACTGTATTGTAACTGTATTGTCTTCCTTCACATTGTAAAGCGCTGCGCAAACTGTTGGCGCTATATAAATCCTGTATAATAATAATAATCTGCTACACTAACATGTGAACGTAGCCTTAGAGATCATTTGACAGACAGTGAGGAAGCACTATATTGCCTCCTCACTGCCTAATTCAACTTCTTGAACCTTCCACTAGTGCACCGAAACTGTGTGCACTGCATGTAATTGAGGGGCAATTGTAAAGTGGTTCCATGCACTTGAAAGCCACAGGGGGTATAATTCCAGCCATGTATACACCCCCAGCTGCTGCCTCTGCAGCTAAATGGAGAGCAGTTGGGGGTGATTTAAAACACGGCTAAACCACTGGGTTTGAGCTCAAAAAGCTGAAAAAATGTTTTGGGACATTGCAATGTAAAAATAAATAACTACTAATGAAGTGCGTGACATGCGTGGAGGCTGATGGGATCTGTAACACTCTGCACACACTACAGTAAGCACTAAACATGCAGCACATCCATAGTGTCAGGGCTTGTTCACACTAGGTGCGGTGGCTGCCATTTTCCAGCATCCGCTGCTCAACTCAATGGAACACAGAAAACAGTTGTTTTCTATGTGCCCTGTTCATACAGCAGCGGAGCCCCTGGGCACAATGCAGTGCGGAAAATCTATACTATATGCATTTTTCTGCAACAGACTGGAGCTCCCCTGAAGGTTCCATACACTGTCTGTGTGCAGCGCCCAAGCTGTGGTGCATAGAAACAACATGAAAGAAAAAAAAGTACTTAGTGCAATGCGTTTGAATGTGCATTGCACCGCTCTGTCCCTGACCTTCAACTGACAGCTGCCCTGCTCAGTAAAATGCAGGGTTTTACATGTGAACGGGTCCTTATAATTCTGGCTGGAGCACAGTCCCTATAGTGGGTCGCTCATTTACCACCTCTTCCATTTAGAAAACGTCTTCTAATCTTTTCACTAAATACGAAATGGATGTAAATGGAGGAGGTGCAGGTGAACGTCTTGATCTCCTCTCGTCCAATCACAGAATGGCTTGTATTTAGTGAAAAGAGTACAAGACATTTTCTGAATGAAAGAGTTGTTGAGTGAGCGAACTGCTGTGAGAACTGTACTCCTGCCACAACTGTAACCCTCAGCGCCAGATGTCCAGTGCTTACTGTAGGTTTCACTGATCCCATTAGCATCCACATTCCCCACACTTCATTAGTGGTAATTTTATTTTTACAGTGCAAATATCCAAAAATAATTTTTGCCCTGAGTTCAGCTTGATGGGGGGAGGGGGGGTGTCTATGGTTGACAGGTTTGGTCTAATCCATAACTTCTATGTTTTATTCCATGTAGGCTTTGTAAAACATTCTAAGAAAGAATGACTGTCTGTGCTGCGAACGGCTGTAAGAATCGCCTGTCCAAAGGATGCGGCAAGCATTTTTTTAGGTAATTAGTATGTATTTTATATAAAGATGAACCTGTACTCAACACCATGTGATGTTAATGTGCAAAATGTCACAAAAAATCTGCACCAAATAAATAATGGTTCAGAAAATGAGTTAATTATGATTGAGCGCATTAGTGGTGTGCAGTAGTATGTCAAGAGGATGATGGTACTACACGGTAAAAGATATATGTGGAATGGAATGAGTGCGCTTGTTTATGTAAACATGTATGTCAATGATATTTTCTTGGATAATGATGTAATGTGTACCTACACCTAAAAACATAGAATTAATATATTGCAGTTTACTAATCCTTTTCTTCTTTTTAGATTTTTGTTTTCTTTTATTTCACTTAATAATCTGCCCAGTAAAACACTTCCAATTCCTGGATCCAGAGCAGCAATGGAGACACCTTTGGGCAGCAGCATTGTCAGTCTGGGGGAAGGGAAGTAGTCGGTGCACTAGTAAATTTCAGTCAATTTGAAGTGGTTCTCAAGTCATAAGGTTTTTTATCTTAATGCATTCTATGCATTAAAGCGGAGTTCCGGCCACAAATAAAAAATTTCAATGAACATACCCCTGGGACAGTCAGGGCTACTACATTCCACAATGGCTAGCCTCTGATCTGTCCCGGTTCGAACTTACCTTTTAGAAGAAATACTTACTTTTAAAATTTCTTCTCCAGCGCTGCCATCTCAGGTGTGAGCAGCTTGAAGCCAGCGCGATCCTCTTCCGCGTCCTCTTCGGTCCCACGATACACTGCACCGGCCCCACCGCCACTTCCGGGTCTGCAGCGTCATCCCTGCACAGCTTCTGGGCAAGGTATGACGCGCCTGCACCGGAACTGATGTCGGGGGCCGGTGCAGGCGCATTGATTCCTGGGAGCGATGACGTTCAGCTCCCAGGAATCATTGCAAAGCGGAAGTGACGGCGCGGGCCGTGCGGCCGAGGGAGGAAGTGGAAGAGAGGTGAGTATTTTCTTCCTGCAATTACAAGGTAAGTAAAAAAAAAAGTCCTAACTACCCATTTCTGTTTCAGGTGACTCATAGCAAGCGGATGGCCCAAAATCGACTGTCGATTTTGTGGCCGGAACTCCGCTTTAAGGAAACAAAAAACTTTGTGTCTGTTTCTGTCCCCCCAAATACTTACCTGAGGCTTGTATCCATCCAGCGCTGTGCTCGTCTGCAGTTTTTCTCTCCTCTCTCTGCTTTCTCACAGGCTTGGCTGAGATCAGCAGCAGCCTTTGGCTCCTTTTGCTGTCAGTCAAATCCGTGAAGTGGGGGTGGGGGCCGAGCTGCGCTGTGTGTGTCACTGGACACATGCTGCCTGGCTCAGGATCAAGCCCACACATGTGCCACTATAGGAAGAAGCTTGTTATGATGGCATACACGGAAGAAGAGGAGTATAGCTTGCTGACAAGGGAACCAGGCTGCTCTACGCACAGATCAGGTAAGTGTAACATGTTTTTATTTTAGGGGAAAAAAATCACTTTACAACTGCTTTGACGAACAAAGCAAAACTTGAGATAACATTTTTCAAAGCAAAACTAAACCTTCCTATCCTTTTATAGCCAAGGAAGCTGCCATCTTGGGCTGTGTTTGATTTGCAGTCACCATGGTGCTGCACACGTGATCAGTTATGACACCAGCCATTTGTTGTCTTGACAGCCTGGTTGAGTGCACAAGCAAATGGGACAGTTACCATTTATGACATGTTTTTAATGTAACTGTTTTCGGAAACCGCTGAATCAATGGGTTTAGTTCCACTCTAAAGCAGTAGTAAACTGCGGGGGGGGGGGGGGGGGATGGGTGCATACTAGCACATTATAACATTTACCTGAAAACAAAGCCCTCCGGTGGCTCTCTGAAGGCGCTTCCATCTTCCCCTGATCTTCCTATGTCAGGTTTATGGCACAGGGCTCTGAGGGAACGACACAGGTATGCTATTCCTTCAGAGCAAATGCGCTGATGACATTACCGGCTACTACTAAAGTACATATCTCCTAAACGGTGCACGTTTAAAAGATATTTACCATACCTATAGGCAAGTCTTATTATAGGCTTGCCTATAGGTAAGATTCAACAAAGGGAGTTCACTCCCATGTTAAGCAGTTGCAGCAACATTTTTTTTTTTTTTACTTTTGGGGTAAGGCTTTTACATAAATGGATACATTCTGACCATTGTATTCACCCCTGTCAGTGTTAGTTTATTTGTCTCAACTGCCACTTCTGCTGGTGTGCAGTTAGTTCAGGCTGTGAGTACCTGACCAGTATTGGTGAGTCCTTTTGTGGGGTTTTCTCTCCCTCTCTCTGCTATTGCACATTAGTGCTCTGTGCTGGGCCTTGTGGTGCCGACAGAGCGATGGGGTGTCCCTTACAGTGTTCTACACTTCTTTTTTTGTGGGTTCCCCTCTCCATTAATGGAGTCCCTGGAGCATATTTCACCACCTGATCCCCTCTCAGTGGCTGTCGGGCTCTCTGGGTCCCAACATCTGACTGCACTGATGGCAGTCTAGGTGTCCAAGGTAGATTTGGTCCTGGGCAAACAGGCTAGCAAGAAGCATCCCCCGCCTTCACAGAGACAGTTTTCTCTGTCTGATCAGATCCAGAATCTTGATTCAGCCTCAGCCGCCGCGGATGTGAGTTACCCTTCGGGGTCTGCGTCCACGCACCCTGCGTGCCCAGATAGTGAGGATGATTCCTCTGCTCCTCTAGCCACACATGAAAAGGTGCTAGTGCAGTGATGGCAAACCTTAGCACCCAAGATGTTTTGGAACTACATTTCCCATGATGCTCAACTACACTGCAGAGTGCATAAGCATCATGGGAAATGTAGTTCCAAAACACCTGGGGTGCCAAGGTTCGCCATCACTGCACTAGTGGATGCACTGATTGTATCAATGCGGGAAACCCTAAAACCTTCCCGCTGCCTTTGACAATATTGTCACAAAACAGTGGAGGTGCCCGAAACGCACCTTTGCAATCCCTAAGCGTTTTGCAATGCAGTTCCCCTGTGAGGATTCCCTCTTTTAAAAATGGTCAGTTCTCCTGTTGTGGACTCTCCGGTTTCTAGGTTGAATAGAAGAGTCCCCTGTCTTCACAGATCCAACTGATAGGAGGTCAGAGGCCTTGACCCGCCATATTTTCACTGTGCCTGGTTTGGCACTTGGACCAGTATTTACTATTGCCCTGGTGTCTCAAGCTATCACAGAGTGGGCAAAACTTCTACGTCGGGACTTGGAGGGGGAACAGCTCACCTCTGCCTTTGCAGAGCTTTCAGATCAGTTGGTCCAAGGGCTACAGTTTGTCTTTGATGCCTCTTTGGATGCCGCTCCCTTGATCTCTAGACTGTCAGTCTCAGCGGTGGCCTGCAGAAAATCATCTGGCTGAAATGCTGGTCTGCGGGCCAGGCTTCTAAGAAGGCTTTATCCGATCATCCATTTGTGGGGGATTACCTGTTTGGAGCTTCCTTGGATGACATCATCAAAGGCCTCACTGGGGGAAAGAGTACTCTTCTTCCTCGGGCTTTCAAGGGTAAGGAGTCCCGTTGCAGACGGGGGACTTTCTTTTCCGCTCCCAAACGGCCTTTTCGTTCCTCAGGGTTTTAAGACAAGTGATCTAAGCCCTTCAGGGCCTCCCCCGGGGGCTCAAAGAGGTCTTGGTCCAACAAGCCACGAGTGGGTTCTGCCAGACCTGTGGACAAGTCTTCCTCTGCGTGAAGGGGCACCCTCAACCATATCTGGGGTGGGGGGGGCGTCTTCGCTGGTTTCCGGATCCGTGGGCCTCCCTGATCCAGGACAAGTGGGTCCATGAAGTCATTCGCTCCAGGTACAAGAGCATATCCTCCGGAAAGGTTCATCCCTTCCAACCTGCACTTGTCCCCAGATCGCTTAGGGGATCTCTATGGGGCAGTGCAAGACTTGTTACTTCAAGGGGTGATTGTTCAGGTTCTGATATCGGAACGTTTTCAAGGTTTTTACTTAAACCTGTTTACAGTTCCCAGGAAGGAAGGCATGGTGCGTCCAATGCTGGACCTCAGGGCGCTAAACTGCTTTGTGCGGGTACGGAAGTTCCGAATGTAATCCATTTGCACGGTAGTGGCGTCCCTACATCAGGGGGATTTCCTTACCTCCATCGACATCAAGGACACCTACCTTCACATCCCAATATGTGCCACCCACCAGTGCTTCCTCTGCTTTTCTTTGGGCGAGGAGCATTATCAGTTTGTGGCGTTACCTTTTGGTCTCTCCTCCGCTCCTCAGATATTCACAAAGGTATTGGCCCCTGGTGTTAGCATTGCGGTGTCAGCCGGGGGATAGTGGTACTGGGGTATCTGGGCGATCTGCTTTTGCGAGCAGAGTCTTTGATTGCTCTATTGGCCAACTTAGAGATTACTCTGCAAACTATGAGGGTGTTCGGTTGGATTCTTAATCTTCAGAAATCTGCTCTGGTTCAGAAATTGCAGGAGGCAATTCAGCTTCTGCTGTCCAGCAGAAGGTCATCTCTTCAGACTTGCATGCGGGTGCTGGGCCTGATGGTTCCATTTGCACACGAGATCTCTGCAAAAGGAGATTCTGGTGAAATGGAACAAGGATCCTCAGTCTCTAGACAATCTGATCCTGTTGAGTCAGAGTACGAGGGATTTCTTAGTTTGGTGGTTCGTTCTCTGACACTTTGTCAGGGAAAATAATTTCTTTCCCCTGTACTGGATGGTCGTCACCATGGACGCATGGCATCCTCTGCACAGAGTGTGATCAGGGGGTCTGGATTCTGGATGAGTCCAGGCTAATGATCAATGTACTGGAGCTCCGACCGATCAGGCCTTGTCTGACTCATTGGACAAAGTCGTCTTCAAGGGTATTTGGTACGCATTCAATCGGACAATGCCATGGCCATGGCCTATGTCAGTCACCAAGGGGGCACAAGAAGTGCCCTGGCAGTTCGGGAAGTAGCTGGTATTCTAAAGTGGGCAGAACAATTGGTTTCAGCCCTTTCTGCTGTACGCATTCCAGGGTTGGAAAATTGGCAGGCGGATTACCTCAGTCGACATGCATTGGACCAGAGGAAATGGCCACTTCATCCGGAGGTGTTTCATCAGTTGTGTCTCCGGTGGGGTACTCCCAAGGTGGATCTGTTGGCCTCTTGACTCTACAGGAAAGTGAAGAGGTTTGTGGCACAGTCTCGGGATCCTCTGGCTGATGCCACAGATGCATTAGTGACTCCTTGGTGTCAGTATCATCTGATTTACGCCTTTCCTCCTCTCAAGCTTCTGCCGAGACTCCTGCGCAGGAAGATTTACCATCCTACTTTGAAGACGTACATTGCATGGTGTGAATCCCTCAGGGTTCACCCTCACTCCTTTTCGGTGACTCGGATCTTGGCTTTCCTCCAATGAGAGGTTGAGCAGCGACAGGCCTTGAGTACCATTAAGGGCCAGGTCTTGGCCATGACTGTTTTCTTTCAATGTCCGTTGGCCACACATTCCTTGGTGCGTACCTTTATCCAGGGAGTGAGACACTTGGTTCCTCCAGTCCGGTCTCCGTTGCTGCCGTGGGACTTCAATTTGGTGTTGTCAGTTCTCCAGAAGCCTCCCTTTGAAAATATTTGGGAGGTTCCCCTGCTTATGTTATCCCAGAAGGTGGCCTTTTTGGTGGCTATCACTTCTGCACACGGGGTGTCAGAGCTGGCGGCTCTGTCTTGTTGTTCACCTTACCTGGTGGTTCACAAGGATAAGGTGGTTCTTCGTCCATGTCCGTCGTACCTTCCGAAGGTCGTCTCTGATTTTCATTTGAATGAAGACATTGTGTTGTCTTCCCTGTGTCCCAGGCCTAAGCATCCTAAGGAAATTGCTTTGCATTACCTGGTTGTTGTTCGGCTAATAAGGGTGTACCTGGCAGCTACGGAGTTTTTTAGAAAGTCAGGCTCACTATTTGTCCTCACAGATGGACCTCGCAAAGGGCTGGCTGCTTCTGCTGAGACCATTTCCAGATGGATCAGACAGACTGTGGTTCAGGCTTATTCCATTAAGGGTCAGGTTCCTCCTTTCCCAGTTAAGGCACACTCTACTCGAGCGCTTAGTGTCTCCTTGGCCTTCCGTCATTAGGCGTCAGTGCTGCAGGTTTGAAAGGCGGCCACCTGGTCGTCTGTGCACACGTTCACAAACTTTTACATAGTGGTTGAGATGGAATAGACAATAGCCCATCCAGTTCAGCCTGTGTAGGTGTGTGTGGACGTATTCATTTCCCATACCCCTGAATGTTGTGATCTTTGAGATGTACATCGGCATACTCCCCGCAGTTACCACCGCAGTTACCACCTTTTGTGGAAGAGAGTTCTACACTCTTCTTGCCCTTTCTGTCCTCCTAAAGCATATTTTGTGTTTTGTTTTTAGTCCCTAAGTGCAATACCTTACATTTCTCCACATTAAATCTCATTTGCCATGTAGTTGCCTACTCTGTTATTTTGTTCAGATCATTCTGTAAGATTTCTAGATCTTGATGTGAAGTTATTGCCCTGCTTATTTTTGTGTCATGCGCAAAAACTGAGATTGAGCTACTGATCCCGTCCTCAATGCTATTTATGAATAAATTGAACAAAATTGGTCCCAGGACTGAGCCTTGGGGGACAGACCTTAGTTTGTAGATTAAGCGTTTGTGGGGAACTTTATCAAATGCCTTAGCAAAATCCAGATACACCACATCCACAGGTCTCCCCCTATCTAGCTCACGGCTCTCCTCCTCATAGAATGTTAACATTGGTTTGACAAGAGCTTCCTTTTGTAAATCTGTGCTGATTACTACTGATGATACTGTTGACTTTAGCAAATTCTTGAATATAGTCCCTTGTTATCCCTTCCAGTAATTTACATACGATTGACCGGCCTATAATTACCTGGGATATGCCTCTGCCCTTTTTTGAATACTGGTATCACGTTGGCTTTCCTCCAGTCTCCTGGTACAGTTCCTGTCAAAATACTATCTGCAAAGATCAGGAACAGTGATCTAGATATAACCTTACTGAGTTCTTTGAGTACTCTTGGCTGCACGCCATCCAGTCCTGGTGATTTATTTGTGTTAATGTTATCAAGCCTTTCCATGATTTCACCCTCTGTTAGCCATAGCGGCAAGTCCTGTGATGTGCTGCTAACCATACAGTAATTTTCAGTATATCCCTCCTTTTCCTGTGTAAAAAGACTGAGGAGAAGAAAGCATTTAACACAGTTGCCTTCTCTGTGTCCTCTGTAACCGTCCTCCCATCATTGCTAATTATGTGTGCAACGTGCTCTGACCTCGCTTTTTTGCTATTAATAGATTTAAAGAATTTAAAGAAGGGTTCTTTTACGTTTTGTAAGGTGGATGTGTGGATCAGCAGATGCTTCCTTCGGCCACAAGGTTTTGCAGGCTGCTGTTTAGAGGGCTTGCCCTCTTTGAGGGTTTTTTTTATATTTTTTTCAGGTGAGCTCCAGTTGTTGATAGTTGAGCTCCATGTTTCCTGGTTGGCTATGTTTAGCCTTGGCGAGGTTTTTTTCTTACTGTTCCCACCCCTCATGTTTGACACTGCTTTGGGATGTTCCATATAGTTATGAAGATGAGGAGCTGTGTCCGTCAATGAACGAAAGAGAAAATGGGATTTTTGACTTATCATAAAATCCATTTCTCTGATGTTCATTGACGGACACAGCACCCGCCCCTCTATGGAGTTGGTTTTTTTTCTTCTGACAACAAAACTGAATACCTATAACAGAGAGTGGGAGTATACCTCCTGGGACTGCCCTATAGACATGGTCAAGTTTTTGTCTGCTAGTGTCCTATGCTTGTAGGGGGCAGTATAACACATATAGTCATGAAGCTGAGGGGCTGTGTCCGTCAAATGAACATCAGAGAAATGGATTTTACGGTAAGTCAAAAATCCAATTTTTTACCTAGGTAGATGCAGTATCGATCCCCCGCCTCCTCCTAAGACTGACAACTGAGTGATCAAACACTGTCGATCGTTCAGTTCTCGGTCTTCAGTGAGCAGAGAGCCAGCGACTGTCAACACTCTCTGTTCTGCCCCTCCAGTGCTCACTGGAGCGCCAGGCTGTGGAGGGGATGGGAGTAGCTGGCTCGGATCTTTTAAGCAGCGTGCTGATAGGCTAAACCAGCTGTGTGTTAGGTATCTGGGTAGATCCTGACATTAAAGTCGTGATCCATCCAGACTCTGAACTGGAGTGACGTCAGCCACACAAACTTTAGCCTGCTGTCAGCTAAATACTGGTCACAGGGTTGCAAAACTAAGTACCATAGCCAGTGGTGTGTAATCCGCCTTTAGCTGTCTGCAATAACCAGTTTGCCTTAAAGTGTAACTAATGCCAAATTAGATAGAGTGGAGAGAGATTAGAACGCCTGACGATTTTTATTACTGTCTGCATTCCTGTTAGGGAGAATCAACCTCTATTTGTCCCATTATCATTGAAAGTGAAAGGTAATCTCAAAGTTTGGGTGGATACCAGAACAAAAATAGAGGGTAAATCTTCCAATAAGGACCCTATTTCTGTGGACCCTGGTGGCACCCAGGGATCCCCTCACACTGGAGGAATTTCCTATCACTTCCTATTTTGGCTATGGGACAGGAAATGAAGGGAAATCTCCCCAATGGGACACAGATGGTTAAAAAAAAAAAACTGACAGGGGGACTGATTCTATCTAAAATGGGGAAAAAGTATTACCTTTAGTTCTATGTTCTATTTATATTATTTTCCAATATATTGTTTTTCTCCTTCAATTGTATTGTACCTGCATTCAGCCAGGAGATGGCGACCTCTCATTTGACAAATCTACGGCAACTGGCAAATAGAAATGAGCAAATCATTGTAATCCACATTGACTCTGCAGGATTTTCTTTGGAGACACTGCACATTAATCCTGAATGTTTCTGATACACATACTATTTACCTTGTATTACTTTTTTTTTTTTTAAACTTTAATAAAAGCCGGTGTTTACCAAGTAAGGACTGTGTTATCTCAACTCCCCCTTGACATATTTACATGAGCTTTACTTCAAATGTGTATGAATGTTTTCCAATCAATCGTTTTTGTTTTTAAGCAACTCAGATAGTAACTTAGCTTTATGTTATACATAATTTATTATTTTCATTAAGTGGAAGTAAAAAGTACAAATGTTGTTCAAAATGTTGGTCCCCCTCCTCCTACCTATGCTGCATGGTCTTAAGATCATTGGAAATATATTTTTTTAATCTGCTACAGTCCAATCACATTATACAGAAGCCCTGATTCCCCTGTGTCAGTGCATGACTGCTGCGCGGTAGGGGATGAGAACAACCGACAGGCAATGTAAGCTGGCGGGTGATGTCACAGCTCCTAAAATTCAGACTCATTGTCAAGCTCTCCCTGACACCGGGGAGCCGCTCTTTCTCAATCACGTGACCATACTGGCTCAGATTCCGATAAAGGGATTTCCCCCCCTCCAGCAGTGGTGGATCGCTTTTCAGAGGTCGGTATAGCAGTGGCTGGTATTCAGGAGGCAGTGAAAGCTGTCAAAATCTGCAAGTCAGGTTAAAATTTCTGTAAAGGAAAGTATTATGGCTGGGGCATGTATACAGTTATACTGTTTGGCTGTAATGTTAGAACTTAGGTGGGCGGCCAGTAAAACTGTGGCCAACTTTTAACCAACCCTGTCCGCCTGTGTGCCTTTAGATTGCGACATGGTGAAGGTAGTTCATCACTGTAAGGTCTTTTGATGACAATCCATTAAAGTAGCAGCACACAATGTAATAGCAACACAAGAGTAAAACAGTAGAGGCATCCGTTAATTTTTTTTCATTTAACCTGCTGAAAAAAAGTGCATCATCTATGGCCTGCCTAACAGTGGGGAGCTGGGAGGACTGGCTCCCAATCAGCTGATCACTGTAATATCCAAACACAATGATTGCTTGTTATCCAGAGAAATGAAGATAAAATAGTTAGATCAGCACTTGATCTAGATTAGTGTTAGAGTCAGTGTGTTTTAGGTTTGATAAAAACAGGTTTTATATTTAGCATCAGTATCAGTGTGATATAAATTGGAAAAAAAAGGCAATACACATTGTTTTTGGGCCCTAGTATAGGTAAATTCAACAAATAATGCACACATTTTTGGAATCATTGTGTATGTCATGGGCATCATTCATGTCAATAAGTAGGAAAATGTATTTTGGGTTGTTGTTTGGTGGTAGGTCTTAACAATGGCAAGTGCTTCTGTCAGTCAAATCCAGTAAGGAACGAGCAGTGGTGGGGCAGAGCCGCACTGTGTGTGTCAATGGATGTTCACACCCCAGCTTGTGTGGCACCATACGATGTGGTTTCCTATAGTGGCACACACAGAATAGGAGGGGCCTAGAGCACCAGTGGGAGGATCCCAGAAGAGGAGGTTTGAGGCTTCACCGGAGCGCTGAGCTAATGAGGGGGCGGGAGTGGCTGGCTCAGCCTCTCAGCAGCTTGCCGAGAAGCTGAGCCAGGTGCGTGTTCAGGGTTGTGGTGGATCCCGACCATATTGTCGTAATCTTTCCCTAGCCTGGACCTGCTCTGTGACATGAGCCGACAGACTTCAGCCCACTGTCTGCTGAAACAGGTCACAGGAGTACAGAACAGACTGCACTCCTGTGATTCACAGGAGTGCTACTACCAAACGAGCCTTGGCTGTACTTCTCCTTTTTAAAATTTCTCAACTTTGTCTAGCTTAATTGTCTATCAGACCAGACAAATGTAAAAGAAATAGTCACTAAAACTGTAGGTTGCTATTTTGTTTTTTCTGTACTTTTTTAATACATTTCCTTCACCAGACACGATTTGAAATTGGTAATTAGGCTGACAGTGTCCGTACCTACACTGTGTGCTTAACAAAGAGAGCAGGTAGAGGGAATAAATGACAGTTAACATTTGAATATGTTCTGAGTGTTTTATGCTCTGCATTTCTGAAAGTTTCATGCTTCAGGGGCTGAAACAGATTGTGGTTGTTAAGGAAACCCACAGGTGGCGCAATGCAGACAAAAGAAAACTGTAGGCTTAAAATTGTTGTATTGATTCATGGTAAATCCTCTCTATAGCATAAGGGAATAAGTAAACGGGAAAAAAATAATTTTCTTTTTCACAAATTTTTTTTTTTATCCAGGTACTAACACTATAATAAATTCTCATCTTATTTAGATTTCCAATGAAAAATCCTGAGTATCTTGCGAAATGGCTTGCAGTCCTTCGCCGTGACAAGTGGAAGCCATCGATCTACAGCAGACTATGTAGCGACCACTTCACAGAAAATGATTACATGTTGCGACCCGGGGCCTCATTTCCTTATCTGCGCTTGGATGCTGTGCCTTCCATTATTGATGGGGTCTGTATAAAAAAAGAACCAGTGAAGAACCCTCCAAAACCAATAGAGAATAGCCCATCTACCTCAGTCTTGCCTAATAAGCCACCATGTAGCACACCTGTTTCAGAGGTGGGCACGGCTGGTGAGCACTCCTATTCTGTTATTTCTTATAAGGCGGATGTCCAAACTCCAAAAGTGGATCCTGTTTTGGTTAATTTAAGGAGGAAGAAGAACACATTGCAGAAACAAGTTTTAAGGCAGAGGAACAACATAATCAACCTGAAGAAGCTGATTATGCAGCAGCGAAGCAACATACAGGGAAATGATCCTGTACAACTCCTGTCAAAGTACTTCAAAGGATTAACATTAGATATGTTTAGACATTTAGTTCAAAATGGGAAGAAAAACAGAGTACAATTCTCCAAGGAGATCAAGGGATTTGCCGTTACTCTATATTACTATTCCCCAGTAGCTTATGAACTTTGCCAACCAGTCCTTTCTTTACCAGATTTGGAGACTTTGAGAGAATGGATGCCTTCAGTAGTGGACATGTCTCATTCTGGGGTAATCATTCAGACAGAGGAAGCCAGCTAAATGGAATAGGTTGTCATAGTATTAGAGAACTAAGGGAGCAAGCAAGAGCTTTTCTTTTGATCTTTTTTTTTTAACTTGTACTAAAAATTGGCTGAATTGGATTGGTTACTGTGAGCAATGCAGGCCACTTCTTTTTATACACGCGTCGCAAGAAAAAGCACATAAAATGTCATTGTTTCTTTAGTCAATAAATGTGTTCTGGAAAAATATAGCTGTTTACCAGGCTCCATCTGGGTTATATTTTGTTTGTTGAAAAAGGTTTTTCACCTTCAGCAAAAACCCATTCTGGTCACACAAATGACCTTTGTGCTGCATTTGCAGGCATATTCTCAGTTATAGAACATGCCTCTTACACAAGAAGACTATTTAGATTGTTTTAATGAATTTTTAGTCATGCCAGGTATGCCAGTCTTCAACTCAGCCTCCTTGCCAGTGGCATCGGGAGTGGAAGGCTGACCCAGGCTATAGCCACGAGTGGGCCCCCAAAAAGCCCTGGGTCTTGTATTGCTCATTGAGAATTATTTGCCCTGATTCCCAAGGCCTGGGGTTGGCCAGAATCTCTGACCGCTTTGAGCTGTGGCTGCAGCCTAGATGCTCAGGCGCCAAAGCTCAAGTGCCAGAGTCCTCCCCTCCCTCCTCCTTTCCTTGTTTTACATCACACACACAGCGGGATTCTCCCACTGTGTCACAGGGCTTAGGTCTGAAATGTTCGGCGGCCTCTGTACCAAAGTCCCGCCCACTAGACCAGCTCCTGTGATGGATGGAACACTGATCCTGTTGAATGAGTGTGACGTGTATCATTGGAGCCTGTCTAGGAGGCGGGGCTTTGTTACAGTGGCCGCCGGGATATTCAAATCCAAGCTCCGACTATGATACAGTGGGAGATCGCCGATCTGTGTGTGATCCATGCAGGCACTGGTAGCCTGCATTGGTGGTGGGCACTGGTAGGCTGCATTGGTGGTGGGCACTGGTAGGCTGCATTGATGGGCATTTGTAGGCTGCATTGGTATGCGCTGATAGGCTGCATTATTTGGTGGGCACTATGAGGCTACATTTGATGGGTACTGGTAGGCTGTATTTGATGGGTACTGGTGAGACTGCATTGATGGGCACTGATGAGGCTGCATTTGATGGACACTGATGAGGCTACATTGGTGGGCATTTGTAGGCTGCATTGATGGGCACTGGAAGGTTGCATTGAAGGTCATTGGTAGGCTGGATTTGATGGTTATTGGTAGGCTGCATTTGATGGGCACTGGTGAGGCTGCACTGATCCTCTTGTACAGGCCTCGACAAATCCCGGGCGCCAGGTCGCATTTGCGACTAGAATTAGCGACCTGGCGCCTGGGGTGCCCTGCAGGATGTGTCCTGTCCCTTTTGCACCCCCCACCTCCTCTTCGAGTTCACGGACTTCCGCGGCGTCCAAAAATTTAGTCCCCGGCTTTTCGGCCTTCTTCTGTGAGATGAGAAGCTATGGGAACTGGCGCCCTCTTGTGGTGGCCGGGAGTAATGCATGTTCTCAATGCCAAAGAGGAGAAGAGAGGGAATTTTTTTAAGGCTTCATCTCTCTGTCCAGTTACCTTTGCTTAAAGGTAAGTGGACAGGGAGTGTGGTTATTATTATTAATTTATTTTTTTAATGTAAAAAAAATAAATAATAATTTTTTCTTTTTTTTTTTTAATTAAAAAAAAAATAAAAAAATGTTTTTTTTTCTTTTTTTTTTTTTTCTTTCAATTCTTTTTTTTCCTCATCGCCGTGCCACAGCCGAAGGCCCCTTTCACACGGGCTGTCTGATCAGGTCCGCCTGTCAGTTTTTCAGGCAGACCTGATCGGACCGTTCAGTCTCCTCTATGGAGCAGTAATCTGCCGCCATCTGACCCTGCCCGCCAAAAACAGACGGATGGTGGTTCTATTTTCTATCCATCCCGTGGATCGGATCAGATGGCATCGGATGGAAAGAGACCGACAGTCTGTTTCCATCCAATTGCGCTATAGAGGAGAGTGGGGTTCTAGTCCTATTTATGTGTAAATTTAGTATCCGTTTTATTAAATAAAGCTTGGTTGTTAGTTTAAAAAAAAAACAAACAAAAAAACTGGCTCCTAACTTTTTTAGCTGGCTCCTAGATTTCAGGCAAATTTGTCAAGCCCTGCTCTTGTATTATGTCTGCAGTCTCTGAGGGGGAGTCTGGAGAGGAGTCAAGAGTGGGAGTGCCGCCGGGATGGGGGGTCATGGGCGAAGTCAGATGTATGTGGACTGCAGAGAGGAGACTATAGGATAAAACCAGAGCCACCAAGCTGGAGCCGTCTGACTGAGCCCTGCACAGTGCACCTGAGAGGAGGTCAGTGACAGCGCTGCCAAGCCAGTCTGAGGAGGGAGTGAATACAATAATGTAAGCGGGCACTGAAAGGTTTCCCCCCTTATATCAGTAACCCTCCCCTTTACCTTAGTGTATTCTTTCTGCAGATTGTGGTCTCTGGTCACCAGAGTTCCTGGGGTCTGCTCCACCTTTCACCGGAATTTGCTTATATATATATATATATATATATATATATATATATATATATATATATATATATATATATATATATATACACGCAGGGCTATTTTTCTCAGAAAACAGGTACAGGAACTCCACCACGAACATCCCCCCCCCCCACACACACACACACTTCAAACTGCTTCAAATTGTGGTAGAATTTGGGGGGGTGTTTTTTGTACATAGTGCAGAGTTCAGGGGTGCGCTGCATACATAGTGCAGAGTATGAAATTATTTCCAGGGCTGCTTTTTTTTTTTTTTCCAATCTGGCCCTGCACACATCACCGCTCACTCACCAGGCAGATCCCAGAATGAGAATGGCACAAACCAAATAAATAAATTTATTGGGGGGGGAGGGGGGCCGGTTACACAGGCTTTAGTGTGGCCTCCATCCAGCTCCCGCCCCTGGGTCTGTTTTAAAGCCCTCTCCTCCCCTTTACATCTGCTATGCTGCAGTTCGCTGCCCGCGGGACAGCACAGCAACAGGCCACAGCAGGACATACTCCACAGTCGGCTCAAGGGAGCCCTCAGCCCAGATTTAGTGTGCTGTCACTGAGGCCCGTCGGACAGCACTGGAACATTGGGCAGGGTTGAGGGCGGGGCATTGGGTGGAGCTTGGGCTGGACTTACTTTAAAATGTGGGAGGGGTTATCAAATTTACCTTCGAGCTGAAGCCCCTGGTCCTTTTCCCACCTAACACCCCTGCTCCTTGCTAACGGTCAGTGCTGTAATGGGTGAGTGTAAATGAAGGTGTCAGTTGAATGTGTGGCACATCTGTGCAGTGAATGTGGGGGAAGGGAGAACCTTGGGAGTATCTGTGCAGATATACATAGGAATTTAGGGTGTGAAATGTGTTTGGGTCTGGCCACTTTAAAAATATTGCAAATGTTACAGAATCCCATGACCCTATATTAAAGGAGTGAAGGCAGCAGTAAATAAAAATGCCAGATATACTTTATAAGTCAGGTAAATAAATCATTTCCATACATATGGTTGAATCTTGTGTGATTATACCATTCAGCCCTTTCAGTTTCTGTTTCCCCATAAAGAGGTTAAAGGGTAACTTTACATTTTAAACTTTTTTTTTTTTTTCTTTGCCAACCTCCCACCTGCTCTCTCCCATCCCTCTTCTATCTTTTACTACAGACCACAGATCAGCCTGTGACTTCCTTCACCTTTTGCATCCTATTCTACCTTGTAAAGAGGTTGCTTCTCCGCTAAGGGCCTTACAGAGAACCTGCATCTGCACAGCTCACTGGGGCCCAAGAAGATGGCCATAAAGGGTAAATAGCCACTAGTGCAATTCCTCAATAAATAGACAAGGTGCTTAGGAACTAATGTAATAAAAAAAATATATACCATACCATGGAAGAAGTGCTCAGGTACAATAAATAACTATATTTGTGATAAATAACAATAGTGAATATCATTCCAAGCATATATGTCCAAAATAAAGTGCAAAACAATAGTCCAAATATGTTGAAAGTGCACCAACAAACACTATTTTCTTGAATTCCAAAACGGCATAAAATCTTAAAAGTGCAATGTGCTTTTAACCAGGTTCAGTAGTGATGGTGAGACCCTCCATGTCTCAGGAAAATCAAGGAGAAATCAAACTCACCAGATGTTGTTGATCTTATTTACCTTATGGCAAAAAAAGATCAAATAACGCTCTCTGGTCCACCAGCCCCTTTTTGGAGGATGATCCTAGATGTAGATGACAGGACAACAGCGGCGTGCGTTCCAGGCTATACTCAGAGTGAGGCAGCGTGCGTGTCAACTTGACGCGTGTCGTCATAGGAAGCTGAAGACACGCTGTCTCACGCATGCAAATATATTCCCAGTAAAGCGCCTGCCCTCTTAACACTCCCCCCCTCGATATTACAAGCAAACCTAAATCGGATAGACCTCTCGGTAATATCCTACAGCGCAACCCCATGTATATTCCATGTACTACACTATAGGATGCTCAGAAATATCATAGAATGTCTCCCCCTGCATATACAGTGCAAAGGGATACAAATCCATCTAAAAAATCCTCAACCCTACTGGAATGCTAAAAGTTACACAGATAGATCCACAGTAAAGTTTACCTCAAATAAAAATTCATTATTATAAGCCCGACAGAACAAATCGACATGATGAAAAACTTCATATCTATTTGCTAAAAGAAATCTGAATCCCTCATTAACACATATACAAACCATATATAAACATATTGTGGGCTACTAAAAATACATTAATAACATACCTATAAAAAATCCTGAAAATGTCATTTCATGGTACCATACCATCAGATAAAACTTAATTAAAAATGGTATAAAAGTAGAAATAAATGAGCCCAAACAAAGGGGTTCCCAATCTACTTCATTAAAAAATAAATATATCTATAAGTAGATGACTACATCACCCTGACAGGATGAAATTTAATTTTCAGATTGATGAGTAAGGTGCCATGTGCCCTTTAGATTATAAGGATATGTACAGAGAAATCTATCCGTTACAATGGCATATTATCAGTAATTGGATATAAAGCAGTTAACATTTTAATGTATGTTCATACCCTAAGGTTGGAGTGTACCTAATTCGTATATCCAGCAAGTCTCGTTTTGTCAGACCGCCACCCTCATCTTACCTCTCCAATGTTGGTCTATTTTATCTATCCCACAAAAAGTCCAGGAGGCTTGGATTTCTATTGTGCTTTATTCTAAAATGGTTGGAAACACTGTGCTCTCTGAACCCCTTTTTTATATTGTTGAGATGTTCTCCAACCCTCACTGTCAACTTGCAGGTAGTGTGGCCTACGTACTGTAGAGCACACAGACAGGAGAGCACATAAGTGACATGTGTACTTTAGACATGTTATGAGCTTCTTTATGGGATACCCCTTTAAGGAAGAATTACATTTAAATTTTAATTTTTTTCTAACTCTATCCTTAACCGTTCAAGGAGATTTACACCTGCCACGTGTGTAAAATCCATGAGGGTCAAGAAAAGTTCCCAGTGCTCTTGGCGGGTCAGGGACGTTATGTGGCAACCTATCCCTCAAGTTTGGGGCCCTGCGGTACACAAAGTGAGGTTTTGGGGGTAGGATTTTTTCCAGTGTTTTATCCCGTAACGGGATAGGCCAATGTCTATTAATTACGTGCTCCAATTCTTTGTAGTTTCTGTGGTAAAAGGCCATGATTTGGTTTGTCTCATCCCTCGCCCTATCTTTCAACAAAACAGTTCCATCAAGGTTGACAATTGCCTGTTTCTCATCCACTAGCATAGTTTCCTTGTACCCCCTATCTTTAAATCTATTTAAAAGCACATCCGCCTGAAGGTTGAATTCCTCATCTTTACAATTGCGCGGGATCCTCATAAATTGGCTTATGGAGATTCCCTTTATCCACCTAGGATGGTGGCAACTATGTGTGGGGAATATACCTATCGCGGTCAGTAGGTTTGAAGGTTTTTGTGTATAATTGATTTTTTTTTTTTTTTATGTATAGTCAAATCTAAAAAGTTTACTGAATTTTGATCATGAGTCTCTGAAAAAACTATTTTATATTTGTTGATGTTAATATCTTCTAAAAAAAAAAAAAATAAATTCTCCTCAGTTCCTTTCCACAAAATGAATACATCATCAATGTATCTTTTGTATAATAGCAAGTCATCAATAGTTCTTCCGAATATCTCTTCATGCTCCAACTTACTTAGAAAAATATTTGCCACACTGGGAGCGTACTTCACTCCCATTGCTACTCCCTTGTGTTGACAGAAATACATC
This sequence comes from Pelophylax lessonae, assembly GCF_965119305.1. NCBI lineage: Eukaryota > Metazoa > Chordata > Amphibia > Anura > Ranidae > Pelophylax > Pelophylax lessonae. The sequence goes on from NC_138768.1 coordinate 127,996,860, forward strand.
CCATCATGCCAGAAATAGTTACTACCCATTGCTAGCTCTAGCATGTCGCATATAAGGGACTGTTGTTCCCCTCTCAGTGTGGATTTTTCTTTAAGGGTCCATTTAGAGTGCATCTTCCTGCTCAATATTCGTGTAGAGAGATTCTACATCTCTAGTGGCCATGATGACATTGCCTTCCAGTTTTATCCCCTCTAGTATGTTGAGAAGTTGCTTACTATCTCGTAAGTAAGCTGGATAAGATTGGACCAATGGTTGTAAGTAGTTGTCCACATACTCACCCATCCTAGAAAAGATCGAATTAATTCCACTAATGATGGGTCTGCCAGGTGGGGAGGACTGGTTTTTATGTATTTTGGGGATCTGATATATAATGGGTAGTTTTGGAATAAGATATCTAAATTCTTTTTTATTTAATATCCCTCGTTTATGTGCTTTTTTTCAGTAAAGTTTTACATGTATTTCTATATTTTACTGTGGGATTTTGCTTTAATCTCTCGTATGTGGATGTGTCGTTCACCAACCTATTGAGTTCTTTCAAATAAGCTTCTTTGTCTGCTTTGTCCGCTGGGCGTATTACCACATCTTCCCTTTGTTCTAATTGCTGTTTGCTCGTCCATATATCTTTCTTAGATCTACTACATCAATGTTTAATGTTTTTTATGTCCTGTGCCACCATGGATTTAAATGTTTCCAGGAATTTACTTAATGCCACTTAGGGTTAACTTAAAAACTGACTTGTTCCTCAAACCACTATGTTGATATTCTGAATCCTCCTCCTCCTTGTTAGGTACAGCCTTCTCTGCAAAATATTTCTTGATATTTAATTTGTGTACACATTTCTGCAGATCCATAAACACGCTAAATTCGTTAAAATGTCTATCGGGGCATATTTCAGATACTGATCTAAAACCCTAAGCTCATCATCTGAAAATGTGACCCCATTTAAATTAAAGATTCCCTGTCCTAGTACTCTCATTTTCTTTTTATTGATGCACCCTCTGTATCTCTTGCCCCCCCTCCACCATACCCTTGCAGTGGTGGTGAAGGTGGTTGGGGGTATGGTGGTTGCCAATACCTGCAAGTTTGGGCTGGTGGACCAGAGATCACTGGGATCTCCTAAGCGTTATTTGATCTTTTTTGCCATAAGGTAAATAAGATCAACAACATCTGGTGAGTTTGAATTCTCCCTGATTTTCCTAGCACACAGAGGGTGTCACCATCACTACTGAACCTGGTTAAAAGAACATTGCACTTTTGAGAAGATTTTATGCTGTTTTGTAATTCAAGCAAACAGTGTTTGTTGGTACACTTTCAACACATTTGGACTATTGCTTTGCACTTTATTTTGGACATTATATATGCTTGGAATGATATTCACTATTGTTATTTATCACTGATCTAGTTATTTATTGCACCTGAGCACTTCTTCTATGGTATTATATATATATATATATATATATATATATATATCAGATTTTCATATATATATATTTTTTTTTTTTTATCACATTCATAACCAGAAAAGATAGTCTGTGTAGGATCTGGGTGAGGGATCCTTGGCACTGAGACTAAATTCTCAAAATAGAGGAAAAGGGAAAAATTCAAGGCAAAGAATCCAGTGGATATAGAAAAAGGGGAGAGAAAAAAGGGGAAAAAAGGGGGGGAAAAAATAGAAGAACAAAGAAAAGAAAGGAAAGAAAGAGTGGGATAAGGAAAAGAAGAAAAGAAACAAAAGAAAAAAAAAGGGGAAAGAAATAGGGGAAAAAGGATAGGGAGAAAAAGGAGGGGAGAAATGCGAGGTATATGAATAGCTAGAAAAAATGAGAAAAGAGGGCTGATGGGATTTTGACGGTACTGTAAGTCTAGAAAGTATATAACTTGTTTATAAAAAATACATGTTTATTTATTTTAGCAAGGTTAAAAGCGCAGAAGACATACAATGGTACATACAATAGGAATGTAAAAGCATTATTGTATCCAATGTTGACATACAAGTAAAGGAACAGGCAGTAGATATAGACACATGAAACAATAACCGGTGGTCAGATGAGCACCTGGCATCTACCCAACATGTTTCGCGGACAAATGGGTCCGCTTCTTCAGGGGTTTGATACAAAATAATGTTGTTTTTGCCTTTAAGATCCTGTGTAATAGAAGATATATATTAGAATACAACATATAAATTGATTGATGCGTCTCAGAGCCACTACATGCACATGCACACCAGGGTCCCATGTCTATCCAACCCCATGCAGATGCGGGCCACCACCCAGTGAACGCCTCACCAACGGATGTGGAGGGGATATTGGCATGCAGAAGTTTGTAAAAGAAAAGTGTGTTTAAAAAAATATAAAAAGAAAAGAAAGGAAGACCTTCTTACTATAGGCGTAAGTACCTGTATGTAGACAATAATGGATATAGTTGTCTAAGACGCTCAACAGAGTAGTGTAGATTATATCACCCTCTGTAGAAACCAAGAGGTTCTAGATTAGTGCTCATGAATAACAGGCAGACCTTTGTGGTTAGAGGTAGGGTTTGAGCAATATAAAAATTAGACTTACCAAGCCTTAGACAGTATATCATCTGTCAGGCCGGACTGAATAGACACTTATAACCTGAGACGCTGTTGTAGGGGTGCCGGGAGTCTTAATTCTGATTACAACAGTGCAATACTGGGGTAACTTTCTCAGCCAACAGGGAGAGGGAAAGGAGATGGGGGGGGGGGAGAGGAGAGGAGGGGAGAGGAAAAAGGGAGGGGGGGGAGATGTCTCCCTGGCGTCACCGGCAGCGTACGGTCTAGATGGATATACAGAGGAACAAAATTAAGGACGGATTTGTGAATGAAGTCCGTGTTAGAGTCACGCATAGTAACTCAACACTCCTTACCTCTAGGTCGTCTGTTTGCATGGACAACGGCATCTGAAATGATGATGCCGATGTGCTGTTTTTAAGCCAACCCTCAACTCGGTGCGGTGACACACCTCCGGGCGGAAGTGACGTCAGCACGCCGAGTCAGGTCCCTAACGGCGTAGTCCGGGTGACGGCGCATGCGCCGTGCTGTGCACCAAACAGCCGCGATAGCGGCAGTGCACAGCCACCAGACCGGATATGAATGGGAATCAAGTCCCACTATCTCGGCCGGCCCAGAGACCACACATCCGTTGGAGGTGCTGGGTCATGGCGACCCCCGCAGGGGGAAAGGAAGATAGCATGGGATTGCGCATGTGCAATGGCTGGGAAACAGTTTTAAAGACACATTTATGTCAATATTCCAACAATCATACAGGTAGTCAAGCAATGAACAATACATAGATTATACAAAGCACCCTTTTTAGTGTTTACATACAAAATACGTACTGACAGCCATGTGGACAAAGATTGTCCATCTATGGTTGTCAGAAAAATATTAGCAATATTTAAGTAGTCACCTGTGTGTAAAAGACACACAGGTAACATAGTTAAAGCATGGAAAATTAATGTCACTGGTATAGAATAAACAACTGTTAGTTAGCATTCATGGGAATACACAAAAGAAATGAATGAATTAGAAAAAGTGGAACAAAAGTGAAACAAACAAAGTAATTAGACTTGGCTTTCACCTCTCCTGACTAGACCAATAGGAACGCAAGGCATAAAAGTGGCCTGCTATCCCATCTTTCTGCACAATGTGGGAACCAGCACGGTCATTGGCAGAATAGGACGTGTCCGAGAAGCAACCATCAGTTATATATTTTTTTATATTTTGACAAGGCTGCATATGTGCGTCTGAAGTAGTGGGTCCATAAAATTGGACCATAAAGGCCATCGGTCACGTACAAAAGAATTAATTACGGGACCTCAACTGAAATATATGGTGACAGGATCAAAAAGAAGAACACTCAGTGGTATACACCGAGTATTTGGTTATAAACTATAGATGATTAAATTATCCCAAAAAGGGTTTGTAAGTCACCATTTCGTTGATTCCTGGGGGTCTGGTAGCATCTAATGCTTCGATCCAATAGGACTCCTTTTGGAGTATGCGTCTGTCCCAATTCCCGCCCCGGGGGTCTGGGGGAACGACCTCCAGGACGAAAAAGGATACGACTGAATTATCAAACTTGTGATGGAGGTTTATGTGTCGGCTGATATGTGCCTCCCTCAGAATAGTATACGTGGTCCTCTATCCTTTGCCCCAATGTGCGTATTGTTTTACCGATGTAATACGAGCCACACTGGCAGGTCATCAGGTAAACCAATCCTTGTGTATTACAATCAGCGTATTGTTTGGATTTTAGCCAACGGCCGTTGGGTAAACGAATGCCCTTGCCAGTGTGGATCCAGGGACATCTATTGCACGAACCACAGGGGTATGTGCCCTTTTTGGTGTGACAATGGGGAGCCTTAATGGTATAGTGGCTTTTTGTAAGGCTGTCCCTAAGTGAGACAGCCCTCCTGAAAACCAAGTTTGGCTTGGGTCCCAAATACTTATTGAGGGTATAGTCCTGTGTCAAAATAGGCCAATGTTTGAGGAGCACATTACGAAGTGTCCCTTCATGCGCCGAGAACCTCGTAATGAACCTAACGTTCTGTTGATCTCTTTTGATAGTGTGTGTATATAGTAATTCGGAGCTAGAGCGTGCTTGAGCCCGGTTAAAGGCTTTTCTGAGGAGGCTTCTAGAGTAGCCCCTAGCAATCAGACGCTTTTGCAACTGGTTGGCCCGAATATGAAAGGCTTCATCGGAAGAACAATTTCTCCGAAGCCTTAAATACTGGGCATATGGAATGCTCTTTATCAGGGGGGTGGGATGGGCACTCGCTGCGCACAAGATGGTATTGCCAGCGCTTGGCTTTCGAAAGAGGTCAGTGGAAACATGGCCATCGGGCTGTATGGAGATGCTGAGGTCCAGGAATGAAATTTCGGATGAGCTAATTGTGTATGTAAATCTCAAGTTTAAGTTGTTATCATTGAGAGCTAACAAAAATTCCTGGAGCTCATCCTCACTGCCTGTCCAGATAACAAATAAATCATCGATAAATCTATACCATATAAGGATATATGGTGACCATCTTTCCATGCTCTCACTGGAAAAAACCAAGCGCTCCCAACCGCCAAGATAAAGGTTGGCGTAGGATGGTGCGCAGCAAGTGCCCATCGCAACCCCCTGAGTTTGTAAGTAAATTTGTTCGAGAAAGGTAAAATAATTGCGGGTGAGGATAAATCGCAATAATTTTAGGACAAATTCCATAAGAGGCCAGGTGTTGCGGTCCTGTTCTTTGAGGAAAGATTCAGCCATCCGGATGCCCTGCTCGTGCGGGATACTCGAGTATAGTGCCTCGATATCAATGGCAATGAGCAGGGCATCCGGAGGGACTTGAATCTCCTCAAGATGTTTCAGAAGGTCAGTGGTATCCCGTATATAGGAGGGCAAACTTATCACATGAGGAATGAGGAACGAGTCAACGAACTTACTGGCATTTTCAGTCAGCGATTCGATATAATTGGTCTGCCAGGAGGACATGCTATTACATTCGTTCCTAAGCACCTTGTCTATTTATTGAGGAATTGCGCTGCTAATAGTTGGTTGACTATACACTTTTTTATGCCTTACCCTTTTAGGGGATGTAGTGGTTGGCGCGAGTGGGTTTGGGTGGTATAGGATCAATTAAAATGGTAAGGTATAAAGTTGGCATTTTTTTTATTTGAGTGGAAGAAAAGCCTACTATATCTATTCTTCAAAATGGTCTCTCCTCCTACCTATCCTGCTGACCCTGTAAAATAAGATCTGTGTACTTACCTATTTTTAATCTGCTTCAGTCACGTGATCCTGCAGCGTTGGCTCCTTACGCTGTAAGGGAGAGGCTGCTGAATTTCCAGTAGTTGTGTAGTTCTCCTTTACCCAGGGAGTCAGAGTTGCAAGACAAGGTGACCAGACTGGTGCAGATTAAAAAAAGGTAAGTACACAGATTTAAATTAGGACACAGAAGAACTTGTCAAATCAGATTCTGCTTCTGTTGAGGCTGTAAAGAGATAACTAAAGTATGTCTTATTATGACTGCTTTTGTAAAAGGTATGGAGTACTTTTGGTTAAACATAAATTTATGCCAATACCATTAGAAAAAACTGAAGTGACAAACCTTTACAAACACCTATGTTTGCATTGTGAAAATAATTTGCATTGTTTTATTTCTCCTTTTCAAACTTGTTACTCAAAACGTCATATCGTATAATTGTTTAATAAAGTAAACACATTTGACTTAGATTGGTGTTGTATGGAAGAAGCTAGTATTCCTGCTGGTAAAATCCATCAATTTTCTAAAATGGTCAACCCGGCTACTTGCAGATTACAGATCAGATATTAAGCCAATAAAGGAAAAGTAGGGCCTAAGCTTTTTTGGCCCTACTTATCCTGTAGGTCACAGGAGTGCACTTCATTCTACACTCCTGTGACTCATCAGCCAGTTCAGACTTGGGAGGGATTCTGACTTTAATGTTGGAATCTACCCAGATGCTGGTAGCTAGCTTAGCCTTTCAGCACACCACTGAAAGCCTGAGCCAGCCGTTCCCGCCCCCTCCATAGCTCAGCACTCCAGTGAGCAGAGACAGTCAGTCACCAGGCTCCAGTGCTCCATTAACCCAGAAAATTGAGCGATCAGCAGTCTTTGATCACTCAGTTCTTAGTGTAAAAGCGACAGGGGACAGATGCATCATCAGATTGATGCACCATCCACCTAGGTAAAAATGGAAGATTTTTTTTTTTTTTTTTTTTTAAACCCACACTTTTCTTTTAATGCACTGGTCCTCAACAACACTATGGGACTTATTTAACCTATTTATAATGGAGGGTGTATATTGCTGTCTGGCCTTTGATATGCTCCATAGTGCTATGTACACTGTGGCCTCCAATTTATGGCCCATCCATAAAAGTGTGGGCCGCAATCCCTCGGAGTTCTTTCTGCTTAACACTGAGATCTGTGGGCATATGACTGTGACAGATTATATGACCAGGCTTTCCGCCCTTCTTTTTTTGGGGTTGTTCTCTCCTATTTATTCAGTAGCGCTCTGCCAACATTAGATTCCCAAAACTGGTGGAGTACTAGCATATCGATAAAACCCCTCAATGTGCTTTTTAAATGTGCAGTGTTTTCATTTTTTTGCAGGCTCTATTGCTTGAAGTTTTTCTGTCATGGAAATGGTACCAACAGTGATTTGGCCTAACAAATCTTGATACAGCTCTTCGTTGTTATTATTATTAGAGACAGGTTTGGCACCAGTGGGCCTGTCATATGTGATGTCAGTTGCATAGTTTAAATGCACAATTACAACCAGAGAATTACATGCCTGAACATCACAATTTAGACAGCATAGGACCAGATTTAAAAAGCAGTGGCTGTCGGAACTGTGATGTTCAGACATAGCATTCTTTTTGTCATTACTTTGTGCTTTTAAACTATGCCATTGACATCACACATGATACACCCACAGGCGCCAAACCTGTCTGACAATAGTAATGAAAAGATGTATCAGATTTGCTAGACCAATCAGTGTCCGTAATCTGTGACAGAATTCAAGCAAAAAGGTCAGCAAGACAATTAGGATTTCTTTCCTTCAGCCTCTACTGCAGCCTATCAGAGGGTTGGACACTGGCAAACAAAAAGGATTGTAGGCCAGCCCAAGCTATAACCTCCTTCTACCAGGATGATTCAGTTTTTTTGCTGATGTCCTATGAGTATGGACATCTTTTATCCAGCCCTGCTGTTTTTAAGACTAACCTGTAATTCTTCTAAAACATGTTTCTCTTTCTTCACATCTTTTCTACCTTACTGTCAGAATCCCCCCCCCCCCCCCATTGCAGTTATCCAATATGGTCATCCTCAGCCTGGCTTTCGCACTATACTGTATTCGGACACCACTGTTGCATGGTAAGCCTGAAAGTGACCTTTTGTGGGGCACTTTCCAACTGCCTTCTAGTTAAGTTAGCTACAAAGTGTTTTCCAGGTCCAGAGCTGCTAGTATAGCATTTGCACTTGCCCTGTCTCTGACGACTCAGCGAGTAAGTCGGTCTTATTGGTCGTTGCGCTTTATTTTTTCCCCACTTCCTCACAGCTTTATCCTAGGAGTTAATGCTGTGGAACAGAGTGTTGACATAATTTCTATAGGTTGAGTGCTCTCTTTCCTGCTATGTAGGGTCGAGGAACTATCTCTCTTCTGCTGCTGCTTAAAAGAGCCACGTGGCACTTCAATCTCCTTTAGTGAGTTTGGTCACCTCTTACCATCTGACTATCTGGTTGCAGACACTCACTTGCTAGCAGCTATCTGGGTTTGTGAGTAGTTGTGGTGTTAATTCTTCCCCAAGCTAATACATTACCTAACCATACTGTGGCTGTAACCTTTTATAATTTATAAATCTAAATGTGGGGGAGGGGAATGGGGCGGGTGGAGCAGTCCCACTTTACTTGGTACCCTCAGCACACTTTCTACTAACCCATCAGGCTCTGCTTGTAGCATGCCTACAGCCTTGAGTCATGTTGTCCTGTGCAGTTAAAATCTCTTACACCTTGGGACCCATATGAAAGAAAAATATATTTCCAATATATTTAGGGAAACATTTTTAGAAATATATTGAATATGGCCAAAATTGTAGAATTTCAAATATATTTCCAATATATTTAGGGAAAAAAATTTAGAAATATATTGAATATGGCCAAAATTGTAGCATTTCAAATATATTTCCAATATATTTGGGGGAAAAAATTTTTTTTTTTAAAAAATATATTTTAAATATATTTTTCTTCTTGGTTCTCTCGGGTGTGACTGGAACCTCTGCCCTCTCTGTGATGATAGCGAGGTCTGGCAAATTCCAAACTGTGTGAGGAGAATGGAGAAGTTGTGCTAAACACAAGGGCACTCTAATTTTTCCAAAAATTCAAAAACCTTTGTTTACTACTGTGATGCTGTATTTAGTTACAGCTATGACTTGGTACAGGACTGCTGTGATTGTCCCTGGTACCATGTGACTGCTGTGACCAGTAGTAAGCAAGGCATGATGAATGACAGCCTTGTTTACTACTGTAATTGGGATCTGTGTGATTGGTCACAACAAAAACATGGTACCAGGGCCGCTCACCTTAGCCTGGTACCGCTATCGGTCAGGACATACGGAAACTAGAGAGTATCCACCTGGTCCTTTATATACATTGGCCGGGCTTAAAGCAGTTAGTGTAACTAAAGGTACAACTTTTTTTTTTTCTTAGTTTTGGATAGAATAAAGAGAGAGATCTGAACACCTGTCCAGCACATCTACAACACACCCCTCAGATCTTTTGATTGTGTGGGGACGTTCTGCACCACCCTGCTCAAGAGACAAGAAAATTATATTGAACAGACAGCTGGAGGGGGGGGCTCTTGTTTTACCAATGGAACTACAGTATGAGGGCCAGTGACTCTTGCAATAGGAGATTTGACTTCATCCAGCATTGATCCAAACTTTGCACTGTACCAAAGAAAGTCTTTTTGTTTGCCAGTATCCAATTCTCTTGTATGTGACAGTATAATCCAAAGACCTCCTGTGTCCCTAAAACGACACAAATTTTATTTTTCTCCAAGGGGTGAGCAACTGTCTTATTTCTTTAATGACTGATTTATTTCTCCAAAAAAAAGAAATTGGCATTTGTATGTTCTTTTTATACTTTCTTTATTATCCTGTATTGGATTTATGTATCTACAAAACTTCAATAAAAACCTATTGAACCAAAAAAAAAGGGGGGGGGGAACAGATTCACAGTTTATAAGTTTATATCAGATTACACCATATTAACGATGAATATTCAGAATCTATTGTATCAGTATGGCATACAGGGAGATACTTTTAGAAAAGGGTGGTCTGTAGTGCCACCTTTTATACTTCCTTAGTACAGGTTTGCTTTAAAGCTGAACTGGGCAATACATTCCCAACCCACCAAACTTATTGCAATGTTACTTACCAAAGAAATACTGGGTTAAAAGACACCTTTAGTCACCTGGTCACATGATGAGCTAGATCCTGTATTTTCTATCCTCAGCTTTGCACGGGAGAAGGGGGTTCTCTTTTTTTTTTTGTCCACATCCTTGTCTGGGTGCTGTGGACACTTCCTATTGGCTGTCCAGCACCCTAATTCTCTCAGCCTCTAGAGGACTGCAGTGATGTTGTAAAGAGGTGACTGGTTGACACAAGCGCAGAATGCAGTGCTCCATCACCACCAGTGAGGGATGCAGACAACCAAAATACATGAGTAATAAATAACTTTTTAAAGCTGTTGAATAGGAATGGGATTTAGCTTTGTTCTGAGATAATATTTAAAAGCCATAATCATGCCTACAAGCTATCTGCATTTCAAAAGTATTTAGAAATGTATTAAAAATACAAATTATATGTATACAGCATCATTAATGACCACAATGTACACACATGCAGATGAGATAATGGCGATAACACGCTCCAGAAGCAGCACAGATGATTAAACAATACAGTACACAATAAACACAATACAGTACAGACTTCAACAGTTTTATACGTTTTTATATTCTTTGTGTTTTGTGTCTTCCTTTATGGTGACTTTTGCACTACATACATACATACATACAGTACACTACTATTGTGATATTGCTATACTAAAAGCTGCAGTTTAGGAGGTAGTGGAAGAAAAACAATGCAGCTCTAAACCTTCTATTTGCATTGGCGGTAAGAATTCAATGTTCTTCCACAAAAAATTACTGAATTAGTTACCTAGGAATCAATCAGAGAAAATAACATCAACAATTTTACAAGATTAAATGTATTTATCCCAGTAGGAGCAGTCATTATTTATTCTCAACGCAATACTAGAGTGTCCTGTGCAATATAGGCAAGAAATAAGCAGATGGAAAGCACATTTAACAAAATGTAACACACCGTTAATTGTAATGTAGATAGTTGGTTTTAAAAGTATATATAACACCTTTGTGGTGGACAAAAATAGTTAGTGGTAGGGTTGTCCAGAAAGCCAGCAATCAGCTACTTCAGTGCCATTAAAGAGCAGTTTCCAGCTTTGGCAGAATCAGAATAGAGCCGCTGAGCGCTTTCAGCATGATACTTCCCAGCAGCATTGTAGACCTTATGATTGCAAATGTAAGGAGGTTATTCCCACTTCTCTATACAAGTACCAGCAAAGGGAGGTTTTCATATATTTATTGAAAGTAAAAAAAAAAAAAAACATATACAGTGCCAATAAACATTAGGCCCTTGTGATTTTTCTGCACAATTATTGGGTTTCCTATGGAGCCCAGAGATTATAAAGCATTCAAGTAGTGGAAAATATACTGCATAGAAAATAAAATGGTCAAGTTGTATGTTTTCAGCCAATATCTTAGCAGCACTGACAGCATCTGATTTACATGTAGTTGTACCCAATCTTCTCATGAACATCTTCATAACTACAAGAAAACATGCTTTACACACCACCAATAAATAATACTTCTGCTCCATGAGGCAATTCTATAGCTTTAGGAAGGTACATAATGAGAAATGAAGAGCACACCTTAAGGGATGAATGCAGTAATACATTGATTCCAGATGTGTAATGCTGTTTTCATGTTCCCAGAAATTTAGTCCAGTGCCCTCGCCTACTTTAGAGGTAAATATGTAACAGGTATCAACATCAAAATTTGATCAGAAAAGGTGTTGGAGGGCACAAATCAATGTAATAATATAAACAAAATATCATAAAGTGTCACAAAAAAATAAGGCTACGCCACTCGAATATAAATGAAGAGATGGCATAACAAGCTAAATCTAATACTAGTACAAAGTATGTGGTCATAGGAAAACAAAAAGGCCTTCTCCAACCTGTTGTCTAATAGGAATAAATACCGTAGTAATAGGAGTGAGAAGAAGAGCGGGCCCGTAGGCCCTAAGGGGAAGGTAGAGAATCAAATATAGAGGGGAAAGCGCAAGAAAAAGAAAAGAAAGCAAAAAGAGTGCCAAAAGACTGGACAAGCTGGCAAATGTAACTCTAGGAGAGTATATAAAAATAAATAGCCAACCATAGGTGTCCTTATGTCCATCACTTAACCCCATATGATCATGGCTGAGGTGAACAGGTGGGGGAAACAAAAACAAAGATCAAGGATCTCAAAGCATCAGATGAGGAAAAATTGATTGAAATATACCAAAGCATTTTAAATTTACCGAAAGAATCGTAATCAAAGGCTAAAATCATTTCCATAGCCGTGATATTATTGACCGTTGAAACCCATTGCGAAAGAGTAGTTGTAGTGAACAGGAAGGACAATGAGCAGGTATAACCTGTCCAGCTGTGGAAAGAAAATGTTGCAGCAAACTTTGCTTTTGCAATTTCACTGAACCCAGCAAAATAGAAAGCAGGGCAATTTCAGGGGATGGAGACAAAGCCCCATCATAGAGCCGGTTGAATACTGCAAATAGAGCAGCCCATGACAATCACATCAAATGGGAAGGTAAGTAACCTAGACATGGCCACATAACCTACAGCATGCCAACTCCAAAGGGAAAAGACGATGAAGAGAGACCGGATCTCTGTACAATCAGTGTTTTATAATTCTTCTCCTGTGCATAGCAGGAGATACAGGATGTGTGAGTGAATAAGAACAACGTACTCCAATCCTAAGATCTTTAGCCCACATTTTTGTGTAAGAGGGTAAGGAGCAGTTTTGGGAGGATTGTAGGAGTTTACAGTATCTCACAAAAGGGAATACACCCCTCACACTTTTGTAAAAATGTTATATATTTTCATGTGACAACACTGAAGAAATGACACTTTGCTACAATGTAAAGTAGTTAGTGTACAGCTTGTATAACTAAATTTGCTGTCTTCTCAAAATAACTCAACACACAGCCATTTATGTTGAAACCGCTGGCAACAAAAGTGAGTACACCTCTAAGTGAAAATGTCCTAATTGTGCCCAATTAGCCATTTCCCCTCCCCGGTGTCATATGACTCGTTAGTGTTACAAGGCCTCAGGCGTGAATGGGGAGCAGGTGTGTTAAATTTGGTGTTATCGCTCTCACTCTCTTATACAGGTCACTGGAAGTTCAACATGGCACCTAATGGCAAAGAACTCTCTGAGGATCTGAAAAAAAGAATTGTTGCTCTACATAAAGATGGCCTAGGCTATAAGAAGATTGCCAAGACGTTGAAACTGAGCTGCAACACAGTGGCCAAGCCATACAGCGGTTTAGCAGGACAGGTTCACGGGACACTCAGAACAGGCCTCACCATGGTGGACCAAAGAACTTGAGTGCACGTGCTCAGCATCATATCCAGAGAATGTCTTTGGGAAATAGACATATAAGTGCTGCCAGGATTGCGGCAGAGATTGAAGGGATGGGGCATCAGCCTTTCAGTGCTTAGACCATGCGCTGCACACTGCATCAGATTGGTCTTCATGGCTGTCATCCCAGAAGGAAGCCTCTTCTAAAGATGATGCACAGGAAAACCCACAAATATGTTTGCTGAAGACAAGCAGACTAAGGACATAGATTACTAGAACCATTTCCTGTGGTCCAATGAGACCAAGATAAACTTATTTGGTTTAGATGGTGTCAAGCGTGTGTGGTGACAACCAGGTGAGGAGTACAAAGACTAGTGTGTCTTGCCTACAGTAAAGCATGGTGGTGGGAGTGTCATGGTCCGGGGCTGCATGAGTGCTGCTGGCACTGGGGAACTACAGTTCATTGCGGGAACCATGAATGCCAACATGTACTGTGACATACTGAAGCAGAGCATGATCCCCTCCCTTCAGAGACTGGGCCACAGGGCAGTATTCCAACATGATAACGACCCCAAACACACCTCCAAGATGACCACTGCCTTGCTAAAGAAGCTGAGGGTAAAGGTGATGGACTGACCAAGCATGTCTCCAGACCTAAACCCTACTGAGCATCTGTGGGGCATCCTCAAACGGAAGGTGGAGGAGTGCAGGGTTTCTAATATCCACCAGCTCAATGATGTCGTCATGGAGGAGTGAAAGAAGACTCCAGTGACAACCTGTGAAGCTCTGGTGAACTCATGCCCAAGAGGGTTAAGGGAGTGCTGGAAAATAATGGTGGCCACACAAAATATTGACACTTTGGGCCCAACTTGGACATTTTGACTTAAGGGTGTAATCACTATTGTTGCTAGCTGTTTAGACATTAATGGTTGTGTGTTGAGTTATTTTGAGGGGACCGCAAATTTACAGTTATACAAGCTGTACATTCACTACTTTACATTGTAGCAAGGTGTAATTTCTACAATGTTTTCACATGAAAATATATATTAAAATATTTAGAAAAATGTCAGGGGTGTACTCACTTTTGTAAGATACTGTATATATAGTGGAAAGTGTGTCTTTTTGGGTGGTCTCTGAAAGAAACAGTGTAGTCTCCCTCTCTTGCTTTACCATGTATGGTAATTTATCAGGTCTTAAAGTAAGGAGTATATTGCATAGATGCTCCTTTGGAAGGGAGCTTGTGAAAAGCTTCCAGAAAAACAACCCACCTACACCATGTCAGAGGCCTCCTCATGACATTCTCGGCCATAAACCTTTATATTCTAAAGGAATGAATGTCCACAGAGAAGTAGGATTCATACTCTTTAATGACAGTAATTGAAAGATAGCAAATACAGTCACATCACATTAACACTATCTAGGGTCACCTGATAGTACATTATTAATCACATATAATAGACAATTTGCAGCAAACACATGTGAAAGCATCCAGGAGCACATATAACAAGCCATCTTCTCTAGTTCAGTCTCTTTCTACCTGGGGTCATTAGTACTCAGAGGTTTTGGTTCACCTTAGGCTGCCTATGTCCACTCACTGTTCCTTGCAGACAGTCCCTCTGATTTAGGATCACTGCAGACACCTCTAGCTACAATTCTCTCAGGTACTTCAGGGAAAAAGCCTCACTCCATGGAAGGCTTGACCTGGCCTAAAATGTCTTTTGCAACCTTCACTAGCCTCCACCTCTACAGCCGGCGCTTCTGGGTGCAGGTCTACAGTATTTCTCCCTGCCCTTCAGCCCTGTCCCGGGCCTCCACTTGCTGACTACAACTGCCGAATGGTGGGGTCTCTGACTATCATGCTTCAGCTGCACTATTGCTTATCACAACTTGGCTTATATATGGGCACTGACTCACCTATTACATCATTACAGGAAGTTTTAGCTTAAAGGGACATTGCACCTGACTACACCATTCTCTGTAACCACACCCTTTTCTAGGACAGAGCCAGCTAGTGGCAGGCTAGCTAACTACACCTGCTTATACAAAGATGTCTTGGTAGTCAAGTATGAGTCAAGTAAAATGGCTGCTGGAGAACCCCTGAAGTAAACTTGTCATTTTCCTTGGCAATTTAGACTGAACATATAATAAAAGAATGCAACGGCAGAAGTTAACTTCAGTGAAAACTCATTAGATTAGTATGTGAGTATATCTATCCATTAGCTTGCATGTGCTCCCACTGTGGAGACTCTTTAAAATTCATTAGAGTTAGGACTGCAGGTAACAGGGAGCCTTGATGTGGCCCTGCAGCTTTCACATGCGTTTGCAAATGTGTGCTAACGAAACCCCTGTATTGACGCAAACTGTTAGACAGGCCAATTTGGTTGGTAAGCAGACTGGTTGGCAAATTGAACTGGGAATTTTATCTTTGTTTGTTTCATGTGCGTTGCCCTTCCATGTGTTCTTTGCTATGAAGGCCAGTTATAGGTGGGGGCAGAGGCCATTTTCTTTGTTGTATATGTGTACTGGTGAGTGGACATACTGGGTGCCTTTGCTGTAATACTATCAGCTGGGCTTCCATTATGCCCCCAATTACCTTTCAGGAGGGATGGGCCACCTCCAGGCTCACCTGCCCCCTATCTATCCATTAGCTTGCATGTGCTCCCACTGTGGAGACTCTTTAAAATTCATTAGAGTTAGGACTGCAGGTAACAGGGAGCCTTGACGTGGCCCTGCAGCTTTCACATGCGTTTGCAAATGTGTGCTAACTAAACCCCTGTATTGACGCAAACTGTTAGACAGGCCAATTTGGTTGGTAAGCAGACTGGTTGGCAAATTGAACTGGGAATTTTATCTTTGTTTGTTTCATGTGCGTTGCCCTTCCATGTGTTCTTTGCTATGAAGGCCAGTTATAGGTGGGGGCAGAGGCCATTTTCTTTGTTGTATATGTGTACTGGTGAGTGGACATACTGGGTGCCTTTGCTGTAATACTATCAGCTGGGCTTCCATTATGCCCCCAATTACCTTTCAGGAGGGATGGGCCACCTCCAGGCTCACCTGCCCCCTATCTATCCATTAGCTTGCATGTGCTCCCACTGTGGAGACTCTTTAAAATTCATTAGAGTTAGGACTGCAGGTAACAGGGAGCCTTGACGTGACCCTGCAGCTTTCACATGCGTTTGCAAATGTGTGCTAACTAAACCCCTGTATTGACGCAAACTGTTAGACAGGCCAATTTGGTTGGTAAGCAGACTGGTTGGCAAGTTGAACTGGGAATTTTATCTTTGTTTGTTTCATGTGCGTTGCCCTTCCATGTGTTCTTTGCTATGAAGGCCAGTTATAGGTGGGGGCAGAGGCCATTTTCTTTGTTGTATATGTGTACTGGTGAGTGGACATACTGGGTGCCTTTGCTGTAATACTATCAGCTGGGCTTTCATTATGCCCCCAATTACCTTTCAGGAGGGATGGGCCACCTCCAGGCTCACCTGCCCCCTATCTATCCATTAGCTTGCATGTGCTCCCACTGTGGAGACTCTTTAAAATTCATTAGAGTTAGGACTGCAGGTAACAGGGAGCCTTGACGTGGCCCTGCAGCTTTCACATGCGTTTGCAAATGTGTGCTAACTAAACCCCTGTATTGACGCAAACTGTTAGACAGGCCAATTTGGTTGGTAAGCAGACTGGTTGGCAAATTGAACTGGGAATTTTATCTTTGTTTGTTTCTAGTATGTGAGTAAGCTGCAGCGTGGTGTGGCAGGCAGTAAACACACAGAGCTAGACGAGAGCAGTATATTGTAGTGAGTTCCAACCAATTACAACAAGGTCTGGAGGGTAGGCACAGCCTTAGGAACAGTAACAGCAGTCTGTAGTCTTGGGCAATGTTGACAGCATGGCAATGCAGCCTGGTAGGTACACACTTGAAAGGGGAGGCTTCCTAAGGCAAAGGTAGATGTGGTCCCTACACTGTCCCTACTGCTGCGGAACCTTTCCCTTCCCCTGCACACTTTCCCTAACAGATGGGGAACCTGTCCCTACACTGATTGTTTGCATTATGCGTGCCAAATCAGGGAACCAGGTTAGTGTGGAGTGAAAAAAACAAGACTTTATTCAATAGTACACTTACATGGAAGTATCCTGTGAACAGCTCAAGTAGTGGAAGTTGCATGCAGGAACAGCTATCAGCAGTCTGGATGAACCGGCGATGGCTGCAGGGCACAGGCAGGGACCCACTGCAAGATAGAGGTTCAGTGGCATCTCACAGCCCTCACTGATACTATGCAGTATCACTGACAGTGGGAAGGGGCGGGCCGTGACACATTTCCAGGGCTCCTCTCCTTTATAAAGCTGACTGGCCCAAGTAAAGGGAAGAAAATTTGAAGCTCGCAAGAGGCTGGCATCATCCATTCAGAGCTCAGTTCTCAGGATTCTTCTTTACTCCACACTAACTTTGCACCCTGCTGTGTTCCTGAGAGATTTTCCCAGGTCTTTTTGGCTAGGAGCTGTCGGAGTGTGCAATACAATCAATTAACTGTTCCAGCCTATCACTTTAATATTTACACTACATTTCCTATAACAGGCATTATTTAGGATGTCTTGCCTGTGAAAAGTTCCTAAAACTAAACTGACCATATTCTAAAAAAGAAGCATGACCAAAGCTTTTTAGTCCACACTTCTCTTCTGAGTAACAGGAGTGCACTTACTTTTTGCACTCCTGTGACCCAGAATCAGCCAACAATAGGCTAAAGCCCGCTGTCAGCTGACATTGCAGAGCTGCTCCAGGCTCAGGAAGGATCGCAACGATACTGATTGGCAGCTTACTCAGCCTCTCAGTGCTCTGCTGAGAGCCTGAGCCAGCCGTTCTTGCTCCTGGCGCTTCAGTGAGCACCGTAGGGGCAGAACAGAGAACAGTTACTGACAGTCACTACTCTCTTTTCAGAGTGGACCAAAAATTGAGCGAACAGCGTTCATGTGATCGCTCAGTCCTAGGTAATTGGGCAAGCCGGGGACAGCTGCAGCATCACACTGATGCAGCCATAGAAGTGAGTAAGAATGTTTGATTTTTTCAAAACCCTACACTACTCCTTTATATAATGACTTACAAAAGCGTAACTGGGGACTTATACACCCTGGTCATGTGAAAACAACCCCTTCCCCAGCATATTTTTGGCTTCACCTGTTTTAGCACATTGTAGCTGTAATTATTCTAAGCCATATGCTTTAAACTTTTGGCCTCACAAACAAAATGGCAGCTAAAATACAGCTGAATTACTGACAACATATACAACAATTTTCTAGCAGTATTACCAAAATGAGGACACCATGAAGCCATATTGCTTTGTGTCAATAGTTCAGACTGGTGGTAATATAAGGGCTCAAATGCAGGTGCATCTAATAAAGATTTATTTATCAAAAAGTTAATTTATTTTAGTAATTCAATTCAAAAAGTGAAACTCATATATTATATAGATGCGTTACATACAGAGTGATATACAGTATTTCAAGCATTTATTTTAATTTTGATGATTTAGGCTGGCCATACATTATACAATTTTCTTTAAATTTACCTTCAACTATGTAGTACAACGGCCTGTATCACATACCTGGTGGAGACCAAGCTGTAGAGGGGGCTTCTCTTGCACCTCCTGTCCAACACCCCTGATAGAGATGACAGGCGGTGTAGGACACAGAGTGGCACGAGGGCCGGTATAGCAGGTGATGTCTTGGCAGAAGACTGATGGCCGTGGATCACCGGATGAACACCTGGAACTGGAACTCGGTGATGCTGGATGAGAAGGCAGGAGCGAAGTCGGAACACAAGCCAAGGAGTTGTCAACAGCCGGACAGCACGGGTACAGGAACGTGAGACAGAAGCGGAGTCAGGATACAAGTTGAAGTCGGTACACAGTCTGGCAGCAAGGTACAAAGGCATAAGGCAAAGGCAGGGTCAAACACAAGCTGAGGTCACAGGTAGGCAGGCAGGAATCCAAGAAGAGTCAAAGGCAAGCCGGGTCGGTATAACGGGAAATCCAGGAGCAGGTCAGGGCACAGGTAAACAGGAACACAAGCTGAAAGACCACTGAGCAATGTGCTCCTGTCACCGCTTGGTATAAATAGGCCGTTTGGCGCCAATTGCGTGCGCACGTTGCGTACGCACGTTCGCGCATTGGCGCATGCGCATTCGCACATTCCTTCCCGTGTGCCTGGGCATGCGCACTGAGTGTCTTTTACATTGCCCCCCCCAATGGGCGGCCTCCGGATGCCCATCTGCAACATCTTCTCAGGATGAAACTGAAAAAAGGTTTGTATTAGATCCGTAGCATGGAGGTTGGCTTCTGGTTCCCATGAATTTTCTTCCGGGCCATAGCCCTTCCATTTAATCAGGTACTGGACAGTACCTCCTCTTTTCCTACAGTCCAATATTGCTTCAACCCCGTATTCTTCGTTGCCATCAATAATTTCAGGCGGGGGTGGATCCGACTCACGGATTGGGTCTGGTAGGCTTCAGTAAGGATACATGGAAGACAGGGTGAATTTTGTATGTTTCCGGGATTGAAAGTTCGTAGGCAGCAGGATTGATCTGTCTCTTAATAGAGAATGAACCGATATATCTAGGTCCCAATTTTTTAGATGGACATGACAGTTTCAAATTAATGGTGGATAACCAAACCTTGTGTCAGGGCACAAACACCAGAAGAAGGGCTCTAGGACCCAGCAGCGCTATCAGCACTTTGGCAGGAGAAGGACTTTAGGACCCAGCAGCACTACAAGCAATTTACCTGGGCCTATTTAAGGAAACCTGCCAGTGATTTTAGTTGCTGGTTGATCTTCAGCTCCTCCAGTGTGTTATCCCTGTGATATTCCAGTTCCTGTCTCCTGTTACCAACCCGGCTTGTCCTTGACCTGTCTCCTGATTGCTTCCTGTGTTTGACCTCGGCTATCCACCTGACCACGCTTGCTCTGATATCCACCTGGCTCCTGATCTCGGCTATCCACCTGACCACGCTTGCTCTGATATCCACCTGGCTCCTGATCTTGGCTATCCACCCGACCACGTTCCAGTCTCAGCATTATCCAAGTCCTGCAAACACCTCACGGGCGCCACCTGTCTGCTGATTCCACTCCAGCACTCCAGCTGTACTCTGGATCCTCCTGCACACAATCCAGCAGGCGACCCGTGCTACTTTGGGCCTGACCTCTCCTGTTCTCATCCTCAGGGGGGTCTGGAACTTAGCCACAAGGGAAGCCCTCTCTCTCCATTGGCCTCTAGCACCAGGTACGTGATAGTATCAACCAGCCAAGATGTCTGAGGCCGAGAGAGGTGCTTCCGCATTAGAGGCCCTATGTCAGCAGATTACAGTTCTTACACAAGCAGTCCAGAGCTTACAAGATGGCTACTTTCAGCTGGAAGGACGCCTTCACCCTCTCAGTTGTTCTGCTACAGCCGCACCTGCTATGGGTTTACCCCCTCCGGAGCCCAGAGTTCCCACTCCCGATCGCTTTTCAGGTGACCGACGGAAATTCAGAGCTTTCAAAAATGCTTGTGACCTTTACTTTGCCCTGCAACCAAGGACTTTTTCTCTTGAGACTGTCAAGGTGGGTTTCATCATTTCACTCTTATCTGATGAGCCACAGTCCTGGGCTCATAATCTCATTGAGCAAAAGAACTCAGTCCTGGATTCAGTTTTCACCTTCTTTGAAGCTATGGCTACCTTATATGATGATCCACAACGGACGGCCACCGCAGAGTCGGCCCTTCATGCTCTTGTACAAGGCAGACGACCTGTGGAGTATTACATTGTGAAATTTCGCAAGTGGTCAGCTGATACTGGGTGGAATGATGCCGCCCTAAAATACCAGTTCCGGCAAGGCTTATCTGAGTCTCTCAAGGACGAGTTGGCTAGGATTGAGGCTCCCGCCTCACTAGAAAGTCTCATCCAAGTCTCTATCCAACTAGACCGATGGCTGCGGGAGCGAAGGTCCGAACGCACTCAGACCCTTCGACCCACATGGATAATGCCAAAGGTCCCAGGACCAACACTCCCAGCCTCTATTCCCCAGTCCATGAATATGTCCGATGGGGAACCCATGCAAACTGGCCTACTCCGCCCTGCTTTAACCCCTAAAGAGAGAGCACGCAGACGACAGGATAACTTGTGTCTCTACTGTGGGACTTCGGGCCACTTCCTTCGCAGTTGTCCTGTTCGTCCAAGGAAGTCCAGCCTTCCACGCCCCTCTTACCTTCAGTTGTCTGGGACTATATCCACTCATTTAATTCTCCCCATCTCTCTGCAGGTGGATGGAAAGGAAGTAAAGCTGCAGGCGATCATTGACTCTGGAGCCTGTAGTTGCTTCCTGGATATCAACCTAGCCAAGAACTTGCGCATACCCCTGAAACTGAAGTAACAAAGACTTGAGGTACATTTAGCAGATGGCACTGCTCCTAGCTCTGGACCAGTCACTCAGGAGACTATCCCTGTCCCTGCCACAACAGAAGCAGGCCATCGGGAATTCCTCCGCTTTGATGTCATCAGGTCTCCTATTTTCCCAGCCATCCTAGGGATACCCTGGCTACGGGCCCACAACCCGCAAATTGACTGGCCCAAGGGAGAAATCATCTTCTCATCTTCCTATTGTCAGCAACACTGTGGCGTCCCCACGCCTGTCAACTCTTCAGTGTGTCTCTCCGTTCAACCTACACCGGATCCCTGTCATGCTGTTCCTTCAGCCTACCTTGACTTCCTTGATGTGTTTGACAAAAAAGGTGCCGATGCCTTGCCCCCACATCGGTCCTACGACTGCCCAATTGAGTTGCTACCTGGAGCAGAAGTCCCCTTTGGGCGCATCTTTCCGTTATCCAAAGTGGAGCTGGAGGCCCTCCGACAATATATAGATGAAAACCTTGCCAAAGGATTCATCCGCCCTTCATCGTCACCTGCTGGAGCTGGCATTTTCTTCGTCGAGAAGAAGGATCGTTCTCTCAGACCATGCATTGACTATAGGGACCTTAATAAAATTACTATCAAGAACAGATACCCACTCCCTCTCGTCCCTGAGTTATTCCAAAGATTCCGAACAGCCCAGGTTTTCACGAAGTTGGACTTGCGGGGGGCCTATAACCTGGTTCGTATTAGGGAAGGTGATGAGTGGAAGACTGCCTTCCGAACGCGCTTTGGTCACTTTGAGTACCTTGTGATGCCCTTCGGGCTATGTAATGCCCCTGCCACATTCCAACATTTTGTGAATGATATTTTCAGAGAATACCTTGACCTGTTCTTAATCGTCTATCTGGACGACATACTAATTTTCTCAGCCTCACTTGAACTCCATCGAGAGCACGTCAGAAAAGTGTTAAAGACCTTAAGAACCCATGGCTTATATGCTAAAGCAGAAAAGTGTGAGTTCGAGAAACAATCTATCCAGTTCTTAGGACTCATAATCTCCACGAAAGGGATTTCCATGGATCCTCAGAAGGTATCAGCAATCTTGGAGTGGCCTGCACCTTCTGACAAGAAAGGGGTCCAGAGGTTTGTGGGCTTCGCTAATTTTTATAGGAAATTTATTCGGAATTTCTCAACTATTATTGCCCCGATCACCCAGCTCACTCGCCTGCACTCACGCTTCTCCTGGAACCAAGATTCTCAAGCGGCTTTCGAAAAACTGAAGGCTCTCTTCACCTCTGCTCCAGTGTTGCAACACCCTGACCCAGCTCTTCCCTTTGTCCTTGAGGTGGACGCATCCGAAGTAGCTACGGGAGCCGTGCTCTCGCAGCGTCAGGGCCCAAAGGCCCTGCTCCACCCAGTAGCCTATTGCTCCAGGAAGCTGAATCAGGCCGAAATAAACTATGACGTGGGTGACAGAGAACTCCTGGCAATTAAAGTCGCTCTCGAAGAATGGAGGTACCTCCTGGAGGGCGCTAACCATACAATTATGATCTTCACAGATCACAAAAATTTGGAATATTTAAGATCTGCAAAACGCCTAAGACCTCTACAAGCCAGGTGGGCCTTATTCTTTTCGAGATTTAATTTCCACTTGACATACCGCCCAGGTTCCAAAAATGGGAAAGCCGATGCCCTGTCCAGGATGTTCCCCGAATCTGCTGAATGTGCTCCTCCAAGCACTATCTTATCTGCCCAAAATTTTTTGCTGATTCAACCTAACCTTAAGGCATCCATTGAGCAAGCTTCTGTATCGTGCCCCGAATCCGAACATGACTCGTTAAGGAGGCAGGGTGGATTACTTTGGCACCAGGACAAAATCTTTGTACCTCAAGAAGCTAGGTCTCTGGTTCTCAGGGCATTCCACGACCACCGACTTGCAGGGCACTTTGGGGCCCGTAAAACTAACGAGCTCATTCAGCGGTCCTTTTGGTGGCCTAACCTCAGTCGGGACTGTAGATCCTACGTCAAGTCATGCACCATATGTTTACGTAGCAAAAGTGACAAAGTCAAAGCCTGGGGGTTATTAAGACCCTTGCCTATCCCTAATCGCCCCTGGGAAATGATTTCTATGGATTTTATTGTTGATCTTCCTCCCTCTGAAAGATTCACGACCATCCTTGTTGTGGTAGACCGATTATCAAAAATGGCCCACTTCATACCAATGATTGGTACTCCCTCTGCAGCGGAAACCGCTCACATGTTTATCAAGGAGATCATAAGACTTCATGGACTACCAAAGAACATTGTTTCGGATCGGGGGGTGCAATTCACCTCTAGGTTTTGGAGAGCCCTTTGTAAAGCCTTGGAAGTGGAACTCTGCTTATCATCTGCCTACGATCCCCAAAGTAATGGGCAAACGGAGCGTACTAACCAAACCCTCGAGCAATACCTCCGCTGCTTTTCAGCTTTTTCCCAAGATGACTGGGCATCCCTGCTTCCGCTGGCGGAATTTGCCTATAATAACTCTGTCCATTCAGCTACAAATCAGTCCCCATTCTGGGCTAATTATGGATTCCACCCTGCTGCCCTGCCTGAAATTATGCCTGAAACTTCTGTACCCACCTTGCAGGACAGACTTGTTTTCATTCAAAACAATTATCAGGTCCTCCGGGAGTCCATACAGAAAGCCCAAGTGGATTACAAAAAACACTTTGATCGGAAACGGAGGGGAAATCCTTCCTTCAAGGTTGGGGACAAAGTGTGGCTGTCTACTGCCAACCTGAAATTGGCCTGCCCTTCACGGAAGCTAGGGCCAAGGTATATTGGGCCTTTTCAGAAATTAACCCAGTGGCTTACGAACTATCTTTGCCTAACTCATATAGGATCCATCCGGTTTTTCACACCTCCTTGCTTAAACCAACTGTTCCAGATCCATTTCCGGGGAGAGTGGAGCCACCTCCACCGCCAGTGACGATTGGTGAGGACACAGAATTCGAGGTGGAAGCAATCCTGGACTGCAGGAAGAGAGGGAGACAAACCCAATTCTTAATTAAATGGAAAGGGTATCCACCCGAAGAAAGCTCATGGGAACCCGAAGCCAATGTACATGCCCCCAGACTCCTCCAAGAGTTTAAGGACAAATACCCAGAGAAAATTTCTCAAATAGGCATCCGGAGGCTGCCCGTCAGGGGGGGGGCACTGTCAGGGCACAAACACCAGAAGAAGGGCTCTAGGACCCAGCAGCGCTATCAGCACTTTGGCTATCCACCCGACCACGTTCCAGTCTCAGCATTATCCAAGTCCTGCAAACACCTCACGGGCGCCACCTGTCTGCTGATTCCACTCCAGCACTCCAGCTGTACTCTGGATCATCCTGCACACAATCCAGCAGGCGACCCGTGCTACTTTGGGCCTGACCTCTCCTGTTCTCATCCTCAGGGGGGTCTGGAACTTAGCCGCAAGGGAAGCCCTCTCTCTCCATTGGCCTCTAGCACCAGGTACGTGATACCTTGTCTCCCGGTCTGAGGATCTGTGTTAACAGATCTGTTTGCAACAGTAGAAAACTTTGGGCCGGCAGGATTGTGTCTACTTGACTACACTCTTCGTCCTCTGGGTACATGCGGGATAGCGCATCAGGTTTGCCATTCTTGGAGCCTGGCCTGTAGGTGATATGGAAGATAAAACGAGAAAAAAACAGTGCCCACCTTGCTTGACGTGGTTTCAGTCTCTTAGCTGTTCGGAGGTATTCTAGATTTTTGTGATCGGTAAAGATCAGGATAGGGTGAGATGCTCCTTCTAACAGGTAGCGCCATTCTTCCAAGGCTACCTTGATGGCCAGTAGTTCCCGGTCTCCAACATCGTAGTTCCTTTCTGCTGGGCTGAGCTTCCTGGAAAAGAAGGCAACAGGGTGAAGAAGAGATTTCGTACCTGAACGCTGTGACAGGATCGCACCAACAGCATTTTCTGAAGCATCCACCTCAAGAACATAGGGTAATGTGGGATTTGGGTGTTGTAAGATAGGTGCAGTAGTAAATAGGACCTTTAACTGGTCAAACGCAGCTTGTGCTTCCGGTGTCCATTGGAAACGGGTACCTTGCCTTGTTAGCTGGGTGACCGGAAGGATAATAGCGGAGAAGTTCTTGATAAACTTGCGGTAGAAATTAGTGAATCCAATGAATCTCTGTGTGCTCTTCCTGTCTGTGGGAGTGGGCCATTCGAGGATCGATTTGACCTTTTGGGGGTCCATGGAGATCCCAGAAGTGGAAATGACGAGTCCCAAGAATTGGATTGATTCCTTTTCGAACTCGCATTTCTCGGCCTTCGCGTATAATCCATGGTCTTTTAGGTGGCCGAGAACCTTCTTGACATGTTCACGGTGTACTTGAATGGAATCTGAAAAGATAAGAATGTCATCAAGGTAGACAATCATAAATAGATCAAGAAAGTCTCTGAAAATGTTGTTTACAAAATGCTGAAAAGTGGCTGGAGCATTGCACAATCCAAAGGGCATGACAAGATACTCGAAGTGTCCAAATCTTGTGCGAAAGGCGGTCTTCCACTCGTCGCCCTCGCGGATCCGTACTAGATTGTATGCTCCTCGTAGGTCAAGTTTTGTGAATACCGTGGCTGCCCTGAAACGTTGGAATAGTTCAGGAACCAAGGGCAGAGGATATCTGTTTTTGACAGTAACCTTGTTCAACTCCCGATAATCAACACAGGGGCGTAGAGAATGATCCTTCTTTTCAACGAAGAAAATACCAGCCCCTGCAGGAGACGTAGAGGGCCGGATGAAGCCTTTTTTCAGGTTTTCGTCAATGTTAAGGCGTAATGCCTCAAGTTCCAGTTCAGAGAGGGGGAAAATACGCCCAAATGGTATCTCAGCACCTGGTAAAAGTTCAATTGGGCAGTCATACGGCCGGTGAGGTGGCAGGATATCAAAGACTTCCAAGAACTCATGGTAAGCTGCGGGCACAAGTTGGGATGCAGAGGGATCAAGTTGTAGGCCCAGAAGTGATGCAGGTTTCCCAGGACTGGGCTGGAAGCAGTTTTGCTGACAATAGGTGGATGGGAATGCCACTTCTCCTGACTTCCAGTTTATCTGAGGATTGTGTGCTTGTAGCCATGGAATACCGAGAATGATAGGGAACAGAGGAGATGGGATAATATCCAAGCACAAGTATTCTCGGTGGCCTTTATTGGAGATAGCCAGTAATGGGCAGGTTTCTTGGGTTATAGGTCCGGACTTGAGATGGGATCCGTCAGCTAGATGGATAGATAGCTGGTGTAAGATTCTGCTACCTCTAGTACCCTTATTTACTACTTTCTTTTCAATGCGTCCCACCTTTCCCTTTAGGTGGTACGCATATACCTTTAAGAGCGATGAGGTCACTGCTGAGCGCCGCAGAGCGGCTATTTCAACCGCCGGCGGTCTCACTCACATCGTTCGTTCAACCTGCTTGGCTGTCCACATGCTTGCTAGTGTGTCTCGCTGTCGGAACCTCCAGTTGCTTTCCTTTGCCTTGAACAGACTGGAACCTCGCTCCTGATCCCTGTATCTCGCTACCGGATCACTCCTCATTACCGGACCCCGCTACTAACCTACTCTCTAGTGATAAGTACCCCGCAGGGGAAACCTCCATAAAACCTACTCACACTATATCTATTGCTCACTAAAGACTGTCACTCTCTATGCAATACTAAACCTATCATCTGCACTGTTATTTAGATTGCTAGCTCTTGAGCCTACTAACATCAATATTTGCACTGGGTTAGTCTCTCCTGTATGTCATCTGCTATCCTACCACCTACTACCATACATGATTGCTAACCTATCTGCATCCTACCTGTTACCATCTATACTCTCCTGAACATTTCTCTCGAGTGCTTGCCATCTACTATCACTGTTCATACCTGTCCCTTCAGCACATCACCACTATACTGCTATATACAGCTATCACTCCAGGAACATCTTATTGAGTGTGTATATTTGTATGCTGAATCAGGCAGGCCACAGTGATGAGTCTTGGGAGTTGGAATTGGTATTTCAACAAATCTCTACATGACTACTGAGTGGAGATTTCTGCAGCTGCAAATCCATCTTGTTACAAAAACGCAGGAGCGTTACAGCTGGCGGGTTTTTGCTTGCAGAGGGATTTGATGACGCTGAGCAAAGTCAATGTCCATGAAGCAGCTGCAAGCTCCGGAGTCAATAATGACTAGGACTTGGATGGTCTTTCCGAGAATCTGTAGCGAGAGAGGTAGAGTAATGTGAGTGGACAGATCCCTCCTGGAACTGTTTGCAAGGTAAGAAGGAAAAGCAAACTGAGACTTACTAGGCCGCACCGGGCAGGTCTGAAGGTAATGTCCGGCTTTCCCACAATAGAGGCATAGGTTGTTCTGGCGTCTTCGCAATCTCTCCTCAGTGGTTAGTGGAAAGCGTAAAAGTCCGAGTTGCATGGGCTCCACACTGGAGGTTGTGGAGAAAGAGACAGGTGGACGAAAAGCCGGAGGTGACGGCACTTGAGGCAACATCCAGGTAGGTCTGGAACTTCCAGCTCTTTCCACTCTCCGCTCCCTGAGCCTGCGGTCAAGCTGGATAGTAAGACTAATAAGGTCATCAAGGGAATCAGGCGTACCCACTCTGGCAAGTTCATCTTTAACCACTTGCCGACCGCCGCACGACTATCTACGTCGGCGGTCAGCCCCTCACAGGCAAAGTGACGTAGGGCTACGTCACTAGCTTGTGAGGGTCTAGGGAGTGAGCGCGCGCCCCCGGAGGCGCGCTCCCGCTCCCGAGTGGTCACGGACCCCCCCCGCGCGTGTGACCGGCGGACCCGATGTCCGCCGGCCACTCTGCGATCGGCGGGGGAGAGGGAGAAAGTCAGGCAGCTTGTGTAAACAAGCTGCCTGTCATTCTCCTCGCTGTATGAGAGCTGATCATCTGGATCTACTTGTAGATCCGTTAATCACTCTGCATACAGCTGAAGCCCCAGCCAATCACAGTTAGAATCACGCCCCTAGGGACACACACAGCCCCTCCCTCTCAAATAAAGTTAACCCCTTCACTACCAGTGTATTTTTACAGTAACAGTGCATATGTATAGCACTGATTACTGTAGAAATGTCACTGGTAACCCCAAAAGTGTCAAAAATGTCAGTCAAGGGTCCGATCTGTCCGCCGCAATGTCGCAGTACCGCAAAAAAAATCGCAGATCGCCGCCATTACGCGTTAAAAAAAAAAACAACAAAAATGACAAAAATCTTTCCCTTAGTAAACGCAATAACTTTTGCGCAAACCAATCAAAATACGCTTTTTGCGATTTTTTTTACCAAACATAGGTAGCATAAAACAAATTGGCCGAAAATTTTAAAAAATTTTGATTTTTACATTTTTTTTGGGGGGAATTTCATATAAAAAAAAGGGAAAAATATTGCTATTTTTGCAAAATGGACGCTCTTTTTTTGTTTATAGCGCGTGATCAAAAAATCGCACAGGTGATCAAATACCGCCAAAAGAAAGCTCTGTTTGTGGGAAAAAAAGGACGCCAAATTCGTTTAGGTACAGCGTCGCACGACCGCGCAATTCTCCGTTAAAGTCACGCAGTGCCGAATCGCAAAATACCCCCTGGTCGGAATGGGGGTAAAATCTTCCGGGGCTTAAGTGGTTAAGGCCCTCTCATAGGCCGAGACGGAATTGATGCCGTAAGGCTGCATCATTCCTGAACATTTCTCTGGAGTGCTTGCCATCTACTATCACTGTTCATACCTGTCCCTTCAGCACATCACCACTATACTGTTATATACATATTTGTATGCTGAATCAGGCAGGCCACAGTGATGAGTCTTGGGAGTTGGAATTGGTATTTCAACACATCTCTACATGACTACTGAGTGGAGATTTCTGCAGCTGCAAATCCATCTTGTTACAAAAACGCAGGAGCGTTACAGATTGAAAGAACCATAAAATGGATTCAGCAGAAATACCCACTCAAGTGACACAATTAAAACAACAAGTAAATGCATTAATACATGCTCTTACTGAATTAAAAGAAGACAATCAGGCTCTGAAGCAGCAGGTAACCCGTCTATCACAACTTGCCACTGCTCAGCCCCCTGAACCCAAAATAAATCCTCCCTTAGTGTTTACAGGTGATCGCAAAAAATTTAGTGAATTCAAAAACGCATGTCAGTTACTTTTTTTGCTAAAACCTCGTACTTACCCTACTGATCATATTAAAGTCTGTACTATTATTTCATATCTGACGGGTGATCCACGGGCCTGGGCAGACTCTCTCTTTGAGAAAGATGATCAGCATCTCAACTCCTATGCTTTATTCCTAGCGGAACTCGCTAGTTTATATGATGACCCCAATAGGCAGAGTACTGCTGATATTCAATTGAGGTCCTTGAAACAAGGTAGGAGACCTGTAGAAGACTTTGTAGCAGAGTTCAAAAGATGGACCCTTGATTCAGGGTGGAATGACACATCTCTGCGAACTCAATTCAGACTTGGCCTATTAGAAGCCGTTAAAGACGAGCTCGCCCGAGCGGATTTACCTGGCACTCTGGATGCCTTGATACAACTCAGTATCAACATAGACAGGCGGCTGCGAGAAAGAAAGGCTGAAAAAATGGGAATACCATTGTCCAGTCCTTCTCGGATTGCCGCTGTTGACCCTACTCCTATGGAGGTAGGAACCATACGCCCACCTTTATCAACTACTGAACGAGCCAGGAGACGATCCAGTAATCTCTGCATGTACTGCGCATCCCCGGATCATATGATAAGCGTCTGTCCCCTTGCCCGCAAAAAAGAGGGTGAGTGTTCACATGTCCTCCTGGGGGGATTAACAACTTCAATTACTAACCCTTATCTTTTTGTTCGTTTGACATTGCAGTGGGACCAGACTAGGATTACCACTAAAGCCATGATCGACACAGGATCTTGCGGAATTTATATCGATATACGTTTTGCTACTTTAAATAAAGTACCTATTATTTCAAAACCTAAGCCTGTCTCTATTAGTCTTATTAACGGTATCCCGTTAGCTTCTGGCCCAATCACTAATCAGACACAAGCACTTCTCGTCACCACTAACGAGTCTCATACGGAGACCACCACCTTCGATCTATTATCTTCACCCCACTTTCCCATTGTTTTGGGACTTCCCTGGTTACACACACATCAACCAACCATAGATTGGAAGAAACGGACCTTAACCTTCCTTTCTTATTATTGCGAGACTACGTGTAACCTCCCGTCTTATGGAAAGATCCTGTCTGTGGTGTCAGATGAGATTGCACCACTATGCTATCAGGAAGGATCTGTCCGAAGTTTTTCTTGAGAAAAACGCTCAAATATTGCCTCCCCATAGGGATTACGATTGCACTATCGATCTACTCCCAAATAGCAAATTGCCTTTTGGTCATGTTTATCCTCTTTCCCAGGATGAACTTTCTCATCTCAAGGAATACTTGGATGAGAATTTGGCAAAAGGGTTTATTAGACCCTCTACTTCTTCCACAGCTGCAGGACTTTTCTTTGTCCGCAATAAGGACTCAAGTCTTAGGCCTATTATCGACTATAGGCAATTGAACGCCATCACAGTAAAGGATCGCTATCCTTTACCGCTCATCCCTGAACTCATTGAACAAGTGCGTGGAGCTACCTACTTCTCAAAATTGGACCTGAAAGGGGCATACAATCTAATCCGAATCCGTGATGGAGATGAGTGGAAGACAGCATTCAGAACCAGATACGGATTATTCGAATATCTTGTAATGCCATTCGGGCTATGTAACGCTCCCGCAGCCTTCCAATGATTCATAAACGATATCTTTAGAGACTTACTTGATGTCTGTGTGGTGGTATATCTGGACGATATACTTATCTATTCACGATCCTTGTCTGAACATATAAAACATGTAAGACTTGTGTTATCCAGACTACTCACACACAATCTATACGTGAAATTAAGAAATGCCTATTCCATAAAGAAGAAGTATTATTCCTAGGCAGGGCCGGTTTTAGACAAAGTGTGGCCCTGGGCAAACCTAAAAGTGGGGCCCCAAATTTTTTTATATTCTACCAAAAATATAGGCCCATATATGGTGATATGCTGAGCGGCACCCAATTGCACCAACCGGCAAGGGAAAGGGAAGAGAGGGGCCGTGTCCTTCCACAGGTGCGCTAGGAATCTGTAAGATCGGTGCTATGGGCTCCTGACAGTGACGTGGCCCCTTTGTAAAATGGAGCCCGCCAGGGGCGGACTGGGAACCCTCAGGGCCCCCGGGCAAAATAAATCAAGGGCCCCCTTCCAGGCCCCACCCATGTCCCACCTCCAGTTACACCCTTGCCCCACCTCCAGACACACCCACATCCCGCCTCCAGACACCCTACACAATCTTTAGACACAAGGAACAAAAGTGCAATAATTTATAAACAAGTGCAATATAAATAATTCACAAACCAAGACCAGTGCATTACAAAAATCATACATAGACAAAACCAGAGCATTACAATAGTAAATTGCCAGGTCTAGGTGGGGTAGAGTTACTACCTCACCCCTTTAATCCAGGACACATACGAATTACCAGTGGCGGCTGGTGCTCAAAATTTTTGGGGGGGCGCAAACAGAAAAATGTAATAGGCATTGCTTTGCGGCAAAAAACGCTGTAAAAAATTGCGTGACTTAACAAACAATCATTAGGTTGGTTCAAGACCAGCATGTCCCCCATCAATGCACAGTGACCAGCATGTCCCCCATCAATGCACAGTGTCCAGCATGTCCCCCATAAATTCACAGTGTCCAGCATGTCCCCCACCAATGCACAGTGTCCAGCATGTCCCCATTCAATGCACAGTGTCCAGCATGTCCCCCATCAATGCACAGTGTCCAGCATGTCCCCCACCAATGCACAGTGTCCAGCATGTCCCCATTCAATGCACAGTGTCCAGCATGTCCCCCATCAATGCACAGTGTCCAGCATGTCCCCATTCAATGCACAGTGTCCAGCATGTCCCCCACCAATGCACAGTGTCCAGCATGTCCCCCATCAATGCACAGTGTCCAGCATGTCCCCCATCAATGCACAGTGTCCAGCATGTCCCCATTCAATGCACAGTGTCCAGCATGTCCCCCATCAATGCACAGTGTCCAGCATGTCCCCCATCAATGCACAGTGTCCAGCATGTCCCCCATCAATGCACAGTGACCAGCATGTCCCCCACCAATGCACAGTGTCCAGCATGTCCCCATTCAATGCACAGTGTCCAGCATGTCCTCCATCAATGCACAGTGTCCCGCATGTACCCATTCAATGTACAGTGTCCAGCATGTCCCCCATCAATGCACAGTGTCCAGCATGTCCCCCATCAATGCACAGTGTCCAGCATGTCCCCCATGAATGCACAGTGTCCAGCATGTCCCCCATCAATGCACAGTGTCCAGCATGTCCCCATTCAATGCACAGTGACCAGCATGTCCCCCATCAATGCACAGTGTCCAGCATGTCCCCCATCAATGCACAGTGTCCAGCATGTCCCCCATCAATGCACAGTGTCCAGCATGTCCCCCATCAATGCACAGTGTCCAGCATGTCCCCATTCAATGCACAGTGACCAGCATGTCCCCATTCAATGCACAGTGTCCAGCGTGTCCCCCATCAATGCACAGTGACCTGACCAGCATGTCCCCCATCAATGCACAGTGTCCAGCATGTCCCCCATCAATACACAGTGTCCAGCATGTCCCCATTCAATGCACAGTTACCAGCATGTCGCCCATCAATGCACAGTGACCAACATGTCCCCATTCAATGCACAGTGTCCAGCATTTCCCCATCAATGCACAGTGTCCAGCATGTCCCCCACCAATGCACAGTGACCAGCATGTCCCCCATCAATGCACAGTGTCCAGCATGTCCCCCATCAATGCACAGTGTCCAGCATGTCCCCCATCAATGCACAGTGTCCAGCATGTCCCCCACCAATGCACAGTGACCAGCATGTCCCCCACCGATGCACAGTGACCAGCATGTCCCCCATCAATGCACAGTGTCCAGCATGTCCCCCACCAATGCACAGTGTCCAGCATGTCCCCCATCAATGCACAGTGTCCAGCATGTCCCCCATCAATGCACAGTGTCCAGCATGTCCCCCATCAATGCACAGTGTCCAGCATGTCCCCATTCAATGCACAGTGACCAGCATGTCGCCCATCAATGCACAGTGACCAGCATGTCCCCATTCAATGCACAGTGTCCAGCATGTCCCCATCAATGCACAGTGTCCAGCATGTCCCCCACCAATGCACAGTGACCAGCATGTCCCCCATCAATGCACAGTGTCCAGCATGTCCCCCATCAATGCACAGTGTCCAGCATGTCCCCCATCAATGCACAGTGTCCAGCATGTCCCCCACCAATGCACAGTGACCAGCATGTCCCCCACCAATGCACAGTGTCCAGCATGTCCCCCATCAATGCACAGTGTCCAGCATGTCCCCCCATCAATGCACAGTGTCCAGCATGTCCCCCACCAATGCACAGTGACCAGCATGTCCCCCACCAATGCACAGTGACCAGCATGTCCCCCATCAATGCACAGTGTCCAGCATGTCTCCCACCAATGCACAGTGTCCAGCATGTCCCCCATCAATGCACAGTGTCCAGCATGTCCCCCATCAATGCACAGTGTCCAGCATGTCCCCCATCAATGCACAGTGTCCAGCATGTCCCCATTCAATTCACAGTGACCAGCATGTCCCCCATCAATGCACAGTGTCCAGCATGTCCCCCACCAATGCACAGTGACCAGCATGTCCCCCACCAATGCACAGTGACCAGCATGTCCCCCATTAATGCACAGTGTCCAGCATGTCGCCCATCAATGCACAGTGTCCAGCATGTCGCCCATCAATGCACAGTGACCAGCATGTCCCCATTCAATGCACAGTGTCCAGCATGTTCCCATCAATGCACAGTGTCCAGCATGTCCCCCATCAATGCACAGTGTCCAGCATGTCCCCCATCAATGCACAGTGTCCAGCATGTCCCCCATCAATGCACAGTGTCCAGCATGTCCCCCATCAATGCACAGTGTCCAGCATGTCCCCCATCAATGCACAGTGTCCAGCATGTCCCCCATCAATGCACACTGTCCAGCATGTCCCCATTCAATTCACAGTGACCAGCATGTCCCCCATCAATGCACAGTGTCCAGCATGTCCCCCACCAATGCACAGTGACCAGCATGTCCCCCACCAATGCACAGTGACCAGCATGTCCCCCATTAATGCACAGTGTCCAGCATGTCGCCCATCAATGCACAGTGTCCAGCATGTCGCCCATCAATGCACAGTGACCAGCATGTCCCCATTCAATGCACAGTGTCCAGCATGTCCCCATCAATGCACAGTGTCCAGCATGTCCCCCATCAATGCACAGTGTCCAGCATGTCCCCCATCAATGCACAGTGTCCATCATGTCCCCCATCAATGCACAGTGTCCAGCATGTCCCCCATCAATGCACAGTGTCCAGCATGTCCCCCATCAATGCACAGTGTCCAGCATGTCCCCCACCAATGCACAGTGACCAGCATGTCCCCCACCAATGCACAGTGACCAGCATGTCCCCCATCAATGCACAGTGTCCAGCATGTCCCCCATCAATGCACAGTGTCCAGAATGTCCCCATTCAATGCACAGTGACCTGACCAGCATGTCCCCATTCAATGCACCGTGACCTGACCAGCATGTCCCCCATCAATGCACAGTGACCAGCATGTCCCCCATCAATGCACAGTGACCTGACCAGCATGTCCCCCATCAATGCACAGTGACCTGACCAGCATGTCCCCCATCAATGCACAGTGTCCAGCATGTCCCCCACCAATGCACAGTGACCAGCATGTCCCCCACCAATGCACAGTGACCAGCATGTCCCCCATCAATGCACAGTGTCCAGCATGTCCCCCATCAATGCACAGTGTCCAGCATGTCCCCCATCAATGCACAGTGTCCAGCATGTCCCCCACCAATGCACAGTGACCAGCATGTCCCCCACCAATGCACAGTGACCAGCATGTCCCCCATCAATGCACAGTGTCCAGCATGTCCCCCACCAATGCACAGTGTCCAGCATGTCCCCCATCAATGCACAGTGTCCAGCATGTCCCCCATCAATGCACAGTGTCCAGAATGTCCCCATTCAATGCACAGTGACCTGACCAGCATGTCCCCATTCAATGCACCGTGACCTGACCAGCATGTCCCCCATCAATGCACAGTGACCAGCATGTCCCCCATCAATGCACAGTGACCTGACCAGCATGTCCCCCATCAATGCACAGTGACCTGACCAGCATGTCCCCCATCAATGCACAGTGTCCAGCATGTCCCCCACCAATGCACAGTGACCAGCATGTCCCCCACCAATGCACAGTGACCAGCATGTCCCCCATCAATGCACAGTGTCCAGCATGTCCCCCATCAATGCACAGTGTCCAGCATGTCCCCCATCAATGCACAGTGTCCAGCATGTCCCCCACCAATGCACAGTGACCAGCATGTCCCCCACCAATGCACAGTGACCAGCATGTCCCCCATCAATGCACAGTGTCCAGCATGTCCCCCACCAATGCACAGTGTCCAGCATGTCCCCCATCAATGCAAAGTGTCCAGCATGTCCCCCATCAATGCACAGTGTCCAGCATGTCCCCCATCAATGCACAGTGTCCAGCATGTCCCCATTCAATTCACAGTGACCAGCATGTCCCCCATCAATGCACAGTGTCCAGCATGTCCCCCACCAATGCACAGTGACCAGCATGTCCCCCACCAATGCACAGTGACCAGCATGTCCCCCATTAATGCACAGTGTCCAGCATGTCGCCCATCAATGCACAGTGTCCAGCATGTCGCCCATCAATGCACAGTGACCAGCATGTCCCCATTCAATGCACAGTGTCCAGCATGTCCCCATCAATGCACAGTGTCCAGCATGTCCCCCATCAATGCACAGTGTCCAGC
This sequence comes from Pelophylax lessonae, assembly GCF_965119305.1. Taxonomy (NCBI): domain Eukaryota; kingdom Metazoa; phylum Chordata; class Amphibia; order Anura; family Ranidae; genus Pelophylax; species Pelophylax lessonae. The sequence continues at coordinate 128,033,514 of NC_138768.1, forward strand.
ATGTCCCCCATCAATGCACAGTGTCCAGCATGTCCCCCATCAATGCACAGTGTCCAGCATGTCCCCCATCAATGCACAGTGTCCAGCATGTCCCCCATCAATGCACAGTGTCCAGCATGTCCCCCATCAATGCACAGTGTCCAGCATGTCCCCCACCAATGCACAGTGACCAGCATGTCCCCCACCAATGCACAGTGACCAGCATGTCCCCCATCAATGCACAGTGTCCAGCATGTCCCCATTCAATGCACAGTGACCAGCATGTCCCCATTCAATGCACAGTGTCCAGCGTGTCCCCCATCAATGCACAGTGTCCAGCATGTCCCCCATCAATGCACAGTGTCCAGCATGTCCCCCATCAATGCACAGTGTCCAGCATGTCCCCCATCAATGCACAGTGTCCAGCATGTCCCCCATCAATGCACAGTGTCCAGCATGTCCCCCACCAATGCACAGTGTCCAGCATGTCCCCCATCAATGCACAGTGTCCAGCATGTCCCCCACCAATGCACAGTGACCAGCATGTCCCCCACCAATGCACAGTGACCAGCATGTCCCCCATCAATGCAAAGTGTCCAGCATGTCCCCCATCAATGCACAGTGTCCAGCATGTCCCCCATCAATGCACAGTGTCCAGCATGTCCCCATTCAATTCACAGTGACCAGCATGTCCCCCATCAATGAACAGTGTCCAGCATGTCCCCCACCAATGCACAGTGACCAGCATGTCCCCCACCAATGCACAGTGACCAGCATGTCCCCCATTAATGCACAGTGTCCAGCATGTCGCCCATCAATGCACAGTGTCCAGCATGTCGCCCATCAATGCACAGTGACCAGCATGTCCCCATTCAATGCACAGTGTCCAGCATGTCCCCATCAATGCACAGTGTCCAGCATGTCCCCCATCAATGCACAGTGTCCAGCGTGTCCCCCATCAATGCACAGTGTCCAGCATGTCCCCCATCAATGCACAGTGTCCAGCATGTCCCCCATCAATGCACAGTGTCCAGCATGTCCCCCATCAATGCACAGTGTCCAGCATGTCCCCATTCAATGCACAGTGACCAGCATGTCCCCCATCAATGCACAGTGTCCAGCATGTCCCCCATCAATGCACAGTGTCCAGCATGTCCCCCATCAATGCACAGTGTCCAGCATGTCCCCCATCAATGCACAGTGTCCAGCATGTCCCCATTCAATGCACAGTGACCAGCATGTCCCCATTCAATGCACAGTGTCCAGCGTGTCCCCCATCAATGCACAGTGACCTGACCAGCATGTCCCCCATCAATGCACAGTGTCCAGCATGTCCCCCATCAATACACAGTGTCCAGCATGTCCCCATTCAATGCACAGTTACCAGCATGTCGCCCATCAATGCACAGTGACCAACATGTCCCCATTCAATGCACAGTGTCCAGCATTTCCCCATCAATGCACAGTGTCCAGCATGTCCCCCACCAATGCACAGTGACCAGCATGTCCCCCATCAATGCACAGTGTCCAGCATGTCCCCCATCAATGCACAGTGTCCAGCATGTCCCCCATCAATGCACAGTGTCCAGCATGTCCCCCACCAATGCACAGTGACCAGCATGTCCCCCACCGATGCACAGTGACCAGCATGTCCCCCATCAATGCACAGTGTCCAGCATGTCCCCCACCAATGCACAGTGTCCAGCATGTCCCCCATCAATGCACAGTGTCCAGCATGTCCCCCATCAATGCACAGTGTCCAGCATGTCCCCCATCAATGCACAGTGTCCAGCATGTCCCCATTCAATGCACAGTGACCAGCATGTCGCCCATCAATGCACAGTGACCAGCATGTCCCCATTCAATGCACAGTGTCCAGCATGTCCCCATCAATGCACAGTGTCCAGCATGTCCCCCACCAATGCACAGTGACCAGCATGTCCCCCATCAATGCACAGTGTCCAGCATGTCCCCCATCAATGCACAGTGTCCAGCATGTCCCCCATCAATGCACAGTGTCCAGCATGTCCCCCACCAATGCACAGTGACCAGCATGTCCCCCACCAATGCACAGTGTCCAGCATGTCCCCCATCAATGCACAGTGTCCAGCATGTCCCCCCATCAATGCACAGTGTCCAGCATGTCCCCCACCAATGCACAGTGACCAGCATGTCCCCCACCAATGCACAGTGACCAGCATGTCCCCCATCAATGCACAGTGTCCAGCATGTCTCCCACCAATGCACAGTGTCCAGCATGTCCCCCATCAATGCACAGTGTCCAGCATGTCCCCCATCAATGCACAGTGTCCAGCATGTCCCCCATCAATGCACAGTGTCCAGCATGTCCCCATTCAATTCACAGTGACCAGCATGTCCCCCATCAATGCACAGTGTCCAGCATGTCCCCCACCAATGCACAGTGACCAGCATGTCCCCCACCAATGCACAGTGACCAGCATGTCCCCCATTAATGCACAGTGTCCAGCATGTCGCCCATCAATGCACAGTGTCCAGCATGTCGCCCATCAATGCACAGTGACCAGCATGTCCCCATTCAATGCACGGTGTCCAGCATGTTCCCATCAATGCACAGTGTCCAGCATGTCCCCCATCAATGCACAGTGTCCAGCATGTCCCCCATCAATGCACAGTGTCCAGCATGTCCCCCATTAATGCACAGTGTCCAGCATGTCCCCCATCAATGCACAGTGTCCAGCATGTCCCCCATCAATGCACAGTGTCCAGCATGTCCCCCATCAATGCACACTGTCCAGCATGTCCCCATTCAATTCACAGTGACCAGCATGTCCCCCATCAATGCACAGTGTCCAGCATGTCCCCCACCAATGCACAGTGACCAGCATGTCCCCCACCAATGCACAGTGACCAGCATGTCCCCCATTAATGCACAGTGTCCAGCATGTCGCCCATCAATGCACAGTGTCCAGCATGTCGCCCATCAATGCACAGTGACCAGCATGTCCCCATTCAATGCACAGTGTCCAGCATGTCCCCATCAATGCACAGTGTCCAGCATGTCCCCCATCAATGCACAGTGTCCAGCATGTCCCCCATCAATGCACAGTGTCCATCATGTCCCCCATCAATGCACAGTGTCCAGCATGTCCCCCATCAATGCACAGTGTCCAGCATGTCCCCCATCAATGCACAGTGTCCAGCATGTCCCCCACCAATGCACAGTGACCAGCATGTCCCCCACCAATGCACAGTGATCAGCATGTCCCCCATCAATGCACAGTGTCCAGCATGTCCCCCATCAATGCACAGTGTCCAGAATGTCCCCATTCAATGCACAGTGACCTGACCAGCATGTCCCCATTCAATGCACCGTGACCTGACCAGCATGTCCCCCATCAATGCACAGTGACCTGACCAGCATGTCCCCCATCAATGCACAGTGACCTGACCAGCATGTCCCCCATCAATGCACAGTGTCCAGCATGTCCCCCCCAATGCACAGTGACCAGCATGTCCCCCACCAATGCACAGTGACCAGCATGTCCCCCATCAATGCACAGTGTCCAGCATGTCCCCCATCAATGCACAGTGTCCAGCATGTCCCCCATCAATGCACAGTGTCCAGCATGTCCCCCACCAATGCACAGTGACCAGCATGTCCCCCACCAATGCACAGTGACCAGCATGTCCCCCATCAATGCACAGTGTCCAGCATGTCCCCCACCAATGCACAGTGTCCAGCATGTCCCCCATCAATGCACAGTGTCCAGCATGTCCCCCATCAATGCACAGTGTCCAGCATGTCCCCCACCAATGCACAGTGACCAGCATGTCCCCCACCAATGCACAGTGACCAGCATGTCCCCCACCAATGCACAGTGACCAGCATGTCCCCCATCAATGCACAGTGTCCAGCATGTCCCCATTCAATGCACAGTGACCAGCATGTCCCCCATCAATGCACAGTGTCCAGCATGTCCCCCACCAATGCACAGTGTCCAGCATGTCCCCCATCAATGCACAGTGTCCAGCATGTCCCCCATCAATGCACAGTGTCCAGCATGTCCCCCATCAATGCACAGTGTCCAGCATGTCCCCATTTAATTCACAGTGACCAGCATGTCCCCCATCAATGCACAGTGTCCAGCATGTCCCCATTTAATTCACAGTGACCAGCATGTCCCCCATCAATGCACAGTGTCCAGCATGTCCCCCACCAATGCACAGTGACCAGCATGTCCCCCACCAATGCACAGTGACCAGCATGTCCCCCATTAATGCACAGTGTCCAGCATGTCGCCCATCAATGCACAGTGTCCAGCATGTCGCCCATCAATGCACAGTGACCAGCATGTCCCCATTCAATGCACAGTGTCCAGCATGTCCCCATCAATGCACAGTGTCCAGCATGTCCCCCATCAATGCACAGTGTCCAGCATGTCCCCCATCAATGCACAGTGTCCAGCATGTCCCCCATCAATGCACAGTGTCCAGCATGTCCCCCATCAATGCACAGTGTCCAGCATGTCCCCCACCAATGCACAGTGACCAGCATGTCCCCCACCAATGCACAGTGACCAGCATGTCCCCCATCAATGCACAGTGTCCAGCATGTCCCCATTCAATGCACAGTGACCAGCATGTCCCCATTCAATGCACAGTGTCCAGCGTGTCCCCCATCAATGCACAGTGTCCAGCATGTCCCCCATCAATGCACAGTGTCCAGCATGTCCCCCATCAATGCACAGTGTCCAGCATGTCCCCCATCAATGCACAGTGTCCAGCATGTCCCCCATCAATGCACAGTGTCCAGCATGTCCCCCACCAATGCACAGGTGACCAGCATGTCCCCCACCAATGCACAGTGACCAGCATGTCCCCCACCAATGCACAGTGACCAGCATGTCCCCCATCAATGCACAGTGTCCAGCATGTCCCCATTCAATGCACAGTGACCAGCATGTCCCCATTCAATGCACAGTGTCCAGCATGTCCCCCATCAATGCACAGTGTCCAGCATGTCCCCCATCAATGCACAGTGTCCAGCATGTCCCCATTCAATGCACAGTGACCAGCATGTCCCCATTCAATGCACAGTGTCCAGCGTGTCCCCCACCAATGCACAGTGACCAGCTTGTCCCCCACCAATGCACAGTGTCCAGCATGTCCCCCATCAATGCACAGTGTCCAGCATGTCCCCCATCAATGCACAGTGTCCAGCATGTCCCCATTCAATGCACAGTGACCAGCATGTCCCCATTCAATGCACAGTGTCCAGCGTGTCCCCCATCAATGCACAGTGACCTGACCAGCATGTCCCCCATCAATGCACAGTGTCCAGCATGTCCCCCATCAATACACAGTGTCCAGCATGTCCCCATTCAATGCACAGTTACCAGCATGTCGCCCATCAATGCACAGTGACCAACATGTCCCCATTCAATGCACAGTGTCCAGCATTTCCCCATCAATGCACAGTGTCCAGCATGTCCCCCACCAATGCACAGTGACCAGCATGTCCCCCATCAATGCACAGTGTCCAGCATGTCCCCCATCAATGCACAGTGTCCAGCATGTCCCCCATCAATGCACAGTGTCCAGCATGTCCCCCACCAATGCACAGTGACCAGCATGTCCCCCACCAATGCACAGTGACCAGCATGTCCCCCATCAATGCACAGTGTCCAGCATGTCCCCCACCAATGCACAGTGTCCAGCATGTCCCCCATCAATGCACAGTGTCCAGCATGTCCCCCATCAATGCACAGTGTCCAGCATGTCCCCCATCAATGCACAGTGTCCAGCATGTCCCCATTCAATGCACAGTGACCAGCATGTCGCCCATCAATGCACAGTGACCAGCATGTCCCCCATCAATGCACAGTGACCTGACCAGCATGTCCCCCATCAATGCACAGTGACCTGACCAGCATGTCCCCCATCAATGCACAGTGTCCAGCATGTCCCCCACCAATGCACAGTGACCAGCATGTCCCCCACCAATGCACAGTGACCAGCATGTCCCCCATCAATGCACAGTGTCCAGCATGTCCCCCATCAATGCACAGTGTCCAGCATGTCCCCCATCAATGCACAGTGTCCAGCATGTCCCCCACCAATGCACAGTGACCAGCATGTCCCCCACCAATGCACAGTGACCAGCATGTCCCCCATCAATGCACAGTGTCCAGCATGTCCCCCACCAATGCACAGTGTCCAGCATGTCCCCCATCAATGCAAAGTGTCCAGCATGTCCCCCATCAATGCACAGTGTCCAGCATGTCCCCCATCAATGCACAGTGTCCAGCATGTCCCCATTCAATTCACAGTGACCAGCATGTCCCCCATCAATGCACAGTGTCCAGCATGTCCCCCACCAATGCACAGTGACCAGCATGTCCCCCACCAATGCACAGTGACCAGCATGTCCCCCATTAATGCACAGTGTCCAGCATGTCGCCCATCAATGCACAGTGTCCAGCATGTCGCCCATCAATGCACAGTGACCAGCATGTCCCCATTCAATGCACAGTGTCCAGCATGTCCCCATCAATGCACAGTGTCCAGCATGTCCCCCATCAATGCACAGTGTCCAGCATGTCCCCCATCAATGCACAGTGTCCAGCATGTCCCCCATCAATGCACAGTGTCCAGCATGTCCCCCATCAATGCACAGTGTCCAGCATGTCCCCCATCAATGCACAGTGTCCAGCATGTCCCCCATCAATGCACAGTGTCCAGCATGTCCCCCACCAATGCACAGTGACCAGCATGTCCCCCACCAATGCACAGTGACCAGCATGTCCCCCATCAATGCACAGTGTCCAGCATGTCCCCATTCAATGCACAGTGACCAGCATGTCCCCATTCAATGCACAGTGTCCAGCGTGTCCCCCATCAATGCACAGTGTCCAGCATGTCCCCCATCAATGCACAGTGTCCAGCATGTCCCCCATCAATGCACAGTGTCCAGCATGTCCCCCATCAATGCACAGTGTCCAGCATGTCCCCCATCAATGCACAGTGACCAGCATGTCCCCCATCAATGCACAGTGACCTGACCAGCATGTCCCCCATCAATGCACAGTGACCTGACCAGCATGTCCCCCATCAATGCACAGTGTCCAGCATGTCCCCCACCAATGCACAGTGACCAGCATGTCCCCCACCAATGCACAGTGACCAGCATGTCCCCCATCAATGCACAGTGTCCAGCATGTCCCCCATCAATGCACAGTGTCCAGAATGTCCCCATTCAATGCACAGTGACCTGACCAGCATGTCCCCATTCAATGCACCGTGACCTGACCAGCATGTCCCCCATCAATGCACAGTGACCAGCATGTCCCCCATCAATGCACAGTGACCTGACCAGCATGTCCCCCATCAATGCACAGTGACCTGACCAGCATGTCCCCCATCAATGCACAGTGTCCAGCATGTCCCCCACCAATGCACAGTGACCAGCATGTCCCCCACCAATGCACAGTGACCAGCATGTCCCCCATCAATGCACAGTGTCCAGCATGTCCCCCATCAATGCACAGTGTCCAGCATGTCCCCCATCAATGCACAGTGTCCAGCATGTCCCCCACCAATGCACAGTGACCAGCATGTCCCCCACCAATGCACAGTGACCAGCATGTCCCCCATCAATGCACAGTGTCCAGCATGTCCCCCACCAATGCACAGTGTCCAGCATGTCCCCCATCAATGCACAGTGTCCAGCATGTCCCCCATCAATGCACAGTGTCCAGAATGTCCCCATTCAATGCACAGTGACCTGACCAGCATGTCCCCATTCAATGCACCGTGACCTGACCAGCATGTCCCCCATCAATGCACAGTGACCAGCATGTCCCCCATCAATGCACAGTGACCTGACCAGCATGTCCCCCATCAATGCACAGTGACCTGACCAGCATGTCCCCCATCAATGCACAGTGTCCAGCATGTCCCCCACCAATGCACAGTGACCAGCATGTCCCCCACCAATGCACAGTGACCAGCATGTCCCCCATCAATGCACAGTGTCCAGCATGTCCCCCATCAATGCACAGTGTCCAGCATGTCCCCCATCAATGCACAGTGTCCAGCATGTCCCCCACCAATGCATAGTGACCAGCATGTCCCCCACCAATGCACAGTGACCAGCATGTCCCCCATCAATGCACAGTGTCCAGCATGTCCCCCACCAATGCACAGTGTCCAGCATGTCCCCCATCAATGCAAAGTGTCCAGCATGTCCCCCATCAATGCACAGTGTCCAGCATGTCCCCCATCAATGCACAGTGTCCAGCATGTCCCCATTCAATTCACAGTGACCAGCATGTCCCCCATCAATGCACAGTGTCCAGCATGTCCCCCACCAATGCACAGTGACCAGCATGTCCCCCACCAATGCACAGTGACCAGCATGTCCCCCATTAATGCACAGTGTCCAGCATGTCGCCCATCAATGCACAGTGTCCAGCATGTCGCCCATCAATGCACAGTGACCAGCATGTCCCCATTCAATGCACAGTGTCCAGCATGTCCCCATCAATGCACAGTGTCCAGCATGTCCCCCATCAATGCACAGTGTCCAGCATGTCCCCCATCAATGCACAGTGTCCAGCATGTCCCCCATCAATGCACAGTGTCCAGCATGTCCCCCATCAATGCACAGTGTCCAGCATGTCCCCCATCAATGCACAGTGTCCAGCATGTCCCCCACCAATGCACAGTGACCAGCATGTCCCCCACCAATGCACAGTGACCAGCATGTCCCCCACCAATGCACAGTGACCAGCATGTCCCCCATCAATGCACAGTGTCCAGCATGTCCCCATTCAATGCACAGTGACCAGCATGTCCCCATTCAATGCACAGTGTCCAGCGTGTCCCCCATCAATGCACAGTGTCCAGCATGTCCCCCATCAATGCACAGTGTCCAGCATGTCCCCCATCAATGCACAGTGTCCAGCATGTCCCCCATCAATGCACAGTGTCCAGCATGTCCCCCATCAATGCACAGTGACCAGCATGTCCCCCATCAATGCACAGTGACCTGACCAGCATGTCCCCCATCAATGCACAGTGACCTGACCAGCATGTCCCCCATCAATGCACAGTGTCCAGCATGTCCCCCACCAATGCACAGTGACCAGCATGTCCCCCACCAATGCACAGTGACCAGCATGTCCCCCATCAATGCACAGTGTCCAGCATGTCCCCCATCAATGCACAGTGTCCAGCATGTCCCCCATCAATGCACAGTGTCCAGCATGTCCCCCACCAATGCACAGTGACCAGCATGTCCCCCACCAATGCACAGTGACCAGCATGTCCCCCATCAATGCACAGTGTCCAGCATGTCCCCCACCAATGCACAGTGTCCAGCATGTCCCCCATCAATGCACAGTGTCCAGCATGTCCCCCATCAATGCACAGTGTCCAGCATGTCCCCCATCAATGCACAGTGTCCAGCATGTCCCCATTTAATTCACAGTGACCAGCATGTCCCCCATCAATGCACAGTGTCCAGCATGTCCCCATTTAATTCACAGTGACCAGCATGTCCCCCATCAATGCACAGTGTCCAGCATGTCCCCCACCAATGCACAGTGACCAGCATGTCCCCCACCAATGCACAGTGACCAGCATGTCCCCCATTAATGCACAGTGTCCAGCATGTCGCCCATCAATGCACAGTGTCCAGCATGTCGCCCATCAATGCACAGTGACCAGCATGTCCCCATTCAATGCACAGTGTCCAGCATGTCCCCATCAATGCACAGTGTCCAGCATGTCCCCCATCAATGCACAGTGTCCAGCATGTCCCCCATCAATGCACAGTGTCCAGCATGTCCCCCATCAATGCACAGTGTCCAGCATGTCCCCCATCAATGCACAGTGTCCAGCATGTCCCCCATCAATGCACAGTGTCCAGCATGTCCCCCATCAATGCACAGTGTCCAGCATGTCCCCCACCAATGCACAGTGACCAGCATGTCCCCCACCAATGCACAGTGACCAGCATGTCCCCCACCAATGCACAGTGACCAGCATGTCCCCCATCAATGCACAGTGTCCAGCATGTCCCCATTCAATGCACAGTGACCAGCATGTCCCCATTCAATGCACAGTGTCCAGCGTGTCCCCCATCAATGCACAGTGTCCAGCATGTCCCCCATCAATGCACAGTGTCCAGCATGTCCCCCATCAATGCACAGTGTCCAGCATGTCCCCCATCAATGCACAGTGTCCAGCATGTCCCCCATCAATGCACAGTGTCCAGCATGTCCCCCACCAATGCACAGGTGACCAGCATGTCCCCCACCAATGCACAGTGACCAGCATGTCCCCCACCAATGCACAGTGACCAGCATGTCCCCCATCAATGCACAGTGTCCAGCATGTCCCCATTCAATGCACAGTGACCAGCATGTCCCCATTCAATGCACAGTGTCCAGCATGTCCCCCATCAATGCACAGTGTCCAGCATGTCCCCCATCAATGCACAGTGTCCAGCATGTCCCCATTCAATGCACAGTGACCAGCATGTCCCCATTCAATGCACAGTGTCCAGCGTGTCCCCCACCAATGCACAGTGACCAGCTTGTCCCCCACCAATGCACAGTGTCCAGCATGTCCCCCATCAATGCACAGTGTCCAGCATGTCCCCCATCAATGCACAGTGTCCAGCATGTCCCCATTCAATGCACAGTGACCAGCATGTCCCCATTCAATGCACAGTGTCCAGCGTGTCCCCCATCAATGCACAGTGACCTGACCAGCATGTCCCCCATCAATGCACAGTGTCCAGCATGTCCCCCATCAATACACAGTGTCCAGCATGTCCCCATTCAATGCACAGTTACCAGCATGTCGCCCATCAATGCACAGTGACCAACATGTCCCCATTCAATGCACAGTGTCCAGCATTTCCCCATCAATGCACAGTGTCCAGCATGTCCCCCACCAATGCACAGTGACCAGCATGTCCCCCATCAATGCACAGTGTCCAGCATGTCCCCCATCAATGCACAGTGTCCAGCATGTCCCCCATCAATGCACAGTGTCCAGCATGTCCCCCACCAATGCACAGTGACCAGCATGTCCCCCACCAATGCACAGTGACCAGCATGTCCCCCATCAATGCACAGTGTCCAGCATGTCCCCCACCAATGCACAGTGTCCAGCATGTCCCCCATCAATGCACAGTGTCCAGCATGTCCCCCATCAATGCACAGTGTCCAGCATGTCCCCCATCAATGCACAGTGTCCAGCATGTCCCCATTCAATGCACAGTGACCAGCATGTCGCCCATCAATGCACAGTGACCAGCATGTCCCCATTCAATGCACAGTGTCCAGCATGTCCCCATCAATGCACAGTGTCCAGCATGTCCCCCACCAATGCACAGTGACCAGCATGTCCCCCATCAATGCACAGTGTCCAGCATGTCCCCCATCAATGCACAGTGTCCAGCATGTCCCCCATCAATGCACAGTGTCCAGCATGTCCCCCACCAATGCACAGTGACCAGCATGTCCCCCACCAATGCACAGTGTCCAGCATGTCCCCCATCAATGCACAGTGTCCAGCATGTCCCCCATCAATGCACAGTGTCCAGCATGTCCCCCACCAATGCACAGTGACCAGCATGTCCCCCACCAATGCACAGTGACCAGCATGTCCCCCATCAATGCACAGTGTCCAGCATGTCCCCCACCAATGCACAGTGTCCAGCATGTCCCCCACCAATGCACAGTGTCCAGCATGTCCCCCATCAATGCACAGTGTCCAGCATGTCCCCCATCAATGCACAGTGTCCAGCATGTCCCCATTCAATTCACAGTGACCAGCATGTCCCCCATCAATGCACAGTGTCCAACATGTCCCCCACCAATGCACAGTGACCAGCATGTCCCCCACCAATGCACAGTGACCAGCATGTCCCCCATTAATGCACAGTGTCCAGCATGTCGCCCATCAATGCACAGTGTCCAGCATGTCGCCCATCAATGCACAGTGACCAACATGTCCCCATTCAATGCACAGTGTCCAGCATTTCCCCATCAATGCACAGTGTCCAGCATGTCCCCCACCAATGCACAGTGACCAGCATGTCCCCCATCAATGCACAGTGTCCAGCATGTCCCCCATCAATGCACAGTGTCCAGCATGTCCCCCATCAATGCACAGTGTCCAGCATGTCCCCCACCAATGCACAGTGACCAGCATGTCCCCCACCAATGCACAGTGACCAGCATGTCCCCCATCAATGCACAGTGTCCAGCATGTCCCCCACCAATGCACAGTGTCCAGCATGTCCCCCATCAATGCACAGTGTCCAGCATGTCCCCCATCAATGCACAGTGTCCAGCATGTCCCCCATCAATGCACAGTGTCCAGCATGTCCCCATTCAATGCACAGTGACCAGCATGTCGCCCATCAATGCACAGTGACCAGCATGTCCCCATTCAATGCACAGTGTCCAGCATGTCCCCATCAATGCAAAGTGTCCAGCATGTCCCCCACCAATGCACAGTGACCAGCATGTCCCCCATCAATGCACAGTGTCCAGCATGTCCCCCATCAATGCACAGTGTCCAGCATGTCCCCCATCAATGCACAGTGTCCAGCATGTCCCCCACCAATGCACAGTGACCAGCATGTCCCCCACCAATGCACAGTGTCCAGCATGTCCCCCATCAATGCACAGTGTCCAGCATGTCCCCCATCAATGCACAGTGTCCAGCATGTCCCCCACCAATGCACAGTGACCAGCATGTCCCCCACCAATGCACAGTGACCAGCATGTCCCCCATCAATGCACAGTGTCCAGCATGTCCCCCACCAATGCACAGTGTCCAGCATGTCCCCCATCAATGCACAGTGTCCAGCATGTCCCCCATCAATGCACAGTGTCCAGCATGTCCCCCATCAATGCACAGTGTCCAGCATGTCCCCATTCAATTCACAGTGACCAGCATGTCCCCCATCAATGCACAGTGTCCAACATGTCCCCCACCAATGCACAGTGACCAGCATGTCCCCCACCAATGCACAGTGACCAGCATGTCCCCCATTAATGCACAGTGTCCAGCATGTCGCCCATCAATGCACAGTGTCCAGCATGTCGCCCATCAATGCACAGTGACCAACATGTCCCCATTCAATGCACAGTGTCCAGCATGTTCCCATCAATGCACAGTGTCCAGCATGTCCCCCATCAATGCACAGTGTCCAGCATGTCCCCCATCAATGCACAGTGTCCAGCATGTCCCCCATCAATGCACAGTGTCCAGCATGTCCCCCATCAATGCACAGTGTCCAGCATGTCCCCATTCAATTCACAGTGACCAGCATGCCCCCCATCAATGCACAGTGTCCAGCATGTCCCCCACCAATGCACAGTGACCAGCATGTCCCCCACCAATGCACAGTGACCAGCATGTCCCCCATTAATGCACAGTGTCCAGCATGTCGCCCATCAATGCACAGTGTCCAGCATGTCCCCCACCAATGCACAGTGTCCAGCATGTCCCCCATCAATGCACAGTGTCCAGCATGTCCCCCATCAATGCACAGTGTCCAGCATGTCCCCCATCAATGCACAGTGTCCAGCATGTCCCCATTCAATGCACAGTGACCAGCATGTCGCCCATCAATGCACAGTGACCAGCATGTCCCCATTCAATGCCCAGTGTCCAGCATGTCCCCATCAATGCACAGTGTCCAGCATGTCCCCCACCAATGCACAGTGACCAGCATGTCCCCCATCAATGCACAGTGTCCAGCATGTCCCCCATCAATGCACAGTGTCCAGCATGTCCCCCATCAATGCACAGTGTCCAGCATGTCCCCCACCAATGCACAGTGACCAGCATGTCCCCCACCAATGCACAGTGTCCAGCATGTCCCCCATCAATGCACAGTGTCCAGCATGTCCCCCATCAATGCACAGTGTCCAGCATGTCCCCCACCAATGCACAGTGACCAGCATGTCCCCCACCAATGCACAGTGACCAGCATGTCCCCCATCAATGCACAGTGTCCAGCATGTCCCCCACCAATGCACAGTGTCCAGCATGTCCCCCATCAATGCACAGTGTCCAGCATGTCCCCCATCAATGCACAGTGTCCAGCATGTCCCCCATCAATGCACAGTGTCCAGCATGTCCCCATTCAATTCACAGTGACCAGCATGTCCCCCATCAATGCACAGTGTCCAGCATGTCCCCCACCAATGCACAGTGACCAGCATGTCCCCCACCAATGCACAGTGACCAGCATGTCCCCCATTAATGCACAGTGTCCAGCATGTCCCCCATCAATGCACAGTGTCCAGCATGTCGCCCATCAATGCACAGTGACCAACATGTCCCCATTCAATGCACAGTGTCCAGCATGTTCCCATCAATGCACAGTGTCCAGCATGTCCCCCATCAATGCACAGTGTCCAGCATGTCCCCCATCAATGCACAGTGTCCAGCATGTCCCCCATCAATGCACAGTGTCCAGCATGTCCCCCATCAATGCACAGTGTCCAGCATGTCCCCCATCAATGCACAGTGTCCAGCATGTCCCCATTCAATTCACAGTGACCAGCATGCCCCCCATCAATGCACAGTGTCCAGCATGTCCCCCACCAATGCACAGTGACCAGCATGTCCCCCACCAATGCACAGTGACCAGCATGTCCCCCATTAATGCACAGTGTCCAGCATGTCGCCCATCAATGCACAGTGTCCAGCATGTCGCCCATCAATGCACAGTGACCAGCATGTCCCCATTCAATGCACAGTGTCCAGCATGTCCCCATCAATGCACAGTGTCCAGCATGTCCCCCATTAATGCACAGTGTCCAGCATGTCGCCCATCAATGCACAGTGTCCAGCATGTCGCCCATCAATGCACAGTGACCAGCATGTCCCCATTCAATGCACAGTGTCCAGCATGTCCCCATCAATGCACAGTGTCCAGCATGTCCCCCATCAATGCACAGTGTCCAGCATGTCCCCCATCAATGCACAGTGTCCATCATGTCGTCCCCCATCAATGCACAGTGTCCAGCATGTCCCCCATCAATGCACAGTGTCCAGCATGTCCCCCATCAATGCACAGTGACCTGACCAGCATGTCCCCATTCAATGCACCGTGACCTGACCAGCATGTCCCCCATCAATGCACAGTGACCAGCATGTCCCCCATCAATGCACAGTGACCTGACCAGCATGTCCCCCATCAATGCACAGTGACCTGACCAGCATGTCCCCCATCAATGCACAGTGTCCAGCATGTCCCCCACCAATGCACAGTGACCAGCATGTCCCCCACCAATGCACAGTGACCAGCATGTCCCCCATCAATGCACAGTGTCCAGCATGTCCCCCATCAATGCACAGTGTCCAGCATGTCCCCCATCAATGCACAGTGTCCAGCATGTCCCCCACCAATGCACAGTGACCAGCATGTCCCCCACCAATGCACAGTGACCAGCATGTCCCCCATCAATGCACAGTGTCCAGCATGTCCCCCACCAATGCACAGTGTCCAGCATGTCCCCCATCAATGCACAGTGTCCAGCATGTCCCCCATCAATGCACAGTGTCCAGCATGTCCCCCATCAATGCACAGTGTCCAGCATGTCCCCATTCAATTCACAGTGACCAGCATGTCCCCCATCAATGCACAGTGTCCAGCATGTCCCCCACCAATGCACAGTGACCAGCATGTCCCCCACCAATGCACAGTGACCAGCATGTCCCCCATTAATGCACAGTGTCCAGCATGTCGCCCATCAATGCACAGTGTCCAGCATGTCGCCCATCAATGCACAGTGACCAGCATGTCCCCATTCAATGCACAGTGTCCAGCATGTCCCCATCAATGCACAGTGTCCAGCATGTCCCCCATCAATGCACAGTGTCCAGCATGTCCCCCATCAATGCACAGTGTCCAGCATGTCCCCCATCAATGCACAGTGTCCAGCATGTCCCCCATCAATGCACAGTGTCCAGCATGTCCCCCATCAATGCACAGTGTCCAGCATGTCCCCCATCAATGCACAGTGTCCAGCATGTCCCCCACCAATGCACAGTGACCAGCATGTCCCCCACCAATGCACAGTGACCAGCATGTCCCCCACCAATGCACAGTGACCAGCATGTCCCCCATCAATGCACAGTGTCCAGCATGTCCCCCATCAATGCACAGGGTCCAGAATGTCCCCATTCAATGCACAGTGACCTGACCAGCATGTCCCCATTCAATGCACCGTGACCTGACCAGCATGTCCCCCATCAATGCACAGTGACCAGCATGTCCCCCATCAATGCACAGTGACCTGACCAGCATGTCCCCCATCAATGCACAGTGACCTGACCAGCATGTCCCCCATCAATGCACAGTGTCCAGCATGTCCCCCACCAATGCACAGTGACCAGCATGTCCCCCACCAATGCACAGTGACCAGCATGTCCCCCATCAATGCACAGTGTCCAGCATGTCCCCCATCAATGCACAGTGTCCAGAATGTCCCCATTCAATGCACAGTGACCTGACCAGCATGTCCCCATTCAATGCACCGTGACCTGACCAATGATGTCCCCCATCAATGCACAGTGACCAGCATGTCCCCCATCAATGCACAGTGACCTGACCAGCATGTCCCCCATCAATGCACAGTGACCTGACCAGCATGTCCCCCATCAATGCAGTGTCCAGCATGTCCCCATCAATGCGTGACCCCCCCCCCCCGGAGGACTTCACTTACCTCTGGTGCCACCGCCGTCACCGTGCCTGGCGTGCTGCTCGGGACTCGGTCGGACGTCTTCTCCCTCCGAGTCTTCATCTCGACCTGCATGCGCGCCGCCCGTCACCGTCCCGACTCCCTGGCGACCGTGCTGCTCGGGAGTCTACTTCTTCCTCCTCCATGGCACTGCGACTCGGTCGGCGCTGCCCGCTGCCTCTTCTCTGGCGGCGGACGGGAAGGTGTGGTGAATTTGGTGGGGGGATCACATATTAGGGTGGGGGTGTCAATGGTGAATTGTGTGGTTTTGGGGGGGGCTACACCGCCACTGTATCATACCCCCCCCCCCGCACACAATTCACCACTGATCTCCTCACCAAATTCACCACTACTGTGTCATTCCCTCCGAGTGACACAGCAGTGGTGAATTTGGTGAGATTACATATTGGTGGGGGTGTCAGTGGTAAATTGTGTGGTGGGGGGGGGGGGGGGAATGACACAGCGGTGGTGAATTTTGTGGGGAAATCACATATTGGTAGGGGGTTTGTGCCACAGACCAATTATTTGATGTTATTCCCCCACAAAATTCACCACCGCTGTGTCATTCCCACCCCTACACCACCACTGACACCCCCACCAATATGTGATCATGTCCCCCAAATTCCCCACTGTGACTGCTGTGTCATACCCCCCACACCACCACCAATATGTGATGTCCCCCAAGTTCACCACTGCTGTGTCGTTGTCCCCCCACCACACAATTCACCACTGACACCCCCACCAATATGTGATCTCCCCCAAGTTCACCACTATAGTGAATTTAGGGGAGATCACATGTTGGTCGGGGTGTCAGTGGATGTGGTAGTTAGCTGGGCTTGCCTATTATCTACTCACTGACCTCTGTCCCCAGTACTTATGAGGACACCATAGAAAGGCAGCGCCGCCGGGCCCCTCCTCCCACAGATGCAGCGCTGGCCACCGGGCTCCTCCTCCCACTTCCATAGCACGGCCGCTGCAGTACACCGCCGGGTCCCTCCCCTCCTCCCACTTCAATGCCATTGGCCGCAGGGTCCCTTCCCTCCTCCCACTTCAGTAGAGACAGCCGCCGGGCCCCTCCCCTCCTCACACTTCAATATAGAAGTGGCGGCTGGGCCCCGCCTCCTAGTTCTATAGCGGCGACCACAGGGCCCCTCCCCTCCTCCCACTTCCATAGAGCTGGTCGCCGAGCGGCAGTTCCAGATAGCCCGATGTTGTCTCTGAGACAACATCGGGTGAATCAGTGCTTTACTGGGCGGCGGGTTCCCTTCCCGTCCGAAGTGCCCGACCGGCGACCGCTCAGTCCGCCCCTGGAGCCCGCTGCTGACAGTGACCCGGGGCCCCTGGACATTCGGGGCCCTGGGCAGTTGCCCAGTTTTCCCCCCCCTAACGCCGGCCCTGTTCCTAGGATACATCATATCCAAAACCGGAATCAAGATGGATATGAGTAAGATATCCTGCATTCAGGATTGGCCTATACCAACCACCCGCAAGGCTCTACAGCGATTCCTTGGATTTTCAAACTTCTATAGGAAGTTCATCAAGAACTTCTCTGCCATTGTGAGACCTCTCACACAGCTCACAAGTATAAAAAAAACATTTAAATGGTCAGATGAAGCAAGTGGCGCTTTTCGCTTGTTAAAATCAAGCTTTACCTCTGCTCCCATACTACGCCATCCAGACCCATTCCTCCAATATATTCTGGAAGTAGATGCGTCAAATATGGCAGTAGGAGCAGTTCTCTCCCAACGACCAACAAATACTTCACCACTCCATCCAGTTGCCTTCTTCTCCAAATCATTAAGCAGCCCAGAGGTAAATTACCCAGTGGGTGAAAAGGAGTTGCTTGCCATAAAACTGGCTCTGGAAAACTGGCGACATCTACTTGAAGGTACCCGATTACCAATAATCATATATACAGATCATAAAAATCTTCTCCAAATCATTAAGCAGCCCAGAGGTAAATTACCCAGTGGGTGAAAAGGAGTTGCTTGCCATAAAACTGGCTCTGGAAAACTGGCGACATCTACTTGAAGGTACCCGATTACCAATAATCATATATACAGATCATAAAAATCTTCAATATCTTCAGACTAACAAAACTCTCTCCCACCGGCAGGTACGATGGTCACTATTCTTCCTAAGATTCAATTTCCTAGTGACCTACACGTCTGCAGACAAGAATAAAAAAGCGGATGCGCTATCACGATTAACTGAAAATAATTACGCCGAAATCCCTTCTGTTCCTATAATACCCTACAAGCGTATTATTGGTGTTGTCCGTTCCTTGAAGGAAGAGATTTTGCACAGTATAGGATTGGATTCACCACCACCACAACTAAGTACTGATGCAGAAGGCTTCCTCTACTACAACGACAAACTCTACATACCCCCTACTATGCGTACCAAGATCCTGGAATTGTCACATGATGTGCCTATGGCAGGACATATGGGTATGATGAAAACTCTTAATTTGCTTACCAGACAGTTTTGGTGGCCTGAGATGAAGACATCTGTACAGAAATTTGTTTCTTCATGCAAAATCTGTGCCAGGTCCAAAATTGACACTACAAAACCATCCGGTCTACTATGCAGTCTACCAATACCCCAGGCTCCATGGGAAGTTGTGTCCTTGGACTTTATAGTAGAACTACCACCTTCCAAAGGATTTAATACCATTCTAGTGTCAGTGGACCATCTAACAAAGATGGCACATTTCGTTGCTATTCGCAGATTACCTTCATCCAAACAAACAGCGGAACTACTAGTGAAACATGTCTTTAAGTTACATGGAATTCCAAAGACTCTCTTATCTGACCGTGGTTCACAGTTCATCTCCAAGTTTTGGCAAGAACTATGTCACAAACTACGGATTGAGCGAAAGCTCACTTCTCCCTACCATCCTCAGACCAACGGACAGACTGAAAGAGTCAACCAGTGCATTGAGCAATATCTACGTTGCTACACATCATACCTACAAGATGATTGGGTGGATCTCCTTCCCCTAGCAGAATTTGCTTACAACAACGCAACCCACAGTACTACCAAACAAAGTCCGTTCTACTTGAACTATGGGTTTCATCCCTCTCTTCTTCCACCACGCATCCTTCCCTCAAGTAACCCAGTAGCCTCAGACTATCTTACCCAAATAAAAGACTCTCTGGGTTTACTTAATACTACCATCTCACACGCTCATAGTCAACAAAAAAAGTACTACGACCTTCGTAGAAGACCTTCTCCTCAGTATGCTATTGGGGACCTCGTTTGGCTATCAACAAAAAAGATTAAAGATCCCTAGCAAAAAGCTTGGACCTTTATTCTTGGGACCCTTCCCAATCAGGAAACTTATTGGAAAAGCTGCAGTACAGCTCACCTTACCGGCAGATCTCAAGATCCATCCCATCTTCCATGTGTCGCTATTGAAGCCACACGTTCCTAACCAAGGAATAAGGCCTACCATCTTGCCTCCACCTCCTATACAAGTTGAAGGCGGAGAAGAATATGAGATCAAAGAGATTTTGGATTCTCGCATCCATAGAGGAAGACTCCAGTATCTCATAAGATGGAAGAACTATGGACCCCAAGACGACACACGGTTAGATACCTCTGATGTACATGCACCTAGGCTTATACGAAGATTTCACTCGAAATACCCAGAGAAACCAGTACTATAGGCCTTCCGGAGCCGGCCTTAAGGGGGGGTACTGTAAGATTCTGGTACCTCTAGTACCCTTATTTACTACTTTCTTTTCAATGCGTCCCACCTTTCCCTTTAGGTGGTACGCATATACCTTTAAGAGCGATGAGGTCACTGCTGAGCGCCGCAGAACGGCTATTTCAACCGCCGGCGGTCTCACTCACATCGTTCGTTCAACCTGCTTGGCTGTCCACATGCTTGCTAGTGTGTCTCGCTGTCGGAACCTTCAGTTGCTTTCCTTTGCCTTGAACAGACCGGAACCTCGCTCCTGATCCCTGTATCTCGCTACTGGATCACTCCTCATTACCGGACCCCGCTACTAACCTACTCTCTAGTGATAAGTACCCCGCAGGGGAAACCTCCATAAAACCTACTCACACTATATCTATTGCTCACTAAAGACTGTCACTCTCTATGCAATACTAAACCTATCATCTGCACTGTTATTTAGATTGCTAGCTCTTGAGCCTACTAACATCTATCCTTGCACTGGGTTAGTCTCTCCTGTATGTCATCTGCTATCCTACCACCTACTACCATACATGATTGCTAACCTATCTGCATCCTACCTGTTACCATCTATACTCTCCTGAACATTTCTCTCGAGTGCTTGCCATCTACTATCACTGTTCATACCTGTCCCTTCAGCACATCACCACTATACTGCTATATACATCTATCACTCCAGGAACATCTTATTGAGTGTGTATATTTGTATGCTGAATCAGGCAGGCCGCAGTGATGAGTCTTGGGAGTTGGAATTGGTATTTCAACACATCTCTACATGACTACTGAGTGGAGATTTCTGCAGCTGCAAATCCATCTTGTTACAAAAACGCAGGAGCGTTACAGCTGGCGGGTTTTTGCTTGCAGAGGGATTTGATGACGCTGAGCAAAGTCAATGTCCATGAAGCAGCTGCAAGCGCCGGAGTCAATAATGACTAGGACTTGGATGGTCTTTCCGAGAATCTGTAGCGAGAGAGGTAGAGTAATGTGAGTGGACAGATCCCTCCTGGAACTGTTTGCAAGGTAAGAAGGAAAAGCAAACTGAGACTTACTAGGCCGCACCGGGCAGGTCTGAAGGTAATGTCTGGCTTCCCCACAATAGAGGCATAGGTTGTTCCGGCGTCTTCGCAATCTCTCCTCAGTGGTTAGTGGAGAGCGTAAAAGTCCGAGTTGCATGGGCTCCACACTGGAGGTTGTGGAGAAAGAGACAGGTGGACGAAAAGCCGGAGGTGACGGCACTTGAGGCAACATCCAGGTAGGTCTGGAACTTCCAGCTCTTTCCACTCTCCGCTCCCTGAGCCTGCGGTCAAGCTGGATAGTAAGACTAATAAGGTCATCAAGGGAATCAGGCGTACCCACTCTGGCAAGTTCATCTTTAAGGCCCTCTGATAGGCCGAGACGGAATTGATGCCGTAAGGCTGCATCATTCCAGCCTGTATCGGAAGCCCACCTACGGAATTCTGCGACGTAGTCCTCAGCAGGGCGGCGGCCATGTTGTAAGGTATGTAGGGTTGCTTCGGCTGTAACAGATCGCTGGGGGTCGTCATAAAGCTGCGCCATCGCTTCGAAGAATGATGAGATGGTGTTCAGGGCTATACTATTTTGTTCCAGGAGACGGTGGGCCCAGGATTGCGGCTCTCCGAGAAGTAGAGAGATTACGAACCCCACCTTGGTGGATTCAAGTGAGAAAGTCCGTGGCTGCAGGGCAAAGTATAGCTCACAAGAATTCCTGAAGGCCCGGAATTTGTGTCGGTCACCCGAAAATCGTTCTGGAGCAGGTACCCGAGGTTCTGGTGGTGGCAAAACCACTGCAGGTGTAGATAGAGCCCGTTCGGGCACGGAGGACCCAGGTGCCGGGGTTACCGGGATAGAAGCCATGGATTGGATGCGACCCTCTAATTGGAAGTAGCCCTCTTGCAAGGATTTGACTGCTTGGGTAAGCGAAGCAAGTTGCTGGCATAATGTCTCTAGAGGTGAAGCCCCTCTCTCGGTCTCCGACATCTGGCTGAGTGGTACTATCACGTACCTGGTGGAGATCAAGCTGTAGAGGGGGCTTCTCTTGCACCTCCTGTCCAATACCCCTGATAGAGATGACAGGCGGTGTAGGACACAGAGTGGCACGAGGGCCGGTATAGCAGGTGATGTCTTGGCAGAAGACTGATGGCCGTGGATCACCGGATGAACACCTGGAACTGGAACTCGGTGATGCTGGATGAGAAGGCAGTCGGAACACAAGCCAAGGAGTTATCAACAGCCGGACAGCACGGGTACAGGAACGTGAGACAGAAGCGGAGTCAGGATACAAGCCGAAGTCGGTACACAGTCTGGCAGCAAGGTACAAAGGCATAAGGCAAAGGCAGGGTCAAACACAAGCTGAGGTCACAGGTAGGCAGGCAGGAATCCAAGAAGAGTCAAAGGCAAGCCGGGTCGGTATAACGGGAAATCCAGGAGCAGGTCAGGGCACAGGTAAACAGGAAAACAAGCTGAAAGACCACTGAGCAATGTGCTCCTGTCACCGCTTGGTATAAATAGGCCGTTTGGCGCCAATTGCGTGCGCACGTTGCGTACGCACGTTGGCGCATTGGCGCATTGGCGCGTGTGCCTGGGCATGCGCACTGAGCGTCTCTTACAGCCTGCCTAATTGGATACAATGGAAAATGTTGTTTAGATTTGACCGCATATTATATGGATTTTGGTAAATCTAACAGAAAATTGTACATGTATGGCCAGCCTAAGGCTTACAGCTAGTAAAAACCCAAAATTCAGTATTTCAGAAAATTAGAATATTACATAAGACCAATAAAAAAAAGTATTTTTAATACAGAAGTGTTGGCTTGTTGAAAAGTATGTCCATGTACAGTTTAGTATGCAGTCAATACTTGGTCGGGACTCCTTTTGCATGAACTACTGCATCAATGCAGCGTGGCATGGAGGCGATCAGTGCACCGCTGAGGTGTTATGGAAGCCCGGGTTGCTTTGATAGCACCTTTTAGCTCATCTTCCTCTTGACAATACCCCACAGATTCTCTATGGGGTTTCGGTCAAGCGAGTTTGCTGGCCAATCAAACACAGTGATACCATAATCATTTAACCAGGTTGGCAGTGTGGGCAGGTGCCAAGTCCTGCTGGAAAATTAAATCAGCATGTCCAAAAAGCTGGTCAGCAGAGGGAAGCATGAAGTAACCTAGAATTTATTGGTAGAGGGCTGTGCCGACTTTGGACTTGATAAAACACAGTGGACCAACACCAGCAGATGACATGGCTCCCCAAATCATCACTGACTGACTATGTAATCTTCTAGTTTTCTGAAATACTGAATTTTGGGTTTTAACTAGCTGTAAGCCATAATCATCAAAATTAAAAAAAAGAAATGCCTAAAAAAATATGAGTTTCACTTTTTGAATTGAATTACTGAAATAAATTACATTTTTGATGATATTTTAATTTTATGAGATGCACCTGTAGACGGGGGCTCTTGTCAAAAGCAACATTTTCTATTCAAACACAGCACTGCTCAAATGCATATATTTACATGCAAAACACAGTGTTTGACAAGAAAAGACTGCATGTCACCTGCTTTGCCTGCAATTCAAATGCACCTCCATAGGTCACAAGGAGTCTGAAGAAATACAATACAAAACTGGTAAAAAAAAACAAAAAAAAAAAAAAAAACACAGCCATTACTCTGTTCTATTGCAATGAAGTCAAATGGAATCTGCTAGCCTGCCTTCAATGTGCATTCCAAACATGCATCAAACACAGGAAAACAAATGCTTATCTACATGAGCCCTTATGGTGCAAAGAATGTTTGTTGTCACACTTTAGGGCTTTTTTATGTCAGTTTAGTGTAGCACCCTCCTAGGTAGGTGCTAAAGTGAGTGTATATAGTTTTTGGTTTCTCTACTTTAACCACTTTACCACCGGAGGATTTTGCTGTCTTACGTCCAGGCCACTTTTTGCGATTCGGCGCTGTGCGACTTTAACTGACAATTGCGCGGTTGTGCGACGCCATACCCAAACGAAATTTACGTCCTTTTTTTCCCACAAACAGAGCTTTCTTTTGGTGGTATTTGATCACCTGTGCGCTTTTTACTTTTTGTGCTATAAACAAAAAAAGAGCATTTATTTTGAAAAAATAACAATATTTTTAACATTTTTTTATATGAAATTCCCCCCAAAAAAATGTAAAAATCAAATTTTTTTTAAATTTTTGGCCAATTTGTTTTCTGCTACCTATGTTTGGAAAAAAAATCATGATAAGCATATTTTGATTGGTTTGCGCAAAAGTTATTGCGTTTACTAACTACGGGAAAGATTTCTGTCATTTTTGGTGTTTTTTTTTAACGCGTAATGGCGGTGATCTGCGATTTTTTTTTGCGGGACTGCGACATTGCGGCGGACAGATCGGACCCTTGACTGACATTTTTTACACTTTTGGGGGTACCAGTGACATTACTGCAGTAATCAGTGCTATACATATGCACTGTTACTGTAAAAATGACACTGGCAGTGAAGGGGTTAATTTTATTGGAGAGGGAGGGGTTAATGTATGCCTGGTGCTTACTGACGTGTGGGGGGGGAGGTGACTGAGTGACAGAAGGACAGATCGGATGTTCAGCTATGCTG
The DNA here is from genome assembly GCF_965119305.1 of Pelophylax lessonae. Lineage (NCBI taxonomy): Eukaryota > Metazoa > Chordata > Amphibia > Anura > Ranidae > Pelophylax > Pelophylax lessonae. The sequence goes on from NC_138768.1 coordinate 128,058,582, forward strand.
AACACTCTGATCTGTCAGTCCCTGTCACTTAGGAGATCTGCCCGCTCTGTTTACACAGGCGGGCGGATCTCCTCACTCGATTCCCCGACGATCGGGGCAGAGCAGCGGCGATCGCCGCCGCTCCTCCCCAGGCCCGACTCCCGCTGTGAATGAAAACAGCGGGAGTGCGCCTCCGGAGGTGCGCGAGCGCCGCCTACAGGGGGAGGAGTCCAGCGACGTAGGTCTACGTCGCTGGACGATAACGAACCACTTTGCCGCAGTACGCTCAATGTGAGCGGAGGCAAAGTGGTTAACAGGGAGACAGCTAGGAAAATGTATATGCTGTCTGCTTAAAAGAGAGCTGTGATTGATTGGTTGAGTCTGTTCAGTGTGTTCTGGTGCTGCTCATGCTGTCATGAAAGTTTCACACTGGTCTGGTAACTATGGGATGTACTGGACAGTGGGAGGAAACCTTGCAGATGAGAGCATGAATGTCTATACAGCCCTGATCAATTAGAAGGGGATGTGCCCCAAGGCATGCTGGGTAACTACATTTATATCTGAAGAGCACATGGGCTCTTGGTCTTCCTCTAGAGAGAGAGGTCCAGGAGGGGAGGGGGCTGCGGCCCCTCCTCGGTGCAAAACATTGAAGCTGCAATCCATGGTTCTTGTGAGAGCTGACTGAGGGAGGATGTTCACTGATCCTGTCTGGTACTTCTGAGGAAGGCTGCCATTGGTGCTTCAGGAGCCTTGTGAGTACAGACTCCCACAGGGGATCCATGGGACTTGTGCCGCTAGATCCACCTCTGGGTGCTAGAAGTCAGCTGCTGGGTGCGAGCTAAAGGGGACCCTGACTAGTGTCTTCAAGAGTCAAGGTCCACTGAGTTAAACAAATGTAAGGTGCTGCGCTGTTAAAGCGATAACGTGCAAAAAGTGCTATATTAGTCAATCTATGTGAAAACACAGAATAGTACAGGAATAATAGATATAAAATCCAGAAAAAAATGCTGCATACAAATATACTGTGTATAGTGCAAAAAATATTCAAAGCCAAAAAACTATACTATGAATGCAAACAATGTAAAAGAGAGATATATAATAAATATGTGGGTGCTAACAGAAAATCTTTCAAATTACATCAATCACAGCATGTCCCTTCACCATGTGATAAACACTAATGAATGTGTGGTGACTCCAAAAAAGAATCTTCAATATGGTGACACCTCAGTGCTCACAGGCTGCTCACCTTACTGCTGTAATGTAACAGCATTGGAGAATGAACTTTTCCATATAAATCCTTTCCTCTCAGCACTTCTAAGGGTAAATCTATCACCTCTGCTATCCTCTTCCTTTAATCTTTAATAAACTCCGTAATATATGTGGATAAAAGATGAAGCTCCATAGTGTATTACCGTTTAGAAAATGTATTGGTGCAGTAGCAACTAGGTACTCACTTTTAAAAAACAACTGACAGTCAATACATCATGAGCGCCCACTTGACTTCATCGGGATAACAGGGGACGGGTAAGCTGTGTTTATATAGGGTGTTAATTGTTTTGCCATTTTCTTGAGGTCTGTGGCTTATATGTGATATTACATTCATATTCTTATAACCCTGATCAGAGTAGCCATTTTATTAGAGACCAGATGTAACAATGATTTTGTGCATTGAAGCGCTGACTTAAACAAGGCTCATACTTCATGGCAATGGGGAATCATTTTTATCGGACTATCCCTACATATACTTGGTTTGAAAGTTCTCTTAACGAAGCATATATATATATATATATATATATATATATTAGTAGTAATACATAGGTCAATATACTTTGTAAAGCCAAGCTCAAAGATACTGGAAGAGACTTACATAAGATTGGTGTTGTGACACCGTAAAGCATATTAATACATGGATAAAAGAAAAAAAGAAAAATATATAAAAAAAATTATATAATAATTTTTATATAATAATATTATTATTATATAAATATAAATAAAATAAAAATTGAAATATGCTAAGTTGTATCCTGCATTACATGATCTAGCTAAACCATGTCTATCACTCACTACTAGTCAACCAGTATAATGTACAGTGCAGTGACCTCTAAAATCTAGAATAAAAACACTACAACCTAATAATTGGATCACATAAAAGAATTAGGTGTATGAGGAAGAAAACAATAGTGTGGTTATTGATACGTTCGATGTCATAATGTGGGTAATATAATCCCATGGAAGAATAGTCGTATATCCATACATTGTGATATATAATATTATATCTAGTCTCATAGAAGAGACTAAATAAAAATGGGGGGTTATTAATATGATAAGATCTCCACAGGGTCTAAATCTGTGATGATAGTACATGGAATGTAACGATTACAAAAGATATAGTAAAATCGCATTGAAGAAGCTATATCCATAAAATCTAATAAAAGAATAACAATATAAGAATGAGAATGACATTACATAGTTAGGAGGTCTATCTTTCCTTAGAGGATGGAGTAACCATACATAAATTGCATAAAGAACTAGATAGCTGTAAACGCATCCAAACCAATAATGTAGCACTTCCACTTCTAAATTGTGAAGGGGAATACTAAATTAATAGAGATATTATGATAATAAGTGGTGTGACATAAAGAATCTATTTCGGTAAAGTCGCTTCCAAAAAAATGAAAAATTACTCAGAAAGCAGTTAAGGTCAAACTCTATGTTTAACCCTCAAGGGGTGAGTGTATCCATAATAAAAATCAATTTCGATTCCCACTGGCTAAGGGTCCTTATTTTGTGACTACCCCACCAGTGTTTTATATAAGGCATAATCCCCCAAAATTTCAGATGGGTAAGGTCTCTGTTGTGAACTTGGGCAAAATGTTTGGAGACATGATGTTTGTCAAATCCCTTTTGGATATTTTGCATCCTATGTATTGTATCCCACAACTACCTTGCAGAGCATAAACTGCTCCTTCTCTATTACATACTATGATCTCCCGGATCTTGTAGGTCATACCTGTACTAGAAGATACAAAACTGGACTTCTTTTCATTTGGTTTATTGCATGAGTAAAACCCTTTCCAGTAAAAAATGTGAACTGCTTCTTGGGGGAAGGGGGGGGGGGGGCAGGTATACTCTTTACTATTTTGTCTCAAATTGTTGGGTCTCTCTTGTAGATGAACTTGGGTCTTTGATGTAGTACAGTCTGTAGATGTTTGTCCGTTTGGAGTATATGCCTATGTTGCTGTGTCATTTTTTCAATTTTTCTTGTATTGCACAGAATGATGGGAATTTTATCCATGGGTACATTTTGTTCCTGATTTTTTCTATTAATGAGCACTCTCTATTAGCTTGTGCTACTTCTCCTATCCTGAATAAATTCTCCTTTCTTGATAAATCTCTCTCCTATTTTTTTTGCCTGCTCTTCATAGTCTTCTATACGGGTGCAATTACGTCTAATTCTCATCAATTGGCCTCTTGTTATATTAAATAGCCAATTTTTATGATGGCAACATCCTATGGGCAGGTAACTATTTAGATCTATTCTTTTAAAGTGTGTTTTCATAATCAACTCCTTATCTTCCTGTATGATCTGTAGATCCAGAAATGAAATGCTTTCTTCACTTATTTCCCATGTTAGTTTGATGTTACGGTCATTCTGGTTAATTTGGTTTAGAAATTCTAGTAACTTATCATAGTTACCTTTCCATAATATTATAATATCATCAATATATCTTTTTTTAAATATGAGTTCCTCTGGTGTTTCTGTGTAGACTGACTCCTCTTCCCATTGGGCCATTAAAAGGCTTACTTCACTGGGTGCAAATCTATCTCCCATAGCTACTTCCATTTTTTGTTGGTAAAATTGATGATGGTACCAAAAATAGCTATATTTTAAACAAAAAAACAAAAATCAAGACATTTTATGAGGTATTTTCTTTTAATGCACGGTAATCTAGTGTATTGTCTCAAACCCCATTTAGTTGCTTTGCATGCCTGATGTTGGTGGATAATTGTACAATGAGGAAACATCTGCTCTAACCTTATTACCTTTTCTTCTTCTATTTGTATCTCTTTTAACAATTGTAATGCATGTTTCGTATCTTTAAGGTATGCCTTGGTACTTTGTACTGCTGGTTGCAGGAATTGGTCGATATATTGTCTCATCCTTGCTGTAATTTAATTTATTCCATTCACTATAGGCCTTGGTGGTGGGTCCCCTCTGTAGTTTTGTGTAGTTTTGGTAGTGTGTATATAATTGGTATGCGATATGTTTCCAGTATTAGATATCTTGCTTCTTTTTTATCTAAAATTTGTTTTTTGAGACCCAGATGCACTGCTTTCTCTTACTCTTTTTTTTATTTGAAGGTTGGGTTGCTTCATATGTCCTGGTAAGTATCTTTGTCTCCTATGAGTTTTATCATATTTTCATGGTATTTGTCTTTAGATTGTGACACAATTCCCCCTCCTTTATCTGCCGGTCAAATGACCACATCATTCCTCTTAGTAAGTTTTCTGATGCCTGTATATCTTGGTTCTTCCTTCTTCTTGATTTTCAAATTTTTGATATCTTGTACAACTAATTTTTTTAAAGACTTCTATATGTTTATGGTCATTAATTGTTGGATTAAAAATAGATTTATTCTGTAAATCACTATGAATGATGCCTCTGTTGTTTTGCGCAACATTATCTCTGATTAATGGGATTACTTAACATATATTTCTTTATATTCAACTTTCTTATATACTTTTGTACACCAATATAGGTTTGGAATTTATCAAGGTTCTTTTTAGGTGCATATTTCAACCCTTTTTCCAATACACACAGTTCTTCACGAGAGAGAGAGGTTTGTTACTCAGATTGAATACTCCCTCTCCAATTATTCTCTTTTTCGCTTGTTTTCTCTTTATGGCTCTACACCCTCTTATGTTTCTATGCTTCTTCTTGTATTTCTTGGTTGTTCCTCTTTTCTCGGTGGTCGATACTCTGGACCTTTCTCTAAAAAAGATCTATTATATCCTTGGGCATGATAATTCTCACATTGTCTATCTTATCTATCATGATATTCCTCTCTCAGAGGAGCATAGTAATTGTGAGTGGGAACAGGACTCCTTTTATGCGTTCTATGATGGCCATGTGGCGAATCCCTTCTTATTTTTGCGCCATGATGGGGGCTCCTTTCGTAAGTTCTATATCCTTCTTGTGGTGGATGCTTTCTTTCTCTATCATAAGGCCTATATACTTCTTGTGGTGGATCCCTTCTATCCCTCGGTCCATTGTATGGCCTATTTCAATTTCCATTATTATTGGGTTTTCTGTTATTTTTCCAGTACTGGGGTTTCTTTCATGTATTTTGTAGAGTACGATCCCAACGTGGAGGCCTTCTCCAGTTATTATTTGGGGTAGATCCATTGTAATGGCTATATCCTTCATCACAATGAGGACTTCTCCAGTTATTAAGGGTAAATCCACTATGGTATCTATATTCTTCATCTCCTCTTTGTTGTCTAGGGGTTTCCCACTGGGTTCTATATTCTATAAAATCCCCAGATCTAGTATACTGCTGAGCTCTAGCATCATATGGGGGAATTGTACTCTATTGTAATTTTGTGTACCAATTCGCACAGTTTTTCTGGTGTGGAATATGTGGAGATAGGGTCATTTTCTCCCATATGACTCTGCCATTTAGACACCTGATCTGTTTTGTAATCATTGGTCTCTAGAGTATTTCTTACTTTTTCTTTGTTGGACTTCTCTATATTTTTAAGTTAAATCTTTATTTAATTGAGCTGTAAGTTTTGTATATTCTGCTGTATCTTTATAAACTTCAAGTTGTTCTTTCAATTCTGCTTTGGATTGCTCTATTTTTCTACTCTTCTTCTGCTTCCTTTTCAGGAGAAATGTAAGTAACTTGATTCCTCTATCATTGAAGAAGTAAACCACTCATCTATTGCTTCTTGATCAGTATCTCACAAAAGTGAGTACACCCCTCACATTTTTGTAACAATTTTAGTATATCTTTTCATGTGACAACACCAAAGAAATGAAACTTTGCTACAATGTAAAGTAGTGAGTGTACAGCTTGTATAACAGTGTAAATTTGCTGTCCCCTCAAAATAACTCAACACACAGCCATTAATGTCTAAACAGCTGGCAACAAAAGTGAGTGCACCCCTAAGTAAAAAATGTCCAAATTGGGCCCAATTAACCATTTTCCCTCCCCGGTGTCATGTGACTTATTAGTGTTACAAGGCCTCAAGTGTGAATGGGGAGCAGGTGTGTTAAATTTGGTGTTATCGCTCTCACTCTCTCATACTGATCACTGGAAGTTCAACGTGGCACCTCATGGCAATGAACTCTCTGAGGATCTGAAAAAAAAATTGTTGCTCTACATAAAGATGTCCTAGGCTATAGGAAGCTTGCCAAGACCCTGAAACTGAGATGCAGCACAGTGGCCAAGACCATACAGCGGTTTAACAGGACAGGTTCATTTCAGAACAGGCCATGCCATGGTCGACCAAAGCAGTTGGGTGCACGTGCTCAGTGTCATATCCAGAGGTTGTCTTTGGGAAAAAGACATGAGTGCTGCCAGCATTGCTGCAGAGGTTGAAGGCTTGGGGGAATCAGCCTGTCAGTGTGCTCAGACCGTACGCCGCACACTGCATCAAAGTAGTCTGCATGGCTGTCATCCCAAAAGGAAGCCTCTTCTAAAGATGATGCACAAGAAAGCCCACAAACAGTTTGCTGAAGACCATCAGACTAAGGACATGGATTACGGAACCATGTCCTGTGGTCTTATGAGACCAAGATAAACTTATTTGGTTTAGATGGTGTCAAACATGTGTGGCGCAATCAGGTGAGAAGTACAAAAATCAAGTGTGTCTTGCCTACAGTCAAGTATGGTAGTGGGAGTGTCATGGTCTGGGGCTGCATGAATGCTGCTGGCCCCACTGTTCATTAAGGGAACCATGAATGCCAACATGTACCGTGACATACTGAAGCAGAGCATGATCCCCTACCTTTGGAGATTGGGCCGCAGGGCAGTATTCCAACACGATAACGACCGCAAACACACCTCCAAGATGACCACTGCCTTGCTAAAGAAGTTGAGGGTAAAGGTAATGGTCTGGCCAAGCATTTCTCCAGATGTAAACCCTATTGAGCATCTGTGGGGCATCCTCAAACGGAAGGTGGAGGAGCACAAGGTCTCTAATATCCACCAGCTCCTTGATGTAATCATAGAGAAGGTGAACTCATAGCTCTGGTGAACTCCATGCCCAAGAGGGTTAAGGCAGTGCTGGAAAATAATGGTGGCCACACAAAATATTGACACTTTGGCCCCAATTTGGACATTTCTACTTAGGGGTGTACTAACTTTTAACTTGGTTTAGACATTAATGGCTGTGTGTTGAGTTATTTTGAGGTGACAGCAAATTTACACGGTTATACAAGCTGTACACTCACTACTTTACATTGTAGCAAAGTGACATTTCTTCAGTGTTGTTACATGAAAAGATATAATAACATATTTACAAAAATGTGAGGGGTGTACTCACTTTTGTGAAATACTGTATATATACATACGCTATATAACCAAAAGTATTGGGATGCCTGACTTTACACGCACATGAACTTTAATGGCATCCCAGTCTTAGTCCGTAGGTTTCAATATTGAGTCGGCCCACCCTTTGCAGCTATAACAGCTTCAACTCTTCTGGTAAAGCTGCCCACAAGGTTTAGGAGTGTGTCTACTGGAATTGGCTTGAGTTTAGGACTCTGTGCAGGCACTTAAGGCGTCAGCATACCAAGACATTTTTGACAATTTCATGCTCCTAACTTTGTGGTAACAGCTTGGGGTTGGCCCTTCCTGTTCCAACATGACTGAGCATCAGTTCACAAAGCAAGGTCCATAAAGACATGAATGAGCGAGTTTAGGGTGGAGAAATTTGACTGTCCTGCACAGAGTCCTTGTCACGGTGCTTACCTTTGTTGGAGTCTGTAACGCAGAGATGTACGCTCACCCTTGCAGATATCCACAGTCCAAGGTGACCAGGTAAGAAAGCCACCTGGGCTGTGAATCTGTGCACGGGGGCTTGGCAGGGAAGGTGCTCCAATAAGCAGGACCGGCAGGAATACAATGGGAAGGGAAGTCCAGGAATAACTGGATGACACAAGTCCAGATAAGGATCAGGAGATGAGAGGAGGTAAGGTCGCAGGAACAACATGGAGCGAAGGTAAGGATGGAAGCTGGAGTCAGTCTGGAACACACACTCAGGAAATAGGAACACAGGAACAAAGTCTGTCACACAGGAACAAAGATCAGCAATGAACTGACACTGCTCTAAGCGAGAGGCAGTGTTTAATAGCTTGCTTAATTGAGCAGTTAGCTTCAGGTGGACAATGAGAGATAGGAGTATACTCAGGTTAAGTCCAGCCCCCTATTGCTGCAGGCAATACCAGATTAACAAGACTGGATCCATATGAGCTGAAGTGTGGCTCAGAGGCAGGAAAACAGGACAGAATGTCAAAGTACACAGGTTCAAATCCCATGTCAGGTACTTAACGGCGACCACGCCTGGCCGTCTGTAATACATAGTGAGAACCGTGACAGTCCTGACCTCACCCCGATAGAACACCTTTGGAATGAATTAGAGCACAGACTGTGAGGCAGGCCTTCTCATCCAACATCAGTGCCTGACCTCACACATGCGCTTCTGTAAGTATGGTCAAACGTTCCATAGACACACTCCTAAACCTTGTGGACAGCCTTCCCAGAACAGTTGAAGCTGTTATAGCTGAAAAGGGTGGGCCAATATTGATCCCTATGGACTAAGACTGGGATGCCATTAAAGTTCATGTGCATGTAAAGGTAGGTGCCCCAATACTTTTGGTAATATAGTGTACATTAAAGAGGAGCTCTAGGGCCCCCCAAAAATTAAAACTCAGCAGCTACAAATAATGTAGTTGCTGACTTTTAATATAAGGACACTTACCTGTCCAGGGATCTAGTGATTTCCTCACCTGAGCCGATTCTTCAATCAGCTTTGGGTGCAGGTGCTGGCATCTCAAGGGAAACAGACAGGTTTCTACTGTGCCTTGTGAATGGTCCTGTGGTCTTCTGGTCCCATGGTCTTCTGGGACCTGTGATGTGTCCCAGAAGACTGTGGGGTAAGGAGGGGGACTACTTTCCCACTCAGATTGCCACAGCGCATCTGACCAGAAATGGGAGTGGGTACCTATCGAAAGCAGGTACCCGCTTCCCCCCCCCCCCCAAAAAAAAATAGGCTGTGGCGGATGAGGGATGAATACAAGTGGAACATCCCCTTTTGGGTGAAGTTCTGCTTTAACAAGCAGTGTACCCATTATGGCCTTTTTTGCATAGTTTAAAAACTGCTAAAGCAGCTGAAATTCCCTTTTAAATCTCACTCCCAAAGAAAAAAGAAATTCTATTTATAACCTACTGCTAAATATACAGATAAAGAAGCTGCCATTGCTAAATTTAGATAACATTTTTCACTTTGTGAATTTTATAGTTTTTATTTTTTATCTACCGTGCCAGCCAGTGACATCAGAAAGTTATCGCTGTTCCAAGACACAGTAAAAGAAAAAACTGTAATTAAATTAAACTTTGATGGTTTGATACAGAGCAATATTGAACTGCTTCTAGAGAAAATTTAACAGTTCTCATTCTAGAGATAAATTGGGTTATGAAGAAAAAAATATATACTGGCCTTTGTTCAAGGATATTGAACAGTATAGAGATGTTATCATGTATTACAACTTTAGGGTCAAAGCTGTAAATATATACTACAAATCTTCCTCCAAGGGAAGTTTTTCTTTTCTTTGGAAAAAAGATAGTAAAGCTGGTCATATACTGGTAGATTTTCATATGAAAGTTCATAAGAAAATCTTGTCAATACTTTGGAAAATGCCATCAGAGACTTTATGAATGCTGTTCAACATTATTTTAAGTATCGCTAAACTCTACTATTCTTTACAGAATAAGCCTCTGTTTGATCTGCTGCTGCCAATGTGCTGTACATGTGATCTGTTATGAGTCTGACATCCGCCATTTGATTTGGCTTGACAGTTGAGAGCAAAAGTAACGTGACAGTTAACATTCCCTGAAACAATTAAATCAATGATTTTACTTCCGCTTT